>NC_040083.1:34789394-36039394 GCF_003369695.1 Bos indicus x Bos taurus | reverse complement strand
ATGAAAGGTTGTTACCAGCAGCACTATTTAGATGTTCACTTAACATTTTCCACTTCAAGCCTCCAGGTTCACATACCATCTACTTACGCATTCAAAATACACAGACTGTGTATCCATCTTTGTTCAATGGAGTGATAAAGGCCCATATACTGACAGACAAAGTCATGCAATCTCTGCTCATTGGTAAAGATGTAGGTGAATAACACATTATTTACTGTTTTCTTTTTTTTTCACCTTTCCTCTAAATGGTAATGTACTCACAAGGTTATTTAACACAGACACTATATTTAATAAAAAAGAAACTCTTAGCATCTTAGCATCTTTTCATAGTTAAGTTTTCAAATCAGATTCATTTACATCATTCACTGCTCATTTACTCATTAATCATAACTTATCACATCAGCTGTGCTGATCATCATTAAAAGTAATCATTTATTCTTCCTTCTAACCTGATGCTTATCATGTATCTTCAAACTGGATCATACCGGAAAGGTAATTGGTTTATTTAAAAAGGAAAATGCAAAGATATAATTAAAGTGGCAAAGAAAGGGATAAATGAAAAAACAATGTCATCATTGGCATTTTTTTCTTCTAATTCTTTCTCAGTTTTATGTTACTAAATTCCAGAATACAGATTCTATTACCTCCCCTCTAACAAATTTCCAGTAAGTCAACTATGTCAATTTTGTTTTATTATTAAGGGGAACTACAGCGAGAAGGCAATGGCACCCCACTCCAGTGCTCTTGCCTGGAAAATCCCATGGATGGAGGAGCCTGGTAGGCTGCAGTCCATGGGATCACTGAGGGTCGGACACGACTGAGCAACTTCACTTTCACTTTCCTGCATTGGAGAAGGAAATGACAACCCACTCCAGTGTTCTTGCCTGGAGAATCCCAGGGATGGGGGAGCCTGGTGGGCTGCTGTCTATTGGGTTGCACAGAGTCAGACACAACTGAAGCAACTTAGCAGCAGCAGCAGCAGAGTGATCTGTGTACTGGCTTCAGTTTAGAGACCAGTAGCAAACCAGTTCCCCAAAGAGACCTATTGCTGCCATTTAAGTGTTTAGCAAAGTGTAAGCTTTGAGCTGGTATGAACTGCTATAACTCTCATCTTCCAATCAAAGTGTGACGTTACCACAACTGGCAAAGATCTGGATCAATTTTTTGTAGGATAGATACATCTTCCAGGAATAAATGTGACCACAATCTTTCATCTATCAATTTCATACTGGTAAGTTAGCAAAGTAGTTTTGGAAGTAAATAGCTGAAATATTCCCAGGTGCTAAACACAGAAACGGTATATGTGCAAACACATGTGCATACTTTCAGTTAGTGGTAAAACAGATTGCAAAATGATTTTCTCTCCTTACTGGGGAAATTTAGAAGCAGTATCATAAGAAAACCTTGTTCATAGACAAAATAGCATCTCTACAGATGCATGGTCTTCGTATGTTACAGAAGCACTCTGTCTAGGACAGAATATTGTAGAAAATGAGCTGCCTGTGTTTTTATTACAAAGGCGATGTTAATTATAATGTATAGGGAGTTTTATAACAAATATGACAGTATTTCCTAAAGAAAGTCCATAATTAATACTACCTTCCAAATAAATGATGCGATGATTTTTAAGTGTTCCCAAAGATGAAACATTTAAAAATTTCATTGTTTAAAAATATTTTCTTCCAACTCAATGTTTTATATTAAGGGGTACTGTCATTTGTTAATAAGCATGTAGACACATAATGGATAAATAATATAAAAAAGAAAAAGAAAAATGATGAAAAAGTTGACTTGCCTATACACCAGAATCGTTTGACTAAAACTAATTTTAAAAATGCTTTTAAAAAGTTCAACATTATTCAAATTTGAACCAATACTCTGCTAGAGATCAAGGTATTCTAAGTTTAAGAGGCTTATGTTATAGCTTCATTCTGTATGATGCCTAGCATATTGTAGATATTTGATACTTTTTAAATAAAGTACAATTATTTCAGTCATATGGATAATTTAGATATGAATCTATGTCCTTCCATTATTTTTTTTAAATTCACTTCTCTGTAGACTCAAAGCCAAAAATTACTTGGCAATGATCTGCAGAATTCCAAACATACTCATTCAATATTAGGTAACTATTAGAACCAGTAACAATTTGTAGGATAATAAAAATACTCATCTGATATCCTTCCAACTGAGCACATGTAGCAAGCAAAAGAGTGGCATTTATTTTCCATATTATATCATTCTTCCTAAAATAAAAACATTTTTAATAAGAGACAGAAATTAACACCCATACAAGCAAGTTGAATATGGGGAAAGTGTTTCTTCCATAAAATGTCTCACTGAGCTTAATCTTGCTAACCACGATTGATCTCTGCATTCTGAAATAGAGTAGCCTGTCACCCGCCCATTCTCAAATTCTCCCCAGTGAGCTATTTGGGGGTACAAAAGATGGAAAGATGACAACTGGCTCTATGCTAGGCTGTGAAGTCATGTACCGGCAAGCAATGATAATAATAGATGATCACCCAGGGCCATGGACTGGCCCCGTCCACACAGAAAACTCAACTTGACGTTAATTGGATCCTGGCAAGACAGAATAGGGTACAATTCCTTGGTTTGTAGATGAAAATAAACCTTTAAAGAACTTTAATAAAATGAGTCCAAAATGGAACAGAGTATAATACAATAATGCAATTTATACTTTTTTTTTATATGCTACATCTCTGTCAAATAACCCTATCAGCATTTCCATGACAGCATGCCAAACTGAGGAGGAAATGTCTCACTCTTGCTGCCTGTGAACTGAAACACATACATATCACACATTCAGAAAACCAAGAGGAGGGGGAGGGACCTTTTCTGTCCCATCCTCATTGAAATCTGTTATGCTCCAGCCAGTCCTTTTGTTCCCATTTTCCAAACAGCATCAGATTTATTTACATAAATATCCATCTCACCTCTCTTGGTTAAAAGAAAAAAACAGATAACACTTGAATCTAGATACAAGGTAATACTACTCAGATATTCTGGAATTTCAGTTGAATTAACCTTCAAATATCAAGTCCCTGATTTGTATCCCTGGGCAGTACAGCCCCTGGTACCAGCTAATTTTGGTGCAGATTATGCATGCTTTTCTAGAGAATACATTCTCTGAGCCCCAGAAAGATGGGAGGTATTCCAAAAGAGCATAGACAGTGAGGATCTTTATTTGCCAACTGACTGCCCCCGCACCCCCCCCCCCAACTGCCCAAAACTCTGTTAATTCTTTAATTTACAGCTCAGGGTATTAAGGAAGAAAACAAAGGGTTTTCCCACACAGAAATAACCTTTTGGAAAAAACCTGCAAATGAGATTTTAATCACACTATTTACCAGTTATAGACTGCACGCAGAAATAAACTGAAACACTTCCACCGCAGCTTTTTTTTTTTTTTCTATTTTAACTGTTGCAGGCAACATCACAGCAATTTAAGTTGGTTTTCTGACAAATTATTAGGACACTTATTTTAGAAGGAAAATCAACCAATAATTACTGCCCTGGCACATGGCTATTGTTCAGAGTAGAAGCAGAAGCTGTGCCTGACAGCTGATGGGTGCAGTCCCCTGCTATCCTTAGAGCACATTTGCAGATACCCAGGGCCTCTTGCCAGACGGAGGCATGTAGTAGCCACTCTTTCCATCCAACAGAGCTGCACTGACCAGCCGGTGCTGAGAACAATCAAAGGACACCATTTCAGGACCTCCTACAAGGTTGGGCCTAGCTTCAGAAGCTAAAAATACTGTTTTATTTATTAACAATTTCAACTGAGCAAAAGCCACGGCCTTTGAGCATCATACCAAAATATCACGGTGTAATACTAAGCACTTCAAGTTTTAGACACATGTCTGAAAGTGTTTTCATTAATAATTCCAGATCATTATGGATGGAAGAAAATGTTTCTTTTGTATTTGTATACAGGAGCATTTGTGAATACACACCAGGCCACATGTGAGCACCTCATTTTCCAGAATTAGAAAAAAGGCCTATAGATTTTCCTGAGATAAGCTTTCAAGCACCAAATGAAAAGATAAAGGCTCCAGGATGCCAAAAGTTAAGAGATGCAGACTAATTCCTACCCTGAATCATTACATAACTAGCCATAGTCCCTAATGTAATCAAAGGAAATGTTGCTTTAAAGTTCTTTGTAGGACCTTTGTCAAAGTTTGCTGTCTGAAGTCTCTGGGAACCTAGACAGAGTGCCAGCTGCTTTTGAGGTGGATCTAAAAATGCCGTGAAAGTAGATCTTTCAAAGCCGAGAGGGGAAAAACAAAAGAGGAGTCTAAAGGAATGGGCCACAATTACTAAATAAATATGTTATCAGTCACTCCAATTCATCAGATAAATGGAGTCTGGGCCTGTCAGAGTGCCTTTCGAAGGCAAAATAAACTACAGAGAAAGATAAAACTAGTGTTTAAAATCTGCAAGACTCTTGAGTCCCTTGGACTGCAAGGAGATCCAACCAGTCCATCCTAAAGATCAGTCCTGGGTGTTCATTAGAAGGACTGATGCTGAAGCTGAAAGTCCAATACTTAGGCCACCTGATGCAAAGAACTGACTTATTTGAAAAGACCCTGATGCTAGGAAAGATTGAGGGCAGGAGGAGAAGGGGACGACAGAGTATGAGATGGTTGAATGGCATCACCGACTCAATGAACATGAGTTTGGGTAAACTCCGGGAGTTGGTGATGGACAGGGAGGCCTGGCATGCTGGAGTCGGACACAACCGAGCAACTGAACTGAAAATCTGCAAAGCAAAGCAAAGCAATCCCAACACTGATAGAGACTGAAGTAAAAATGGAAAGCATCTAGGAATACAGACATCAATTTTGAAAGAGCTGATATGAAGGCTTATGCTCCCCTTTACCACCCAGGCAAGAGTCTTAACCATCCAACCGCCCCCACCAGTGCCGTGAACTCTCTCATGCATTCCCACACAACGTGTCTGCCTTAAGAATCCCCATTCACTTCTGCAGAGTGCCTTCCCCCCTTCCCATGCTGAATGCTTGAGCCTTGCCTGAGAAAATCATAGCACTGTAAGGGCTGGAGCCAATGCCAACTCATGATCTACAGCTTCCATGGGACTTGTGTCACCTCTCAATCATCTGCCCACCCTTCACCACTCTCCGGAAGTCTGCCCGGCACTGGCCTCCCTCCTCCATGAGATTGATGCTCTCACCTCCTACTTCAACAAGAGAAAATAACACCACCCAGTGTGAACTTGATGGCAGCCACATCCAATCTGCTGTACAAGAACTTCTAACACAGAGACAATTCTTCCTTTCAGGCCCCAATTGCTTCACTTGTTTTTTCACTTCCCCTCTCACCATCATAGACAACTTGCTATATCAAATGTCGCTGCTGTCTACACAATCAACATCTTCAGTCTCTCCCTAATAGCTACCTCCCTTTAGAACAGGATCTCTCCCCACTGATACACTGAGTCAAATCCTTCTTTCTTTGTGGGACTGTTCTGTGCATTACAGAAACGTTAGCAAAATCCCTGGGCTCCAGTCAGTAGATGTTACTAACACTCTTTCCCCCTAGTCATGACAAGGAAACACTGCCTAAGTCCCCTGGAAGGACTTTCTATGTTTTAGAACCAACAATGTATTATATCTCAAGTCTGTTTCTGTTTTGTTATATTTATTTGTTTTATTTTTTTAGATTTTCACGGGGAGACGGAAGTGAGGAGGGGTGAGACAGAGGATTAAGAGGTACGAACTATGTACAAAATAAAAACTACAGGAATATAACATCCAGCACAGGGAATGTGGTCAATATTACATAGTAACTTTAGCTGGGATATAATCTACAAAGTTTTGAATCACTACATTGTACATCTGAAAATGATATAATATTGTAAATCAACTATAGCCCCCCAAAAGTATTGCACCCCAGGAATCTCCACAATCCCTAGAGAAACAGGAAGGCTGGAGCCTAGCTCAGACCTCGTCAGTCAATAACTCCCCACCCTGTACTACTCCACTCCTTTAAATATCCCTGCTGCTGCACAGTTCCCATGGCTTATGGTCTGTTCGTCTTCTCTCTCCCCTGCTAGTCTGCAAGACAAAATAAAGGCATGACCTATAAAGCACTCCTTAATACATAACTCCAACCAAAGATTACGCCTCAACTGAAATTTATTAAATTACTAGTGATTTCAGGAGATTCAATATACGTACACCTTTTGTATATGGATATATTTTGCTTATGGTCAAAATGCAGCAAACAAATACATATGAGTTAGGTACCTACTTAAAGAAATTATTTACTAAAGTCTATGAATATAAGCCAGGGCACAGATTTACATATATACATATATATATGTATACATACACACAGATAGATACACATACACAAATATATATGTATGTGTGTATATATATTATTCTTTCTTTCAAATTCAAATACTAAAGGAAATTCTAAAAGATTTTCACTTCTTCATAAATACTAAGGCTTGTAATAAAGAAAAAGTATCTTAATGAAATAACCAATACTCATGCTTGGTAAAAACAAACTTACTACATGAATATGGTAATTGGTTTCCCTTCCTATATACTTAAATGCATCCTTGGATTTTAGCCATGAGGACAGTATTATTATTCAAGACCATTAACCTGCAAGGGCAGCTTCTAAAGTTGATCATGGTGTGTGACACCATTAGTTCTCTCTTCTCTCTCTTATTTTTTTCCCTGTTAGGTGTTTTACCGGCAGTATTTTTATCAGTCTTTCTGGCAAGATTTTTTTTTTTTTAAGTAAAACAACTTTACAAATGTGCACATAGAACACTATTAATTTATTCAAGATTCCTAATCATCATTTGGAAAGGTAAGTAGAATTATATTAGCTATACAATCCATGGCCAGAATACTGGAGTGGGTAGCTGTTCCCTTTGCCAAGGGATCTTCCCAACCCAGGGATTGCACTGCAGGTGGATTCTTTACCAGCTGAGCCACAAGGGAAGCCCAATATGCAAGTAATGAGAATCAAATTAAATAATCAATAGTTTAAAAAAACAATTAAGGAAAGATGAGAACGTGTTTGTCATCAACTTATAAAGCCAGTCTAGTTAAGAAAGTACTCAATTCTGTGTTTAACCAAAATGCATGGAAGGTTTGTGTGTAAGGAGATTTCACACATGTTGTTTTTCCTAAAGCACCTAAAAAATCTACAAATACAATCTCTGCTTTACTCCTCTGACCCTGCAGGGAAATTTATGAGTAGAATGCATACTTTAATGGAAGAAAGGCTAATGTGGCTTTGGGGACCGGAATTTATTGTTATTTAGAGTTGAAATAGCAAAATGATCAACAATACAATTTTCTTTTAAGTGCAAAGTGACCCCCTCACTCCCAAATTATAAAAAAAAAAAAAAGCAAATTCCAGAAATAGTGTGGTTTTACCCACTTTAGATACTGCATTTCTAAACTTTAAACTTTAAGCAACAATAATAGGAATATGAATGCATACATACCAAAACATCAAGAGGATTGAAAAGCTCTGAAAAGAGTCAATGATGAATGAGCAGATATATTTCCATCAATACCAAATGGGCCTGAAATTCCATATACATGAACTTTTTCAGTTTTCACATTTCTTTGACTCCCTGGAGCATGAACACTCTTGACACTTTCTATCCCCTTGAAATTATTTTTCTTCCTTTTTATAATATCCCTTTCACCCATCTGTTTTACATATCACATCTTTGACAGAACTTCTTCATCTCTTGATAACTTTTAGTTAACAAGACCCCTTGTTTTTGGTCATCCCAAACTCACACAATCCCTTTAACTGACAGAGCTGTTCAATTAAAGTACAGCTGCAATCATGCCATGATCCTGCTCAAGAATCTTCAATACCTCCTCATTCAGTCTCAGTCCAGTCACTTAGCTGTGTCTGACTTTGTGATACATGGACTGCAGCATACCGGGCTTCCCTGTCCATCACCAACTCCCAGAGCTTACTCAAACTCATGTCCATTGAGTCAGTGATGCCATTCAACCATCTCATCCTCTATCGTCCCCTTCTCCTTCTGCCTTCAATCTTTCCCAGTATCATGGTCTTTTCCAATGAGTCAGTTCTCACATCAGTTGGACAAAGTATTGGAGCTTCAGCTTCAGCATCAGTCCTTCCAATGAATACTCAAAGATTGATTTCCTTTAGGATGGACTGTTTGGATCTCCTTGCAGTCCAAGGGACTCTCAAGAGTCTTCTCCAACACCACAGTTCAAAAGTACCAATTCATCAGCACTCAGCATTCTTTATAGTCCAACTCTCACATATATACATGACTACTGGAAAAACCACAGCTTTGACTAGACAGACCTTTGTTGGCAAAGTGATGTCTCTGCTTTTTAATATGCTGTCTCTGCTTTTTAATAATGCTGTCTAAATTGGTCATAGTTTTTCTTCTCACTACTCACTACTCCTCATTACTGCCTACTAAATATATGGCCAGAAGTTTTGTTGAAAGAATTAAGTAAACCTAATCTTATATGTTGGAGAAGGAAATGGCAACCCACTCCAGTACTCTCGCCTGGAAAATTCCATGGACGGAGGAGCCTGGTAGGCTACAGTCCATGGGATGCAAAGAGTCGGACACGACTGAGTGATTTCACTTTCTTTCTTTCTATAGTTCCTTTTGGAAAGGGAAATGGCAACCCACTCCAGTGTTCTTGCCTGGAGAATCCCATGAATGGAGGGGCCTGGTGGGCTTCAGTCTGTGGGATTGCAAAGAGTCAGACACTACTAAGCAACCAATACACACACAATCTTATACATTAGATCCCTAATTTGCCTACCATGACCACAATCCTCACTACTCATAAACATGTCAGACTTAGAGACTTTGCCAAAAATATCATTATTTCGTCACATTTTATTTTTAAAATACTGAGCACAGTCACCTGCAGCAGAACCACCTTTCTTTGCTTATTAAAAACACACATCCTAGTAGGGAGACTCCTTTTAAAAAACTATCATATTACCCAGAAATCTCACTACTGGGCATATACCCTGAGAAAAGCCTAATGGAGAAAAGACACATGTATCCCAATGTTCACTGCAGCTCTATTTATAATAGCTAAGACATGGAAGTAACCTAGATGTCCACTGACAGATAAATGGATCAAGAAGTCGTGGTACATGCATACAATGGAATATTACTCAGCCATAAAAAATCAACTCACTTGAGTCAGTTTTAGTGAGGCAGGGAAACTCAGAGCCTGTTATACAGAATTAAGTAAGTCAGAAAGAGAAAAACAAATATCATATATTAATGCATATATATGCAATCTAGAAAATGGTACTGATGAACCTATTTGCAGGGCAGGGATAAAGACACAGACACAGAGCCTTGTGGACCCAGTGGGGGATGGAGAGGATGGGATAAATAAGGAGAACAGCACTGAAATATATTCATTATCATATGTAAAACAGATAGTGAATGGAAAGTTGCTGTATAACACACGGGCTCAACACAGTACTCTGTGACAACCTAGAGGGGTGGGATGGGATGGGAGAGAGGTTTAAGAGGGAGGGGACATATGTATACTTACGGCTGATTCACACTGTTATACGACAGAAGTCAATACAATATTGGACAGCACTTATCTTTCAATTAAAAAATAAAAGAAAGAAAAAAAAAGAAACATGTTCTATGTTCCAGTCCAGATCTGAATTAGAACATCAGAATAAGGGCTGGTAATCTGTGTTGCTAATATCTCCAACAGATGATATTTAATATGCTAAAATGTTAGAACTTTCGTGTATTTGTTAAGACTGTTCCATTCTTCTGAAATAATTTCATTGAAACATCTGCTTCTTGAAAGCCTATTGTTCCTTCAAGGCTATCCCAAATGTCCTCTCCTGAGTAAGGTCTTTTCTAATCCCTAGTCAAATATGAGTTCTAAGGATCCTGAATTCCTTTATCACCATTTGACTTCTCTGTGACAGAAGCAGACTGACCTTGAACTTAAGAAAGTGTAAGCTTCAGGGCCCTTCACCTGATAGATCTCATATGTCACACGGACAGGGTTAAATGCTTTGTAAAATCTGCAACAGTCAGCTATTTCTCTCCCAATCACTTTAACATTACTCATACTGCTCTTCATGCATGGTAGTGTTAGAGGGGCTACAGCCAACTTTAGAGGGTCCAGTTAGGGAAGGTGAATCGGGATGTATTTAGTCTGGATTTATCTGAATATAGGATTGTGGTTCACAGCTCAATTATTGCTGGCCATCTAGTATATGGACAATTTCTAGGTCTCCTCCTACTGCTCATCTTACCAACTCATCCAGTTCCTTCTATGAGGAAGCCACTGACAAACTGGTTAATTCACGTCCAAAAGTCAAGGAGTATTATAACCAGAAACTGTGCAAAACAACTATAATGCCTTGAAATAGCACAGGAATTATCATATCACCAATAAAGTCATAAAAGTGAGAGCTTTCAAACAGTTTTAAAAATACAAATTTTCAACAGCATTGATACAGAGAGGTCTGAACTATTTTTCTATTCCCTATATGAAAAATGGTATTACAAAACTGCCAGATGAGGAACCAATGAAAGATTATAACCAGAAAAAAAAAGGAAAATAGTTTTACAAGTATGACAAGGAGCTACTAAAAATATTTTTCTCGATTTCTATGATATTTGTCAGCTTTCTAAATTGATAAATTATTATTTTCTCATTCAAAGTTATTTTAACTGTTGACCTTATTCCTTTATTTGTAATTTTAAATTATTTTTTCTAAAACCAAGCTCACCAAGTTGTATAAGTTTAAGGCCTCCAAACTCTATAGCCACCCTTGATTTTGTTCCTGAAAATACGGTCTATGATATCAAGTTATATGCCCTTTGTTCTTATCTCTACTTTCTTTCAAAATGACAGACTGTGGAAAGGGAGGGCACACTTACTAAGTTTTGCATCCCCTGGAAATCTCATTCTTACTTACTTGAAAAAACAGTACATAGTAGTTTCTCATTAAAAGTCTATTTCTCACAAATTGATTTATTTACATGGTCATATCAATTTACAGATTCCAACTTAAGTAATTCCTCATTATGTTATTAGATATCCTTTCATAATATTTTAAAATAAACTCCCAGTGTTTGCAAATATAATGCATTCATTTTCTCTTGACCAGATTCTTGACAGCAAAATATTGTCTTGTTAATTAATTATGTACAGGAAACACATTTTGTGCCTTTATGTCTCTTTCAAATTTCTAAATTAATAGAATAATACAGAAAATGTAAACGTTGCACCTTTTTTTTAGAGTTTAGTTTGACCTTGGCATGGTGTCTACTTTCCATTAAGTGAATATCCATTAATAATATGTCTAGTATTAGAGATTATAGGAATTTAATCTTTATAAGAACAGATGCTGTTCTTATGTCAACTACTAAATTAACTAAAATGCAAGTACACTCCTAAATCCAGCTTCATTGTCTATTTTTACATAGTGTCTACTCCAATTATTCAAAAACTGCTTGTTTTCTCTGCAGGTCTTTTGTTTTCTTCACCCTTAGGAAGACTTTTATTTATTCTCACCCTTCAGCAATTTCAAAAGAGGCAAGTGAGAAAAAAGAAAAAAGAGAGAGGGAGAAAAGACAGAAACCAAGAAGGAACAATTCTTTCATGAGCCATCTTTTATAAAAGCTTGATTACGAAAGATGGTCAACCCAATTGCTGATGTGATTCTCAGGGAATATCTGGTGATTTTATTATAGCTGTTAGACCAGGATGGGCTTGAGAAGTGAACTCTACCAGGACTAGGGTTTACCTGTTGTTCAAAGACCGTGGGACTGAGCCTTGGATCCTAATGGCCCTCTGCTCAGCTCTCAGCCCACTAGCAGGCTCCAGAAACCATAGTGTGAAAGTTAAAGTCGCTCAGTCAAGGCCTACTCTTTGCGACCCCATGGACTGTAGCCTGCCAGACTCCTCTGTCCATGAAATTCTTCAGGCCAGAATACTGGAGTGAGTAGCTGTCCCCTTCCCCAGGGGATCTTCCCAACCTAGTGATCAAACCCAGGTTTCCCGCATTGTAGGTGGATTCTTTACTGACTGAGCCACCAGGGAAGCCCAAGAACACTGTAGTGGGTAGCCCATCCCTTCTACAGCAGATCTTCCCAACCCAGAAATCGAACCGGGGTCTCCTGCATTGCAGGCAGATTCTTTACTAGTTGAGCTACCAGGGAAACCCAACCCATTTGTAAATCTGCAGCACCATGAACCCTAAAGTCAATGAGGTTCATGATTAGACACCTTGACTTGCCCAGACGTTCTCAGATGCAGATGACTGTAACCTTGTAAGCTTTCTGTCAAAACTCCAGGTCCTGGTTTAATCCTGAGTAGATTTTAAATTAGCCTTCATTTTTATTTATAACCACATCACACTAGTTTTTATCACTGTTCTTAGCTTACTTATAGTCTCTTTTTTTAAATTTAGCAGGTCCAAGGTTTTTTTTCCAAGTTATTTTGGCCCTAGGCATACTTGAGATTATGCATTCTTTGCTGTTGAATTATTTTTAAACCTTAAGTCTCATGGTTTTGGTGATTTAAAATCATTTGAGAGAACTAGAGTTTTCTTTCTTTCAGATTATTTTCATACTTTGTGGAGTTTTGCTGTTTTAATCATAGTCAGTTCTTATAATTTGTGTTCAGTTCTGAAGATATTTTGAGAATGTCTTTGGGGTCACCATACAAAAGGCTTTCACTAAAGGGTTATGAAAATCACTAGGTCAGTATGTATTTAATTTTAATAACATATGACAAAAAATAAAAGGAGGAAAAAATAAAATAGTTCACATTCATTAATCCACTACCATGCCCCATGATCATAACGTAGGATTTCAGGAACTTTAGCATATTTGACCTTCACTGCAGTCCTATAAAATCTGAGGAAGCTGAGACTATAAATGAATGGTCCATCACATTAATTCCTAGTTTATCCTTTGAAACAACCAGATGGTCATTGTCACAGTTAGCTTTCATCAGAAAACTAGTAGTTTACCTTACCCCTGTATAACAGATTCTAATGACTCTATGTAGAAAGATAAATCTCAGGAAGGAGACCTTTGGTACTGTGACTGTACTAAACTAATGGCAAAGTACATTAAACTTGAAATACTCAGTGATTCTAGCAGAGGAGTGTATTCTATAAAATAGTAAGTTGAGTTTGTTCAGTCTCTGAGACTGTCTTTTCTCAACCAGTAACACAGAGGGTTCATTTTTTTAACCTATCTAAATCTAGTGAAGAAGGAAAGATGAGTCATATAAAAAGAAGAGAGCAATGCCTACATTTGGAGTCTCTCAACTGCCTCATGATATAGGCCCCTTAATAAATAATAGCAGGTCTGCCAGCTCAGAGAGGCTAACTCACATGCAACAAGGGGACCTTCTCACCAGCACACACACTGGGTTTCCAGTGTACCCGTGGAGTGGCTTTCTGACAGGAAGCTCCAACTTTACCTGCCTCCCGCGAAGACTGTTTCATCAATACAAATCAATTGAGTATTACTTTAATCAACATGTAGTATCCCATAAATCTCCATTTGAGAAACGCTGCCCAGGTGAGAATTATCAGTGACCTGTTTCTCTGAAGAAATAACTGACAATTAAAAAAAAAAAAAAGGATTTGTTCCTTCAACTAAAATGGTATCTCTTTAAACAAAACTCTCACAAGCAAAAAAATATATTATAGTCTCTATACTTTCAAAATTTATTAGCCATGACAAACAAAATACCCTAGAAATCTGTGTTAACTCTGATGAATTCCAAAACAAGAAATATTCAGTTTGAAGCCTCCATGTTTTTACTAATGCCATCACCTCTATTTTTAAGTGCTATTTTAATTAATTAGTTAGGACTCACCGTGCATGTGGGATCTTAGTTTCCTGACCAGGGATCGAACCTGTGCCCCCTGCATTAGAACTGCAGAGTCTTAACTACTGGACTGCTAGGGAAGTTCCTCCTCTACTTTATATACATTGTGTCCATCTATTTGTTGAAGGCTAAATTTTTACATGAGGTATAATTTATAAGACAAAGAGGAAAAAATGAAGAAGGAAGATGTGAGGGCAATTTCAATATGAGCAAAAAAATCACAGTATATGATGTTTAAGGAGAATGGCAGAGTCGGCCTGGGTGGTTGGAGCATGAGATGAAAACACACGTACGAAAAGACAACGGAAGATGGGCCGAGAAGAAAAGCCGAGAGCCACGCTCTCACTGTGCCCTGCCCACAAGGGCTGCGAGGGACGCAATCGGGTATTACACGATCCGGTCATTTCCCAGTAATGGCTTTTTGGTCCAGAAAACAGACACCTTATTCAAAGTAATCTATCGGATATTCTTTCTCAATACTTTAAAACGTAAGTTACCAAAAAGCCAGTCCCTAGTCAGCCATGTGGATTTGGGGCTCCTGCAAGCAGAAAAGCTCTCAAAAGAGGAGACAGAGGAAGTTAAAGAAAGGCAGAGATAAAGGAAAGCGCGTCACCTTTTGAAGTAGATGTTTCTGAACAGAGAGGAACAGGATTCATTTCCTCATTTTTGGTAGCTGTGACCCTCTGAGGTCCTGGAGAGGTTTGAAAATGAATTTCTTTCAGAGAATGATGCGACATTTTGGCTTCAAGAATCCTGAAAGATTATATTGGCCAGATGGTGGCTACCATTCCAGAGAAGTCATGAAATGTTCCAACTCAAAACTGACTTAAGACAGGAAAACTTGCACATATTTTATGAGCCAAAATACTACAATATCGCTTCAGTACTTTCCAAATTCCACTTTTTTGATTGTCATGACAAGCAGCATGTTAAAATAATAATACTAAGTAAAAACCAATAAAAAGGAAAGGTTTCTAACACTCTCCATCCAGGTATGTTTCTCAAGATTTCTATCACAGCCAACCTATTGCATACAATGTTCTGAAGAAACAAGTTACCTAAACTTCCCAGCTTCCTATCCATGAGATCCTGAGCCAAAAAGAATACAGAGAGAGACTGGGACAAGCAGTGAGACATGGGGACTCCATAAAGAAAATACAATGTGATTCACACCATTTCATTTCAAGGGGATTTGTCTAAGGACAAGGGGTACTTGGGAAGTAGCTCAGTGGTAAAGAATCCACTTGCAGTGCAGGAGATGCAGGTCAATCCCTGGGTTGGGAAGATCCTCTGGGGGAGGAAATAACAACCCACTCTTGCCAGGAAAGTCCCATGGACAGAAGAGCCTGGCAGGCTACAGTCCATGGAGATGCAGTGTCAGACACAATGAGTGACTGAGCACACACGCACGTCTAAGAACAAAGACTCAAAACAAAAAATTTCTATCTAAATTATTAAATGTCATAATTAATACCCATCTCCTTTGGATTATTAACATTTATTTCTCTTCAATTATATTTGAGGAAGAATATGCCAGTGGCAGGATAAAGGAAGTATTCACCAGAAAAATGAATGTTGCAAGAGGTCAGTGAGAATGATAATTTGATAACACTCTATATCCTATAAGAACAAAAATGATCAAAATAATATCATCTAAATTTGTGGAGACACCCTATGTTCCTCAGGTACATGATTAACATAGTCATCATTTCCTAACAAATGGAGAAGATATTTTTCAGAAATGATTTTCTGAAAAAGCCAACATATCAATCTCAGTTTCTCCAAACATTGGAAAAACTTGATAGGAATCTTTCTAGAATATGATATAAGCATGCTCTTTTTCTAGACAAAGAATACCAAAATGAACTTCACCTATCATCAAAGTTTAAGGTCATCATTCTGAACTTTTCCTATGTAAGATCTATGTCTACTTTTCCACTTTCTATCGCATATTTAATGACAACTTTTCGATTCTGTGTCCACACAGATCCACATCCTCTTCATACCCTGATTTCAAGTTGTGGTGTCCAAGTTTTGGTAAACAGAGAGAGGAGCCAAGAAAATGAATAACGGAATGCTAAAGAATCCATAACCTAAGCTATGAAAACCATATGTCTCAATGAGGGTTATTTTTTACTGCTGCGCATATCAAAAGGTTTGTGTGTTTTCCTTGTTTTATTTTCCTACGTTCGATAATCTATGGCTCAGGACGAAGCAGAAATTTTCAGGGTGAGTCCCACTGGCGCCAAATAGCTGGGTCAGATGCTTTAAACAAGATAGTCTCCACCTAAATAAGCTGGACTCCACACAAAGCTCTTTACCACATGCTTTTCTCCTGTTATAGGTCTGCTTTCTTGGTTACTGATCCTTGGCTCCCAATTTCTGCTCTGTTTCCAGCATTCTCTCCTTCCTGGCTTCCAGCCTCTCAGGGAACTTCCAGTTTTGATCCTGGTTGACTGCCATGATTCCACCTTTGAGACCACAAACTGAGCTGGACTTGCTCCTCCTTCAGCAATGACCTCAACTTACCCTGTATTTGATCCTGCTAAGCCCTATATTGTACCAGGAACATCAGTTAAAAATCAAACCTACAGAGGGGTAGGATTTTATACGCAAGAACTCTTGGTTTCCAGCTTATTCCTTACCTTCTTGAATCTAACTCTTTGCATCATCTTAGAAGATCTTCTCCAACTCTCCCAGCTGACCTGGCCGAGTTGCAGTGAGAAATATGACTCTGAAAACCTTCATGGAGCATTGCTAAATTCACAGAATCCCATCATATTTATCACTAAAGAGCTACACACACACTAACACATGGACTCTGAAGGATATGATATTATTTCCTTTTTACAGTTGATAAATATAGGGCCTACTATTTTCAAAGTCACACAATTGTGTAGCTGTAGAGCAGAGTCATAGGTTCAGATTCTGTCTACAATCTCCCTACCCTTTACACTAAATCAAGCCCTTACAAGCTAAGGAAACAAAAATAACCTGGACATAAAGACCTAACAATCTATTTTGAGTTTCTGGAACCATTTCCAATGTATCAGAGGTGGAACATTTCCCCACAAACCACGGAACAATTCTCAGGACACCAACAGACGGTCTTAAGAGTTCACTAAATTTAGTGAACTCTGACACTATCTACCAGAGAAAGAATCAGATTCCATAGGCAGGGCTCACAAGATTGCCTGCCACCCTAAAACCTGATCAATTACAAGTGCAGGTTGTCATCTGCGCTTCAGACTTACGACTATATAAGTCAGTGTTCCCATGACTCCTTCCTTGAGTTTCACTGATTTTGCCAGAACAGTTCGCAGAACTCAGGAAGCCCATTTGTTCATTAGGTCATCAGTGTATTATAAAACCAATACAATATTGTAAAGTTAAAAAATAAAAAAAATTTAAAAATAACAAACAAACAAAAGGATATAATTCAGAAACAGCCAGATGAAAGAGATCCATAGAGTAAGGGGTATAGAAGCTGTGCAGTACTTCCTTGCTCTCTTTCCAAGGGTACTACTCTCCCTATGTCTCCAATTGTTCTCCAACCTGGAATGTCTCCTATCCCTGATCTTTAGGATTTTTATGAAGGCTTCACGACATAGGCAAGACTGATTAACTCACTGGCCATTTGGGACCAACTCTGTCTCCAGCCCTTCTCCCATTCCAGGAAGCCAGTGGTGGAGCTGAAAGCTCCAACTCTCTCACCAGCAGTTGGCTACACTGGCAACTAACCCTACCAACAGATGGGGTCCAAAAGTCATCATTAACATAACAAAGGATACCATTTTGCCCTCATCACTTAGGAAATTCCAAGAGTTTGGAAAGTTCTTTGCCTAAATGGGGACATAAGATAAACTGTATATTTCTTACTATAAAGGCCCGTATCACTCTAGCAGTAAAGCAACAGAGGAACTAAGGAGAACCGCACCTCAATAACATCTTTAGAGAAAATTCTGAAGGAGATATCTTTTCTGCATTATTGGGTCAGTTCTTAGTTAGGCCCAGAAATTTGATTCACTGAAGTATGCTGAAGGAACATTAAATATTCAAAATCATTCTCTTATTTCTTATTAGTTTTCAACAGAAGGTCTTATTTATAAAGGCAGCATTTCCACGTCTAGGATAAAAGCTGTATAATTTCTAACCTGTTGAGTTACTGGAATACAGCTTTGTATTCCAAAGGGAAATTTTAAAGTTCAGGAGCAATAGAAATGTTGGAATATAAAATATTTACAAAGAAATAAAAAGTTTGACAAAAGAAAGAGAAAATGCACTATCATGCAATCAAAAAAAAAAAAAAAGAACGACAATTTTACCCCATTTATTGTTTGACTTTAACTTTTAAATATTTTGGATATGATAAAACCAAAACAAGAGAGAAGCAGAGAGCAAAAAATGGCAATACCAGCAGTTTTTTATATCCTATTATAACTCTGCCATATGTTTAGAAAAGCACTATGGAAATGTTGATTCATACTCTCACAGTTATTTCTGCGTTTGTTTTGTTTCCCCAACCACAAGCACTTAATGAGTACTTATGACCTATGTAGTTACAGTAAAGGAATAACAAAAGCCTTCTTCTGGTTAATTCTAAAGCTTCACAGTATTTTGTATGTTAAACTGAATGTGTGACAATGAATTATAAACGTAGTACACAATATGGGTTTAGGCAAGAGCCAAAAGTAGATAAATAATTTATGAGGAATATATTCATTTTACATAGATAAGTAGACACACGGTCATGACTGGAACTTCAATTATGTAAATTATATCAGCTTTCCTGGTGGCTCAGAGGTAAAGAATCCACCTGCAATGCAGGAGACCAGGGTTCGATCCTTGGGTGAGAAAGATTCCCTAGAGAAGGGAATGGCTACTCACTGCAGTATTTTCCAATGGAGAACTCCATGGACAGAGGAGCCTGGCAGGCTGCAGTTCATGGGGTCCCAAAGAGTCAGGCATGACTGAGTGACAACAATTAAAACTTAGAATGTTCAAAGCACGTATCAAAGCATGCATTTTAAATGTATAGTCCTAGACTAGATCCTAGAAGAGGTTGAAAACTGTCAATCCAAGAGGAAAATAAAAACCAGACCTTGTATTTGTTACTGAGGTATGGGGAAGAGGGATCACTAGTATGTTAAATATAAAACTCAGACTCCAAGAATGAGGATACCAGAGAAGCTCCAGGGAAGAACATCAATCTTGAGATCAGGAGACCTGACACTGAACTGCAAAGGTAACCATTGCAGCCCAAACTTAGAAGGAAATAAATTGAAATAAATAAATTACAAATGTGAGATAGGGCCTCAGGGCTGGCTCCAAGGGATCCTTCAGCCTGGGAGAAGCCCCAGCTGTACTAAAGACAGCAGTGTTCCTTCTGTGTGCTACTCTTCTAAAGCCCACCTAAGCACAGTGACAGACTTTATTTGCTTGGGCTCCAAAATCACTATGGACAATGAATGCAGCCATGAAATTAACTTGCTCCTGACGGAAAGCTATGACAAATCTAGACAGCATATTGAAAAGCACAAAGGTCCATCTAGTCAAAGCCATGGTTTTTCCAGTAGTCATGCATGGATGTGAGAGTTGAACCATAAAAAAGGCTGAGCACAAATGAATTGATGCTTTTGAATTGTGGTGTTGGAGAAGACTCCTGAGAGTCCCTTCGATAGCAAGGAGATCAGTCAATCCTAAAGGAAATCAACCCTGAATATTCACTGGAAGGACTAATGCTGAAGCGTAAGCTCCACTACTTTAGCCGCCTGACGCAAAGAGCTGACTTATTGGAAAAGACCCAGATACTGGGAAAGACTGAAGGCAGGAGGAGAAGGCGTGACAGAGGGTGAGTTGGCTAGATGGCATCACTGACTCAATGGACATAAGTTTGAGCAAATTCTGGGAGACAGCGAAGGACAGGGAAGCTTGGCGTGCCACAGTACAGGGGTCACAAAGAGGCAGACACGACTTAGCAACTGAACAACAGTGAACAACAATGGCATGGCCTGGGTGTCACAGGGAAGAGATAATATACAGTTCTAGTCTTTCTTTACAGTTATTAACTCTAACCCTAGACAAGCCTTCAACGAGTTACGAGACACAAAGATTCTTCATCCTGTTGCTTTCTTCTGTCCCCTACCACTCACTTTCACTACAGTTCTACCTCCTGTTCCATCATGCCCAGCAGCCTGGCTAACTCTGTTGCTAACTCTGAGCTCCAAAAGTTAAACGACAGGCTTATAGAGCAAATGTTAGTTTTAAGAAAATCCTAAGTTCATTTAATTAATTTTTTCATAAACTAGAATAATCATATTATCATTGAATGTCAGTACAGGAAATTCACTGTAAAAGTGATTCACTGCTTTTAACTGTAAAAGCACATCTACAATGCAGATTTTACTTTGATAGTATATTTGAAATATGATAGTAATATATTTGATTACAGGAAATCAAAATAAAATAATAACTAAACACATTGTGGCTATCTCCAGTAACATCCTGTCAACTTAAAAAATATTCACAACCTAAAAGCTGAGAATATATTTTATTTCGTGGGAAATGTGAGAACTTCAAGCCCAGGAGACAGCATCTGAAGTAACCCTGAGAGGACTGCTCCTAGCAGGAGGGCAGTGGGGAGGAGCCAGGTAATACAAAGGGCAGATAGTCTGAATGTCAAAATTTTTTGTTTTGTTTTGTTTTGTTTTTAATGAATTAAAGAAAATCAAATATCCCAAGTTAAGGAATCTAGCAGTTTTCTATGCATGGAAACATCCCAGAGTGCGAAGTCAAGTGGGACTTAGGAAGCATTACTAGGAACAAAGCTAGTGGAGGTGACAGAATTCCAGCTGAGCTACTTCAAACCCTAAAAGACGATGCTGTTAAAATGCTGTGTTCAATATGACAGCAAAATATGGAAAACTTATAAGTGGCCACAGGACTAGAAAAGGTCAGTTTTCATTCCAATCCCAAAGAAGGGCAACATCAAAGAATGTTCAAACTACCATATAACTGCGCTCATTTCACATGCCAGCAAGGTTATGCTCAACATCCTTCAAGTTAGGCTTCAATAGTTTGTGTACTGAGAAATTTCAGATGTACAAGCTTGGTTTCAAGGAGGCAGAGGAACCAGAGATCAAACTGCCAACATTTGCTGGACCACGGAGAAAGCAAGGGACTTTTGGTAAAACATCTACTTCTGCATCACTGACTATGCTGAAGCCTTTGACTGTGTGGATCACGACAAACTGTGGAAAATTCTTAAAGAGATGAGAGTACCAGGCTACCTTACCTGTCTCCTGAGAAACCTGTATGCAGGTCAAGAAGCAACAGTTAGGACCAGATATGGAACAAGTAACTCGTTTAAAATTGGGAAAGGAGTACAACAAGGCCATATATAGTCACCCTGTTTATTTAACTTATAGTTCATGCAGTAGAGTACTTCATGCAAAATGCTGGGCTGGATGAATCACAAAGTGGAATCGATATTGCTGGGAGAAAAACCAACAATCTCAAATATGCAGATGATAACACTCTAAAGGCAGAAAGTAAAGAAGAACTAAAGAGCCCCTTGATGAAGGTGAAAGAGGAGAGTAAAAAAGTTGACTTGAAACTCACCCTTAAAAAACTTAGATCATGGCATCCAGCCCCATCACTTCATGGCAAATATAATGGGAAAAAGTAGAAGTAGTGGTAGATTTTATTTTCTTAGGCTTCATAATCACTGTGAACAGTGAAGTGCAGCCATGATGTTCAAAGACGTTCCTTAGAAAGAAAGCTATGACAAAGCTAGACAGTGTATTAAAGAGCAGAAACATCACTTTGCTGACAAAGGTCCTTACAGTTAAAACTGGTTTTTCCAGGTCCATAAGGAAGGCTGAGCACTTTCACAATTCATTATGAAGAATTAATGCTTTCAAACTGTGGTGCTGGAGAACACTCTTCCCAGTTCCTTGGACTGCAAGGAAATCAAACCAGTCAATTCTAAAGGAGATCAACCTTGAGTATTCATTGGAAAGGACTATTGCTGAAGTTGAAGCTCCAATACTTTGGCCACCTCATGGGAAGAGCTGACTCATTGGAAAAGACTCTGATACTGGGAAAAGATTGAAGGCAAAAGGCCAGCAGAGGATGTAATGGTTAGATAGCATCACCAACTCAATGGATATGAATTTGAGCAAATTCTGAGAGATAGGAGAGGACAGAGGAGCCTGCCATGCTACAGTCCATGGGATCACAAAGAGTTGGACACAACTTGGTGACTGACCAACAACAACATGTATGGAAAGGATGCAAGAGTCTAGGCTCACAGAAATCATTCCTTTGAAAAGCACCTCAGTTATCTGGGACCAATATCCTCTTTTCACATTTTGAGCTTTGTTTCCTCAGGGCTCACCACAGGGAGTGGTTGCACTCTAATGGCTGCTACATGGCAGGTATTCCTTTCCTTCTGAGTTCTCTCAGGGCTCACCAGCTCACCACCTGTGGTGGCTGCAACCACTGGCAACTGTGACATTCTTGTTTACTGATATGGCAATATCAGTAAATGTCAGGAAATATTCATTTCACAATCTTTAAAGTGTAAAATAAAAATGAATAAATCCTTAGGGGGTTTGATTTTTTAATTAATTTATTTTTTAATTGAATGATAATTGCTTTACAGAATTTTGTTGCTTTCTGTCAAACATCAACATGAATCAGCCATAGTGGGGCATGATTTTTAAAATCATTGCGTTTCACAAGAATCTGTAGCTTCCTGCTCCAAGAGTCATTCTGATATTTCTCAATGCTTACAACTCTTCCCTGATGCTATGGCAAAATGATATTTCCCCTAGCATTTTCATAATCTCATCTATATGATGACGATCTTAATTTTTATTATCACCAACATCATCTCGAAACTGAACACTAGAACATGGTAAAACGAATCTACTTTTCAATCACTTCGAACTTTCCCTAGAAATGGAGATTCAAATATTCACAACCATTATCAAATAAATCCACTTGAGAGGAACATCTATGCCTCAAGCTATCTTAATAATCTTAACAAAAACTGACCACACGATACATCCCATTCCATTTTCAGTTACCACAGTATGTATCTACCACATCTTCTGAACCATATTACCAATGCTTGTCAAAGTTCAAGATGCTCTTAGTGAGGAGGGTATTTTCTTTTAGAGAACGCAACTGTGTCAATGGGGACAGGCCCAACTTTTCCTCACTGAAGGCAAGTCTCCATGTTGAATACCATGGGTGTGAGCATGAGTCAGGTACGTAACATCAAAAAGCTCATCAAGAAGCAAGAAAAACAAGAGCCTCTCATATGCACAGAATCAGTCAACCAGCATGAAAGTCATACCTGACTATCCATTTGTACACTCCTGGGGGCAAAAAAAACCACCAGGTCATATACCTCAGGACACCTCTGGTATGACTCTAGTGTGAACAGAATACAACTATCTTAAATGCACATTTCCTGAAATGTAATCATGATTCACATTGTATAAATCCTGCACTACACTATTCCTATGAACAGTCAAAAGCTGCTTTGATATATTTCCCTACGATACTCAAATATAAAGATTTTTCACAGGTTTTCACTAAATCTCTTGTACCTCATAGCTATATCAAAAATGAACACTTCAGCCTAATGAGGGGAAAATTAACTGCACAACTTCTAACAGTAATGGATGGAGGCATAATTCAATATGCACAATCAAACATTTTCGCCAACTGCACACAACTGAATGATTAGGTAGTATAAGAAATAATTCTTGCTTTCTTAGCAAAACAGTAAAATCAATAAGAATGCACCTAAATTTTTTCAGACTACAGCAGTTAAAGCAAAGCAGCAAAAAAGAAACCAAAAATGAAGGAAGGAAGAAATTAAGAGAGGAAAGGAGGAAGAGAAGAAGTGAGGGAATGGGAAAAAACCACATTTGTTTTTCCTCAAAATCTGGCTTCACTGGTAGATCAGTTAGTAAAGAATCTGCCTGACAATGCAGGAGATGCAAGAGAGGCAGGTTATATCCCTGGGTCGGAAAGACCCTCTGGAGAAGGAAATGGCCACATGCTCTAGCAGTGGGCTACAGTCTGTGGGGTCGCAAAGAGTCGGACATGACTAAGAGAGTAAGCATGCGCGTGCACACACACACCCTCAAAAACTGAGTTTGGGTTCTTTGCTTATTTAGTTTTATAAGGGCCAGTTCCATGGGGCTGTGTGCACAAAGAGCTGGACACAACTGAGCAACTAACACACACACACATAAGGACCAGTTATTTTTCAAGCAGTTGTAAACAGAACGTAGACTTTGTTTGTTTGAAATGCATCATATCAAAAACAGAAACAAATGTTAAGCTAGCTATTAAGTCCCCACCAAAATGCAAAAGGCTGTAATCCTCTCCCAGTGTTCTGACAACTACTTTCTGCTGCCCTTCCTCCCCACAGACCTTGCAGCATTTCATTGATAGGATACATGATGTCCAAGTGGAACTGTATAATCTGGAGCTTCCTTTTAATAAAATTACTTCCAAAGAGAGAAGAGAAATAAAGAACAGCTATTGTGTTTCATGAGTTTACCCTTTGAGAGCTCCTGTGAGGAGGATAGCTTGCCTGAATTACACAGAAAAGCTGACCCTGTAAGTCACTTATCCTAATTAAGATCAATGGCGATCCAGGGAGACAGTCCTACCATCTAATGTTGTAATGTTACCTCCCAACATGCAGTATGTGCATCTCCTAAACCTGTCTGCACATTTTTCCTATTGTCTTGTTTTTGAATCCTTCCTCCCCTGCTTTTATTTCTCTTCACAGAAATGTCTGTCTACCTCATACATCTTAACAAAAGTGCAAGCCCTTTTGCAAGAAGGAAGTGGCTTAAATTTAAACAGTTGTTCCCCTTTTAAAACTTAAACACCCAAAGAAATATTCTGTTGCGATGGTGTCACTGATGTTCAGACTTGTTATTATGTTTGTGAAAGTTAATTATCTGATAAGATACACTGTGGTTATTACTACCACCAAGAAAAACATGTGTATGTTTATTAATTCAAAGTGTTCCATTAAAATAAAGTATGCTAACTAAAGAACTGAACAATTATTTTCTAATTATTACTGCACAATCATTTGGGCATTTTATAACAGCTTTTTCCTTTTCCTGAATGAATTACACTTTACATTTAAAACTATTCGCATTGATAGTGTTTTATTTTAATAGAATTTGCTATTTTTGTGCATATTTTTACTCTGAAGGATTTAGTTGTAAATCTAGTGTTTGAAGTCAAAGTTTCTTCCTCACTGAAGAAAAGTGTTAACGTGTGAGTAAATCATTAAACATCTTAGAACAAGAACCTACAACTCAAAGGGTGACTATGATTCATGTTGAATATTTTAAGTATTAGGTAAACATTCAATGAAGGATGGAATCAAATGGTTTGTTCAGAAGGAAGAGCAAGATATTTCCTTATTACTTCTTCCATTTCTGTTGTCTTACAGGAATAAACCATACATGTCTTATGTGAGAGAAAGAAATTTGAAAAATGAAGCGTGTAACTATAATGGAGTTAATGTGGCTTCTTATCCCACAGCCCTACAGTTGTCACTTTCTCATAAAATCCAAGCAATAAAGTTGAAATTAGATGTTGTCCTTTCACAGAAACTTCCTTCCTGCAAAAATACCTATAAATCTGTGGTCTAAGACAAGTGGGAGGGAAAATACATGCATCCTTTTAGCCCACAGGTCTCCAAAGTTATAGATGACTCAGGAAAAAAAGAGTAAATTGTACAACACATTAAGTTCTATAATTTCTAAATCTCCATAGTTCCCAGTACACTGAGGATCCTGAGCCTTGTTCTCTGTAGACATCAAGCAGGCCACACAGTCCTCCCTGGGCATGCACGCTGTGCCCACTGCAGTCAACAAAGCATGGCATTTCAGCCGTCCACAACATCCATCCTCAACCTGCTATGCTGTGAAGATTTCTGATTTTTGCTGTCCACCCAAACCACAACTTTCTGCCTTGTGTCACATACTGTCTAGAACAAAGTTATTTTAACATTTAGTACAGGGGATTGAGAGCACAGGTTTTATACAAAACTGGAAAATTCAACTGTCTTTCATATTGTTTATGTCTAATTCTTTCTATGTGTGTGTATGTGTGTGTACATAGTCAGTCGTGTCTGACTCTTTGCAACTCCACAGACTGTAGCCTGCCAGGTTCCTCTGCCCAGGGAATTCTCCAGGCAAGAACACTGGAGTGTTTTGCCATTTCCTTCTTCAGGAGATCTTCCCAACCCAGGAATCAAGCCTGAGTCTCTTGAATCTTCCACATTGGCAGGCAGGTACCTTACCAACTGAGACACCAGGGAAGCCCATCCTTATACCACACCCTTTTGTATCATGAATGTAGCTTCAAGATACAAGTTAAGAAAATGTGTAGGCTACCAATTAGAAACAAACTATAAGTCTTGGGGTTGGGTTGGGCACTTTTACTTAAATTTTTGCAAATTACCAGATGCCTACTAGCTACTGTGCTGCTAAAGGAAAATATAGTAGAGCATTTTGGAAAGAAATGCTGGGGCTACTGGCCCTTTCACCACCATTTCTTTGAGAGTAATTGCTACCAAGAGCAGTGTCATACTCATTAATCTTAATGAAGAACTAGGTCTGAAAAAAGCCAAGTGTTAGTTTGTTCTTTGTAGTGAAATCTGCTTTTTTTAAGATCACATCTAATTCTTCTAACTTAAAAGAGGATTTATGGATATTTAAAAATACACCAAATTACATCAAATTCTTTTGCAAACTTGGCCAAACTAAGCAGGTTTCATTCATAGTACATGTTGATAAATACGTGGAGACACATATGTTCACTAGGGTTTTCTATGTGTTTCCTTTAAAGACAGTCAGAGAAGGCAATGGCACCCCACTCCAGTACTCTTGCCTGGAAAATCCCATGGACGGAGGAGCCTCTTAGGCTGCAGTCCATGGGGTTGCTGAGAGTCGGACACAACTGAGTGACTTCCCTTTCACTTTTCACTGTCCTGCACTGGAGAAGAAAATGGCAACCCACTCCAGTGTTCTTGCCTGGAGAATCCCAGGGACAGGGGAGTCTGATGGGCTGCCGTCTATGGGATCGCACAGAGTCGGACACGACTGAAGTGACTTAGCAGTTAAAGACAGTTGTAAGATTAAGCCAGACTCTTCTGTGTAGCATTCCAGAGAATATCATTTTATGTAGAATAAAATAATTTTTGTTTTTCCATCATAATTAAAAACTTACAAACAGCATCAAAAGATAGACTCTAGATTACATGCTTAAAAAGTTAGTTGTATAAAGAGATATTGAAATTATTATAAGCAACATGCAAATAATAATGTAACAATAGTGGAAAATATTTAGTGGCTTGCAATATGTATCAATATGTTGTCATCATGTTAAGTGATTTATATTAACTATTTTTCAATTAAAATTTGGAACTTTCAGTTCAGTTCAGTCACTCAGTCATGTCCGACTCTTTGCGACCCCATGAATCGCAGCACGCCAGGCCTCCCTGTCCATCACCAACTCCCAGAGTTCACTCAGACTCACGTCCATCGAGTCGGTGATGCCATCCAGCCATCTCATCCTCTGTCGTCCCCTTCTCCTCCTGCCCCCAATCCCTCCCAGCATCAGAGTCTTTTCCAATGAGTCAACTCTTCACATGAAGTGGCCAAAGAACTGGAGTTTCAGCTTTAGCATCATTCCTTCCAAAGAAATCCCAGGGCTGATCTCCTTCAGAATGGACTGGTTAGATCTCCTTGCAGTCCAAGGGACTCTCAAGAGTCTTCTCCAACACCACAGTTCAAAAGCATCAATTCTTCGGTACTCAGATTTCTTCATAGTCCAACTCTCACATCCATACATGACCACTGGAAAAACCATAGCCTTGACTAGACAAACCTTTGTTGGCAAAGTAATGTCTCTGCTTTTCAATATGCTATCTACGTTGGTCATAACTTTTCTTCCAAGGAGTAAGTGTCTTTTAATTTCATGGCTGCAGTCACCATCTGCAGTGATTTTACCACAGTAGAATTCCAAGTTGAATTTTCCCTGTCTCGGAATTATGTTTATGATTTGAAATTGAGAATAAAAAATATAATGTATCCCAGATGTAAGAGAGAGATTGTAGAGAGGAAGCCAGCAACCTGTAAAAACAACCACACACCTACAGTTTGGACTGAAGAACACCAGAGAAGGGCTTGCTACCAGTACCCAATTCCAACAAGCAACCCCTTTCCCAGTCACCACAAGAAGAGGTTCCAAGACAGGCAGGAATCAGCTTTGTGGGGAGTTCAGTGTTGCAGGGAGAGAGTCCAGTTTCTTTCCTCTCTATGGAAAGGAGAGAGAGATGCTTTCCCTTCCACAAAGTGATGAAATTTCAGAATCAGCATTCACAAGAGTAGCAGTGCCTACAGGTAGTGAGAAGGCCTCTCATTCCTTGGTTAAATGCCCATGGTCACACTCTGGTGACTGAATTTCAAGGAGCATTTTCAGAAATAAGTCATTTTGTCTGCTCTATCATCCTTCTACTCCTAGGAAGAAAAGTCTCCTAGCATGCAAATCCTGAAAGCTGGGGCAGCCCTGAACACGGATACTGATGCTCATTTCTACTAAAGTGATGTCTGAGAGGGCAAGACCTAGTGGGTTAGCTAAACCAGAAAGACTGAAATGGACTGCAGAGAAGTGTCCCTGGGAGATAGGTGTAAGAAACACTGTTGAAAATGTGGAAGAAATCCATGGTATTTTCCATCCACTTGTATCAACGACCTGAAGGTTGGTGGAGGGGCATGGCCTTCTGTGCTCTTCAAGTCATCTCAAGGACCAGTAGCAGGAACCACAATTCAGAGAGCACATAAATCTGAAAGATTCTTTCAGGACAGAGTAAATTAGAATAGTGTAGCTAAAACAATAGGCCCATGTAAGAGACAAGTGAATGATAAACCAGGAAAAGCAGGATGGAATCAGAACGTAGGTCAGCTGGAATACCAGTCATAAAGGCTATGAACCACAGAGGTGCAAGAAGGTGCAGAGACATGGATGTATAGGCCTGCAGATGGAAATGAGAAATAAGGCAGGCAATTACCAAACTGGAGCTTTGCAGATCCTGTGACATGATTTCCTCTTTCTCCTCTCTTTCTTATTTTGCCAAGTAAGTTGAGATTGCTGAAGAGGAGAATCACTTGGTTAGGTGTTTTCTGATTTTTTTTTTCCTTCGGTTTAACAAATAAAGAGCTTTGAATAAATTATCTAAAAGCACTCAGCTATCTACCAAAGGGAGTGGATACTCTTTAAATACCTGATATTCTTCTCTACCCACTGGTTTGGGCAGGAAGCAAAGGCAGCAAAAAGGGCAGAAATTCAGTGCCATGATGGAACAAAGGCAAGAGGTCATCTGAGAAGGTACTACAGAACTGAAATTAGAGGTGAGACAAGCACTTGGAGTGTAAAATGCTGCAGAGGGATTACAGAGAATGAGGACCAGGGGAAAGCCACGTTTTTACTCAGAGGTTCACTGGTGACATCAGGAGCAAAGCTGCAGCTGACTTTCTGTGGAGGAAGACAGACTGGACTGAAGTGGGTGGTGAGAAACTGATGCAATTTTTTTTCGAAGTGTGAGGACAAACACTGCCTGTGTGTGAGGGGAGGGGTCTCCTTTGGTCAACAGTGTGGCAATGCAGCCATTCTTACATACTCCCACTATACCTATACAGAAGAATTCGGAGAGTATCATACTGCAAAGAACGATTAAAATTAAAAACAAATATAAAATAAATGAATTCTAAATGAATCATCTCCAATCTAGGCTGCTTAATATTGCCCAAAAAACACAATCCTTCTAATTTAACTTTTTTAAAATGTAAGATAAAATCCCTGAAATGATATACGCTAAATTTAAAATGCTACTATAGTGAAATGAAAGCATGTAAAAAAGCAAGCCTTGGAAAGGTGTTTCTGAAAAGGTGAAGGATATCAGTGGTAGCAAATGCAAATCACTTAAACTAACATGTACAAGAGGAACAATAATCTGCCCAAGATACAGGAATTATTAAATATCAAAACAGTTTGGAAATAGATTCAGGAAAATGATAGCAATATGTTCTAAAGTCTATTTTTTTTAAAAAACACCCAGCCAAATAGTATAAGGGAGAAAAGTCTATATTTAATATGGAAATGCAGTAATTTCTGATCATATAAAATATATTTAATGTAAAGGAACATATGGTACCCCACTCCAGTACTCTTGCCTGGAAAATCCCATGGACGGAGGAGCCTGGTGGGCTGCAGTCCATGGTGTCGTTAAGAGTCGGACACGACTGAGCGACTTCACTTTCACTATACCTAAAAACAAACTCCGAAAGTACTTTTTTTTTTTTTCTCCTTCTACATATCTACCACTTAAAGAGACTGCTTCATTCAAAAGCTGGCAGCCTATGAGGCTTACAAGACACTCCCAACCACAAGCTGGCTTTTAGTTAGCCAATCACATAATTTCCTTCTTTGCACCTGCACTTTCTTTATATAAATCTTGACCAGCTCCTGTCTGCAGACAGGAGGGCTCCAAACTACTTACAGTTTGGTGATGACCAATTCTAATGGATGCTTGCTCAAATAAAAATGTTAATATGCTTCAGTTTATCTTTAACAGTCCTAGGACTATGTGTCCCAAATCTTTGGGAAGTGATCTTGGTTAATTTCAAGTATCCTGGAGGAACACTGGCAAACATGCCGTACCCAAACCGATATTCAAAGAATTATGCAGGGAAGACAAATATCTAACAAATTCATAAATATTCATGGATAAAACACCACAAATTTCATCTGAACTAAATTATCATTTCATGCTATCCTCCTCAAAGTTGTATTAAGTAATCTAGTTATGTTGTACCATCTCTTAGCCCACTTAATGCTCATCTTCATGACAATTTAGTCAATCTAACAATAAAAAACCTTTGATATAATCTTTTCTGTTTAAGTTACTGCTAGGTCTTCTCACTATGTCCATTTCTTCACTGAGATTGGGAAGTAATTTTACTAGGGCAGAAATTCTCTAATTAAACAGAATGAGATTCAAGTAGTTAATGCAAATGAGTTTTCATCATTCAATACCAAAGGTGAGATTAAAGGGAGAAAAATTTACCTGAGTTGGACGTTAATTTTCCCCCAAAGAACTTGACACAAAGCATATTTACAGAGCATAGTGATTACAAAATTTTCATTTTAGCTGTCCAATTTGGTCTGATTGTGATTTTCTCATGCTTTATTAGGGTATAACAGGAACTCTCTCATATTGATAAATGACATTCTGGGGTGTCTTGTAATACAAACTTAACTCTTCTTGCAATTACTCATTAATTTGCTATTTTGTATCTTAAAAAATAAAAAAGAACGTATGCACACTTAGAAACCAAATAATTACTTTCTAACAGATAAAACTTCAATTGTACTCTTAGGGAAGCATCATTTCGTAACTAAGGAAGTCAGACCTTGATCCTGAAAGAGTATTCCTTTCAGACAAACACACTAAAATGCAAACTGACTGTGGAACTTTCACTTAAGGACTTAAATAGGATATCCATGGTTAGCAAGGAAAAGATAACATGTCTTCATTTTCCAACATTTTAATTTTGGTATTTTCTGTATTTTCACAAGTCTAAATCCCCTTAATCTTTCTATTTAAATCTGCCAATTAAAAACAATAGACACAGCAAATAAAGTAACTGAAAAATTCATATTGAAAGGAATCAAAAACCTCCTATATTAAAATGAATGTATCAAACTAGAAACTTAGGTATTTAAAAAAAACACTTGATATTTACTTCCTATTAAGAATTCCTTATGTTTCCTTTGTGGCTAAGCTGGTAAAGAATCCACCTACAATGCAGGAGACCTGGGTTGGGAAGATCCCCTGGAAAAGGGAAAGGCTACCCACTCCAATATTCTGACCTGGAGAATTCCATGGACTGTATAGTCCATGGGGTTGCAAAGAGTCGGACACGACTGAGTGACTTTCACTCAACTCACTCACTCTAGATTTCCTTATACATTTTATGATGGATGTTTCAAGCTTATTCATATTAACTGCTATATTTGAGTTTCTTTCTTTGATGGTATCAAATAATTTCTCAAAGCCTTTTTCTCTATAGTATAGAGTAGCTGCTTTCATTAAAAAGAAAAAAAAAGAGTTCAACTGAAATGCAGGCAAAAATCACATGAAATCAGCCTCGGAGCTGTAATGTTGTCACCTATTTTTCCTTTCCTAGGCCTGAGTCGGCTCCATCTGCCTAATTATAAGCTCAAAACCCTCTGGGTGGTAAATGACTCTACATTCTACACTGCACTTAACACATTTTTCATGCTCTATATACTATTAATAATAACAGTAGTAATGACATATATTTTTCTTAATATAAAGGAAAATATGGACATCACAACTGTCACTTAGCCACACTCCCTTTGTCTTGATGATGTGCACTGGAGGGATGGTTACTAAGATCACATTACCTCTTCCTTCTATTCCAAACTTAGTTTTGCTTTTTTTTTTTTTTTCCTGTAGTTCACTTGTTTTTCCTCTGTTTTAATTTACTCTTCTGCTTTCTTTACCCACCACACCTATTATCTCCTTCTGAATGCCAAGCAGCATCAGTATTTTGCACTTAGCTGCTAAGGAAAATATCTGTTTGTGTATGCTTAATTGGCTTAACTATTGTACTAAAGTAGGCTTTTTAAACAGCACTACTGACATGTTGGGCTGCACTTTTTTTTTTTTTTATAGTGGAGAGTTGTCCTGTGTATTGTAACATGCTTTCCCTGGTGCCTCAGGGAATCTGAGGCAGATTCTCAGGTAAAAAATCTGCCTGCAGTGCGAGAGACCTGGGTTCAATTCCTGGGTTGGGAAGTTCTCCTGGAGAAAGGAATGGCTACCCACTCTAGTATTTTTGCCTGGAGAATTCCATGAACAGAGGAGCCTGAGGGCTCCAGTCCATGGGATCGCAAGGAATCAGATATGACTGAGTGACTAACACTTCACTTTTTAGCACCATCCCAGGACCCTACCCACTAGATGCCAATAGCATACCTCACCCCACCCCACTACCAGGTATGACAGCCAAAAATGTCTCCAAATATTGCCATCTATTCCCTAGAAAACCGCTGCAAAGAGGAAACCTATTTAATAAGGTAAAACTATTCTTCTCAGTATGTCATACTGCTGGAATTAAACAGAGTAAAACTGAGATAAATATGAAAATAAAAATTGTACTAAACCTCCCACACACATACACTCACATTCTAAAAATATTTTACATGTGCAATTTAAGCATTTAAAAAGCCTAAAGTTCATACAAGCAAAAATAAGTAACACTCCAATATCAAGGATTATTTTACTGAAAAAAATTATTTCTGCTAACCTGAAATAGAGCTCTAAGCAAAGCACTAGCTATGATTTAAGACTAGAATGTCTAACGTCCAATTAAAATAAATCCTTCTAACAGCACTTTTATAAAATCACTTAGCTTGTTAAAACATATGAAATGTTTGGCTCCCCTGGGCTACATTATGATTAAGGTGCATTCAGAGATGAAAAAACACTTCTCATTTCACAAGGTCACAGTACATTTCAAAATGAGCTATACTTCACTATTTTCCAAAGATTTCTTTGTTTCCTTCACTAAACTAAGCCAAGGTCCTCCTACTTCTGAAATTTACTATAAATCTGGATACTGTCAAGAAGCATTTAATCTCCAATGTATTTGAAAAGCCTTGTAAATTACAACCAAAATAACCAAGGCACAACCTTTTCTCGTTTTATTTTTCTCCTAAGTTTTTTTCCCAGTGGTCAGTAAACATGTTTCAACATCAGCTTTCTTTATTTTAGGCACTAATGCAGAAACCATGAAATAAATATCCTAGACACTCAGGTCTCATCAGAGGCAGTGCTTGAGTGCTCATAAGGTAGCGCATAAGTGTTCAAGAGGAGTTGACTCGAACTGGGTTTGAATTCCAGGGTCCAATTCCTCACTAGTTGTGTGATCTTGAGCATGTTAGCATCTCGAAGTCTCAGTTTCCCCACGTGTAAAGGACAATAATGTTTGAACTTATTTCATGGAACTGTTATAAATTTGGAAAATAAAAGCTTTAACACATACTAGCACATACCTTGCACACAGTGAGGTGTTAACTAGCATTACAGATTCCCTGATCAATCAATATGCTTCAAAGTCAATATTTTCTCATGTGAAAACTGCGAGCTCTCCCTCCCAAATCAGTGTCTTCCTGCACTTCTATCATTCCTTTCCTCCAGCTATACGACCAAGACCTGATAATCCTAAATCCCTTCATTATGCTCACCACCTCCACTTCCCACCCAAGGAAGGATGCCCAGTACCTCCTGATCAACATCATCACTAACATTCCAGGCACTAGGCTTTTATCCCCATCATCTCATGTCACCTTCAACATTTAAGACACACTTATATCTGTCATCTCCTCTTAATCTCTGCTGTTCCCATTCTGTTTCAAGCCCCTCTTCTATGATCTAGAGAGAATTATAGGAACTAATTCATCTAACATCCAATTCTTACCCATCTTGCACAGTGAAGTCAAAGTACTTTTCTCTAAAACAGATCTGATCATGAATTCCCCACGATATACCGTTAGGTACCATCCTGTTCCCAACCTTTACAATAAACTCCACCCCACAGAGGGTAACAGGACTCCAGGAGTTCAGCCCTGTCTCTCTACCCAATCTCGCCTCACAGTGCTCTTTACATAAACCTATATGCCCACCACAGCAAACTACCTCCAGGTCCCTGACAAATGACATCCTTCCTAATCCTTTGCATGCACTGGGACTGCTGCCTGGCACATCAATCTCTGTGCACCTGTGCATCTGGCTCATTTTTGATGTCTTTAAGTACCACCTCCTTCCTGCAGCAGTTTCAGAAGCCCCTAAGGCCTTCATCTACATTTCCTCCCACAACTCACTGAACCTACCTTAAGCTGACTACTGTGTTCTTATGTATTGGCTTTTTTATTTATCACCTGCACTAAAAGGCTGGACAATAGCATCGTTTTTGTTTATCTATTTTTGTTCAAAAAATTATGGTGTCAAATACAACCAAAATATAAAATACAGAATTAAATGAGATTCATTCCTATCTTCCACACACACACACAAATTGTGTGCTTAGCACACAACAGGCACCCAAGTTTGTTTGTATAAAGAATGTTTCATTGAATGAAACAAATTAATAATATATATTTGGGGAAATTAAGAAGTTCCATTTTGTTTCTGAAGGGCCATAATGGACAAATGGCTCATATATCTGATACAGACATAAAATATCCTGCCTATTAATATAAGATTAAATATTTTTAAATTAATTTTTTAAAATGTACAGTACAGAACTGATTTGCAAAGTTCCATTCTCACAGTTTCTAAACTGGAAGTCCCAACAATCCAGATTGTTCTCAGAAGCCAGCAAGACATAAAAACTGATATTGTCAATTACGACTTTTATTCCAAAATGTCTGACTTTCTTGTGACATACTGTAATACACCCTAAATTATTAACAGACCCTGGCACCAGAAGCAGGGGACAGCACTTGGGAAGGGAACACCCATCTATTTAGCACGAAGACTGATGATTCAGAGGCAGGGAAGGAAGGAAGGAGGAGGCAGTTATTTTGATCGGCTGGGGGTCTTGGCGCCTTTTGTATCTGAGCTTCTGTTGGTCTCTGTGTTTTTCGTGGGTGCAGGCTGGCAGGCCTCTATGTCTCGCTCTTGCTGTCTTTGCTGACAGCTTCTCTGTGTGACAACTTGGAACCCCAGCAGTGAAGTGTGAAAATAAAACACAGGGAACTACTGGAATGGAAATTTCAAATTGCAGTTGTAGTTTTTAAGGATTTGAATGCATTAAGCATCTAGAAAATAGCTTCTGTGGTAGGGCTCATGGATAGGGAAGAAGAATAAACAAAGACAAAATTCAGGCATCATTTCAGAGCCATGCCCTATATCACCCTGACTGTCCTTATGACTCCGGATTCCTTGATTAACTGTTCTGACTTAAGTCAGTGTCAACTATTTGACCTTTTCAAAACCAGAGCGTCCCAGAGCTTGTTTCTTTTGTTATGTGGTTTGTTCTTTAAACAGAAGTTAAAATTTAAAAACAGTCTTTTGGAATAAAATGTGATGAAAGAAGCCAAACTCTCTGTTTCTTCATAATTTGGCTCATGTCTCCTCTCTTGCTCTAGCTCTCATGCTCTCCCCGCAGCCCATCCACCCCAGGTCCTTCTCCATGTCTCTCTTAGGAGGGTTCCAGAGCCCAAGTGCAAGGAGGGTGACAGAAAGCCTTGCTGAGGTCCCCAGTAAATATTTTCAATAATGAAACCATTTCAATCATAAAACATGGATCACAGTTTTTTGATCCATGTGTGCTATCAACAGGATAAAATTTCAGAGGAGAGATGGAGGACGTATCAAGCCCTATTCCCTAAAGCCCTTTCCAGTACAAATGGTTCTGAAAAGCTGTATTTTCAAATGGAGGTCAGAACATTCCTGCATGTGCAAAACTACAAATATATAGGCATAAATGACAAAAATACACGGCACATTTATACCCCTTTGAATAACAAAATTGATGGCATGATCTTGAACCTATTTTCCAAAGCGTAACCCACATCTCAGTGTCAAAGTGAAGTCTACTAGTAGAAAAGATAATTTAAACAACCTACAATAAGATTTGATAAAAAAAATAAAATAAAATTAGGTACACAAAATGCATTGGCTGCATTTAATTTCCTTGAACTGGGTCCCAAAGATAGAATATATGCTGCTGCTGCTGCTAAGTCACATTAGTCGTGTCCGACTCTGTGCGACCCCATAGACGGCAGCCCACCAGGCTCTGCCAACCCTGGGATTCTCCAGGCAAGAACATTGGAGTGGGTTGCCATTTCCTCCTCCAATGCATGAAAGTGAAAAGTGAAAGTGAAGTAGCTCAGAATATATGCTACAAAATACCTGAAAAGAGCCCTCTCAGGAATTTGTGAGTTAAACTGATAACCGTGCTGGAAACACATGTGGCCTCGGGATGGAAATTGGTATGCAGAAGACCAGAAGATGATAGCACAGGAACGGAAACCCATATAGCCTCAATAGCCTATCAAAATCATTTCATCTTTAGTACAGCAAATCATAGTTGATTGTTAGTTCTGGGAATTGAGTAATGAATTCTCATCAGATTTACAGCAACATCCCACCACTTCAAAGGAATTTTGTTCATTATTATACAAAGTAAACAAATAACATTGACTTGATTCCTGACCTGGAAATTGAGATATTTACATTGTTCGCCAAATTCCTATTTCTAAAACTGTTTAAAAATTTCTAAACTTTTCACAACTATGAGAAAATAAGTGAGCTACAATGGCTCCCTCTCCTTCACTGTGATCAACTTTGCAATCTGTACGCATGATTCCTACCACCGTCACTGCATAATTTTGTTGTTGCTTAGTCACTAAGTAGTGTCTGATTCTTTGCAACCCCATGGACTGTAGCCTGCCAGGCTCCTCTATCCACAGAATTTCCCAGCATGCCTACTGAAGTGGGTTGTGATTTTCTACTCCAGGGAATTCTCCCAACTGAGGGATCAAACCATGTCTCCTGAATTGCAGGTAGATTCTTTACCATTGAGCCACCAGGGAAGTCTTACTGGGTATATATAAGGTTGTAATTTTAAAATGCCTTCAACTCTTGAGTAATGTTGCTTTAAAACATTAAATATGTTCTCTTTCAAAGGAATCACCAAATTATATTGCTGAAACAACATGTGGATTAGGAAATAAGTATTTATGACCAATAGTGAAATTCAGAAGTGAAAGAATAAATCATGAATGATGTTCTCTCCAATGAGACATTTGCCATGATTGAGACTATTGCCAAAGAAGGTTCTGTTCCTCATAAGCTCTTCCTGCCCACTCTTTCTCCACTACAGTTATACCTTTGTCTTTGAATAGACTAAAAGGGCTAAATAAATACACTGTAACATGTGCATTTTAAATCATTTAATTTAATAAAAGGTTCGCAAATTTATAAATTACTTAATTCTAATTACCAATATATTTTACTTTTATGCTGCATCTCTATTAGAGAAAAGATAATTGATTCGCCAGGATACAGACATGTAAATATATTAATAGTCCATAATATTAATTCCAGGAAGTAAATTAATTTCCTTCAAATACTTAATATAACCCATTACAAGGAAATTAAATACATTGAAATATTCTCTATAATTATTATTTTATATATTAAATAATACAACTATTATTTCTACTATATAATTGGAAATATATCATTTAAAATAACTAATATGTTGTAAAATTAACTAGAGAAGAAATAAGAGAAAATAAGACAAATTGCTGCAAAAGGTATAAGAAGCATAAAGAGCTAATACCAGAAACTAATGTTGAAAAAAAACCAGTTTTCAATTATACCACCTGTTCCTTCTCAAAGGCTAATTAAAATGCACCTTAGGAAACATAATCTTCTACAACTTTAATTACATCTCTTCCCTTTCTTTATTCCTCAAAATAGAAAGGACTACAACACCCAGGGTATACTTTCTGACTCCAATACCAGTATGTCTTCTCCCTTAATGATTCTTTCTTCCTGATACCACGAGTGGCTGCCTGTCTTTTCATATAGGTGTAATTATGAGATTCAAAATCCAGTAAAGCCAATTTCAGAGCTTTTAAATTCAGTAACGATTTTACATTTATACTTTCTTCTCTTTCTCTATGTATATGTATATATTTATGTGCATTCTAAGACACTTCACTCATGTCCAACTCTGTGCAACCCCATGGACTGTAGCCCGCCAGGCTCTTCTGTCCATGGGATTCTCCAGGCAAGAATACTGGAGTGCGTTGCCGTGTCCTCCTTATGTACATATATATACACACACAAATGTATGCAACATGCATGTACATCTATACAGTTATATACATACATTTATATTTATGCTATCTTGTTAAATAAGGCTTCCCTAGTGACTCAGTGGTAGAGAAACCACCTGCAAAGGATTCTCCAGGCAAGAATACTGGAGTGGGTTGCCATGCCCTCCTCATCTACATAAATCAGTTCAGTTCAGTTGGTCAGTCGTGTCTGACTCTTTGTGACCCCATGGACTGCAGCATGCCAGGCTGTCCATCACCAACTCCCAGAGCCTGCTCAAACTCATGCCCATCGAGTTGGTGATGCCATCCAACAATCTCTTTCTCTTTTGTCCTCTTCTCTTCCCACTCTCAAGCTTTCCTAGCATCAAGGGCTTTCCAGTCAGTCAGTTCTTCCCATCACGTGGCCAAAGTGTTTGAGTTTCAGTTTCAGCATCAGTCCTTCCAATGAATATTCAGGACTGATTTCATGTAGGATTGACTGGTTTGATCTCCTTCCAGTCTGAGGGACTCTCAAGAGTCTTCTCTAACACCACAGTTCAAAAGCATCAATTTTTAAGTGTTCAGCTTTCTTTATGGTCCAACTCTCATATCCATATATGACTACTGGAGAAACCATAGCTTTGACTAGATGGACATTTTTTGGCAAAGAAATGTCTCTGCTTTTTAATATGCTGTCTAGGTTGGTCATAACTTTTCTTCCAAGGAGCAAATGCCTTTTAATTTCACGGCTGCAGTCACCATCTGCAGTGATTTTGGAGCCCAAGAAAAGAAAGTCTCTCACTGTTTCCATTGTTTCCCCATCTATTTGCCATGAAGTGATGGGACCAGATGCCATGATCTTAGTTTTTTGAATGCCCAAGACAAACTGTGATATGTGCATTATCTGACAATGAGTATTAAGTCAGCTTTTTCACTCTCCTCTTTCACTTTCATCAAGAGGCTCTTCAGTTCTTTTTCACTTTCTTCCATACGGGTGGTGTTATCTGATATCTGAGGTTATTGATATTTCATGTACATATGTATATATACACACAAATGTATACATTTATGCACATCTGTGTGGTATATATTATGATGTTATATACATACATTTAAATTTATGCTAGAAAGCATAACTAGAAAGTTAAATATTGCTTCCCTAGTGGTAAAGAATTGGCCTGCAATGCAGGAAACACAGGTTTGATCCCTAGGTCGGGAAGATCCTCTGGATAAGGAAATGGCAACCTACTCCAGTATTTTTGTCTGGGAAATCCCATGGACAGAGGAGGCTGGTAGGCTACAATCCAAGGGGTCACAAAAGAGTTGGACATGACTTAGTGACTAAACAACTAGCTAAATATATACTATACCCATATATTTCCATATCTGTATGTTGCCATTCCCAAGACAAACTGTGATATGTGCATTATCTGACATTGAGAACTAATTTGTTATGGAAACAATATCACAAATTCCTAGGCTAGCCCTTCAAAGTCTGTAAACCTAGTTTGTAGTTATACTATAGGCTCCACAGTACTAACTTGGGTTTCAGGGCCCTAGAAAAAGAAGCTATGTTGTGAAAAAATGAGTGTGACTGTGGAGGATGGTTAAACAACGAGGAGAAAGAACATGTCCTCTTGTTTCCTTGGTTCCAAATTCTGATACAGTCACTTTTTTGACATCTCTCCTGTCCCTTCCTCCACCCTGGCTCATGACCTTGTGAAGTGCCTTCAAGCACCCTCCGTGTCAGCCTGTCAGACTTTACTGAGGTCACATCATTCCCAAACATTCTTATGCCAACAATTCCTCAGTTGCCCTGACTCACAATTCATAGACCCAAACACTGAACTCTCATAGATTTCAGGAATTAATTTTCAATTCATTAAAACACTATAACCACACCAAACACATTTATATATTTCTCAAAAACCATGCTTATAAATAAAGAAAAGAATCTGAAAGAACCCTAGTAAACAAGAAAAATAATAATAAGAAAGAGAGAGAGAGAACAGATTCAGTAGGTTACACACAGCTTAGTTTGACCAAAGGCCTGACCATGAAGTTACTAACTTGGAGATGACCTTGTTATTTTCAGCTTTGACCTTTCCATTGAGAAAATTGCTGTATCTTTAAAAGCTTCATTTCTCAATCCACACTCCACAACACAAAAACACACTTAAGGGGAACCTTCTCCAACAAAGACCAGGTTAGCAGCAGAAGGAAATGTTGGTGCAACACTCGCAGTCCTCAGGGATGTATGGGAGCCACAGGTCAGTCAGTTCTAAAATAGCCCCCACTATAAATATTCTTTTAATAATGACTTTGAAATACTCATCCTAGCATATAAATTCATTTTTCCACTGTCATTGTTGTCTGTAGCTAAATATTCAATGAAAAAAACAAAACAGCAATACCTGTTCAGTGATCACCCTGTACACCTTAAAGAACATAAAACTCTATTATATTTTTAGGAACCCCTACAGCTCTAAAAGGGCTGGGGAACTGGTGGTGGTAGGACTAGACAATGCACAATGACTTCCACAAAGTTCTGAGACTATTTCCTCACAAAACACACAGATAATATATAAATATATACATAAAATAAACAGTCATGTGTGTGTGTGTCTCTCTATATACATATGTGACAGTGTTAATCACGTCGTCAAGTCTGACTCTCAGCGACACTATGGACCATAGTCCGTCAGGCCCTGTGGGGTTCTCCAAGCAAGAATACTGGAGAAGGTTGCCATGCCCTCCTCCAAGGGATCTTCCCAACCCAGGGATCGAACCTACGTCTCATATCTCCTGCACTGGCAGGCCGGTTCTTTACCACTGGTTCCACCTGGGAAGGCCATATACATATATATACACCACCACTTTATGTCCTGCATTTATGATCATAACACGTGTGTATCATGGTCAACACGGCAACAAAACAGCAGTAAGGGCACATTTGTCATGTAGTACAAAAGGGGCCATAACCATGTATACATGTGGTTCATCTAAACACTATAAAAATTCTTTATTAAGGAAAACAACAAAGTGTGTTTTACCACTGGAGAAGCCTCAGTAAGAAGGTACATTTATTTATTAAGCCCCTTCAATAGGACTCTGACTCCTGCAGGGACATACACTCTTAGCACATCAAACAAAAACCAACAACCAGAACTCCCACAAAGGAAGCTTGAACGTGGGCTTTAAATAATTAACACTTTTCTCTTCCCTTAACTTACACCTATGGAGACTACTTTGTCAATAGTTAAACAAAAAGTCAGCCTAGTCATTATAGCAGCTGATTTGTGGAGCTCTCCCCTTATTAACATATTGGGCAGAACAACTCATTAGAGGAAAATTAAGGAGAGTAAAATGGGATACAAAATATTTGCATGAGTATGTTCTCATTAAATATCAGAGATCTGATCCAACTACATCAAGAGATATTTTTGTTCTAGTCTTTAACTGCAGGGATCAGACACTCTTCAGCTCCTCTCATGTGGTCCTATTATGGTTATTTTGAGGTTCCGTCAAGTTATTATTTGATTTTTATAGTGGGGGAGTTTTTGCTGTGGCTGTTTTGGTTTTAGCATTTGATGGTTTTTAACATGCAAGACTATTGCTTTCAGACTCTAAGTACGAAATTATCTAAAGGCATTTAAACCTGGATTCTGAGTAGATGAGTTTTCACATAATTTCCACAGCAACATTTCAAATTATCGCTTTAATAAGTCTCCACGATGCTCCACATTTGATTTCTCTGAGAGGACTATAAAGAACAACAAGCTTGGAAGAATGGATGGGCCTAGTTAAGAAAACCTGCCACTTTTAGCTGCCACACACGAAGCTGTGTTTTCTGCACACGTTATGATGTCTGTCCAGTGAGATTCTCTTCAACACTATTCCAGTCAGACTTTGCAGTCATGATTGGGCTGTCAGGTTTGAACACCAAATTTTCAGAAACACAGGAGAAATCTGAGACCCTATGAGGTCAGCTTCTTTGACAAATGAAACTTCCTAACTTGGATAAACATCTCTTTCATGAAATCACTCCTGTCTCGAAAAGTTACATATATCTATATTTCTGTATTGATATCAATACACACACACATATGTGCATAAACACAGACACATACCTAGAAAAAAATTCCAGTAGCCTTCCATTGTCTGCAGAACAGTTTCACATTATGCAACCCAGCATTCATGAGTTTCCATATCTGGCCACAATATGCCTCTCAGAATATATCTTCACAGATACCAAAAAGGAAAAAAAAAAAAAAAAAAAGGGAGGAGGAGAACTAATAAAATAATAAAGTTCTTGATCCAAACACTGTCTTCATATGTCAGACTGTATTTTCCAAAGATTCACATATCCCATCTGATTCTCACTTCTTGATTGGGGTGAGGGGTTGGGGCTGCACTGGCCACCCAGCATGCTGGAAGGGATGCTGCATGACTTTCGAGGCTAGGTTATAAAAGAATACAGCTTCTGCCAGTAAACCTCCTGGCAGTGTCTCCCGTCGCTCCTTTCCCCTCACCCATGCACAATCCTCTCAGATCAGCCACTTTAGGAGTCCTGAGATAAGATGTAAGAGTTCTGACCACTTTGAAGCCGCCATGCTGAAGAGCACTCATGGAAAGGTCATATACACAGATCAAGGGAGAGATGCTCTAGGACACCTAATTGTACCAGACTTCAACAAGTAAGCCTTCAGATGACTCTGTGCGTCTCCTTTATGGGCTTCCCTGGTGGCTCAGTGGTAAAGAATGTGCCTACAATGCAAGAAAGACAGGTGGCTCAGGTTCAGTCCCTGCGTCAGGAAGATCCTCTGGAGGAGGAAACGGGAACTCACTCCAGTATTCTTGTCTGGAGAATCCCAACAACAGAGGAGCCTGGCGGGCTACAGTCCCTGTGGTCTCAGAGTTGGATACAACTGAAGTGACTAAGAACACATTAGCTTTTGTATCTCTCTCGTTATACATCTCCTGACACCAGCCAGAGGATGAACCAACAAGTAAACCCTCAGATGAGTCCATCTGTCCCCTTTAGAGGCTTCCTGCCACAGACTATGACACTGTGGAGGAGAGAAAAGCCATTCTACTGTGTCCTATCTGAATTCCTGACCTAGACAATCTGTGAAAATAACAGATGGCTTTTCTTTAAGGCACTAATTTTTCTGTAATTTATCAAACAGTTATGGTAACTGGAACACTTCCTCAATGCTGTTATCAGCAAACCTAATTCTTCATGCAAACACACTCATTACATGCAAGAACCATATTTTGTATATTGCTACTTCTCCTCACAACAATTTTTTACAAATCATTCTTACTTTACAGAAAATAAGAAAAAATAAGAAAAGCTAATAACTTGTTCACTGTCAGAGAAGGTTGGAACCCAGATTACAACTGAGATTCTCCTGACCATGATGCCCATCACCCTCTTTCCTTCCTTGCCTTACCCTAGAAGTCCACACTGCAGAAGAAATCATTGAGAATAATGTCCCAACTATTGTTCTGGGCTTAGAAACACTAACCTCACTCACTTCTCCCTTTTTAACTAACCTCAAATTGAACTAATTTCACTGTCTTAAATCAAAGACAATGAATCATATCATTTATAGATAAACAGTATATTATAGTTATCCTAGATACACTCAAGTAGAACATTACACAAATTAGGGAGTAACGTTAAAGTTGATTAATAGGAAATTATTTAGGTAGAAGAGACTTATTTTGAACAATATTTAAGGATGCCTGCTGTGTTTTGATATTAAGGGTTACAAATTGCACTTTGACAAAAGTGCTCCTATGAATTATAATTACATTCATTTACTTCACAATGAATGTTTTCATTCAAAGAATTTTACTGCTCTCTCTGGGCATATTATTAATATGCATGTGCTCAAACAATATTCACAAACTTCCTGGTCCTAGAAACAGAAAAAAAGTGATCAGCTTTCCCCAGTCTGGGGTTGTTCTGAATGAATTTCTGCCCCCGTAAAGCAGCTCTTCTGGGAGTGGGCCATGTTGGCATCAGAAGCTGGATGTCAGAATACCCTTCTGTCTTGGTATCTTCAAAGGCAAAAGCATTGTATTTTTATTCCAATGGATCAAGCTTTAAAAAGAAGTCATCCTTATATTCTGGAGCCTTCAAGAGAAAGCTTTTCTTTGGCAGTGAATGAAAACAAAGGCAAAAGATGAAAGGAATCATCTTTTAAAGGAAATAAAAAGGCCTCTACGAAGCAGTGCATAAATGTAGAAAGTGGGGGAAAAAGTGCATTATATTTTGGTGAGACTGGAGAAGTAGGAAAGCCCAATGGACCAACTGTCTTCCTTTACTATTATTAAAGTTTTTGGGGGAAAAAAAAATCACTTTTGAAGGTTCCATGAACAAAACTGACAGCCAGGAGCTTAAAATACTCACAGCCACAACATTTCCATTCTGTTGGGGTTCCAGAAGAACTCCTGTGGGCAAACTCTGCATGTGTAACAGACTGAACGTGAGGTGTCTATCTCAAGGCAACAGACACATCAGGAATAAGTTGGAAATCAGCCAATATTTGGGTTTTATATGATGTCAATCAACTGGTGGGGCTGATTTTTACCATAAATGGCCTATTTTGAAGCTGACTGAATGGTAGACTTGTATAAGTACGGTACTAAGGTGAAAGACAGAGAAGCATATAGAACTGGTAATGCTCAAAAATGTCAAGCAAAACTATGGCCACACAAGAGGAACAGGCCAATATAAATGAACCAAGTCTAATCACATCTTCATTTGCAGACTGAAATCTACCCCAAACAGTACCTTCACAGAAGGGACTTCTTGTTTCCAAAACCCACCAAATTAACACCATGCCACAATTCTAGTAGCTGCCTTTAAAAATAAGATTGAAGTCACACTAGACATTTTCTTTTAAATTTTAGTTTCAGTTCTTCTCAGCAGCTCATTTTAAGAAACATCTGTCCAGTCTGGCTCTTGCGAAGATGTTCAAAAATGAATGTCCTCATTTGGATCCTAAGGGACTCTCCTAAGGGACAGGATAGTCCTTTGAAAGCAAGCAAACACTATCAAAATATTTACAATTCTTGAACTTCTTAATCGAGTTCAATGTATAGTGCAGAATATGACCTAGTTTCATCCTTAATCAAAAAACGGCTTTTGAGTGCTTCCCTGACACCTTCTAAGACATCATGCTGTCTTCATGTTAAGTACCAAAGTAGTCAGTGACCAATCAGTTCAAAGGCAATCTTGGTCGAGCCTAAGATTACAGAGAATATTACAGAGAATATTCAAGATTGAACACAACTAACCTGGAATCTGAGTTTTTCTACAATTCGTATGCACAAACCCACATATTAGATTTGTGTATGTAGGTGGAAAGTGAAAATTCTCCAAGTTCATGTCCACAACACAACCATCTCACAAATAATTAATACATAATCTAATTCTTGATGAAAGGGGTCCAAATAGGTTTGGTTCAGTTCAGATCAGTCGCTCAGTCGTGTCTGACTCCTCGCGACCCCATGAAAAGCAGCACGCTAGGCATCCCTGTTCATCACCAACTCCCGGAGTTCACTCAGACTCACGTCCATCTAGTTGGTGATGCCATCCAGCCATCTCATCCTCTGTCATCCCCTTCTCCTCCCGCCCACAATCCCTCCCAGCATCAGAGTCTTTTCCAATGAGTCAGCTCTTCACATGAGGTGGCCAAAGTACTGAAATTTCAGCTTTAGCATCATTCCTTCCAAAGAAATCCCAGGGCTGATCTCCTTCAGAATGGACTGGTTGGATCTCCCTGCCATCCAAGGGACTCTCAAGAGTCTTCTCCAACACCACAGTTCAAAAGCATCAATTCTTCGGCCCTCAGCCTTCTTCACAGTCCAACTCTCACATCCATACATGACCACTGGAGGTTACTAAACACCTAATCCACTTCAGACACAATTGCACACATTGTCTACACATAATGTTTTTTGATTTTTACAAAAATTTTGTGAGGTGAGATGCAGCTTCATTTTGGAGATAAGTAAAAGGAGAGTCAAAGAAGTTAAAAACATGATCATGTTCATATTGTTAAAAATGGCATAGCTAGGATCTAGAGCAAAGTTCTTTTGACTGAGAAGCTCAGGAACTCAGCCCTAACAAGCAGCCTAATCCTAATATAAGTAATAAATAGTACCAAAAGAAGGAAAAGATGAAATACTACCTGTCATTTACTGAAACCATATAGTAAAAAGAAAACCAAGATATGTTTTGATACATTTAAAAATAACTGCCTAAGGCATAAGCTAAATGTTGAAAGCTACATATCAGGACTTTGACTTTATATTTTATCAAGTCAGAGAACCAAAAAAAAAGTAGATCAGCCAGAGCAAACCACTAAAACTTTTAAACTTATCTATGAAGCTAATGTATAAGATACAGTATTTCCTTTGGGAGAGAAGAGCCTGTGTAAGATTGGTTTTTCACTCTGTTGATTGAAAAAAAAAAGTAAATTAAAGTTCTCCTGGGAGACTCCCAATATCATTTCAAAGAACAAGAAACACCCTGGACACACTTCTGAAAGCAGCAAGCTGCTAGTCTACTCTAGAAATGTTGTATATATATTGTTTGTTAAATCAAATTCAGTCCTTGTATTTTACAAGTTTAAGGCAATATCTGGAACACCTGACAGAAAACATTATATACATAATCCACACACACATATATATATAATATATATATATATGTACACACATATACACACACACACATACACATAAATATACTGATTCCTACACTAGGTCTTAAAATATTTTCCTTCAAGCCTTCCCAGTTTCTTACATTAAACATTGTCATGGCCTGTCTCAAAACTCTGCCAGAAACTTATGGAAGGATAGGGGGAAAAAAAGTCTTCAAATTGACTCAGAAAAAAAATTACAGCATTCCCAAAAGAAAACCAAGATGTATGCCCTTTACAGAAAGTTCAGTGAGGACAACACAAACCACATGTTCCAGGTATGTGGTGTGAGCCACACAGCCTATGAGGCTTCCTGCACTCAACACGCTTCACCTCAAGTGCCAATATCAACAAACAACAATATTTACTGTGACTCCAGTTACAGCCAAGGTCGACAGAAGTGTGGGCGCTGTGAGCCTCAGTCTAATTTTTTAATGTCAACCAAGAAAACTGACATTTGGGGGTACAATATCACTATCCAAAGCAAATATGTGGGCTAGGGAAAAGTCAAACACCAAGTTCTGAATTATACAAAATGAGAGGACCTTCAGTATTGCAGGAGCAGATACTTGGCTCTTCTTAGTGTACAAATCCCCTGAGAATTTTACACACACCAGTTTCTTTGTTTTGTAGATACTGAAGTTGTTTAACAGTTGAGAGGCTTGGGCTGAAATCTTTGCTCTTTAATTAGCCATAGGTGTAACCTCTTGGGAGGCCAAAAAATAAGCAATTGAGGTATGTCACTTTTACTGTCTTTTGAAATTCTGGATGCCTGAAAAATTACGTCTCTGTAATAAAAAAAAAAGGTTCACTATACAGTGACAATATGAGAATTTACTGGTTTAAAAACTAGGATTTCATTTGTATAAATAAATCATCCTAATCCACTTTTGGTTCTAATAAATAAATTTATAATGCTACATAGTGTACCAAGTTTATATATGCAAGGGATAAATGCATTTTTAAACTTTCCTTTATTTCCTTATCATCCTCTCTCCCTATAACCCATTATTCTCTTGGTAAATATTTTAATTCCACTCCTCTTGAACAATGGAGATGTTTAAGTCAGGCTAAAGCAACTCAGAATCACCCTTACAAAAAGGAAATTTGCTGAAGTATAGTCCAGTACTCTTGCCTGGAAAATCTCATGGACAGAGGAGCCTGGTAGGCTGCAGTCCATGGTGTCGCTAAGAGTCAGACATGACTGAGCGACTTCACTTTCACTTTTCAATTTCATGCATCGGATAAGCAAATGGCAACCCACTCCAGTGTTCTTGCCTAGAGAATCCCAGGAATGGAGGAGCCTGGTGGGCTGCTGTCTCTGGGGTCGCACAGAGTTCGACACGACTGAAGCGACTTAGCAGCAGCAGCAGCAGCAGCAAAAAGATTATAGTTCTAAGTTACGGCCAAAACATAACCAAAAAATGAGTGGCTAGGAAGATACAGGTAAAAACAGAGTATGAATAAGTCAGTATTTATTCTTTCCCTTTAGGCCGATTAGTTCACTTCCTTCTACCTGAAGACTTATTGGAGTGATCTGTGGAATCAAAGGGTGTAGGGAAAAAAAAAAAAAAAAAGGGTGTAAGGGAATCCTTATCTGGGCAAAATTTGTAAATTCTTCCCAAAATAATAACATTGAGCTATTTTCTCATATACATGACTTAGCAAATGTCTTAAAATATTTAAACCTAAAATAAATTCACCAGTTTATCAATGGGCTACTTTATTCAAGAGAGTACACAGCATATTCCTCAATAAAACAAAATGCCTCAAAGTGATGTTAAAATTAAAAATAACATAGCAATGAAGTGAAAGAGAGGGAAGGAGAGAGCAAAAATCAGAGAGAAAAGACTGAGAAATATCAATTTTACAATGATGCTGGAAAAAACGTCTGGGACATGTCAAATTCTGACAAAAGTTGTGAGCAATTAATTGGTAAATATTTGATTTGGGTAAAATTTCTTTCTATACAAGCTTGAAGATGGAGAACCTGTTATTTAATTTCAATACTCAAAACACAACAAAGTACTTTGAATATACAAGTACCAAAGCTTTTTTTTTTTTTTTTTACAGTTGACAATTTTAATCTGCTGTCTTTAGCAGACTTGATAACAAGTAGAAAAATGAATTTGAGTGCAATGTCTCCTTTCTCTTTCCATATCAAGGGAGGCATTAATGAATCTTTAAAGGCATATCTTTAAGAACAACTAAAGGGAAATTACTAATCCTCTCTTATTGAAGAGTGCAGAGCAAAAAACAATTCAGAAAATAAGCGGGGAAAAAAAGTTGTAAAAAATTAAACAACTTTTGATATAACCATTCCTCATAGCCTCAACCTCAAATATTCCCATGTAGAATATGTAGTGTCTCCTTTGATGTGAGAAGAACCCAGCAATAGTTGGATTAAAGGAGTAGTTTGGACAACGAGTATCCACCTTATTTCTCCCGGACACGTTATTCTCCTGCTTCCAAGGATAATATTCCTGAGGGGAGAGTCTCGAGCACCATGTTCAGAATGACTGTGATGCAGTTTCATTCAGAGATAAAAGAAGTTATTATAATCAATTAATAGTGTCTGTCTTGAGCAAAGGAAGGAGAGAAAAGTGGCAGCTGTTTGTAAAGGAGAAAGAAATGAAAAAGCTGCTCCTAGTTAGTCAGAATTTTTATACATTCTGGAATTTCACAAATATTTTGGCATCTTCAGTTTTATAAGAATGCTACTGAATTTGAAGGCACTCTGCTTCAACATACTTTTGGTAAAAACAGCATTCTAAACTATCTTTGAAGTTGTAAAATAGTAACCAGTTTCCAGGAGGCCAAACAATTTTTACTTCAGGATCTGCCAGTTTACTTAAAATAACCTGGTCATGACTTCTTTCATATTTTTATTGTGGTATGATCAAATAGTCCTGTAATCTAATACTAACTTTCTACCAAAAGCAACTTTATGCAACTTTATTCATTCCATTCCCTACTAGCCCTATCTAATGCCAAGAATAGACTGGCTTAGGTTTCAAAATGAAAGCACGGAAATAGTGCCATTCAACTGATAATCATGTTGTTTCTTCCTATATACCTATTTCTTTCATTCTCTTGCATATCCCATGAGCTCGAACTGAGGCATCTTCTTAGTGGATTATTTCATGGTTCTCCCTTTGGAAGATTCAGACCCCATCGAATAGTATCTAAGAAGTCTCCTTTGTCTGCTTGATTACATTATACTTCTTCAAATTCTCAAACTGCTTTACATTCATTTATAAAGAAAATACAAGATTTTACTAGTACAGATGGATAATGTTTAGTAACAGAAATACAATAGAACAAGGAATGAGAAGGTGAATTAACTGCCATAATAAACAACGCACAATCTCAATAAAACCTTGGCACAGTAAAATTTGTTTTTCATTCATGTCACAGTGTAATGTAATTTGTAGGGAGGCTTTGCCCCATGTTGACATTCAGGAAACTCAGTTTCTTCCATCTGGTGGCTCCATCATCCTCTACTCCCCCTAAACCTTCCACTGGATTCTCTTCCTCCAGCCAACAGATGAGGGAACAGGGACAGCATGTCGAAGTCACCCTACATTTTTAAACACTTAGCCTAGAGGTGGCACAACTCACTCCCACATAATTTCCAATCATATTCCATTAATCATGGTCCCACCGAAGTGCCAAGCAAATTGGGAAATTTGGTTTGGTGGTATACTCATGAATAAGAGAACACATCAGTGAGCGCTAATAAATTCTACCATAAAAAGCTACTTTTAGCCATGAGCTTTGATTTCCAAAAATATGGTGCACTGATATTTGTCTTGTCAATCTCCAGGAAATTCTATGAGGGTCAAGTAAACAAGGGACAGAAACACTTTGTAAATTGTAAAGTGTTATGTAAATACACGGCACACTGAGTTCTAGCCATTCAAAAAAGATAATTTTCCAGGTTTCTCAGAATACTCCAATTTATAAATATATAAACATTTTAATAGGTTTTGAGTCTTCTCCTGAGCCATATTTCCATGAAAAGTCATTTCTTTCCTATTCATAGTTTCACACTACCAATTAGCTTGCTTCTTCAACTTAAAGTCGACTTCCTTGTTGACAGCTGTTTTCAAAAAAGAAACCATTTTAATAGGTCTCAAGAGTTACCATAATCTTACTCAAAAAGACAAAAAAAGTTAAATCAAGATGCAAATGTCTGAGAGTAAATGAAGTTCACTACTCTACTCTGGGTCCTGTCCACTCACCCATACCATATTTAATAGGACAGTGATACAAATGTAGATGCAAAAGATGTCAAACTCATGTATATGGATGGCTTACTATACCACAGGATTTTATATAAGGGACTTGAGCATCTTCTGATTTTGTATCCAAGAGGTTTCTGGAACCAATCCCTGTAAACAACCATTATCACACGTCATAGAACTTCACAGGAGCTTAAAAATAATCAAAATTACACATGCTAAGTATATGATTGTTGTGCCTATATGGTATTATGCTCTTGAAACTTTTGAGAAACTTACTCATGTCTTTTGCAACTAATGTTTCAATGTTAAGTGTCACAGTCTCTTCCATTGCCTCCCAGTTCACCACATCTCTCACCCTTACTTTTCAAGCAGCAAATCCTGTCTATCTCCTAAAACCCTACTCAGCTGAAGAGCTGCTGCTGCTGCTAAGTGGCTTCAGTCATGTCCGACTCTGTGCGACCCCATAGATGGCAGCCCACCAGGCGCCCCTGTCCCTAGGATTCTCCAGGCAAGAACACTGAAGTGGGTTGCCATTTCCTCCTCCAATGCATGAAAGTGAGAAGTCAAAGTGAAGTCGCTCAGTCGTGTCCGACGATTAGCGACCCCATGGACTGCAGCCTACCAGGTTCCTCCGTCCATGGGATTTTCCAGGCAAGAGTACTGGAGTGAGGTGCCATTGCCTTCTCCAGAAAACATCAATCTTCTTGTCTCCTGTGGACCTAACAGAAACCCTCCCTCTGAGGACCATTCACTCTCCCCTCTCATGACAAACATATCCTTTTTCCTCCATGATCATCTTTCTAAGTCAAAATAGACTGGGCTACCAGGGAGAACGTGGGAAGAATCTGTGTCCTGCTTGCACACAGCATAACATAGGCACTGCTTAAACAGTCACCATGTTATATCATTTGTCTAAATTCTTACTCTTCACAAGCACATTGCCAGGAGAGAGGAAACAAAAGTGGTTCATCTTCCCCAAGGAGCTCATACTCCATGAGGGGCCCACATCAACCAACCATCCAGTGAAGGTGATAGAAGTCTGAGAAAACCCTCTGTGATTATGAGAAATTTGTATGCAGGTCAGGAAGCAACAGTTACAACTGGACATGGAACAACAGACTGGTTCCAAATAGGAAAAGGAGTACGTCAAGGCTGTATATTGTCACCCTGTTTATTTAACTTCTATGCAGAGCACATCATGAGAAACGCTGGGCTGGAAGAAGCTGGAATCAAGTTGCCAGGAGAAATATCAATAACCTCAGATATGCAGATGACACCACCCTTATGGCAGAAAGTGAAGAGGAACTCAAAAGCCTCTTGATGAAAGTGAAAGTGGAGAGTGAAAAAGTTGGCTTAAAGCTCAACATTCAGAAAATGAAGATCATGGCATCCGGTCCCATCACTTCATGGGAAATAGATGGGGAAACAGTGTCAGACTTTATTTTTCTGGGCTCCAAAATCACTGCAGATGGTGACTGCAGCCATGAAATTAAAAGACACTTATTCCTTGGAAGGAAAGTTATGACCAACCTAGATAGCATATTCAAAAGCAGAGACATTACTTTGCCAACAAAGGTTTGTCTAGTCAAGGCTGTGGTTTTTCCTGTGGTCATGTATGGATGTGAGAGTTGGACTGTGAAGAAGGCTGAGTGCCGAAGAATTGATGCTTTTGAACTGTGGAATTGGAGAAGACTCTTGAGAGTCCCTGGGACTGCAAGGAGATCCAACCAGTCCGTTCTGAAGGACATCAGCCCTGGGATTTCTTGGGAAGGAATGAGGCTAAAGCTGAAACTCCAGTACTTTGGCCACTTCATGCAAAGAGTTGACTCATTGGAAAAGACTCTGATGCTGGGAGGGATTGGGGGCAGGAGGAGAAGGGGATGACAGAGGATGAGATGGCTGGATGGCATCACTGACTCGATGGACGTGAGTCTGGGTGAACTCTGGGAGCTGGTGATGGACAGGGAGGCCTGGCGTGCTGCGATTCATGGGGTTGCAAAGAGTTGGACACGACTGAGTGACTGAACTGAACATGTTAACTGAGCTAATTGAGCTGTTCTACAGAGCAGAGTTATGGAACTGCTTTACATACATTTATGTTAGTTGCTCTGAGAAGTCTCATGGTAAAAGCAAAACAAAATAGAAAAAGCAATTCCTCCACACACAAGAAAACAAACAAATCAATTTGTGCTTCCTCCATACATGTATGTAGGGTGACATTTTCCTCCACAAACCTCTTAACAGGACCTAGGTTTTCCTAAACACCAAGTGGAGAAGTCCAGCTCTAGGACATAGTAAGATTTGAAGATCAAAAAGGACACAGATGCCTTAATAATTTAAAAGTAAATTTCTGCTTTTCAAAAATATTTGAGATCACATCTTTCTAAGCACAATTCTCAGTATGCTTTTCAAAAGACAAGTTTGTTTAATTAATATTCTAGTGCTTCCACTACTTTTAAGTCTTATTTTAAATAATTATGCAAATCTCTGGATATTTTACCTAGACATGAAAAGATGATCTAACAATATATAGTAATGAAATTTATTTAAAATAGGGAATATACTTACAACATAGAGCTAATAAATGTTTAAAATTGTATGAAATAAATTAATATTCTGGTAAAGACATAAAATACCTAAATTGACTCAAAAAGAAATGGGAAACCTAAATAGAAAATAGCCATGGGAGAGAAATGGAAAAGTTGTGATTTTTTTTTCCCTTCTTTAGCAAAAGGAAGTGAAATCCACAGAAGTACCCAATTTAGAGAAGCCTCAAACCCCAAAGTAAATTCATACCAATAACATTCACACTAACAGTAACTTCCAGAGTAAAAGTCTGATGGAAAATCTGATTTGCAGTCAGTACCACTGAAACATAAATGTTCAGGGATTTGGTATTTTTCCTAGAAAAGCTGAATTAAGGGAAAAAATTTTACAGGTAGGATCTCAACATGCCCACTGGCAAAAGATAAAAATGCCAAAGAACAATACATTTTCTTCAGGATTAAAAACACTTGTTTCCTGCAGGTACCAAGATAAACTAATTCCTTTCACTTAGATATTTTTACATAAATTCAGAAAACACAAACTTCACAAACTTAAATCCAGATGTATTTCCGAGCTGTGTATACTAAATATTGATGTTGGTAGTCTTCATACTAGCTTATGTTTTCGATGGTAGCCTTCAGAGTTGCTTAAACCTTAAAATAGACAGCGTTTGCATTGATTTCTTTCTCACTCTGAAGCCTGCTGACTTAAAATTGTAAGCTCTGCTAGGTCTTTTTTTTTTTTCCACTATAACATGGAAGCACTCCTGCTAGGTTTTCATTAGTCCACCTGAAGGATGGTCATCTGTTGATACTGGGGGCTGCATGTAGAAGAAGCCCCTACTCAAAGTGGTCTCAATAACAAGGACATTATCCTGCCTGAGGCAGAATAGTTTCCTCAGCATATCAGGGACACCCTTGCGCACTCAGCCTCCCCCTGTCCATCTGTCCACTCCACCTGCTCACTGTGCTGATGCACTCCTCCCGTGCAGATGTGTGCGATAGTTCCCAACACCACGTACAGAAGGACCATTCAGGGAACACCCCTCTCTTGTATCTTTCTCCTGTGAGTAAATAAACTCTTCTCAAAGATTCCCCAGCAATTACTCAATTTTTATTGGCCACAATCCAACTGCATGCCTGAGTTTAAGTGCAGCCGTTAGAAGGGAAAGTAAGACCACTGTATCAGATCAGATCAGATCAGATCAGATCAGTCGCTCAGTCTTGTCCGACTCTTTGCGACCCCATGAATCACAGCACACCAGGCCTCCCTGTCCATCACCAACTCCTGGAGTTCACTCAGACTCATGTCCATTGAGTCAGTGATGCCATCCAGCCATCTCATCCTCTGTCATCCCCTTCTCCTCCTGCCCCCAATCCCTCCCAGCATCAGAGTCTTTTCCAATGAGTCAACTCTTCGCATGAGGTGGCCAAAGTACTGGAGTTTCAGCTTTAGCATCATTCCTTCCCAAGAAATCCCAGGGCTGATCTCATTCAGAATAGACTGGTTGGATCTCCTTGCAGTCCAAGGGACTCTCAAGAGTCTTCTCCAACACCATAGTTCAAAAGCATCAATTCTTCGGCGCTTAGCCTTCTTCACAGTCCAACTCTCACATCCATACATGACCACTGGAAAAACCATAGCCTTGACTAGACGAACCTTTGTTGGCAAAGTAATGTCTCTGCTTTTGAATATGCTATCTAGGTTGGTCATAACTTTCCTTCCAAGGAATAAGTGTCTTTTAATTTCATGGCTGCAGTCACCATCTGCAGTGATTTTGGAGCCCAGAAAAATAAAGTCTGACACTATTTCCACTGTTTCCCCATCTATTTCCCATGAAATGATGGGACCGGATGCCATGATCTTCGTTTTCTGAATGTTGAGCTTTAAGCCAACTTTTTCACTCTCCACTTTCACTTTCATCAAGAGGCTTTTGAGTTCCTCTTGACTTTCTGCCAGAAGGGTGGTGTCATCTGCATATCTGAGGTTATTGATAGTTCTCCCTGCAATCTTGATTCCAGCTTGTGCTTCTTCCAGCCCAGCGTTTCTCATGATGTGCTCTGCATATAAGTTAAATAAACAGGGTGACAATATACAGCCTTGACGTACTCCTTTTCCTATTTGGAACCAGTCTGTTGTTCCATGTCCAGTTCTAACTGTTGCTTCTTGACCTGCATACAAATTTAAACCAGTAAAAGTCACCACATAGGACCCAGAATTCTCTGTCAGATATGGCCATTTATATTGGAATAAAATCTGGGTTCTGTTACCAGTAAGCAAAAATTAACTGTCTACCAGTTAGGTAACCAATGTCTGTCATATAATCTATTCATATTCATCTGTGCTACCAAATATTCATTTACATTATAAAGAGTATTTCTTATTGGTAATTCAGTTGCATAAATGATTATAGGTAACTCTGGATAAGTGACATACATTTTATTCAGTTTCTTACCTATAAATGAAACTATTATAAGTTGTATCTTATAGAATCACAAAATTCTAAGGTAGGAGATACTTGACATTTGATAAAGTGATCTGTGATAAATTAAACTATATTTTAAATTTATCAGCGATGCTTGCTACAAATGAGAATGTTCTGAATATCCATTTTTCTTAAAATAGAAATAACTCTGCATAAACATGAAAGTGATTCATGAACAGTCATATATTATTTATTCTCTCATTATCTTGCTGGACATTTTACTCAAACACCTGTTCCAAACCAATATTCAGATTCGATCAAATGTTGTTGGTTCCTTAGCATATATGGGTTTTTCATTTGATCCCTTAAGAACACCCATACCACATCTGACCTAAGGAGTAAAAGTATAATCCAAGAAGCATTCAGCAAGTAGACAGCAAAGATGTTCAGGGGCAACAGAACTCAGCTGGAAGGTAGATTAAAGTCCATATTTATGATAGGTTTTACAAGGTAACATCACAGCCCAGTGGAGAGAAAGAGACACGGGATGGAAAACCAAGAGATCTGGCCACAGCTATCCTTGTGCAACAGATTCACAGTGGTCAGGTCCTTTACTCTCATCTTACAGGTAAGGTACTATCTTAAACACAATCCAACACTTTTCCATAATTCACTGATTTGTTCACTTAATTAAGAAGCACTTACTCAACAACAACTTGTATGAAGAATGCATAAAATTCTAGGTGGTGGAGAAAAATAAAGACACTCCCGACAACCCTGTAGTTGTGGAGTGTGTATATGTGGAGGAGGAAGGGGTAAACACCAAGTAATCAAAATGTGAAGTGCTGGGAATAAGATAAACACAATGATGGAGAAGATAGACCTATTTAGGATGGTGAAGGAAGACCCTACAGAAGAGGACTAATGAGAAAGACTGAATTAGGATGAACAGAGGAAGAAATCCAGGAACAGGGAAGACTGTGCATGAAGGTGGTAAGACAATCAAAATATGATGAGTGAAGGAGAGTCTGATACAAGATGAAGGCAGAGAAAAATATAGGAGCTGGACTACCCAGGGCCTTGTAAGCCATGATGAGTTTTTACTTTATTCCAAATTAAACAGAGAGCTGTTAACAATTTTATGAATCTAGTCAAATTTCTCCTGCTGCAGGTCCTGAGAACTATAAAATTTGTTCTCTTTTGAAAAATATATCTGCCAAATTTGTTATCAAACATTCAGCTGTAGTCAGAGGTGTAAAAAGAGTAAGGTACTCCTTTGGACTTCACAGTAATGGTTTCTTCATTTTCGTTTGTTCTCTCTTTCTTTTTAAAATCAAATTAGCTAACCAAATGCTCTTGAAAGCATGAAAACAACATTAACATTTTCTGCTCTACCAAAATTATATTTTTCTCCCACTCTATAAACACAGGCCTGTTTTCTAATATTTGTTTGGCTGTTGTTTTTTTTTTTTTTCCTTAGTACCCAGGAAATCATAACCTTGGAACTGGGGTCAAAATTAAATAAAAGAGTTGATTGGGGGGAAAAAAAAGGAATGAGTCTCATTTCTGAGGACTGACTATACTTAGGAAAGAAAAAGGGGGAAAAGGATTTTTAAGGGTCCTTCATGTACCATTATTAGTTTAATAAGAAGAGAAATCTGGCAGTCCAATGAGATGAATCATGGGGCTCTTTAAATATAAACTAAAGCATTCTTGGAGAAGGCAATGGCACCCCACTCCAGTACTCTTGCCTGGAAAATCCCATGGACGGAGGAGCCTGGTAGGCTGCAGTCCATGGGGTAGCTAGAGTTGGACACTACTGAGCGACTTCACTTTCACGCACTGGAGAAGGAAATGGCAACCCACTCCAGTGTTCTTGCTTGCAGAATCTCAGGGCTGGGGGAACCTGGTGGGCTGCCATCTATGGGGTCGCACAGAGTCGGACATGACTGAAGCGACTTAGCGGCAGCAGCAGCAGCAAAGCATTCTTAGTGGGGTTTCCAGACTATATATCAGTTGTTGATTTTGGATGTTTAAAAGTTTCCTGTTTGTGTGTGTCCATTTGGGGGAGAAGGCACACAAATTTATAGACACAACAGTATTGATGGAGTAAACAACTAGAAGTACTTCTCAAGACTTTCTAACTGAACTTGTTGGTAAAGATGGAGTATTATTGTCCCTTAATCTCCCATCCATTACCTTCAAGCACATAAACTATTCAATTACAGGCAACCATGGGTGGCTATAAACCTCCCAGTTCATGGACAGTATCAGTCACATTCTCCTTCAGTTTCTGCTGTGAGTGAATAATCATCATGTCCACAGGAAGCACGCAATACAAACTGCAAAAAATATATATATGAATGTAAGGCTTACATGGTTTTCCATTTAAGGCAAGCAGTTTTAAATACAACTCACACAAGAAATAAGGATCAAAGCTGATCATTTAATTATAAAAACTATAATTATAACAATACATTTAAAATAGCTACTATATATTCAACACCTACTGTATGTCAGATGTGTTATTCAGGGCTTTACTCAAGTTTCTAAGTAATTGCTCTAGAGCTTCTAAGAATGCATAACTTTTTGGAAACATAGATAAAACTCAGGGACCGGGAAGAGGAAGGATGAGAGGTGGGGAACAGTTAGAAATAGGACCTGTAGTCACAGCGCAAGTTCCTGAGAAAGATCTATCAAACTGCTCAAATGCGCTAAGTATATCTCTTATGATCCATGAAACTATTGTAAAGGTGATGTGCATTTATCACTGAATAGCCAGATCTCAATATCACTCAGCCATTTTCCGTTGAAAGTCTTATCTATGGTTGCAGTCTACCAAGCTTTATTTAATGCCCCAGAAATCACAAAATAATTATTTTTATCATTGAACATAGACATGCTACCATGAGGTTATGTTCAATTGCATTCTGAGGGGATTGCATACCTCTGACCAAAGGACTCTGATGCTGGGAGGGATTAGGGGCAGGAGGAGAAGGGGACAACAGAGGATGAGATGGCTGGATGGCATCACTGATTCGATGGACGTGAGCCTGAGTGAACTCCGGGATGATGGACAGGGAGGCCTGTCGTGCTGCGATTCATGGGGTCGCAAAGAGTCGGACACGACTGAGCGACTGAACTGAACTGAACTGACCTCATGTTAAAACAGCCTGAAAACTGACACCAGGGAAAGCATGCAGAAATATTGAGGACAATAGAAGAACCAGCTTTTTTGCAAGAAACTGGGTGGTTTGGTACCAGCTTGGTCACTTTGGTACAGTACCAAGCAATCCTACCCTTTGTTTTCTCTCCTTTCTCCCATCTTCAATGTGCTCAGTAAACAGCTTGTCACTGCTCAATAACCACAGCAACCTTCTTCTTAGTCACCAAAGGTAGGAAGCTATGAAATCGCCAAGGGAAAGTGAAGCAGCCTCTGGAACTCTCCAAGTATCCAGAATGAAAAATGAAATTCACAATTAACCAAATACAGAATTACAAGGGCTGCAGTCAAATGTATTAAACATCTCTGGGAAGTTATTTCCATATTTTCATTTTCTTGCCTATAAGAGAGGATTATACAGTTCTGTTCATGAGCACATGATTCAGGCTGCCTCACTGAAGGCAGAGCACACCTCCTAGTCATAGAGTTGGCCACATATCTCACTTCAGCCAATGGAATATGACAAAACATAGACTAGATTTAAGCATTGGTTTTAAGTGTAATTGAGTGGTTCAGCCCAGTATCTTGATTCCACTTGTTATTATAAGAATGGGAGATGCCAAATAAGGGCTGCTTCTTCGATATGAGCCCCCAAATTAAAAGACAAACAAAGATCCACAAAAGCCAAGCCACCACTGCCATGTATAATGAGAATATAAAAAATGTCTTTGATTACAAACTATAGAGATTTAGAGGTAGATGGCTATGACGGTACACACATTATTGTCATCACAATGTCCAGTTGATAAGACACTGTAATAGTCAATTCATGGATGTTAGTTTTAAGTTAAAGAATGATGGAATATACATTTGGGTTGGATATGATAACAGGATTAAGAGTAGGAGAGGAATAATCCCATGATGTGGACTTAGGTAATCTTAGGTAGAAGGATTAAATTGTGGGATAACTTATAAACATACATATTTCTCAAAATCTATTGAACATACTATTTAATTTATAGATGACTAATCTATCTTTATAGTTGCCTTATAGGATTTCATTACATTATTGACTTTTTTTTATCTGATACAATGAATGACATTTGGTCATATTTCAAGAGTCAAAAAGGCTAAATCTAATAAAACTTAGCACTTGATGTAAGGAGAAATTATGCTTCATTGGAAAGCATTCCTTACTTATAAGTGACTATTATATGGGAAATCTCAAACTCAAAATACTAACAAAAATATTATAAAACTAATAAGCATCACACCCAAACCAGCATCAGCATGTATAACATTGGGAGTATACGCCAGACACTGAGCAAATCCTTCATGAGGAAGCAGCATCCATCTGAAGTTGCGAATCCTTTATTCTTTGTTAAAGGATGAATTTCTAATACTCTTTCACAATTTTTATCACAAACTCTACACCTTCACATAACTTCTAAATAATGAAAAAATACAGAATTGATGATCCTTTAAGTAAAAGTCTAACAAGTAATGAAATTCAGAGGAACTGTATAATGACTCCTCATTTGAAACCGACTAGTTCAACTTTGTGCCTTCAAGACAGATGCTAAACAGTTGCTCTGGCTAGTTATCAAATAAATTTGATTTTTTGCAAGGACTTTCAACATATCCCTGACAAAAACATGAGGCTGACCAAGAAAATATCAAAACATTCCATATAATTAAAATAAAAAGATTAATTCTCAAAGAATTTAAATATATAGTCAGTGTTCTCAATTAACCAGTTCTTTTCATTATGAGCATTTGGGGACATTATTTCCCATTACCCTTAAAAGCCAGAATCAAATACTATTAAATAGGCCATTTAGAGTACATTTAATAATATTGTTTTACAAAGGAAAAATGAACTAATTTTATTGGACACTTGAAAATAACCTTAAGAAAATTTATAGAAACTAAAACCAAGTGTTTCAGATTTATGATTCTATTTGGTTAAGTCAGCAAGTTTCATAAATATAATTTCATATTTTTGATATGAAAGCTTGCTATATTCCGAGCTGGAAGAAATGAGCTATTTTCTAAAATTTTACCCATCACAGCACTTCAGTGCAATCTTCACTGAAAACGAAGGCCGGTGCAATGGCCACAAAACATTCACTCTCTGTGGTAATATTCTGTGTTATTAGAAGTATGTTTTATATTAAACTCTACAGAAAACAGCAGATTTACCTGTTATGATAAGAGGATAAACTGAAATGGTCACGTTGTCAATTGTAATTAATGCAGTGCTAAAGCTGAAGCTCCAATACTTTGGCCACCTGATGCAAACAGCCGACTCATTGGAAAAGACCCTGATGCTGGGAAAGATTGAGGGCAGGAGGAGAAGGGGATGACAGAGGAGGAGACGGTTGGATGGCATCACTGCCTCGATGGACATGAACTTGGGCAACCTCCGGGAGACAGTGAAGGACAGGGAGGCCTGGCATGCTGCAGTCCATGGGGTCACAGAGTCAGACACAACTTAGCAAATGAACAACAAATTATTGTAACTATTTAAACAAGTCTATGAAAGAGATCCTTTCTGCTCTTCAAGTTATTGGCAGTGCATCTTTTTCAAAGGTCAGAAATGTTAGAAACAATTCTGAATTTTTTAACAGCTGAATTCTTTAAATATGGGCATGTACTAATAAATCAGTAATTTTTTAAAATTTTATTTTATTTAACTTTACAATATTGTACTGGTTGTGCCATATATCAAAATGAATCTGCCACAGGTATACATGTGTTCCCCATCCTGAACCCTCGAGTAACAATATAATGCTCAATAATGTTTCTTTTTAAAAATCCCTTATTATCCAATGTGCTATTTCAAATAGTTTGTTTTCCAGATTTCACTCACTTTTTTTTTTTATCACTGCAAGTGACATTCTCCTAGTGTTTATTTTAATGGAAACCATGTAATTTTATCTTCATACCACAATATTACTTTCATTTAGGAAACTGTGCTGCCATCAGTAAAAATGCATCTAAATTATTATTTTCTGTATTGTAGTAAACTCTCAAATTCCACTTAGAAAAGAGGTCAGCAAAGAGGAATCAAAAGCAGCTTTTCTATTTCAGAACTTTCACAATCACCAAGCAATCACTTTATCGTCATGAGGTACTTAAATTCATTTCTTCTATTGACTATCTCCCTCTGCAAAAAGTGTTATTCAATTACACAGTTCCACAGCACACTGGAGGTCAGTTGTTAATAGCAAAGATGTATTATGATGTGCTTTTATTATTTCTAAGGAGTGGGAAAAAATAATACATTCTAATACAGAGCTTCAGTCATAGTCAACGGTTTCATTCATTTGTAAAAAAAAAAACAGATAGGCAATTGAATCGAGAAGTACAGAGAAGGCTGGGGAGGAGACTTTTTTCATGGGTTGTAATTAGAGAAAAGTCCTTATTTTTAACATCACTAAATAGTGAACACCAAAACAAAAACTGAAGTTGCATTAAATCTGACATACCACTTTCAAATCAACCTTTGCTCAGTGTTTGAGTTGCTAGAACACTAATCATGTTTATTTGAGGTGTCTCAATCCTGTAAATACCACTGCCTTTTGGTCTGTCAATGATTTAATCTAAATTTAAAATAAGAAACACACAAGGTGGGGATTTCTAGTGAAGGTAAAACTTTTCTTTGTACCATAATTTAAGAAAAAGAAGGAATAAGAATCCTCTTAGTCACCTGGGGTAAAACAAAGGTAAAAATGTGCTATTTTACCTTTCCCAGCCTGGAAAGGTAAAACAGCACATTTAAAATGTTAACTCAATTATTATAGTGAGAGAAAATAATTGTATCTATGTTAAAGAATGATAATTTCCCAAAGATCCCTAAGTCTGCTACATACTGTTCTTCCTTTTTATCCTAATTCTCATAATATCCATTCCCTCCCTCCAAAGTATTTTAGCCTACCTGAATGCTCTATGCGTTTATTACTGTCATTGCTACGAATAAGGTATTTCATAAAGTGATCAAACCCGTCAATCCTATACGAAATCAACCCTGAATATTCACTGGAAGGACAGATACTGAAGCTGAAATTCCAATATTTTGTCCACCTGATGCAAAGAGTTGAGTCACTGGAAAAGACCCTGATGCTGGGAAAGACTGAGGGCAGGAAGAGAAGGGGGTGACAGAGAATGAGATGGTTGGATGACATCAAAGACTCAATGGACATGAGTTTGAGCAAACTCCTGGAGATAGTGAAGGACAGGGAAGATTGGCATGCTGAAGTTCATGAGATGGCAAAGAGTTGGACATGACTGAGCAAGTGAACAACAACAATTCCACATAGAAGCAATATTTTTTTCAATAAACTATATGTATTTCCATACTTGATTCTAATTAATGATCTTTAATATATTAAATGCGTCTCTGTTTTTGAACCGATAGTATGTATGTGTATGTATGTATGTGTGCTCAGTCGCTCAGGTGTGTCTGACTCTTTGCCACCCCATGGATTGCAGCCCTCCAGACTCCTCTGTCCACGGGATTTCCCAGGCAAGAATACCTGAGTGGGTTGCCATTTCCTCTTCCAGGGGATCTTCCAAATCCTGGGATCCAACCCACATCTCTTGTGTCTCCCGCACAGGCATGCAGATTCTTTACTACTACGGCACCGGAAAAGCCCTCAGGTTTATTTATACCCTGTTTTAGTAAATTAGTTTACTCATTTGACTTTAGACCTGAGGGAAGGTCCTGGCAGGCCACTTTTTTCCTTCTCTTATGAGCTCTCTCCCTTCTTTTGTACAGTTTTAGTTCACTCTGCTATTTTTCACAGGTTTTGTTACTATCTATTTTGTATAGTTTTTCATTTCCCTGTCAGTCTGTGACTTGTTTTTTCTGAGATCTGTCATGGGTCAGGAGTTTGTCTAAGTTTATGCAGGTCAGTGTGACTGCCAAATAAATCAGCATTTTAGAGCTGTATGTGAAGTCAATGAAAACAGGCTCTGAGTGAGGCTTAAGGGCCTTAACTTTTAATGAAGTACTTTATTTATTTATTTGTACCACCTCTGCTTTTCAGAGGACTTTTTTGCTATTGCTATATCTTGTTTCTCAATTGGATTAGCCTAGCTGAGGCTCATCTATTCATTCAACAAACAGTTAGCATTACTTACTACACTGTGAGTGAGTGAAGTCGCTCAGTCGTGTCTGACTCTGCGACCCATGGACTGTAGCCTGCCAGGCTCCTCTGTCCATGGAATTCTCCAGGCCAGAATACTGGAGTGGGTAGCCGTTCCCTCCTCCAGGGGATCTTCCCAACCCAGGGATCGAACCCAGGTGTCCTGCACTGCAGGCGGATTCTTTACTGACTGAGTCACCAGGGAAGCCCTACTTACTACATTAGGCCATGAGCATAAGTAAATAATTTCCTTCACTTCACGATGTTCCAGCTTAAGACGGAAGGAAGGGAGGAAGAGGGAAGGAAAGGAGAGAAAGAAAGGAGAAAGAGAGGAAGAAAAGGACATTTGGAGAATTTATTACAGAAATTTATACAGTATAGGAACAGAAGAGGTTCTTTATGGGAAGGCATCATAAAAAAGGGGCATTTGAAGGCAAAAGGTAGAAGAACAATTCAGGCAGATTCAACAGCCCTGAGTCCGATTCAACAATACTGACTGGAGAAATTTTTAACCCTTATAAATGTAATCTCCAATTATTTGGAGAACATTAAGTAGTCAACGTAATTAGAATGGGAGGGTAAGTGTGTGTCATCAAACAAACCACATAAGAGCTGGTCAGAGACCGGACCATAAGAGAAGTATTTTGGTGATGATACCAATCGTGATTTTGAAAAACACTTTAGACCTCCTCCCCAGACCAAATATGCAGCATGGTGATATACTGACTCTTCTTTAACGAGATCAGCAGAAAAGGGAAGAAAAATAATAAAGTCTAGAGGCCTAGATGCTTAAACATTTCTTTTTGTTGAATATATACTTACGATACTGCATAAAAAGGATTCTGCTTTGAGTTTATGAGCTGAGGATGAATGAACACTTTCAGATTCAGAATCCTATGTGTATTCTACTTCTCCCTTAAATAATCCACTCCATTCCTTCATTCTCCTTCAGTTCAACTCTTCCTAATGTCATCAGTGTTCCTGAAGTCACCAAATTCAATACACAATTTCCAGACCTTTCAGTAGATTCTCAGAGCATCTTTCCTCCAAATATCAATGCCTCCGGTCTCTAAAATACACTGCTCCCTGAATGTTCTCCTTTTTCTATAGTTATCTTTCTCCTTTCCCCCTTTGACCTCACCTGCTGTACTCATCCTCTATAAATAAAGAGTTCCCAGGGGTTGTCTCTTAAATTCTCAGTCTTTGTTTATTCTTTCCTTTGGTGATATTGCCTATTCTCATTTATAACTTCAAGGGATTAACTTCAGCCCATAGCCCTTTTCTCATATGGAGGTTCATATACCTAGCTGCTTATTTAATTCTGCCACTAGGTTATTCAAGGTCAGGTCAAATACAATATGTCCCAAACCAAGCTCTTGATTCTCCATTCACCCCAAACAAGTCCTCCTTCCCGCTAGTGCTTCATATCTCAATAAATACTACCATCACCCAAGTAGGTGCTCACAACAGAGATCTGGGAGTCACCCTTAACTTCTCTTTCGTTTCATATCTCTTAGTATTTCGGGCATCTATCCACTTGTCTCCAATTCCACTGCCACCACCAGAGTAGAAGTCACCGTCCTCTCTCACTCTGATCAACGGTATTCCCACTGATAAACAAAGAGTTCTCAGAGCAATCTTTCTGCCCTCACTATTTGTCACAAGTCATAACTAAATAAAACCCATGGAAAGAAAATGATGACCAACCTAGACAGCATATTAAAAAGCAGAGACATTACTTTGCCAACAAAGGTCCGTCTAGTCAAGGCTATGGTTTTTCCAGTGGTCATGTATGGATGTTAAAGATGGATTGTGAAGAAAGCTGAGTGGTGAAGAATTGATCCTTTTGAATTGTGGTGTTGGAGAAGACTCTTGAGAGCTCCTTGGACTACAAGGAGATCCAACCAGTCCATCCTAAAGGACATCAGTCCTGGGTGTTCATTGGAAGGACTGATGTTGAAGCTGAAAGTCCAATACTTTGGCCACCTGATGCGAAGAGCTGACTCATTTGAAAAAAACCCAGATGCTGGGTAAGATTGAGGGTAGGAGGAGAAGGGGATGACAGAGGATGAGATGGTTGGATGGCATCACCAACTCGATGCACATGGAACTGGGTGGACTCCAGGAGTTGGTGATGGACAGGGAAGCTTGGCGTCCTGCGGTTCATGGGGTTGCAAAGAGTGGGACGTGACTGAGCAACTGAAGCGAACTGAACTCATACCAATGCCTCTCATAACACCTTCTGATTTTCAATTAAGTTGTAAAAAGGCTCAGCCTCTGACCTCTCATGCATCCTCAAAACTGTTAAGTCCATATTCTTCCTGCAAGTAAAATATCAATACATCAGTTCTCCTAATAGGTATAATCACTTTTCTAAAACTATTCTGAAACAAAAGTATCTTTTCATCTTAAAACAAGTATGAACAGAATACCTATAAGAAACAAATTCTTAACTGTTAAAATATAAACTAATCATATTTTTGAATTTTAAATTATTTCTGATTATAAGAGGTGATTTTTCCATTCTGGAATCAGCATTTGTCTCAACATTACATAAAATAAGCAACAACAAAGAGAGATATACAAGATATATCTGCTTTCCAGGTTAGAAAGAAATTAAGAACATATTATATAGAGAATATAGAATTATAATTTATCAGATTCATGCAAGAGTTTTAAAGGAAGTATATTTATGTCTAGATAGAAAATGCTTTATAATTCTGTGTCACATGTTAATGTTTATTAGATATAATTGTAGCCACAGTAAACTATGCATGATAGAACATTACAATTCTCTAAGAATTTATTTCGGTAATGACATAAAGGACTCATTTGTTTGCTATATTCTTCCACAAGCAGAGTTGTCTGAAAGCTATGTCAACAATAATTTAAAAAAAACAAAACACAGCTAACTCTAATTAGGAGCATGCAGGGAGCATTATATCCATATGCCAGGCATTCTTTCAATCTCTTTTGCTTCCTTACTATTGCTATCATATCAATCAGAAAAAGCAAGAACTTGAATTCTTCCAAAGACCTGCCAGACTCAGTTTATCCAAGACAAGAGAAAATAAGCCAGTTATGAATTGCATTTCATAATGCAATTATGAAAAAACAAAAAAGGGAAGAAAGAATAGAAACCCTCATAGTATTGAAGGAGTTTTGATAAAACCAAGCTTACCACAAAAGTTTCTCTATAATCAGATAGAACAGGACTAACAAGGAGGTTTGAAATGCACTCCAAGGTAAAACAGCTTCTTACTGCCTTACCTTTTCCTTTGTTTAGTCTGATTCTAGTGTTATTGTAATTATCGGATTAGTGATTCATTTTAAAAGCCAACTTTCAGACTTGAAATAGCTCTGTTAAAACAGCTCATATTTCAGCACCTGAAGACAAGTATTCATGGTTTTGCCAATTCACTAGAAGCCTTCTAAGTAGGCATCTTCTCTCCCTCTCTCCTTCCCTCCGCCCTGAGGCAGCTTTGAAGTTTTAAAAGAGCTTCATATATTTAGGAAACAGAGTGATTATCCAGAGGCTCATGAATCTTGAGTAAGAAGAAAAAGTGCTCACCTCAGAAACACTGCGGCACAAGACTAAAGATACGTGAACATATACCAGGCAGGAAGGCTATCAGAGCCCTTTGATGGAAATCCACAGTTGCAGAAAGGTACCCAAGCAAAACACAACCAACAACAAAAGTTAACTGCCGGAGACAGGATTGTCTGCATAATAGATTGCTTCTGTGCGGTGGTTTACTGTCCAGGGTTAATTAGCCTCAGCCAGGCTGGGACTGCGGTCTGCTGCCACTGAAATGCATCTCACAGCAACTCTGTCCACAGGTTACTGTTACCCTCTAGTGCCCCTGTGCCCGCCGTCGGAGTCTGTCAACACCACAAAAAAAGAGGTGAGTGAAGAACTGAAGAGGTAGTTCTCACGGGATCAAGCAGAAAAGCATTGAGTTTTACTGTTTGTTAGCAAGGGATCAGCTTCAATCAATTAATGATTTAATTATCTGGACTAATTAAGATAATGAACAACAGCAAACCTACAATCAATTAGCTTTGTCTAAACTTTCTATTTTGAGGCTAGGGCCTTAAGGACAACACTCTTTTTCTTAGTTGCTACAGTAAAATGCATGGAGCTATTACAAAACAAATCAAGGGGGTATAATCCTACACAATTTTAAGCAAAAATGTAAGGTCCTACAACTGATTCTTGGCAACAAAAGGTTGTGAAAAGGTGTTGCCTGAATAGGTAGTATATATTTAACATTGTTTTGCAGGTTTTAAATGAATTACATCTCTCTAAAGCAAGCGATAGACCAAAGACAGAAGTACATCCGTTCGGCTACCCTGTTTCTGTGATTTGAGTTACTTCAAAGCAAGCATGTAAGAATATAAAGCCTTTCAAAATCTATGAGAAAATAGCAGTGTTCCTTGATTATACTGTTCTTGGGAAATACCACTTCTTAAATTACTTAGTATAGCCTTACTTCATAAGAAAAAAGCACAGCCAAGAAGCAAACAGTAAAAATGAGGGGACACAACCATAGAAACAAGAGCGATCAAAGTTCTAGACATTCTTCTCCACCTTCTAATTCTACTTTCGAATTTAAGGCTTTATGGTCTCATTCCCACTGTAATTCAACGGGTGTTCCTCAGAGAGAAAAAGGACCTTATACTACCGTGTTTAATCATGGTCACTACTATAGCGTGATCAATTATTATTATCTAGAATGAAACATTTTAAGTAATTCTTCACCAGCAAAAACACTTGCCGTGCAGATCATATTACCATAACTGGTCCCACTCACATCATTCCTAAGTTTATCTACACTGGTTGTGCATTTTCTCTTCCAGAACAAAATCAAGTTATAGAGTAGGTTTCCTTGTACCGTATTTTATAATTATTAATGCATTATGCTTACAGAGGAAGTTCACACTTACTCAAGGATGAAAGGTACTTAGATATTACACCTAAGCCAGCACTGCACCAAGCAAGAGAACTGGTTGAGTTTCCAAAAGCCTTCTGAGGTAACTCTGAAATGAAGAGGGGATCCCAACCCAACATAATGGATGCTCTGTATGAATTTTACATCTGTTCTTTAATCAGCCAAGCAGTTATTGAGAGCCTACGGAGTGTCAGGCAATGTGCAAATACTCCCAGAACAGAGAAGAAGGTATCTAGACACCAACAGGAGGGTATGTGTATATAAACAAATACAGGAATCACAAACAAAACAGAATGTGTCTAGCATTATAAAATAAGTAAGATGCATGAAGGGAGCACAGAATAGGGTTTCTTTAAATTCAGTAAAGATGGGGCAAATGATGCCTAACAGAGCATGGCATAGCAATGAAGTCTGTGGTCTCTGAAGTCAAATTATCTAGGTATGATTACAACTTCACCACTTAATATAAACAACAACTTACAAGGACAAGTAACTTAACCTTTCTAATCTGTGATTTATCCTAACTTAAAGCTGAGGATAATAAAGGTTTTTAAAGCACACGAGTGTTGGAATGATTAAATGAGATAATTCTCATGCAGCACAGTGCATGCACACTCTACCTGCTAAATACATTTTAGCTCTTTCTAATGCAATACTAAAGTCATTGCTCTGTGTGTGTGTGTGTATGATTTTTTCAGGGGGAGGGGGGCAATAGAGGGCATTATGTGCCCCTGGTAATGAGTTTCCAAACCACCCTTTGCAGGAAAGCACATCTTTGAAAGTTCTGGTGCCCCCAAATATTCTTGGCCACGTATGTAAATAGCTCATGGTCATTATGAATTAGAATCTAAGAGCTAAATCAAGAGAATATCAATATTATATCTCATTTATTATCATAAATGTGTTTTAAAATCAGAGTTAACATTTATTCATGTAAATGAAAGTGAAAGTTGCTCAGTTATGTCCAACTCTTTGCAACCCCAAGGACTATACAGTCCATGGAATTCTCCAGGCCAGAATACTGGAGTCGGTAGCCTTTCCATTCTCCAGGGGATCTTCCCAACCCAGAGATCTAATCCAGGTCTCCCACATTGCAGGTGGATTCTTTACCAGCTGAGCCACAAAGGAAGCCCAAGAATACCGGAATGGGTAGCCTATCCCTTCTCCAGCGGATCTTCCAGATCCAGGAATCAAACCTGGTCTCCTGCATTGCAGGAGGATTCTTTACCAACTGAGCTATCAGGGAAGCACAAATATAATCTACCAAACTTTGTGGAGAAGTATTTTATTAAAAACACTTTATTTCTAGAGGACCCTTCTAGTTATTAGATGGGGTGTTCCTCAATTAGATCTTTTTTTTTTTAAGGCTTTATTTATTGCAACTTTATTTGTGAAAGACCTCCTAACACTTGATGATCATGGAATTATTCTCAGATTCTCCATCAACTGAAAAGGGTTAAGACAGAAATGAAAATTCATCTTGGTAAGCATTTTGATCATTAAAGCATGTAGCTTAAAAAAAGCATTTTTAGTTAGTTCAGAGAAATGTTTTAAAACCCCATGTTTTCTTATGTAATTTATACTTGATGTGGAAATGTCTTTATTTTAATGTGAAATATCTGTTGCCCAATTCATACTGATTTTAATGTTGTTTCACTCTTTAACTCAACATAATTGTTGTTAAATATTGAGATAAAACATTGTAAGAACTCACTATCAATATATATAAGATAATAATATATTTCATCAACAATATAAAATAATTGGTGATTAAGGAAGCTCATTTCATTCTAGTGTTAGTTTATTCAAACATATAATCACACTATATAACTAATAAGTACGCCTTTTAATCAAACATATAATTATTAAAATATTTCTGAGGGATATAATTGGCATATTAATAATATATTTCTATCATGACTACTTAAAACCTCAATAAGTGCACCTTTAAAAAGGTTTTGGTTTAATCTGCATACACTAACCCTCGCCTTGAAATGAAATTAAATCCTTAAGAGAAACAAGTAATTTGAAGCATAATCTTATACTACCTAAATATAATTACTTAACCATGCCAAGTAAAAATAATAAGGAGACCCCTAGAGAGCCGATTTACCAAAAATACAATGATCACATGTTTCCAAGCATTAATTCTCAACCCTGACTGCACAAGAGGACCACCTGGGGAGCATTTGCAAACCCATTAACCCAGGCCCCATCCAAAGAAACTGATTCAATTGGTTGGGAGTGGGGCCCAGACATCTGTGTTTTTTTATTTTTGAAAGTCCCCAGAACCACTGCACCAGAGACTGATTAAAATTTACTTTTTACCAGTCCGTAAATGTTTATAGCAGCTTTATTCATAATCACTAAATATTTGAAACAACCCAGATGTCCTTCTACTGGTAAATGGATAAACAAACTGTGTATATATACAACGCAATACCACTGAAGCAATAATCTATTGATTCATGCAACAAATATGGATGGATCTTAAGAGCATTTTGCTAAATGAAAACATGCTGAACCCAAAAGGCTACATAGCAAGGTGCTGTCAAGGAATTTCTGGGGTAAAGCAACTGCTATGTAATTGGAGCAGTCAATATGCAACCTATGCATCTGTCAAAACTCATGGAACTATATACCACAAAGAATGGATTTACTGTACACAAATTTTTTAAAAAATCAACCAGGAAGTCAGGGGGAAGATGGAATGTAGACTATGACAAATCAATCTAAACTGCCTCACAAATGTATCACATAACTAGACTGGAGAGAAGGAAAAAGCTGTCCTAAGTAATTGGGGAAAAACAGTGTTTTGACTGGATACTAGAAGGCTAAACATAGCCTATAATAATGGCATTTTGTGTTATCAATAAAAAAGTCATTACTAATAAAAGGTTTATATTTTTGTCATTTCTATAGCAAAATTTTGATTTATTCTTTACTGATTATGTAGCTATATTTAATAACAAACAACATAAGGTATTCTTAAAATCTGAAAGTTTTTTACAAAAATCTTTACAGGTATCATTTTAACCACCGTTTGTCTTTTTATCTTTTATTTTAGAAGGGTGCTAGACAGCATGGGGATGAAAGGTTCCTTGAAAGTGTGAAAGGGACAGAGACTGCTTCATAGATCCAGAACCACAGACTGACAAAGACCAGGGCAAAGTGAGCTGAAAATGCAGTCCCAGCAGCAATCAACTTATTTAATCAGATAGCTGAACCTCTAGCTAAGATGCATTTTATTCCACTGTATTAGATTTTTATGTTAGCAAAATCTGAATATACAGAAACAATATTGATTCCTAAGTATGTCAGAAATGTCAGAATAAATAAATCCATTCTTAGACACCTATGAGAGTGTGTGTTTTTGTTCAGTTAGAAAATAGGATTTGAAAAAAAAAAAGAAAATAGGATTTGAGAGAATTAAAAAAGTTAAAGATTTGACGGAAAAAATCCTCACAACTCCTCCTGCATTACTATTAGTCCAGTGCTAGAATTCCAGGTTCATACAAACAACTGATTTTCAACTCTGGTGTCTGGTTTGTTTCTGAACTGAGTCCCATCTTGCCCACCTAAAAACCTTATGCACTGCCTCAGCCTAGAGGACTATGGTGAGAATTGGCGAAGCCTTCCCTGTGAGGTCCATAGTAACTCCAGTGCAAACTTTGCATCAGACAATCCATCAGAATGCTACAACTAACAGTATCCTGGGAAATTTACACTGGCCATAATAATGAGTGCTTGGCCCTATGCCTACCGCTAAGGAAATATGAGTGGTCAGGGAAAAAGTGGGCCACAAACCTAAAGAGATGGTCTACATAATCCATTTTTTTCCAAGATCTTGCTCTATATGAGTAGAAATCCATAACTTTAGGAGAGGATTTTTGTGCCCGAGTTATTACTGTCATCAGGAACAATCATAGATTTTCCATACTGTAACCAAAGTAATCCTCATAAGACCTAAATATAATCATCTCCACCTTCTTCCTTTAATAGCTTATCATTTTCCTTTGCTGCAGTCCCCATTTTTCTGTCCTTTCCAGACACTAGTCATACTCCCTTGGCCTCAGGGCCTTGGCACAAGCTCTTTTTCCTGCTTGCAGGCTCTCAACAACTCAGTAGGATCTTAACTCACTAATGTGTCCAGGGAACCTGAATTCCCAACTAGGTTGATTCTTCTCCTTACACACTCTCTGTACCAGATGTCTCTTAGAAGCCCTTGTTCATTTATTCCCCTTGCATTTTCTAGAACATGCCAAGCAAGCTCCTGCCCTAGTCTCTTTGAACTGAACTGGCTCCCAGCCTAGAATACTAACCCCTTCCATGATTAATTTGCTACTCTCTTTCAAAACTATTTAACTGGCCCCTTCTCAATCGAGTTTACCTTGACCTGACCACTCAATTATAACAGTATCTGAATCCCCCTCCTACACACACACACACACACACACACACACACACACACACATACACACACACACACGAGTCTTGATTCTTCTACTCTGGGCTCTGCACAATTTTGAGCCCCCTAGAAGGTGCCCTTCATGATGCAGGATTCTGTTGTTTTGGTCACTAAACAGTGTATCCCAGAAACCTAGCACAGGAATCTTGCTGGAATGAATGAACTGCTTAAGAACCATGCATGCAAAACATTCAGAAAGCAGAAAGGGAGGAAGCTCAGACTTCAAGACCTGAACAACATTTGTCAATTCCAATGTGAGAGTAAAAAAAAGAAAAAAAAAAAGATTTCTGGAAGAAAATAGCTTTGTGTAAATTTAAGGTAATGAACTGGATGGTACTGACAAATAAGCACAAGAGAGAGAAGCAAATCCTGCAGCTATATCTACCAATTATGAGCCCCTAATCATTACCAGGTACCTCACCCATATTATCACAGTTAAGCCCCATGAAACAAGTGTAGGATACGGTTCTTATCCTTGTTTTACAGAAGAAAAATCTAAGATTAGACCAGAAGCTACAGTGGGGCACGGGTTCATCTTGTTTACTACCACATCCCCAGCAACTTGCAACCTGCTGGCAGGTAGCAGGAGAATATATGTTAACTGAACAAAAAACTATGCTCAGAGAGATTAATATACTTCCCCAGGATCACCCACCTAGTAAACAGCAAAAGGCAGGCTCCAAAGCCATGTATTTTTTATTTAGAAGCTAATGCCATTCCACTATACCACATTTCTTCAGAATGAAATTGTAAAACATATATGGACCTACAAAAATGCAGCAGTCTGGCCAACTATATACCACCGTAATTCTTCAGGGCATTTCAATATAACAGAAGGAAATAGAAAAATCAATATTCCTAGTGAGTGTCACTCAAAGGATCAAGCAACAATCACACTTCATTGGATCTGTTTAATATGAAGAAGGGCAAGGTCCATTCTAGAAAGAATTTCATCAAAATTGATAAAACAAATCTTCCAGCACCACATCCCTAGTCTTCCTACAAAGAGAAAGTCATTTTCACAGAAATATCGTATTACCCAGACAGGACTGTATGAGTAAACTCGTCTGCCTCCACCCAGCTGCTCACTTGGGCAGTGTCCTCTGAGCATTGGCCTTTGAAATGCTAATTCACTGGCTGAACAACTGCACAACTGCTCTTTAGCCTTAAACATTCAGAGGCAGCACACTGGGTAGCCAGAGCAGCCCCTGAGGGAAAAAAGAGCTCCAGCAACCAGGCTGGCTTGACTCCAGGGGATGGATGAAATCAGGAGGAGGGCACGGGGCCCCTCTCTCCAGCCCCCAGCAATGAGGGACCACCTGAGGTCCTTAATCCTGGCCTCCTTAGAATGTACAAAACTGGGGACCAGAGGATTGAAATGAATAATTCATCGTCCCCAATTCACATTCACCAGAAGTATCTATATAATTGCAGTTAAAGGACTTTAAATTTGCCCTTCTGCTTTATATTTCAGTGTGAGATACCTGGTAATGGAATCCATTCTCTAATTCACTTTCCACAAACAGAGTCAGCCCAAATGTTTGCGGCTGATGCTTTGCTATTTTAACCACTTTCTGGAAGTTTTTGCTTTTTAACTATTTTCTGCTATTGTTAACCACTGAAAGGGCTGGAAAATCTTGGGATTTAGAAATTCTCATTTCTATTTTACAAAAGTCTATGGAGACTCAACACAGATCGAAAACCTCTGACCCCGGACCAGATCCATCCCCATTTCCTTTGGCCTCTATGTTACTGGTACTTAATGATTTTTAATTTAAATGTGTGAAAAGTAGGGCTGCTACTACTGCTGCTAAGTCACTTCAGTCATGTCTGACTCTGTGCGACCCCATAGATGGCAGTCCACCAGGCTACCCCGTCCCTGGGATTCTCCAGGCAAGAACACTGGGGTGGGTTGCCATTTCCTTCTCCAATGCATGAAAGTGAAAAGTGAAAAGTCAAAGTGAAACTGAAGTCGCTCAGTCGTGTCCAACTCTTCACAACCCCATGGACTGCAGCCCACCAGGCTCCTCTATCTATGGGATTTTCCAGGCAAGAGTACTGGAGTGGGGTGCCCTATAAATCTGGACTTCAACCTTCTCTAGGAAAATGAGAAGACCCTGGACATGCATTCTCAAATGGCAAGAAGAGGCTGGGTGGCTGCTTCCCTCATGAAATCCAGCAGAGACTTTCCGAAGAGCTAAACTGTTGCTTCCATATGAATTTTACTTGACTGGTCACTATGGGAACTGAATTTGCTACCGTTGGCTGCATTCAAGGCTCAGTTTTGGGAAGAGGACAAGAAGCAGGATCTGAGATGAGTAAATATACTTTTCCTGAGCATAGTAAGTGGAAATTTTAGACAATTTTAGATTTAGTTCGTCTATAAAGGCTGAATAAAAAAGTATGGCAACTATGATAACTGTTAGGAGAAACTCAAAAACCATAATACAGTGCATTAGATGCACTGGCAGAGGAGGGAGAGGGTGGAAGAGAAATATACAAAGAAGTGTGCACTTTTCTGGCTCCTTTTCCTCTCTAGCTGTTTCCTCTATGACTCATTCCGTACTTACCAAGTTCAATCCATCACAAAACCCTGCAAGTTTTTAATCCTCTTAAATAAATTTTGTATCTGGCCCCTCTTTATCCTATAGCCACAGTCACAGTTCAGACCATCTTGACTCTTATCCTACTTGGCTTTACAGCAACTCACCCTGAAGTTCATCCTCTACACAGCTGTCAGTGACCTACCAAAAATGCAATTTAGACCACATCACTTTCCAGTTTAAAACATTTCACTGCTTCCCTTATCAGCTGGTAATGCTAAGGTGGGATTAAGAATTAATTGGGAAACATTAAAAAAAAAAAAAAAAACCTATGCTTGGTCCTAAAATTCATATATTTTGATTTAAATGTTCAGTGTCGGCCCTAGACAGCTATATTTTATCCCCAGTGATTATAAAGTATCATCAGGTTGAGAACCACTGATTTATCAGGCAAGCTCCAAGCTCTTTAGCTTTGCTTTAACGCCCTCCGGTATGTTTCTGTCTCTACCATCTCTGTTCACATTCGCTACAAATTCCAACAACAGCCTGCTACTGGCAACACCATATGCACGTGCCTATTACTGCACACAGCCCCCTATGTTGTAATTATCTCTTTATGTCTCTCCCACTATTCAGAGAGCAGTGACTTAGCTCTGTCTTCCTGTTACCTATAAGTTACCTGGGACATAGTGGGCCTAAGTAAGAGTGGCCAAAGTCAGCAGAAAAGATGGATCTCAAAGAGTAGGTAAGATCTGGAATGCCAAAGCTGTTTGGTCAGAAAGGGAGAAAGGGAGAATACTAGCAAAGCTGGAAAAAATGAAAGCACTTTTTGAGTTAACAAGTTGGTGACTGTGAGTAATGCGTGAAAGCTTCTCTCAGGCCACAGAGAGGAGCCTATTGGCCTGAGTGGGCTTCCCTCATAGCTCAACTGGTAAAGAATCCGCCTGCAATGCAGGAGAGCCAGGTTCAATTCCTGGGTCAGGAAGATCCGCAGGAGAAGGGACAGGCTACCCACTCCAGTATTCTTGGGCTTCTCTTGTGGCTCAGCTAGTAAAGAATCCACCTGCAATGTGGGAGACCTGGGTTAGATCTCTGGATTGGGAAGATCCCCTGGAGAAGGGAAAGGCTACCCACTCTAGTATTCTGGACTGGAGAATCTCATGGACTGTATAGTCCATGGGGTCACAGAGTTGGACACGACTGAGCAACTTACACTTTCAGTGGCCTGAGTAAATACACCAAAGGAAAGAGAGCCAATTTATCCCCTGCCCAATAGTGGTGTCAGATCCATTTGTTAAACTGCAAACTCTCTAGAGGGAACAGATCCCAGAATACAAGCAATTGTTTTATTATAATTATCATAATACCCTTCCTGTTTCCATCTCTCATTCCAAATCAGTACAATTAAAATGCAAAAAGAATTATGTGATTTGCAACTGCTAAATGATCTTTTTATATCCTTTTGCTGATGTAGTCTTGATTATTTCAGAAACAGTAGTTTTCCACAGTGGTTTCTGCCACTTAGTTCAAATGATTCATGCGGTGGGGATCTCATTCTTTCCCTTGAGACTTTACTCCATAGTTGAACAGACTTAACCATTACTCATCGTCCTTATTCAGCCAAGATTTCTGTCTAATCTAATTAGTACTCTTTCTTCATGCAACTCTAAACAATCTCCAATCCTTATGAGAATATGGTTAGGCCCTTCCTACGTTTTCAGAAACTTGTGCCTTCTACTAGCTGCCAGGACAAACTGGCAATAGCTGGTAATTTAAATTTTCCCAAGTAAGTCAGGGATTCCGATTGCAATCAACTGCAAACTGCCCTCTCTCCATGCCCTCTGAAGGCCTTTCCATTTGATGACAGTGTGGATCAAAGTGTTATTTCCAAGCATTGTGGCTGGATCAATGGTGCTTTCTTGTGAAGAGTTTTATTTTGCTTTTGATTTATGAGTGCTGAGATGGTATAGAGGACATCAATACTAGAAGCATCCATGAAGTGATCAAATTCACCATGATATTTCTGCTTTTGCTCGCCTTATGAAACCAGTATCAGGCTTCAATACCCATGATTACAAACCTGTTTCTTTACAGACCGTGTTACAACATTCCCATCAAACATAACACTTACCAACACTTTTTATCCTAAGATGTTCATAGCTCCAAATGTCAGGCTCACAGTGCAATGAAAACTATCCCACAGCTGATAAATTATTCATTTGTCAGGAGTTTACAATCTGAAGTGGCACTAAACAGCCTAGTACCTGAAGCACCCCCCAAAGACATAAAGCACAACAACATGCAAAGCTTATTCTGCATAAATTCTAAAGGTTAAGTGCTATTAAACATCTCTGTTTATCAAGAGACGTGCTCCTTGAACTCATTTATTTTAATTAATCTGCTCCCAATAAACGTTACTAACAAAGTAAAGTGCTAAAAGAGAGTAATCAAACACATCGCTTTCCCCTGGCTAATCCCACCAGGTTAAAACAAAGTTTTCTGCTAATAAATATTCTCTAGTCCCCACTATTTTTAGAGGAGAACTTGTGTGCAAGGTCATGCAAGCAGAGGTCATGACCATGACCCTCAGTCCAAAGCTGGCTCACTGCATGGGTACGTAAATAAAGTCCTACTGTAACACCACGTCTCCCACATATTTATGAATTGTTGTGGTTGTCTTCTTGCTGTAACACAGAGGTGAATAGTTGTCACAGAGACGGCTTGGCTCACAAAATAAAAAAAGAAAAATGTTTACTATATATATGGTCCTTCACAAAAACCATTCATCGACCTCTAGTCAAAAGGCATGCAAAAATGTGGAAAGGTTTCAGAAGTTTACCACTAGATCGGGCTTTAACTGGTGTATATCAACACGTTCATCTCCTCAAGAAAGGACTGCCGTTAAACACTTGTTATTTAGAATGCCATCTGTGGTACGGAGCCGGAAGAGAAAAAAGAATAAATGATAGGTCCAAGCTAGTTCCTCAAGCTGGTAGGTATTTCATTTTGTTGACAATAATCACTAGCATTCCAGTTACCTATTGCTGTGTTTCAAACCACCTCAAAACTTGCTTAAGGCAAAGATTTCTCTGCCCAGGATTCTGCCTTGCAGGCTTCAGTTGGGTGGTTCTACTCAACTCATTTGAGATCACTCTCATGGCACCAGGAGGAGGCTGGGCTCCAGCTAGAACACCTGGAAGGCCACAAGTGTGCAGACCTTCTGGGCAGTTCTTTCTTTCCATGGGGTCCCTCCAGCTAAACAGCTGGGCATTGTTCTACGATGACTCTAGGCACCACAGAGCGGACATGGAAGCTCCCAGACTGAAAAGGGTTAAGCCCAGGACAAGTACAGCGTCTCTGCTGCAGCACTGTGTAAGTCAAAGCACCTCAAGGAAACAAGCCCAATTCAAGGGGAGGAGAATCTGACTCCACCTTGAGAGGGGCTATAGAAGAGTTTGTCCATGATTCCCAACCTACCAGAACATGACTAAGAAGAGGATCACACCATGCTTACGGTGGTTAAAGTCATGCTTCAAGTCAGAACTTACTGCTGACAATTTCAATTCAAATTGGCAGATGAGAGCAACAAGGAAGCCTAATGATTAGTGAAAATCATTTTATAATAAAATACTAGTTGCACGGATGCAAACATTTCCAAATTGATAGTATTTTTTTTTAATTCAAACAGGACAGAAGCCTTCATAGTAGTCATTCAATGGTTCTCTAGTTCTTACACAGTGCATAAACTATGGGTATGGTGTAATCTTTCCTCCGTGATTCTGAATCCTCACTCTGCTATGAATGAAGTTCCAGCACTACTGCAGTGGAGATGGGCCTCTGAAATCTCCCTTGGTGGTGACACCCCTCTGTCCCCTTGTCCAGGTTTCTGGTCACCAAGCATTTTGTTCTTGTGCCTGCTCTTTTTAATCATTCTGCCTCTTCCACAGACAAAGCATCAAGAGAGCTGAATTCTAGGGCTCTCTCCATCACCTTCTCACCTTTTTGTTCCAGGCAAGTCATCTGTTCTGACCCTTGGTTTCTTTTATCTGAGAAGTGACTGATGCTGAAGCTGAAGCTCCAGTACTCTGGCCACCTGATGCAAAGAACTGACTCATTGGAAAAGATCCTGATGCTAGGAAAGACTGAAGGCAGGAGGAGAAGGGGATGATAAGAGGATGAGGTGGTTGGATGGCATCATGGACTCAATGGACATGAGTCTGAGCAAGCTCCAGGAGTTGGTGATGGACAGAGAAGCCAGGCATGCTGCAGTCCATGGGGTCGCAAAGAGTCGGACATGGCTGCACGACTTGACTGAGCTGAACTGAACTGCGGATGATAAAAGGTATCCTCCCTACTCCTAGAGTATTCAGGAATAAGGTAAGATATAAAATGTTTAAAAATTATACAAGGGGATGGTATTTTCATGATCAATGCTATGAGATAAAGTGGATTTTATTACTAAAACAAAGTAAAATAAAAATATTAACAAAAATAATATACTATAAAGAAACTTGTTGATGTAGTAACAATGGCTAATATTTAGTGCCTACTATGTGTAAGGTATAGTTCTAAGCACCTTACATTGGTTCATATTCACAGCAATCCTGTAATTAGACAACAAATTGAGACATAAAGAAATTAGGCAATCAGTTCCTGGTTATACAGACATTAAACAGAAATCACATTTAGCTTTATCAGTTTGCATAGCTGATTTCAAGATCTTACAAAATGCCTAACATATTTCTGACAAAATTTCCCCCTTCTGTTAGAAGGGCAGAATCTCCCTCTTCTAGTCTCTGCACCAGCATTCTGTACCAGAAAAGTGAAAAGTATTAGTCCTTCAGTCATGCCCAACTCTTTGCAACCCCATGGACTGTAGCCGCCCAGGCTCCTCTGTCCATGGGATTCTCTAGGCAAGAACACTGGAGTGGGTTGCCATCTTCCCAATCCAGGTGTTGAACGTGAGTCTCCTGTATTGCAAGCGGATTCCTTAGTCTTAGCCACCAAGGAAGCCCATCCTGCACCAGCACTTACACATTATTAGTGTTCTTAACCAAGGGTTTCTTTGCCCCTCAGGGAACATTTAGCAATATCTGAAGACTTCTGGTTGTCACAACTGGGGGCTAGAATGTTACTGGGAATAAGCCAGGGATGTTGCTACACATTCTACAATACTCAGAGCAAACCCCACCCAACACAAAGAATTACCCAGCCCAAAAGGTCAACAGTGTTAAGCTTGACAAACTCCAGGCTACACTGATGGCACAAATATAGCCAGCAGAGATTTAACTGAGTTCAGCATATAAGTTATAAAACAAATCTAAGACAAGGATGCTTTTTTTATTATGCTTTTTTTGTTGCTGTTCAAGGTATTGCTCATTCCTTGAGCTGAAAATCATCTCAGCTAGGAGAAAATGCAAGACAATTGATTTCTACATACATCAGGCAGGTTGGTTTCTACAATGGGATAAAGATGAACCTTTACTGAATACCTGCCATGCATCAGGTACTCACAGCACTTCGCATAAAGGATTTCATTTGAATCTCACAGCAACTTATAAGAGCTATGAGCATTCCCAAATGGTCAGAAGAATTGAGAAAACTGTTTAAGGTAAGCAGAGGAACCAGAATTTAAGCCAAATCTGGTTGCTAATCCTGCGTACTATTTTACAGAAAACATGTTTAACTTATAGTTTAATAATCCTTAATTTATTATCCTATAACTCCCCTGGGCTTAAACCTAAATCCAATGTGTTAAATCACATAAGCAATAGATTTCCTCCAAGCAAAAGAAGTTTACCAGGAAAAAGTTAATTAAAATTATTTCATCTACATAGAGGACACACTTTCCCTACAGGAATCACTTAGGAATCCCATTGCTGTGTGGTGGTGGTGTAGTTGCTAAGACGTGTCCAACTCTTGTGAGCCCATGGGCTGCAGCCCACCAGACTTCTCTGTCCATAGATTTTCCAGGCAAGAATACTGGAGTGGGTTGCCATTTGCTTCTCCAGGGGATCTTCCCAACCTAGGGATTGAACCCAGGTCTCCTGCACTGTAGGCAGATTCTTTACCAAATGAACACCAGGGTTCTTAACTAAATGGAACCATATAGATGAAAGGCCTATAGAATCTCCCTTTTTCCCTGCAAAGGTATGCTGGCCATCACTTTCCAATAAAAAAAAAGCTCTGTTTTCATATGTACCTCCTTAGTCCTCTCCAGCTCTGGATATTGATGGAGTGTAGACTTCACTGCATATTTCCAATGCAGAAATATCTTCTGCTTCAAAAGAAAAACAAATTATGCCAGAGCTAAAGAGTTAAAAGCAGATTATTTTTGCTCTTGTTAACCAAAGGTTTTAGTGTCCAAAGTCTACATGGATGGTACAAAGGAAATTTCATTCGAGGAGCTTAGAAAATGAATTTAGAACCTAATCAGAGATTGCACCAACCCTTCAATGAACTATTTGAGAAAAAAACATTTACTTTGTCCAGTAGAGGACAGTGTGCCCAACTAAGGTTTCATAGATAGATATCCCAAGAACACATGCGTTTCCCATATACTGGAGCAATCCAACACCTTTTAAGGCCCGCAGGGCCACATGGTCTAGCCCCACCCCGCTCTCCTGCCTTCCCACCCACTGTGCCTCAGACCCTTGGGCCTTATTTTGTCCTTTGAACACAGGAGGCTTCTTTCCTTCAGGCTTTTGTGAATCACTGTTCTATTTGCCTGGATGCCTTGAACTCTACTTTTTCACAGCTGGTGGCTCCCCATCACTCAGCTTAAGTGTTGTCTCTCACTAGGCAACACCTTCCTTGACAGAAAATGAAGAAATGCCCTGTCCCCTCCTCTAATACCCCCCTTACTTTCACAGCACATCACCCTGTTTCATTATCTCTGCTGCATTTGTAACTATCAAAGTCACACTGTTCTTTTATCTCTGGTTCACAACCTTGTGCTGCGTGCTTCTCTCCTCCCTCCCCAGCTAGAATGTAAATTCTGTGATAACAAGAACCAGGATATGGCTTGTTTGGGGCACACAGTAGGCATTTACTGAATTAAACATTAATTTTCAACTAAACATTGTGATTTAAATTTACTTTTAAAGGATACACAACGACATTAAAGAGGTGCTCTTTGTAATGACCTAAAATCACTACAGCTGAAAACAATGAATGCCTTCCCTTAGTCTATTTTTTTAATAGCTAGTACTTTTATTAATAGGTGGTTGCAGTAACATTTTTGAATATCAAGTTGTAAACTTTTGTTACCAATTAAAATGAGGTTCACAAAAATCTTAACTTGACCAGATATAAAACAATTTAAAAATCTTTAAAGGTGTACTGAGGGAAAAAACAGGCTCTTTTCAAAACATGTTTGTCATTACCAAAAATATCTGTCTTTAGGTAAAAATAAAAAGTCCCATGATGCATAAATAATACAGATAGTTCTAACGATCTGGTCAATGGTATGCAGAACTTAAGGTCTGCAATTTTTTGTGGTAAACAAACAACCATAATTTATTTTTTTCTCACTCCTTTATGAAGTGAAGTGAAATGAAAGTCGCTCAGTCATGTTCGACTCTGCGGCCCCATGGACTATACAGTCCAGGGAATTCTACAGGCCAGAATACTGGAATGGGTAGCTGTTCCCTTATCCAGGGGATCTTCCCAACCCAGGGATCAAACCTAGGTCTCCTGCATTGCAGATGGATTCTTTAACAGCTGAGCCACAGGGAAGCAATTCAGCAAAAACAACAAACAAAGGAAAAACTAAGAGATAAAATAAACTACTGGAATGTATTTAACCAGCTCCTTTTACTTCCCGCACTTATAGCCCAAAAGTAACGTATTATGCACTACTTTTTAAATATGAAAATATAAGTACTTAGTGTATTTTAATGTCACATTTAACAACTGTAGTATAAAAGAACTGTCAGAACACTATGCTGTGCTATACAAAACCCACCACATATTGTAAAGTGAATTTAAAAACTTCATTAGAGAACAAACGCTAAATTGAAATACCTTTTCTAGTAAGGTTTTAAAGTTCATTCACAGTTTTAAACTAATTCTGGATTCCAAGGTACTTTTTTTTTGACAAATACATGAATATTTATTTATTACAAATACATGAAATTTATTAAGTTTATAATAAAATTGTCTGAACAACCAAAAAGAGAAATTATAAGTATGAGCAATAATGTATTTCAGGGAAAAAGGACATGCTAAAAATAAAGAATTACATGTCCCTCATTATCATAATTCTGAGTGAAAGAAAAAAGCTAATCTGTTGTTGGTTCAAGTTTTAGGAGAATGTATCTCAGTAAAATCAACTTTTTTTTTTTTTCAGTTTCAAGGCCATCTGGTCTTCCTAACTGCCATCACTCTTCTCTCCTGCTTCCCATCTTTTAACCTTCAACAAGACTCTTAAAAGACCTCAAGGACATTTTTGTTGGCCTGGCTCCAAAAGACTTTTCCATCCCTGCTACCACCACACTGCTGTTTTTTCACACTTCTTTCTGTTACTCTTCCAGCTGTCTTTGGAATAAAACCCAAGATACTGAACAAGTTCTAAAGCCTCGCATTAGATAGCCCTGCTTACTTGTACACTCTTATTGGATTACTTCCTCCTTCTCACCACCTGGGATCCAGTTACATCCATTCTTTCAAGTCCCCAGAATATAGTAGGTCGTCCCTGTCTTGCCGTATAAAAGTTTCTTGAACTTTAACAGCTCTTGCAGGCGTAGTTTAGTTAACTTCTATTCATCCATCAAGTGCTAACTCAAAAAGCATTCCCTCAGAGCTATGCATTTGATCTTCTTTAATAGAAGAACTACACCTTTAAAAAAAAATTGATGTGAAAACTAGTAAAACCTGTAGTTAATAGTCTTGTGCTAATATTGACTTTCTGATTTTGATAATGTACTGCAATTATGTAACACATCATTATTGGGGAAATACGTGTGAAGTCTACACGGAAAATGCTGTACAATTTTAATTTCTTTCAAGTCTAAAATTATTTCACAATAAGCAAAAAAGTAAATCACTGCTTCAGAAACCTTTTTATTACTCTTCTGAATAGCTGAGACACTAACCTCCTTATTTTCTTCCCTCATAACATTTATCACCAAACATATAAAAGTTTTGAGATTAATCATCCCTCTATGGGGTAAGGATCCTATTCCTTTACCTCATCATTGTTTAGCCAGTAGTTACCTCAATACTTGACACAGGAAATATGTCCAATAAATAATTATTAAAGGGAGTATTAAATACATGAATGTACCAATCAGTCAATGCCCATTGGTGGCAAAACTGTATATATAATGATATATATTTACAGTTTCAAAAGATATTGCTCAAATTATGATGTTAATGGGATCATCAATGTCCTAAATATTGACCTAAATGTTTAGATCTACATACATATGATTCTAATTTGGAAATGATGCAAATCAATGAGAAAAAAGCACAACAGCACCTAACATTTAGTGAATATTTAATCCTATTCTTCAAAATACTTTATAAACAGTTCTCTATTTAATCCTTATGATATCCATATCAAATGTATGCCACTTTTCATCTTCATTTTACAGATATGAAAATGGCCTACAGACTTGTAACTTGCACATGGTCAGAACACTTATACAGCAGAGGCAAGATTTGAACACAGGGCTTCCCTTGGGGCTCAGCTTGTAAAGAATCTGCCTGCAGTGCGGGAGACCTGGGTTCAATCCCTGAATTGGGAAGATCCCCTGGAGAAGGGAAAGGCTACCTACTCCAGTATTCTGGCCTAGAGAATTCCATGGACTGTATAGTCCATAGGGTCGCAAAGAGTTGGACATGACTGAGCAACTAAGCACATTCGGCTTCCAAGTCTATATTCTTAAGTATGACTCCTGCCTAGAGATGAAGCCTGGGAGCGCTGCTTGAGAGAGTTTTGAAAAGTGAGCCATGAAATCTAAAGGAAGATTACAAGTTGATGTGGAACCACACTTCTTTAAATCTTTGTATCCCCACCATTATACACAAAGTTTTCCATGGAGTACATGCTCACTCGCTAGTGCGCTCTCTCTCTCTCTCTCACACACACACACACACACACACTGCATCACAAATGAATAAATAAATCTAAAGCAAGCTAAGGAAAAGAGAAAAAGCAAAATTATAGGTAAGAGAATCAATTTCCACCCAAGCACCAGTACTATTAATTCTTTATTTCCAGATGGACACTGGTTGGGAATTCTCTGAATTTACTGAAGCAGGACAACAAAGGCAGAAGAGTGGAGGCTCCCAAACAGATCAAACTTATTTGAAATGAATCAGGTAAATAGTAACTATGCGAGGAAAATTAAAGAAACTAAGAATGTCCTGGGAAAGAAATTAAGGAATCACAGAACAGTATAGTCAAATATCACCAGGCTATGAGCAGTAACAAAGCAATTCACAAATATTTCAGATATTGTTCCATCTGTCAAGCTTAAGGGCCTCATCACAAGTAGAGATCAGAGATAACAAATATGTTGTATCTTGGACTAAAAATAAAGCAAGTCCCTTTATACACAATAAAATGCTTTGAAGTATACACATTTGTTGATTGTGTGACATATTCTTAACCTTACTAGATAGGTACAGCTCTGCTGGGAGCAATTAATTGAGAAAGCTACAGAAAACTCTGCAAAGGATAAGTGAAATAGTTGGAATACTTTTCTTGCTGCAGACAGCTGGATGGTGCTAATTTAGCTACTTTACCATGAGGGGAGGAAGGAGGGAGCAGTAAGGTTTTTTGTATTTTGCCACACCTCCACAAATTCAGAGAAAAGGAAAACAAGGAAGGCATTGATAAGCATGGAAAATGAACTGGCTTTCTTCCTGCTTTCCTCAATGAGCATGTCTATTCTAACTGGCCCAAGGAACCAGTACACTTTTTATTCAGGTGACACACACCAAAGGGAATCTAACCAGAGAGCTGTGCTAAGCAGCAGTTTACCTTTTGTTTTTCAAAGAGCTTTACTGGAATATGATTGACAGACATACAGATCACCCATTCAAAATGTCCTACTTCAATGGTATTTTGTACCTGTATATCCAATTAGTATCAGCACCCCAATCTAATTTTAGAACATTTTCATCATCCCTAGCAATTAATACATTTTAATAGATGGTTAAATGGTTTGTGATCTAAATACATAAATACATGCAAGCATATATACATATATCATACATGCCTAAACACTCATAATCCAAAATAAAAACTAAAGAACATTTCTGATGAGCTATGAATGCTCTCAGTGAAATGGCCCTGTCTACTGGAAGGAACACATTTTGATGACAGAAAAAAGACAGTCTTTCCATTCCTAACTTCATTTTGGTGATCTAACGACTTGAGTTAGGTTTCTTTGCAGAAGTAATTTCTGCAAAATACAAAAGGAATCATTTGCCCTGCCCTTCAAACTCATCATTTTCCTGTTTTTTAGTTTTCTTCCTGAAGAATAATTTCTGGCCATATCAAAAACCACTTACTCTCTTCATTACTATGTTTACTTCCATCTCGAACTTTCCGGACCAGGGGCCCATATATTCCTGTATCTGGTTATAGTAAATATCTCCAGCTCCTCCTTCTGAGCAACTCAAGAAAATTCATTACAGGAAGCAACAAAACAGGAAGATGGAAACACTTTCCATTAGCCATTAGACCCAAGCCAAATTAATTTTAAATTGGTAATATCTTAAGCTTGAAAAAGCAGATATGCTTCAAATTTTTCCCTCTTGATCTTCAGATTAACTCCTGGAACAGAGTTTATAAGAGTCGCCTATGTGTAGGATTTTTTTTTTTTTTTAAAGAGAGGCAAGCTGGGGACTTTTAACACACTGCAGGAAAATCTGGTTTATCAATCATCCAAATTTTTATAATCTGTAGATCAAATTTAAATAATTTTAGTACAATACCTAAACACAAGTGCTCAATGAAAAATGTTAGCTGAATGTTTTTGAATAATAGATAACACATTAAATATCTACTGTGTGTTATCTGCTGATCTGTGTTTTACATTAATTCATTTCATCCTCAATAAACCCAAGAGAAGGCACTAGTCTATGCCATCACCATCATCACTCATCATCCACATTTTTAAGATAGGAAACTGAGGCAAAGAGTACGAGGCATCATGTTCCAGGTTACAAAAGGACAGGCAGAATTTAAAACCAGACTCTGGTTTCAGAGCTTACTTTATTGAGTACCACCCTATGCTCCCCGTCAGAAAACAAGCAAGTCGGTCATCTTACAATAACGATGTCAGTCTATTCTCTAATGCCAAAGAAATAATGCAGTTACACTGGACAGAGAGATATACTACCAGAGGGGGGATAATAGAAACCTAGTTGCTTTCACATAGGACAGAAGTACTGCAAGTTGATGGGGACTACAGGGAGGTTCATTAACAGCAAGAAGGAACATGAGGGTGTGTTCACCATATGAGACAGCAAAGAGGCAAAGAGCAGCGGGAAAAAGATGAACTAAACCATTTTAGGAATTCATCTGTCGACAGTTGTGTTTGTAATAAAGATCCAGTAACACTCATGTCCAATGACAGTGGCCAAAAAGCATAAACTCAGATCTAGAATGTAAATGATTTCATTGTAGTGAAACCAGTTTTATAAAAGAAGATTTAACAGCAGATTCTTGGTCTGCATTTAGTTCAAAAAACAAACAAAATGACTGGTAAATAACAAACTAATACTAAATAAAATTATCAGAAACTATTATGCAAACAGAGCCAACAGAAAGATATTTACCCCAGAATTATATTAATATAATATATTCTAAATTCTTCTAGAATTTGCATGCATATTGACACCAAACTGATCTCAGTCAAACCACGACAGAAAACTGGTCAGCCTGGCAGGCGGAAGGGCTACTCCTAATACTGAGAGAGAAGTCCCACTTGACTCTTCCCTGAGACCACAGCTCTACCATGTGTGTGTGCATTCAAGAAGCAATAAGCGACAACATTTCAAGTGTTACACACCTAGGACAAAAAGAAATAGGATCCATGCACACGTGTAGTCTTTAAAAATAATAGTGGAGATTGATCAGGCACTTTAAATAGGCACTGCAAAAACACACAGAGTCGGACACGACTGAGGTGACTTAGCAGCAGCCGCGGCAGCAAAAACTATAAATTTCTGTTAAAGGGATATTTTCACAATTTTTCAATCTGGGTTTGAACCAAGGCTCATGAGAGCTCTTCTACTAAATGCAACATCACACCAGCACTTTGCTATGGTGTTCCACACAATAGATTATAAGCCTAACTTCATGGCTCTTTGGAATTAATCATTTCTAAAGGGAGGGAGTTGTACACATAGAGTTAACAGAGTTCGCCAGAATGGCTTCTTTCTACTCCCAACCTATCATATCATCCCTTCTTCAAAAGAGAATAATATTTAAAAAAAAATTATTCCATAGTAAATGAATGGCTTTGACAAGCTACTATTAAATTTTGAAATATAACTCCCAATCCCTTGTACAAATATAAAATACAGTTAGGAAAGAGGGAAAAAATATAGCTAGATATTCTGAAGAAATCACAGAGAAACAAATCAGTCTCCCAGGTAATACAAGCCTGAGAAATATCATCTTTATATGATGGTGAAGAATCAATTTTTTCTTCATTGTAACTTCTATCTTTATTTTTTTCAGTGTTTTAAGTGATGCTAATGGCACAATTTAATGGCTTACAGTCTAAATCCTATTTTATCCATTGTTCTTTAAACATTCGTAGTGGCTAAAATTATATCTCAAGCTCTATATGTGTTTACATGCACCATGAATATCCTCCAGTAGATTACTAGGGGATGTTCTTTCTTCTTTTACAATGTATCTTAAAAAAAAAAGAAAAGCCATGTCTGATTCTTCATGTATTTCCCCAGGAATACTCAGGTTACACATGCTGTTCAACAATGGAAAAAGAATGTATTAAAGGGAAAATATCCTAAAGTAAGGTTGAGGAGACACAAAACACTAAACAAAATTAATCTGGCAAAGAAGCCTGCCCCTCCTTGTAGTGCAAAAGGACAAGTGAGAGAGAAAGGATTATTTTCCAGATTACATCTTGAGGTTGAAAACTGGTATCACATAAATATACAACATGGTGAATATCTTAATTTAACTAATAACCACTTACTCAGGCCTTTGTTATTTCTTGCTTAAGACTCTACTGGATAAGAAATGTGAGGGAAGAGTGGAAGAGAAAGAGAAGAGGTAGAACAAGAGGAGGAATAGTAGACTGTCTTTAAAAGATAATTTTAAATTTTAAAAGTATGTGTTCTTCAAGCTTGGTATCTGTCTGCCACTTTTCACCAGAGAATTAAGCAAAAGCAAACTTTTCAGTAGAAGAATATGCTTACTTATCTAGAATGATAACTTCACGGATATATGATAATTAGGTGTAGTAACTTTAAGAAAATCTCTGAGATATGACATTAAAGTGACTTCCCATGGTCTTAATACGTTTTTGCCAAAAATTGACAACTGTAGAACAACTTATTTTTTCACTCTAGCCACAACAGAGAAATAAATCCATATGCCTTATTTCTTTAATACACTAAATTTAGATTTCAGTGTTAAAATAGGTTTTGACATAAACGGCTTTAAAATAACACAAGCGTCTTTCACTTGGGTCTTTTCCCAGTTAATTATTTGTTGGCATTGTAGTAGAAATTCCTTGGCTTCACCTTAAACCAGCACTCCCAAGTGCTAATTAGGAGACTATATACATTATTAACCAGAGAATGTTGTGCCTAAAACATGTATGTTCCATATGTATCCTATTGTTAACAATATTCCTTTCACTCCTGGAAAGCTCTCTTTAAAAACTAGAGCCCCTATTTAAACAAAGAAATTGGCTGCTATTGAGGAAATTCTTGTTGAAATGCAATTCATAGGTAAGGGCCAACAAGACACCGGATCGCTGTCTTTGAAACATCTTTAACATGAATCAAGTTCAATCTGAAATAGTCGGTGTAAGTAAAAGTTAACGACTACAGATATTACACACTTTGATAGTACCAAGGGGCCTCCAAAGAGAATGGTCAACTCTTGTAAGAGCTAAACCACTACCAAGAACCAGACATGTCAGTGAATGCAAGCCAGACATGCCTTTTTCCAGTACTGTCTCTTCCCAAAAGCCAAAGGACAGATGGAGAAAGAAACATAAATAAATAAGGTAGGTCTAATGACTTCTGAATTACAAAGGAGATATGATCATCTCATTAACTGGCAGGTTAATTGACCACAATCTCGACTTCACAAATTGAGTCCCATAATCCAAACTTTGGTGTCTGTATGCCACAGAATTATCCTCACACTTCCACACTCTTCATCCAGCCACAAAGTTGTCAGTTCTGCTTGATTTGTTTGAATACTGTACTCCACGACAGCTGTCGGAAACGGTACGTTAGAACAGCTGCTATGACAGCTACAAGGGCTTGGAAGTTTAATTGGGCTCAATGTGACACTGTGCATTTTTCTAAACATAGAAATAGCCACAAAACTAAAGAAATTTCTAATGGGTCTGAGCAATGTTTACTTATTGGCACCAACAACTGGTTAATCCCAGTTGGTGTTCTATCATTGGTCTCATAGTGTCTTTTGCCACTGGGCTGGTAAGAGTATCAAAAAAAAAAAAAAAAAGCCAAAACAATAGGAGCAGTTAGATGCACAAGAAAAAGGGCATTAAGCAAGAGAGGAAATGGTAAGGAAGTCACATCAATAATCTCTCTGAAAGGCTGGCTGGTAGCCAAGGAGGATCCCACAGTGTCTCAGGATTTACTTCCAAAGGAAACATATTCAGCAGCCCTGAGCATGGTGCCAACTGCAAACAAAACCACTCATTATGGTCCCAGCCCCCCAGGGAAAGGGAGGATGGCTTACTCTCAGCATCCGCGTGGAGGAAGAAGGCAAGGAGCAGCAGCAATGGCCTGGCTATGTGCACCATCCTGCAGCTTGGCACCAGCACACACTGGCAGCTTGGAATCACTGCCTCAGAAGCCGCAGCAAGTCAGGCTGATCTGAAATTTCAGCTGGAACACTTTCAGAGCCTGTGAGGGGAGTGGTAGAAGAAAGGGAAGAAAGACAAAAGACACTTAGACTTCTCGCTCTTTTCACCTTGTCCCATCACAACCACCAGGAGAGATGCAAACCACTGTATATACAGCCCATAAACTGTAACCGCGATGCCTTTGTATTAGCAAACAAACAACCTGGTTTGTGAAATGAGGCAGCCCAAGCTTATCTTATTCCCATGTTGAGGTCATCTTGAAGCCAACCATTTTGAATTTCACTCTCTGCTCAGGCCACCTTTTGGGCAATGCTTTATGAGAAGAAACTGTCACTTCTTAGGAAATATTACATGAATACATCGGTGGAAGAAAGCACATCAATGCTATGTGTAAGATTTAAGAGATGCTCCACTGTGCAGGATAAAAGTCTATTATTGGCAGAATAACGGAAGTTGCTTTCTTGGCACCAGGTGAAATGACAGTGTTAATTCAACTTCTCCAGCTAAATAGTAGAGGTTAGAATGTTTTACACCAGCACATTTGGCTTCTTCCCTAAAGACACATCACATCTAGGTCTAGTTTGGCTTCAATAAGTCAAAACAATAGCTAGCATAAGCCACTTTGATTTAACAGGATGTTTATATGCCTCCTGGGCAAGGGCTTAGTTTTCTCAATCTTCTATGTAAAATCAATAAGCCACAGACTGCTTTTACAGAGCCTACTGAGTGCAAAACATCAGAACTGCAATTCATGTGTGCATCTCGAGATACACAAATGAGTCAGATTCCACCCTCTGTGATTTTCCAGTTTAGGAGGGAAAATAACCCAGGTACATTGAATGATGAGTACAAGTTAATAAGTGACTAGTGCCAGGGAGGAAAGCCAAATAATGCCACGGAATACAGGGAGCAGGATGATATCATGGAAAAAAGCAGTGTCTTCAATTAGACCCTGGAGTACTGGCAGGATTTTACCAAAAGAAAGGCAAGGCATTCCAGGAATTCTAAGAAAAAAGCAGGGCAGTGAAAAAGGAACTCTGGCAAAGGTGAGTCACCTGACTGGCCTAGATGAGGACTTCCCAAATATCTATATGCATCAGAAGCACCTGGCATGCTTACACCAAGGCACCCTCCCACCAGAGTTTGTGAATCAGTAGGTCTGTGGTGGGGGTCCAAAAACCTGCATTTCTAACGAGTTTTTGAAAGATGCTGAAGCAGCTGATCCCAGGTCCACACTGACACTACAGGATAGGTGTGATGGATCCACTAGGAAACCAAAAGAGGATGAGGCAAAACACAATGGCTCAGGATTAAAAAATAACAGATCATGGAGAGCCTTGGATACCAACCTAAGTCAACCAGCCTTTTTGCAGCAAACCACAAAGGGGATTATTTAATGTTTTGGAGAAGAACAATATAGAATGAAGCTTTGGAAAGATTAAGTGACAGCTGGATGTGGGATGATTTACAGAACACTATTATCAGGAGTCGCAACTAAGAAGTAACACAGACCATAAGAGTGATGGTGGTCCTGTTGGGAATAGAAAAAATGGAAGTGATGACTGACTGGCTCCAAGCAACAATTTGAAGTATGGCTCTTTAGGTGATAAATAATAGTTCCTACAGAACCTTCAGTAAATTGAGCACAACATTTTATACACAGTAGGCTCTTAATAAAGAAAGAAGGCATTTTTAACGTTATTGCTTTCTCTTTCACTGTGAGAGCAACTTAAGAAAGACAATCAGGACGTGTTTGCCCATGAAACAGTATACCTCTAATTTTTGCATGTTGGATTAGGTGGAAACACATACAAAACTTCCAACAAAATACTAGAGCTACCCAGAAATACCCTAAAAACTTAAAATAACTTGTACTTTAAAAAAGAATATTCTCTAGACAGGAAACACAAAAATGGTGTATAAACTCGAACCCAAAACAATAAAGTAAATGGCAACGGGATCATACTTATTAGTAATTACCTTAAACGTAAATGGGTTGAATGCCCCAACCAAAAGACAAAGACTGGCTGAATGGATACAAAAACAAGACCCCTACATATGTTGTCTACAAGAGACCCACCTCAAAACAGGGGACACATACAGACTGAAAGTGAAGGGCTGGAAAAAGATTTTCCATGCAAATTGGGACCAAAAGAAAGCAGGAGTCACAATACTCGTATCAGATAAATTAGAATTTAAAACAAAGGCTGTGAAAAAAGACAAAGAAGGTCACTACATAATGATCAAAGGATCAATCCAAGAAGAAGATATAACAATTATAAATATATATCCACCCAACATGGGAGCACCGCAGTATGTAAGACAAATCCTAACAAGTATGAAAGGAGAAATTAACAATAACACAATAATAGTGGGAGACTTTAATACCCCACTCACACTTATGGATAGATCAACTAAACAGAAAATTAACAAGGAAAAAATAAATAAATAAATAGCTGACTTTATTTAAGCATTCCCTTACTGATGAATATTTGGATTATTTTCAGTTTCTATTGTTAAAAAATGTTCCAATAAAACTATTTGTGCCTAATTCAAAAAAAATAAAATAAAATAAAATAACATTCCATATATAAAAAAAAAAAAAAAGAGCTGGGAGGTCCTCCTCCTCAGACAAAAAAAAAAAAAGAATTGCAATACAGATACTATAGTGTGTCTTTTATGAAATTGAGCATGAGAATAAAATTTTTTCTAAAAAGATACTTTTTCGGTGCTATACATGAATGGTATGAATGCAAGAAATACAAAACTAAAAGGAAAGGAGTGAATCATTCTAAGTACCATTCCACTAGCCTTTTTTTTTTTCTTTTCAACAGATTTGTGGGTGGCATGAAGAATCAAATTGTACATTGAAATGCACATACTTGAAACCAAAAGCTAGCCAGCTGCTCCAAATCAGCTATTGTTATCAATCTCATTTGGAAAACAACTTATCAAGCAGTTCACAGCTATCAAATGTTAAAATCCTCCAAACTTCATAGTCAAAGTGCTAAAGGAAATCAGCTCTTCCCCTGCCCCTCTTTCACCACTCCCATCCTCACGCCAGCATTTCAAATGACGGCAAGTCCAGGAGACATCAGTGCTGTCAGACTCAATTTGTGTCTGTGCGAGCGTATCAGAGCCAACTGCTACATAATGCCTCCGTGCAACCTCAGAGATGGAGATGGATGAAAGGCTCTCTCAGCAAAGAGGTGATTTGGTTTTCCCCCTGCTCGACTAAAGGGACATAAGAAGACTAAATTCTTCCCAATGAAACTACAAATGTTACCTCTGGACTTGACACAGTGATAGGATCTAGAAATAGACGCAGATATGAACATACCTATTTTCACTTAAATAGGCTATGCCCTTGGCCGAAATATGACAAGAGGAGATCAGAGGTGTGAAGATAAAACCAGTTCTAGAGGTTCATTCTGGCCAATCTCTCTTCTGTATCTTGTTTATAACAGAAACTTTGCCAAAAGGAAAATGCTGGCTTGTGTATCAGTAAGATGGGATTTAAATTTTGGTACAAAAATGGGCAAAAGATCTTTCCTATTTTAATTTTTTTTTTTTAATGTGGGCCCTTCTTAAAGTCTTTATTGAATTTGTTACAGTATCACTTGTTTTAAGATTTTTTTTTTTCTTGGCACGGAGGCTAAAATGTGGGATCTTAGTTCCCCAACCGGGGATCAAACCCCCACCAGAAGGCAAAGCCTTAACCACTGGACCCCCAGGGAAGTACTTGGACAAGAGATTTTTAAGAAAACATTTTCAGTGTAAATAATGCAGATGAATCAGTGTTACAAGTACTTTCAATTAGCCTAAAGAAAGTGTAGCCAAGAACTCTGCAATAAAAACAGCAAGAAAGGGGGGTTGGAGATACTAAAAGTACCATGGTCTAGTTTACTTCACAAATTATTCTGCACCTGTCCAACAGCCCTCAGCAGAGGCTAACTCTGTGATTTTTAAGTACCTGCCCTTTGTGTCTTTTATTAACTGGGACAGGCAGATAAAACTGAACCATCTAGATGAGCTGAACATAAAATTAAAAATATTTAAAACTCCCTGGTTTCTTACCGCTCACAGCACAAAGACGTTAGCAATAATTTTGCTGATTTCCATTTTCTTTTCTATTATGTACATGTGTGGTTAGAGGAACTAACAGCTCAGAGGGCCAGTGTGTGGAATCTAATTTGAAATGGAACAATATACTTGCCCTGAGTCTTGAATTACTGCTTCAAGTGGTCTCATTAGCTGACACCTATCTAACCCTTTATCTTCAAGTTAACATTAGAACCCTTTTCTGTAATAAGTATATTCATATTCAAATTGATAAAATGCTTAAGGATTTTTTCAGCTTTCTGTATTGTTGGTGTTTCTATAGATTATGTTGACAAAGAGAAAAAAAAAAGCTTTAAAAAATCTTAGAAGTTCCTAGAGAAATTATGATTATAGTTTTTTTGGAGGAAATGTGCAAAATAAACATGGAACATCTTGCCATACCAGCAAGCAAAGAGGCTTTTGGGCATTACCAGGGTTTTTCTTTGTTTTGTTTTTAACTTTTTATATTAGACTGGAGTATAGCCAATTAACAAAATGCTGTGAAAATTTCAAGTGAACAGCAAAGGGACTCAGCCATACATACACATGTATCCATTCTCTCCCAAACTCCCTTCCCATCCTGGCTGCCACATTAATACTGAGCAGAGTTCCCTGGGCTACAGAGTAGGATCTTGAGGAAACCAGTCAAATGAAGGAAAATCTGAGTGGCAAAATGAGTAACAACTGCAATAAACTGGAACACACCACATCAAACTACATGAGTTCGTAATCTTAAAAATAATTTTCAAAAATTATACTGGTCAATCTAGGAGACAGTTAAAGAAGCAAACCATTATATTGAAAAGAGGGAGACAAAGGTAAATAATTAGGTTTTTTTTTAACCTCCATAAGAACTTAATGCTGCTTTCACTAGAAACTAGATATTGTTTATCCCTATACATTTTACTTCTTTCTGTCTTAAAATAACCCTATACTTTCAATTCTAGACATCTTAAAAGCAATAATATGGTAATGGCATTTAACCTGAGCATATGCCCATTAAAGTAGGGAGATGGTAGGGTAAGGAGGAAATCCCTAAATGCTGTGACTTCTTTTTATGAGCTTCTCAAACAGATCAGGCCTCTATAAATTGACTAGGACAGATTTCCAATCATATAAGAGGAAAAAAAAACCTGTAAGGAGGATGTGCTACCAGGGAACTCTGATTAATGAGACAAAAGCAGGGCTGGAGCAAACTTTGCATTGAGTCTGGTAGAACGCTGAGGGTGCCTTGTGAATTTCCTGTGCCCTCAGTACACAGTTATAACACAAGGAAACAAAAAGAAAAAACAAAATCAGCTTTCAACACTTTGCTTATTCACGAGGATTTTGCAGCAGAAGATAGTCCCTTAAATATTTTTTGCATGGTCGAGGACAAGAATCCTTCAGCACTATTCAATAAAAACCTTATGAAAGATAGAAATATTCTTTATCTGCGCTAATGACTGACCATATTAAACACAGCTAGTGGAAATGGGGAAGTAAACACTTTCCTGTATTTCAGTTTAAATACTCCCATGAGGACAGTGGGTGCCCCATTGTCCAACTGAGACTATAGCTCCATTTTTCAGCAGCTCTGGACAGCACAGCTATAAACAACGCCTGGGTTGTATGGGCTGTAAACTGAAACAATAAGGCAGGACTCCTGGGTCCATGTCAACCTTGGCTCCCAAATAATTAGACCCTAAGGATTCACTCTGTTAGACAAGGCAACCCACCCAACCTCTGGGTCACTCACTCCCCCATCCCTGACCCTCACTCTGCCAAAACAATTGTTACAGTGTTTCAAACTAATTCATATAATGTGGAATACCAAAAAATGGTCAGGTGTATAACTGAAAAAAGGTCCAAATAGAAACACTGTAGTTAAAAGCAAAATAAAACAGCTATTTCATGTCACAGCTTTAAGTGCTGCATTCCCCACTACTAGAAGATCCCTGTTTGGGATGTAACAGAAATGGGAACTCTGGACAGCAAAGACACACCACATTTCATAGATGGGGAAGGCAAGGATACTTCTACACGTTCATATAAAGTCATATGTATAATGCTTATGAAATGGCCACATTCACTTAATTAATGAGGGATATGGAAAATGTATTCTTAAATACATGCAGCACCAAAAGCCTCATTTCAACTATAGAAAACAGCGCTGAGATTTTAAAAGGGCAATAGAACAATGTCATTAAACACACCCAATATACCTCTGAATCTAAATATAAAGAACTATTTTTATAAAATAAACTCAACTCAAATTATACTCTTTCACATCACAGCACACCATGTCATAATTCTATTTTGCCCCAAACATGTATTCACGACAATGAACTGGGGAAAAAAAGAAAAACCTCAAGAAGGTTTACGAGATATTATGTATAAATACATAGTAATAACTCCATCATCTCATTTTTGGCTTAGACTATGACTTAGTCTGAAGACAGCTGGTAACTGTAAGTACATGATGACTCTGGTGAAATCAACTGGATCATAAGACCTGAAGAGTAAAACAAAGCCTATCAATATGGATACATTAATGACTTTTCATATCTTTAGTTTTGATACACAGAAAAGCCAATGGTCTGAGTGCCTGTAATTTCACTTTTCAAATTACTCCTGGTAGAATCTCTATAAGATTTCAAATAACTTTACATTTGAGGCACACATAAATATTAGTTCCTCTCAAAAATGGCAAATGACATTATTAACTTTGATAGTTTCTTTCTCCTTCAGGAAATAAAAATGAAGTATGCCACAAGAAATGAACAGATAGAGAGGGGGAAAACAAGAAACCTCATCTCCCTATCTATTTTTTTCCCTTACAAATAGAAATATAATTCTGATTTGAAAAGTAGGATAGCTTTAGGAAAAGCATCTCATGTCTTTAAATGATTCTTGCATGAGATAACTTCTATCCAGTTTTATACAACACTAGTGAAAACTTGCAATGGGAAAGTTAAAACACAAGTCTATTCAATATGCTGCTGGAGTCTGTTATTTGTTCCATTCTTCCTAAAATATGCTTTAAAACTGAGAAATAGATCAATCTTAGGTACAGACAGATATGTAACCAAGTCACTTCTTACCCCAAAAACAGAACACAGATTATATTAATTACTTCAATCTTTCGTTGACACTGTTGTTGTCTAGTGGCTAAGTTGTGTTTGACTCTTTGCAACCCCATGGACTGCAGGCTGCCAGGATCCTCTGTCCACGGGATCTGCCAGCAAGAATGCTGGAGTAGGTTGCCATTTCCTTCTCCAGGGGATCTCCCTAACCCAGGAATCGAACCCACATCTCCCTGCATTGACAGATTCTTTACCTCTGAGCCATCAGGGAAACACTTTAATCTTTGGGTATCGCTAAATGGATGTGAAACCATCATTGCTAACTCTTTTTATTATATTAAAAAAACAAGAGAGTATCTTTTTTAATGCATCAAAGTAATTTCTGTTTAAAATATATCTTGCTTTTAAAATACATTACAAGTAATAAAGTTTTAGCTATTATGTCCATTTGTTTTATTTACATCAATACATAGTAAAAATCCAGCAGTACATGACAATTGTTTTACTTACTATGAAAAGTAAATATTAAAATGAATTTTGTGGAGAATTTACCACTCCCTTTAGCAATCATTGGGATTCCCTGGTGGCTCAGATGGTAAAGAATCTGCCTGCAATGTGGGAGACTCGTGTTTGGTCCCTGGGTTGGGAACATTCCCTGGAGAAGGGATTGGCAATCCACTCCAGTATCCTTTCCTGGAGAATACCATGGACAGAGAAGCCTGGCAAGCTGCAAGTCCATGGGGCCGCAGAGAGCTGGACACGACTGAGTGCTAATACTTTAGCGATGATTACTTTTTTACTTAGGATTATTTTTAAGACAAAAAGTCTTTTAATAACAGTATTTAATAGCTTTTAAACACTTCATTACTAGAGCTCAAACTAATTTCCCCACTCACAGGTGTTTACATCAATCATTTCATCTTCGGAATGATCACAGTCCTGGACCAATCACTCTCAACTAAAGATGATTTTTCCCCTTCTCCGGGGACAACAAGCAAAGTCTGGAGACATATTTTGTTGTCACAACACAAGGAGAGTGATAATAGCATTTAAGGGGAAGGGCCCAGGGATGATGGTGAATACCCTACAGCCCACAAGACCGCTTTCCACACCAAAGAATTATCTGGACCAAAATGTCAGTAGTGCCAAAGATGGGAAACAACGTCCTAGAAGAGTTCATTAATGTTGAAGAAAAAATTTACATTAAAAATGAGAATCTTCAAGGCCTGTGTCTAGAATATTACTTCCTAAATCTAGTATACTACTTTCTACATCCACTAATTTTAGGTGTATCTAGTATAGCTTGAGTGCATAAATTCAGAGCCAATTTAAATTTCTGGGCACAGAAGTCAAAACACTATGGATGGCTCCTAAATTTCCCTTTCTGTCCTAAGTTATAACTGCAGTTGGCTTGCCTTATGGGAAGGTCAATTCACAGACTTAGATGACATAAATATTGTCACCAATGAAAAGGATGGATCTGTTAAATGGGGCAGGGACTGCACTGATGTCTGTCAGTGACTAGCTGTGGTTCCCATTTTTCATGATGGGAGCTTAGCTCTTCTCTGAGGGAACATTCCCAGGATAGAAACATCCAGTTCCAAGGAATGTTCTTTCACGTCACTGCCAGCAACAAAGACATATAGTAGAATTGTGAGAGGCCATCATGAATGGCTGCGGAATATGAAATTAAAGCATCTTCTCTTCATTTCCTTGCTCTGTCCTTATGACTTACTGTGTGTGTGTGTGTGCATGTGTGTGCATGTGTGTGTCTGACTCTTTGCAACCCCATGGACTGTAGCCTGCCAGGCTCCTCTGTCCATGGGGTTTTCTAGGCAAGAACACTGGAGTGGGTAGCCATTCCTTTCTCCAGGGGATTTTCCCAACCCAGGGATCGAACCCATGTCTCCCACCTTGCAGGTGGATTCTTTACCATCTGAGCCACTAGCAAGCCCAGACATATCCCATGTCTCTGTGGAAATCTATGAATACCACATATAGGAGAGGAGTTAAGCTCTGTGTGAAGAAACCAAATAAATGATGATTAACCAAATAGAAACATAACCTAAAGAAAGGGTAAAGAGGACCAATATCAATCATACACATACATTATACACTCTCCTCCTCTCCCACCCAGCACATTTATTTTCTGTTATATTGTACTCTTCTTTATTGCTAGTGCCTTCTTCACATCTACTTTTCTCCATAATGAAACCAAAGATTAACAAAAATCAAAAACTTTATACATTATCTTGGGCAACCTCTTCCTGTAGCAGACAAAAAAGTGAAAGGACATAATGAAATTCATAACCTCTGGACACACATCTGGTTAGTCTCAGAGAGGGTTTAGGATCCAAACTAATCTTCTTTCCTGTACAGCATTCTGCTTGTTTCATCTCTGACTTACTATAATACTAGCTTAGACGAAGTGAAGTGAAGTGAAAGTTGATCAGTTGTGTCCAACTCTTTGCAATCCCATGAACTACATATTCCATGGAATTATCCAGGCCAGAACACTGGAGTGGGTTGACATTTTCTTAACCATACGACCTTCCCAACTCAGGGATCAAACCCAGGTCTCCGGCACTGCAGGCAGATTCTTTACCAGCTGAGCCACAAGGGAAGCCCAGTTTAGATGCGGTCATGATTAATTATAAAATGAGCAACACAAAGAAAAGTACTCCTCTTCAACTGGCAGAGAAACAACCTAAGATTGGCCCCAATGGAGGAGGAAGAGAACCTTAAAAGTTGGGTACAGGAAGGAATGATGAGAGGAGCTCACTGAATAAAATATTTTAGAGTCATCATCATCTTAAATGCATAAATAATGCACAAAAGAAAATTTATCCCATGAGTCAAAAATCCTTTCAAAAAACAGTCTTTAACTTCAGATCAGATCAGATCAGTTGCTCAGTCATGTCTGACTCTTTGCGACCCCATGAATCGCAGCACACCAGGCCTCCCTGTTCATCAACAACTCCCGGAGTTCACTGAGACTCACATCCATCAAGTCAGTGATGCCATCCAGCCATCTCATCCTCTGTCATCCCCTTCTTCTCCTGACCCCAATCCCTCCCAGCATCAGAGTCTTTTCCAATGAGTCAACTCTTCACATGAGGTGGCCAAAGTACTGGAGTTTCAGCTTTAGCATCATTCCTTCCAAAGAAATCCCAGGGCTGATCTCCTTCAGAATGGACTGGTTGGATCTCCTTCAGAATGGACTGGTTGGATCTCCTTGCAGTCCAAGGGACTCTCAAGAGTCTTCTCCAACACCACAGTTCAAAAGCATCAATTCTTCGGCACTCAGCCTTCTTCACAATCCAACTCTCACATCCATACATGACCACAGGAAGAACCATAGCCTTGACTAGATGGACCTTTGTTGGCAAAGTAATGTCTCTGCTTTTGAATATGCTATCTAGGTTGGTCATAACTTTCCTTTCAAGGAGTAAGAGTCTTTTAATTTCATGGCTGCAGTCACCATCTGCAGTGATTTTGGAGCCCAAAAAAATAAAGTCTGACACTGTTTCCACTGTTTCCCCATCTATTTCCCATGAAGTGGTGGGACCAGATGCCATGATCTTCGTTTTCTGAATGTTGAGCTTTAAGCCAACTTTTTCACTCTCCACTTTCACCTTCATCAAGAGGCTTTTGAGTTCCTCTTCACTTTCTGCCATAAGGGTGGTGTCATCTGCATATCTGAGGTTATGGATATTTCTCCCGGCAATCTTGATTCCAGCTTGTATTTCTTCCAGTCCAGCGTTTCTCATGATCTACTCTGCACAGAAGTTAAATAAACAGGGTGACAATATACAGCCTTGACGTACTCCTTTTCCTATTTGGAACCAGTCTGTTGTTCCATGTTCAGTTCTAACTGTTGCTTCCTGACCTGCATACAAATTTCTCAAGAGGCAGATCAGGTGCTCTGGTATTCCCATCTCTTGAAGAATTTTCCACAGTTTATTGTGATCCACATAGTCAAAAGCTTTGGCATAGTCAATAAATCAGAAATAGATGTTTTTCTGGAACTCTCTTGCTTTTTCTATGATCCAGTGGATGTTGGTATGTACTTGGGGCTTCCCTGGTGGCTCAGTCAGTAAAGAATCTGTCTGCAATGCAGGAGACCTGGGTTTGATCCCTGGATGAGGGCATGACAACCCACTACAGGATTCCTCCCTAGAGAATCCCCATGAACAGAGGAGCCTGGCAAGCTACAGTCCATGAGATCTCAAAGAGTTGGACGCAACTGAGTGACTTTCACACACACACACACACACACACACACACACACACACACACGTTAGGTACTTGAGTATCTTAGAGTCAACGAGTTTACAGGTGTTCTTAGAAGTAGAAATGATTAACCAAAAATAGATTAGATTTTTAAAAAACTTTCACATGATATTAACAATAATAGAATTAATAACATCAAACACACATTTATAACACCTTGAGACATATTTATTTTGTATATTGTCATCAAGTTCTTTTTCTTACAGAGTTTTTTTTCTCTTTCATTTAAATTTTAGCAGGATTACATGTTGACTAATTTGGAGTAGGTAGTAATGCATTAGATGGTGAATTCACAGAGATATACGGGGCAGTTATCCAGGTGGAAAGACGCCAGCCAGAGCGTACTTTATTATAAAGTTGCTCAGGGCAAAACGGCCATGTTGAAAGAAGAAATGAAGACACACAATGGTTATTTTTCAAAAGCAGTGGCATTATAAAGTGATTTGATAACAAAGTACGAAAATTTCCTGCAGCAATAAAAGCACTATGCATTTCCCATACCAAAATGTGTCAGTCTAGAAGGAAAAAATATTTTTTTTTCCCCACAGCTACTCTTTCATAAACTATATTTGAGATTTCTGGAAAAAGATGTTGCAAAATACTGTCATTTTTATAACACGTCTATAAAATACTCAAACTACACAGTAAAATACAGATTATCTAAAAAAGGAGTTTAAAGTCTTTAAAAGACTACTTGCAACAGAGATGTAGTAACTTTCTAAATACCATACTTCCTAGATACTGACTGAATCTTATTCGAATGACCCATTGGACTAAAACAAAAGGAAATGCAAAATAAGAGCATCAGCTAAATTTCTCAGCTGGATCTAGGCATCATTCTAGAACCTTTCAAAAACACAGACATCTACATTTTTAAGTAAAGGAGTACCCAGGCACTACCATAGTAGAGCAAGCACGAGTTGGGAATGTGAGCAGGTGTGTGAGAGCGGTGTAGTGTGTGGGGGGGGATCCCTAATTTTTATTTTGTGAAGGATCAAGTCCCAAATTAAAATGTCAACAATTTAGGAATTTCTTCACATTTGCAGTATGCTCAACAGCACTTCCATCACAAACTGAATACATGGGCCCTTGCTTTTATTACGTTTCCTTTAATATTTTTTAAAAGAGAAGGAAATGGCAAGCCACTCCAGTATTCTTGCCTGGAGAATCCCATGGACAAACGAGCCTGGTGAGCTACAGTCCATGGGGTCGCACAGAGCCAGACATGACTGAGCGACTTACACACACACAATATTTTTTAAGCATAGATTTAAATATGATGCTTTATCATATTACATTATAAAACCATTTTTGAAAGCTATGCTTTTAGAAATTTTGATCATTTCCTCCACAGATATTGTTACTAGAGTCAACACTCTTCATAGCATAAATCTTCACCACTTAAACATTTAGATGGGTGAATACACACTGTACAAAAACATGGTGTACACAGGCCGTACATACACAGAGCACATGTTCAAAACTACATAAAAATATATATTCATATATGTTCCCATTATACTAATGAAGTATAAATATTGCTAAAAAAACCACAATTAATAACTTGTAAAATGAGACAGTTTTCATTCCAATCCCAAAGAAAGGTAATGCCAAAGAGTGTTCAAACTACCAAACTGTGCCACTAATCTCACGCACTAGCAAAGTAATGCTCAAAATTCTCCAAGCCAGGCTTCAACCATACATGAACCGTGAACTTCTAGATGTTCAAGCTGGATTTAGAAAAGGCAGAGGAATCAGAGATCAAATTGCCAACATCTGTTGGATCATCGAAAAAGCAAGAGAGTTCCAGAAAAACATCTACTTTTGCTAAAGCCTTTGACTGTGTGAATCACAACAAACTGTGGAAATTTCTGAAAGAGATGGGAATACCAGATGACCTGACATGCCTCCAGAGAAATCTGTATGCAGGTAAAGAAGTAACAGTTAGAACTGCACATGGAACAACAGATTGGTACCAAATCGGGAAAGGAGTATGTCAAGGCTGTATACTGTCACCCTGTTTATTTAACTTATATGCAGAGTACATCATGCAAGATGCCGAGCTGGATGAAGCACAAGCTGGAATCAAGATTGCCGGGAGAAATACCAATAACCTCAGATATGCAGAGGACACCACCCTTATGGCAGAAAGTGAAGCAGCACTGAAGAGCCTCTTGATGAAAGTGAAAGAGGAGTGTGAAAAAGTTGGCTTAGAACTCAACATTCAGAAAACTAAGACCACGGCATCCAGTCACATCATTTCATGGCAAATAGATGGGGAAACAATGGAAACAGTGACAGACTTTATTTTGGGAGGCTCCAAAGTCACTGCAGATGGTGACTGCAGCAATGAAATGAAAAGACGCTTGCTGCTTGGAAGAAAAGTTATGACCAACCTAGACACTGAGGACATTGTATGAAAATCTCAAACAATAATCTTTTTTCTCCTCTGTGTATTACATCATGTTGACATCAGCTGTCACGTGGTGACTTTAATATGTGGTGTTTACAGCAAGTGTTTGATTCTAGAAGAGGACTTGTGGACGAAAAGCAAACTGCGTATCAGTAAAAGCTTTCTGTTTCATCTACTGTCACATGAAATACATGTGAAAAATATCAACACTGCAAATTATCTAGGGCAGTGAAACTCCAGTGATTGGTGTGGCCTAGGAAAAAAATTATAGAACTTCTGTGTCTGTATATTTTCATCTCATTTTCAGTTCAGTTCAGTCGCTCAGTCATGTCCAATTCTTTGCAACCCCATGGATTGCAGGACACCAAGCTTCCCTGTCATCACCAACTCCCAGAGCTTACTCAAACTCATGTCCATCAAGTCAGTGCTGCCATCCAACAATCTCATCCTCTGTCATCCCCTTCTCCTCCCACCTTCAATGTTTCCCAGCATCAGGGTCTTTTCAAATGAGTCAATTCTTCACATCAGGTGGCCAAAATATGGAGTTTCAGCTTCAGCATCAGTCCTTACAATGAATATTCAGGACTGATCTCCTTTAGATGGACTGGTTGGATCTTCTTGCAGTCCAAGGGACTCTCAAGAGTACTATCCAACACCACAGTTCAAACACATCAATTTTTTGGCGTACATGACCACTGGAAAAACCATAGCTTTGATTCAGTTCAGTTCAGTCTCTGAGTCGTGTCCGATTCTTTGCGATCCCATGAACCGCCACACGCCAGGTTTCCCTGTCCATCATCAACTCCCAGAGTCCACCCAAACCCATGTCCATTGAGTCGGTGATGCCATCCAACCATCTCATCCTGTCGTCCCCTTCTCCTCCTGCCCTCAATCTTTCCCAGCATCAGGGTCTTTTCCAATGAGTCAGCTCTTCGCATCAGGTGGCCAAAGTACTGGAGTTTCAGCTTCAACATCAGTCCTTCCAGTGAAGGACTTCCAATGAACACCCAATGATCTCTTGTAGGATGGACTTGTTGGATCTCCTTGCAGTCCACGGGACTCTCAAGAGTCTTCTCCAACACCACAGTTCAAAAGCATCAATTCTTCGGCACTCAGCTTTCTTTATAGTCCAACTCTCACATCCATACATGACCACTGGAAAAACCATAGCCTTGACTAGATGGACCTTTGTTGGCAAAATAATGTCTCTGTTTTTTAATATGCTGTGGTTGGTCATAACTTTTCTTCCAAGCAGTAAGCGTCTTTTATTTCATGGCTGCAGTCGCCATCTGAAATGATTTTGGAGCCCCCAAAAATAAAGTCTGTCACTGTTTTCATTGTTTCCCCATCTATTTGCCATGAAGTGATGGGACCAGATGGCCTGATCTATGTTGAGTTTTAAGCCAACTTTTTCACACTCCTCTTTCACTTTCATCAAGAGGCTCTTTAGTTCTTCACTTTCTGCCATTAAGGGTGGTGTCATCTGCATAGCTGAGGTTCTTGATACTCCTCCTGGCAATCTTGACTGCAGGTTTTGCTTCATCTAGCCTGGCATTTCTCATGCTGTACTCTGCATATAAGTTAAACAAGCAGGGTGACAATATACAACCTTGATATACTCCTTTCCCGATTTGGCACCAGTCTGTTGTTCCATGTTCAGTTCTAACTGTTGCTTCCTGACCTGCATACAGGTTTCTCAAGAGGCAGGTCAGGTGGTCTGGTATTCCCATCTCTTTCAGAATTTTCTACAGTTTGTTGTGATTCACACAGACAAAGGCTTTGGCGTAGTTAATAAAGCAGAAGTAGATGTTTTTCTGGAACTCTCTTGCTTTTTCGATGATCCAGCGGATGTTGGCAATTTGATCTCTGGTTCCTTTGCCTTTTCTAAATCCAGCATGAACATCTGCAAGTTCAAATTTCACATACGGTTGAAGCCTGGCTTGGAGAATTTTGAACATTACTTTGCTAGCATGTAAGATAAGTTGAAAACTACCAGTATTTCACATCTATCTTTAAAACACATCATAGAGCACTGTAGTCTGTTGTATGGATGGTGTAGAAGGTGACCCCAAAATGCCACCTTCCTAAAACCATATCAAGTGGGGAACCTATCCCTCACTTGTCAGCCTCATCCCTTGATTTGACCAGCAGAACATGGAAGAAACAGCATTGTGTACATTCTGACCCTGAGTCTAAAGGAGCCGTAGAACCTTAAAGAAGCAGCTTTGCATGCTCTCATCCACTTGGTGATCTTGAGTCTCCTCTCACCATCAGCCTAAGCTAGCCTGCCAAAGGATAGGGAATAGAGATAAGACACCCATCTGAGCTGTTAGACAAGTCATCCTCCATAGGACATGGCAACAGATCAGACTCATGAGCAAGCCCAGTAAGGATGAGCCTGGTATGGCCCACAGCAGCAGAACCAACTAACTGAACCCAGTTCAAACTGACAACCTACAGCACTATGAAACAAATATATAGATATTGAATTAAGCTACTAATTTGCAGGATGGTTTGTATACAGGAAAAGCTTATGACCCAAAGGATTATAAATTTTTCTCACCCACTGTCAAAGATTTTCTTTAATGTATTTTCTTCAGTATTTTACCACACTTTATATACAGGCAGGCAAATTGGCTTCTTTTAGCTGCAACTGATTTATTTTGGCCCTCTTCTGAGAGTAATCACTAATAAAATCACTGTCATGAGATTTCAGAATTTTTAAGTAGTATATTGTTCTGTGATTTAGGACAATTAGTAAGTTGGAACTATGCATGCCTCTCCTCTCTGTTCCTTCTTTGAATCATAAATATCCTGCCACACAGATCGGAGGGAGGAAACTGTTTTAAAATGCCTTTAACCATTGGCTAAAACCACACAGCGTGATGTTCCTTCTCGGTGATATAACTGAAGTGACTTATGTGTCTGAGATCTCAACTGATCTCGCCACTGTACTGACAAGTAGTGTTTAGTATCATTTTATCCCCACAGATGCTAGTTTCCTTACACAGTTTCTGCCCAGGGATAAAGCCCGCAATTCCAGTTAGGTTAACCATCTAAAAGAAGTCGGCATTCTGAACAGTCAGTGTTTGTTCCTTGGACCACTTTCTGACAGCACACTGGATGTGTCTGTCTTTGGATAGGAAGTAGCTGACGTTACAAATTACTAGAACGTGTGAAAAATGAGGAGACGATGAATACTAAAATTAATAAGTGAATTTATCAAGGCTGCTGAATACTTGATCAATATCAAAAATATCAAAATTGTTCTTTTTTTTAGAGGAATAAATGTGAAGAGATTACCTGTTTAAGATAATCATACTAGTTACTTATTAAAAGATTTATTAGAAAGCCACAGAAATTAAGACCGTGAAGTATTGGCTCAGGGAAAAAGGGACAAGTGAAGCAGAATAATAACTCTAGAAACACATCCACGTGCATTCAGACACCTGATTTATAAACAACTGTGTCCTTATTATGCAGTGGAAAAGAATAATCGTTTCAGTTCATAGAACTGAGTCAAGGGATATCTATATGAATAATAATATATTCTGACCCCTACCTCACATTATACACAAAATCAACTCCATATAGATTAGAAACCTAAATGTGAAAAATAAACAGTGATTCTTATGGAAAATAACACAGAAAATGTTTTTGCAGCCTTGGAATAGGCAAAAATTCCTGAAACAAGGCAAAGTCATAACAATAAAAATTAATGAGTTGGAATTAAATAAAATTAAAGATGTGTTCATCCACAGGCATTATTAGAAAAGGTCATTCCACAGAATGGAAGAAGGTATTTGCAAAACACATGCACCTCAGGTCTGATACTATGTATTCACTTCTCATTGTGTTATCTATCTTTTGTGGGGAGAAGGTGGAGGCAAAAGCCTCCATCCAACAGGCAATTGACAAAGAAAATTGTCAAATGGCCACTGAACATACAAAAAGATGTTCAACAGTGTTAGTCATGGCAGTAACACAAATTTATATCATGATGAGAAACCACAATACACTCACCATAATATTTAAAGTTAAAAACTGAATAATATATGTTGGTAAGGTGGTGGAGCAAATGAACACGCATAAACTGTTGATGGTGTGCAAGCTAGTAAAAAGTGAAAAAGTGTTTTGTAGCACTTAATAAAGCTAAATATACACCAACCCTATCATCCAGCAGTTTCATTCATTTTCATTCATAACTTATATGCTCAACACTAACATAATTGTTACTCTAAAAAGTGATATAAGCTATAAATAGCCTATTGCTCAACAGTGGCATGAATAAATAAATTGTGGTATAGTCATAAAATCACATACTTGATTAGAGCAATGAAAAATTTTAAAATTCTTCTGAGAAAACTTAAGATACTTTTTATAAAAATCTGTTTATCAGTATGTACTTTACCTTACTTACCCCCAATCATTCTGAAGAAAATAGGAGGAATTTGTCATTAAAAACAGCACAAATTAAACTTACACACAAATTATAGTTGAGCTCAAATTCTCTTGGAAACACACAGAAGACAGGAATAGCAAGCGATCAGCCCAAAGCACTGAGAATTTAAGCCATGATTTTCAGTAACTGAGATCAGATATGGCCTTCAGTTCTCAAAGAAAGTAGTGGTCCTGAAACATGATGAAGGAATCCATGTGGAGAAAGAAGAATGGCTCCTGGGTCCAGGAGAGACAATATAGTCCAAAGAAAGTACAGACACAGTCAAGGAACCAGAGTTCTGGACGTGCTTCAGTCCTCACTTTCATATTCAGCTTGGGCAAATCATTCTTGCTCTCTGCCTCAATTTCCTTAGCTTCTCTATTTTATAGCCTACATCACCAGCAATATATCATCAAATGTATTTATTATATTGATTACTTACTGTCCTCATCTTCAGTAGCAGCCACAAGGATAAGGTTTTCAAAACCTAGCTAACTATTCACAACTTACATGAAAATATATATATGAGATATGTATAGGATAAGTTTATTTCACAAGAAACATCAAAAAGTGCAGGGAACCCAACTGCAGCTTTTCCAGGCTCACTGGTGATGGTGGCTGAAGTGACTGGGGTAGAGGCACTGTCTCTTCGTGGGGTAGCTGTACTGACTCTCTTCTTTGAGGCGCACAGCACTGAGCTACTCAAGAGTAGGTTTCACAAAGCCCTAGTCCCTGGGGTCCCTGATTCCCAGGGAATATCAGATGCGACTGAGAAATTGAGCATGCACACAGAGTGGTACGCTTATTAAAAGAGGGAGGCCCCAGAGGAAGGAGATATGTATACATACATACATATATGTATTCACGCTGATTCATGTTGTGATTGATGTATGGCAGAGACCACCACAACACTGCAAAATTACTGTCCAAACATCAATCTTACTCTGTGTGTAGGTCCTCCCAAAGCATGTACGTATCAATAGGTAAAAGGAAGTAATAATCTTCAACTAATGACCTGATTTCAGAGCACATTCTTTCTTTTCCTTCTATGTAACAGGAAGAAACTTGTTTAATGATAAAGTCAATTTGTTTAATGATAAACTCAATGAAGAATCTGTAAACAAATATTTATTCAACATCAACTCTTTCTATCTGACATCCTGCTAATACATTTCAGACATGAAGAAGATTAGACGAGGGCAACAGCTCTAAGAAATGTGCTGTGTGTTTGGAAACACAGGAATATGAAAATGAGAAGAGCATGATGTGTTAACCACCAAATAAATGGTTTGAATAATAAATATCCATGTATGCTTAGAAAACAAAACTGTGCTGCTTGCAGAAATGTGGATGCACCTAAAGACTGTCATACAGACTGAAGTAAGTCAGAAAGAGAAGAACAAACATCATATATAACATATGTAAGTGGAATCTAGAAAAATGGTATAGATGAACAGATGTATCTGCAGAGCAAAAACAGAGACACAGATGTAGAGAACAAACACATGGATACTAAGGGGAGAAGGGGAGATGGGATGGACTGTGAGACAGGGACTGACATATATACACTACTATGTATAAAATAGATAATCAATGAGAACCAACTGTATAGCACAAGGGAATTCTGCTCAGCGTTCTGTGGTGACCTAAGGAAATGCGGGGAAGAGGGATATGTGTGTGTGTATATAACTGATTCACTTTGCTTTACAGCAGAAACACAGCATAGTAAAACAACTGTACTCCAACTAAAAGAAAAATATTCAGAGGTGGATATATTCAAAATATTTTCAGGAACCAATGAATTGGCCATTGCATAGTTTTAGTATGACAAGGATTTGACATACGGGTAAAGCGAGTTTGTGGTGGGCCTTTAAGGCAAGCTGAGTTGATCTGCGGGGCAGTAAACCTCAACCATCAGCAGAAAAAGTAGAGATAAAGTTGGAGTTATTACCCCTCAAAGTGCACATATAAACCTCAAATGTCTGAAAGGGAGAAAGGACTCTGCTGACAGCAAAGACCTCTTTTTGGATATTAGTGAACGAGGTAATAGTAAATCATAATACACTGTATTCACAAACTACTTATACAAGTAACCCCATGGCCGTGATAATAGAATCTCAATTTTGTCCTAAATGACATTACACAGTTCTGACTTCCTTGGGAACGATATCCATATAGAACACATGATATCCATTTTACAGTTTGAAATCTTGATCCCACAGAAGCAGTCGAGTGCTTGGGTTCAGCGGGTGTTACTTTCCTCACTTTGTCATTATCTTATTTCAAGAAGGCTCTGGAGACAATCCCTGACATCTCCATGCTTCGACTTCCATCTGTGTGAAATGAAATAATGACTGCCTCCTCCCTACCTCATCAAAATCAGTGAGCAACAAAAGCACATTAAAATCAGGGATGCAGGAAGGATTAAAAGGAAAAAAGCTTCTGTCCATTGTCATTAAAAAACAAAACAAAGTTTGGCCAGCCTAACTTATCTGGGGTTCCATGAGGTAATTAGGCCCTACAGAATATAATCTGAGTGATTCTTTTTTCAATTCTCCCAAGGATGTTATAAAGCTGGTACCATTGTAGATGCACAGGCCAGAAGTTAACTCATTACACACAATAAATGCGTTAGATCATTAGCACTGAATTTTCTTGTGAACTCAGGATGAAAAGAGCTGACACTGTATGTGATACACAAGTTAGGCCAAAGTATTTGATGTCATATATTTTTTTTTAAAAAGCTCTATGTTTGCTTCCCTATAGATTCAAAGCCTCCCCATATTCTAAAGAAAAATAAAATAGTCTGGAGTAATGCTAAAATGAATGGCCCATAAGTTTGGAGATGTTACATATAAGGAACAGAAGAGTAAATTCTGTCATACCTTACCATTTATAAAACATTTTTTGAAGAGAATTTGTGACTTAACACCTAATATTTGTGTGGCTCATTTAAAATTCTACAAAACATGCTTCTGAAAGACAAACATTCTTCTTCCTGTTTTAAAGATGAGGGCAATGAGACCAAGGAAAAATAACCTCCCTAATACCTAAAGCTGATGTGAAGCAGAGGTTCAATTTCAAGTAAGATTAATTTGAAGAGAAAGTAGTTCCTTTTACAGCCATTTTACAAAAACTCCTCAAAATAGGATTTATCTTCATGGGCAGATGAGACAATAAGTTCAGAGGAGTAACCAGTGTCTGGTCCCAAAGCTCAGTGCTAGCAAGTTTCTGACTATGAATCTTATGTAACCTTCAAAGCCATGGTTGAGGATAAAAAAAAAAAAAAAAAAAAAACAGTACTTCAAAAATGGCTTCTCTGGGTTGAAGTGTGTTCTTGCAAAAATTTGTAACATTAAAACCTAATCTCTAGAATTTCAGAATGTGACCTAATTTGTAGATGGCGTTTTTACAGAAGTTATTAGGTGAGTTCTAGTTCAACATAACTGGCATCCTTTTAAGAAGAGGAAATGTGTATACAGATACACTCAGAAGGAAGACAATGTGCAGACAGAGAGATGACCAGCTCCGAGCTGAGGAGAGAGAGGCCCGGGGCAGATCCTGCCTCACCGCCCACACAAGGAACCAGCTCTACTGACACTTTGGACTTCCAGCCTCCAGATCATTGAGACAATTAATTTCTATTGTTTAAGCCACCTGCTATGTGGTACTTTGTCTGTGGTAACCCTAGAAAACTGACCAAACCAAAACTAAACATTTATTGGTTGAAAATTCAAAAACCAGATAAGTACAAAATGAATTATTCTGTAAATTTGGTTCCGAGGCTACCAAAGCTTAAAATTGCACTAAGTCTTTTTAGAACACTTTATCTAAGGCAATAACATAAAATATATTGTTTTGGTTTTAAAAAAATAGATCTGTACTTTTGTAAAAATAAACTACATTTAACCCTAGATTATAGGATTACGTACCTTAAAGTATTCACTTTATGGTGAATTCTAATATACGTGTTTTATAGTGATAGTCTGATTCTTTAAAAATTATCATAATTACACATCATAAAAACTGGAAAAGATCACTTTTCATTCCAATCCCAAAGAAAGGCAATGCCAAAGAATGTTCAAACTACCACACAATTGCACTCAGCTCACAGACAAGCCAAGTAGTGCTCAAAATTCTCCAAGCTAGGCTTCAACAGTTCATGAACCGAGAACTCCCAGATGTTCAAGAGGGATTTAAAAAAGGCAGAGGAAACAGAGATCAAATTTTGCCAACATCCATTGGATCACAGAAAAAGCAAGAGAATTACAGAAAAACATCTATTCTGCTTCATTGACTGCACTAAAGCCTTTGATTGTGTGAATCACAACAAACTGCAGAAAATTCTTAAAGAGATGGGAATACTAGACCACCTGACCTGGCTCCTGAGAAATCTGTATGAAAGTCAAGAAGCAATAATTAGAACTAGATATGGAACAATGAACTGACTCAAAATTGGGAAAAGAGTACATCGAGGCTGTATATTGTCACCCTGCATATTTAAATTATATGCAAAATCCATCATGAGAAATCTCAGGCTGGATGAAGCACAAGCTGGAATCAAGATTGCCGGGAGAACTATCAATATCCTCAGATATGCAGAGACACTACCATTATGGCAGAAAGCAATGAGGAAATAAAGAACCTTTTGATGAAAGTGAAAGAGGAGACTGAAAAAGCTGGCTTAAAAATCAACATTTAAAAAACTAAGGTCATGGCATCCGGTCCCATCACTTCATGGCAAATAGATGGGGAAATAATGGAAACAGTGGCAGACTTTATTTTCTTGGAATCCAAAATCACTGCAGATGGCAACTGCAGTCATAAAATTAAAAGACACTTGCTCCTTGGAAGAAAAGCTATGACAAAACTAGACAGCATATTAAAAAGCAGAGACATTACTCTGCCAACAACGGTGTGTATTGTCAAAGCTATGGTTTTTCCAATAGTCATGTATGGATGTGAGAGTTGGACAATGAATAAACCTGAATGCCAAAGAATTGATGCTTTTGAACTGTGGTATTGGAGAAGACTCTTGAGAGTCCCTTAGACTACAAGGAAATCAAATTAGTCAATCTTAAAGGAAATCAGTCCTGAATATTCTTTGGAAGGACTGATGCTGAAGCTCCAATAGTTTGGCCACCTGAATAGAAGAACGGAATCATTAGAAAAGACCCTGAGGCTGGGAAAGCTTGAGAGCAGGAGGAGAAGGGGACGGCAGAGGATGAGATGGTTGTATGGCATCACAGACTCGATGGACATGTGTTTGAGCAAGGGCCCGGAGTTGGTGATGGACGGGGAAGCCTGGCTTGCTGCCATCCATGGGATCCCACACAGTCAGACACAACTGAGCGACTAAACTGAACAGATGTGTAACTACATATATGCAATATTATGGAATGTCTATATATTTAAATTTTAGCAGGCTCTAATTATTTTATTATTCAATACAGAATCAATATATATACTTTGGGAAGTACATTAAACAGGCCTATTTTCCACTTATCTACTTAATCCACAAAGGTAATTCTACACACTGTATCAAGATTTAATACTAGAGGTAATTTATAATTTTAAAACCTAAATCCACTGAACATTCTCCTTATTCCAAGTAATTATATACTCTTTGCAAAAAGATACCATCTTCTAACCTCATTAAATTCTGAGTTCTGTGCTGTCTTTTAATTGATAAGAGCACAATATAATTATTTTACAAGTGAAGATGATGACAAAATGATAATGAATAAGATCTATTTCATTTGATGTCCTTTTGGATGATCTATCCACAGATTGATTAATGGAAGAGACACAGAATAATACCTAATAAATGTTAGGTAATGCAATTATTCAGAAAAATATTTACTTCTGTTTTATTGACTACACTAAAGCCATTGACTGTGTGGATCACAACAAACTGGAAAATTCTTAAAGAGATGGGAATACCAGACCACCTTACCTGCTTCCGGAGAAACCTGTATGCAGGTCAAGAAGCAACAGTTAGAAACAGACATGGAACAACAGACTGGTTCAAAATTGGGATAGGATTGTGTCAAGGCCGCATATTATGATTAACAGGCAAAAAAAAAAAAAAAAAAAGGCAAGAGACACTAGTGGTTAGATAAAGAATAATCTAGTGAAGTATACTGTCAGTGATAAAACTTCAACACGCTATTTTTTCATTATCAGTGACATTTCTTTGTATGACTCTTTTCATAAAGCTATGTTCCACATGATGTTGACAGTGTTTGTAATGACTATGGATGGAGAGGCCAATCAAACCATAGGAGAAAGAAGATTGATCAAGACGGGAGAATAAGAGGGCATGGAACCCATGTCCCCCATGAACATAAGAAACATACATCTACATGTGGGCCAACCCTCACTGAAAACAAACTGGAAAGTGGCAGCAGGACTTCCATACAACAAAAGCTGTAAGAACTCTACACATGTAATCAGGTAGGAAGGAAAGAAAATGATGGGGTTGAGACCTGTGCCCTGGGAAGAGACTCAGAGGAAAAGGAGTTTGCAAGAGTAGACATACGCCCAGGGGTACTGAGGGGCAAGAGCCACAGATTGGGCACCCCAGCCCTGGTCTTATGCGGGTAGTCAAGCCCCACTGTCAGGCTGGAAGACCACTGTATCAACATCTGGTTGTGGGAAGCCTGGGCTCCACTCTGTGTAGTACATAAGCACAGCCTTGCCTCTGAGGCAGGGTGGACAGAGGTCTGCTCTACTGACTACCAGGATTTCACCACCAATTCAGTGCAGCCCAGTCTGATGCAAGTGAAAACACCAGTTTCTCTTATGCCACACTGGTGCAGCACAGGATTTAGGAGCCATGACCAGGGAGGAGATTGCACTGTGTGACGCAGATGGGACCTGGTCCCAGGGCACAGTCTGAAGCTGATGTAGTGGAGGAGGTGGTCAGATTCAAGCAGCACATAGAAGCAAACCAGCCCTCTGCTGACAGTCACTCCACCACAGCTCACAGTAAACGAGGAGAGTCCATGTGGACCCCTCCTGTCCTGCAGAATGGACCCACAACAAGGCAGGGATGGCAGAAGCCAGGGAAGTGTCTGGCTGGAAGGCACAAAAGGCGACCAGCACCTGAGGCTGTGCATGAACAGAGCGAGTGAAGCCACACTGGCGCCCGCACAGGAAGCACACTGGAGAGAGCTCAGGCCTCTGTCTGCTACTGGCATGAGCTAGAGCCCACACAGCCCATGTCTTTCAGCACTCCCCTGTCTATGAGGTAAAGGAAAAGGGAAAACGCACAATTACAGGGAACAGAGCCAACTCAGCCCCAACACTAAGGGCTTCTGAGCCAGCAATCTGGACCAGACCCTAACCCTAAGAGGGTGACGATGGCCACTGAGCAGCCGGGAAGTCCTGCCTCACACCAGGGTCCAGCTCTTGCCACACCATCTCCAGCCTCACCCCTTACCAAGCTGGTAGCTGCCAATATACTTCGAGGAAAGATATGACTTGTGTCCACATCAAATCCAGCTCTCCCTCCAAAGGAGTCTGCTCACACATGAGAACATCCCATCAATACCAAAATAGGTAACCATGACCTAAGTTCACAGAGGTGGAGAAAGTTATGCAAAATGAAAAGACAGAGGGACTGCTCTCAATTGCTAGAGCAATAGGAAAAAAAGCCTGAAAAAGAAATGATGCAGAAATAAATAATTATGAGATAAAGAATTCAAAGCATTGGTAATAAAAAAAATATTAGCTAAATTATGGGGAAAAAAGATGTATACAGAGAGAATTTTAACAAGGAACTAGAAAACATAAGAAAGACTCAATCAGAAATGAAGAATTCAATAGCCAAATCTGGAAAACAGAACAATGGAAAGCAATATATCAGAAGAGGATAAAAATAATGAAAGCAATGTAAGAGACCACTGGGATAACATTAAGCATACCAACATAACCTTATAGGAATCCTATAAAGAAGAGAGTGAGAAGGACACTGAAAATGTGTTACAGGACATTATGGCTACAAATGTCCAAACCCAAAGAAGGAAATATAACAGATATCCAGGTACTGGAAATACACAGGGTACCAAACAAGATCAACTGAAAAAGACCCACATCAAGACATACCATAATTAAAATGGCAGAAGATAAAGAGAATTCTAAAGACAGCAAGAGAGAAATAAAGAGTCACATACAAGGGACCCCCATAAGGCTATCAGTTAATTTCCCTATAGAAACTTTACAGGCCAGAAGGGACTGGCATGATATATTCAAAGTGCTGAAAGAGAAAAATCTTCCACTTACAACATTCTACCCAGTGAGATTATCACTTTCAAATAGAAAGATAAATAAAGAACTTCTCAGAAACGCAAAATCTAAGAGTTCATCAATATTAAATCTACCTGCAAAGAAGTGTTAAAGGATCTTCTCTAATTGGTAAGTAAGTAAAAATCTATAGAAAGGTAAAGTCTCACTAGGAAAAGCAAACACTAATTCATAGTACTGCCTAGGAATCAACATAGGCAGAACACTCGTTAATAAAATAGTAGCAGTGTATTTTGGATCTGTCTCCTAAGGCAAAGGAAACAAAAGGAAAAATATACAAAAGGGACCTAATTAAATTTAAAAGCTTTTGCACAGCAAAGGAAACTATCCACCAAGCAAAAACACAACCTCCAGGATAGGGGAAAACATTTGCAAATGGTACCATGAGCAACAAGGGGTTAATACTCAAGCCATATAAAGGGGTCTACAACTCAGTATAAGAAGATACAATCAAAATAAGGGCAGAAGACCTGAACAGACATTTTTCCAAAGACACAGAGATGGAACAGGAACATGAAAAGATGCTCAACATCGCTAATTATAAGAGAAATGCAAATTAATATAACAATGAGATATCAACTCATATCTGTCAGAATGGCCATCATCAAATGTTTACAAGTAACAAATACCAGTTACTTAGGATATGGAAACCCATGTACAATAACACTGGGGATATAAACTGGTACAGCCACTGTGAAAAACAGTATGACGTTTCCTCAAAAAGCTAAAAGTAGAACTATCATATTACCCAGCATTTGTGCTCCTGGGTATATATCTGAGAAAAAATGAGATATTCTGGCCATCTGATGCAAAGAGCTGACTCACCTGAAAAGACCCTGAGGCTGGGAAAGTTTGAGGGCAGGAGGAGAAGAGGGCGACAGAGGATGAGATGGTTGGATGGCATCATCAACTCAACAGACATGAGTTTCAGCAAATTCCAGGAGATAGTGAAGGACAGGGAAGCCTGGCTTGCTGCAGTCCATGGGGTAACGAAGAGTCAGACATGACTGAGTGACAAATCAACAACAATGTGAAACTATATATGTACCCCAGTATTCACAGTAACACTGTTTATAATAACCAAGATATGGAAGCAAACCAAATGTCCATCAATAGACAAACAGACAAAGAAGATACACACACACACACACACACACACAGAGGAATACTACTCAGTTAAAAAAAATAAAAGAATGCAATTCTGCCATTTTCAACACCATGAATGTATCTAGAGAAAGATAAGTACTGTGTGTTATCACTTATACCTAGAATATAGAAAATAAAGCAAAAGAATATACATGCAAAACAGAATCACAAATACAGAAAACAAACTAGTGATTACCAGTGAGGAGAGGGGCAAGATAGGAGTGTGGGATAAACAGATACAAATTACTATGTATAAAACAGGTAAGCAACAAAGATGTATTATACAGCACGAGGAAACCATAATCATTATCTTATAATAACTTTTAACAGAGTATAATCTGTAAAAACAGTGAATCACTTAGTTGTACACCTGAAACTCACATAATATTGTAAATCAACTATACTTCAATTTTAAAAAAATAATAACAATTACAGTAGAAATGCTCCTTCATAGGATTTTATAACCCAAAGTCTTTACACAAAAATTGGCAGGTGCAAGATAAGCTGAAAAGAGCTAAGATATACCTTGTAAGGATACACAATCATAAGAACACAGTCACTCACTGCAAAGCTCGTTTACAAAGAAACTTATACAAATAAGTAATAATACTGCTAAAATAATTGTGGTGCAAGGAAAATAAATAAAAAGATAAAGGTTTCCCCCAAAAAATGGAAAAAGGAAAACTAAGGACAAAAAAAAAATCTAAAGATAACTAAATTCTGCCACTGTAGTGGAAGAGATGCAGTTACAAAGTCTGAATTTTAAATATATGTGCAAAGTATCCTACGAGTGGGAACATTTTCCTTGCTTCTGTAGTCCCAGATGTGTTATTAACAAAGGAACCCTAAAGGGTCAAATAAACCCAGATGTACACCCAGTTGTACAATTTAGATACATGAGAAATGGTATGGAGGGCAAAAAGTAAGAAGAATAAGACTGAAGATTATATCCATTTGTTTTACTGTCCTAAATTATATAAGTTCAAGGGACATCTATGTCTGTCTGTCTGTCTATAATTTATAATAAAACCTTTATAGGAAAGCTTTCCCGACTGAATTATCAGTGTAATTTTCAGTGACAGTTTTTTTGGTATTCCCTAGGATTTTTGGAGAGAAGGCAATGGTACCCCACTCCAGTACTGTTGCCCAGAAAATCCCATGGATGGAGGAGCCTGGTGGGCTGCAGTCCATGGGGTCGCTAAGAGTCAGACACGACTGAGAGACTTCACTTTCACTTTCCACTTTCATGCATTGGAGAAGGAAATGGCAACCCACTCCAGTGTTCTTGCCTGGAGAATCCCAGGGACGGAGAAGCCTGGTAGGCTGCAGTCCATAGGGTCGCACAGAGTCCGACACGACTGAAGCGACTTAGCAGCAGCAGCAGCAGGATTTTTTATCATCTCAAATCTTCATTGAGGCAAGAGAGATTTAGATTTAGCTTTAAACACTAAAATGAGACTGACTTTTTGGATTTTATTTTCCTGTGAAGAGTATAAAATAAGCATCATTACTGTTGGGACTGTAGCAATAAAACTGTATATATTACCTTCATAGCAATTCTTAAACCCTCAGAGAAATCAGCTATGCTGACAGGATACAGATTCACTACCAAAATAATAACAACTGCTCCTTAGCATAAATTATTTATCATTTTTCTAATTTAATCCAATTCCTTGCATTTTCCTTAAATATACTAGTAAATAAATAATTTGCTCCTCAACATCATTACTCTGGCATGGAGGAAAGAAAGCAATACAGACTAACCCATCAAGTCACCAGATGAACAGGCTCCTTCAATAGAACAGGCTCTTTCAAAATTAATGGCCTGCTTCAGCATGATGAGTGCCCAGGAAAGGAAATATTTACGGTTTTCTCCTGACTTCTGACCCTTGAAATTAAAAGCACTTTCTCCACCTCCTCTGTTCCAGTTAACCCGTAGGAAAAATGTCTCTCTTTATGGCAGGAAGAAATTTTTATGATACCCAGAGATACAGCTATATATATATACATATATATACATGTGAACCATTACAGAGCATCCCTACAAAGTTGCCTTCCAACGGTGAGGAAAAGCACAGAATGCCTTGGGACAAAGGGTCAATGGCCTTTGCCACATCCGCTTACCCCAAGCTAAGACAAAGGTACTTTGCAGAGTGACACTGAAACACTCACAAAACTTCTGCACTGTCCAACAGGCCTCTATTGATAATAACCAGTCTGAGGGTTCAGGAATCTCAGGATCCTGGTCTAGACAGATATACAGATGCCAGCAATAGGCATCAATCAAACTAGGCTTCCTGTCAAACAAAGATGAATTCCAGCTAGCTAAGATCTACCAGAGAAAAACATTCTGTTTGCACTCATTTGTTTGAAGAAGGTAGACCAGACTGTACCACAATCAAAATATAGAACTCAAATGATAAATAATAGTGGCAATGATAATGCATTGGTATACTAATCTATATTATACAAAGTATAAATGCAGTATTATAAATATAATGCATTGTTATCATTTCTCATATAAAGGTTAGGAAAAAAACAGCAAATCTGAGACAGAGGTGTTCACAAAAATAAAAAAGATGGTAGGCCAGTAAAACTGATGGCAGACTCCAGGTTCTAGAATGATGAAAGAATTATTTTCTGTTGTTTTGGGCCACCAAGTTTATAATAATTTTTTACAACAGCCACAGGTAGGTAATAAGCCAAACTTAAATCCTTAGTGCTTTTGCTATATATTGTTTCCAAGTTGCAAATTAAAAAACTGTTTGCATTGAGTACGTATAAACAGTAGTTACAGAAAAAACAACCAAATTAACTCCATTTTAAAGACTATGCCAAAGCCTTTGACTGCGTGGATCACAATAAACTGTGGAAATTCTGAAAGAGATGGGAATACCAGACCACCTGACTTGCCTCTTAAAACCGGACATGGAACAACAGACTGGTTCCAAATAGGAAAATGAGTACATCAAGGCTGTATATTGTCACCCTGCTTATTTAACTTATATGCAGAGTACATCATGAGAAATGCTGGGCTGGAAAAAGCACAGCTGGAATCAAGATTGCCGGAAAAAATATCAATAACCTCAGATATGCAGATGACACCACCCTTATGGCAGAAAGTGAAGAGGAACTCAAAAGCCTCTTGATGAAAGGGAAAGAGGAGAGTGTAAAAGTTGGCTTAAAGCTCAACATTCAGAAAATGAAGATCATGACATCTGGTCCCATCACTTCATGGGAAATGGATGGGAAAACAGTGAAACAGTGTTAGACTTTATTTTGGGGGGCTCCAAAATCACTGCAGATGGTGACTGTAGCCATGAAATTAAAAGATGCTTACTCCTTGGAAGGAAAGTTATGACCAACCTAGATAGCATATTCAAAAGCAGAGACATTACTTTGCCAACAAAAGTTCATCTAGTCAAGGCTATGGTTTTTCCTGTGGTCATGTATGGATGTGAGAGTTGGACTGTGAAGAAGGCTGAGCGCCGAAGAATTGATGCTTTTGAACTGTGGTGTTGAAGAAGACTCTTGAGAGTCCCTTGGACTGCAAGGAGATCTAACCAGTCCATTCTAAAGGAGATCAGTCCTGGGATTTCTTTGGAAGAAATGATGCTAAAACTGAAACTCCAGTACTTTGGGCACCTCATGGGAAGAGTTGACTCATTGGAAAAGACTCTGATGCTGGGAGGGATTGGGGGCAGGAGGAGAAGGGGACGACAGAGGATGAGATGGCTGGATGGCATCACTGACTCGATGGACGTGAGTTTGAGTGAACTCCGGGAGATGGTGCAGCACGCCAGGGAGGCCTGGCATGCTGCAATTCATGGGGTCACAAAGAGTCAGACACGACTGAGCGACTGAACTAAACTGAAAGACCAAAAAAACATAGGTACCATCTTTTTTAAGTTTCTGAAAGCACTCCTTTTTTTTCCTTTCTTGTTTTACCAGGGGGAAATGGTCCTAAGTTACCACTGTCAATGTATCAGATGAAAATTTCTCATCAAAAACAAGACCATAAGCACAAAGACAAGCAAAACACAATCACATTTCATAAAATGCACAAAATACTTTTTTTTTAATTCCTTTTTTAAGCTCATTTCAACATAGTAAAGTCAAAGCTGAACTATTTTTCTCTTGATAATTTATTTGGGGAAAGCTAATGCTTTCTAAATGTCTCAGTTTGAGGGTTCATTAAAACTTACTGGGCATTTTTTTAATAATAAATACACATATTAAAAGTGAATGGAGTGTTAATTACTTGAAAATGTGAAACTATTTGCAGTATTTAAAACAAATTAAGAATAGTCTGTTACTCTAATTATTTCAGGACTGAAGGCAAGTCTTAGTTCTCTGTGTTTGCTGGGCATATGGCATTACATTAGACATGGCACATATGTGAAACATGTTTTTTCTCCTTCCAACTCTACATGTTTTACTGTGATGTAAGCCATATGTTTCATTACAAAGGATGGTATGAAAAGGCTATTGCTAGAGAGGCAAACTCTTGACTCAGAAATCAGCAAAATAGAAAGGACTCTTCATTAAAAACGCATTACTGTTTTGCTTCAAGGCATTTACCTTATGTTCCCAGTAACACCCTGACAGTTTAGAGATTAAAAACATCTGGATTTTAGGCATTAAGATTTTAGGGATTATGGGTCTGATGCTAAAAATACAGACCATTATGGAATACTCAAAATAATGGGCTGTTTGGTGGAGAAAGGGATCATGTGATGAATAAATTAACACATAATCATTTCATGATTAAACACATCTCATGATTGAGCATGAAGACACACAGGTTAAAAATTTCAGTGCCTGTATTATCCCTTGTTTATAAACTAGGCAACCTCTAAGACTCTTTTAAGCTATCTTAATTTTAGAAGTCTACTTTAGCTGTGTGCCAATGATTAAATAATTATGTAGGTTCCTTTTAGGACCAGGAAGTAAAAGCAAATACCCTCTGAGCTAAAATTATGACTCTTGTGATCACCAAATGCTAAATAAATTTTAAACACATATGTAGGGGTTTAAAGATATCTACAATCTCTTTGCTACTCCTCCCCTCAAGAGATAGGGCATAATTCTACTCCCTTTGAGTGTGGGCTGGACTTAGTGACTCACGTCTAAAGAACAGATTATAACAGAGGTGATAGGATGATGTGTCCAAGATAAAGTTATATAAATACTATGACTTCTAACTTGGGTGTCTACTCCACTGCTTGCTTTAACCCTCTTTTGAGGACTTACAGGCAGCCTTTGGTGGGAGCGACATGAGGAAGAACCGAGGTCCATTACCTACTGTGTGTGAGCTTGGAAGTAGATACTCTTAGTACTGCCAATGGCCATGTGAGTGAACCCAGAAGCTAATATGCTTCCAGTAAAGCCTTGAGATAACTGCAGCTGTAAAGTTACCTTGCTGCAACCTCATGAGAGACCCTAAGTCAGCAATACACAGTTAAGTTAGTTTGTATTCTTGATTCACAAAAAATGTGACATGAAAATGTTAAGTGATTACATTTGGGATGATTTGTTACACAGCAGTAGCTAACTGTTACAATATGTAGTAAGAATAAAGTGTGCTGGGACAGAGGCAAGGCCAGAGAATGAATCTGGATCTCCAAATCAAGGACTATGACTTTTCAGTTGTAGGACAGTGAACAAGATCACATTGCTCCTCAAGGCATCATTTGCCCATCTACACAAGAAAGGTGTTAATCAAAATTATTTCCAAGATTCCTTCTGGCCAAGAAAATGTAGGACTCCAAGCTATAGAGAGGCCACTCTAATCTCCATATAAGAAAAGATGACCATTGGAACTTCCTGGCACTGAGAGCTAGCTGCTTTTCAGGCCCTCTTCAGAAGAGCCTGGATTATCACTGGTATTGACCATACCAAGACTTTTCTTCTACTGGATAGGAAACGTAAGTAGATAACATACTATTTCTTACAACTCTGGTATGCTATATTTCTGACCTAGCCTTCAGAACAAAGAAAAGGGGTAATGCCCCTTATCAAATTAAACCAAAATAAGCACATAAATAAGGAAGTTAGCTAAAATATTTCTCTATATTCTTTGAATTGATACTTTACCTTATGGGACTTACCCACAGATAATTTACATAAAACCCCAAAGATACATGTACATTTATGAAAGCATTTTTTAATGGCAAAATTATTTTAAAATGTGAATGCCATCAGTAAGGGTATATTTACTTATGGAAAGGTGGTCATGATTCATCCTGAATGCAAAGAACAAACTGCAAAAGCTATGTTAGAGATCTCAAATTTAGCCACATATCACCAGAGACTTTAAATTTCTTTTTTTTTTTCCTTTTCCCTCTTGCTTTTTTCAATTCTGATGCTCAGAACACATACCAGAAGAGTTAAGTCAGAATCTCTCAAGGTGAGACCCAGATATTAGTATATTTTTAAAGCCTATTTGGTAATTCCAACATAAAACCAAAGTTGAGAACTACTTGAGAATGGTCTCATTTACTGATGTATGTATATGTATCCACATATATTTGTGTATATTTGTCCATGTATAGAAAAAGATAGTGAAGCCTGGAGGGCAAAAATCATTTACCCCTTACCTTTTTTTCACAATGACTATATGTCATTGCTCTAACTCTCAGGAATTTAAAAGGTTAGGAAGAAAGAAATACAAATTTCTCAAATAGTATAGAATCTGGAGGAACAAAGACAGTTACTACTATATGGCCTCAATTTGCATCTTTAAAAATTACTGAAACCTTAAGCTACAAAATGACAAAATATTCAGTTGAAAGAATAAAAAAATATATTTAATTAACACTATAAAAGACTAGTCTTTCTGATTTTTCCTTTATAAATCATTTTCCCTTAGTTCTGATGATGTGAAGTCATCATCTAAAGTCCTACACTAGAACAGAAAAAAATAATAAACCATGCATAGAATTTAGAACGTGGATATAGAGATAAAGCATTCTAGTCTTCTTTTAAGATACATATAAGGAAATTGACACGGAATAAAATACTTGCTTAATAGTTTGTAAGAGACTAGTACACTGACTGACTTACACTAGTCCAATACTATGCCCATTGTAATAATACTACTGTATAAGAAAGATATACTGCTCATGTTTCAAGGGTGGGGAGGGAGACACGGCAGGGAGGCACACGGAAGGTGCTCATTCAAAAGAAACCAATCCCATCCTTTGCACTAAGATAGGGCAAATTTTACCGTTGATTTGTGAATCAATCATCCAAGGATAATATACTATGTAACAGCTGAAATATTTGAATCTCTAACATCCACGGTAATTCATAAAGATGACAAAGTAGGTCCATGTTATAACATTTACTAAAAAATCATGCTAGGAAACATTTATATGTCTACTGTCTGTGTTCATTCAAAATTTCTTTATATGCCTTGTTTAGGTTCCTCACAATGCTACCGTTGTATAAACAGGACTGCAGAGAACTAAATGGAAATTACAGCTGGATAAGAATGTTAAGCTTTTACTCTGTTTTAACCTGAGAGCGTCTGGGATGAAGAGCATATCAATCAACATGTATTGAACACTTACAGAGTACCTGATTTGACCCAGGTAGTTGAAAGTAAAGACATCTGTAGTTGTGTGGATTTCCCTTCTTGAACATGACGGAAAACTGCCAAAAATCTAACATGATAGTTAAAAAATGTGTCCTCAGCACTTATTTGAATACAAACTTAAATGAAACAGGTTTTCATCTAAAACTTAGCTTTCAGTGTGAAAATGAAATTGCCCTACTGTGAGGATACTGATGTCAGAAGGAAAGGAACAGTTTTCTTCAGTTGTTAAAAAAAACTGACTTTTTTTTTTACAGTTGTAAAAGAAAAAAGCTAATTTTTAGAAGAAAACCTGTTTCATTAAAGTTTGTATTCAAAGGTGGGCTTCCCTGGTGGCTCAGATGGTAAAGAGTCTGCCTGCAGTGTGGGAGACCCGGGTTTGATCCCTGGGTTGGGAAGGTCCCCTGGAGAAGGAAATGGCAACCCCCTCCAGTATTCTTGCCTGAAGAATCCCACGGACAGAGGAGCCTGGCGGGCTGCAGTTTATGTGGTTGTCAAGAGTCGGACACAACTGAACGACTTCACTTAGAAAAGGTTATTGTTTAAAAAGGAAAAAAATAAAGAACTTTTTCTTATAAATGGATGAAATTCACAGTTCGATTCTCTCAAAAAATACACAGAAATCCAACCCTAATCCCTCACTCCCAGTTCAAGGATGCCAGTAATGACAAGCTGGTAGATATCTAAAGGGTTAAGAAATGGATATTCAGATACACAGAAAGCAAGAAGTGGTCTGCAAAATACTACTGCAGTAATTTATCTATGATTAAAAACAGTTTGCTTCAAAGCATGAGTATAAGAAAAACAGGATCAACAGGATGGATCTATTCTAACCCAACAAAATAATTAGAAAAAAATAATGAGATGATTTCCTTAAAGAATAAAGAAATAAGTGCAATGAATTCTGTCTATAATCAAGGGTAATTCATTTTCTTATCATAAAATATGATCTCTTTGAACTGTATAATATGGAAGATTCAAAGATTATTAGACATCAAACCCTCACTCTAGAAAACTGATGGAGAAGCTTTCATTGAATCTAAAGTCTTACACTTTAAACTCAAAAAAAACCCAAAGAGAGATGTATTTGAATATTTGGTTGATTTTTTTTTAAGTTGAATATTCTCATGGAAATATATATTGTACTTTTTAAACAGTGTGTGTGTGTGTGTGTGCACGCGCGCACGCACTCAGTCTCTCAGTTGTGTCTGACTACTTGCAACGCCATGGACTGTACCCTGCTGGGCCCTCTGTCCACGCAATTTTTCAGGAAAGATACTGGAGTGGGTTGCCATTTCCTTCTCCTGGGGATGTTCCTGACTCAAGGATCGGACCCACATCTCTTGCGTCTCCTGCACTTGCAGGCGGATTCTTTACCATGAAGCGCCACGTGGAAAGCCCTTTTAAGTACTGTATATTTTCCTAATTATTTTCATGTAATATTTTCCTAAAATATTCATATTAATGGGCTAAAACTTTAAATATACAAACTCAATTAAAAGGCAAAACAACAGAAATCTGAACTGTAATGTAAGATTTAATCAGTATTCTGTACTGAATAAAAATTCTCATTGCATATTTCCCTTCATAAGTCTTTGTTCTTTAAAAGCTGTCTCCATTTCAGCTAAATGCATTGATTTGTATAATGTCTTTTTTCATTAATATTTTCCTAGTTTTTTGCAAAATAGCTCCTATTAAAGGAAAAATAACAAGAATATATACATGTCTGTGTGTGTATATCCACATAATTCTAAAGACCATCACTGTACTTTTTGAAATTTTCAGAATTTATCATCAAGTATTTATTCTTTTAATATATCAACTAATAGCATTTTACCTGTCATAGTAAAACATGAAATATATCTTTTCCCACTAGTGACAAATGATGAGTTTAAATCGGAGTAGCAATGTGTATGCAGTAAGAAAGACTTAAAGACCTTACTAAGAATTTCCAGTGTAAATCTTATCCCTGATTTGTCACTGGGGAATTTGTGGGGTGAGTCCAGGGATTTGATATTTGCTTTCCTGTGAAAAATTACTCAAAGTTCCAATGTTCAAAATAAGAAAACTAATATCTAGAGGATAATTATGGTAGAACACTCTTCTCCAACAGCATGCACATATACACATGCTTAGGGACAAGCATTTCACCTTTGTTCAGATGATAAAACTAGAAGCCACAGCTTGAGCTGTGTATGGCTGAAAACTGCCAATTTAAGCATCAGTCATGTCCTACCATCACCTCATGAAGCCACCCAGAATACCTTATTCAGAACACCAGGATTTCAGTTTACCAAACAAGCAAAACTGGATCATAAACCAAATAAATGGGCTATTTTTCACAAAGCTTCATCAGTTACTCAATACTAGGAAATATCAGAATGTAAGACTTATTAACCACTGAAAAAAATTTATTCCTTCTTAGAGGAACAAATGACAACAACCCAACTTGATGAAAGAATTATTTTGTTATTCTTTTTCTTATTGTTTCTATTTTGGATGGTTTATTTTACTATGGCTTCAAGTTCGTTAATCTTTTCTTCGATAATGTCTTGTTAGATGTTTACCCCCACCCAATATGTTTTCACTTCAGATGTCATAATTTTCAACTCTAGAGATCCCTTCTTGGTCATCTTAATATTTACATGTTTCTACTTACTTTTTGAACACAGAATACAGCTGAAAACTTGTTTAAACTTTCTTGTCTGCTAACTCTAACATCTATGTCAATTCTAGCTCAGTTTCAATTGATATTTCTCCTATCAATATGGGTATTATTTTTCTGCTTTCTGATAACTTTTATTGGATATCTCATATTGTTAATTGGATATTTTTAACTGTTAATGATAATATTATATTATTAATTTCATCCTGGGGATGTTGGATGTTTTTGTATTCCTCTAAAGACTCTGACTTTTGGTTCTGGGATGTGATTAAACTTCTTGGAAACATTTTGATCCTTTGGGTCTTGCTTTTATGATTCGTTAGATGGGATCAGTTCACGATTTAACCTAGAGAAACTGTTCTCTGTTTTTGAAGCTGGATCTTTCTGAGTACTCTACCTTTCTGAGTATTCAACATTCATGGTACCCCATAATTGACGGTATTTCCTTTCTGGTTGGTAGGAATAGGCACTATTCCCTGTCTTGTGCCCCTGTGGGGACTGTTTCTTTTAATACTTCTCAGTACTTTTCTCTCCAGCCTCCCAAAGTGCCCTCACATACATTATCTGGTCGCCTCTGTTGAAAGTTCAATGGAGAGCCTCTGTAGATCTCTGGAGTTCTCTCTGTGCAGCTATCTGATCTCTGGTCCCATGTCCTAAAACACTAGGTGCTTTAGTCTCCCCTGACTCTCAACCCCACTCCCTCAACTCAGGAGTCTGGCAGGCTTCAACAAGGTTCCCATATCCCCAGGCCACTTTCCAGAAATTCTCTCAAGGAGGTCACCTGGAACAATTGGGGGATTCACTGCATATTTCTCATCACTCAGGGATCACTCTCTTTCACTACCTGATGTCCACTGTCTTAAACACTATTGTTTCATATATTTAGTGGGCTTTTGGCTTGTTTCAGGGGGAAGAATAACTTGGACTCTCATCCCACTTCCCCAAAGCTAAAATCAGAATTATCTTTTCACAACTCCTGCACACTTCATTGAATTTCCATCATTAAAATAAAGTCCAAGCTCCTGAGCCAGACTTAGAAAATGCCTTCATAATTTAAACCCGTCTACTTCTCTAGCTTCTCTAATCTTCTGTCACTTACTTTCAACAGTCATAGTTCACAAACAAAATAAGTTACAGTTTCACATATACAAAATATTTTTTAGTACATCTGTATTTGCTATTCCCTCTGCAGAGAACGCTCTTCCCTGTCTTTCCTGTCTTCCCTGCTCTTCCCTGGCTGAAAAAAGTCCTCATTCATAAATAATCAACACAGATGCACCTCTGTGTGAAGCTCTCCTTCCCTGACATACGTGGAACCACCATCTTCCCTCTCCTTTGCTCCCACCCAAAGAGGGGCTTAATCAGCCCTCCTCAATGCACAGGAAAATTTAACATCCCTGTTCCTGTTACTTGTCCATTACCTTGTACCACAGCTATATTTTAAACATCTATTTCCTTAGCTATGACCCTGGAAAGCTCCTCAGACACTTATATTCTGTAAAATGGAAATGATACAGAGTGTGGAAAATTTGAGGCCCTTAGACGTGCTCGGACACTGAAGAATCTACCTGTAATGCAGGAGACCTAGGTTTAATCCCTGGGTCAGGAAGGTCCCCTGGAGAAGGGAATGGCTACCCACTCCAGTATTCTTGCCTGGGGAATTCCACAAAAAGAGAAGCCTGGCGGGCTACGGTGCATGGGGTAGCAAAGAGCTGGACACAACTGCGCAACTTAGCATGCACACGCAGGTTGAATTTATTTTAAAACCTCTATTAGTTATGTTTTCAACTACTACATTTAATCTGTTTGTCTTACAGATGGTGGAAAATTCTTAAAGAGATGGGAATACCAGATCACTTTGCCTGCCTCCTGAGAAACCTGTATACAGATCAAGAAGCAACAGTTAGAACTGAATGTGGAACACGGACTGATTCAAACTGGGAAAGGAGTATCTCAAAGACGTATACTGTTACCTTGCTTATTTAACTTATGTGCAGAGTTCTTCATGCAAAATGCCCGCCTGAGTGAAGCAGAACTTGAAATCAAGATTGCCAGGAGAAATATCAATAACCTAGACACGCAGATGACACCACACTAATGGCAGAAAATGAAGAGGAAATAAAGAGCCTCTTGTCTTAAGAAGGTGAAAAGAGAAGAGTGAAAAGATGGCTTAAAACTCAACATTCAAAAAACAAAGATCATGGCATCTGGTACCAACACTTCATGGCAAATAAATGGGAAAAAAATAGAAACAGTGACAGACTTTATTTTCTTGAATCCAAAATCACTGTGGACAGTGACTACAGCCATGAAATTAAAAGATGCCCGCTCCTTGAAAGAGAAGCTATGATAAACCTAGACATTGTATTAGAAAGCAGAGACATCACTTTGCTGACAAAGGTCCCTATAGTCAAAGCTATGGTTTTTCCAGTAGTCACGTATGGATGTGAGAGTTGGACCACAATAAAGAAGGCTGAGCACTGAAGAATTGATGCTTTTGAACTATAGTGCTGGAGAAGACTCTTGAGAGTCCCTTGGACAGCAAGGAGAAAAACCAATCAATTCTAAAGAAAAACAACCCTGAATATTCATTGGAAGGGCTCATGCTGAATGAAGCTCCAATACTTTGTCCACCTGACATGAAGAGCCAAGTCATTGGAAAATAAAAACCCTGATCCTGGGAAAGATTGGGGGCAGAAGGAGAAGGGGGCAACAGAAGATAAGATGGCATCACTGACTCAGTGGACATGAATCTGAGCAAACTCCAGGAGACAGTGAAGGATAGGGAAGCCTGGCATGCTGTAGTCCATGGGTCACAAAGAGTAGGACATGACAGAGCAACTGAGCAGCAACAACCTTAAAACTGGGTCCAATTGCTATTCTTTTTTTAAAAAGTAGTAAAAATGCTACAGGGAATTTCCTAAAATAGGAAAGACTTCAGTGACTTCGGGTGATGGATAGGGAAGCCTGGCATGGGATGCTGGGGTCACAAAGAACCCTGGTCCATGAGGTCGCAACGAGTCGGACACGACTGAGCAAATGAACTGAACTGAGAGACCACAGTGCTGAGCTGACAAGACCAAGCTGTGACCATGCAGAGGATTTCATCATTCTTATACATTCTTGTGTACAAGGGTCATGAAATTGCATGTGAAGAATGAATAAAAAATAAACATATGAGAGGTGAGCAATAATTGGGTTACTGATTACAGAAACACTTATTTACATGGTGGCATATATTAACAAATGAAGTAACAGTGAATCTAAAGGGAAAACTGGAGTTTCCACCCACCCACTCTATAATGCAGGGATAGGGAACGGAGGAGAGCAATATTTGGTAGACAGACAAAAATCAATCAGCCCATGTCCATTAGCTGTTGTATCCACCAATGCCTTAAATAAAGCAGACACTCTAACATCTTTAAAAGGAACTTCTAATCAATTGACTATATTGGTATTTAAAATACATAGCTAGAAAAAAGTCAGAGCAAAGAAAAAAAAGTTTAGAGCAAACAGCAGAAGGTAAAGCACAATTTAAAAAAAAAGTAAGGGAAGAAGTTTGTTTTTCTTTTTTTCCTGAAAGGGTCTGTTTAAGCTTTGTTTACTTTCTCAGCAAGAATAAAAGCCTTGGGCGACATTTAATTAAAATGCTCCCTAAGCTTTCATGCTTCCTGAGGCCGTAAGATTGGGGACACTGAGACATTCTTCTTGCTGTGGCCTGTGATGGGAACAAGGATGGATAACTCTGAACTCCCTACACAATATGTAGAGGAAAGCCATTCCCCGGAAATGCCAATTAGGTAAGACACCATACATAACAGGTGTGGAACAGATGCACTCTTTGGGTTAGAAACCAAAAATTGCAAAGGCCTCAATCACAAACTCTTTGAATGATCTCTATTAAAAACCAGCAATTTCTAAAAGGCAAAAATTTGTAGGCTTGAAGGACTGTATCAGTGCTATTAATTTTTATGCACACAAATAGCAGGGCACGTCATTTAGGCTGCACAATTCAAATCTGGGTAGCAGCCAAAATTTGTGAAGACTGAATTTGAAAATGATTGAAATGTTGAAAATTATGAGTTAAAACGAAAAGAAATGAAGTTATGGTTTTCTGAGGGTTCTGTCTTATTTACTTTAAATATTTAAAGGCAGACAATAGCAAATGTTTACATAGACCATCACAGAGTTTTCTTGACTCATCAACCAAACAGAATTAGGGAAGCTCTGATGGAAAACTAGAAGCATACAGATGTTAAAACAGTAAGAAAATAGGATCAGGTCCTAGGTGAGCCATGAAACTGTGCTCAGACTCAGTTCACTATGGGCAAAATGAATATTGCTGAAATTAAATGAGATACTACAGGCAACAAGCATTCAACAAAATAGTAGCAACAACGGTGATGATCCAAGATGCTCTGTAAGATTATTCTGCTGCTGCTGCTGCTGCTAAGTCGCTTCAGTCGTGTCTGACTCTGTGCGACCCCATAGACAGCAGCCGACCAGGCTCCCCCGTCCCTGGGAAGATTATTCTAGCAACAGTATATGCGATATCCACACAACAGAAGAAATGGGAAGCAGGGACTCCATTTAGGGAGACATGTCTAAAATGTTAGAATATTTTTATTTTTTTAATAAGTCCTATCCTTTAAATTGGGGCTCCCTAGGTGGCACTAGTGGTAAAGAACCCTCCTGCCAATTCAGGAGACATAAGAGATGCGGGTTCAACCCCTAGGTCGGGAAGGTCCCCTGGAGGAGGACATGGCAACCCACTCCAGTATTCTTGCCTGGAGAATCCCAGGGACAGAGGAGCCTGAGGGGCTACAGTCCATAAGGTCGCAAAGAGCTGGACATGACTGAAGCAAATTAGCACGCACACATGCACTCTTTAAATCATTTCAGTTTTCTTGTTAAATTAATACATTTTAGAATTAAATTTAAACAGAACCATTGCCCAACTAGCTAACAAATTAACACATTTGTCCTTTATATTTCCTTCTGGGGAAAAACAGGCATTAAAGGGAAAATGAGTTCAGGGCACAATAGTAGTAATTAATTAACAGCAAGACTTTTACATAACCTTGCAAATAGTTGACAAGCCTCCTTCACTAAATGTGTTAAGAAAGATTATTTTGTTTTCTGTGTAAAAAAATTCTGTAACTTAGGAAAGATAATAGAGCTGGCATTTTTGCTTTTAAAAAATACCCAAAACTATCCTGAGAATGTGTTTCCTATTGTGAGCGAGCCATACCTTGATTTTTGTAAGTCATTCCAGCACTTAGAAATCTTATATAAATTATGCATCTGTAATCATCAGTGGTATAAACATCAGAGGTAAAAGAGAGATGATCATAAATTCAATTTCATTGAAATCCTGGTTGCTACACTTCTGATTTATGTGGTCCTACATTCATTTAACCTAAGATATGGCCTAACAGGACCTAATTTTAATGACTGGACTCAAGGATAGTATATAACTCTTGTTTTTTATTCAACTGTCATCTCACATAAAATCCTTCCCACAATTCATCATGAAAACATCCTCAACATGAACTACAACAGAAAAAAAAAAAAAAAAAAAAACTGAGTACATCCTGAAGTAAGTCCACAGAGCATCTTATAGAACAAAGCTTTCAAAATAAAAGGTGATGATTCTGACTGGGTTATTTACTTTCTCAAAAGAAGTAATTCACATAGGCTCTCAGATTTGAAACAACTGTGTCCTATGTGCTAATAACTTGCATTTCCCTCTAAAAATTTCATTCCACTTTTTAGTGTTTACATGTTTTCATTTCTATTCACATGTATACACATATACATACATACACTCTCTAATTTTAGGCTAGCTTGACAGGCTGGACCACCCAAGCTAATATACAATGTGTAACATTTTGACAATGATAAGCCAAATCAACCATCAGTAATAAAAAGTATTCCCTGCTTACCACCTGAGATAATTTGCCTTTTTATTGTCCTTTGAATCATCAAGCCTCCTTCCTATTTTCAGCCTGGCAACATCTGTCACAGTCCACATAGCTCAGTCTCCTCTGACTGTGAGATGCTCCCTTCTCCTTTGGCTAATACAGTGACAGTATCTGGACAGATGACTGACCCCAAATCTAACCAGCACTGAAGAAGCATCCACGCTGCAGGATCACTGGTCTCCTGTTCTCACCCTTACCCTAGATCCTGGGCCACAGTGTCCCAGCCCCAAACAACCAACTTGGCTTTGTTAATGGAAGCACTATTGAATACCTAGAAGATGCTTATTCCATTGTTTGCCTAAGTTTACAATTAATCCCGCTTTCCACTGGAAACAGGAAGAACATCTGTGCTTAGAAAGACCAGTAATACTACAACATGGCATGTAGTGGCTGCATAGACTCAGTCAGTCTGAATTTGTGCCACTTACCACTCTGGGATTTTGGGTACAATACTCATCCCCTCCAATCCTTGGTTTTATCACAGAAAAGTGGAGATTATACAATACAGAGTTCAGAGGGCTGCTCAGTGGGATCAAAAGAGGTAATGCAGGTAAAGAATTCACCATAGTACTTGGCTTAAAAGCTATTACCACCACCACCAACAAAACTACTACTTTTCAAGAGCAAGGTAAAAAGCCAAAACTCTGATTCTTTATTACACCTTCACCCCAAATTGTTTAACATTATACGAAATGATCCACTCTGAAATGAAGAAGTAATGGAGAGGGGACAAGGAAGACAAGATCACAGATAAATCTATTAAGTGAGAGGAAAATGAGCCCCTTTAGCCCAGACTCAAAGCAGTCTACCCACATTTCACAACAGGAGATAGACAGGAAGGGAGGAAGGGGGAGAGGGGAGGGAGGAAAAGGAGGGGAGGGAAAGAAAGAAGGGGAGAAAGAAAGAAAGAGGGAGGGAAGACAGAGAGAAAGGAAGGAAATGAAGAACGAAGGAAGAAACGGTGAAAAACTACTTAATGATCTGATAACCAAAATACAAAGTGAAGCAACTTTAATTCACCTGCCTTTTTCTTTTTTTAATACACAGTGTCTAGTTCTATTCTTTTCTGAGCCTCTTATATCTTCAACCAAGGCAACAGAAGCCTTCTTCAACCCTTTCTTTAGGAACTAACAACCTTCTCCCACCCATCTCTCAGCCCTTCCAACCTCACAGGTCTTCAGCGAAGATAAGCATGAGGACAGAGGAGGGAGAGGGGGAGGGAAGGGTCAGAAAGAGCCAACAAAGAATGTGCATTCCCTAGGTAAATTTTCCTCCCCTATTTAGGGATAATTTAGAGCTGGCATTCACCAATCAAGGACTGTCAAACACATCATTACAACTACAAATACCATTACCAAGCCCCTCCCCACCACACACAAATAATACACAAGTCAAAATGTCACTCTCTCCTCAGTTATTTCAAACTTTCCATTTAATCAGCACAGTAAACAAGCTTCTGTCCTCAGACTGGCATTCCACAAACTCAGCCAGATCCCTGGGTTTTTTAAAGGCTGCAGTCAGTGGGGCCCCAAGAAGGCATATCTGCTCACACATTATGTTGATGATTTTTTTTTTTTTTTGGTCCTAGGGATACTTCTTGAACAGAGGGTATGCTCAGCAAGAGATGACATTTAACTTATACACACTTTAATTTCCTTGGGTTTGGATTAGCTGTGGTAGGTAAACAGGTAAACTGTCAATTACTATTATTAACTGTAACATTCTTTGACTCTCACCCCACAATGTAATATCAAAAGCCTAGTGAAGCTAGGGAGTTAGTGTCACATATTCAGTCTTAAGCCTCTGCTCCAGTTCTAGGAGTATCTGGAAAACATCTTCCTTCTGGGGGGAAAACTAAAATAGATTCTTCCAAATAAATGGAAATAAAACTATTCTAAATTCACCAGACCATAATTATAGACACAAAATTATAAAGTATAATACTCGGTGTTCAATAAAAAATCTAGTCAATTATTCCACCACACCAGATCAGACCATCTATTCAACAGGATCATAAGTTCAGGGACTGTTTCAAGTCCAACCATTTCCCTTTGAGATGAGACACAAACATGTAAAAGTATTCCTTAAGCATCAATCCTGAGTGCCACACTGTGCCAGGCACTGCAGAGGACTGCAAAGAATGAGAACACTGTTGCTAAACTCGGGTTTACAAACTGTCAGGAGCCTCCTGGTCTGCCCTAGGACTGGGTGATGGCTCCCTCAGACCCTGGGGATTAACTTCTGCAACACTGGAAGAAGTGGACAAAGGTGTCCCAGGACAAATGTCCATAGAAGCTTCTGCTGATCCAGGGCGCTTTTATTCTTTACAGGAGGTACCTGCAGTCACCTCATAGTCAGGTGGGCACTTCAGGGTCAATCCCTAGAAAGACCTACTAGAATCTTGGGCAAGGCCTGATGATCTTCCTTGAATTAACATGAATAATCGTGTCTGACCTTTAAGGCCAAGAGATACTGTATTCCCAAGAAGCCTGAGATAAGTAAAGAGAAACAAGCAAAGAATCCTAAAACCCAGTTTATAGAGGCCAGAAAAGGAAGGAGATCGTGCCAAAATTAAGCTCGGAAGCGGCTGGATACATATCAATTCCTGAGCTGTGTTTGCTTACAGTATCTCCTGCACGCATTCCTGCACATCACAGACTTGTTATTGATCCGCTGTGGTCAGATATTGTAAGTATAAATTAACCTGCTCCACTGAAAAATGCCCACAGGAGCCATTCCACTCTGAAGAAATCTTCTCTTTAGGTTTAACTGTAATTACGAGAAGAATTCAATGGGAGGGTGGGGGATGGTGAGCTCTGATTTCCCTGATCACTTCTTACAGCCCTGATTAAAAGAGTCTGTAGTACATGACCAGCTCCATGCTTTGCCTCGGCACACCTTCAGACTGAAGGAATGGCACAGGAAGTACAATGTATTGTAGCAGCCAGCAATCAGCTGTCAAGAGGCGCTTATCTAAAGAATCTCAGGGGTTACGGGGCTGCTTTTTAATCAACTTTGGTGATTTCTCTGGAAAGCTCAGAGGTGGTTTCTGAAGCCCAGGGTGAGGCGACTGTTCCATATGAGTTAAATTTATCAGTTCCAAGGATAATACCCTTAGGAGATAAAGGTACTAAGTGAAAGAAGAGAAAGGTGGTCAGGAGATCTGCACCCCAACTGAGGAAAAGAAGACGCCAAAATATTTACCAAAAATGAAAGGCAGGTTTTTAACATTAGAGTACAACTAATGAGTATAGGAAAATAGGGAGAAAGCATTACACAGGAAGGAATAAATAGTGAACCTCTGTATTTTGCTACCAATTTCTAAACTTTTAAAGGTCACACAGAGCACTATGCTAATATTTTGCAATAATGGACTCCAGGGCAGTGCTTTAATTAAATGAATTCCAGAGCTCTCTGAATCTTAATCAGACTGTGCAGGGGATGTGGGAAGGTCAAGCTGCAGAGCAAATGATGCAAGCTATACTTACACATTACACCGAGCACCCTTTCCCCAAAGACGTTCAGCGCTTTAACTTTAACGTCCTAATAATTTCTGACAAGGTGAGAGGACCTTCCACTTCACTCTGTATGTCTAACAGGTATGTCCAGCAAGTATAGCAGGTCCATGGTCAGTCCAGGAGACTTTCCAGTAAATCATTTTATTTAAATATATGGTGTTTGCTGCCAACATTGTTGATTTCTTTTAATAACATGGCTAAGACACGTGAAGAAGGCTGAGTGCCGAAGAATTGATGCCTTTGAACTGTGGTGTTGGAGAAGACTCTTGAGAGTCCCTTGGACTGCAAGGAGATCCAACCAGTCCATTCTGAAGGACATCAGCCCTGGGATTTCTTTGGAAGGAATGATGCTAAAGCTGAAACTCTAGTACTTTGGCCACCTCATGCGAAGAGTTGACTCATTGGAAAAGACTCTGATGCTGGGAGGGATTGGGGGCAAGAGGAGAAGGGGACGACAGAGGATGAGATAGCTGGATGGCATCACTGACTCAATGGACGTTGAGTCTGGGTGAACTCCGGGAGTTGGTGATGGACAGGGAGGCCTGGCGTGCTGCGATTCATGGGGTCGCAAAGAGTCGGACACGACTGAGCGATTGAACTGAACTGAAAACATGCCCAGTATACTCCTTTCAAGGATAAACATGAAGAGAAGCCTCAACTGATCGAAGGCTGAGATGAGGATGCATGAAAACAGAAAGACTTTATACATCCTCTTCATATGAAACCCAACAGCCTACATAGTCAGAAATAATCTCCAAATCCATAAGCAGTGACATTTTACCTCGAAATAAGTTTCCTCTATAACCTTTGCCCATTTTTCTCTAGCCCACTGAATCTCACCAATCCTAGCAACAAATAGAAATGCTCATAAAGGTTAAGAATACAAAAAAGCACTTATAAAATGACTGTAATAATGTGTTTTAAAGTACAGTGACATTCAGAAATGAATGTAGAATGATGTAAGTAGAGCATAATCATACATTAATTATCCACCACAAAATTCGAGACTCTTCCTAATGTTACAAGTATCAGTTGCTGCCATTTTTACTGCGTGCTAGGTTCTGCGTTAGGGCTTCCCCAGCGGCTCAGTGGTAAAGAATCCACCTGCCAATGCAGGTACTCTTGCGTTGTATCTCCTAGTGACTACTCTGTGAGTAAGTACTATTTAGTTCCACTTCACAGATTGAGAAACTAAGACTTGCTGAAGTTAATTCGCCTAGGATAACACAAGGACAAAGCTGGAAATTCAGTCTCACCACACCAATCATTCCGACACTGCCTCAAGGTGAAGGCTACTGTAGCTTGAGTGGCCACTGGCTTGGTCTCTTGCACTGCTAAGGTGACAAATGACTCCATTCCATTGTGATATTGCAGTACTGGTCTGATGACTGGGTTATACAATCATAGGCCTTTCACTCATATTTTATTCCTCTAGAGATTCTCAGACAGGGCAGGAGAGAAGGTAAAGAAAACATATTACTTTCCAAACATGGAAAAATTAAAAAATAAATAAAAATTTTAAAAATCTCGAGAATCAAGACACTTTAATATTTATGTTAACCCATCAGTGTGATACATCTTAACATACTTTAAGGTTTTGATTTTATTCACACGTTCTGCTATCTTGGTATTCCACATAAGGTTTGTGTGTCTGACCTCTAATGATAATTCATCATATATCCTAATGCCTTCTTACTGGGGCTGTAAAACAATGAATTAGCGACAAATCCCCCACTCTTTGCCCCTTCAGCCCTTGGAGTTTAACTCCTCTCACATTACAGTATTTATTGAATTTCCCAGCCAAACGGTGTTCTGCTCCATAAAATTCTGACAAGTGGACTCTGCCAAGCTAATAATGGCTTCATTCTGCTGAAATAAACTTATTTCACTGCGGCAAACAAAACGACATGACCTGGAAAGGTTATTTTTAACTGGGTAATGACTCAGTCCCAACCAAGCATTTCTCTCAAGGTTCTCCATTTTAAATAAGTTACATTTCTTCAATATAAAATCTATGCTACGATGTGCGCTCTTGTCTGTCAATCTTTCACAACAAAGTAAAAGCAGATGTTGTCTTTGCTTAAGGTATTTGATTCCATCGTTCAACAATTTGGTCTGCTTATTAAACTATCCCCAAGGAACCTGGCATGAAGAAAACTTCCAGAGAGATAAGACGGCATAAAGATGCAAAGTCCCTTTAAAGCAGAATCTGGTTTTACTGCATTTTTTTTTCTTTTAATTAAACAGCATCAAAAACTTTTAATTCTGCGCAACTTTCAGAGTGTGCCTCTGAGAAATAATTAGCTTTCTTATCTCCCTGTTTTTAAAACACGAGTAAATGTTGCCAAGATTGCTTAGCCCATTTACCAAATAAAGGTATGCCAAGATAAATTTTCCTACATTCACATGGGTTGACATTTCCCTCCAGTATCTTACATACTCTATACCAAAAATGCCAACTTCTAAAAAGTTTGAAAAGCTAAACAAAATTTCCTTCTTCTTGATGTTTTATAGTTATCATCCACATCTCTTTCTCTTGCACTGCAAGCCTATCAAGAATAAACAAATGAACACACGGAAACAACTGCTATGCTAAGGTCAAATTTCTTTTCAAGTTTCAAATGATCGGGGACTCCGAGAGCACCATTACAACAGCTGGGATCTTGTACCAACATGCTACACCCTGCCAGTCCTGCCTTCTGAGACTAATAAAAGAGAAAACCCTTGACAGCTAACAGCTGGGCTCCTTATGAAGCTGTTCAATAGAAACGACTAGGCCTCCCACCGCCCACCAAAAATAAGGGCTTGGTGCATAGACAGAGAAATGCACGGGAGAGGAGCTTCGGTAAGGGGAAGTGTATATTTCAAAGAGAACTGAAATAAGATGATGATGAATAGCAGGGAAGAAGCTAATCAGTGGAAGAGACACCCTGTCACATTCAAATCTGGCACAGCTACCCAAGATGCAGGAGTTTCAGAGCTGACTATATTGTCACTTTGATTAGTGCAAAAGGATTCATGCATGCGTTTTAATCCAGCCAGGATCACTGACTTCTATTACATACTATGAGCTACAACTGGAGGCAAACAACAACCCTCTCAGTAAATTCATGTAGTCACGGTTCCATCCAAACCACAATAAACATCCTGAATACTCTTGCGATGACCTACAGTTTGTATTCACACTTGCACTAAGGAGAACTACTCTGAATAGATTTGCCATTGCTTCCTGCCAACTCCTCTGCCTCCATATTGATGTCCTTCCTCAGATGGGCTTTGATTACCAGCATCAACTCCCCTAGTCAAAGCCACGTCACAGAGTTCTTGTCAATTGGCTTAATGAATGAAGTGGCATAAAATAAAACATCACTGAAACAGGATCAGTTCAGTTCAAAATAAAACCTCACTGAAACAGGATCAGTTCAGTTCAGTCGCTCAGTCGTGTCCAACTCTTTGCGACCCCATGAACCACAGCACACCAGGCCTCCCTGTCCATCACCAACTCCCAAGTCTACTCAAACCCATGTCCATTCAGTTGGTGATGCCACCCAGCCATCTCATCCTCTGTCATCCCCTTTTCCTCCTGCCCTCAATCTTTCCAGCATCACGGTCTTTTCAAATGAGTCAGCTCTTCGCATCAGGTGGCCAAAGTATTGGAATTGCAGCTTCAACATCAGTCCTTCCAATGAACACCCAGGACTGATCTCCTTTAGGATGGACTGGTTGGATCTCCTTGCAGTCCAAGGGACTCTCAAGAGGCTTCTCCAACACCACAGTTCAAAAGCATCAATTTTTCGGCGCTCAGCTTTCTTTATAGTCCAACTCTCACATCCATACATGACTACTGGAAAAACCATAGCCTTAACTAGACGGACCTTTGTTGACAGGATAAGGTTAAGGAAAATAAACAAGGAATGGTTATGCTGGGATTTTATTAAATTACCTACAAGCCCTGGAAGTCCAGTAAGTTTAAGGTAAATCTTCCCACTAGGCTAGTTGAGGTTATAGTCAATATAGGGATGGTACAAACGGAAACTAGCAAATATATAAGGGACACAAAATTCTCCTGTAATGTATTACCAGGTTAAAAAATACAGTTTCTAATGCTTCTAATAAGCAAAAAAGGCTATTAAATCTTTTTCCTGAATAACATGTGCACTTTAGATTGTAAAACAGAGTCATTTCTTTTTTTTTCCCAGAGTCATTTCTAATTGCTACAGATGGATAACAAACACCAGACAGGAAAGAGTCTGAGAAGCCTTTTAATTTGTTGTGAGTGCATATTTGTGTGTGTGTGTGCACACGCTCCGTGTCTGCACACACACACACCTCATATAGATATTGCGCTGTCTCAGATACTCACCCAGAACATGAGGGGGACAATATGAAAGTTAGTGTTACTATGGTAAATCACCATGGCAGAATTCATAAACCAAGTTCTCAGAGACAACTACTGTTTGCTGTTTAGTCACTAAGTCATGTTCGACACTTTGCGACCTCAAGGACTGTAGCCCACCAGGCTCCTTTGTCCATGGGACTGCCCAGGCAAGACTACTACAGTAGATTGCCATTTCCACTAGTTCCTGTTCTGACTATGAGTTTAGTTTTGATAAACAGACAGTTTGGAAATTTCCCCCCAGAATCCTGTAAGCTCAACCTAAAATTATTGGAATGTGGTCAATACTGTAGTCATTTCTACTTTTGCGGGTGTTACGCACTATCTGCTTTTGAGATTTGTTGCAAAAAGAAAATGAAAAGTTAAGAGTTCTGTATCCGAATCCTCAGAAAAAAAGTCTATATATTTTCATTGACAACTAGGAAATTATTCCCAGTGTCTGACACATAATATTTATCTTAAGGTAGATAAAAGTACTTACTTCAACTGTGACACCCAGGTTTCTGCTGAAGAGCTATCAGGCATGGTAAGAAAACCATTCCAAACAGCCCAGAACTTACACATTCCTATGGCTGTTGAACCCTTTACCATGGCTACCTTGGGAAGCTAGATATTCATGATGCTTAATGAGAACTATTTTAACAATTCAGCACTACATTTGAGAACAATCATCTGCTAGTTTTATTCAGCTTCTAGTTTCTCTGCTTGAGCCACAACAATATGGAGTCAAAGATGCTTTGATTAACACTGCTTCTTCAATATTAGCAATGGGTACTAACCCCCCAAAACATTCTGCATTTCCCTACTTAATAAGAACGATAACATTCTCCCCATTTCATCCAGAAGAGTTTTGTCTTCACATTTCTTCAGCTGACAAGTTCAGTTTGTGGAATTTATACATTTTTCTGGTCTATTAATGTCCAGAACAGGGGTGTGCACAGTAACACATATTGCTACAAAAGATGTTGAATAAAGCCTGGATGCATCTGGAAATAGTTCATTCCTCATAGAAGTGTATGCAAAATACCAAAAGCTAGGAATGATAAAAGAGGAGGAGCAGAGAAAGAAGAAGGACACAGACTCTGTCCTTTATGATTTGAGTTCCCAGGGAACCAGCACAAGTGGCTTCAAACCCCTGATGTCTCTCAATCAAATAAATAGCTGATAAATGTGGTTTCAAGTTCATCCTACAGAAAAGAAGCTTTTTGCTCCTTGCGAGTGTTAGTCGCTCAGTCATATATGACTCTTTGTGACCGAATGGACTGCAGACCACCAGACTCCTCAGTCCGTGGAATTCTCCAGGCAAGAATACTGGAGTGAGTAGCCCTTCCCTTCTCCAGGGGACCTTCCCTACCCAGGGATCGAATCTGGATCTCCTGTACTGCAGGCAGATTCTTTACCATCTGAGCCACCAAGGTAGCCCTTTTGCTCCCTAGATCTAGACTTTTCCTTTTTATTATTTTAAATTTCTATCTACACTGCCATTCCCATTTAAAAGTTGCATTTTGTTAACTTTGGAAAGAAAAAGGATGCAGTTTAGTGACTGACTGAAAATAATTAATTATGCCAAAATAAGGCAGAACTTTCTTTTCTTAATAACAGGACGTATTGAAAACATTCTGTGCTTGATCACATCTGTTATGTTATTCTGCATTGAAAATTCATTTACGACAATTGAATTAGCAAGAAGCAAACACTTATGAGTAGCAGTAGTCATGGTGGAAAAAAAGTTTTCATAAGATAATATTTTTGAATTTAACCTAAAGATAATTTTTTTTAAATCTAAAATAAAAATGTTTTGATAGCGTATTTGTAAGAACAAATACAGTGATGACATTTCTTACAATTTAAATTAGGTATCATTGTTTTCAAACACAAAATCAAATAAAAATTTATTGGGAAACTTAGTCTGAGTCAAACCTATTGCTTTAACATATAAAACCCATCTTTGAAGACAGAATTTATTTAGTGACCAACTACATACTCAGAAGCTGATACAATGTGCAGTATAACTTGGGAAGTTTATGGGAATTCTAATCAAATGCAGGTAAAATGTCTCACATATTATAATGTTCTGCTATTGCCAATTTCATATTTACTGAACATTATCCATGCTACATTTTCACAAAAATAACTAGCTATCTGTGTCTCAGATGTATATAGCTAAGAGACCCACAAGTAAGTTATTTCAATTACTCAAGGCAACTCGAAGAGGCCTCTGTAGCAGAGGAAGTCAACTGACTGCCTTTGGAACAACTAAGAAAGCTCCACCAAAAATGCCATTTTGAGGGCACAATCTCAGTCAGAGGCTCTACTGGTAAAAGCACCCAGTGGCATGGATGTATTCCATGCCTCACCTATTCACCCAGTAACTGGAGAAGCTGCTCGCTTCTCCCCATCACCCACATTTTACAGGAAGCTTTCACAGTTGATCAGCACAGAAGTGATCACCAGATCCAAAATGTTCCAGAGAAAACGCGGGACATATATGGAAATAAATTCCCCACAGTAACTGTGCATGTGGTATGTAAAGCTCAAGAACTATCAGTAGCCATAATTTCCATTAACCTGGTCTGCAGAGAAACACATGTGAATCAGATGTGCAAAGAGCAGCAGAATTCCAACCTGGCTAGCTATGTACATCCTCCTATCTTCTACTTTAGCAGTCCCTAGCCTTTTTGGCACCAGGGACTAGTTTCATGGAAGACAATCTTTTCCAGAGACCAGGGTGAGGGCAATGGTTTCAGGATCATTCAAGTGCATCACATTTAGTGTGCACTTTGTTTCTAATCTAACGCCACCACTATCTGACAGGAGGTTCCAGCCCACGGCCCAGAGGTTGGGGAACCCTATTCTGTTTTTTTGTTGTTGGCCTTTCGATTTTAGATATCAGATTAAGATTTTGTTTATAACTGATTCCACTGAGAATTTTAAAAGATGACTAGGTAAGACTGAAGCAGTCTCATTATTAGTAGAACATGAAATAAAGTTAATAAGTCACAATCAGAAACATTTTTAAAGTAAAATAAAATAGAATTGGTCACACATACTAAGTAAAAAAATTCAACTCCTTCCTCACACCATATACAAAAATCAATTCCAGCTGAACTGAAGACCTAAATGTGAAAATTCACACTATACAGCTTTTAGAAGAGATTGGATGGAGGAGCCTGGTAGGCTGTATAGTCTATGGGGTCGCTAAGAGTCGGACACGACTAAGTGACTTCCTTTTCATTTTTCACTTTCATGCACTGGAGAAGGAAATGGCAACCCACTCCAGTGTTCTTGCCTGGAGAATCCCAGGGGCAGGGGAGCCTGGTGGGCTTCCGTCTATGGGGTCGCACAGAGTCGGACACGACTGAAGCGACTTAGCAGCAGCAGCAGCATAGAACACCTTTGTAGCTGAAGAATAGAAAAAGATCTCTTAAACAAGATATAAAAAGAACTAACCATAAAAGAAAAAACTGATAAGTTCTACTACATTACAATTTAAAATATCCTTCATCTAAAGACACTAATAGTATCACTAAAGAATGAAATAAAAGCTACATATATTGAGAATATACATATTCAATACATAAAGCTTACAAAGAATGGTATGCAGAAATTGTAAAGAACTTGTACAAATCAATGAGAAAATGGTGCCAATCAAATAAAAAAACGGACCAAAGCCTTAAACAGGCACTTCACACAGGATGAAATCCAATAGCTAATACACATAGGAAAGGGTCTTCAATTTTCAATATTTGTTTCTAATCTAATGCCACCACTATCTGACAGGAGGTTCCAGCGCACAGCCCAGAGGTTAGGGAACCCGGTTCTCCTTTTTTGTTGTTGGCCTTTCATTTTTAGATATCAGATTAAGATTTTGTTTATAACTGAGTCCACTGAGAATAAACATGCAAAGAAAAGCTTCAAAGAGATACTACCATGAATTGGTCAAACTGACAAAAATTTAAGTCTGACAATCGCAGGTATTGACAACGGTATAGGACAAAAGGGATTTCAGACATGTAAACTTGCAAAACCATCTTGGAAACCAGTGTGGTGTAATCTAATGAGGCTGAATGCTGCATATCCGATCTTATGACTCAGAATTTGTAACTCAGGACACACCATAGAGATATGTGTGTTTATGAATCCCAAAACACAGGCAAGAACGCTCACAGCCACACTATTCATAAATATTCAAAACTAAACACAACATCAATAGCAGAATAGATAAACTGTGGGATATTCATACGACCCAAGAGTATGCACCCATGAGAATGAAGATACTAGAGATAATGCAAAAATACCAATATATCTTACAAACATAATCTTGAACAAAAAAGTCACAAAAAGGAATTCGTACACCACCATTCCTTGTATACAGATTTAGGAATGCATCTATAAAAATAAACTGATGAAGAAAAGCAAGAATGAGATAATTGTAAGAACAAGAATGGTGGTTCCTTCTGAGGGAAGGGAGAGGATTCTGATGGATAAGAGAGACACAATTTCTAGAGTGCCTATAACAGGAGACACATGTATTCAAGCCTTATAAAAATATAGTCACTGTTTCCACTGTTCCCACTACTCTGGTCCACTTCCACCCTCACCAAAACTCACCACTCCTCCCACACCACCCCCTCCATCTAGCCACCCTTCCTTGCTTGCTATTCCCTACACAAGTCAGGTACATTCCTGACCAGAGCCTTTGCTCTGGCCCCTCCCTGTGTGTGGAACAAATAAGTCACCTCTAAACAACTGCTTTTTAACTCCACTTCTTTCAAATCTTTGCTTCTCCTTGGGTAGGCTTACCCTGACCATCCTCTTTAATACTACAACCTGCTCCACACACTCATCAGAGGTCTTGATTCCCTCCATCCAATTCTGCTTTTTCTTTTTTCCATCACCCTCTCAGTTCAGTTCAGTCGCTCAGTCGTGTCCAACTCTTCGCGACCCCATGAATCGCAGCACGCCAGGCCTCCCTGCCCATCACCAACTCCCAGAGTTCATCCAGACTCACGCCCATCGAGTCAGTGATGCCATCCAGCCATCTTATCCTCTGTCATCCCCTTCTCCTCCTGCCCCCAATCCCTCCCAGCATCAGTCTTTTCCAATGAGTCAACTCTTCGCATGAGGTGGCCAAAGTACTGGAGTTTCAGCTTCAGCATCATTCCCTCCAAAGAAATCCCAGGGCTGATCTCCTTCAGAATGGACTGGTTGGATCTCCTTGCAGTCCAAGGAACTCTCAAGAGTCTTCTCCAACACCACAGTTCAAAAGCATCAATTCTTTGGCACTCAGCCTTCTTCACAGTCCAACTCTCACATCCATACATGACCACAGGAAAAACCATAGCCTTCACTAGACGGACCTTTGTTGGTAAAGTAATGTCTCTGCTTTTGAATGTGCTATCTAGGTTGGTCATAACTTTCCTTCCAAGGAGTAAGCGTCTTTTAATTTCATAGCTGCAGTCACCATCTACAGTGATTTTGGAGCCCAAAAAAATAAAGTCTGACACTGTTTCCCCATCCATTTCCCATGAAGTGATGGGACCAGATGTCATGATCTTCGTTTCCTGAATGTTGAGCTTTAAGCCAACTTTTTCACTCTCCTCTTTCAATTTCATCAAGAGGCTTTTGAGTTCCTCTTCACTTTCTGCCATAATGGTGGTGTCATCTGCATATCTGAGGTTACTGATAGTTCTCCCGGCAATCTTGATTCCAGCTTGTGTTTCTTCCAGTCCAGCGTTTCTCATGATGTACTCTGCATATAAGTTAAACAAGCAGGGTGATAATATACAGCCTTGACGTACTCCTTTTCCTATTTGGACCAGTCTGTTGTTCCATGTCCAGTTCTAACTGTTGCTTCCTGACCTGCATACAGATTTCTCAAGAGGCAGGTCAGGTGGTCTGGTATTCCCATCTCTTGAAGAATTGTCCACAGTTTAGTGTGATCCACACAGTCAAAGGCTTTGGCATAGTCAATAAAGCAGAAATAGATGTTTTTCTGGAACTCTCTTCCTTTTTCCATGATCCAGCGGATGTTGGCAATTTGATCTCTGGTTCCTCTGCCTTTTCTAAAACCAGCTTGAACATCAGGAAGTTCACGGTTCATGTATTGCTGAAGGCTGGCTTGGAGAATTTTGAGCATTACTTTACTAGCATGTGAGATGAGTGCAATTGTGCAGTAGTTTGAGCATTCTTTGGCATTGCCTTTCTTTGGGATTGGAATGAAAACTGACCTTTTCCAGTCCTGTGGCCACTGCTGAGTTTTCCAAATTTGCTGGCATATTGAGTGCAGCACTTTCACAGCATCATCTTTCAGGATTTGAAATAGCTCAACTGGAATTCCATCACCTCCACTAGCTTTGTTCATAGTGATGCTTTCTAAGGCCCACTTGACTTCTCATTCCAGGATGTCTGGCTCTAGATGAGTGATCACACCATCGTGATTATCTGGGTCGTGAAGATCTTTTTTGTACAGTTCTTCTGTGTATTCTTGCCACCTCTTCTTATTGATATTTCTTCCCAGCAATCTTGATTCCAGCTTGTGCTTCTTCCAGCCCAGCATTGCTCATGATGTACTCTGCATATAAGTTAAATAAGTATACATACATCCCCCCTTTTACAGAGCGTAGGTGCCTCAGTAAATATCTGTTGTGTATATACGACTATCTAAGCTTGTCTTAATCACAAAAGAAAACAGATTTCTTAATGTGGATTAAAGTAAAAAGGTTTCAAGTTCTACATTAGAAAATATAATTGGTATATATGCTTTGTGTGCGGAAACAGAAAAAAAGTGATACAAACAAGGTTATACTTTTATCTGACAGATCTACACTGCCCAGTGTGGCAGCCACTGGCTGCACACAGCCGTCTCATTTTAATAATAAAGGTGAAAATATAGTTCCTTAGTTTTACTAACCAATTTTAACTGCTCAGTTGCCACATGTGGTGAGCAGCTACTATATTGGGCAGCACAGATAGAGAATATTTCCATCCTTACAGAATGTTCTAGTGGTTAGTACTGATGCAGACAGTAAAAAGACATCACTGTATTTTCAGCTGGGAAGTAACATCACGTGTGTGTGTGTGTGTGTGTTTTAAGACTACTGTGTGTGCGTGTGTGTGTGTTTTAAGGCAACTGGAAGCTATGGAGAGAATGGACTGAAGAGAAAAGAAAGAGGAAGGAATACCATGACTATTAAAATGGCAAGCAGGTGAGAGAGAAGGACAAAGTAGTCAGAGGTGGAAGAAGGGGGAAATTTAAAGGAATTGTAGAGTTAGCATCAGCATCATCAGGAATCATTGACTAGAGAGCTGAGAGGGAAGGAAGGAATGCAAGCTGACTAAGGATACAGGCTGGCTAAGTAGGTTATTGGTGAGAAAAAGCTGTTTTTACTGGATGGAAACTGGGCAGGCTGACGTGGCTATTTTGACTTAGGCTTTTTGACTTAGAAGACATTTCAAAAAGGTCAAATCAAATGCAAAAAATGTGTTTTAAGGCCAGGGAATGACTGCAGTGGATGCCCAGATTTTCATCCTTTCCCTAATACGTATCTCAGATATGAGATAGTGTGAAGGTCAGGGACCGAGTAAGTAAAGAAGCAAGAGATAGGCAAGAGCAGACAATATGTGAATTATCTGTTGTAATTATTTCTTGAAGGGAAAAGGGAAAGGTAAAATGGTCTTAAAAGTAAGATGGTGTCTCCACAAATTAGATGCTAAAATGAAGCAGAAATTCATCCATAGGGAAAATGAGTTCCAGAAAACACATTAAAAATGATAATAAATACAGCCACTTTCTAGATTCTAGTTTATACTGAGCCAAGGTCAGTGGCTTACGGAAACACTAATGACTATCTTACTGTTCTTTCCTAACAGATGGCAGAGCATTTATAATGGAGGTCCGCGTTCAATTCTGGTTCTGATGAAGTAATGAGGGAGTATGACCACTGGTGATTTAAATCTAGCCTTTTTGATGACTGATTTACATTCATTTGATTTTAATCAAATCTGCCCAAGCTAAGAAGAGCTCATAATAGCTTTTCTTTGTGTAATGCTCAAAAAGATAGTGTTATGAATTTTGAGGACATAAGCACCCATTTTGTGTGCAAACTTACAGACAAGGAGGAGGAGCAAAAACAGGGTAAAGACCTCTGGTCCCTGCTAACTGAGATGCTTTCTTTTCTAATTCGTCATTCTCTCTTCTTTCTTTTTTCCCATTTCCCTCATGCTTTTATTTCTCTTATCATTCTGAAAAATAAGGACAGTCCCTTAATTAACCCTCATAAATGGATGCTGTTTTATGTTTACAGAGTGATTTTGCATCTATCATCTGATAAGATCATCACATTTCAGCTCATCAGTAGGAGAAGTGATAAGGAAACTGAAGTTCATTAAAGTCAGTGACTTATTTAAGGTCATAAGTGGCAAACAGATGAATTCATGACTATGATAGACAGCCTCCAAGTTGGCCCTTAATCATCCCTGCATTTTGGTATTCACACACTTTGTGTAATAAATACACGCTATAACTTGGTTGCTCCAATAGCAGGTAGTACAATGAGGCATCACTTCCACAAATAAGTTATACAAAACACAGCAGCTCCCTTTTTTGTCTCTCTCTGTCTTGAATCATTCACTTTGGAGAACGCCAGTGACAAAAGGTACTCACTTGGCCCTGAGGGACAAGGAATTAAAAGTTCTTTCAGACAAGGAACTAAAGACAAGCATGCTTGGAATCAGATCCTACAGTACCAGTCAAACCTTCCAATGACTGCGGCCCCACCTAACATCTTAACTATAGATCCTGAGCCAGAAACACCCAGCTAAACCACTTCCGGATTCCTGACTCTCAGAAACTATATGAGCTAAAAATTGTGAGCTGTTTTAACTGCTAACTTTGGGGTAATTTGTTAGACATCAATGGATAACTATTAAACTAACTTTCCTCTTCTGACCCTATCGAACACAATTTTGGTTACAGAGGTTTGCCAAATATTCTGTTAGGTACCATGTTCCAGAAAAATAGGTAAGATTGACAACAAGTTGTACATGCAATTTTTAAAAATGGAGGTGTTTTATTTGTATCCTAGAGCAGGAAAAAATATATGGTAAAAGTACCTGTGCTAAAAATACATCCTGTTTGTATCTTTGTATTTATGACTTCATTTAGAAGTCCGTAAATTGTCCAAACTCAGTTTTTAAGCAGAAGACCAGCAGAGGAGAGGTTTGGTTGGATTCAGGGTTTTGCCCAAGAATTCTAGAGGGAATTACCAAGAGCTGATGAAGTTCTTCAAATCTCAGCAGCACAGCTAGGATACTGATACTGAGTACTAGTAAACTAAGGAACAGTCTTGCTTCATTGCAGTTGTCACATTATCATGCATTACAGTGCGGCAGCCCAAATCAAAGAGATATGCAAAATTCACCAAGGACAGGAGCAATGCATTTTCCCCTGTATAGACAGAAAAGCATGAGGAATAGGAAGGCGGGTATGAATGCAAAAACATCTGCTCCCTAAACCCATTTGAAAAATATCCCTGCAAAAATAAATGTGAATCATCTATAGACTACAGCAGATGGAAGTGCAATATGTTTAATTTAAGGGGAGAAAAGATGCAATTGAGGAACCAGAGAGTACAGAAATAATACTAAAGCCCATTTTACATACTGCTGCCTATTAAGTTACACTCTACTTAGTAAGAAGATACATAGAAAATGACCTTTCAACTGTATCAAACTCTTATGAAAGAATTCCAGATAATTACAGTAGATTATCCAACGGTGTTTACAGTTCATAAATTATTTGACAGAAGCCAAATTTGGGGGCAGCATTATTTCCCCTAAAATGAGAAAAAAATTCTAGAGCTGTCTTTTGGTTTTAAAGAAATTTTAATTCCACTGATCTGCCTCACAGGGACTTAACAAGAAAGAGCAAATAAAGGCATGAAATATCTTAAATAACTGACAGCAAACAATGCAATGGCTCAGGATTTGGGGACACGCTATGCAATCTTATGATTAGCTTAAAAAACCATTGAATAGTCCAAATGCTTTTGAAATGATGGACAGAATACAAAGAAATTTTCTATTGCAGATGACTTATTTTTGGTTCAATCTTATAATAAAGTTAATTATCTTTTCAGCATATACTTAAGTCTCTCTAATTCACAGTATCATTTATCCTAAAGGATGGAATCTTTTTACATTTTCAGAAGTCATCTAAAGATTTTGTTAGATTTTCTTAGGCACAACCAAAATAGAAATAGTACAACTGCCCAGTACTGTGCTTATTTATTTTATATTATAAAATAGGCTACTTAAAAATCACAACAAATAAAGAATGATTGTGAGTTAATTTTTTTACACATTTGATAATACAACCAATTTATGAGTCACTGGACTGATCAATGAAAACTTTCATTGAATGAATAATGAATACTACCAATCATTATCATGCTTATCACTATCTCAGTAATATTTTAATCAGAGTCCACCTTAGAATAAACTGTAAGGTCTTTTTAGTTGTTCAGTCACTAACTCATGTCCGACTCTTTGTGACTCCATGGACTGGAGCACACCAGGATTCCCTGTCCTTCACTATCTCCCAGAGTTATCCTTTTAGAACAGACCAAACGTTTTAGTGGCAGAAAATTGCTACAAAATCAGTTTCTTGCAGGAAAAATGGATGACATCCCAAAGTCAAAGTATCTGCAGCAATTTCTGCTATTGTTCACCATGTTATATGTAAGATCTAAAGAATAGCAGTATATCTTCCTAATGCACTGTCACTTTGAAAAATAAACTCAAACAAAATGTACAGAAAGAATCCGCCAAATTGCACATAAAAAAATAAAAAGACATTTTTTATCTCATATGAGGTAGCAAAGAACCTTTAACACTGATCAGGAAACACATCTGAATAAATTAAGTGCCAAACTACCTGAATTTTTAATTGCCAAGAAATATTGAAAAATAAAATTTAATAATATTGGAATGGACTATTTTATACTTTCTGGGAGGGTATGTAAGTATTTGAGAATGAACAGTATTCTACAATAGAGACTAGTGAAGGCCAGTGAACAGCTGAACTTTAATATTAATACAATATGCTCTTCATCAGGCTGACACTCAGATGTAAGAATGGTCTCACTAAATTATAATGACCCTCACTTATCAATACCTTAGAGAAAGTGAATAGTGCACTCACTGGAATATTTATTAGTCATCCTAGTACCTGCAGCCATGAAACAGAAATATGGACTTAACCCCTGCCAATATTTAATTCTGTCAAAAATTCCATAGAATTTTTGGCTTATTGATTTTGGCTATATTAACTTAAAAGCTGTATTTATCACATCAAATCACCATGAGCTTGGTAATTTAAAGCTTTAAGAGAAAAATATAATTCACATAATAGATTTACATAGTAGCTTAAAACCAGACACTCTGATCTTATGATTGAGAAATTCAAGTTTTGTTAATCTAGAACTGAAATTACCAGAAAACCCAAATGGCCATGATTTATTTCCTAGAAAATAAAGAATGACAGCCCCTACATCTTTTGGTAAATTAGAACACCTATAAAATTTCAAAGAGCTTTCTGAACAATTAAACAAGAAATTAAATTCAAGTTGTGTTCATAACATTTTAAACATTATTTTCTTTTTTCTTATTTAGGAAGTTGAATAACCTATGTAAAATATTTCTGCAATCTCCTAGCTACCATCTTAGATAACTGCAACATTCCATTTCCCAAATGGAATGTTTATTCAAAATAAACTGAAATTTTCCATAACACATATTATTGCTCAATATTAGTCCACATTCAAGAGACTTTAGGCAAACAAAATTGATTATAAGATAAATTCAAGTTGCCAGTGAAGGTAAATCCTAACATGATTATGCTGTGGCCAAGAGATTTACTCTCACTTGTCCTGACTATAGCTATAATACGCAGTCAGACAAAAGCCTTGGCTAGGCGTGGGTTCCAAACTCTTTTACCACCAGTTCATTTTCCAAAGTTATCGAAGAGATTGCTTAGCTTTGAGTTAAGTTCATTCTATGTCAACACAAGTCCCAGAATTAGTGAAATAGCCTAAAAGGAAGCTAGATGTGATGAGTTGCAAAGAAGGGCACTTCCCAATAAAGAGGTTTCTAACTTTCTTGTCAAATGCCCCACTACCCCACAGACTCCGTGGGACTCCCTCAAACACCACCACATTGGTGAAACTCAATTTTACCCAGTGTTATATCTGATTTCCTCTTTGTTGATTTCACATGGGTCAAAAGCTGAGTTACTTAACCCATTGTACTTCGTATTAAAGATGTTTATGTTTTGGCTTCTGCTCTCTGATAGACTATAAGGTCCTTGAGAATGGAGAGTATAAGTTCTCATGTTTACACTTACTCTCTTTGGGTGTCTGGAACAGTGCAGATTCTCAAAAAACAAATTTCATAGGATGTTTCTTTCAAGAGGCATTGCAACTAGGCTCAGAACTCTCAAACCAAAATTGTATAAAAAAGCCCACGATGGGCTTACATGGGGTTACACATTTTATAATTTACAGACTAGATTTCCTCCCTTTTGGTCTTCATTAATACGATAATTAAACATTTTACATAAATCAAGAAGTATTCATCTATATGTCAAATTTTCCTTTTTATTCATTGGTATTTCTTTGTGCCCAGTCAAATCTTAATACATCAAGCCTTTAAATAAGTGAACAACTTGATGATGTAGGGTAAACCTAGGATCATTAAGTCCAGTTCTCTATAAAGTTTTTAAAGAAACATCAAGATAATAATCATTTTAAATACTTTTTAAAGTTTAAATCATACTGAGGTGTCATCCTGTCATCCCCTGTGCCAAGAATGTGGTTAATACCACTTTCAAACAGAGATTATTTAGAGAATGCAAAACCAAACAATTCTGGGTTTGCTGGTCTAAGCAAAATAAATCAGCAGAATTCTGATATTTACTAACAGGAAACAGATTATAAATGGAAGATGTTTAAATCTACCAAAATCATTCTGAATCATCTTTAATAAAGAGAAGCTTCCTATTGCATTCTAAAGCTAGCATAGCAAGTCATCTAAAAGTGGTGACATTTTTCTACTCACCCATTCATTTAATACATGTTTATTGAGCACTTACTCTATCTTATGTATTGCTTGCATGGCGGCGGGTGGGGTGGCAATTCAGGAGTTAATAATACAACAAGTTGTGTCCTATTGAAGTTTACAAGTAGTTAAATATATTTAATCTATAATACTGGCTCCTACTAGGCTTTACCAGTCTTGAAGAAATACAGTTATTTTGGTCACAGACCCCTCATTGATATAAATTTACACTTCAGTTACAATTAGCTATGAGTCAGAGCACCTAGGTTCTAGTCTCGTTTCTGCAGTTTGAGTGACCTTTCAGAAGCCTCAAGAATTCCCAGCCTCAGTCTAACATGTAAAGTTAGGTAAATAAGTTTCATTCTGCATTCCTTACAGGATGACTATGAGGATTAATAAAATGATGTTATGAAGTGATAATACAATGAACATATATGTATATATACAAGATACAGTACTAACTTTACATACATTAATTTAATATTAACTACAGTCCTAGGCTATTGCAATAAAATACTCTTGCTGTCTACATGTCCAAGCACATAGGTATCTGTAAGAAACTTACTTTTTGAGTTTTTGTTTTTAAATGAATGCATCTGTTTACCTGCATATATTATCAATAGTCTGGTAGCAAAATGCAAAGGTTCATATTCCTCAAGAAACCCCCATGTAGGTGATGCTGGGATGTGTTTCAATTTGGTTATGGTTGGTATGAGAAAGAATCTCGGCAGCCATCTCAGAATTCATAAAACAGTCCCTGAGGAGCTTTAAAGTTTCCCAGCTGAAGTAGACCAAGAAGTGCCTCATTGAGAAGATATAAGCACTAACCATGTCACCCCAATGAAAAGAAAAGGAAACCATTTGACTGAAACATAAGTTGGGGGAAGGAGAGGGTTACCTTGCAAACTCCTAATATCTTTAATATTAGCAAAGGCAAAATCTGCTTATATCTCTTCCCAGAATTGAACAGATAATCAAGCTCAAAGACTTAGCAACCAACTGAAAATCCCAGCTGCCTTCCTAGCTTCTGCCCTTCTCAAAAAAGATGGTGTAGCAGAAGCAGTCAGCTTCAAGTAATATGTAATCTTTATTCTTTTGTGTTTAGATGCACTCTGCAATGAATATCCATCGTTCTTACTTTACCACTTCTTCACAAAGAAATCTTCCTTCCTTATTTACACTTTTAATACCTGTTCCCCCCAACTCAAAACACACATACACACAGAATTTCTTTTTTTTCCCCAAAATGGTACGTGTTTCCAAGCCAATCCAGGGCAGATTTTTTTCAGACTCAGTTTTTTTTTGTTTTTTTTTTTTTTCCAAACAAAGAATCTCCACTTATTTCCAGGCAAATAAAAATAAGACTGCTGTAAATTAAGAATATAGATGATCTGAGAGCATAGCATTGAAATATGTATATTATCATATGTGAAACAGATCGCCAGTCCAGGTTCAATGCATCAGACAGGGTACTCAGGGCTAGTGCACTGGGATGACCCAGAGGGATGGGATAGGGAGGGAGGTGGGAGGGGGGTTCAGGATGAGGAACACATGTAAACCCATGGCTGGTTCACATCAATGTATGGCAAAAACCACTACAATACTGTAAAGTAATTAACCTCCAATTAAAATACAATTAAAAAAAATAATGTACTACACCACAATCTTGTATGAGATGGTAAAAAAAAAATTCATACACATGAGTTTTCAATAAAAAAGTATACTAGTATAGGGACATGGTTCTACTACTTTTCAGAGGCACAGACATGTAATCAGAGAGCAATGATTATTTCATCCCTTTTCCCCTTCTACATATATGTATAAATGTTTGTATGCATGCTTGGATTTCTAATGACTGCTAGACATCAAACAGTTTTAATGAGCTTAATTATTTAATGAATTTATTAACTTAATTATTTATTGGCTTATAATATATGCATACTTTTATTTTTAAATTTTTTCTAACTTTATTGAGATACAATTAACATGTTAATTGTGTGAAACTAAGGTGTATGTTGTGATGATTTCATACATGTTTATACTGTAAAATGATTACCATAATAAGGTCAGATAACACCTCCATCACCTCACATAATTAAAATACTTTTTTTTTTATTTCTGTGGTGATAACATTTAAGATCTACTCTCTCATTAAATTTCAAATATATAATACAGTATTGTTTACTACAGTCATCATACTGTACGTAAGATCCCTAGAACGTATTCATCTTATAACTGGACATTTTTAGCCTTTGACCCATTTCCCCCACCCCCTCCCATTCTCTATTTCTAAAGTTCAACTCTTTCAGATTCCACACGTGAGTGAGAACACAAAGAAGATTTCTTTCTTTCTCTGACTTTACTCAGCATAATGTACTCAAAGTCCATCCATGTTGTTACAAAAGGCAGGATATTCTTTTTTAAGGCTGAATAATATTCTATTTCACATACTACATGAATATTTTTAAATTTATTCCTGTTCTACAATACATCATACAAACCATTCAATTCTTTTTCTGAAATGATCAAAAGATACATGATAGAAAATAATATTAGTAAAAACTGTATGAAGGATATCACAAATGAATGAGCATGGAATTCTAGGTCAGACAGATCTGGATTCAAACATCAAAATATTTAATCTATCTGAACACGAGTTTTCTCACCTGAAAAGCAGAAATAATAGTAACTACATTTGTTTTACAAGGGATAAACATTACATAAACCTGCCTCTTAAACAAATATTTGCTCCCTTACCAACTTCTCTTGCTGAGGTCATAAGATCATGAAGGTGGTATTAGCCACTATCTTTCAAAGGGTCACAAATATATGAATAAATCCAGGAATAAAAATACATTAAGCTATTATTAACTCATGTAGTAATTACTAATTCTCAAACCTTGCTATTTTTAATTCATTTTCCATACTGATCACTTGGTATTCTCTCGAGAGCATTAAAAATGGTGCTTGGATAATTATTTTACTGATGTTTAGGAAACATATGAAACACTCTGAATAAATTTCATCAGTTTTGATGGGGTGAAGGAAGGGTGGCTGGCTGCCAGTGTGGCACGCTCCACTGTGTGTCACGCTGATCAACCTCTCCTGAGTCTAAATTTCAAACATTAATAGTATTATCACAATTCTTTGCACACTAGAGACACTATAAATCACAAGAAAGGAAGAAAAGAAGACTGGATATAGGCCTATACATAACAACATTTTTGGTCAAAAAAAGAGAAAGCCTACAGCCAAAAATAACATCAAAAACCCACTGATTGCTAAAAAATACTCTAAAGCATACACCAAAACTGGCTGATCTTTTTACAATTTTTTTCAGTATGTTTGATAGCCACCATTTATCTTAAAAGAACAAACTCTAGGCACTTTCAAAGCAACTAACCTGACTAGAGAAAAACATATGGCATGAACTTTCTCTTAATCAGAATACTGCACTCCTCCTCCTACTTCTTAACTCCATAGACCTTAGTGGCTGCCTCGCAGTATTCTGGAGGAATAAGAGTAACTAAGGCATGATCCTTGGCCACAGGAAGCTTGAAGCCTGGTAGAAAAGACAGATAGGTAAGCCTAAGGGCTGTGTTGGCCAATGAGATGTTTTAATACCTCTCAGATCATATAACATCATGAGCCTTCTAAATGTGAAAGAGAATCCTGATGATGCTATTCCATTAGAGATATGTTTTTTTGGTTCTAGTGTAAGAGGGAAAAAAGGGAAACTGAGAAGGGACTTTATTACCCTGATGGTAGAAACTTCTGTTCAATTAATGACAGATGTGCTCATCAGATCAAAGTCATAGGATCAGAACCTGTACACTCAGACACTATCTGTAAATATGAGAAGAGTGAAATAAAAGCCAATCAACATCATCTTCCTTCAGTGCATAGTTCCCTGTAATTTCATAATAATTCTTTGAAGTTGGTATAATCCAAATTATTATAGAGAAACTAAAGCTCAAAGTTTGAGCAGTTCAAATCCACACAGTAAGACAGAGCTGGGATTAAAATTCACATTTTCCCTACTCGACAGTTCAGGTCAAGTGATCTCTCTCTAAAAGCTATGTATCCTTGAAGGTACCACAGACATCAAAGTAACCCAACCTCAATATCAGAAATGAAAATCTTAAGCATGTCATCTCCATACAGTGAACATGGTAAGAAAGCCACTAGTCTGTCATTTAAAAAAAAAAAAAAAAATATATATATATATATATATATATAAACCTCAATTGCAGTATAAAATAATAGAAATATAGAGACAAGACAGAAAATCGTCTGTATGTCAATGCTATGAATGCATGCATTTTTTGATATCTTAGAAGATAATTGAACCATTTTAACGTGTACATAAATATCACACTTTCATTTTCAAAGATTTTTAAAACCCTGACATCACTATCGGTAGGCTAGTTTTAAAATTCAAATTACAAGGTGATTTTAAACACATAACCTATATTCACATGTAATAAACAGATTCAAACCTACCACTCATCAGCACTTCTAAAGATTTAATCAGTACCTTCCACACACAAACAAAAATCACCTCATCCCTTTTTACATTAACTTCTAGGAGTTATGTAGTTTAAAGAGTACATGCTCTGAGATTACTTGTAAATAACCAGCATGTATTGACAAAGTATTCTTGAAATTAACTGTATATGTTTATGGCTATATATTGGGCTTCCCTGGTCACTCAGATGGTAAAGAATCTGCCTGTGAAGCAGGAGACCAGGGTTAAGGCAATACAGTATTTTAATTTCACATTCTGGCTGGCTTAGAGATGGGGTGATTACTCTTCTGTAACTAACACACAGATTTTATTCAGACTTTTTTTATGCATTCCATCTGATTAAAGGGGTTTTGATAGAATACCTGGATTACTAATAAAAATGTATTTTTAAAATCTCTGTCAAAACTAAGTATTCAGACATGCTCCCTCCTTGCGGTTGCTTACTGAGATATACTGTATTGGTGCCGGAAATTTATTTGTACTGACACAACTTAGTCAATGGAAATAAAACCTAATTCTGTCACAGGAGTAACTAGGACAACGGAAATGCAGAAATACCCATGAATTGCCTTTGTTCCATCACAATCACAGTGACAAAAATATTTATGTTAAGGGAATAACTGCTGACACTGAACAAAGTGGGAAGTATGGTTTTAAAGATGAAAATAGAAGCTGTGAACACTAACTATAATTTATTTGCAGATATGAACCACTGCACCTACCCAGTCAGTACTAATGAACACTATAATCACTATAATCAAACAAACAAAGCAACTGCACATTAGGAGAGAACTGAACTATTATTTAGAAAGTTTCACTCCATTTCTGTATGGGTAATTTTACTTGTGAATAGTTAATGAGTTAAGAGTAGCTTTGGTTTTTGAAGAATTTGGCTTTCTAATATAGACTTAGTCAGAGCTCATTTCATATCTTCATTATCCAAAAGTCCATTACAGTCCCTCAGAACTTGATTTTACTAAAAAGTCCAACAATTGTGGTCTGTGACTTCGTTGATTTGCATTTCTTATCTACAGTCTTTCTTCCTTAGAGGTAGTGGTAGTGTTAGTCGCTCAGTCATGTCCGACTCTTTGCAACCCCATAAACTGCAGCCAACCAGGCTCCTCTGCCCATGGGATTCTTGAGGCAAGAATACTGGAGTGGATTGCCATTCCCTTCTCCAAAGGATCTTCCCGACCCAGGAATCAAACCTGGGCCTCCTGCACTGCAGGCAGATTCTTTATCATTTGAGCTACATCTACCTGAGCAAAATATACAATGGGAATGGGCAGGAGTGGTGTGGGGAGACAGGGAGGCAATATGGATCCAAATAGAGTCTGCTGCTGCTGCTGCTGCTAAGTCGCTTCAGTTGTGTCTGCCTCTGTGCGACCCCATAGACGGCAGCCCACCAGGCTCCCCAGTATCTGGGATTCTCCAGGCAAGAACACTGGAGTGGGTTGCCATTTCCTTCTCCAATGCATGAAAGTGAAAAGTGAAAGTGAAGTCGCTCAGTTGTGTCCGACTCCTAGCGACCCCATGGACTGCAGCCCAGTAGGCTCCTCCGTCCAAGGGATTTTCCAGGCAAGAGTACTGGAGTGGGGTGCCATTGCCTTCTCCAAAATAGAGTCTAGATTCCACTAAATATTCCAGTTCACTCTAGCATATAAAGTTTTACATAAATTAGAAACCTAAATGTCAAACAGCGCTTTGGGACACATTTGCCCTACAAAATAAAAATCACATACACTCTGCACAAGGCAGTGGAAGTCCCCAGTGGCATTCCCTCTGCTCTGCATCTCGGACACCACCTAAAACCCAAAAGCAGCAACTGCTTTTCCCTCTTTCACTCTTACCAGCATCCCACTTACAGCTCTAACTGATTTGGTATTTGGCAGTTCAAAATAGTTAAGTAAAGGATGCCACCATAAAGCATGGCTTCTTAAATCAAGTGGGACTGTTTGAGAATTAACCAAAAGCACCCACAGTCTGGCCCCTACTCCTTCCCTTCACCATACTACTACTCGTTGCAGACAATGCATCACAACCTTTTTTCATGGTAAGCACTTCTGGGAAAGCACTAAACCAATTTCACATTTACTCACTCGAACATGTCTATAATGAAACACCAAACACATACACAAAATTCATGTGCTGGTAGAATTTTAAAAGCACATATTGGTTTCATGGTTTTTTTGTTTTTGCTTTCATGGCAAAAAAAAAAAAAAATGTAAGCATTATAACTAACCTTTAACATGCTACAGTAAACCTCAGAGACACTCAATAATCTTGTTAACCAGCCGGCCCACTGTATTTATCTAAAGTTAACTCAGCAATGCAAGTAAATAAGTAGACTCAGTTCAAAAGAGCAAGTAATCAAAACCGTATCTTTTTGACTTTGCAAATCATAATGTTTTATAAAACATATACGTATGTTCTCAATGTTTTTCAAAGAATCACCTGCATCAGATGCAAATGGGATCCCTATAAAGACAGATTCTTGGAACCTACACTGGACTCACAGAATCAGACTTTATGGATGTGGAGACTTGGAATACACATTTTTAAAGAGCTTCCCAGATGCTTCTTATGCAAGTAAGTACCACTGACTTTGGCATGAGCAGAATGTCTGCACTTCATGATCACAAAAAATGGAAGTAACACTGAGAGATGGAAAAGAAGTGCCCAGGTAGCCAGGTTAGCAAAAGGAGCCACGAGTCGTCAAACAAAAAAAAAAAAGAAAAAGGAAGGAAAATCAGAGACCTGGGTCCAAGGAAGCTGCTGCTGCTGCTGCTGCTGGGGCTAAGATGCTTCAGTCATGTCCAACTCTGTGCGACCCCATAGACGGCAGCCCACCAGGCTCCCCTGTCCCTGGGATTCTCCAGGCAAAAACCCTGGACTGGGTTGCCATGTGCTTCTCCAATGCATGAAAGTGAACAGTAAAAGTGAAGTCGCTCAGTCATGTCCGACTCTTAGCGACCCCATGGACCACAGCCTACCAGGCTCCTCCATCCATGGGATTTTCCAGGCAAGAGTACTGGAGTGGGGTGCCATTGCCTTCTCCAGGGAAGCTAGGGAAGAGCAAAGCACATATGTCCAAGGTAACCAAACTAGTTGTTATATTGTTTGACCTTGAAACCAGATCCCCTGCCTCTGGTTGTGATGCCCATTCCAGCTGCCTACTCTCCATCTGTCCCTAGAAAAAAACAGCTGGAAAACACAAGTTGTTTAAACTTCAGTCAATTATATTAATATCTCCATATTAAAATGACTAAAACAAAGCACCATTTTATGCTCTTTACCAACCCCCCCCAAAAAAAATATTTCCAAGTTTCTTAAAATTCCCTGATGTAGCAGAGTAAGATAGCCAGGGTGGGTATTAGTATCTCCATATTAGATATGGGAAAATTGAGGTTTCCAAAGGTTTAGTGACTTCCCTAAAGTCTCAGAGCCCTAAAATCCAGTTCAGTAATCCAATTTGGACCGTCTCTCTCCAAGTTTAGTCTTCCTTCTACTTACACTATATTGAAATTTATACATACTCTCAGCTTAACCATAAATTTTTTCTCATTTCTTAAAGATTCAGTTCTCAAGCATCTCTTCCTAAAACAGATATAACTATCCTCCACCAGTCTTCGTGCACATACCTGAAATTCTGGGAGATGATTACATATGATCTCAATGGATTTCTATAAAAGAGTTGGGGGAAGGTTTCATGCACATACAAATCCAGCAGACACTACACTGCTGACGAAGAAGTAGTGTTCATTGTATTATCAGTTTCAGTCTGATAATTCGATATGACGGGTGTGAGGCACAAGCGACAAGTCTCTCCTTCTTAAAACAATAATTGTGAGTCTTTATTCTTCACCAGGAATATCAAGGTCATTGTCTGGATCAAACCTAAAAGGGAGCTTCCATCAGCGGATGTCATAACAGATAATCACCAATTTGACATGCTCTTGCAGAACTATCACCTGCTATCAGAGCTGCTATGACAGCTGTGGAGTAAGACAATGCAGGCCAATTCATCGGTCCCTGGGCCCCAAGTGCTCCCCTAATGGGTATGACAAACATATGCCTCCCTGCCACACATGGGTGTTTATTACTGCAGGGCTGTTTGTATAGCAATCCAATTAATCAGTGTTGATAATCATGTTTTTTGGTAATTGATGGAAAACCAGAATTACATAAGTGTATTGAATGACTATATTCATTGCCACAGTGGGATGGACTTTGTAAAGAACAAGACAGACTACTGCACATGTGTGCATGTATACAGACACAGAATCCTGCCAAGATATAAATAATATACAGTTATAACTAATTTTATTGCACTTCACTTTGTGCTCTGCAGATACTAGGGTTTTGTTTTTGTTTTTTTTTTTTTAACAAATTGAAGATTTGTAGCAACTTTTGTTGAGCAAGTCTGTCAGTACCATTTCTCCAATAGCATTTGCTTACTTTGTGTGTCTGTGTCACATTTTGGTCATTCTTGCAATACTTCAAACTTATTCCCTATTATTATATTTATTATGGTAATCTCTGAGCAGTGATTTTAGATGTTATATTGCAAAAAAGATTATGACTCGCTGAAGGTTCATAAGATAGCATTTTTTAGCAATACAATTTTAATTCAAGTATGTACTTTCCAGTTATAATGCTATTACACACTTAAAATGTTATAGTGTAAACATAGCTTTATATGCACTGGGAAATAAGAAACTTCATGTGACTTGCTTTATTGGGGTGTCTGCTTTATTGCAGTGGTCTGGAACAGAACCCACCGCGTCTTTGAGGGGTGCTGGCATGCCTGTACTATCTCCTTTGCTCTGCCCCAATCTTCTTTTCACCATGTAGTGCCTGATCCCTCTTGCCGGGCCAAATCCTGCTTCCTCTGAAAGACTCAACCCAAGTGTTATCCTGGGTGTAACACTCCCGTTTCCAGAGCCGAGGCACTGGAACTCCTTGGATGGAGATGAGGCTGGACCAAAGAAGCCAGATTACCTCATCTTAATCAACAGCCACGCCTCTGCTCAGCTGGCTGTCACCATAGGAATCTGTTCTCAGGGTTACTAGATCCTCCTTGTTTCAAGAAACATAAGAAATCTGAATTTTTTATTTGCTACCCTCCATTCCATTTTTTTTTTAATTTTGCAACTGTTTTCCCCTGAAATTAATTTAAGGCAAGGACTTGTAAGTAGATTATTATAGAAATGATTCCAAAAAGCAGGAGAGAGAAAAGTGAGGCATAGAATACACAAAAACCAACCAAGGGTGCGTCAGAGCTATGTCACCTGATGGCTCCAAGAATCTTCCCCGTGAATGACAGACAGCAGGAACATTAAGCCCCAGCTTCTGTCCTCTCTCGGTTAAGGATGATTCCTCAGAGTCCCAACTCCCCTACACTTTCCAACTGTACCTGCCATAGTGCTGAGTGGCTTCCTCAGTTTGAAAGAGAGTCCTGACATGACAGGCAATGACTGCACCTGATGTGGGATGCAGCCGGTGTTTGCACATAGACCCACAGCTATGACTGAACTGCACCAAAAGCAACAACTACAGCAACTAATAAAACTTCGAACATAGTGCAGGTCACATAACTAATGGACACAGGCCTGATCTGGCTCACGGATCCAACTGCTTTTTATCTTGAGTAAAGACTCCCTGACCACTGCCTGGAACAAAGGCCCTTGGATGAAGCTTACCCACCCTCCACACTATCAGTATTTACACCACTGAGCTGGCCATGACTACTGACCTCCTAGACCATGAGCACCCTGAGGAAAGACTCCTTACCCTGTTCACTATTCCCAGGACCTGGTTTAACCTGCTGCTGCTGCTGCTAAGTCTCTTCAGTAGTGTCCGACTCTGTGCGACCCCATAGATGGCAGCCCACCAGGCTCCCCCGTCCCTGGGATTCTCCAGGCAAATATACTGAAATATTCAGTAAAAATCTACTGACTGAATTAGTTCACAGAAAAGGACCATTAGTGCTTTGGGGACTAAATAAACAAATATGATATAATTTTTAATTGCTCAACTAGCTAGAACTATTACTCAAATTCAACAAGGAGAAACAGTCCTAAGGTCACTAAAGAATGAAACAATCATTTCTTGACTCCTGTACCCAAAGAGCCTCATGACTCAAAATCATTAATCACTGACAAAGATGAACTTTGTTTTCTGAAAAGGCTACACCTCTTCAACTAATATATGTTTTAAACATGTGTGCTTTTTCAAAAATGTTATTAAAAAAGTTTAGAAAAATTATCTTTGTCCCTTCCTAGAAAAACAAAACAGTTATAATTCAGTTTCATCATCTTCTACCACTGAACCTGAATTTTCTTTACTTGTGATTTAGAACTTCACCTTCTTTACCATACTAACTCCACCTTGATATTTTTACCTCTAAGGCTCTGACAGCATTTTCTTTGGAAGACATCTGGTCTGGCTGGCACTGAAGGGAGAAGCCTGAGTGACAGATCTGCATAAGGAGGCTTCAGAGAGATCAACACAAGTGAGGGGAGTCTGGAACATTCCACAAAATAAAGGATTTCCTTCCACCAACTGAGTGGGTACCTCAACATAAACAGCAGAACAGGCTGATTTTCCTCTTACTTCTACATATGGTGAAAGCAAAACAGAAAACTAAGTACTTAATAGAGAAAGCCTAATACACAATGAAAATATGCTCTACACTCGTCTATTCTTGAGAAAAGGTATGGAAAGGAGTCCTGGCTGCAGACCTGTTGTTCTGTGTCCAGCAACTAGAAACAGTGTGAGTGTATATATAGGGCTTCCCTGGTGGCTCAGACAGTAAATATATACATGCACATACATACACACATAAGAATCAATATAAATGATTTTCTAAAGAAAAAACAAACTAGAACATTCTTGGATAAGAGTAACATTTATAAAACTAGGAAGATTTGGGTAAAGCTTCCCTGTAATTGCTTTAAAAAATTAACAATCCCCTGCTTTAGTAAACTTATGTCCATTAGTCCTATATATTATTTTTACTCTTGTAGGAAGACATAATTTCTGTTGATAATAACACTCTCTAATAGATTCTGAAACATGTGGAACTCCTTCAGAAAGATCAATCAAGACAGGTAGAGGGTGGAAGAAGTTTGATAAGAATTCAATAAACCACCTTCACTCTAATCTTCTAGTCTGTAGTCCACGCTGACCTTCGCCCATGCCACTGCAAAGTGATAAACATTATAAACTCTTTGGGGGACTGGGTGTGGCTTAAAGGCTAATAAACTATGGAAACATATTTTTAAAGGTTATGATCCTGGCATTACCTCAGAAACATCATTTGTTTTTAATGCAGCTGGGCACATCTTCAAGAAAACAGAGTATTGAGTAATAACAGATAGCCTGGTGCAGACCCAGTCGTGTCAAATAATCTGATCTCTTCTGATGGAGTGACCAGCCCAGTAGATCAAGGGACAACAGCTAGAGACTATTTATATTTGGATTTTAACAAAGCTTTTGATTCTGTTCCTCATGACATAATCATCAATAAACTGAGAAAATAGGATCCATGCTGAGCAGCTCTGAAACAGCAGGAAGGTCATGCCTGGCAAGGAGCTATCGATGGAGAAGTGTCAGCCTCAGAGGGAGCATAACAAATGGGGTTCTGCTGTGGTCAATTCTGGGCAGCACACTGGTGGATCTTTTTCATTAATGATGTGGGGCATGGAATAATTAGTACCATCATTAAATCTGCATAAGAGACCAGACTAGAAGGAAAGGTTGGGGAAGGGAAGGGAAGAGGCAAGAGGGAGTTACCAGCCATTACGGAATATAGAATCAGAACTCAAAACAACCTTGAGAGTTTGAAGAAGCACAAACAAAATGGATTTCAGGGAACAAGCAGAATGCATGCTATTCTCTCTCCCAACATTTTCAGTTCACAGCCTCTGAGGTCTTCTCACATGGCCACTTTAATTCATTTGGTACATATATACGAGATGCCAAGATGAACTGTGTTGAATGAGACAGGTTCTAGTTCAAAACATTACAGAAATGGCTTGCTTACTGAGAAAAACAATAGAAAGGAAGTGACAATATAAAGAGTGGAATATTACAATAGGGATAGAACTTTGTCCGAAAGACTTTCTTCACAATCTTTCTCCTCCCTTCCCTGTCTGAGTCAGTTTCTTCTCCCAGGTGCTTTCGTATTTCTCTTGTCCTTCTTCCTCCATCTCTGAACACTACAGTGTAATCAGATTTATTTATGTGTCTGCCCTCTAAACTGCTAATCTCAGAAAGGGCATGGGCCATAGATTATGCACCTTTGTATTCCCAGAGCACATTACCTGACACTTAATGGATACTCAATAAATGTTTATTGATTTGGAACTGAAAATAAACTGCTACTGCTACTGCTAAGTCACTTCAGTTGTGTCCGACTCTGTGCAACCCCATAGACGGCAGCCTACCAGGCTCCCCCGTCCCTGGGATTCTCACTACACAAATGCAAAGTAGGCTTCATGAAACTTTAAAAAAAAAACTAGAGATGCTGTCCTGAAACTCAAGAGTTAATGCCCTCAACATCAATGGAAAGTCAAGGTTAAAAGTGTAGAGCAGGACACCTTACATGTGTGTGGTGATTTTACACGCAAGTAAGAGGAAAAGCTATGACAAACCTAGACAGCATCTTAAAAAGCAGAGATATCACACTGCCGACAAAGGTCCATCTAGTCAAAGCTATGGTTTTTCTAGTAGTCATGTATGAATGTGAGAGTTGGACCACAAGGAAAGCTGAGCGCCAAAACAATGATGTTTTTGAACTGTGGTGTTAGGAAGACTCTAAGAGAGAGTCCCTTGGACTGCAAGGAGATCCAAACAGTCAATCAAAAAGGAAATCAATCCTGAATATTCATTGGAAAGACTGATTTTGAAGCTGAAACTCCAATACTTTGGCCACCTGATGTGAAGAATTGACTCACTGGAAAAGACCCTGATGCTGGGAAAGACTGAAGGCGGGAGGAGAAGGGGATGACAGAGGATGGGATGGTTGGATGCCATCACTAACTCAATCAGTTCAGTTCAGTCGCTCAGTCATGTCCGACTCTTGATGACCCCATGAACCGTAGCACACCAGGCCTCCCTGTCCATTACCAACTTCCAGAGTCCACCCAAATCCATGTCTACTGAGTTAGTGATGCCATCCAACCATCTCATCCTCTGTCATCCCCTTCTCCTCCTGCCTTCAATATTTCCCAGCATCAGGGTCTTTTCAAATGAGTCCACTCTTTGAATCAGGTGGCCGAAGTACTGGAGTTTCAGCTTCAAAATCAGTCCTACCAATGAAAAACCAGGACTTATCTCCTTTAGGATGGACTGGTTGGATCTCCTCGCAGTCCAAGGCTCTCTCAAGAGTCTTCTCCAACACCACAGTTCAAAAGCATCAATTCTTCAAAGCTCAGCTTTCTTTATAGTCCAACTGTCACATCCATATATGACCACTAGAAAAACCAAAGCCTTGACTAGACAGACCTTTGTGGACAGAGTAATGTCTCTGCTTTTTAATATGCTATCTAGGTTGGTCATAACTTTCCTTCCAAGGAGTAAGCGTCTTTTAATTTCATGGCTACAGTCACCATCTGCAGTGATTTTGGAGCCCAGAAAAATAAAGTCAGCCACTGTTTCCACTGTTTCCCCATCTATTTGCCATGAAGTGATATCACCAACTCCTGGAACTTGCTCAAACTCATGTCCATTGAGTTGGTCATCCTCTGAATTTAACTCAGATGACCAACTCAATGGACATGAGTTTGAGCAAGCTCCAGGAGTTGGTGATAGACAGGGAAGCCTGGCATGCTGCCGTCCATGGGGTCGCAATGAGTCAGACACGACTGAGTGACTGAACTGAAAAGCAGTGGAGAAGCCCTCCTCAGGATGAATGTGGGTAGAAGGCGGGACAAACAGAGCTGATCTGTGGGAGAACTGCTCTAAGTGAAGGACAGAATAAACAATAGGAAGATGGGGAAGAATCTGAAGAAGGTATGTTCAGGGAACTTGGAGAACAAGGGGAGGCAGACAACCTGAAGGTTAAGACCAATAAGAATCTCAGAAAGACCGAGACCAGCAGTGGCACTCCGGGAGTACACTCTGGATGGCCGGAGGAAGTCAAAATATGTTGAAACTGTGAGTAAAAAGAGAAGACAGACATCCAAGGACAAGAATAAGACACAGGAATGGACTTGGAGAACACAAAACCAACTGTGGCATACGCTGGTCCAAGTAACCTTAAATAATAATGATTAAGAAGAGACGTTCTTAATGGAAAGAATGGTGTCCATATACAGACACGTGCATTCACACATAGCATAAACTCTGCAACTACTAAGAGAATACACTGAGGGTAAAAAAATAATAAACACAAGTTAGAAGAGAAATCCTTAACCTTAATCGAGGAGAGGGCTTCCCAGCTGAACTTAAAGTCCTGTGTGCATGTGCATTTGTATAATCTTCTGCAAAGGGTGTTCATTTCAGTAGAGTAACTCCAAGCAAATGTATAAATTTTATCTGAAACTACCACTTCTTATTCAATCAATTCTGTTCTCAAATATGGCCAAATCTGTCTCAGCTTTCTTGTGGCTTCAATTCAGGAGATATATGGGAATTGCCCCATGCCACATTTAAAGTGGACATCACTTTATAGAATTTGGCTATTTTTTGCCAATGTCCATCTCATTTTTTCTTAAGGGAAGGAGCAGTAGGAGAACAATGTGGGAAAATAAGATGAAGTAAACTGCTCATTTGAAAACTCCGCATCTGCTATAACTTGTTTCCCAGTCCACAAACCATGTTTCTGCTACTCTACTGTCAGAAAATTAACTGGCTTACCTTTAATCAGAGAACGACATGCTACTGTAACATATATTTTCCAAGAGAAGCCACACAGTCCAAAATACACAATAATAAATATTTGAGTGAGTTGGATGAGTATGAACCACTTTTTTCAAAATAGTTTAACTGCCAGTGACACTTCAGGTAACTGAGATAAAAGAACTGGTTAGAAATTGAAAATGAACATTCATAAGTCATTAAAAAACTTGAGCTTTAGCATTTACTCATCAAAACAAAACAATAACCTTAATATAATCACCTCACATTGCTATATATGAATTTTGTTACCAATCATGCCTATTTTGTTACCCATTTTGTTTGAAGCTATGTATTGCAATCTTTAAAATACTCATATCAGTTTGAGGTTATGTTGCTTTTTTCCCTCACCTTCTGCACAAAATTATTCCTAAGCAGCTTAAATCACTCTATTACTAGCAACAACAGTACTGATACAATTTTTTAGTTAAACCATTAAGTTTATTTTGGAGGATCTGATTCCAAGAATCTAAACCAAAGAACCTAAACCAAGGACCTAAACCAAGGGGGTGAAAATGAAAAATTACAAACGTGGCTGATTAGAAAAATAGTTATAATAGCCTTTACTGCTGTTTTTATTGAATGTACAAGTGAAATAACCATTAGCCTGTTTTAACCACTGGAAAACACCCTATGGTGGTACTTGACTGATTCGATGCATTTTTGTACACAATTGCTGTGCTAATGGAGCAGACATTTACCCTATAACAAAGGAAATCTCATATGTAAGCCTTAGGGTTTATAGTAACTCCAGAATACCAAACCACCACTAAAGGATTTTAAATGAAGCCCCTGCTGATGTTTGTTGGTTAAACCCTTTAGTCTCCTCCAAAGGATAACATCACTCACAGGACAAATTATTGATAAATTGCAGAATTTCAAACAAAGATAAGCAAGGAATTAAAAATCCATAACAAGACATTAGCTTTAGGAAACGAGCTTAACAGAATATAATCGTTGGTCTAGATTCAGTTTTTCCTTTTGTGTATTCTAAGACATAAAAGTCTGTTCAAGACTCCTATTATCACAGTATACTGAAGAACAGAATTGGTTCAGCAACGGGAAGAATAAGATGAGCCAAGCAGTCTTTTGATGGCTGAGGATAATCTATAAACACGAGACACCATGCTGACCCTCGAAGTCATCTCTTCTTACCTCCTCACAAGGGATGGCAAGCCAGCAATATCGTTATAGGGTACAAAACAGCATTTAGGAAAGGTTCCTAAAGGAAATCATTCTTCCATTCAACAGTGTTGCTATGGTAACCAAACCAATCAAGCTTCTTCACAACGGCTTTTATGTCAAGTTCTGTTAGCAAACTCATATAGAAAGTATAACTCATCTAAATTAACACTACATTTGTTACCTTATTAGAGATAGGTGAGAGGCACAAATCTGTTTAAAAATTAGGGAAATATGTACTCCTTCCATATTAACATCTTAAATCAGTCAAGTTCAGTCTGTTTAAAAAAAAAAAAAAAAAAAAAACCTCTTGAAGGCATGCATTTTGGAACAGGAATAAAAGGAAAGAAATACACCTGGCAGTACTTGGTCTTTTAAATATGGAATCTTTCCCTATCTTCTAGGGAACACAAAGAGAATTCCTAAATCTTGCTAAATCTTTTATAGTAATTTCCTTGCAAATACAAATATGCGTTTTAAATATACATGGACTATAGGTATAACTTACATAGAAAAAACTGCAGCATTTACTAACTAGCATTTTTAAGATAAGCAGAATGGATGGAGAAGCAAGGCAGATCCATTTTATTAAAGGATATTTTCCTTCACTATGGCTTGATGAAGCTATAATATTGATTATAGCCTTAAATTTGAAGACTGTTTTATATTAGTGACATGGTTTCACACTAGGGTAACTTCACTTCTATTGGACACTCCTCCTGTTAGTTAAATTCACTTATCAAAAGCAAAACAAAAACTCTAGCAATAACTTCGGTGAATTTAATAATTTGACACTTAGGTTTAAAACCAATGGATTTTATAAGAAAATGTTACTCCCCTGTATTGAGAAAATAATTTATATTCTTTTCTTAAATTTTATTAAGAAATACTAAAAGAAGGCCTAAATCCCCATCCTATATTTTATGTTTACAGAAAGTACACCTTACACTATTTTCACAGAATATACATGATGGAATTCTTCAGGGCCCCAACAAAGAAACTAACTATGGGAGAAGAGTGCAGCAAGCCTCTGCTCTAATAAACACCTTCAGCTTTAAATAACCATTGTCTTTCTCCTGGACTCAGTGGTAGAATTTAAATATTTCTGATAAGCAGCAGGAGCATATGCTGCTAAGTCACTTCAGTTGTGTCTGTCTCTGCGACACCATAGACAGCAGCCCCCCAGGCTCCTCTGGCCACAGGATTCTCCAGGCAAGAATACTGAGTGGGTTGCCATTTCCTTCTCCATCTGATAAGCAGACATTGCTCCAAAACACCTCATAACTGTGACCATGTAAGAAAAAATAACCAAGATAAGGGTTTGGACTACATAAAACTCAACTGCTTAAAAGTTTTTAAAAGGCTAAACATCCTCAATACCATTAAATATGTACCTTGGTACACAGCTCTCTTCCAAAACAATTGTCTGGCTGTGATCTGAGGCACTGGTAGTTTGGCAGGAATATTAGCTTGAGTTAACTAACTCTGAATTACAATTTTAAAATCTGAAACACTGCATAAATTAAGATCGTTCATTTTAAGTTCTAGGCTTTTCATACGAATAAGCTACATGTCAGTTTAAAACTTTAGAAAATATCACTTTAATTAACTTTACTTTTAAACATAAAACTATACACCTAATATGAAATAATGATAGCACTTTACATTTGTTTGTTCACTTGAAATTCTGTAATGTATATTCTGTATCTCACTTTATTTGATCCTCTCTGCAACTGCAGGAGATAGGTATGGAACAAGCAGGGCAGAAAATCAGGCTTAATTAGGTTTAATAACTCACTTACTTATAATGTTATCCTTCATAATAATAATTTTAAGAACTACTTAGTAAGCACCTATTATAGGCCAGATAATGTCCTAAGAGCTTTTCTCTTCATTGTTAATACATTTTATATTACTAATACATGATAACATGTGTATTATCTACTATGTATATGTGAGTATATTCACATACACTTATGTCTTCAATTCTCACAATAATTTTGAGATACGGTATTCTCACTTTACAAGTGAGAAAACTAAGGTTCAGAGGTAATACATAGTCTGCCAAAAGCCACACAGCCAAAAACTTTGTTTCCAGAATTCCAAGTCAGATCCACTGAACTGGTATTATATTCATTTATTCTAGGAACAGATTAAATATTCACATGTGCTCCCTACAAGATCACTATCTCTTATACATGATATTTAATTGTTGCTCATAAAACATTTATGACATAAAATTTCAGACAAATTGTTAATTTGGCTCTGATACCTGCAATTTTGCCTTTCAAGGATACATCTGGCCATTTTTATAGCAATGTAGATGCAGTAATTCTAAACAGAGCTGGTTGTTCTCACAAACATTAAAACAATTATTCCTGAAGGAACCGGTTCCCCTGTTTTTATTTAGGAATATACAGTACCCTGTTACAAACAAGGAGAAAGACACAACCAACCAATTGCCACGTTTGACTGCTGTGTTAAATATGAAATATCACTATACCAGAACAAGGTATAGGAAGTGATGTTCAACAAGAGCTGCACTTTCAAAATGAAAAGGCACAAGAACATATTACCTTTAACCCTGTTAGAAATATGTCACTAGCTTTGTATAAAACACCAAGCTTTCTGAATCCTGACCATCTCATTGCTAATTTGAAAAGACTAATATCTATCAAAGTTTGTCACACATTTGACTCTGTTGAATAAATGAAACATATAAAAACTCTAAAGTAATATATTTTATACATTTATACTGATACATTTTACTACTAATGTAATAATTTATATTTTACATAAATGTCTCTTTCTAATATAAAAGCTCTTTGGAAAACTTGGAACACGTATTGACCTTCTACAGACATCTTAATCATTTCCAATAAACTTATCCAGAAGAATCTTAGTTAAGGCCAGATTCCTTTGTTACCAGACATTGTGAAGTTCTTGATAACTGGAATTACCAGATAATTCTTTCCCCTGACATATAATCAGAGAGCACAAAGTGAGTAGAAAGATCACTCACAGCCTCTCCTGTGTCCTGTTTTCTTGGTCTACACAATGATACACTCTGGAAGCTAGCGTATTATAAAAGTATAACAGTAACAATTGTCAGTCCCATGACAACTGAGTTGAGTGCCCTTGATTCAAGATTCTTAAAGCAGTCATTTCACAGCAGACATTTCTTTTGAGGCAATATTTTAGATATTCTTAAAATATCCTTTTCTCTCTGTACTAACAGAGAAGGAGCTATAAATCAATAAATTTTATAACAGCAAGATAGAAGACAAAATTTGCTAACACTTTACATGTATTTGTATTTTTATACACACATAAATTTAATGCAACCGCCTATAATGCAGATGCAGCTATTATTCCCATTTTCAGATATGGAAACTGAAGCACAAATAAATTAATTTGATCAAAGGTCACTCAGCTGGTAAGTGGTAGAGCTAGAATTCTATCCTAGGCAATGAAGTTCCAAAATCCATTCTTTAAACTTCAGCATTTAAGATGAACGAAGAGTTTTTGCCCTCAATCCAGCTTTTTTGTTTGAAGAAAGGATAAACAGAATATATTCTTACTGTATAAAATATGATCATATTCACTAGCTCATTAGAAAATACTAGGATTTAAATGAAGAATTCTATTTCTCAATGAATGCTTCATTAAAGTTAAAAAACACACACTATATAACACACATACATACATACATTTGTTTACATATTCAGTAGGCCCTTTGTATCTGTGGCTTCCAACTCCACAGGTTTAACTAACTGAGGATTCAACCAATCTTGAAATGAATATATTTTGTAAAAAATTAAAGAAAAGTTCAAAAAGTAAAACCTGAATGAATTTGCCAGCTTCTGGAAATTATTTATATTTACATTGTATTAGGTAAAATAAGTAATCTAGTGATAATTTAAAGTATACAGGAGGACATGCATAGGTTATACACATATACTACTTCATTTTATATAAGGGACTTAAGCATTTAAGGGTTTTGGTATATGAGGGACTCCTGGAGTCAATCCCACAGATAATGAGGAATGACTGTATACATCTCTGGATCCATAAAGGGTCATGGAGTATAATCACAAAATGCTTTTACTTTCCATCATTCCTTTAAAATCTACTCTCTAGGTAAAGTTCTTCTCCGCCTAAAAATTAAAGCAGTCCAATAACTTTTCTAACCATTGAACAGCATGAGGATGTACAATTACTTTACTCACCAAATACATTCCTAATTAAGAAATAAGAGTGCTCAGTTAAATACATTATCCATAGTAGAAGCACCTAGTTAAAGCTACTTCCATTTCCACACTAGAGTAGGCTATAGGCCAGCACCCAACAGAAAAGGATGTCAGTCTCTTCTTTTCCTACTTCTCCTTTCTTCTGATTCCACTACTTCTTCAATGGACAGCTACATTTCTCAACCACCAGGCTGAAACAGTGAGGAGGAGGACACTTAACAGGAATGAGAATATTTTTAAGCAGCTGAAGTTGGTAGATGACCACATATCCTCAAGTTCTGGCTAATGATAATAGCTTTTTCTCAGATCATGACTTCTTCACAGGGCACTCATTCCTGGAAGTCTACCCGCCTGTTACACTTAATGTAGGTGCTATCATCTCCCCTACCCATCACGTACTCCTTACACAGCCCCTAGGAATCCAGGGCAAGGTCTGCAGCAATCTAAACAGGGCCAAAGAGGGCCTCATCTCTCTTACAGGTGTGCCACACCTTGTCCACAGGAAACAGAGGGGAGATCAATCCTCACTGTGTTACCTCTTCTTTCCTCTGCTTTGTGATAAACAGCTAGCAGACCTGCTCTTAATCCTTTTAGATCTTCAAAGCAGGGATAAGGAGAACTATTCACCAGATCCTTTAAACTTTAGGAAACATACAGCTTTAAAGAAGCTCCCTTGATTTTTTTTTCCCCCTAATTGGTTTAGACAAGGTGCTGGAAAAGACACTCAGAATAGCTCTTATCAAAAACCTTGTCTTTGTGAATTCCATCCTTAAAGCCTAGCCCCTAAAATACTTTTCCAATATTTCTTTTGAAAATCAGTCTCTCCGTTTGGAATTTGAATTTGGCATCCAGTATCTTTCTACTCTGGATCACAGCCAAAGCTACCATTTTAATATTGTTACCTATGTCCTTATAATTAATCCTATGGCCATTGTGACGTTATTATCGAAATTAAGTTTGAAATCAATTTTAAACTGTAAGTTAATCTTTTTAAACATTTTATTATGCTTATTGTTATTTTTTTTTTTTTTTTGGCTGTGCTATGTAGCATGTGGGATCTTTGTTCCCTGACCAGGAATCAAATTTTCATCCCCTGCCTTGGAAGCACAGAGTCTTAAACACTGGAACACCAGGGATGTCTCAACCATAGGTTAATCTTAAGTAAGATATTTAGACACTGGTGTTACTGCTTTAAGAAATATATTAAATATCAATTATGAATATGTCATTATAAAGGAAATCCGAGACTAATTTGATAGTTTATATTTTTTCTCTTTGTTCAATTAATATAACTACATTTTCCTTATGGATGTATATAAGGGAAATATACTTTCTCATCATTAGTTTTAGAATAAAATACATTTGTCTTGCAAAATAATGACTCATTATTACAGAAAAATTATTAAGAAATTAGGTGACAAATTACTGCATGGATACATATCTTCTTACTTGTGCTGTATTTCCTTAGGCTCCTAAGAAAGCTAAGCCAGGAACAAAGCAAGAGGTTTTCAATATTCTGTGACCACATGTAGCTGCAGGATTGGTTGCCACCACTGTGCTAAACATGAAAGTCACTGCAAAAGTGGAACCATGTTTTCAGTCGTTTTTATATTGTCCTGCTTTTTGTTCTCCTTAGTAAGCACTTTCCAGCTTCCATTATTCCTTAAATGCACAGGGGTAACACCCCTCTCATGTTTGTATTCTGTACCAAGGAGGGTCACTGCCAATTCCCCAGTGATTTAGGACATCTGTCCTCTTTGACCTTGCCCTTGAAACAGTTAACTGCACACCCTGGCAATGCCTGTGTTAGCCAGGGTTCTAGAATCCTATGTGCTATCAAAGTAAATGTAGACCAAGAAATAAAAGGCTATAAGAAATGGGAATAAAATGTTAAAAGTACAAACCAATATAAACATGTGTCCTGTCAGAGAAAGTGCGCTTTAAATTGTCCACAGCCAGGCGCTCACTACAATTTAGTAATTCTCCCAGAGAGAGTAGAAATGTTGCATTTATCCCTTGGATAGAAAGTTAAGGACAAGGTTAGTGAAAGCTAAAGTTAAAATACTTCCACGAGACATGGGTGAAATGCGATGATTTAATGTGGTAAAATCATTAAAAAAAGGCTTACCTTTGCTTCCTATGCTGTATCAATGATAATAAGTGATGCTATTGAGGACCTATTCCTACTAGACATTAATCCTTATAGCTCTCTGGTGGGGGTATATTTTACCCCATAAACACATCAGGAAACACAAGCTGACAGAGGTTAACCAATTTGCCCAATGTCCCATAGCTGACGACGGAAGATGACTTCAATCTGGTTCCATTAAACGGTAAAGTTCCCCATCTCCCAACGCCTGGTGTTGTACTCATTTATGTTAGGATAAGGTAGTTTAACAGGTTAGAGAGCAAGAAGTATGACCAGACTTCTGCTTCCCTACACTAAATCCAATGTTGACACAGCCCATATTATGATCTTTCTAAGACACACTTCTGGTCAGTTCAGTCCTCTGCATGAAATCCTTCAATGCTTTCATATCTACATCTGAAGAAAGAACAAATAAATGTCCCAGTAACATTCCAAACACTCAGGGGTCTTTTTCCATCCTGTTAAACCTAACAGCCCACTCCCCTCAGCCTCCTCTTGAGTCCCTCTTCTTTCTTGGTATCCTACTGTGCAAGAGTAGTTTTATTTCTATCATTTGGGCAGTTCTTTCTTCCGCCTCTTATAACTTGTGCTTTCTTTGCCTGGCCTCTAAATGCTGGGTGTCCCACTGACCCTCCCTTCTTGACATTCCTGGGTCATTCCATCCCTTCAAACCTAGCTTTATGCCCCAATGATTCTCAAATTTTTATCTCCATGGAAACTGCACCTCTGATCTACAGACTCCTATAATACACAGTTCCCCTTTTCCTGAATATTTCACAGGGACCCCCAAACAAAAGTTTTCCAAAATGACTTCCCCATCTCCCAACATGTCGCTTTGCCAGCTTTCCCCATCTTGGTACATGACACTGCTGCTGCTGCTAAGTCGCTTCAGTCGTGTCCGACTCTGCAACCCCATAGACGGCAGCCCACCAGGCTCCCCTGTCCCTGGGATTCTCCAGGCAAGAACACTGGAGTGGGTTGCCATTTCCTTCTCCAATGTATGAAAGTGAAAAGTGAAAGTGAAGTCACTCAGTTGTGTCCGACTCTTAGTGACCCCATGGACTGTAGCCCACCAGGATCCTCCATCCATGGGATTTTCCAGGCAAGAGTACTGGAGTGGGGTGCCATTGCCTTCCCCAGTACATGACACTATTTCAAGGCAAAAACCTGTATCTATCCTCAGTTTCTGCTATTCCTCCTCCACCACCACATACCACTGAAGGATGGACATACCCCAGTCCATCAGAAATCTTATCTCAACTGCCATCACCATCTCTCAGCTGGATTGCCTACAACAGCTTCTTAAATGGCCTTCCTATGTCTGCTCTTGTACCTCCCAATCTATTCTTTACACAGCAGCCAGAGTGATCTTTTTAAAACAAAGATCCAATGTGTCTCTCCTCCATCTACAGCCCTCTTTTTTACAGTGTCCCACTGTGCACTAAATGAAATCCAATCTTCCCACCAAGGCCTGCAGACCCTGAGCCACCAGACCTCCTGACCAGCTCCCTCCAGTCTTAATCAGTTTCTCTACAAGTCCAACAGCCTCTAGCCCAGCTGGTTTCCTTTCAGTTCATCAAACAGCTATTAATATTTCCTGCCTCTTGTCTTTTATATACACTGATAGTACTCTCTATCCATATCTAGCTGATTACTTCTCAACATTCAGATCTGCTCACATATTGCTTCTGAAAAGAGTTTACAAGACCAAGATTCTAAGAAGGCAGGCAACACTTTTTTTTCTTTCTTGTCAGAGGCATTAAGCAGTTTATAATTGTATGTTGGTAAGTTCTCCAATGGAAAGAATGGTATCTGCTTAGGTCACTAGTAAATGTTTAGTACCTAGCATCAGTCAGTTCAGTCGCACAGTCATGTACGACTCTTTGTGACCCCACAGACTGCAGCATGCCAGGCTTCCCTGCCCACCACCAACTCCCAGAGCTTGCTCAAACTCATGTCCATCAAGTCAGTGATGCCATCCAACCATCTCATCCTCTGTCGTCCCCTTCTCCTCCCACTTTCAATCTTTCCCAGCATCAGGGTCTTCTCCAAGGAATCAGTTCTTTGCATCAGGTGGCCAAAGTATCAGAGCTTCAGCTTTAGCATCAGTTCTTCCAATGAATATTCAGGGTTGATATCCTTTAGGATTGACTGGTTTGATGTCCCTGCAGTTCAAGGGACTCTCAGGAGTCTCCTCCAACACCACAGTTCAAAAGCATCAATTCTTCAGTGCTCAGCTTTCTTTATAGTCCAACTCTCACATTCATATATGACTACTGGAAAAACCATAGCTTTGACTAGACAGACCTTTCTTGGTAAAGTAATGTCTCTAGCATAGTGCCTATGATATATAGAAGGCATTGTAATAAATAGAAATATTAGAATTCAAAGCCTTCCTTTGAGACAGAGGGAAAGGGGCAGGGCACAACCATTAGACACTGTGCTATACTATACTTAGTTGCTCAGTCATGTCCAACTCTTTGCAACCTCACGTACTGTAGCCCGCCAGGCTTCTCTGTCCATGGGGAGTCTCTCCAGGGAAGAACACTGGAGTGGGTTTCCATGCCTTCCTCCAGGGCATCTTCCCAACCCAGTGATTGAACCCAGGTCTCCCACATTGCAGGTAGATTCTTTACCATCTGAGCCACCAGGGAAGCCCATTAGCCAATGAGGATATGACAGAAACTGGTTATAATCCATGAGTTCCAAGATGACAGAAGACTGGACTTACAGTAGACCTTGACTCTCATTACAGATTCACTGTAATACATCAGCGTGCTACATGACACTCCCACAGGTGCCATGACAGTTCTGAGGTAAACCATAAAAGACCAAAAAGTGGGCAGTGACCCAGTTCCTGGAAATTTCTGCCCCTCCAGCAAAATGGTTGGAATAATCCACCCACCTGTTGACCTATGAAATTACCCAGTCCATAAAAACTAATCATCCCATATTTTTGGGCTTCTCGCCTTCTGAGATGGCCCACACTTAAGTCTATGGAGGGTGTATCTCCCTGAAGAAATCTGTTTTCACTCTACTTCAGCTCGCATGAAGCCAAGGACCTTCACTCGGCAGCCCATCCCAGAGACTCACCTAAGACCTAGAACATGACCATCCTCCTGCAACAGCATAATCTGGTCCCTGACTACCACTCCCAACTCTCCAACCCCATACTCCCATTCCCATCAGACCTTTAAAAGACTTGAGGGTGACCCAAGGAACATGCTTGCTTGGCATATGCTGCTCCTTTTCCCTGGAATCCTCTTTCTCTCTGTGTTTAAAGTGGTAGATTTCTGCTCACTCCTGGGATCCAATTCTGAGATCTTCAGAGAGTACTCTCTGTACTTCTCTCAGAGTGTACAGAGAGAAGATGTCAGAATTGTATCATCTCCAATTTATATTTCAATTCCCAAAGCTCAGCACACACTATGGTAAAGGAATAAATGAATCAACCCACCAATCTATTTGGTACTCAAGGGATTTTAATTTCCTGCCACAAAAAGTCACCAAATTCCTATTCCCCGCAACCCTAGACTTTGCAATGTAAATCAAATTACCATTTACATCTCAAAACATAGCACACCTTTAACATTCAGGATATTTATCATGTCCCTTCACTCAAAAATGTACTCATTCTCTAGAGGTTATTAAAATTTTTTAAATTAAACTAAATATGGTTGTAATCCAATTAAGCCAAATACCTAGATGAACCTGAATAGGATCCATTTAAAATAATAGGCCTGAAATTAGGTGGAAGAGTTTCTTTTTCAGAAAGCTACATTTTCATAATTATTAGTATAATACCTCAAAGTACATTTCATTAGTACTTATCGCCACCCTAAAAATAATAAGATGATAAGATATTTAATAATGTGGTGGGCACTGAAATCTAATTTGCCAGCAACTCCATTATCTAAAAAGGAAGCAAACCCTATGAAAGTCTATTTTTTACATAATTGCAGGTGATGAATTTCATGCAATGATTATGAAACACACAGGACATGGAATGGATCACTTCCATCTTCAAAAGACTGATATTCAATACTTTGAAACTGGTGACATTTAACATGAGCATGTTAGTAGTACTATAGAACAATCAAATATCCAAAGTCACTAAAGAATATACAGAGTTGTTAAAGAATTGGTAACAGTTTCTATGGAAGTTGCAGAATTGGTTGTCAAAAGTGAGATGGTAACAGAGGTTATTATTGTCCATAAATTTTTAAAACCATAAAAAACATCAAGGACGTGTTTGTTGGGTTCACTGTAAATCTTTAACATTTGCAACAGGATACAATGAAGTCATATAACATTTCTGAAATGCTACTCTCAAGTAAACTGAAATAACTCAAGACATGAGAAATTTGTTAGTATTTTAAAATAACTCAGGGTGTTTTCATCTTTAGAGCACATGTCGGCAAGGGTATTCCATATAATGTAGCACTTGCAAAAAAAAAAAAAAAACAAATATTCTTAGAAAGATTCTACCATACTATACTGACAACACCATATGTCCTGTGCATCCTTTTTACATTTACTGTTGAGAGCTTACCAAGTTGAATAAATACTTACCACTAACATTTTCTTGATTGTTCACGTAAATTATTTTTTCATACTTTTAAAATTAAAGTAGAATTCACACAGTGAAATGTAAAGATCTTAAGTATAATTGGATGAACTGTCACAAATGCATATGTCCGTGTAATCCACATCCTAGTCAAGAGGTATGTTGTATAAAGATGCTCTAGAGATTATAAAGATCATGCACACTTTAGAAACCTCAGTAAAGTGTGTCATTTAAGATAGGAGGAGAAATCACAAGGTAAGTAAAGTTTGCTAAATTTTTTTAAAAATTGCACACTAAATCCCTTAAAATGTAAACTCAAAGTCCTGAATCAGACATCTCCATATACAAACAAAAAAGAATTCATACAAGATATGTCTTTTTCATCCAAGTTAGAATGAATTTGATGATTCTGAAAACACTCTGCTATTCATCTCAACACTGAATTACTTTTATGAGTCAACGGTATTGTAAACACTGCAAAACCTCAGAGAGAGTTTCACACAGCAAAGATCATTTACATATACTAATTTGGCAAAAACTGCTTTCCAAATCACAATGTTTTACAAAAGCCATATTCTATTTTTCCTTTAGTGCTTTTTTGACAGTTGGAAATGGGTACAAGTTGTAATTTACTTGCATCCATTTCCTACTTTAGTAGTGTCCAGTAAAATCATTCAAACAGCATGACAGATAAAAGGCACTACTGAAAAGTGTTTGCAGTCTTCTGAGAGCTATAATGTGCACTGAATGCAAATGGTAACTGATGATTAAAATATATATATGATATATACTTATATATATAATACATACATATGCCTGATGAGTACTAAGATAGTGTCTCAATGTATTTAAGGATCCTGCAATATTCATGTTACATGAAATTGTGTGCATTGATCAAGTAATCCCCAACGCTCCTAATCTGACTTTAATTTACCTTAATGGAGGATTGCTTTGGGAAAAATCCTGCAAAACACAGTGAAATCTGATGACGGGTAGCCATTTGTTTTTATAGTCATGAAAGCAGAACCACAAAAAAAAAAAAAAAAAAGTGTTTTTCATTAAAAACATTCCACAATTTGAAAATTATGGGGAAAATAGGCAATGAATCACAAGGAAGAGAGAAAGTCAATTATGGCGATTACCAAAACAGCCACACAACATTTCAGAAATGCCTGACTGAACAGGGTCACAATACACTTGGAGTTATGTGAAACAGAAAATTAACCAGTGTTTGCGCCCAGTATGTGTGTTTTGTTAACAAAGTGATTTTGATTGAGTTTATGGTCACATTGCAGGATCACAAGACTTCACAAAGAGGATTACTTTAAATATGAAATCTTTCAACTGTAAAAGTAATCATGTCTGAAGGAGGTTGGATATTAAATATTTCTCTAAATTGGAGTTATCTCTCTTTTTCTTTTCCAGGTTGCCTGAGGCTTCATTTTTTCCATGAACTGAATAACTACACATACCCTGCAAAGAACAGAAAATAATATCTTAAATGAAAAGAAATGCAACCCTTCACTTCATATTAGTACTCTCATAAATTTAATAGCCACTGTTCATTATACAGAGAGCTACATAACAAAAAGACATTTTCTTTCCTATTCTAACTTTGCACAAGAAAAAAACAATCAGTAGTACAACTGACTTGATATAATCTCTGTGGGCCCTAAAAATCTTAACAACAGTCCCAGTTCATCTAGAGGCCACAGCCACACAGCTAATGGTGAGAAGAAAAAATAATAACAATCAAGGTTTAAAGGTTAAGATGTTTACAGCTTTTCTGACTTACTCCCTAAGAAAATTTCGCTAAAAAATTAATCTTATTGGATGGTACTCCCAAGACGTGATTATCATGGATTTGAACATGTGACCTTTGAAATTTGCAGAATGTCTGAGCATAGCTACTTGTGATGATCTACAAGCCTTACATACACAATGTGACAGGCAAAAAGATGGAGACAGAATTGGGTCCAGTAAGTATAAATGTATTTCAGTTTATTCATTTATCACCTTAGTAGGTCTTACGTAAGAATTCTCATTATCCTCTAGATTCTGTAAAAAAAATTTCAGAGAATAAGCATGGTGAAAGTGAAAGCATTAGTTGCTCAGTTGTGTTCGACTCTTTGCAACCCCATGGACTGTGGCCCGCCAGGCTCCTCTGTCCATGGAATTCTCCAGGCAAGAATGCTAAGTGGGTATCCACTCCCTTCTCCAGTGGATCTTTCTGGCCCAGCAATCAAACCTGGGTCTCCTGCACTGCAGACAGATTCTTTATCATCTGAGCCTCCAGGAAAGCACATAAGCATAGCAATTATAGCTAATAATACTGCATCATATAGTTCAATGTTTCTAAGAAAGCAGATCTTAAATGCTCTTACCACAATAAAGAAACAGTAATTAGGTGATAGGATGGAAGGGTTGGAGAAGGAAATGGCAACCCACTCCAATACTCTTGCCTGGAGAATCCCACGGACAGAGGAGCCTGGCAGGCCACAGTCCATGGGGTTGCAAAGAGTCAGACACGACTGAGCGACTAACACTATGACAGGATATAATTTTTATATCCAGAATCGTATAAGAAATTCAGTAATTTTGCAAAATATTCTTGTTAAACATCTCACCACCTTTTATAATTTGTTCTCATTTGTTTCAGAAATAATATTAATAACTGCTTATACATCTAAGTTCTAAAGTTTTTACACAAAGGGCAATGGCAGCAAAAGTGATAATAATTGTAGCATCAATACTAATAAAAATGGCTCTATTTACTGAAAACTCCACGTGTCAGAGCACACTATTCATTAAATGCATTATCTCATTTAATGTTCACAGCAATACTAGGAGGGAAGCAGGTGTTCCTGTCTTTCCTACTTTAGAGATAAGGAAACAGGGGATCAAAGAGGCTATTACACAGCAGGAATTTAAACTCCAGTCCATGTAGAGAACACACAATGAGCTAAGATATGCAAAATCAAGGATTTCTAACAAACACACCTTCGGGCGTTCCCTCTAGAGCTTTGGACAAGACATTGAAACTTCCCATTTTTCAGATTTTTTGCTATATAAAATAAAGGCAGAAAAGAAAGTGAATACAGAATTGCTTTATAGCAGGCAGCTTCGTAAATCCTGAATTTATGGGTTGGGGTGGGGGGGTGCGGGGGGCGTTATTCAAAGCAAATAACAACTCAGAGCAAAGCTGGTGCTTTTGCCTAAAGGGGTGAACATGACTGAACTGAGGAATCCAACTGCGTGGAAAGGGCCAAGTTGACACAATCTAGGTTTTGAAAGGACCCGCAGGTTACAGTGAGTTAATCAGGAAAGGCAGTGGTCTAGACAAATATTCAATCGAGGGCCAGTGCTGCAGACCCAGAGAGTCAGCAAAGCAGAGCTGGAGTGTGGGGTGTGGAGGGGGGACTGGATGGCCTTGGCCCTTATGTGCAAATAGACATGACCCAGGATCTTGACACCAGCTGGAGCAGGGGTGAAATCAGACAGCAAAGAAGGACCTGGCGCTTCATTGGAGGTCTGGGGGCACCGGGAATGGGATAAGACCAGAACTGTAGCCTCCATAAACAGATCTAAGAATAAAATTTGCTTTCCAAAAGAGCTGAGGAATGCCATCCCAGCAAAGGCCTGACTCAGGATACTGCATTCACTAGTCTCTCTGCCTACCTTCTTTCCCAGAAAGTCACCTTCTCAGACACCCACCTCATTAAAACAGCCCTGTTTCCACCTCTCCCCACACACAGTCATTTATATCCCTTCCAAGCCGTTTTCTTCATAGCACTTAATCACTATCTCATTTATTTTACACACTCTTGTCTGTTTATTGCGATTGATTATCTCCCTACTGGAATGAAAGCTCCCTAAGAAAATAATCTCATCTTTGTTGATGCCTGCTGTATCTACAGTGCCTAGATCCATGTCTGGGACACAGGAGGAACTCAGTAAGTAGTTACCTACTTAATACAAAGATAAATTTCAAAGCAACATTGTTCAAATGCCATTCTTCATTTGCTAGAGTTTGGGGTTTTATGGGCTGCTACATGTTCTATGATATACATTAAGAGATGGCTAAATTAGTAAATAAAAATAAATATAATCAAAGTTAGTGACCTTGAAACTTGTGAATTAATTCAGGCGTAAATACTGCTCAAAATGCAGAACTGGAATGTTTTGATAGTTTAATAGGATACTGACAAAGCAAACTATAAGATATGCTCTATTTCACAAAGAAGGGAGCCCTTGGCACATCTCTAAAAGACCAGAGTTACTGGTTAATCACTAAAAACCCATACTCCTCACGGCCTCTTTTCTTTTTTTGGTTAAAAATAAAAAGGTCTTTAATGTTAGGACATCTACAGAACAACTGATATGTACCACGTGCATATGTGCTAAGTTGCTTCAGTCGTGTCTGACTCTGTGTGACCCTACAGATTGTAGCCCACCAGGCTCCTCTGTCCATGGGATTCTCCAGGTGGCAAGAATACTGGAATGGGTTGCCATACCCTCCCCTCCAGGGGATCATCCCGACCTGGGATCAAACCCACGTCTCTTACATCCCTTACACTGGCAGGCAGGTTCTTTACCACTAGCACCGTCTGGGAAGCCCGATATGCACCACAGATATCTTCAAAATGGTGCCTTATAAAAATACAGTAATTAACTTTCAAATTCTCATCTTTTATATGCAATTCTTAAAATAATTTTAGGTCCTAAGTTCAGAACTTTAATATGCTGTTTTTCCTCTAACCATAAAAAAACTAACTGAAACAAGATTCTGAAATCATGAAAACTGAATTTGAAGTCAAAATAGGAATTTTCTAGGCAGACGATTATCCAGTATCTAACTTTAAAATGAAACAAGACTGTGCCATCTAAACCAAAAGTAATTTTGTTTACTTGCTTTCTTATTTTGTTGTGAGGTTGTAAAGAGAAATAAGAAATTTCAAACTATAGTCAAGCATTTGACTGCAATTAAATTACATATTATACATATACACACATGCATGTATATAAATATATGTGTATATATAATATTACCATGTCTCAGAAGATAAGTAATTTGCATGATATTATGTCGAAATCTGATTTAAGGCTTCTTGGTTTTTAACTCAAAATTTTAGGGTCAATTAAAGTTCACTGTAAAAAATAAATCAGAGAAATTAACACAGAATAATCTATAAGATAAACAGGAGTAAGGGTTCAGTAAGGAGTAAGGGTTCAGTCCAACCAACCATAATAGCAGGAAAAACCCACAGTAATTGAAGGAATATTATAACTGACTCAGTCATGGACCTACAGAAAAATAAAACTGAATGAGCAAACCAGAGATAAGCCTTGAAATATCAACGGTTTCCGATTATTTTAAGGAACATTGCAAATAAACTGAGGAAGGAAGGACTGTTTAGTTTGAGGATAAGTAACTGGCAATTTTTAAAAATCTATTTAAAATCTTGCCCTATATTACAACTACTTGTCCCTTAACAGATGATTTGAAGGTAAGATTATTAAACTACATTCCTCCCTTTGAAAATATCCAAATACTAAGAGCTACTTGGAAACATCTCACTTTTAAAATCAACTAATAAGATCCTTTTGAAATTCAACTCAAAATTAACTCATGCAGATCTTTTTACTGAGCGTAACACTTTTTTCTAATAAACTGCTTGAGACTAAAATGATACCATTTATATACAGTGACAGAAAACACTGATTAAAAACTGGCCATTTAACTCGACATCTTTAAAAAAATATCTGTACACATATAACTCTACATTGGAAATGTATAACATGCTCTACTTATACTTTTTTCTAGCAAAGCAGTACTTGGTTTGTGTGCTGGAATTAAACATGATTATGTAAATAATAATTATTTAATACTTTCAAGTACTTTACCACTTACATAGAAAATCATGTAATTAAAGAACAAATACCAAGTAGTGACAAACAGAATAAACACCAGAAAAACAAGATGAAAAGCTCAGGAAAAGAGAAAAGTCCCCACTTCTGTCCAAGAAGTACACTTCTTGTACAAGGAATAACAACACAGAAAAAGATCATCAACTATTTTGACTATATAACGTTAGAAATAAAATTCCATATGTAAATCAATTATTAAAGTAAGATCAATAAACATGCTCAAAACACACTTGTTGCAAACATGACAAAGAGTTAATATGCCTAATATATAGAGAATGTGAACTAATGAACAAAAATCCTTAGGCAAAGGAAATGTACAGATACTTCATATAACAGGAATAATTACTTGCAAACAAACATTAGGGAGAAAGCATCACTTCCATAATTAAAGAAATTCATATTAAAACAATAATGAAGCAATGTTTTGCTTCTTAAATCAACAAAATCTAGATGAAAATTTTTAAACTGACCAACTGGAGGAAAGAAACTGGTATCCTCAGTAACTACTGGTAGCATTATTAGCACATACATCCTTTCTGGAATACAACCTGGTGAAATATTTCAAAAGACATAAAAATGTTCATATTCTTTGACCTAAGGATACTACTTCTATGTATCAATACTAAAAGAAATAATACAAAATACAGAAAAACCTATCCTGATTAAAATGTTCCTCAAAATGTTGACTTTGGAATAGTGAGGAAAAGGGGGGGAAAAAACAAAAAACAATGGCTACTAACAGGAAAAGAGATAAATCTAGTCAACGAATTATTGGGTAGCCATTAAAGATGACAATCATGATGAGGCAAGATGGAAAAAAAATATATATATATATATATTTATTTATGCCAAAATGATAACTGACAACGAGCTGAAAAACAAGCTCACCATACAGTATAAAGGTCTAGAAATTTTTCTCAAGTCAGAACAGTGGGTTGTTTTGAGGTGATGAGATTATTAGTGACTTTTTTTAGTTCGTGTCTAACTTTCCTATAATGAGGTTATACTACTGTATGACTTTAAAATAGATGAATCAAAGTCAGCATATAGAAATGTGTAAACAATACCACTTGACCACTGTATTAGAGTAAAATATTAGAGAAACTACTTTGGGTTCATGCTCTCTTTCAAATCGCTTCACTGTAACCCAATAAAACAGTAAGAAAGACTTTTCTTAGTCTGTTATTTGTCAAACATACCCAAGTAGACTGTTCCATATTTCTGTGCTTTTCTGTTCTCTACTCTGAGTGTGAGCTATGATCGGAGCTCAGTATTTAATTCAGTCAGGCTATAATTACATACATTTAACATACTAAACATAAACTACACATTTCTGAAACCTAATCATGCCCATCCTTAATTTTTTTCAGATAATTACACAACTAAAAATGATAAATTGGGCCTTTAACAGACTTAGCAACCCTTTGGCACCAAGTACATCAATTAACTACAATACCATATCGGACCAATATTGTATCTCCTACAGTGCACGTACCAATATGAACAAGAGACTCCCATCATGCCACCTGAACTGAGAGTTCTTATGATCATTTCTGTAATGACAAATTTAAGTTCTACACTATTACCTAGAGCACTGCGTCCCACAATTGCCATGTGGTGGGCCTGAGGATTTAGAATATTAAATCTCTCTGGGTGAGAATGTGTGGATGTTTTATACAGCTTCTACCCAATCTTTATATTTCTATGATCATCAAGATTTAGATCTGTAATTACAAGAGGACCCTGATTTTCACCTCAGTTACTGATAGAGACCGTCCGTATAATCACAATAAAAAGCCAAGACTTGAAAAATGAGGCACTGCAAGAGGTGAATGTCCCCAGGCTCCACTGGATTAATTGGCTCAGAGTGCTTGGAACCCCTGCACTTTCCGATTTTGTTATGGGGGCTGAGGATGCGTGAAGCAGAAACACTTCCATCCTTGCCAGGAACCCTCTTTGCTAAGGAAATTTAAAATAATAACAAATCTGCTAGAAATAAAAACAAGCTTTATTTTTTTTTAATGGACAAATTTTCTGGGGAGAGTGGCAGCACACTCAGTCCATGGTTCTGAATCAACACCAGAACACCCTCGGCACTTTGTGTGTGCAATTCCCTGTCTCTTCACAGCTTTCTCAAAGCTACTGCTGCTGCTGCTAAGTCACTTCAGTCGTGTCTGACTCTGTGCGACCCCATAGACAGCAGCCCACCAGGCTCCCCCATCCCTAGGATTCTCCAGGCAAAAACACAGGAGTGGGCTGCCATTTCCTTCTCCAATGCATGAAAGTGAAAAGTGAAAGTGAAGTCACTCAGTTGTGTCCGACTCTTCGCGACCCCATGGACTACAGCCCACCAGGCTCCTCCATCCATGGGATTTTCCAGGCAAGAGTACTGGAATGGGATGCCACTGCCTTCTCCATCTCAAAGCTACAAGCATCACCTAATACACAGTCGATTGTATTCTCAATCAACTGTCTTTAAAAACGCTCATCCCTCATAAACCTGTTTTGGTTCATTTTGATTATAAAAACTGGAGGTACATGGGGACAATCTCAGAACTGATTAAGACTCAAACAACAACAAAAAAACCTACACCTAGCTGCTGCTACATACTTTCCAAAGCATACCGAAAACAAAACAATTCCTGGATATAAGTATAGTTATAGTCGACATTTTGCAATTCAAAAAACAAAACAATATAAAAAGGCTACCTGAAAAAGACAAATGCAGCAACTAACATTATCAGAGACTCTTAGACTGCAGGGAGATCAAACCAGTCAATCATAAGGAAATCAACCCTGAATATTCACTGGAAGGACCGATGCTGAAGCCAAAACTCCATTATTTTGGCCACCCGATGCAAAGAGCCAACTGATTAGGAAAGACCATGATGCTGGAAAAGATTGAAGGCAAGAGGAGAAGGAGGTGACAGAGGATGAAATGATTGGAGGGCATCACCGACTCAATGGATATGAGTGTGAGCAAACTCCAGGAGACAGTGGACACGGGAGCCTGGCGTGCTGCAGTCCTTGGGCTCACAAAGAATCGGACATGACTTAGCAACTGAACAACAAAATTGCCAGACATGGCGATGCTCTCTGTGGGAAGTGATAGAGACTTATGATGTGAAAGGAGAAGAGAAAAGCATCTGGGAACAATCACCTCAGGTTCCATGACCAAGAGAGAAGCCAGTTAGGAGAAAGCAGGGCTCTGTTCCCAGGCACTGTTACAAAGTCCTTCAGCTTTCATCCCTCCTCCTTCCCCTGGCTGCTCTAGGACAGCTCTCCAGAAACCTGAAGTGGAGCCTTTAACCCTTGCCTCAGTGGCAGGAAATGAGTGGAGAGATGCGAGGCAGCAGTTAAAGTACTGGCCTAGTTCTGTCTCTACTGCCCTGCCTCTCATCCCCACTGGACTGTCAGGGGTGAGTCTGGAGGTCCTCATCTGCCTCCACATTTCTTTCAATGACTTCTAATAGGTTGCAGTGATATGTGTCTGTCAGCATTAATTACATGTGACACTGGATTGGCCTGATCCCTGACAAAATCCAGAGCGCGTAATAAAGCAAAAGGACAGTAGGAAAGATGGGAAAGTAGGAAAGATGACAAGAGAAGGCTCCATAATGCTTTTGCCTCCCCAGGTTTTCCTTCAAGCTGCCCTCCTGATCAACCTAACAATACACACATTTGCTCTACTCTGCCGGAGAAGGCAATGGCACCCCACTCCAGTACTCCTGCCTAGAAAATCCCATGGATGGAGGAGCCTGGAGGGCTGCAGTCCATGGGGTCACTGACGGTCAGACATGACTGAGCGACTTCACTTTCACTTTTCACTTTCATGCATTGGAGAAGGAAATGGCAACCCACTCCAGTGTTCTTGCCTAGAGAATCCCAGGGACAGGGGAGCCTGGTGAGCTGCCGTCTATGGGGTCACACAGAGTCGGACATGACTGAAGTGACTTAGCAGCAGCAGCAGCTCTACTCTGCATATGAAGCTTTAAGATGTCAGATTTATGGGTCTGCTGACAACAGCCCATCTATACCAGCTGCCCCATTCAAAGCATCCCCATTCATTCTCATAGCATCCTGTTTGAATGCTAATTGTATGATCACCTACAGCCCTTCAGTGAAAAATAGCTGCAGACAGACAAAAATCACTTGGAAAACAACAGAAAAGACTCACTGAAGAAACCTGAGACACGATGTGGCAGAACTGATAAAACTGAATTTGTTTCCATATGTGACTTCCATAGAAGAGTATTTCTCCACATTGGACAAATACAAAAATCAGAGGGTATGCATCTATGTCATTAGACAAAAAGCACAGAATCGGCTATTAATTCACCTCCCTTGAGGATTATTTCTGAGACACAGTATCTTTCACTTACATCTGACAAGTAGATTCTTTGCTTGTAAGATCAATGGGCATTCTCGGTATACAAATGGCTTATCTTTACTATATATGTACCCTGGAAAATACCACATGACGTCTCAGAACCATCAGGCAGCTCAGTACTGTCCAAACTAACTTTGTGCAACAACAGAATTTTCTGGCTATACTATTCTATACAATAGATCCTACCTACATGTTGCTATTGATCACTTGAAACACAGCTACTACAACCAAGTTTTTAATTATACTTAATTTTAATTAAGATGGTGATTTATTTCCTTATGGTTAAAAAATATATAGCATAAAGATCTGTCTCTGGTTCTTCCCTTGAGTCTTTTTTGACAAAAAGCAGTAGGTCCCTCATCAAAGCAGATGCTGTCTGATGCAAAACCTTCCTTCATCTGAGAACCAGCAATGCATCAGCAAGAAGCCCATTTCCTGCAGTATATGAAGGACAGCATTAGCTACAAATTCACTTAGGTTCTGGAGACCAAGGCGGAAGGGCTAGCTGGGACAGTGAAGTCTCCTCAACATAAAGTTTAAATTAACATCCTTTCTTGCACCCTTGGAAGATTTCCCACTCACTCTCTGAGAAATGGCAATCTTTATGACAAAGAGGCTACTGTGGTCTGTTTTATAGACAAAAATGTGTTTAGTTCTCATCGCAAGATATGAAAACGTAATGTGTCACTCTGGTACCTAAAAAATCCAAAAGGAAAAAATAGAGTCCTATGTTTAAAATATCTAGAAGATCACTTATGTACCCTTTGGCTATCAATGATAACATGTTCATGTACGTTTGTGGATGCCAGCTTTTATTCATTTGTTTATTTCATTATTTTTCTCAATTCTAGTTGCAAAGAATGTTACTACTATAAAATCCTACGATATCATGTGCATCTTTTCTTCCAAATGATGAAAACGACTGTGAAAACAACACAAACAGAAATGGTAGCTGGCCTTTTAAAAACACTAATTTAAAAATATTATTCACCTCTATACTACTTTTACTTAGTATAGTTTTTTCCCATTACTAACAATAATCACTACATGGGTAGTTAGTTACACTCCTTAAAGGACTCTATCATTTTTTAAATGCTTTGAAATAAAATATTCTTCAGAAGGAGGCTAAGAAGATGCATATTTTTTTTAATATTTCATAGAAACTAACCATCTATACAATAATCCATTGTCTGCTCTACCAAGGTGATTTATTAAGGATAATGAAGCATATGATTTAATAGCTGCCACAAATTCTTTTTCAAGTAAGATGGGTATAAATAATACAAAAAGATGGTCCAATAATAGCCAAATCCTAACCTAAGAACTATTCTATATGCTGGATCACAGGAAATTAGATGAGCTCAATTAACTATGAAGCCAAGTGAAGGATGGTTAGGCAATCAAGGCTCTAACCACCTCCTCTTATTCTAGCAATGATTATTAGTATTATTTAGTGAAACCTGTAAGCTTTACTGTCACGGTAACTTGAGTAGCTCTTTTTTCCACATGGCAACAGAGTGTTAGTCGTGTCTAACTCTTTGTGATCCCAAGGACTGTAACCTGCCAGGTTCCTCTGTCCAACTGCCATTCTCCAGGCAAGAATACTGAAGTGGGTAGCTACGCCTTTCAGTCTCCAATAGAAATGTACATTATGCTAGAATTAATTTTCCAAAATCTTAAGAATTCGGATCTCTGCCTATCTGTGCAAATTGTACCTGGCAGCATTTGGCTCATCCTTTCATTCCCACAATGCCTTGCATTTAGGAAAGATAAATGTACGATCCTTTAAAGAATAAACACAAAAATGGGAGAGCAGGTAAGTGTATAAAATGAGATTTCTAAGATCCTTATAGGAAAAAAAAATGCATTTCATATCCCTGTGAGACCTGTTTCTAACACTGATCACTCAAACTTTTGAGTTCTTCTGATGGCCAGTTGCCAAGAAGTCACTTCCTTTGGTGACAAAGCTCTCCTTAGGCCAGTTTCCTTTAAAGCATGGGGGAAAAAACCCACAAAATCATACACAGTGTTTAAATACAAGTGTCCAAACAGCTCCTGTTTGCAAGTTGACATACTCCTCTCCCAGATCTCTTTGTTTAATACTGAAGTCTTAGCAGGGCCTTATGAAATCAGTGAGGCGAAATTTCTGACAGGAAATACAAGCGGTCATACAAGCCAGCTGCTTGGCCTAAAAAGATTGTCTGGCTGTGCCTTACAGACATGGCACAGACATTCATTGATAAGCTGGCACAGCTAGTCCTGTCCCCATGCCACCCAGGGAACCTATCTAAAATAAGATTAGAGGCTGCAAATCCTAGTGTTCATATAATACTGGGCAGTGGAAAATTTCCATGGCTCATCGTAAACAAGGGGCCTACGTGTGAGACATATGTCACCTTCTGAAAAATGTCGGCTTCACCGGGAGTGTTCCACACCAGCATATTTCCACACTGCAGTGCCTACTGCGCCTGCCTGTCCAAGCCGGGCTTGCCAGAACTGAGATCAATTTTATTAGATACCATTAGTCTCTGTTAGGGCGGTCATTTGAATAACAACAGATTGGCAAGTATAAAACTAAGGCACCTGTTGTACATTTGGCAGCCTCATTGAGGCCCCTTAAAAAGAAAACAAATACAAGCTACAATCATGCCAGGCAATGGCTTTTGGTTCAATAATGACCATGTGTCAGAATTAAGTGCATCTGGGAATTCCTACCACAGCCAGATGTAAAGGCAGATTTGTCTTGTCTAGTGGCATATGAGGAGACACACTCAGTATACACAGATTTGGCTTTGTCTTGGTTTGGTAGGGAGCTAGGTAAGTGGAAGTTAGCTCAAGTAAACTAAAATTAATTACTTAAGCAACTGACAATATAATCATAAATAGTAAAGTTAAACATTAAACATATGGGTTGTAAGATCTGGGCTATGAGCTAGCTAACCTCTGCTTTTTCTAGGCACGTGAATTTTTTCACAAATTACTCAGTAACAATGTGCCAATATTACTAGGACACTGAGTCAGGCGGCCATGGGGTAGGTGTTAGAAATGCCATGGGGGAATGGATTTGGGCTTTGGCTTTGAGGAATTTGTAATGAATCAGACCATTAACAAGCAATTACAATGCATTATGAAAGATGCCATATGTAAAAGGCGTTTGCGTCTCTAAGTGCTAAAAGAAAGGGTATCCAGGTTTGTCAGGATGAGAAGACTTCCTGGAAGAGTTTTCAGCTCAGCTAAGCCCTGAAGGAAGAGGGGAATTAGGCAAAGATGGAAGCAGAAAGGAGTTTCCAGGAAAAGGAGAAAGCATGCTCAGAATTACACACAGAAGAATCAAAGTAGCACATCAGGCAAATAGCAAATACTTTAGTATCTGGACTGCAAGTGTGTTGGGGTGAGGGAAAGGGAAACAGAAAAAACAATTGTGAGAATGGCAAAGTGGCAAGGGACAAGGAAGGGAGAAGGACATCAAGGGCTGAGTGACTTTTGTTGAGTATTTCAAGCTTTACTTAGAGCAGAAGGGACAGCCACTGGAGTATCTGAAGGAGAAGGGTGACATAATCAGATGTGAATTTCTTAAGGAACACGCTGGCTACAGAGCACCAAAGCAACCACACTGAGACCCCAAGTAAACACAGAGAGGTTGCAGTCTAGGCAAAAGAGGAAGAAGGCCTTGCCAGCTAACATATTAAAAGGTAGTGAATAATTTTGCTGAAAGAAAGTTAATAGTTATTTTGGCATACTGGAGTAACAAGAACTTATTTAGAGAAAACAAGTTTTAAATGATAAATTTAAAATCAAGATTTAAATAGTATATCTCTTAGTTTTTTTTGATAAAGAGAGATCAGATTTAAGGTGAGTCTAGGCAAAAGTAAAATGCAGATTCAATTCAATTGCACTTAGCCAACAATTTCTTAAATAGTACCTGGATATTTTTAACAATATTTATTGAACTTCTCACTCTTTATAACTATTAGCATCAAAAAACATTATGAGCCTTATTATGGAAGAACCTTCACTACACAGTCCTCAAACCTTCACTACACAGTCCACACAGCTCCTGGCTCCTAACAGGTTATGTTTATAGATTAACCCACAGGAAAACATGACTAAATAGGACAGTGCATGCATGTGAGAGACCTGGGCATTTCAGAAACCTGGGCAAAGAAGACTCTTAATTGTTGACATACTGTATGAGCCATAAATGACCAAAGCATTTTTCATGTAACTTTATGTGCTATGTCTGATTTAAAACTTCAGGGTACCTTGTTGTCAGAGAAAAAAATAATTTTCCAAATCAAACAAATCAAACATCCTGTCTTGTATTATTATTTTTAAGACCATAATTAACCAGAGATAGGTTATCTGTTGCCTGATCCCCCTCCCACCAAAAAAGCTAAATTTTTATAAAGATGGGTTAAATGAGAAAAATGTTATAAACTCATCCATTACTGAACATGAAATTAACAGGTGAGTTGCAAAAAGAATATTTTAGAAGATAGTATAACTGGCAAAATTTCCCAGATACAGTTGGCAGGGTAGGCTGCCAGTAAACAGAACACATACATATCAGTCACTTGGCATAATTCCATTTCTTTGACAGGAGGCTGTTCATCAGATATCTCTGCTCAATCTATAGTTCTCTTTGTAAAAATGCTTTTGATTCCCTACCTGTTGGGCAGCTATGAAAATGCAAGCCTTTGTGATTTAAAAAAAAAAAAAAAAAAAAACTATTCTTGGTGGAAATATTTTATTTAACCACTTCTACTCCAGGACTAACCCAAGAGCTCAGGAAGTTGTGTGACTGGCCTGAAAGCATATAATTTTAGAGCTGAAAGGCAACTGCAAAAAAAAAGAAAATTAACCAGTCCAAACCAAACAGTTTGAGTTCAAAAAAAAATTCAGTCCCAAGCAGAGAAAGAAACACAGAGACTCTCCAGAAACAATGGGAAAACCTACATAATGTTTAAGATTCTTCCTGAATTTGGTTAAGAAAGCACCGTGTTATTGCGCCTATGTGCCTGGTATATATGAAGTAGTTTAAAAAAAAAAATCATATCATTCACAAGAATATATTGAGGGTTTAAGAGAGGAGTGGATAATAGTTGGGATCATAACTTAAAATCTTGGCTTTAAGTTACATCTAACTATGCAACCCGGGCAAATACTTAACCTCTCAGGCTGTCTCTTCAATGTGCCTGCTAAGTCACTTCAGTCATGTCCAGCTCTTTATGATCCCATAGACTGTGTAGCCCGCCAGACTCCTCTGTCCATGGGATTTTCCAGGCACGAATACTGGAGTGGGTTGCCCTTTCCTCCTAAAGGGGATCATCCTGGCCCAGGGATCAAACCCACCTCTCTTAGTTCTCCTGCATTGGCAGGCAGGTTCTTTACCACCAGCGCCACCTGGGAATCTCCTCTTGAATAACTGATGATAATAAAAGCATTTGACTTAGTGTTGTTTTAGACATTAAACATGACAGTGAAAATAAAGTGCTATGCTGAACGCCTGGGACATGTAAGTGCTCAGTAAATTTTAGCAACCATCACAATTACAACTTTATATACCAATCACTATTATTGTACTTTATAAATAAAGAAAATCAAAAGAAATTAGTTTTCCACCTATCTCAATGTCCTGAGCATCATCAAAGGTTTCAACTGAATAATTATTCTTCAATGTCATGATTTCAATTAAATTCAACTCAAAATAAATTCAAAGCAAAGAACATGTAGCACTTGAGTTGAGAATCGGAAAATGAGAGAATAATTAGGAGGATTTCAACAGCTCCAAGTTAGGACAGCTGGCGAGAAGAGAAAGGGGATTCTAAGAACAGCACTGGTAGAACCAAAAAGGTACCTGCAGGCAGGGGCTCTGACACTGCAGCAGGTCAGAGCTCTTGAGGTTCTGCAGAGAACAGAGGCTGGACATACAAGCTGGGATTAGACTGCAAGGGGCTTTGACTGCTTTGCTGGGAATTCAGCACTTGAGGATGCAGAGTTGAACGCCTTAAGTTTCAGAAAGCAAAAGTTTTTAGGAAGAACTGAAAAGGAGAAAAGAGAAAATAAGGTACCAAGAAAAAAGTATGGATGAAAGATTATATTTTAGGTTTATAAAATATAGAATGTGGGACAAAGGAGAGCTTTCTACTTCTCAACTATCTAACAAGCAGATTAAAAAAAAAATTCAGATCTGGAACCCCAGAGAGAAGTTATCAATTTTATTTTCAGAGTCATCTATGCAGAAATTATTGCTTCTATGAGAAGTAGATAGGAATAGCTCATGAGACAGTATAGACAGTGATCTGAAGAGGGCTATGGATAAAACAGTAAGAGTTTAGAATGGAGATGGGACACAGAGGCCAAAGCATACAAGGGAAAGCAATGTTGATGAAGAAAGTGAGGATCAAAAAAAGGACTCAGAGACACCCTCCATCCATGAGATATTTCCAATGGAAGATGCTCCCCAAAATGCATCCCTCTAGTAAAATATTATAACTCCCTTTTTCCCCCAAGAAAAATGTGAAAATCATTAGTTAGCCATTAAGTGAATTTAGAAAACTTAAGACATTTCCAGTAGATTATTTCTATTATTATCAATTAGCCTACTACTCCATTTAAATTAAGATATACAACAGAATTTATAAATAAGGATATAAAACCAAGTATCTAAAAATCACCCACTGAATTATTTCAACCAGAAAAGTCAAAATGAATAGCCATATTTTCTCTCTTAAAATCCTTTAACAGTATGTTAATTAAGTTACTAGTACAAGCAGTTCAAATATGTGTTTGCAAGAAGGCTGGGGTCTACTTGTGCAGTAAGAAACCATTAGCTCAAGCATGATATGCCCTTTCAGTTAGGGTGGAAGGAGACTGGAGGAAAAAAAAATTTTTTTAATTTTGCAAACAAATGTCTTTTGGGCCTATAATGGAACACTGGATCAGCATTTGATGTGTCTAGTCTAATTTAAATTGTACTGGCGGATCTTAGGGACAGACAGAAGGCAGTAAATTCCTATCCTCCATCAATACATTTGACCTCGGAGCAAACCCCACAACTGGCTACAGGCACTCACCATCCATCATTGCTCTTGAAACCTGATCTTTCATGGAAGGACAGCTGCGCTGGACAAAGAGCTAAGGAGCTTTCTAAGATGCACCACCATTAAAAAAAAAAAAAAAAGGCAATTCTGTCGGTGCGGTGTTTTAATTAAAGGCTTTTCTAAACATTTCTTCCTCAAGACTTAGCTCGACATCAAATATGAAGAATCTATTAAGATATTTTTCACTTTTAAGCAAAATTCTCTCTTTGTACGTTGTAGGTAAAATCATTTCTAGCTTTTCCTTTAAAAGCTTTCTGAGATAAACAGCGTACTACGGCATACTGATGTGTACAGACTTCAAAAACGGTGCTGGACAGGAAAAGGTAATTCTAGAATCTGTAGTAATTATACCATGTACACAACAGAGTGTACACGACTCATATCCAAGTCTTCATTTTTAAATCAGGAAGCAATAATTTATAGTAGATAAAGATAGCAGAACACTATCATACAAAATCGCGTCATAGAATACAGCATGTCCATTACATCACTCCTGCATCCAGGAATTTTTTTAATTTAAAATACAAAATAAGACAAATTCTTATCTAATTGTATCTTCATCACACCTATGGCTGTTTTCTCCATGTTATGATGGTGAAACAAGACCCTAAATGTTATGTAATTTCTGCCAAGATTCCACAGAAAATAAGTGACAAAACTAAGGTATATAGTTTTTCTTGCATCAAATTCGTATTTTTTTTTACTGTAGTCAAAAAAAAAAGAAGCTGGTCCAGATTTTGCAATCTTTAGCATTATATTTATATACACTATACACCTACATGCTTAAACAAGATTAAATGATAACTGTTTTTCAATTATTAATAAAATCAGTATTAATATCAACCTTTTTGTTAATAAAAGGAATCCGCTTACTGAAGCTTAAAAAAGAAGTCACTTGTTACTTGGGACCCGATGATTAAAGATGACCATTTCATAGATCTGAAAGCACACTTTCCCCTAATCCTGAAGCAATACTGAGAAACACAATTTTCTAAATGCAATTCACAAATCTCAATTTAGTTAGCTACTGCTACATTAAGGAATATAGCTTGAGGACTGTCGAAAAAGACAATTAAGAATTTATAAATTCAATCAATCTCATGACCCTGACAGTTACAATGGTTAAACCCAGTAAATAGCAAAATGGTAAAGGTCACGAGGCTCCTGACATTGTTATCTGAATGTCAAAGTTAAGTCCTGCTTCTGGGCAGTGAATTCAAAGAACTAGGAGAAAACCCAGCTTCAGACAGCTGCTTTTGCTCTTATATTTCATTATAAATGCCGAAGAAGCCAAAGGGGAGCCTGCCACCTAAGAGTGGCTATTTGCAAAGGAGAGCAGAACTTGCTTGCTGCAGGTAGGAACCACAAGGACTATTCAAGTGGTCTCGATACTGTCTGTGCATGGGTGCACCTGATCTGCTGCCTCACAGACAGAATCAGCCATCTTAGCTTTCTAAATTGGCATCTCTTTCATTTAATTTACTGATCTATGACATATATGGATTTGATTTAGGGGGCAGCAGAGGTCGAAAAGCCAAGAAAAAGTTCCGTTTTGCTCTTTGTTTCTTGTAATTTTTAAAAAGTTATAGAGTAACTGACAAGTATTGATATGACCCTATTAAAGATGTCAGCATCAAATAGAAAACCATGAACAGAAAGATATCGAATGTATTAGTTTCAGAGGAAGGAGGCAGGACATAGCAGACTATTTCAGTTATTCTTTCTTCCCAACAAGTTGACAGTATAACCAGACACAATATTTAAATTACCTTAATGTCTGTCTTAAGAATATCTTATAAATGTTAAGAAACTGCAAACTGCTGATTACATAAAAGCAAATGGGTGATTTATTAAAGGGAAAATGAGGGGCATAGGCCTGAAACGTAATTTTGTGAGTTACGTCTTTCAAGAATTCTATTTCATTAATGTTTCAGTCATGCACCACTGTCATGACTCTATTATTTAGGTTATATTAGGTCAGAGACCTCTACAATGTATAAGCGTTTGCTCTTTAACCTCCCAAGACTTATGACGTAAAGAAAACAGTAAACTTCTACATCTGAGGCTACAATTTCATATAATGAACAATCAGCAGGCACAGACCACTTATTCTTTTAGCTATCTTTCTTAGGGGCTTGACTGTGGAGAGCTGGAAACACTTTTATTTTTAAATTAGGGGTGGGAGAATTTGGACACTATAAATTGTCAAAACAAAGGCAAGCCACACATGGCATTTTAATAAGTGTTACCAGCTACTAATTAGAAGCAAATGAAATTATCCATACAGAAAACATATCCCCAAACAAACCTATCCTTTGGTGGAAATGTCACTGTGCCATGATATTATGGAAGCTTAAACAAGGGATGTTTGTTGCAGTGAAATTTACTGATAATTCCCTCCTAAGTAATCTTCCTCCACATTCTCAGGTTTCTTCTGTTGATGTGTTATATAGGAATCCTCAATCTTGTAGCTCACGGAAAAAACAACTCTTTGCAAATCATTGATAATGTAAAAATTCTTTAAACGCTGATTTTGCTTGCAGCTGCAAGTTGTCTTTATGCCATCACAAGTAAGTAGCTTTCTTTAAAGATTTTTCCAAGAAATCAAACAGTACAAAGAACTGAAAAATAACTCCATAAGGCAAAAACACACTGAGTAGGCCTCACTTAAAATATAACTCATTTACTCAAACTAATCTTTTCAATCAAAAACTACTGGCCCTTTAAGAAAACAGGAAAAAAAAAAAATAGTCTCTGAATACTCTGGAAAACTGAATAATTATATCTTTCTATTTAGCATTTCATATATTCATGCTTATAAAATGAATCCTAAAAGTGTACTTTGTGGCTTCTAAGTTGAATATATTACATTCAAGGTAAAGTTTATTTTCGTGATGACCAGAAACTTTGGGAAAAGGGCACCTATGATCAGAGATTAAAAGTATATTTAAAGATGTGAGCCTAAAAGTTTGATGCTCTCAGAATCATAAATTAGAGCATATACATACTTCAACTCTCCGACTACCCACAAATACACACTGAAAGGGTATTTTTAAAGCCAAATCACCTTGAGAAATCCATCACTCCTGAAATGGCACTTTTAATATGTAATTGTGTTAATGAATTCTTATTTATCCATAGAATCCTTTTAAAAATAGAAATGTTCAATGACTTGATAAATCAAGTTTGGTCTGAAGGATAGTCAATATGCAAATACTTACAGTGTGCTCTTTTACAAATAGTCACCCTTGTCAGTTTGAAAAACTGAAAATCAACAGAAGAACAGTGTAAGTATACTTGACCTTATTGCCTAATGTCTATCAAGATTGCCACAGCTGGTCGATTTCAAATTTGTGAAACTGACACTTAAAAATGTACTGTGCATCCCCGGCGCAGGTCCTCAAGTGCTGACTAAACTGTAGTCACAGCCTCAGATTCTCCTTCCACACAACTTGCACAGCACTTACAAAGCCAGTTTAATCACACCATCAATCCATGACTACACATTCCTTAAAGTAATTCTGCTTCCTTTCTCTTTTAACCTTGCATTATGCAAATAACATCCTTTTCCAGTCCAATAAGAAAAACTTCTTAACGTTCCTATTTGTTTATCCTTGACATACACTGAGAACTAGGATCACATATGAATTTGCAGAAATACCTCTCCAATGTTCCACACACTCTGTGAAAAGTCATCCTTGCACCACCATAGTGTAATGCTCTAAACAATATTCTTGAAAAACCCTTCAATCAATGTCTATGACTAACATCAGAGCATGAGTTAATAGGTTAAAAAGACAAAACAAAAACACAGGGGACTGCCTACCTGATTCTTTTTAAATGTTTCTCTAGGAAGGGTTTTCTTATGCCATACCAGGCTATCTCCTGGATATAAGAACAGTTATACAGGCCCCTAGTGGTTTAGCAAATAGCAGCAGATGAGGGGATTCCAATTCTTAGTTCTGGACTTTGAGATATTCTGACTATAAATGAATGTCAATCTTAAAAGGAAAATCAAATCATTGTATTTAATACTTTAAGCAGTTTTGCTTTTATGATTATCCACTGAAATACATATATATTAAAATACAGCACTGCATTTCATTACTTTAGCAACTACAACTGCACTGATCTAAGAAGAATTTGTTACATAACCTCCACAATAAAATATTTAATTCATTCACCTCTTTGCATGTCATTACAAAAGTAATATATTACTCATACATTAAAATATATTTGAGAGACACTTTTCCTCTTTGAATCTTATTTCTATTATACTAGTATTACTGAGAGCTCTAAGAACAGATTATTTCTATGTAAAGTGCTCACTATTTAAAATGAAATATAGATACAAATTGAATGCCACTTTTAAAATAGTAGAAATCTAAAATAAATGTGCTTCCCAACAAACAAAACCAGTGTTTTATAAACAAAGCCAGTGATAAAACTTACATTAGAGTGCACCTATTTTTAAAAATCTACAATTAATAACACCACTTAATCCTCATCCCCTAGCTGCCTTTCCTTTAAAAAAGAAAATTCTAGGCAGGCATTTTTACAGCTTTTAGCAATTTTTAACCGGACACAGTCTGACAGCTGAATTCATAGAACTGACCAGCTTGTCAATTTCACACTTTGAAAGTACAATAATAGCTGATAGCATGAGGGTGAATATAAGAAATCTGTCACAGAATTGCTAGCTCCATTGAAAAGCAAAGTATAGTATATAATTATGGGAGGTGGGAGGTAGGAAAATTTTGCTTCAATTGTCCATTTTGGAGATCTGTTTCAAGAATTCGGACATTGAGCATTGAAATTGTATTCTCTCTTTGCTAAGCTAATAACGTAACATCCATCTGTGGCATATAAAATGTTTTCTAAATACCTATAATATCTATTAAGCTTTGTCCTGGATATCATCATATTAACAACATGAGAATCTTTAAGTTGGTATCACTTAAATATTCCTTTAACTCAGAATATTTCAAATCTTGGCAGTAGATCACCCTGGTTTTACTCAAGTTGAGTAGTGAGTGTGTATACTTTGAAACAGAGATAGAATAGCCAAAATGGTTAGAAGTATCAGTGGTTGGACTAACTCCCCATATGTGTGCTACAGTATGGTTGGAAAGAACACACCAAAAGGAAAGGTCCACGTTTGAAGCTCTGGAAGTCCAGCAGCGAATCTATCTCAAGTCACAAGCAGCCACTAGTCTCTGACAGGCTCAAAATGTGTGTGCTCTGCTCTAAGTCACTGGTACTATGACTGTGGGCATGTTAAAAAAAAGAGAGGGGGGAGAAAAAAAGTTTAAGAGAAAATTCCTGACTCCCTCAGGAATCTTCCTGGAGGTTTAAGGCATCCTGCAAAGTGTAAGCTGGTCTGGGGATCACTGTTAGAAAACAGAGGAGACATCAGACAAGTCATGTACTGGGAAGCAAGCTGGAAACAATACAAATGAATTGTGATCATCCAGGTTTTGGCGAATGGAACAATACTGGAGCACCCAATTAATGAAAGCCAAGCTCACCGTGCCCAAGATTTTTTTTTTTTTTTAATCATAAGAAAAGTGACTTAATTTGTTAATGCTTCTAAAAGAAAATCAACCTCACACATGAACGATTCAAGTTTTTTACATGCCAATGTGAAAGCTACAATAAATAGGAAAGCAAAGAACATTTGGTTTGTTCTTGGTTTTCTTTTCAAATTGTTTCCTACAACTTGGACTTATTATAAATTCTAGTTGCCTTCCCCATGGAATGAGTGTGTAAGAAGGGCAGATCGCCACAGCAAAACTATGAGCTTTGATCCTGCCACGGAAAGGTCTCCAAAACAGTCCCCCTCCTCTTTGGCAGCCGCGTAGACTTTCATTCCTGCTATTTCTCCTTCTCCCCAGTAGTTCAGAGGAAAGAAAGAAAAAGAAATCGCCCCCTCTCCGAACCAGCCTTCCTTAAAACAGTACTCACTGCCTCTTAAAAAAAAAAAAAAATTTTGCGGTGGGTGGCAGAATCTCTGGGTAGGGTCGTACTGCCCCGCCGCTCCACCATTTCCCCAATATTACGCCCATCCCAGGAGGAGAAAGCGGGGATGGCACAAACACAGACTCAAACACCCTCATTCTCTAGAACTGCCACTCTCCCAGGTCTGAGGTTTTAAGCGAGAAACGAACCGTGCAGGGGAGGACCTCTGCCCAAGGAGGTTCAGAAGAGCAAACTGTTCGCTCCAGTGCCGGGGCGCCGGGCTCGCAGACGCGGGAGAGTGTAGCTCCGGTCCCCGAAGCGCGGGCTGCGGGAGCCTGGCTCTGGCGAGCGCAGACCCCAGACGACTCAGGGGGGCGGACCGGGTCAGCTCGGAGGACTCACCTGGTCATGTTGGCTCCGGGCAGCCGCCGCCACCGCCTCTCGCGCCGCCACCAGCACTTTCCTCCAGCGCCTTCGCCCCCCGCCACGGCCGCGCAGCCCGCGCCTGCCCCAGCCGCCGGAGTCCGGGCGGCCGATTTAATCCCGCGCAGCTGCGGCCCCCGCCGCGGGAGCACCCCCAGTGACTGCCGCCGCCGCCGCCGCCTCCGCCCGGTCCTCGCGCGGCCAGCCCAGTCCAGAGCGAGGAAGTGGAGGAGAGTCTGCGAGTGAGTCCAAAACCCCGAAATCCAGCATCCAGAGGAGCGCGTCCCCCCGCCCTCCCTCCACCCCTACCCCCTTCTTCTCCTCCTCCTCCTCCGCCTCCTCCTCCTCTTCCCGGGCCGTCCTCCCGGCCCTTCTGAGCCCGCGGCTTCCGCGGCGGTTTCTCCTCCTCCCGCTCCTCCTGCTCGCCCTGCGCTCGCCTCTCCGGCCGCCGCCGCCGCTGTGTGTCTCCTCCTCCTCCCGCTCCTCGACGCTCCGCCGCTCGCGGCTGGGGGGTCCGGGGCGGCGGAGCCTCTCCTCCCTCCGCCTCTCCTGTTTCCTCCTTCCCGGTGCTGCTTCTTTTAAAGAGGATTCTTTGGCCACAAATAGCAACTCGGCTGCCCCCCTCAACGCCTCCCTGTCCTTCTTTAATTCCCCCCCCCCCAAAAGTGAAGCGCACTCGAGAGGTAACCAGAAACTGAGGCCGGCGGGGGAGGGGGTTGAGAGGCGGCGAGGCGACGCCTGGAGACCGGCCCGCGCGGAGTCAAGGGCCAAGAGAGGGGACGGCCAGTCCAGCTCAGTCCTCGGACCTGGCTTGAAGCTGAAGGCTACGGTTGAAGGCGAGGTGGTTTGGAGGGGAAATTAAATGAAAAAATCTCGGGAAAGTGATTGGAAAAGCTCCTCTCTTTGTTTCCTTGTCTGGGTGATTTCGAAAATCCTCGTAACGTGCTGGGGATCCCACGGAATCGCGGTGCCCCAGCGCTGAGGGATTGTGCGTGCGCGTTGCCAGCGCGAGAGTGTGAGTATGGGTGCGCCCGGGCGAGGGGAGGGCCAAGCCCGCTGCGCCCACTGGCGAATCCCTGAATCTGGACCACTGACCCACTGAAAGGGCCAGAGAGCTGGACCGCGAAGGAAGGAGGCAGGAGAGTGGGAGAAGGAGGCGCGCAACACACATACACAAACACACACACACACACACTTGCAGAGGAGGGGGCTGGGTGACGTCACTTCCCAGCATCCATCCACCAGGCCAGAAAAGACCCCCTCTAACAAATTCACTCATCTCCTAAGAGCTGCACACCCGGTGCTGCTGCTCTAGGTCCTGGCACAAGGGAGGAAAGATGCTGGTCGCATCCCATTCAAAGCAGCGATAACAATATAAGGCGCGGGCGGTGATGAGATGGTTTGTGTCTACAACCCCAGTTCACCTTTGTAGCTTCCATTCAGGGATGTTTGGTGGATCCACTTTGGAATCAGAGAGAAAGGGAAGTATCGAATCAGTCTTAGTGGAATAACTCGTTTGCTTCCATGCCACTTGCTTTTATGATGTTGATAACGCAGTACTCCCCAGCTTGTCTGAAGGACACCATGTAACCCTCTGCCTAGACATGCGCTCAGTTGTGGGGCTACACAGGCTTCATCAACAGAACACACTGTATGGACTGTTAGCTGAAGAGGCACCTTTTTACCTTCTTTACTCCTCAAGGATCTCCAGCAAGTGCAAAAAGTCAGCAGCTGGAAGCCACCATTGGCAACTGGCCTACCAAAATTTTAATAGAAACTTGGTCAGAAAGGTTAAAGGAAAGTCAAGGTTTCCAGTCACCTGCCTTGCTCACTGTGTGGTCAAGGCAGCATATACACATAATACTTATTCCTGTAGGCCGTAGGCAGTCTTTGAAAGACCAAAGGTAAGCCAACTCCTTAGACTGAATCAGCCTAATGATTCAGCTGCTGTCTCAAGCTGCCATTTGTTCCCACTCTTCGTATGTTGTACACCTGAAAGCCACTGAAGGATTGGTCAGTAATCCTCTGCCCCCTTTGTGCTCTAGAAAGAAATCACACGTTTTTGAAAGGCTTCTTGCTAAATGAAGTTCAGTTTTCCAGCAATTTGTGGGGCAAGGGGGAGTATCATCCTAGCGTGACTATTCCTTGTTCTTTTTTTAAATGGTTAGCCTTACAGTCAGAATGAAGAAGACAGCTATTCCTGAGTAAGCCTCCAGAACTTTCTGATAAACCAAGGAACTGAAAGGCTGAGCAGGTTTGCTGAACACCTGCTCCTTATACCCTAAGGATGAATTCAGAAAGTGGAGCCTCTGCACAGGTGATTCTCATTGAAGGTATAAACTCAAACTTGGCTTTCTCATTGAAAACCAGTGAGGCCCACTTTCCTCTTGCAAAGTTGGGTGTTAGATGAACAAACAGAAAGTTTTTCAGAACCCTGGTATTTCCTCTGCTGTTGTCTTTGAAGGAGAGACACATATCCAGTTACCTCATTTAAGAAGATCTGACTAGTTCTGACCTTATTTGAGATCCTGGCTGGGAAGTCTGATTGCTGTCAAAGAAGAAATAGTATCAATATATTCCATTCATAGCAAGTTAGATAGGCTAGAGAACTCAGTGATGCTGGTTACCAAGGTGAGCAACAAGCAAAAAGAAAAGGGATGCAGAAATCAGGGGAGACAGGGCAGTGTAAGTAAATGACACAAGCCCAAGGACCCAACTTCCCTGACACCATGAGGTCCTCAATGTTCCTGTCCCACTACAACCAAACATCTTGGAGAAGAAAAGTAGCAATGAAAGGAAGGGACTAGAGAGTCTGAGCTATTATTGTATTGGGTTGGTCAAAAAGTTCATTCGGGTTTCCCCTGTAACATCTTACAGAAAAACCCAAACAAACTTTTTGGCCAACCCAATACAAAAGAGTATTGTTCAGGGTGATATGAGAGAGAGCACGCACAGGTAGAAGAGCTAAGCTCCCTCTGTACATCTAAGTCATGTTGGGAATAAGACTGCAGCCCCACATACACATATTAACATATTCAGATAAGATTGTAACAAAATAGCTCCCTGTGGCATCTACTACAGTATAGTAGAGAGTTTACCATTTGGAGCTTTGAGGTCAAAGGGCATCAGAGGGGGACTAATATCACCTAATTTTACAAGTAAGGAAACTGAGTCCCAGAGAGTTTAAGGTGACCCAACTATTGGTTGGCAGAAGGAGAACAAAACCCCAGATGGCATCGTCCAGTGTCCCCACCCCCTCAGCTACTCCTAATTGCCGCCCAGTTCTGGATGCAAGAAGCCAGCTTTCAGCTTATCAGTGAGCAATAAATACAGAATATTTTAAAACTATAAATACTTCCACGAAGGAATGGTACTAGACGTTTCCTTAGTTCCTTTCTAGCTCTCACATTCTTTGATGAACAGCACACAGAAGCTCTGCTATAGCACAACCCCCTCTAGTGCATAATTCAGCATACGATGAGTATGAGTCTGTTTTGGACCCCATCCAAGGAAGTTAATTCCTAGAAGTACTGGGAAGATTTTATTCTTATCCATCATGAAGCATCCTAAAAAGGCTGAAAATAATGTTTAAGGACAATAACAGTAATCACTTGTATTATGTACTAAACATCATGCTATCCCACTGTTTTTCAAAAGGCACATCATGACCTTTTCTGGGTCATGAATCTAGTGTGTCGTGAAACATTTTTTAAATGAAAGTAGGAAAGAAAGAAGAGTGCATTATCTCTATTAAATATTGTTTTGTAAAACTTTTGGTCCCATCATGTGGCTAGTGATTAAAAGAAAAAGTTTCAAAACCTCCAATCTTAACAACTGCCCTGTTACTTAAGTATCATTAGCCCCACTGTATAACTGAGGAAACAGAAGCCAAGGGTATAAGTAATTTGGCCAATCTGACACAGCTAGTGAATGGCCAAGCTAGAACTTAGAAACAACTGTTCTACTTCAAAATTTTGTGTTTTTACTTTTATTCTGATTATAAATTATTATCCAAGGAACTGCATTAATTGTTGCTGGTCATATTTCCTTTGTGAAGACTACAGTGATCTGTAGTAAATCCAGGTAGAGTGGAGAAATATGACATAGGTTCAAATGGCATGTTCTGAAGACACTAAACCCTTTCCTAAGGCACTGAAATGAGTATTTGAGACCTCTTCCTGTAGGTGCTAGTTATGCCTAATATATTTCATTAATTTGCTGCTAAATGCACACATGGAATAACAATTAATGGTTTTAATCCTCAAATAACTTAAATATTAATCTCTACAAGTGTTAAACTGTTTGCGAGAGCTTTCCAAATTTAATTCATGTGGCATTTCTCAGTAGCTTATTTATTGATCAAACACAGACCTGGCACATGAGAAAGATAATATAGCCACTAGGGAAGTCCATGAATACTGGAGTGGGTAGCCTATCCCTTCTCCAGCAGACCTTCCTGACCGCAGGAATCAAACCAGGGTCTCTCGCATTGCAGGTGGATTCTTTACCAACTGAGCTACCAAGGAAGCCCCATATACAAAACACAGTCCCTAAACTAAACAATATTTCTATTCATTTCAGAACACAAGATATACAAGTATAAAGTATTCAGACGACACTATAATTCTACCTAAACTGTGAAGAAGAAAGGAAGAAAACTCAGACGCCATGCTACTATTTTTGACTTACATGGAGAATCTATAGACCATTATCACTGCAGGATTAGGTGCTGTTATTCCCATTCCTCAGATTGAAAGCTCAAACTCGGAAGTAGGAGCTGATCAAAATGAGCCTCTAATCCTGATCCTTTTGATTTCACTACCTAAAGTCTAAAGTCTCTTTACAAACAGGTGGGCTTCCAGTAGACAAAGAGGTGGTTAGAGATGTTGAGACATGCTATGCAAACATTCCAGCTTTTCTCCATATGAAGGAAATGTACTTTCTTTTTCTCCAAGGCAGCATTTCCTGTTGCTGTCAGGCAGCAATGTTCTCTTTAAAAACTCCACATCTTTCTCTAAAGACAGGCCTAGAAAAGCCAGGCCTTCTCTCCTCACTGTTCAGTCTGCATTTCACCCTCACCTGCTGTGTGTAGAGGACGTTATGGTACGATGCTATTTTCCATTGGCTCTGCTACTGGAGATTACAGCATGCGACTGTGACAAATGGATATTCCCATTAAATTCTTTAGTAGAGTGGGGCATTCCATTAACCACTGGCACTATCCCAACCCAAGTGAAACATTGGGTCATTTTTTTTCTTGTGAGCAAGAAGTAAAGGAGGAAAACAAAGGATAGACTCTAATTACCTTTCCTATTTTTTTGTGTTGCATGCATTATGATAGCCGTATATTACAATTATTTATAATTAATATATGACAAGCTGTCAGCTAAAATTTAACAGGTGATTTGTCAAGAAGTTGCATTAATTCATACATGAAGCTGTGGATTTCAGTATCTCCAGCAATAAAAGTGTGTTTCGGTTTTGTTGACTTAAACTATTGTGTTTAAATATTGTGTTTAAATATTCGAAGGCCACCTCTCTATATATGTGCAGCATCTTTAAAAAGACAACACATGCTAACACAAATGGGTAATTTGTTAGTAATTTTAAGGAATAAGCACATTCTTCTGAGACTTTAACCTTTAAATGCTAATGTTTTCACTGAAGAAATTAATTGCCTTGTGTTTATTTTGAAATTTTAAACTTTATGATTTGTACACATTTTCAAACGGTGTCTTTGGTAGTAAAGGTAAAGCTGAATGGTGAGAAAAGTAATTGCCATGACTTATGTTCCATTTAGGGTTTGTATCTTACACTAGGGAATTCTGAAAATAAAGACTATTTTAAAATACAAAAAAAAAAAAGATTAAGAAGTCACCAGAAAGCCAGTAATTAATCACCAATGAGGGGGAAATCTAGGGAGACCAAAAACTGATGGAGCAACCTCTATTTTGCTGAATGGCACAAGAATGGGGCAAGAATGGAAATGAATCACCAAGATTTCTTGGGAGTGATAACAAAATTTTTTAAAAAGAGAAACAGTTTGGTTTCAATATCAACGTCATGGGACCTAACCTGGAAATGACGTTAAATTCTGAAGCTACAGTTTTATTATTGGGTCCCTGGCCAACCAAAGTTGGTATTGTGTAGGCGAATGACAGAAAAATGAAGCTGCATTTGTTTAACATTTATTGTGCACAAGGCTGACTTTTATCTGTCAAGACTAGAACTTGCTGCGGGATGTTAATGACTCACAATCCGCTACTGTATTAAATAAAGAATGTGCTTTGAGACTCAGTGGTTGGAGAGAGAGAAAAAAAGATTAAAACCAAGAGGGTAAAACCCAAAGTGCAGTAGCTTTTCAATGTGAGTAAGACTTCTGTGCCCACAAACCAAATTCACTCTTCACGGTTTTACCTAGAAAACCATGCAGAGTCACAAAGTTGTTTGTAAAGGGTCTTTCAAATGAGGTTTCAGAAAGTGATTTTCAGAAACTCACTCAGAAGCAAAACACCACAAGTTGAATTCCATGGGAGTATACCTCTTCACCGGAGAAGGCGATGGCACCCCACTCCAGTACTCTTCCCTGGAAAATCTCATGGACGGAGGAGCCTGGTGGGTTGCAGTCCATGGGGTCACTAAGAGTCAGACACGACTGAGCGACTTCACTTTCACTTTTCACTTTCATGCATTGGAGAAGGAAATGGCAACCCACTCCAGTGTTCTTGCCTGAAGAATCCCAGGGACGGGGGAGCCTGGAGGGTGCCGTCTATGAGGTCACACAGAGTCGGACACAACTGAAGCGACTTAGCAGCAGCAGCAGCATACCTCTTCACAGGCTGTGAATTATAAATGACTGTGACAAACCAGAGCTTTTATTCTCGATCGGGACCCCAGTTACCAGATTTCACCTTGCTTCCCAGCATAACTGTGGATGTTTCTGAAGAAATTCAGGAGCAATTTTCAAGACAATGAACACAGCAAAGACATTAAGATGACTGTTTTTCAGCCACTTTTCAAAGCTTTCTCTATCTTCATCGTATACTTCATTATGCCACTTAACAATTTCTACTGGATGCATCCATACTTGGGATAATATTCTTTTTAGTTGTTTGACAGCAGATTCATGTCTGACTGGAGCCAAAGCTCTTATCATAGAACTTTCAACTCTCTATGTACTCTATAAATATTTGAGAAAATAAAGGAAATGAAGGATGAAGCTAGGAAGAGAAAGAGGAAATGAATTGGTTGTCAATTAGTCTTTCCTTGAGAAACATCACTTTACTTATAAAGCTTCCTGTAGTTCACTTAAAAAGAATGAATTTGTCCCGCCTCTGGTCTCACATTCTTTTTCTTATTTCCTGTTTCTCTGTATTTTGTATGTGTATATTTGCACCGTATTAATCTCTAAACATCTCCACACTCATATTTCACCATCAACAAGCGAGAAGCTGAACTATAAGCAAATCTCAAGACCTCTGCTGAATGACTCGATGGAAGGTAACATGGGCTTAGATATCCCTGAGGCTGGTCAGATGTTACCCTCACAGTCCCTCTTACTGGGCCTGTGCTGAAAGGTAAAAATAACTGTTGAGTTAGGCCTCACTAACTAAAAGATACCACAAAATGTCACAAATAAATAATAGTAGAATCTGAACAGGAGTGGATGGATTCATAGTGCCACAGAATTCTTAACAAGAGTAATTACAAACTTTCATGGCTTCCTACTAGATGTCAGTATAACTGATCAATCAGTAGAATGAAAATCCTTCATACCTCTGATTGGTACTGAACTTTTCATTTCTAACTAGATACACTTCTATTAGGCAGATCAAGCATTCATTTATCTCTAAATATTCTTTTCCTGTATCATCATCTATTATTCCAAAACATCCTGATTTTCAAAACTCATTGATCACATCTCCAAGATTACTGCTCTTGCTGCTAAATCATATCAGTCATGTCCAACTCTGTGCGACCCCATAGACAGCAGCCCACCAGGCTCCGCTGTCCCTGGGATTTTCCAGGCAAGAACACTTTCCTTCTCCAGTGCATGAAAGAGAAAAGTGAAAGTGAAGTTGCTTAGTCGTGTCCGACTCTTTGCCACCCCATGGACTGTAGCCTACCAGACTCCTCCGTCCGTGGGATTTCCTAGGCAAGAGTACTGGAGTGGGTTGCCATTGCCAAGATTACTAGTAACACTAAACAGGTCCAGCAGAAATTTAAACAGGCAAAACAAAAACTATTATTTCCCATATGTATGATTGCTTTAAATCATCAAGTCAGTGCTTATTTTATAAATATAGAAAAATCATTCTTGGTTAGTTATTATCTATTTTTTAATTTTTAAAGGTCACATTTTGTTTCCTTTTCTTACCACCAAAACCCATTTTTCTAATACAAATGGCTCTTTTTTTGGACTCGTACAATAATCTTTTGTATATTCTTCTGCTCCTAATGTTTTTCTTATTGGCCCCAATCTATTCTCCATTGTGCTGCCCAATTAATTTTAATAGAGCACAAGTTTAATTATATAAATTCTATGCTCAAAAAAAAACAAAAAACAAAAAACCCAAAAATCTCAGTGGTTCAGGACTATTGACCAACCTAAGCAGAAATATTCTAACAGCATTGGAAGGCCACCACAAATGGAATGCTACCCGACTCATTTTTCCATTTTAAATTTCCACTGCTTTACTACCAATACCTTAAACTCCAGAATTGTCTGAACAAAATTGTACATTTTTCTTACTCAAGTTTCTTATGATTGCCTACATGTTGAACTCCTGCCCAGCCTTTAAGGGCCATCTCATCAAATCTCATCAACTAGCTGGGCATTTCTTATCTCCCTGATTCTTCTACCCAGGCATGAGTACTACTTCATCTAAAACATCTGATTCTTTGGGTTTCCCTAGAACATTTTTTCTCTATTGCATTAATTCACTATGCTGGATTCTAAACTCACATGGTAATAAACGTGTGTATTTATTCATTTAAAAAAATCTGATTCTTTGAATTTCTCTTGTGCTAAATAGTCTACTGAAGTAAGATGATGGATCACAGAAAGCACTCATGCCCAAGATGTGTTTCATGGCTTATTTAATTGGTATCTATCAGTGATTGGAACCGTAATGAGAATGCACTGGACAGAGTCAGTGGGAAATTACATGAACTTATGTCTAATCACACCTTGAAAATTCTTTTGCCAGGTGACTATGTTTAGGAAGAGAACAATGAAATTCCAAAAATTCTGAGTTAAGATGAATATGAGGAGCTGAAGACAATGGAAACTTTTAACTCTTTTTTTCTCTCTCCCTTTCTTCTCTTTCCTTTATCCCTTCGTTCATCCCTCCCTCCTTTCCCTCTCTCTCTCCCTCTCTCTTCCACTTAGCTTTGCTCATTATTCATGCCAGGAGATAAACAAAACTGAGACTATTAACAATCTTTGACCTGGAGAAGCACAGAAGCAAATCAAGTCAGGCAGGAGCTTTTCTCTGTCTTTCCTTTGACAAAGAAATGTGTGAGACATCTAGAAGCCATCCTGAAATGGACCCTTGGCACCCATGCTTTCTCCACCAGAAGAACCCCCTGCCTGGTGGCAGGCTCTAGGAAATATCCTTCCTTGCATCAAGTGGGCTTCCCTGGTGGCTGAGATGGTAAAGAATCCTCCTGCAGTACAGGAGACTTGGGTTCCATACCTGGGTTGGGAAGATCCCCTGGAGGAGGGCATTGGCAACCCACTCCAGTATTCTTGCCTGGAGAATCCCCATGGACAGAGGAGCCTGATGGGCTACAGTCCATGGGATCACAAAGAGTTGGACACAACTGAGCAACTAAGCGCAGCACACACCAAGTAGAGGAAAGAAAGAACATGGCACCTGTATTGTTTCTGTATTGTTTTTCCTTTTTATTCCTGCACTGCCCCAAAGCAGACTGTGTTCCCAGACTGTGCATATCAGAACTGCTCAATTTGGTCAGTTAGGCTGGGGAAAGAAGAGAAAGTAGAGCAAATGCTGAAAGCTGTATTTCGTCCATGATTCAGTCCTTTCTGTGTCATCCATAACACACCTGCCTTTTATTAAAGTTATATTTATACTTGTTTTTCTCATTCCTTCCCTGTGCCTCTGCCACAAGCAAACCCTTGGTATGTTTTCAGATGGCAAGAGTATAAAATCTTTAAGAGAGAGACTGGGCCTTAATCATCCGTGTGTCCCTTGTATACCTGCAGAAGGTCCTATACAAAGAGGGCAAGAGAGAATGCTATTGAATTTTTCAGAAATCTAGTGTTTTCTCTGAAATGAATCTAAACTCTACTGGGCACAAACATATCCCAGTTTTTCCAGTTTAATATATTACATCATGTTGTCTCCAGAGAGTATACTTGCATTTATCAGAACACAAGTCTAAATGTTGAGAGTGTTGAACCCTTAGAATGCTGGGTCCCACCCCTGGCTATACATTAGAATCACCTGGAAAACTTAAACCATATGCCCAGAGTCAACTCATATGATCTGAATTGGATTGTTTGAGAATGGGGCATTAGTGTAATTAAAAAAAAAACTTCCCAAGTGATTCAAATGTTAACCAAGGTAAAGTAACATTGCTTTACAACTCTAGGAAACACAATTTGAAAAACACTAGACTAGTTTTTCTAAGCTATTTCCCAGCTCCAGGATTTTTTGTGAAAGCACTTTTATAAGTGAAAAAGAAATGTCTGCTTAATTAGATTCCATTTTTAAGTAGTAACTACAAATGAAACATAGTCCAAATTTTGAATACTGGTGGGATGTTTTTAGTATTTCTTTTTACTTAGTTTTCACTGTTCATTCATCCCACAGTTCACTCATTCAGGCCTCTGCTGTGTGTGAGGTATGTCAACTATGCACTATTAAGTCATTCTAAGAATGTGTTCTGTGAGTAAGGCACACATATTAAGGAAAACCCTTTCAACCAAATACAATGCAAGTGTCCCCTAATGATTTTCATTCCCTGCCGTCCAATTTAAAGAGGAAGCAATGTCATCAAATTAGCCTTAATTCTAGCCATCGCACCCCCAAATAAACCTGTGATTAAAATAAAGAATCAGAAAGACCGAAACCCCATCCCCCTTGGAAAAAATCTGGAATTAAGTCTTGATGTTCATGTGTTATTTGTGAGTTAAATCGGGAACAACACAACTACTACTTTGAGACAGAGATGTGGCTCACAAATTTTTGCTTAAGGAATTCATTTTCTTGAGAGGAGAGTTTTCTTGGTAAACACTCATAGTAGAAAATGATCAACTGTGCAAACTACGCCACTACAGCAGACTTCCTTTATTTCTCTAAGAGTTCTTAGCACAGTAGCTAACAAATTCGAGGAACACTATCCACACCATATTAGTTAAATATTAATATTAATGTGGCACTTTGCAGTTCACAGAGAATTTTAAGATGACCACCTCTTTCAAGGCTCCTAATAATTTTGTGGATGGTAAAACACCCATTACCCACGACCTCCCTGGCAATCCAGTGGTTAAGACTAGGTACCTCCATGGCAGGGGGCGTGGGTTCTATGGCTGGTCTAAGTACTGAGATGCTGCATGTCACATAGTGAAGCAAAACAAACAAACAAAAAAAACAGATGACCAGACCCATGAATTAATCTGGATGCTCTGAATCAGAACTTCTGAGCTAGTTCCTAGGAGTCAGAATTCGGGGCATGTTTTTGGGTCATTCTGAACACCACCATGATTAACTCAATTCAAATCCATGACTTGTTGTATGTATTGCTCCTAGAAAAATGACCCTGTACAGTGGAGCAGATTTTGACATTTCCTAAAAGGCTAGCTGCCTTTTTCTAGGATTGGCCTTTTTCTTTCTTCTATACTTCTGAAAAGGAAAAAAAAAGAAAAAACACGGCACTATTTTATCTAAATCTATGAGTTTTTAAATTCTACTCTGCACAGCTGGCTTTTTCTAACTGTCCATGTTCTGCAGGAAGTGCCTAGCTCCTGGCACTGGTTGCGGGGTTGAACCCCACCTTCTCTCTCTCTCTCTGGCTATAACTAAGGTCTTAACAGACTGTGGAGACCACAGGACTCCTTCAGCAGGCAGCTGTAATTACATGAAATTTACCGGACCTTGTAGTGCAAACCCAGCAGCCTGCTGGGACGTTTCAGTGGGCTTCAGCCTTCTATTTGGGAACATGCTGGTTCTAGCTTTGGATTCAGGGAGACTTGGCCGTGAAATATTTGTGTTGGTGTGCGTCTTTCTCCAACTGTTTTAAAAAAGCCTTAAAAGATACTCTCAGCTAACTATATCCACCTCCCATCCTTAAATTATATTAGAACAGCATAATAGCTACCTTGGAAATATGATCTCATAAACAACCTGGGGCAGGGGGAAAGTCAAACAGACACCTTCAATGAAATCTTCTTTAGAATAAAATTATGCATTTCAAGGGGAGGTGGCAATGTTATGTTTACCTTAGAATTACTCCTAATCCACACAGAGACTGGAAAGAAGAGAATTTAAAGTCTGGAATGAAACCCACTTGCCTGGAATTGAAGATGCAAGAGGAAAGAAACCTCAAAAATTAAGAGAAAGTGTGTGTCAACCACTCATATCTTGTCGATTCTCAAACTTTCCAAATTCTTTTTGGAATACAAAAAGAAAATACAAAAATACCCTTTGTTTAACAACCCTCTGGCTATTCTGGTTACAGCTTCTGGGAAATTTGTCTGTTAAAAGTTTCCAAAGACTTTGGTATTTTTCCTCTCAGGCAACTGAACATCATAAGGGTTATGGCACCAACATGATCTTCCTCCCTCTCTCTCCTCTAGTTCAGCATTCCATGGAGCATTGGTCCTTTTGGCCTTGAAGGGAACATTATGAGAAGGAGGGAGAAGTGAATATACTGATTATCTGACATAAATGACTAGGTGCCTCGGAACTTTACCCTCTGTCCAGACAGTGCCTCAGGGTGACAAGGATACTGGGGCAAAGGGCCCCAGTTTGCCATAAATCTGGTTATCCAAAAGGGTATGAGAGCTTTATGCTTTTTATTTCCTGCATGGTAAGAAGAAAATGCAGCCATCCTACTTGAGACCCCCAGGTTCCACTCCTTTCCATCTATTTTTGTCTTATACCCTTTAAACTCTGTACCCATGTGGCTTGGTTCATTTTAGAGGGTTGGCAATGCCTGTTCCTTTGCTTTCAATTCCATTTTATACAAATGTTCCCATCACTCTTTTTAAAAGTCCTGGGCACATTTTCAAAACATACAACCCAAATAAACTGCACAACCTAAGCCAAACCCACCAACAACTGGACACCCTTCCCATTTTGGAAGGCCACCCTGAGAAGTTACTTAATTGCAATATATTCTGTGAATCGAAGTTCACAGAGCTGATAGTGGAAGTTTCATGTTAGCACCTCTATCACCCAAGAAATGTGCGACCTACAAATAAACCACAGAATTACCTACTTAAGATTCAATGGAGTGAATTTCACCTTGAGTGACATCCTTAGAAAAGAGAATTTTCAGAGAGGAGCAAAGTTCCTAAGGGGAATTTTAACATGGGGTTAAACTTTGGCAGAAGTTATTATTTGCAAGTGCTGAGAAAGTTTATATTTAGAACTAAGTTCTTGATCTTATCCAGTGATTGACTTTTTCATGGCCTTTGGAAGTAACTTTGATAGCAAAATTCCTGTCTGTCATTTACCCCTAAAGCTGACATGATCACAGCAGTGGAAGCTGCTATAAATGAGGCCATGATAAGAAAAAAAAAAAAAAAAAACACTTTACCAATGGGAAGGACTCCAACATGTGAAAAAAGAATTTATGATAAATTGATTTTTACCTTGGTACAGCAAAAAAAAAAAGAAAAAAAAAAGGAATAGGTCAACAAAATTCCAATATTGATGTGAAATTTCCCCAACACAGAATAGGCAGGACTGCACAAATGCACTGTCTGGAGCAGTAAGGAATGAGGATCTTTGGATGTGATTGAGGCTGGCACCATGGTCCTCAGGTGCCATAGGGGAAGAAGCAAGTTCTCTGCAAGATGGCAACCTGTGGGAATCAGCAGCGGTGCAATCGATCAACAGCCGGAGCTGCAGCCCTTGCGTTTGTTCCTCTGACAGAGCAAACCGCTAAAAAGTTAGCTCATGGCCCCAGCAAAAACTGAAAAGTTTATAACAAGTGGCACCCCCTGTGCCTGTGTCTCAGCTCGGCCACAATAATGTACTCTCCTGAATCCTCCGACGGTGGTGAAGGGTGAGGCATGAGACAGTGAGAACGTGGAGATGAGGAAGGTTCCCACATGGAGCCTGCAGAATGAGTGGATTAGCACGGTCTGTGCTAGTGGAGATCAGCAAGTCTGTCTCCTTTACTCTGGAACAACTGTGTGTGATATGATCTCGCATCCCCTATCAAAAAGGCTCTGTCTTTAGGAAAACAAAGACTTCTCTGCTCAGAGCTGTCCCCTCCCATGATTGAGCTTTTTTAACAATGTTATATTATTACAAACTTTGTAAAGCTCGGGTCATGGAGATTGTATTAAAAACACAATAAAGAAGAGCAGCTGTTGATACAAGCTAGTATTTTGACCGTAATTACACCTTTTTCTGTCTTCTTGATGATTTGGGACATTTTGAGCCAAGTATCTGCACAAATCCTGATAGAACGAGGATAAAATGCCACAGCATCTAGGATGTGACCTACATTTATGTAAACCTTGTGGATACAAAGTGCTTCATCACTTGAAAAAAAAATCTGTAATTCTTTTTATCTTTGATTTTCACGAAACCCATCCAGGGACAGTCTAGATTTTCAGAAAGAACAATTTTTTCAGTACAGGAGGCAGTGTTTGCCAGTACAGCAACAAGAATCTAGCCAAGTTGCTTTAGAGAAGTTGAGCAAGTACATTTCAATAAGGACCCAAACAATCCTTGGCAACCAGTCAGAACAACCAGTCATCATTGCATTAAGGAAGCCCTCAAATATGAGGGCTGGCGGTGGAAAATAGAGTTACTCACCAACTGAAAATGTTTACTTGAAGTGAGAATTATTTTATGGAAACCACTGTGAGTTTTGGAATACTTACAATCTGTTCAGATTGGTGGCTGTGTACAATGTTCCTGCCTCAATATGCCCTGAGACTTCTAATCTGTCTGCTTAATGGAGCAGGTGGCAAAATTCTCCACTGAGCTGTCAGCTCCTGGAGGGCAGGGACCATGTCTTATTCATCTTGGATCTCATACAGTACCAAGCTCTTCACAGGCAGTCAATAAATATTGAATGAAAGAATCTTTACGTGCATTGCCAAATTCTCTGACCCCCAGCATAAAATGTCACCACCTCCATCATCCTTTATTGCACTGTTTTATTTTTTCTCTAAGGTATTATTGCCAGCTGTCATGTGATATGTGGTTGTTTTTATTATTTGTGTATTATTTACTTATCCCCACTGGAATCTAAGTTCCCTGAGGGTAGGGACTGAATAACTGATTTCTTGTATTTCTCTACACTGGATTCTAGGATGGTGCCTGGCATATCACAGGTCAATTATATATAAATATGTGTTTGATTTTTGAATGAAGCATGAATGATAAATGGATGGCATTCTTTTTTTCTTTAATTTTTTCTCTTCATTCTCATTTATTTTATCTTAATAAAGCCTGAAAATTATACTATGAACTTAATAGTAACAAAAGAAAATTTCTTTATTATATAGCGATTTATTCTAAAGAATGGGAAAATCAGGAAACAAGGTATTGCTGGTGTCATGCTTGTGGGTGTGCAACTTGCAGAGAACTATGAATGACAAGAAATAAAAAAGAGAGAGGCAAGAAACCAAAGAGGCTATCAGTGGTAGATACCGTATGAACTGATGGGCTGCCCCACATGAATAGTAAAACACATTTGTGCACCATTTTTAAGATTCTGTGCGTGTACCTCGTCATTAAAACAAAACACTGAGTTTTCTGTTATACTAGGCAGGGTCTTCATGTCCTTCAGGCTTACAGAAGCAAAACATCTTATTCAAATTTTTAGTTCTCTTAACACATGACTTTTAAACTTAGGGTAAAATTTTAATAAGACAATGTAATACTCTTTCCCTTGAGCATTTCTGTATTTTCCCCCACATGTGAATGAATAACAATTCACAAGCTATTAATAATGTTTCATTTTGCCACCTAATTTAATGGCTGATAAAATCAGTGACCAGATGGTTCAGTGACTTGACCATTATTTACATGTGATTGGTGATCCTGCCAAATATAAAAACTTCAACTGCAAATTCCAGATATTATTTCCTTCTTTCAAGCCAATAGAGAGCAGAAGTTCTTTGTTCCTTGTAGACGCTCACGATGTGTGATGACAATTGAGCAGACTTGCTTTTGCAATTTCTCAGGTTGATTACTACCAAATGAACCTGGGATAAATAGGAAAGTGGCCGCAGAGTCTGACTCTGGGGTATACAGAGAAGTAGAAAAAGTCTGTATAGACTTTATAGCTGAAGAACTGATGCTTTTGAACTGTGGTCTTGGAGAAGACTCTTGAGAGTCCCTTGGACTGCATGGAGATCTAACTAGTCCATCCTAAAGGAAATCAACCCTGATTATTCATTGGAAGGACTGATGGCGACGCTGAAACTTCAATATTTTGGCCACCTGATGCAAAGAACTGACTCATTTGAAAAGACCCTGATGCTGGGAAAGATTGAAGGTGGGAGGAGAAGGGAACGACAGAGGATGAGATGGTTGGATGGCATCACCGACTCGATGGACATGAGTTTGAGTAAACTCCGGGAGTTGGTGATGGACAGGGAGGCCTGGCATGCTGCGGTTCATGGGGTCGCAAAGAGTCAGACACAACTGAGCTGACTAAGAAAAAGTCTGTCATTGGCCTTCCCACTATGCCCCGTCTGTCCCCCGAGCATCTCATACTCTCTACCTTAATCCCAATCCCCTCAATACTTCTGGCCAACCATGCACTTGGCTGCCTTGCTCTCCTAATGAATCTTATCTCTCCACTCATTTCCAGAGTGGAAATTGCACTGGAGATGAAAGAGCATAATCCCTAACTCTGTTAATAGCTCTGTATCTTGGGGTGAGCTGTTAAAATCCCCAGAGCCCATGTTTCTTTATTTGTAAAACAGAGATAATGATATTTATTTCATAGAGTTATTGCACAAACTACTTACAATTGTAGTACTTGAAATTGTACTTGAAACTGCCATGTAGAGCCTGTCTCCTAAGAAATATTTGATAAATGTTTAGCTTACAATGTCTAGATATTTGTTCTGACCTGAGATGGTGATTCTAAAGAAACTTTCAAAACAGATAAATGAAGGATATTTTTCTAGTGGATGATGAAGGCATTCCTTCAGTTGGATCAAGAGCAGCATGGGGACTAAGTAGAATATTTAGGGGTATGTGGTATAGTTGTTCAGTGTCCAACCTATACAACCATACATGGGCACTCTGAAGATAGACACATACTTATGAAACAGATAAAATGGGGGGAAAAAACCCTATTTGGGCTTGGGAGAGATGAGTAAATGAAACAGTGGACTCCAGTCACTAAATGTATAAGCAGTAATTATGATAACATAATTGCTCATGTGTCTAGCTCTTTCTGGAGAAGGCAATGGCACCCCACTCCAGTACTCTTGCCTGGAAAATCCCTTGGACGGAGGAGCCTGGTAGGCTGCAGTCCATGAGGTCGCTAAGAGTCGGACACAGCTGAGCGACTTCACTTTCACTTTTCACTTTCATGCATTGGAGAAGGAAATGGCAACCCACTCCAGGGTTCTTGCCTGGAGAATCCCAGGGATGGAGGAGCCTGGTGGGCTGCCGTCTATGGGGTTGCACAGGGTCGGACACGACTGAAGTGACTTAGCAGCAGCAGCTAGCTCTTTCTAGTGGATGGTAAATCTCTCTGAAAGTCCTAGTATAATCACAATAAACTTGACTGAAGACTAGCAGAATGACTTCAGAAACTCTCTACTTTTGCTTCCTTCAAGACACAGTTCATGTTATCTCTAAGATGTTATAATCTTTGACAACTCTTTTTTAAGCATAGGTAAGCAATGTCTATTTTCAAACATGTTTTAAAGGCCCAGGGTATCAACAGTTGTGTAATAAGCAATCTAATTGTTTGGGTGCTCCTGTATATTACTATGTTTAGTAATAGGAATTACTCATTTCCTTAGATAATGTTTAACATCGATAACATATTTCATGGTTTCAGTGTGATTAGAAGAATAGGCTCTAGACTCAGACAGAGTGGCCTGATATCCTGGCTCAGTTGCTTACTGAGAAACATTATGCCTGTGTTTTAACCTCTCTGGACCTCATGATTCACTTTTTATAGTCATGGTGAGATGTGGAAAGACAGATAAAAAATTTTTATGATGCTGAATCCTAGTCCTATCCCTTGATTCCCTATGAAATAATAACCGTCCTTATTGTTTAAGAACCATTGTTATGGCTCTGATGGTCAAGAATCCACCTGCAGTGCAGGAGATCCGGGTTCAATCTCTGGGTCATGAAGATCACCTGGAGAAGGGAATGGCTACCAACTCCAGTATTCTTGCATGGAGAATTCCATGGTCTGAGGAGCCTGGCGGACTGCAGACCATCTCTCGGTGTCACAAAGAGTCGGACACAATTGAACAACTGACACTTGTTAGGTTTTCTCTTACTTGGAACTCCAGTTATCTTACGTGATACATGTTTTTTCCATGCTTCAGTAAGTGAGGCTACTCAAAAGAGAATGGAGCACAGAATGACCTTAATTTTTTATTTTTACCACTTTTGCTTTAATGTTCTCTACCGGGTTAATCTAAATGAAGAGAGTTTATGTGAGTGAGTGAGTATATGTGTGTATGTGTGTACATGCGTGTACCTCTTGTTATTTAAACAACTCATGGGACATAGCTGAAAAAAATTCACTGGGACTGGTTTTATGAACAATACACTCCTGGTGTATATTGGGGAATGGTCATAAAACCAAATGAACTGATGAAAAGCCTGCATTCTAGTTAACATCAGTTTCCCTTCCCCTTTCAACTCTGGAAATAGACCAGGAAACCAGTTTTCTGTGGGAAAAATGTTATGAATCCTGAAAACTCCTTATGTCTCTAAACCTCCTTTGTATGTTCATGTACTCTAATATTACAGGATAATCACTTTACTGCAATATCCTCAGAAGAATTTGGAGATTTGTTATTTCCTGGTTAAAGGTTTCATTATTTCTCCTGGCAGAAACCTAGTCAGAAAGAATTCATTGGCTGTTTAATTCTTAGTTAATATCCTTTGACCATTTAAATCTGGGAAATTCATTTGCAAAAATAACTCAGCACATTTGGTGTTTTTAAGGACTGCAGTAAAACTTTACTGAGTGACCTGGTACCCTTTACCAAGAGGGACTTAGTTTGAAATCATGTGAATGAAAAACACAAATATATTTGCATATATCTTTAAAATTTACAAAGTTCAAGATCATGTCATGATATGTGGCCCATGCAAATGTATTTTAAATGTATCCTTTTAATTATGTCATTCTTGTCCCTTTCCTTACCATTCTGTTTCACTTTTTAAATAATTTGTATTAGCCAAATTAGAAGAAAAAACCTAATCAGGGCCTTGTTCCAAAAAGTCAAACATGAATAACCCAGAGTAACTTCTATGTCAAATTAATAGTTCATTAGAACAAAGGAGGCTTATCTACCTGAGTGAGTAAACATCTTATTTTTAGCTGTTTTTAGAATTTTATGACACACTGACACACACGGACATTTACAATGGTAGAGTATTTCTCCTATTGTAAAGAATTTCAGAGCAACAATAAATTAGCTTATTAAATTAATCTCTAAATAGATTTACATATTTTAATGAGCAAATAGTCTTTGGTTATTTTGGTATTTTTTTTTGATGACTCTTTTTCTGACAATAGGGCAAATTATAAAAATTCACATTTGCTTCCACTTACAAAATGATAGAAGTTTATCAGGAAAAAATGCAAAAGAACTGTCAGATCTCACTTGACATTTTTTTCTGGCAATGTTTGCTAAGAATGATAACCCTCAGTGACATTTCACATTCACAAAGGAGACAGGCCAATAGACAAAGCTTCCAGGGGTCATCATTTTGTCCTTTGTCCCTTTAACATTTAAACACTACAAACAAGCGTCTCCAACTTTTCTCAGATGATCCAGTTCTTAAAGATGAAGGCAATTCAGGGCATGGGATGGAAATAAAGATGTCTACTGACATAACTCTGTGGAAGTGTTGCTCATGATCCACCTAAAATGGAACAGAAAGAAGGCCCACTCCTCCTATTTCTATTGATAGAAATCATCTTAAGGGACGTTTACAGTACCTACCAGTATACAGTTTATATGGTTGGCTCTGACGATTGACCAGAGTTCCCCAAGAACGAGCACTTATTAAGTGCTTTATAGCAATTGGAAGTGGTATATATTAATCATACTTGGAGATGATAGTCAGCTAACATTGCCAGATGCCATTCACTTCTCAGGAAGCCATCTGAAGGAATTTTCTGAAACACTGTGTCTCTGTTCCTAATAGTTGGATGATTTGTACAATATTGGAGAGAAGTGGAGTTGGTCCCCACTCTGTCCTTCTGTGCGGTTCTTCATTTCAGGCACGGATAATACTTGCAGGGAAATAAAATGACTACTGTACCTGCTGTATTCTCAGCTGCCTCTCTAACCATCCAAAGAGACTAAAAGGCACAGGACCAGTGTGTGGGAGCAGGGTAGGGGATGGTGGAGAACAAAAATGGAAGAAGGAAACTAAATAAAGAAAGAAGGTTTATAAATGCTTAAGAAGAAAGAGAAGTGGTTTGATTTACTGCTAATTTAATCCTTTGTACCCTATAAGCCCTCATAGGGTATGTAATACAAGACAGAATGGCCACATCATTGCCCTAAGTGCTTCTAAGTAGTTGTCAGTCTTATACCTCCTCCAGGTCACTAATGGTTTAATGTCTACATTTTCCATGTAGTATGAACTTTCACTCTGTTTTTGTTGTGGAACAACTCCTTTATACTGGACAAGGAATAAACTGGGAGGCACAGGGTATATGCATTTGAACTTATATAATACAATACAGCTTTATTATTCCAGAGAAAGGCTTATATCCCCAGGTGCTATCGCAAGCAAGTGCTATCCTTTCTTGGGTCCATTATGAACTCAGGTAAGAAAGATGTTGGCCATGAAATGGGTGAAAGGCAGGAATGGAGAACACCCCTCAAAGCTGTCCTGGATGTTTGTTTCCTTGGTTTCACAATAAATAGAAGTGCTGAATGTAGGTGGGATATTAGTAGTGAATAAACAACATGATTGGGCCCAGCAGGTTTGGCTCTGCACTCATTCATTTGTTCATCCATTCATTCATTCATTTACTCAAATATCTACTGAGAACTTACTAGGTACCTGGCACTCTGAAAAACATGAAGGGTGCAATAATGAGCAAAACCAGGCACAGTCAGGTCACTGGTCCATTATCATAGGGCTCAATGGCCACTTGCTGGCCAATGAGAGTTCTGATTATTATTTTGGTTTTGGATGTCTCTTTAAAATTAACATCCTCTTCCTTATCCCAATTCTGAATTATAGATTAGTTAAGAGTCTAAAATTTGAGAAGGGTAAGAAGAGTCCTGCTAACTTCTTTTAATTTGGCATGACAACCTTCCAGCATTGGCTTCCCCAGTGCCTCAGTCATTAAAGAATCTGCCTGCAAAACAGACCACCTGTAATGCAGGAGTCGTGGGTTTGATCCCTGGCTGGGGAAGATCCCCTGCAGAAGGAAATGGCAAACCACTCCAGTATTCTTGTCTAGGAAATCCCATAGGCAGAGGAGTCTTGTGGGTTATAGGCCATGGGGTCGCAAAAGAATTGGGTACAACTTAGTGACTAAACTACCATGACCACCTTCCAGCATTAAAGTTCATTAGATTTTGCTTCAACTTTTCTCATAGAAATAGAAATAGACAGAGGCTGGACCAAATCTGGTGGCCAAGGCTCTGATCATCCATTTTCTGAGACTGCTCAATGACCCATCCTATGCTTCCTGATACAGTAAAAAAGTGCAATGAGAGAAGAGTGATCTTTCCAGATCACAGAGGAGGAGAAATTTATTGACAGAGTGAACGTTTTTGGTCTCTCTGCTTAAGTAAGAGTTTTCAAAGCAAACACTTTCAACCTTCCTCTTGTAACACTGTTTACAGAGAAAATACACCGTATGTTTGCTGTGGGGTCTGGAATGTAGCCTTCCAAATAAAGGCAGGAGGGGATTCCTGGGTGAAAAGAGGTCAAATTGGAGAAAAATTAAAACAGTCATCTTTTTCCAGCCATAGCCCTAAGCAACCTCACAGTATCTTCTTCAGGAATCTACCTGGTGATATATGATATATGCTGGTATGGTAGCCACACTGACAATCACTAAATAAACAGCATATGAATGGCAAGTGTTTGAGAGAGAAGGCAGGATTTTAGATCCTCAAACTGCTGTTTCTAAGCGAGGCTTCTCCTCAAGTCTTGGCTCAACCCCCATTCAGCGTTATCTGTGGAAATCACCAGCCACATGCGTCTGCCTTTTTTCTTTCATGAAGATGATGACCCAGCACAGCATCCAATCAACTCCTCCTCACTGCTTTTAATGTCATTATTTTTATTGAGCAAAATTCTAACTGCTCAGAGCTAACTATTACTGTTTAATCTGAGGCCGCCTATTAACAGTAATGTTATTACTGCAAAGACAGAAACAAGAAAATGGCCCAGGTACCCTGCACTTTTCTGTCAACTCACACCTGCTGTTCCTCATCGCAGAGCATTAACAAGAAGTGACTATTCTATTCGTGTGTATAGCAGCACATTTATGCACACACAATAAAGAGAATTAACATATTTTAATGCCTTTTGTTTCATTGGTGATTTAGTCGCTAAGTCGTGTCTGACTCTTGCGACCCCACGGACTGTAGCCTGCCAGGCCTCTCTGTCCATGGGATTTTTCCAGGCAAGAATATTGGAGTGGGTTGCATTTCCTTAGGCAGAGGATCTTCCTGACCCAGGGATCGAGCCTGTGTCTTCTGAATTGCAAGCAAATTCTTTACTGCTGAACCACCAGGAAAACACCAATTAGCCTAAAATAATACTTCTAAGGTCATTTCTGATATGCAGCAGGGACTAGCAACACAATGGTCTCTTTCATTTAAAATAATAGCTGTAATTGTTCATTCCTTTTCTCATTTACTCATTCTTTCAATAATCTTCATAAAGCACTTATTTTATGCTCTCATTGGGGGTGCAATGGAAAAGAAATAAAAAAGGTTTCCTACGCTCATGGAGTTAAAAGACTAGTGAGAGAGAACATTCCTGAAAAAGTTGTATATTGATCAAATTTTTATACATTCATATTAAAATTCGATATGTAGTTTGGTCTCACAATGGAGTACTCCATGAATACTACTATAAGGTAAAACACTGACTTGTAACATATCTATTTGGTTAGGACAGACATATCAGGCTTTATTAAAGTTAGGTGCATATTTCCTTTCAAATATGAGCATACCTTCCTTCTACAAGGTTTGTGCAAATGAGTATCATGTAGATTACGCTTTCATACAAGACAAGGAAGATGTTATAGTATATCTTACAGTGCACTGATAAACTCACAGTGGTGTAGATTGACATAAAGAGCAGACACATAGACAAGTAAACACAATCCAACGTATGTGCTTTACTAAAAGGATGAGAGCTTAGCAGAGCGCAAAGAGTGAGAAGTGGGGCAATGTGGGGCAGAGTGTAAAACGGTAAAGCTTCTAGGACCCAGATCTTAAGGATTAATAGAACTGAGCAGAGAAAGGAAAAAACGGTGAGAAAAGAAATAAATTCACAGAGGATTAAAGATATCGAGTCATAGTTTTCTCAGTCATTCTCATCATTCCCCTCATGCAAGGAAAGCCTCAGTTACCTTTCTAGACATTATCCTTCACTCTCCCTGGGCTCCTTCCTGTCTTCTTATTCAGAAGAACAAGGAAAGGAGAAGGGCAATACCATTCAGTATTAACTGACACACGCTGGTAGAAAAACAAAGACTGGGAGGAAAGAACCCTGAGATCCTGAGGATCAGGACTCAAAGGTCAAACAGAGCACCAATAAAGTGGTCTGAAAAAAGCACGTTAGGGCAAGAACCAACAATTTCTTCTATTTTTTTCCTTCTATTTATAGTATCAGGAAAGATTGGCTCTGGAAGAAATATTGTGGATTTATTGACTAAAACCAGGGAGATGTCCCTTTCATTTTATTTCTCTCTCTTTTTTTTTTTATTTCTCTTTGATTAGATTTATTTTGCAGTGTCTCAGTTTTCACTTGTAGTTCTGGAGAGGATCTTTAAAATGGTTTAATGCAACCCCTTTGTTTCATGGATTAACAAATTACAGATCAGAGTGGTGAGATAATTTGTTCAAAAACACAATTACTTCCGGGCAAAATTGAGACCAGAAACCAGATCTGTACCCCCCTCCCCCACTGCCAAAGTGGAAAGTGATTTAAAGTTATTCAGACTGGTTTACCTTTGGGCTCTTAGTTATATCTGTGCACTCTTATTCTGTATAATGGAAATAATAATACTTTACAGAGAAGTGATGAGAAATAGATGACAAAAATACATGAAAAACACCTAGCAGAATACTGAAAACTTAGTAGCTACTCACCTATGAAGTATCACTTTTCTCCTCTTTACCCAACAAAAATCATGCTGAGGAATTGGAGAAACTGTGATTAAGATATTTCAGAGCATGACTTCTGAAGTCAGTCTAAACTCATGAACATTATTAGTGGAAGATAAATGTGAGAACTGATTGAAATTCATACACACACACACAGTTTCTTCCCACGGTGAATAATAATCAAATGTTTAAAATTCCTGGGAATGCCTCAGTAATGCCAATTATATTAATAATGAATACCACTAATTGAGCACCTACTGTGTGTCACTCGAATCACATGCATTAATTCTAATTCTGGCAACAAGCTTGCAAAACACTTCACAGATGATAAAAAAAAAAAAAGAGGCACAGCAGTTAAGTAATGTTACCCATGGTTTAGCAACTACCATGAGGATTCAGAAGAAAATTATAGAGAATTTTCAACTCAGACTTGCTATAAGCAGATAAATAGAGAGAAGTGATTTCTTAAAATACTTTCCAGCACAAATACCTAGATGCTTAAACTAGCAGCTGTTCTCCTTGGATATTCAATGGGAGGTGCTGCTAGGCTTAATCGGTCAGGACCATAAACTTAGGTGACTTAAAAATGGAACAAAGGGCACAGATGAAGATTTCTCCCAAGCATACACCTGCTGGAAGCTATGAGTAACTATCCCTTTGGTCAGACTTAATTGGATTTAGATCTAAATGAACTCTGACATGTTGATTATTCACTACTGGAAAGTAGAAGGAAGAAAAATGCTAAGGTGAGAGGTCGGCGGTGTAAGCTTTCTTTTTTCTCCCCTGTGGTTCTGAAAAGTCCCCGCTGAGGGCTTTCTTTTAGTTAGGTTTTGTATTTTCACTATTAAAGTAACATGGAGAAACTCAAAGTTTTGGTTCTATGTCCATCCCAAATAAACATCTTCTTTCTTAACAGATTTGAGTGCCACAGCTTCTAGAATTAGTCCAGTAATGAATGTAGGAGTCTACCAAAGGAAGCACACAGTACTTGGGGATAAATACTCAATAATTCTCAGAACTTTTTTCTTCCACAGTCTCTTAAGAAAGAGAAGTAGGTGATTTCAAACATGACGGGAATATTAGAATGAATAGGAGTGAGTGATTTGTCTGCTCTGCCCCAAGCTTTATATATCTTACCTCAGTTAATTCCCATAATTATTACTTCCATTTCATCACAAGTACAATTCTTATCCTCATTTCATCAAAGGAGCCATTAAAGCTTAGAGAAGTAAAAACAGCCATTTAATGCCATGCATCTGTAAATGAGAGAGTTGTTATTCAAAATCTAGCTCTGTTTGACCCTGGCAGGCAGAACTCTGAGTGGATGGCTGTGTTGACATAGTCATGGTAGGTTAGACTGGGTTGGACTCATCAGGGAAACCTTCCTAGAAAAAGTGGGCCCTAGGAAGGCAGAGAAGATAAAATACGTGATTGATTTCCTACTGCTAGTTATGTCTGGTCCCTGATACTGCAGATTTAGGGAGGACTGGAAGCAGGACATGTCTTAGTTTAAATAAGCCACAAAAAAAAAAAATAAGATGGAGTGAAGAAAGAAATCTGAAAGATTCAAGAGAAGGTTCTTTGGATTTAGAGCTGGACCAAGCAGTGAAGCTAGAGATGACCTGTAGTTGTTTCAACACAGCAGGAGAGCAAACAGAGGCTTGAGACCCAAAGACCAGCATGGAACCCAGAAACTGATGAGGGACAGACTAGACTGATGAGTTGGTAAAAATCAACAGGTACACTGCAGATTCTGGAAAATAAATATTTCGGTTTGATTCAAAAGATATTAATAGCAAGCAATTTGTGCAGTAAGTAAAGTGAAATCCATGATAGAACAGATGAATTTGTAGAGAAGAGAAGGGCCATAGTTCAGTGTTCCCTCTATTGGTTCGTCATAATTTAACCAGTATTTTTCTATTTTTTGTTCATGCATCATTCTTTCATGTAACAAGTAGGCCCACTGTGTTTCAGGCTCACTGAGGGAAGTAGAATGTCCACAGTGTTCATCTGGACCAAAGTAGCATACCAGGTCTGCATGGAAGAAACAAAATCATCCCTTAGATTCCAGTGAGGATGACATAAAGTTCATGACCACTGACTTGATGATGGAGAATACAATGTAGACACGTAAGTGCTTTGGGGAATGATATGGGATCAATTAGAGTGACTTTCATAGTGCAAGTGAAGTGTTGATTGTGTTGAATAAAATAGAAACAGACGAGCCTGCATTCTAAGAGGAAACAGAAGAGGAAATGTGGATGAGATTTACAATGATGATAATAGTTCCCATTTGGGGACCCTGTACTTCTCAATTGCCAGATGCTTTACTTTATACATCAGTCTGCACTACAGCCCTTTGAGGAAGTTATTACTACCCTTGTTTTATGGATAAGAAATACAGTGACCAAACACTATTTGCCTGGGACCGAAAGGTTTCCTGGAGACTGGACTCTTAGTGCTAACCTAAGGAAACCGGAGAGGTAGATCCCCTTCCAGGAAACCAAAGATCACAATGTCACAAGTCAAGGACAAAATCTGAACTTATGTCCAAGATTTCCTCATGCCCATACCTGTGTCTTTCCACTGTACCACACTGCCTCGATCTCAAAAACTCCTGAACTTAGCAATAGCCAGTCGATGCTTTTTGTAAATACAAACAAAATATTTATCTCATAAATCAAATAACCTTCATGCTGTCTCTTCTGTTAAGCTGTCCATTGCCGCTGTCTGGACTAATGACATCTGTGTATCATCTAGCAGACCTTTGACTGACAGCCTCCTTTAACACAGGAGAAACATATTATCTAGTAAACCTTTTTGTTTTTCAGTAATTCAGTTATAATCCTAAAGGTGAGTGATAGGACACAGCTCCAAAAGAAGCTGTGACTAACAAACTAACATCTGGACGAAAATAAAATGAGAAACAGAAGTCCAGCTGTTTTGTCCATAAATGAAGCACATTGATATTTGGGGACATCTGGAGAGTTGATTGAACTTTTTGATTTTCATACAGATGTTCAGTGTCACAGAGACACAGTCATAACTCTATACATGGAAAGATATGCATAATGGTATTTCACTACGTAATGACCATAGGGAACCCTTGTGTAACGCTAATGTCTGTGGACAGAATGAAATCTCTGACTTATACTATTATATCAATTATATTTTATAGCATATGGTTATTATGTTCCAGGACATATATTTTGACCTGGATAGCTATGCCATGATGTAGATATTATGGATTTTGAAGTTAGTTACTTTATAGCCCTTTTCGAGTTCTAATTGGTTAGACGCAGGCAGGAAGAGTGGGACATTTACTGGATTACCTAGACCTTCTTAAATAACTAAATTTATATAAACATTAAAAAAATGATTCAAATAATTCATGTTTTAAAATGGTGTCACATTCTAACTAAAGATAGTCCCGGGGCTCCATTTATTCTGCAATCAGTGCACCCTTTGGTTCGACTGTTGTGTGAAGCAGCTGCATTATCTGCATTTTGCCAAGTAAACAAACTCTGCACCATGCAATAGTGTTTGTTGTTTGCTAATGTGCTAGTGGTTAGAATCTGCATAAAAACTCTAATTATACATTTTCATATAATGCAGAGGCGGTGTAGGGGTATGCTTCATTACTTGAGGATATGCATGCAAACTGCACTTGTATCCTTTTTCTGTGGCATAGTAGGTTTTCAATAAATGCTTTTGTAATTGCCTGAAAAATAACATCAAGCCTTAACTGATTGCTTACCATGTACTGGACACTGGGTTAAACATTTAAAGTTTAAGTATTCAGATCAGATCAGATCAGATCAGTCGCTCAGTCGTGTCTGACTCTTTGCGACCCCATGAATCGCAGTACGCCAGGCCTCCCTGTCCATCACCAACTCCCGGAGTTCACTCAGACTCACGTCCATCAAGTCAGTGATGCCATCCAGCCATCTCATCCTCTGTCGCCCCCTTCTCCTCCTGCCCCCAATCCCTCCCAGCATCAGAGTGTTTTCCAATGAGTCAACTCTTCGCATGAGGTGGCCAAAGTACTGAAATTTCAGCTTTAGCATCATTCCTTCCAAAGAAATCCCAGGGCTGATCTCATTCAGAATGGACTGGTTGGCTCTCCTTGCAGTCCAAGGGACTCTCAAGAGTCTTCTCCAACACCACAGTTCTAAAGCATCAATTCTTCAGCGCTCAGCCTTCTTCACAGTCCAACTCTCACATCCATACATGACCACTGGAAAAACCATAGCCTTGACTAGATGAAACTTTGTTGGCAAAGTAACGTCCCTGCTTTTGAATATGCTATCTAGGTTGGTCATAACTTTCCTTCCAAGGAGTAAGTGTCTTTTAATTTCATGGCTGCAGTCACGATCTGCAGTGATTTTGGAGCCCCCAAAAATAAAGTCTGACACTGTTTCCACTGTTTGCCCATCTGTTTCCCATGAAGTGATGGGACCAGATTAGTTAAATATTACATATGTATTAGTTTAAGTATTACTTAAATATTAGTCACTCAGTCATGTTCGACTTGGAGAAGGCAATGAAATCCCACTCCAGTACTCTTGCCTGGAAAATCCCATGGACAGAGGAGCCTGGTAGGCTGCAGTCCATGGGGTTGCTAAGAGTCGGACAAGACTGAGCAACTTCCCTTTCACTTTTCACTTTCATGCATTGGAGAAGGAAATGGCAACCCACTCCATTATTCTTGCCTGGAGAATCCCAGAGACAGGGGAGCCTGGTGGGCTGCCATCTATGGGGTCGCACAGAGTTGGACACGACTGAAGTGACTTAGCAGCAGCATATTCGACTCTTTGTGACTCCAAGGACTCTAGCCCACCAGGCTCCTCTTTCCATGGCGATTCTCCAGGCAAGAATGTTGGAGTGGGTTGCCATGCTCTCCTCCAGAGGATCTTCCCAACCCAGGGATCAAACCCAGGTCTCCCATATTGCAGGCAGATTGTTGACTGTCTGAATCAACAGGGAAGCCCAAGTATTACTTAATGTACAAAATAATTCCCTGAAGTGGATTTATTATCTTCATTTATGTATGAGTCAACTGAGGTGCAGAAATGTGGACTCACCCGAGATCATATCAATCTAGTATATGGCAGAAGAGGCTTTTGAACCCAGATTTATCTGACTTCATAACCCCTGTTATGATCTGCTGCCTCCTCTTAAAATGAGTATATGATGACAGAGACCTAGCTTTGCTAAACCCCCAAGACTAGTTTAAGATCACTGTCCAACAAAGACATGCACAGATCATTTTATGCCTATCATCTTGGGAGAAAGTTGCTAGCTCCTGTACCTAGAGGGAAGAAGTACACATTTGTTACACAAACCCCACTCGCACACATTCAAAACGATTCAGTCAGGGGGTTAGCAAAGGTTGTTTTAAACCAAATGACACCTGTAAAAGAAAGCTATGTCACTGCTCTTTCCTTTTAAATCTGAGCTTCTTACTTACTGGCTGTGTCTGTTGCAAACATTGACATGTCATAAAAAATACAGTGCCTTATAAATCACATCTCTCTTGCAGGAGATTACAACATTTTTTATAGCCCATCTGAACCTCTTGAAGCTTTGTTTCTTCAGAATCTATTCCAGTTACAAAGAGATGAAATTTTTACTTCAAAGGAAGCAGTTGTGAAATCTGCACCTGCTAAAGAGAAAACTACCACTTTAAGGCTTTTCAGTGGTTGATACCCCACTTAATTTTGCAGTTTCCATTTAAAGAATCACACTGTACATAATGAACTATCCACCTTTTATGATTATTCCACCACTAATTTCACTGATGTATGCAAACAAGTTGGAAAAATGGTGAATCAGCCCTTTTGACCTCAAGTCTAATCTTTTCAAACTAGAACTTACTGAAAGAACCATCACAGCTCTTAGAAAACCACTGGGTCTAGTGCATTGAACATGTAGTGGATTAATAATGTCATTATACGTTTTCTTAGGTCAGTCTCCCCAGGCAATAGAAATAAAAGCAAAACTAAACAAACAGGAACTATAAGCTTTTGTACAGCAAAGAAACCCTAAGCAAAATGAAAAGACAACTTACAGGCTGGAAGAAAATAGTTGCAAATGATGTGATGGACAAAGGCTTAATTTTCAAAATATACAAATAGCTCATGCAAATCAACAACCAAAAAAACAAACCTACCCCTCACCAATAAAAATGGACAGAAGACCTGAATAGACATTTCTCTGAGGAAGACACCCATATGTTCAGAAGGCATATGCTCATTATTGTTAATTATGAGAGAAATCCAAATCAAAACTACAATGAGGTACCACCTCACACCAGTCAGAATGACCATCATTAAAAAGTCTACAAATAATAATTGCTGGAGAGGGTGTGGAGAAAAGTGAACCCTCCTACACTGTTGGTGGGAATGTAAATTGGTGTAGCCACTATGGAAAATAGTGGGAGGCTCCTCAAAAAACTAAGATAGAGTTGCCATGTGATCCATTTTATCTGGCATATAGCCAGATAAAACTATAACTAAAAAAGATACCTGCACCCCTATGTTCATAAAAGCACTATTCACAATAGCCAAGACATGGAAACAACCTAAGTGCCTGTCAACAGATGATGTGGTTATACATGCAGTGGAGTATTACTCAGCTGTGAAAAATGATACATGCCATTTGCAGCAGCATGGATGGACCTAGAGATTATCATTCTAAGCAAAGTAAGTCAGAAAGAGAAAGACAAATAATATATAATACATGGAATCAAAAATATGACACAAATAAATCTATAGAAACAGACTGAGGGAACAGATGTGTGGTTGCCAAGGGTTGGGGATGCGGGAGGGAAGTCTTGGGATTTTGGTATTAGGAGATACAAATTATTATATATAGGATGGACAAACAACAAGGTCCTACTGTATAGGACAGTGAATTCTATTCAATATCCTATAATAAATCATAATGGAAAGTAGTATGAAAAACTATATATATATATATATGTATATAGAAATGGGTCTGTATACATAGATACATGTATACATACATGCATGCAGTCCCTTTGCTGCATAGCAGAGATTAATACAACACTGTAAATCTACTACACTTCAATAAAAAAAGGTCATTATACACATCCACACAGCTGGGGATTTTTAGCCAAATGGTTGCATTTTTCACTGTGAAGATTTAAAAGGAAGAATAATTACATAGATCACTATTTAACAGAATAATCATGTGGCATTAGTTAGGATGTTTTGCTTTCTTTATTTTTTGTTTGTTTTGCTTTCTTTAAAAGGAATGTTCATCAAATACCACATGAAAGGCTGTGTTTACCTACCAACATAATAACACCTTTCATTTATGTCGCTATTTATTGTTTCCAATTTGCTTTCACGTTTATTATATAATTGGGTGATATCATTTGGGCACTTGAAATTATACCTCAAACACAGTCCTATAACTGTTTTCTGAGTATTAAACTGAGGTAGATATGCTTTTCTGGCACTGCCTTGATTAAAAAAAGTAACATAAAATAATACTGTTCTATTCCCAAAGAGATTTCAGACAAAGAAAAGAGAAGATGAATAATCGTATATCACCCACTGTAAAACCATGGTGAAATTTACAAGAACTTTACAGGAGGGGCTTTTGTTAAAGGGCTTTTCTCAGCTGCACCAGACTACAATCTAACAGTCTGTTCTTGTAAGATTAAGTGCTTCACCTTGAGGTTTTTTTATGACTGCTTCTAACTGTGGTGCCTCACCTTAGATATAAAATATCACCTCAAAGGGATGAACTAATGGTGTGTATGAAGGAGCCTCTACTGGGACACTCCATGAATGAGAAGCACAACCAGAAGTATCAGGTTGGACTCTAAGCATGTGGCAGAGGGGAGAGGACACAGTCTTTGAAATCCAAATGCCTTTGATTAAAATCCAAGCTCTTCTACTTACTACTTGAAGGCCTTAGACAGCTCATGTAAACTCTCTGAGCCTTAGTTTTCTTGTCTCTACAATGGTGGTGATAATATTCTTTCTTCATAGGATTATTGTGAATATCGATTGTAATATTGAATGCAAACATTTAGTGGGGGTCCAAGATATTAAATAATGAGTAAAATCATTACCATTTTATTATTAGACCCATATTTTTGCTATTGCAATGTTCCAGGCAGAAATCCAAGAGGGTGTATACCAAGGAATGTATTTTAGTGAAATGAGAAGAAAAGAGCTTTAGTCAAGATGGTTTCCTGGATTGTAGTTTGGGCATGTAGATGATGATGATGGTGATATTCAGTAAAACCAGAAACAGAAGGATATGAAGGAGAGAGAGTGAGCAAGACTGGGAGAGAGAGATTACATCACATAATGCATTTCTCTTCTTCACCCATGTTGTAACCAGGTCTCTGGCACATATTAGGAAATATTATATGTATATAATATTTCCCTATACATATATTTTGAATTAATAAATGAATGAATAATCAAATCACACATAAACTAGGTCAATCAGCCTAATTCTACAACTGTGTTTGAATGAATAATATATACCTCATTGACTATTCTTACCAAAAAATGTAAATATCTAACCTGGCGTGTATGTTTTTATCACCAGCCACAATAAAGGACTTGCTGCTGCTGCTGCTGCTAAGTCGCTTCAGTCGTGTCCGACTCTGTGCGACCCCATAGACAGCAGCCCACCAGGCTCCCCTGTCCCTGGGATTCTCTAGGCAAGAACACTGGAGTGGGTTGCCATTTCCTTCTCCAATACATGAAAGTGAAAAGTGAAAGTGAAGTTGCTCAGTCATGTCTGACTCTTCAAGACCCCATGGATTGCAGCCTACCAGGCTCCTCCGTCCTTGGGATTTTCCAGGCAAGAGTACTGGAGTGGGGTGCCATCCCCTTCTCTGAAAGGACTTGCATTGCATTTCAAATAAAATGAATTTAGAATGAAACATACAGAAGGATGACATTACTTAGATCAGGAAACTGTTCCTTTTCTAGGTTTAATATGCCAGAGAGTAAGTGGCCTTAATTCTTCCCATTCCCCATTCTTATTTGGATATGTACACATCTGGGAAGTCATTGGATTCTGGCTGAGAGCTTGTCAACTTCCATAAGTTTATAGTGTTTCCCTTCAACTCTGCCTGGAGACTTGCAAATGACACAGAACCCTTACTAAGTAGAATTCACCTCCTGGTCAGGGCCAAATCAGTGTGGCAGGGTGGTTAAAAATGTGCATGAAACAAAGGATGCCTTAGGACTTTTGCATGGACAGGTCTTTATTTTCATGTACTTATTAGGAACCTATTTTCAGATGCCCTTAAAGATTCCTAGAGCTATCTCCATTTCCATTTTGTGCTACATTTGACTCTTTTCTTTTAGAGAATCCTGTCTCCCATGCCACTGTAGGCAAGCAGATAATCTATCCGCTATTTATATAGCACAGCAGTTTTTCCAGGAACGCTGGACTCTAGGAGGCAAGATGCTATTATAATTGCCTATTTTCATTTGTTATTTCATTGTGAAAGCCGGCTAACATGTGGGAGTAGGAGGCCACATTTGGCAGCTGCCTGTCTCAATGAGAAAATGAGTCAAAGAGGCCTTTGCAGTCATAGACCAGGTTCAACAGCATTTTAGGATTACTGATGGGGTGACGTTTGTCATTTTAAAGTGTAAATAAATCATAGGGTTTTTTTTGAAGTGAAATTTATTGCTTTAAGAATAAGGATCAAGGTCTCTAGGGAATCAATTAGTCCTTGTATTTGAACAGACAGGGTGCTGTACACCTCTCTGTGCTTTGAATCAGTATAACATTTCTTTTTTTCCCCTAGATATGCATTTTTTAGCACATGTGGAAAAGCACAGTATTTTTTAAAAAGCAACACTAACACATAAAAGAGCCATTTGTTATGTGCACAAATTAGCAGCGTACAATTTAATTCAAAATTAGCAAGTGATGATTCTGGAAAATAACAGTTTCTTCTCAGCAGAAGAGCCACACAATGGCCTGAATTCTGCTCCCTGCTAACTCACATGTAGTGACGAAAGCAAAGAGCTACTCATATACCATACACAGCAGGATTGGGCCAAGTAATATGTTAACGATGCCTTTCACCAGGTGTGAGATCCTGATGTGTATTTCTGCTGCTAAGTCACTTCAGTCGTGTCCGACTCTGTGCGACCCTACAGACAGCAGCCCACCAGGCTCCCCCGTCCCTGGGATTCTCCAGGCAAGAACACCAGAGTGGGTTGCCATTTCCTTCTCCAATGAGTAAAAGTGAGAAGTGAAAGTGAAGTTGCTCAGTCGTGTCCGACTCTTAGCGACCCCATGGACTGCAGCCTACGAGGCTCCTCTGTCCATGGGATTTTCCAGGCAAGAGTACTGGAGTAGGGTGCCATTGCCTTCTCCTGATGTGTATTAGTCAATGTTTATTAATAATGGTCACAGATTTCTAGGAACCACTGGAAGCAAAAAAAGCATCACTATGTGGCAGCTTAAATCACCTTGGGACTCAGCAGTCTTAGAGTTGGGCAGACTTTTGTGACTTAAATAAAAATCTAAGTCTCATAGATTTAATTTTATTCCTGCTCCTCTGAGTGGGCTAAAACCAACCAGCCAAACATGCAGAAATCCTTGTGAGTATCATCACCTCTTAACAACCCTTTGTGAGCTTTAATTCTCTTCTTATTCATTCAGATACTTCACCCTTTCCTCTGCCCCACTTCCCATCTCCCTTTGCTCAGTGAATGGAGTTTGGGGAAAGGAAGAGAAGAACTGGACTGCACAAGGGGCTTCAGCTGCTTTTCTACCAGCCCCAACTCTAAAGCAGGGAGGATTCAGTGTGACTGACTCCTCTACCCTGGCTGCTGCATAGATGCTTAGCTTGTGACAGGATTTTTGTCTGAACCAGTGTAGAACTTCTTGGGTTCTGACCCAAGACTTTCCCACCAGGGAAAGGGTGATTTGTGCAAATGGATGATAGAGGCAGTGTGGGTGAAAAGAGGCTCCTTTCTTATCATTGTAGACTCTGAACTAGTGTCTTAGAACTGAAAGAGACCCCAGAGAAATGTTTATCTAATGTATTGATTCATTCCACAAATGTGTCAGGACTTTCCATTAGGCACTGGGGATGCAGACATGTAAATCCTTTAGAACCCCTCTTATCATAGTTATTGTACGTACAAAACACAGGTTGCATGTGTATGTATACAGATATTTAGTTTGCATATCTGTAGTGCTGGCAAGGTTCTAGGGGGTTCAGAAAAAGAACCACACTTCTGAGGTTGGGAGGAGTTGGGAAATTTTACCAGGTAGTAGATATGCAACGATCCAGAGAAATGGAAGGACAAAGAAGTATTTAATAAATGAGGGAAGAGTGGAGGTATAGGTATGAAGTCCGTAGAATGAAATAAGATGAGGACAACAAAGGGAGTAACAGAAATGAAGACGCCATTGAAAATCTTGTCGATTTTAGTGGAATGGCAGAGGCCAACTACACTGAGGCAAGAGCGAGATGATAAAGAGAAGTCAACAGAATCATGCTGGATGGATTAGCGTTATACTAGAGTACAATTCCTTCTTCTTAAATAACAGTAGAGAGGAGATAAAAACCTGCATTGTCATCTGCAAAAACTGCAAGGAGTGAGGAGAAAGGGGCTGAATGTGTGGAAAAGAAAACTTGTAGAAAAACAGAAAGTGCCATGACCCAAAACAACCGTAATATTCAACATTTGGTTCAGTTCAGTTCAGTTCATTTGCTCAGTCGTGTCCGACTCCTTGTGACCCCATGGACTGCAGCACGCCAACCAGGCCTCCCTGTCCATCGCCAACTCCTAGAGTTTACTCAAACTCATCTCTATTGAGTTGGTGATGCCATCCAATCATCTCATCCTCTGTTGTCCCCTTCTCCTCCCTTCTTCAGTCTTTCCCAGCATCAGGGTCTTTTCCAATAAGTCAGTTCTTTGCATCACGTGGCCAAAGTATTGGAGCTTCAGCTTCAGCATAGTCCTTCCAATGAATATTCAGGACTGGTTTACTTTAGAATGGAGTGATTGGATCTCCTTGCAGTCCAAGGGACTCTCAAGAGGCTTCTCCAACACCACAGTTCTAAAGCATCAATTCTTCAGTGCTCAGCTTCTTTATAGTCCAACTCTCACGTCCATACATGACTACTGGAAAAACCATAGCCTTGACTCAACGGACTTTTGTTGGTAAAGTACTGTCTCTGCTTTTCAATATGCTGTCTAGGTTGGTCATACTTTTCTTCCAAAGAGTAAGCATCTTTTAATTTCACGGCTGCCGTCACCATCTGCAGTGATTTTGGAGCAACCCCCTCACTCCCCAGCAAAAGTCTCTCACTGTTTCCACTGTTTCCCCATCTATTTGCCATGAAGTGATGGGATCAGATGCCATGATCTTAGTTTTCTGAATGTTGAGCTTTAAGCCAACTTTCTTACTCTCCTCTTTCACTTTCATCAAGAGGCTCTTTAGTTCTTTTTCACTTTCTGTCATAAGGGTCATGTCATCTGCATAGCTGAGGTTATTGATATTTCTCCGGGCAATCTTCATTCCAGCTTGTTCCTCCTCCATCCCAGCGTATCTCATGATGTAATCTGCATATAAGTTAAATAAGCAGGGTGACAATATACAGCCTTAACATATTCCTTTCCCTATTTGGTACCAGTCTGTTGTTCCATGTCCAATTCTAACTGTTGCTTCCTGACCTGCATACAGATTTTTCAGGTGGTCTGGTATTCCCATCTCTTTAAGAATTTCCCAGAATTTGTTGTGGTATACACAGTCAACATTCAACATTCAGTTCAGTTCAGTTCAGTTCAGTCGCTCAGTCGTGTCTGACTCTTTGCCAGTTCATGAATTGCAGCACGCCAGGCCTTCCTGTCCATCACTAACTCCCAGAGTTCACTCAGACTCATGTCCATCGAGTCAATGATGCCATCCAGCCATCTCATCCTCTGTCGCCCCCTTCTCCTCCCATCCCCAATCCCTCCCAGCATCAGAGTCTTTTCCAGTGAGTCAACTCTTCCCATGAGGTGGTCAAAGTACTGGAGTTTCAGCTTTAGCATCATTCCTTCCAAAGAAATCCCAGGGCTGATCTCCTTCAGAATGGACTGGTTGGCTCTCCTTGCAGTCCAAGAGACTCTCAAGAGTCTTCTCCAACACCACAGTTCAAAAGCATCAATTCTTCAGCGCTCAGCTTCCTTCACAGTCCAACTCTCACATCCATACATGACAACTGGAAAAACCATAGCCTTGATTAGATGGACCTTTGTTGGCAAAGTAATGTCTCTGCTTTTGAATATTCTATCTAGGTTGGTCATAACTTTCCTTCCAAGGAGTAAGCATCTTTTAATTTCATGGCTGCAGTTACCATCTGCAGTGATTTTGGAGCCCCCCAAAATAAAGTCTGACACTGTTTCCACTGTTTCCCCATCTATTTCGCATGAAGTGATGGGACCAGATGCCATGATCTTCATTACCAGTCATCAAAGGTATGCCATTCCATGCCCACTCCCCAAATTGGCAAAAATCAACAAACCACAAATAAACATACCAAAATCTGTTAATTCTAAGTGTTTGCATGAGTGGAGCAGCAGGAGCTCCTATAGTTTTCTACGACACTGGCTCAAGCAGCATTTAGGCACTGTGCAGTAAAGGTGAAGTGTGCAAACTCCCCCATTAATGACTATGCTTCTAGGTATGCACCATGTATGTGCACCAAGAGAATAGAACCTCAGTGGCCATCGACAGGATATAGATGTTTAAATGTGGTAAACTTTCAGTGAAACACTATTCAGAAATGCAAATGGATTAAGTATGCATATATTAAAGTGGAAGCACATCTGTAGCAACATTGAGAGAGGAATTGCAAGCTTTTGAATGATATGTATAAATGGATGCATCTATACACATAGGACAGTTAAAAAATAGAAGGAAGTACCCCTCAAACTTTATTACATCCTATATTTTATTTTATAGTAGTTTATATATACAGAAAGGAATACCAGGCAGCAACAAGAATAAGTGATCTGCAGCCTCATGTAACTGTCTGGATGAATCTCATAAGCATGAATTTGAAGAAATGAAACCAGAGACCAAAAGTACATCCTTGTGATTTATTAAAATAAAAAAGCAAAGCCAATGCATCCTACAGAGCAGGTCTTCTGGGTGCTGGAATGTCTTCTTTCTTGATCTGGATTCTGGTTACATAGATGTTTTCAGTTTATAAAAAGTTGTTGGATTGTACACTTTCTAAATGCTTACTTTTCTGCATGTATGTTATACTGTAATAAAATGTGTAAAAATGCTATTTGACAAAGAAAAAAGAGCTGAGGATGGTATGGCAAATTAATATTCACTTACCCTGAGTTGATGGGTTCCCAGGTGTTTTTCTGATACTTCCTGTATCTTGATGTTTACTTGTAATATTTCATTACATAAAAAGGAAACACAGAAGCCAGTTAAATGAAGAATTACAGATAGGTGATGGCGTCAGTTGCTGGTGTTAGAAATCTGAAGCCAGGGATCACAGCAGATCTGCCGAGGCCCAAACATGAATTCAGTCTCCTCATTTCTTACTCCAGTTTTGTAACGTCCTCTTGCATGGAGGTTGTCACAAGCTTGACGTTTTCATTTTTTACTTTTGAAACAGATTTGGCTTCTGTCTTTAAGTCTTGTGTGGGGCTCTTACTCTATGTAATCATATCAACAATTAAAGAATATTGCAACCTTCCTAGTAGCCATTGAGATTTTAAAACACAGGGTCTGAGGTAGATGAAGGACAATGCTTCCATCTCTGGTGTTTATACTTTCCCAGAAGAGAGAGAATAGACCATGCCAAGCTTCTGTGATATATTATTTTCTAGGATGCACCAAGATATAAGATCAAAGCCCTTGGAAGAGAGTCTGGCATTCTCTCTCTCTGGTCCTCAAAATAAAAGTATAAGTCAAGTCCAACACTGTTAAGAGGTAATATGTGTTCACTTTCTCTGTCTTTATTAAGAACAGATATGAGTTTCATATGAGAGATTCAGGGATAGTGGATTTGGTTGTAAATACGCCAAGTGTTTGGAAACTGTCTCTCAGATAATAAATCCTTCAAAGAGTGCAGAAGATGTTTCAGGAAATTTCAACAGCACACAACTCACTCTGTGTAAATAAAACAGACTAAAATGTCCTTCACATCCCTCCATGTGTTCAGCTCTTGTGCGATTACCCTTACTTTAACACTCAGATGATCTCAAGCTGTTTAATCCATATCACTTCAGCATATCACACTCGATTGTGGAAGTTAAAGAAGACAAAAAACCATGTTGAAATGTGACAGATTCCTCTGGACTTCAACCTACTATGCAAAGATGAATGGGGAAAAGCCTTCTAGATTTAACTCTAATGTATCATGAAACCAAAGCTATGAGAACACTGTATGTTTCATGTTAAAGTTGGGCATTTCCATCAAGCAGAAGTTGAGTCGTCCAGCACTCCTTAATTCCAAGGTTTAGTATGATCCTCAGAGCCTGTTAATATTTGCTGCCCCCTGTAGTTTGCTCTTGTAAAAATTCAAAAAAAAAAAAAAAACAACATAATCAAGAGAGCTATTTAAAACTTCAGTTGCTCTTCTAAATCCTAAGCACTTCTGGAATTTCACTCCCTATCTCTTTTCCGCCTAACTTGACACATCAGAGTGATGAGATGGGGTGAGGCAGGGGAATACTTCTATGAGCAGTTGTGATTTCATTTAAGAGAATAAACTGGGGAAATGATTGCCTTTTAAACATGCAGATTGTATTATATAGAGAAAGCTGCTCAAATAAATATGATTTTCTTTAAAAAGGCAAAGGAAGCATCTGTTTATTAAACTACTTTCTCAATTTTCTATTGCCTTCAGAATTGGCTGTGGGACATGATTGCCTTTGTCTTCAAGCACAATAGCTTCTAATAACATTAAGCTTAAAATAATATAGTGGAAAACTACAAAATTGTGGTTTGTTCATTTGCTGAAACTAATATAGATGGTAGAAATTTTACCCAAGCTTAAAATAGCGCATGGAACACTAGGAATTTAACACTGGCTCGGTGATGAAGGAAATATCATTGTAAAGGATCACAATCAAATACCTAAATTTAGTAAAAATTTTGGAACTAGTTACCACTGTGCACAAATGCTAGGAACAAAGTAATAAAACTATTTATTTTTGCAACAGATTAATGAAGAGGAGTAGATTATCCTAAGACACTATCATCACATGGTCTGTGTAACTTGCAAAATTTTTGGTTTAATTTCTCAGTTCACTTGGCCCTTGTATACATAACTCCAAGGTAGCTTATGGAAAGGTACAGCTAATTTGTATAGTGCTATAGCTTCCTTCAGACACACACACAAAATCTCCTTTAGTTTCTTCAGAATCTATATTATAGATTCATATTTTCTCACTAAAAGTAAATCAGAATACTGATAATTCCAATCAAACTAGTAAAGCCCAAGGGACAGCTATAGTTGTTTTGAGATCTAAATAGGTTAGCTCCAACTTTATATAGTTAACTGAAGTGAATGAAACTATACTGCTTTCTTAAAAGTTAAAAAGAAAAGGTTTTAAAAAGCAGAATCTTTAACACATATAAAATCCTATTAAATGCATGATAATAAATCATATTTGTTGATGGTCATTTTAAGGATGAATTTAATTTTAGTGTGAAGCTCTCACAGTATAACCATGCTATTTCATTTTGTTGACATAGAAACAGAGACCGAGATCCATTAACCAAGAAACATTTGTTAAAAGTCCATGGGCTCCCTGCTATGGAGAATAGAGAAGAAGCAGAAGATTTGGACACTCTTCTCAAAGGAATGAAGACTAATAGATAAATGAATGAAAAGGCAGTAAGTATATAAGAAGCTTAGAAAAGAAAGATAATATATATTTTCTAGAATGTTCATAAAGGTATGGCCTAAGGTGGGCTAGGATTTAAATAGGAAGAAAACATGCTGATTAAACAGATCAGAAACAATTTCTGAGGTCTGAAGCATGAAGAAAAGCTGTGAGGGAGCTGCCATACACCTGTCTGCCAAAAAAGCAGACACAGAAGAAATAGGAAAGATTTTGGACCTGGACTTAGCGATTTCTGGAATCACCAAAGGGGTCCTCGATCATGACTGACTCTGTACTATAAGTAAAACAACAGTGAAAGTAAACTTTTGAGTGAACCTAGAGTTCAGCATTTAGCTGAGCAGTGCTTTGATGGGTTCCTGAAGAAAGGGCCTGACTGAGAAGGAAAGAGCCTCCTCTGGGAATCTAGGGAAAAGTGTGGCAACCTGAAAGGGTGGGTACGCACAGCGCGGGAGAGAATGCTGAGTTGGATGGCTAAGCATCTGATTCTAGCCCTGTCGCTTTTTTACTGTGGAAATTAAAACGTGACCCCAAACTTCTCTACCCCTCACATCCTTTATTTTCCAGGTGGGGATTATTAACACTCCTTCTGTTCATATCATGCAATTCTGAAAAGCAAATGAAATAATGTAGGTTAAAGTACTTTGTAAGCTATAAGACGCTATTATATAAATTAAGCACTGACTGATTTCAAGCTTGCAGTCAACATCCAGGACATGATGTCTCTGATTCCTTGGCTGAACCATAGACAACAAAAGCCCTCTTCCACTCTTCTAAATTAACCCACATCCATTTCTCACTTCCTTGCACTATATCCACTTTTGCCAAGAAGATCTCCATATCCATTGTCAAATTTACTTCTCATGCCTTCTAATCATACGCATGATTGATACCACATTTGCAACACTGGACTGGTTCAAAATTGGGAAAGGAGTATAGCAAGGTTGTATATTGTCACCCTGTTTATTTAACCTATATGCAGTGTACATGATGAGACATTCCAGGCCAGAGGAATCATAAACTGGAATAAAGACTGACCAGAGAAATATCAACAACCTCAGATATGCAGATGATACCACTCTAATGACATAAAGTGAAGAGGAACTAAAGGGCCTCTTGATGAAGGTGAAAGAGGAGAGTGAAAAAGCTGGATTAAAACTCAGCATTAAAAAAATGAAGATCATGGCATCTGATCCTGTCATTTCATGACAAATAAAAGGGAAAAAAGTAGAAGTAGTGACAGATTTTTTTTTCTTGGTCTCTAAAATTACTGCAAATGGTGACTGTAGCTATGAAATTAAAAGATACTTGCTCCTTAGAAGGAAAGCCATGACAAACTTAGACAGTGTATTAAAAAGCAAAGACATTATTTTGCTGACAAATATTCATGTAATCAAAGCTATGGTTTTTCCAGTAGTCATGTATGAATGTAACAGTTGGACCATAAAGAAGGCTGAGCACCAAAGAATTGATGCTTTCAAACTGTGGTGTTGGAGAAGACTCTTGAGAGTCCCTTGGACTGCAAGGAGATCAAACCAGTCAATCCTAGAGGAAATCAACCCTGAATATTCATTGTGAGGACTGATGCTGAAGCTGAAACTCCAATATTTTGGCCACCTAATGTGAAGAACTGACTCATTGGAAAAGACCCTGATGCTGGAAAGATTGAGGGCAGGAGAAGAAGGGAATGACAGAGGATGAGATGGTTGGATGGCATCACCGACTCAGTGGACATGAATTTGAGGAAACTAAGGGAGATAGTGAAGGACATGGAGGCCTGGCGTGCTGCAGTCCATGCAGTTGCAGAGCGTCGGACACGACTTGGCAACTGAACAATATCCACTTTAACTCATGTCTCTGTTATATAAGGATGTATTACCTCTCTATTGCATTATAAACTCCTGAAGGAAAGGGAATTTTTTTATTTTTAAAATGACACTGCTGCTGCTGCTAAGTCACTTCAGTTGTGTCTGACTCTGTGCAACCCCATAGACGGCAGCCCACCAGGCTCCCCCGTCCCTGGGATTCTCCAGGTAAAAACACTGGAGTGGGTTGCCATTTCCTTCTCCAATGCATGAAAGTGAAAAGTGAAAGTGAAGTTGCTCAGTCGTGTCTGACTCTTAGCAACCCCCATGGACTGCAGCCCACCAGGCTCCTCCATCCATGGGATTTTCCAGGCAAGAGTACTGGAGTGGGGTGCCATTGTCTTCTCCATAAAATGACACTAGAACTCCTTTATAATTGGATACCAAGAGTTGGGGATAAAGAGGAGTTGAAGGACACTAAAGGTTCAGGGAGAGGAAAATTTAGGTGCAGGCTGACCCCATCACAGTCAGCCCAGCAGTTCTGGCTCTTTTCTTGAAATTTAAAAATGATGAAGTTGATCCAGATCTCCATTATATATAAATTGAGTTAAATGAATACTCAACTGAAAATAATAAACAGAATTAATAAACATGTTGCTTTACATTATACATATACAAAATGGATTAAAAAATAGATTTAGAAAAACAGAGGTTGGATGGGATTTATATTTTCTGCATCAAATACTTTAATTGAATATCTAATCCATAAGACGTGGATGAGGATAAGATCTGAGTGAAATATTTTTCTAGTTCTCAGAAACAATCAGCTTAAATTTCCCCACTGATGACATATATTGTTCAATTACTGCCAACCCTGACATGATGATACAGAATGAAGAAAATCATGCATGTCAGATAAACATGTAATTTGTGAAAGGTCATATTCAGTAGGGGAAGTAAAGTATTGGATTTTACTATTCAACAAAACGCATTTGTTTTCCCTCTCTCTCTCTCTGTCTCTCTCTCTCTCTGTCTCTCTCTCTCTCTCTCTCTCTCTATATATATATATATATATATAAGAAACTACTTTTTACATTTATATCAACTCACTGAAAAGAGAAAAATATAACTAGGAAGGAATTTTGGCAATAATGTCATATATTTTTTAATTGCACTTCGTGAAAATTTATTGTTGTGAATTATCTGCATCAGTGGTCCACCCATCAAATGTCTCCCCACATAAACTCTTGTGTCAAGTCATTTTTTTTTTCTTTCTTTAAAGCTACTGCCTTCTGGTACAGAGCTAATGGAGAACTAGATAAGATGAAAGGATTGTTCATCTGCTAAGTGTGGCTTATAAAGTCATCTGGTGTACACTTTGAAGAGGTCTAATCCAGAAGCACCATAATAATCATTCTGAACCTGGGTCCCTCAAGTGGTGTTTCGCTTTCAGCTTACAACACTTTAAAACTAAAGGTAACAGACCCTCTTGAAAGAAAGCAAGCGAGTGGAACATAACAGACCTGGTATTTCTGTAATTTAAAAATTGACTGTGCTCGGAGACTTTAATTCAAGCAGTGGCACAATTCAAGTGAACAGGATTTAGGTTTCTGCAGTTCTGTTGTCGTTCAGTGCATCCCCCATTTCTGAGTGTGGATAGAAAGCAACTGCAGTTGGTTCTTGGATGCTGGCATTAAGGTATTGAAGCAGAAATTTGCTGGAAAAATGCTCGCAAAACAGATTGTTTCCATTTTTGCTCTCCCCACCCTGCAAGTGGTGCCAGTTCTGTGGCCAGAGCAGTTGTGGGAAGGTTGCTGAGGGTGGTTTAAAGGAAACAGCCTGTGTTTAGACTGGAGTAGATGCTTGGGACCCACAGAAATGAGCATTTCTTCTTAGCGTTTGCAATGTGTCACCTTGGGGATTGCTAAATCTTGCCCAGATGCTAGTGTGTGCATGTTTTAGGTGTCCTTGTGGTTGAGGGCTTGGCAGTCAGCATGGTGGCTTAGACAGTAAAGTCGGAGAAGTTCATCTTGTTGAAATCTAGACTCTTAGAGAGCAATAAATGTCTGTTAAAATTTTTAGGATGGGAACAAACAAAGGATTGGGAAACATGAATCTTTGTGAAAACAAATTATTCCAAACATGCTTGGACACATCTTTTTCTTTAAGTGCAATTTGATTACTTTTTGCAATGTTTTGTTAAGATAATTGGTGAATGTGGATGTGTATCAAAACACTACTAAGCATGGTAATATGCTCTTCTACTGAGCAATTGTTAGCTACTTCTGATGCAGTGATTGGACTCACGTAACAATAGCATATAAGTAATTTATTAATATTATGTGAGTAAAATAATTAAGGTTCAAGGGAATTATTACATGGAGAAAAACATTATTAGAAGGTGATAAAGAAAAGTATCTTTTAATAAATCAAAATTGTATTCTTAAAGATGGCAACAGGTTATCATACCATTAAAATGTGCACAAGAATAGAGATACTGACTTTCCAAGAATCTGGCAGCAAAAGAACATTTTGGATTTTGCTTAGAATTTTCAAATTTTCTAACTGCCCATCTGAAAACAGTGTAATCATAATTTCAAAAGCATAATAATATACCTAAGAAAGAAGAAATACAAATTCTGTGTTCCAAACTTGAGTGGTCCAAATTATTTGGGTTGGCCAAAAGGTTCATTCAGGTTTTTCCATGACACCTTACAGAAAAACTGGAATGAACCTTTGGGGCAACCCAATATGTTGAGTTACACTATTATTACACTAATATTAACTTTTGAACTATCAACCTTCCACTCAAGTCACTGTTTAGCCAGAGTTTAATCCTAGAGGGTGGTACTCCAGTTGTTATTATACTGATATGTTTAAGTAGGTTGTGGTGGAAAAGACAGCATAATATGAGAGCTACAGTGTTCTTCTGTAGAGTTTTCAAAATGCCAGGAAAAGATTGTTATGTTTTTAGGTAATAAACCAAACTAGTACTGAATGCAAATTAAATGTGGGAGAATATAGTCCCAAAGACTCTATCGTTAAATAGGGTTGGAGTTGTAAAACAAATGCTCGGTTTAACATAAGATTCAGCAATGCTGATTTTAAGTTAATAGCCATATTGATTTAAAAACTATTTTTGACAATTTGATATTTTTTAATAAAATAAAATAAAATATCCTACTGACATAAGAACAGGTAAGTGACAATTAAGAGTGTTTATATCAGCAGGTGTTATCAGATTGGAAAAAAGGATACAGAAAAAAAGGAGGAAGAAGACATTAGGAGCCATGCAAAAAGCAAATTAGAATACTTATAAGGAGCAAAAGAGAATAAAAAGAATAGGAAGAGAAGAAGCCTAAGAACAGCATTCAGTGATCTTGATGGCTTCGTTAGAACTCAATAGCTCTGCACATGTCTCAGGGAGGAAGCAATGTACACCATGACACAAAGCCAACATTTGTACTTTCTGAATCCATCTGATCGTCTCTGGTGGATAGGAACTTGAGCTCAGAGAGTTACCTAAACTGGCAGGGACAAGTTTCAGAAAAGAGAGAAGCAAGTAGCTTCAGAAAAGAAAGAAGTAGGTAGATGGCAAAATTTCCTTTCCTCGGTGATGACATCTGAAAGGACATTATTCATAAATAATAATAATGGCAAAAACGATACATTTGTAGAGCACTGTTAATTATGCACGTCTGTTTCATACATCTATTGCTTCAGAAGAGTATGGGATAAGTAGGGCAATGATTTTTATCTTCATTTAACAGAGGGAACAAATACAAAATGCTTTGAGAAATTTAAGTAACTTGTTCAAGCTTCTGATAGTGAAACAGTGGTAGAGTTGAGGCTAGAACAATAGCTCCCCTGATTGCCAGCACTTAGCCCTTTCCCCTAACTTCTGTGACTACCGCTCATCAACAGACCACACTAGCATGACTTAGGAGAAGGCAATGGCAACCCACTGCCTGGAAAATCCCATGGACAGAGGAGCCTGGTAGGCTACAGTCCATGGGGTAGCGAAGAGTCGGACATGACTAAGCAACCTCAGTTTCACTTTTCACTTTCATGCATTGGAGAAGGAAATGGCAACCCACTCCAGTATTCTTGCCTGGAGAATCCCAGGGACAGAGAAGCCTGGTGCGCTGCCATCTATGGGGTCGCACAGAGTTGGGCACGACTGATGTGACTTAGCAGCAGCAGCAGCGTGACTTAAATCAGAAACTAAATTGCTTGGAGTCACTTTGGAATAGCATCATAGTATTCACTGTTTCAGATCAGTATATTCTCATTCTAGATCTCTTTGCTCTCCTTAATCTGACATCATAGTCCCTTTTGTTATCTAACAAAACTAGTCATACTGCTCCTTTTCACATGCATAAAAGATTAGGCAATCCTTCCCTGAAATTAGAGTCGCGACCTGGGTACAAGTACCAGCTCTGTATGGTTTTATGTCAATAATTCTGAGTAAATCCATGAAATTCTGTGGATGTCAATTTTCTCACTTGAGAAATGAGGGATTCAGATTTAACACTTCACATAATCGCACACACACACATATGTGCCAATCAGTTGTTAATTATTGTATTATTACATACTACACATGTTTATCCATATATTATTTATTAATTTTAATATCATTTGGCCTTCCATCTGACTTTCCATGCATTTGTTTGTTTGTGCCGTTGACATGAGTTAGCTGCTTTTTTTTTTTTTTAGCTGTTTAGTCACTAAGTTGTATTCAACTCATTGTGACCCCATGGACTCTAGCCCATAAGGCTCCTCTGTCCAGGCATTTCCCAGGCAAGGATACTAGAGTGGGTTGCCATTTGATTTAACATTTCTCCAACTAATCACACACACACATACATTCAGCTGTAAATTATTATATTATTACATACTGCACATATATTTATTCATATATTACTTATTAATTCTAATATCTTTTGACCTGAATTTCCATGCATGTGCTTGTTTGTGGCATTGTTATTTATTAGACTCCCTTGTTATTCAAAGTGTGCCTGGTGGACCAGCAATATCAGTGTGTCCTGGGGGGATTCAGAATCTCAAGGTCCATCGCAGATCTATGGAGCCATAATTGGCATTTTTAACAAGATGATTGGTGATTTGCATATTCTTTAAAGTGTGAGAACTATTGTCATATGAGTTTCTAGGAAGAAGGAGACACAAGACTTTATAAATCTGTCTGTATAACACATGATTTAGAAACTCATTTGAAGGCAGGTATAACATCTATCTCTGTAATTTTTCAGCAGGTAATAGTAGTAATTAAGAGGTTAGTGGTTTTTTTTTTTTTTACTGAAGATTTTATTAGTTTTTAAGGAAGTAATTGCTTTATTGACTATGACAAAGCCTTTGACTGTGTGGATCACAATAAACTGTGGAAAACTCTGAAAGAGATGGGAATATCAGACCACCTGACCTGCCTCTTGAGAAACCTATATGCAGGTCAGGAAGCAACAGTTAGAACTGGACATGGAACAACAGACTGGTTCCAAATAGGAAAAGGAGTACGTCAAGGCTGTATATTGTCACCCTGCTTATTTAACTTACATGCAGAGTACATCATGAGAAACACTGTGCTGGAGGAAGCACAAGCTGAAATCAAGATTGCTGGGATAACATAACCTCAGATATGCAGATGACACCACCCTTATGGCAGAAAGTGAAGAGAACTAAAGAGCCTCTTGATGAAAGTGAAAAAAGAGAGTGAAAAAGTTGGCTTAAATCTCAACATTCAGAAAACTAAGATCACAGCATTTGGTCCCATCACTTTAAGGCAAATAGATGGGGAAACAGTGGAAATAGTGGCTGACTTTATTTTTCTGGGCTCCAAAATCACTGCAGATGGTGATTGCAGCCATGAAATTAAAAGACACTTACTCCTTGGGAGGAAAATTATGACCAACCTAGACAGCATATTCAAAAGTAGAGACATTACTTTGCCAACAAACGTCCATTGAGTCAAAGCTATGGTTTTTCCTGTGGTCATGTATGGATGTGAGAGTTGGACTATAAAGAAAGCTGAGCACTGAAGAATTGATGCTTTAGAACTGTGGTGTTGGAGAAGACTCTTGAGAGTCCCTTGGACTGCAAGGAGATCCAACCAGTCCATCCTAAAGGAGATCAGTCCTGGTGTTCATTGAAAGGACTGATGTTGAAGCTGAAACTCCAATACTTTGGTCACCTGATGTGAAGAGCTGACTCATTTGAAAAGACCCTGATGCTGGGAAAGACTGAGGGTAGGAGGAGAAGGGGACGACATAGGATGAGATGTTTGGTTGGCATCACCGACTCAATGGACATGGGTTTGGGTACATTCTGGGAGTTGGTGATGGACAGGGAGGCCTGGCGTGCTGTGGTTCATGGGGTTGCAAAGTCGGACATGACTGAGTGAACTGACTAAAGGAAGTAATGGAAAACTTAAGAATTTAGAATAAGAATCAAAATCTGATGTTATCCTTTTGTTGTTGCTGTTCAGTCACTAAGACGTATCTGACACTTTGTGACCCCATGGACTGCAGCATGCCAGGCTTATCCATCCTTCACTACCTCCCAGAGTTTGCTCAAACTCATATTTATTGAGTTGGTGATGCTATCCAACTATCTCATCCTCTGTCACCCTCTTCTCTTCCTGTCCTCAATTTTCCCCAACATCAGGGTCTTTTCCAGTGAGTCAACTCTTGTATCAGGTGACCAAATTATCAGAGCTTCAGTGTCAGCATGAGTCTTTTAAATGAATATTCGGGGTTGATTTCCTTTAGGATTGACTGGTTTGGTCTCTTTGTTGTCCAAGGGTCTCTCAAGTCTTCTCCAGTACCACAATTCAAAAGCATTGATTCTTTGGCACTCATTTAATTCTTTGATTCTTTATGGTCCAACCCTCACATCTGTACATAACTGTACAATGCCCATTTTCATTAATTGGATTAAATGGAACACCATAGCTTTGACTAGTCGCTTTGACCTTGGTTGACAAAGTGATGTCTGCTTCTTAATACGATGACAATTTCATAGACAATCTTGTCTTAATTGTCTTGAATAATGAGAAGTCAGTAGTGAAACAGTCTCACTAATTTCAGGAATCCAGGTTCACTGCAGAAAATGTGCCTTAGGTCACACAGTTAGGTAGTGGTTTAGGAGTCTATCTTATTCCAAAATCTACTTATGTTCTCTATACTGGACAACTGACTTGTGAAAAATGTAACATAAGGAACGTGTCAGGAAAAACTATATTATTGCTAGAAATACATGAAGTTCAGTTTTAGTTATCCATTATCCTATTAGGCTTTCTTTAATTTGTCTTGGAAAAGACTTCTGCAGGTCCTTGAACTGCAAGGAGATCCAACTGCAAGGAGATCATCCTAAGGGAGATCAGTCCTGAGTGTTCATTGGAAGGACTAATGTTGAAGCTGAAATTCCAATAATTTGACCACCTGATGCAAAGATGTGACTTATTGGAAAAGACCCTGATGCTGGGAAGGATCGAGGGCAGGAGGAGAAGGGGACGACAGAGAATGAGATGGTTGGATGGCATCACTGACTCAATGGACATGAGTTTGAGGAAACTCCGGGAGTTGGTGATGGACAGGGAGGTCTGGTGTGCTGCAGTCCATAGGGTCGCAAAGAGTCAGACATGACAGAGCAACTGAACTGAACTGAACTAAATTCATTTAATGAATATTTTTCTAAGTTAAATGTTCTCCTGGAGGGGATATACATTTTGACCATATTAATCACTTTTCAGTCTTCAAATCATTAGGTTAGATTTGAAAATAGTTCCCAACCAAAGGATGAATGGAGTATATGGAGCATAAATAACAGTTCTAAATTAAGTATCCTCAAACATTGCAGAATACTTTGTAAACATCTTTATAATACAAGTAAACAAGACATTTTAATGAATAAATTAATTATATTAAGCAATTATCTTCTAGGGGCCTTACTTTCTATATCAGTAAAGCTAGCTGAAACTTTTATGAACCTTTACCTTTAAAATTTTTTGTGAAATTTAATTATTGTTTAAAAAACTACTCTATAATGCAATATGGCAGAAGTGAATTAGATTAAGTTCATGGCAATAATGTTTGATCTAAATCTTGTTTTATGTTTCAATTATTTATATATTTCTATCACTTCCATTTATAAGAAAAAATTGCTTCAAGGTTTTTTATAGTAGTAAAATTTTAAAGCAACAAGACTAAACTTGTCCATTTATGTGTATAACATGTTATGTTTCAATTACTTATTTCCTTCCAACATTTTTATTTTGAAAAATTTCAAGCCTACACAGAATTTGCAAGAAAACTACAATGAACACTCATATTGTCTTCATCAACTGTGAGTATTTTGCCTATATGCTTTATTACTCCTTTCTTTCTGAATAACTTTTGAGTTAGTTACAGTCATCTTGACACTTCATAGTATAATAAATCATTATGTATCTCCTAAGAACTAGGCCATTCTGTCACATGCATATGTGTGCTAAGTCACCTCAGTTGTATCCAACTCTTTGTGACCGCATGGACCATAGCCAACCAGGCTCCTCAGTCCATGTAATTCTTTAGGCAAGAATACTTGAATGGGTTTCCATGCTCTGCTCCAGGGTCCCAACCCAGGGACTGAATCCACATCTCTTGTGTCTCTGGCCTTGGTAGCCATGTCCTTTACCACTAGCACCACTTGGGAAGCCCCATTCTTTCACATAACGAGTAAAATTATAAAGCTGAGAAAATTTAATATTGATATGATGCTATCATGTGTACATAATCCACATTCAAATTTTCAATTTTACTGTTATTTAGTTCTCAACCTTGCATCCAATAAAAGGTCACACATTACATTTAGTTGGTCATGTTAAATATTACTTGCCAGAATCTAGATAAACATGTATTACTGTGATCTTTTGACATTTTTCTGAAAGAATAAATGCACTTGTAGGGAAATTGCCATCTGTAATCATGAGTTTACAATGCCCATTTTCATAAAATTGTGGTAAAAATAAACCCAACTAATTTGTTTCTGGTATGTAAACACACACATATTTTTCCGCTGAAATGAGCATGTCTGCACATTTCTGGTGTGCATACACACTAAAATTGGCTAAGGATACATACTTGAAACTTGGCAAGATTGTAAGAAAATAAGGCCAGAGTTAGAAGAAAAACTCTTCAAGATTTAAATGACATAAATGATTAGAATTATGAGTATGGAAATATTAAATGGAACACTGCCTATCATTAAGGTCATCTTTACCAGTCATCTCCTCTGATTGGGAGACTCAAAGTCAAGATGAAGTTTAAGGACTTCCTGTAATGTGCAAGTCAATCCAATGTTTATGATTAAAGCAAATCAATCAGTTCTAAAGTAAACAATTCTGTGGTGATTTTAATTCTATCATGGTTTGCCATTTCTGTTCCTATCTTTATAGATTTGTATGAGCGTGGCTTTTCCCTCGGCCCTTCTCCCTTGGGCATTCTCTGGTTGCCCTCGGCAGTGTTTTTCTTTCTGTGTTCATTATGGCTTTCCAGGTACATTTCCTTGGGATACGCAAAAAGATGAAGGACGATGGGCACACTTTGGAGAACAGAGAATAAGTTTACCTTCCTCCTTCCAGGACTAGCCCAGGATAATTTGTATTGACAGAATGTTGCCCCGTGGACATATTTACAATGATTTTGAAAAAACAAATCAACTGCAAAGTCTATGCATATGTAGGGAAGACTTGGAAGGATCAGTGGAAAAGAAAAGTTAGAATTGAAAATCTCTTGAACTTTGACATGTGCTCCCCTATCCACATACATATCCATCAGCAGAGTGTGGAAGCCTTACTACAAGTATATGAACACGCATTTGAGCCAAGCAGATGCTTGAGCTAAGCAGACATGGTGGCAACTTTTAGGAAGCTTGGCTAAAATTTAAAAATAAGGAGGGAATAACTGATCAGTACACTTCCAGTTGGTATGTTGCACACTATAAGAGATTTTGTAGATACAGCCCAGGAAAATTTCTTAAAAGCAAACACACATACACAAACAAAAAGACAAAGTGATGACTCTCAGAGAAAAAATAACCAGAATTCAGAATTAGTGCATAGTATTATCTAAAATGCACAGTAGTCAACAAAAAATCTAGAATATGCAAAGAAACAGAAAGATGTTTTATTATACTTGGGGCGGGGGGTAAGCAGTCAATAGAAATTGTCTGAGTTGGCCTAAACACTAGATTATAAAGCAAAGGGTTCCAAGAAGCAAAACCATGACAAATATGTTCAAAGAATTAAGCTATGTTTAAAGAATCATAGGGAAATATAACATTGAATCAATAAGTAGTGACTATATATTTTGAAAAGAAAAAACTGTTGAAAGAACAGTTTTTGTATTGAAAGATGCAATAACAAAGATCAGAAATTCTCAACATGGACTTAATAGAAGACGTGTGATGGAAGGAGGAGAAGCCTGTGATCTTCAAGAGAAATCGGTAGGGAAATTTCAGTCTGAAGAAAAGAGAGTAAAAAGATTAAAGAAAAGTGAACACAAAATTAGAGACTTATGAGATAATATCAAGTCAGCCAATATATGTGTAATGTGAGTCTCAGAAGAAGAACAAATGAAGGGAACTTCATCAAAATTTGAAAATAAGTTCAATTTTGTCAAAACTGAAAACATTTTATCTTCAACTGTCATTAAGAAAATGAAATAAAAGGCCACAGACTGAGAGAATGAGAGGAAATATTTGTAAACTATATTTGTGATAAAGAACTCAAACACAAAAATGAGTGAACTAAAAACTCAGCAAAAGATTTGAGTAGACATTTCACAAAGAAGATAAATGAATGGTTAATAAAGATATTTAATTTCATTCATTTCAGTCCAGTTCAGTCACTCAGTCATATCTGACTCTTTGCGACCCCATGAATCGCAGCACGCCAGGCCTCCCTGTCCATCACCATCTCCCGGAGTTCACTCAAACTCACGTCCATCAAGTCAGTGATGCCATCCAGCCATCCAGGCATCCCATCCTCTGTCGTCTCCTTCTCCTCCTGCCCCCAATCCCTCCCAGCATCAGAGTCTTTTCCAATGAGTCAACTCTTTGCATGAGGTGCCCAAAGTATTGGAGTTTCAGCTTTAGCGTCAGTCCTCCCAGTGAATACCCAGGACTGATCTCCTTTAGAATGGACTGGTTGGATCTCCTTGCAGTCCAAGGGACTCTCAAGAGTCTTCTCCAACACCACAGTTCAAAAGCATCAATTCTTTGGTGCTCAGCTTTCTTCACAGTCCAACTCTCACATCCATACATGACCACTGGAAAAACCATAGCCGTGACTAGACAGACCTTTGTTGGCAAAGTAATGTCTCTGCTTTTGAATATGCTATCCAGGTTGGTGATAACTTTCCTTCCAAGGAGTAAGCGTCTTTTAATTTCATGGCTGCAGTCACCATCTGCAGTGATTTTGGAGCCCAGAAAAATAAAGTCAGCCACTGTTTCCACTCTTTTCCAATCTTCGTTTTCTGAATGTTGAGCTTTGAGCCAACTTTTTCACTCTCCTCTTTCACTTTCATCAAGAGGCTCTTTAGTTCCTCTTCATTTTCTGCCATAAGGGTGGTGCCATCTGCATATCTGAGGTTATTGATATTTCTCCCAGCAATCTTGATTCCAGCTTGTGCTTCTTCCAGCCCAGTGTTTCTCATGATGCACTCTGCATAGAAGTTACATAAGCAGGGTGATAATATACAGCCTCGAGGTACTCCTTTTCTATCTGGACCAGTCTGTTGTTCCATGTCCAGTTCTAACTGTTGCTTCCTGACCTGCATACAGGTTTCTCAAGAGGCAGGTCAGATGGTCTGGTATTCCCATCTCTTTCAGAATTTTCCACAGTTTATTGTGATCCACACAGTCAAAGGCTTTGGCATAGTCAATAAAGCAGAAATAGATGTTTTTCTGGAACTCTCTTCCTTTTTCCATGATCCAGCGGATGTTGGCAATTTGATCTCTGGTTCCTCTGCCTTTTCTAAAACCAGCTTGAATATCTGGAAGTTCACGGTTCACGTATTGCTGAAGGCTGGCTTGGAGAATTTTGAGTATTACTTTACTAGCATGTGAGATGAGTGCAATTGTGCGGTAGTTTGAGCATTCTTTGGCATTGCCTTTCTTTGAGATTGGAATGAAAATTGACCTTTTCCAGTCCTGTGGCCACTGCTGAGTTTTCCAAATTTGCTGGCATATTGAGTGCAGCACTTTCACAGCATCATCTTTCAGGATTTAGAATAGCTCAACTGGAATTCCATCACCTCTACTAGTTTTGTTCGTAGTGATGCTTTCTAAGACCCACTTGACTTCACATTCCAGGATGTCTGGCTCTAGGTCAGTGATCCCATCGTGATTATCTGGGTCGTGAAGATCTTTTTTGTAGAGTTCTTCCATGTATTCTTGCCACCTCTTCTTAATATCTTCTGCTTCTGTTAGGTCCATACCATTTCTGTCCTTTATCGAGCCCATCTTTGCATGAAGTTTTCCCTTGGTATCTCTAATTTTCTTGAAGAGATCTCTAGTCATTCCCATTCTGTTGTTTTCCTCTATTTCTTTGCATTGATCACTGAGGAAGGCTTTGTTATCTCTTCTTGCTATTCTTTGGAACCCTGCATTCAGATGCTCATATCTTTCCTTTTATCCTTTGCTTTTCACTTCTCTTCTTTTCACAGCTATTTGTAAGGCCTCCCCAGACAGCCATTTTGCTTTTTTGCATTTCTTTTCCATGGGGATGGTCCTGATCCCTGTCTCCTGTACAATGTCACGAACCTCCATCCATAGTTCATCAAGCACTCTGTCTATCAGATCTAGCCCCTTAAATCTATTTCTCACTTCCACTGTATAATCATAAGGGATTTGATTTAGGTCATACCTGAATGGTGTAGTGGTTTTCCCTACTTTCTTAAATTGAAGTCTGAATTTGGCAATAAGGAGTTCATGATCTGAGCCACAGTCAGCTCCCAGTCTTGTTTTTGCTGACTGTATAGAGCTTCTCCATCTTTGGCTGCAAAGAATATAATCAATCTTATTTCGGTGTTGACCATCTGGTGATGTCCATGTGTAGAGTCTTCTCTTGTGTTATTGGAAGAGGGTGTTTGCTATTACCAGTGCATTCTCTTGGCAAAACTCTATTAGCCTTTGGCCTGCTTCATTCCGTATTCCAAGGCCAAATTTGCCTGTTACTCCAGGTGTTTCTTGACTTCCTACTTTTGCATTCCAATCCCCTATAATGAAAAGGACATCTTTTTTGAGTGTTAGTTCTAAAAGGTCTTGTAGGTCTTCATAGAACCGTTCAACTTCAGCTTCTTCAGCATTACTGTTTGGGGCATAGACTTGGATTACTGTGATATTGAATGGTTTGCCTTGGAAATGAACAGAGATCATTCTGTCGTTTTTTGAGATTGCATCCAAGTACTGTATTTCGGACTCTTTGTTGGCCATGATGGGTACTCCATTTCTTCTAAGGGATTCCTGCCCACAATAGTAGATAAAATGGTCATCTGAGTTAAATTCACCCATTCCAGTCCATTTTAGTTCACCGATCCCTAAAATGTCAATGTTTACTCTTGCCATCTCCTGTTTGACCACTTCCCATTTGCCTTGATTCATGGACCTGACATTCCAGGTTCCTATGCAATATTGCCCTTTACAGCATCAGACCTTGCTTCTATCACCAGTCACATCCACAACTGGGTATTGTTTTTGCTTTGGCTCCATCCCTTCATTCTTTCTGGAGTTATTTCTCCACTGATCTCCAGTAGCATATTGGGCACCCACCGACCTGGGGAGTTCCTCTTTCAGTATCCTACCATTTCGCCTTTTCATACTGTTCAAGGAGTTCTCACATAAATTAAACCTTCAAGTAGGTACTAAGATAGCCCCAGTGGACTACCCTCCATAAAAACAGACTTACAATAGCATGAAGATGTGTAGAAAGTGGAAGTCTCTACATTACACATGGGAATGAAAAATAGGACAGTAAATAGACAAATATTAAATATTTTGACAGTTCTGAAAAAAGTTAAATATAGATTTTACCATATACCCAGGAATTTCATTCCTAGATGTCTACTTTAGAGAAATAAAAACACACGTCATAACAAAAGATATGTATGCAAATATTCATAACAGCATTATTCATAATAATAATCAAACTGGAAACAACCTATCAACTGGTAAACAGAGAAACATTATTATGCAGTATATTCATAGAATGGAATTTTTCCAGCAATCAAAAGAAGTAAGCTACTGAAAAACCATACAACATAGATGAACCACAGAGACATTATGCAAAGTGAAAGAAGCCAGGCACAGACACAAAGGATCATACACTGTATGATTCAATTTATATGAACTTTCCAAAAAGAGCACATCTGTAGAGAAAGCAGATAGAGGTTTGTTTGGTACCAGGATAGAAACAGAAATTTACTGAAGGCAGGAAGTTTTGAAGTGATAGAAATATTGTGATGTATACAAAATTATAAACTTATGGAAAGCATTGAGTTACACACATACAAATGGTGAATTATATGCTATGTAATTATACCCCCAATAAACCAATTAACAACAAAACAAAGTTCTACTAAAATCAAGAAAATGATTAATTCAGGAAATGTATAATTTTTTAATGATTATTTTGTTTAGTTAAATTAAATAAAATGAAAATCAAATGTGGAGCTGAGTTTAAATCTTGGCTCAGCACATTTCTGCAGAAACCTGTCAAGTTACCAAGGTTAAAGCTCAGTTTCCTAACTGGTAAAATCAGGTAAAACTATTAAAATAGTTTTAATAACTATATGCCTATGGGATCATTGTTATATAGACCAAACAAGAAATAAAAGTGCATAGTAAACCATCAACCTCTACACAAATGTTAATCATATTGATGATGATATTGTCTATTAAAGAATCAATTTTGAAAAGTCTATTTTGTTCTATAGCTTAAAGCCTCTGTGGTCACATGTGCTGCTCATGTGTGAAGCTCAGGAACATCACTTTTGAATGTACTTTCCCCTCCTTCAAAATAAATACTATAGAATTTTCTTAAAAAAAAAAAAAATCCCCTCAGCAGCTTTATGAGCATAACTTGATCTTCATAAAGCATGTGTAGTAAAACTTTACCAGATAAATGGTTTCTAGCAATTGGCAAAGAGACAAAAAAGAAAATACCATGTATTGTATAGCTATTTGTAAGATAAAATATGAATATTCCTAGCCTTTGGAGTCATTGCTATACTTAGAATCCACCCTCACAAGACATATTGCTAAAGGCATCCCTCTGGTGGATGTTCACAAATGCATCAGAGGTTAAAAACACGAAAAAAAAAACCACATATTTTGCCACATCAATCTGTTTTTATAAAGCCTCAAAAATCAAGTAAAGTATATTATCTACACATGAAAGGTTCTATTCTGAGTCTGCGTACATCTGGTATAGCTCGTATTTTCCCTTAATTTAAATAAGTGTTATAATGAATGCCTTTCATTTAATTGCTCTATATTGGTAAGCTTCTGTCCCAAATTTAGGAATATGATTAGCAAGAATGAGATTCACATGAAGACATACTCTCCTTTCCCCAACCTGCCTCCATTTCCCAAATTAAGAAAACAGTGAAGAAATCAATGTTACCAATATTCTTCAGTTAAAATTATGATTATTGGTAGGCAATAAAGAGAAGGTGCTGGAAGTCAGTGGTGCATAGCAGTTAAGACCAGCTTTGGAGTTAGACAGACCCACATGGAATCATGCCTCTAAGTTAAATTCTGAGTTAAATTTGCCCATTCCAGTCCATTTTAGTTCATTGATTCCTAAAATGTTGATGAACTCTTGCCATCTCCTGTTTGACAACTTCCAGTTTATGGGAATGCCACACTACTTGACCTGCCACTTGAGAAACATGTATGCAGGTCAGGAAGCAACAGTTGGAACTGGACATGGAACAACAGACTGGTTCCAAATAGGGAAAGGATTATGTTAAGGCTGTTTATTGTCACCCTGCTTATTTAACTTATACGCAGAGTACATCATGAGAAACGCTGGGCTGGAAGAAGCACAAGCTGGAATCAAGATTGTTGGGAGAAATATCAATAATCTCATATATGCAGATGACACCACCCTTATGGCAGAAAGTGAAGAAGAACTAAAGAGCCTCTTGATGAAAGTGAAAGAGAGTGAAAAGGTTGGCTCAAAGATGAACATTCAAAACTAAGATCATGGCATCTGGTCCCATCACTTCAAGGCAGATAGATGGGGAAACAGTGGAAATAGTGGCTGACTTTATTTTTCTGGGCTCCAAAATCACTGCAGATGGTGATTGCAGCCATGAAATTAAAGACGCTTACTCCTTGGAAGGAAAGTTATGACCAACCTAGACAGCATATTAAAAAGCAGAGACATTACTTTGCCAAAAAACGTCCGTTGAGTCAAGGCTATGGTGTTTCTAGTAGTCATATATGGATGTGAGAGTTGGACTATAAAGAAAGCTGAGCACTGAAGAATTGATGCTTTTGAACTGTGGTGTTGGAGAAGCCTCTTGAGAGTCCCTTGGACTACAAGGAGATCCAACCAGTCCATCCCAAAGGAGATCAGTCCTGGTGTTCATTGGAAGGACTGATGTTGAAGCTGAAACTCCAATACTTTGGCCACCTGATGTGAAGAGCTGACTCATTTGAAAATACCCTGATGCTGGGAAAGATTGAGGGCAGGAGGAGAAGGGGACAACAGAGGATGAGATGGTTGGTTGGCATCACCGACTTAATGGACATGGCTTTGGGTATAGTCTGGGAGTTGGTGATGGACAGGGAGGCCTGTCATGCTGCAATTCATGGGGTCACAAAGAGTCGGACATGACTGAGTGACTGAACTGAACTGAATTTGCTTTGATTCAGGGACCTAACATTCCAGGTTCCTATGCACTATTGTTCTTTACAGCATCAGACTTTATTTCCATCACCAGTCACATCCACAACTGGGTGTTGTTTCTGCTTTGGCTCTGTCTTTTCACTCTTTCAGGAGTTATTTCTCCATTCTTCTCCAGTAGCATATTGGGTACCTACTGATCTGGGGAGTTCATCTTTCAGTGTCATATCTGTTTGCTTTTTCACACTGTTCATGGGGTTCTCAAGGCAAGAATCCTGAAGTGGTTTGCCATTCCCTTCTCCAGTGGACCATGTTTTGTCAGAACTCTCCACCATGACCCGACCATCTTACATGGCCCTACATAGCATGGTTCATAGTTTCATTGAGTTAGACAAGGCTGTGATCTATGTGATCAGTTTGATTAGTTTTCAGTGATTGTGGTTTTCCTTCTGTCTGCCATCTGAGAGATAAGGATAAGAGGCTTATGGAAACTTCCTTATGGGAGAGACTGACTGAGGGGGAAACTGGGTCTTGTTCTGATGGGCCAAGCCATGCTTAGTAAAACTTTAATCCAATTTTCTGTTGATGGGCGAGGCTGTGTTTCCTCCCTGTTGTTTACCTTAGACCAAACTTTGGTGGAGTAATGAAAATAATGGCCACCTCCTTCAAAAGGTTCTGTGCATGCACTGCCGCACTCAGGGCCCCCAACCCTGCAGCAGGCCACCACTGACCCATGCCTCCACCGGAGACTCTTGGATACTCACAGGCAAGTCTGGGTCACTGTCTTGAGGGGTCATTGCTCCTTTCTCCTGGGTCCTAGTGCACACAAGGTTTTGTTTGTGCCCTCCAAGAGTCTGCTTCCCCAGTATCATGTAAGTTCTGGTGGCTCTATGGGGGGGTTAATTGCAAACTCCTCCAAGAGGGCTTATGCTCCAAGAGGGCTTATGTATCTCAAGAGGAGATGCAAGCACTGTTGAAGCTGAAACTCCAATAATTTGGCCTCCTGATTTGAAGAACAGACTCATTGGAAAAGACCCTGATGCTGGGAAAGATTGAAGGCAGGAAGAGAAGGGAACAACAGAGGATGAGATGGTTGGATGGCATCACCGCCTCGATGGACGTGAGTTTGAGCAAGCTCTGGGAGTTGGTGATGGACAGGGAAGCCTGGTGTGCTGCAGTCCATGGTGTCACAAAGAGTTGGACATGACTGAACGATTGAATTGACTAACTGATGCCTGTAAGTACTATCTGTTCATTTATTCATTCATTCAGCAGACAGGTACTGAGTACTCTCTTTATGTCAGCATTGTGCTAGGTTCCATCAGTGCTGTAAGTAAAAAGAAATGTAATGTTACTCTCAGGTAGCAGTTGGTTTAACCAGGGATTAAAATGTTAATAATACAATCAGACTGTGAATGAATGTGGACTATAACAGTAAGCGCTCTGAAGGAAAGGAACATGATTCACGTAGTGGCATTCCTAGAGATTTCACATCTGGAGTAGATCATTTTTTAACACCTCTCTCATATGATGAAACTTTTTCAATAATATGGATACTATAATTATAAAGGATTTATGTTTTAGTCATTCTTTAATTTTAAAATAAGCAAGAAAGAAGAATATATTCCAATTTTTCAGATATTACTCAAATTCAGCACACTATTTCATGTGTGGACTAAAATCTGTTCTTTCTAGACAAAAACATTATACTATGTCATTTGTTCTTAGTTTTGCCACAGTTTTTATTCTTTGGCTGTGACGTGCCTCATGAGAGACCCTAGTTTCCCCACTAGGAATTGAATGTGCTGCCTCTGCTATGAAAGCATAGAGTCTTAATCACAGGACCATCAAGGATGTCCTTGTCATTGTTTTGAAACAGAAACAAAACAAAACTCCAAGTGGTCACACAGGATTGTAAAACAGAAGTAACTCAAATTGTTTATTGTATTTATAATTACTGGACTATCATTGTTTGTTAGAATTTACTCTTTAAACTAAAAAATAGGTATGATAGGAGTTAAACCTGAAGTGAGATAAAATGATTGTGAACCATTGCAAACTTATTCTTTCAACACACATGCGTAGCTGAGTCCATGTTGAGGACTTACATGGAACTTGGAGTTTTCCAAATTAAATTCCATGCAGAACATAATCCTTATTGAAAGATAATTTTCAAATACTAATTTGAAGTGTACATAAATATTAGAACTCAGTAGTAGTCACATCAATTGTTGAGAACTTAGATCAACAAAAGCTTTATTTAGGAAAGACATTGTTTAGATTTGCTGGCACAAGTTTCTAAGAAAAAGCAGACTTACATTTAATGTGTTTTATTACTGTTATTAAATTCTCTGCAGACAATACACCCCTTTATTGCTTGCACCCTGGAAGACTACCATCCTGTCCTTGGTACACCATAGATACAATGAGAGCATATAAATAACAAAAGGAACTGAACTGAAAAGCATGTGCCAGGGTCTTGTCTGAGAACACATTTTCAAGTAAGTGCGAAACATTCAATGAGAGCAGTAATATGAAAAACGGAGGAGAGAGTAATATGAAAGCAGCTTGTAAAGAAATATGTATATGAGATGATGTATAGCCTCATAAGTCATATACAGGATTTTGATCTTTATCCTAGAAACAACTGAAAGCCTTTGAAAATTTTATTTTTGGTGGGGAGAATAGTGTGGGTGGTGAGGGGATATCATAACAGATATGTATTTTGAAGAATTCATTCTAGCTACAGAGAACAGATTGGATGGAAATCAGTGTTAATGAAGGTCAAAGATGCCACAACACTAGTGTAAGTAGAAGACAGGATTACATTGGTGACAAAATGACTTGAAACAAGGTGGCTCATGACAAGAGGCATTTGTAGGAAGAATCACAGAATTTGTGATTCATTTAATGTATAAGTCGGGGTATGTGAGAAAAGGTAAAAGAGAGAGAAATATTTATTCTAAGGATAACAGATTGGCTCACACAATTATAGAGCATAATAACTTCCAAGATCTATAGTCAGCAAGCTGGAGACCCAGAAGAGCCAGTAGTGTTCCAGTCCAAAGTCTGATAGGCTTGAAACTGGGGTGGAACCAAAGGCAAGGAGAAAATTGATTTCTACCTGACTGCAGCCCACTGCAGTCAGGTAGGAGGACGTTCCTTCTCACTCATGAAAGGGTCAGTCTTCTTATTCTATTCAAGCCTTCAACTGACTGGATGGGGCTCACCCTCATTAGTGAGGGCAATCTGCTTTACTGAATCTACCCATTCAAACGCCACTCGTCTAAAAACACACACATAGATTATGGTTCCTGGGGGGAAGGAAGTTCAATGTTATGTGGCAGCCTGAATGGGAGGGGTGTCTAGGGGAGAATGGATACATGTATATGTATGTCTGGGTACCTTTGCTGTTTACCTGAAACCATCACAGCATTGTTTGTTAATCGGCTATACTTCAATACAAAATAGAAAGTTAAACAACAACAACAACACACTCTGGAGGAGGAAATAGCAACCCACTCCAATATTCTTGCCTGGAGAATCCCATGGACAGAGGAGCCCGGCAGGCTACAGTCCATGGAGTCACAAAGAGTTAGACAGGACCTAGCAATTAAACAGCAACAACTACACAGATATAGAAAATAAACTAGTGGTTACCAGAGGAGAAAAGGAAGGGTGGTGGGACAAATTAGGTACATGGGATTAAGGATACAAACTTCTATGTATAAAATAGATAAGCAACAAGATCATATTGTATCAGATAAGGAATTATAGCCATTATTGTATAATAATGTTTAATGGAGTATAATCTGTAAGAATACTGAGTCACTGTGCTATATACCTGAAACTAGCATAATATTGTAAATCTACTTTACTGCAATTAAATATTAAAAAAATAAGTAAAGAATAAGCAGGTAAATTTTCTGTGGAGAATTGATAAAGACTGTATTTTCTGGATGGCACAAACCACCAGACATTTAATAAAGGGAATTTTTATGAAAAAAGCACTCATAGATATACCTAGAATAATGTTTGATTAAACATCTGGGCACATTGTGGCCATCAGATTGACACACAAAATTAACCATTACACTGAACTCAAGGGTGAGGAAGATAGAGGCATTGAGAAAGATTTCTATTTCTGATTTCAAAAAGTTGCTGTCTGGGTAGTTGAATTCACTAAGCTAGGAAAAACAAGAAGAGCACCAGGTTATAAGTTGAAGATCAGAAATTTTACTCTGGACTTGCTGAATCTGAGATGGCTTAGCAACGTCTAAGTGGATATTTTAACGTATATATAGTCTGGGACACAGAGGGAGAGCTTGGTTTAGAAAGAAAGATGTGGGAATCAACAGCCCACAGATGATAATGGAAGTCATCAGCACAGGCAGAGAAGAAATGGCTCAATATAGGAAGAGAGTCAAAGAAGAAGGCCTAAAATTACTCCTTCTGAAATTATGATATGTAATGACTAGATCAGGAATATGCTCCTACAAACCAAACCACACCAAACTGAACCTGGGAATCACAGCCAGAAAAGTAGTGGGCCCATCATGGAGAGGACTGTGTAATGGAACCTAAGGTAGGATTGATGTGGGGTGTGACACTGAGGTGAGGTTCGCTGCATGTAGAATATGGAGAAGGGGAAAGATTAAATGATCAGTGATAACTGGATACTGTGTAGAGAAAGCTTTTAGAAAACTTTGACTATAAACGAGACCAGAGAAACAGGGTTATGCATTACAAGGTTCTCAGCAATATAGAATTATCCTTCCTTACAAAATCCAGTGAAATCAACCACCTAATATAATCAGAGCAGCAAGATAGCTCACAAAGTGCTCAATAAATATGTGTTGAATGTATACATCCTTGAATATCTGACATCATTCCCTCTGGAAAACCATTCACAACCTCATGGCTTTGCTATATTTTTACTGGAAATGGTAGGCTATAAAATGCACTCTATTATGCATAATGAATTATAGCAAATATTTATATGTACCGTATGATTAAACCTTTCTCATAAAATCTCCTGTGGTATCAAATACTCAAGGCAAACTACACATAAACCACAGGGTTCAGGCAGATTCTGCATATAATAGTATTCTCTTTATGAGGCCTCATGGGATAAAGGTCTCTCTTTTCTCAGTATATAGAACAGACTTGCTTTATTGTAGAGGCAATGGGAAATGCAGAACTGTTTGTAGTTTGCTCTTAACTTTGGGGCAAGGAAGCTTAGGGCTAAGCTGTAGTCCATTTGTAACAATCAGAAACAGCAACCACAGAGCATGATTTTTGTCTATATATTTCTCCCTGATTTCTTTTTTCTTACCTTTATTTTCTCGTCATTTCAATTTTCTTAGTTCTGAAAAATTTTGTTGGTTTATGGATTTTTGCAATATTTCCTAATTTTTTGTACTGTAACAGGGTATAAATAATAAAGAATCAGCAGTCTGTATAATTCGGAAGGATGGACCTGTTAAGTGTGTTGCACTGCTTTATTCTAGAACATAGCACTGGCTTCTTTTCTCTCCTATAAATGGAATGTTTGGCAACACGGCACGATTCAGACCTCAAAGCTCATTGCTAGAGGTCATTTGACAGAAAGGCAGAAAGGGATTTAGAGTTTAAAGATTGACTTTGCATAGTGTATGTGTGCAGGCTCACTCTCCTACCACATTTGTGTAGTTGTTAAATGAGCTTCTCCTTTCAGGGACTGAAGGTATATTTTTAACGAGGAAGAGACATTAAAGGGAATTTGGGGCCTCTTAGAATCAACAGCGTCACAGCAAGCTTTCAATTAGGGGGACATCTGTTGGGAATATGGGGAGTCTCTACCCAAAGTCAGTTGCTAATCACATTCACTTGCAGGAGCAGTCAGACAGCCCTATGTGCTAGGAAAGGCTGCTTATTTCCTTCGCGCTCGATCACACTGCATCAAGTGGCCACCTGGGTAATGCGTTCATGCACACCTGCTGACCTACACAGCCTAGCAAAACGGACTGAAATCAAACTCCTAAAACAGACAGAAAGCAGATCCTCCCATGGCCTGGAAGGAGAGACACCATAAGCAAAGAAGAAGACTGGAGTACATAATGAATTGTCAGGAAATGAGCATTAACTTTGGGACTGGTTGTTAACATGTTCCACTGTTTCTTAAACATTGGATTTAAGAGATTCTTATTCCAGAGGCGGGTGGGGGGAAATAGGTGTTTCCCTTTCAAAGCAACAGTTATTTAATCTGGATCAGACCAAGTAACAGCTTGATCCGTAGAGATGAGACTAAGCAGCATTGAACATACATATAATTTTTGGGTATTACTTTTTACCTGTTTTGAAGATGTATTGTAGATCTTCCTTTTCTGAATTATAAAATGTACTTTCCCCGAAACATTCAATTTTGTTTAATTAGATACTGACTGATGGGAAGGAATATTGCGTATCTCATACATTTTAAAGGTATCAAACAAAGGATAGCTTATAACACAATACTCTAAATCAAACTTTGTCTATTTGATGGACTGCATTACTATGGCCACTTGCACTGCCATGTTTCTGTCTAATACAAGTCATATTCATTGTAATTTTATTTTTTTTATAACCAGGACTGGCCTGTTGAAAAACCTCAAAAGAACTAAGAAGTTCAACTCCAAACTATAGTACATCCTAAGAAGCATAAGGCTTGTTTCTGGTGATTTCCAAACATACAGATACATGTGATTACTTTTTATCACTTTATTGTGGATCTTCTCTATAAAACTAAAAGCCTCATTTATGAACTTACTAAATTCTGTTGGTAAAGCTTCATTCATCAAATTATTATTTATTTCTCCAGTTCACTTCGCCTGTTTAGATATAAACTTGCTGTTTTCAAGTGTTCATTCTGGCAAACTGGCTTAAGTAAACAATCTGACTAATGAGGGCCTTGTGTATCCTGAGAATACTCTGTGTCATGTATGAATATTTAACTTTTCCCAACTTCTCCATGTACAGATGTTCATCAAGTATATTCACATTTATAGCATTTTATAATCACTAAAGTATATGTGTATATACATATATGTACACACAATATTATAAAATATTAAATGTTAATATTTAATGATTACTAATATATATATTTGTATGTAAAATGTGAACAAAACAATATGTTCCCATATTTCAAATATATTTGAAATGTGGATAAAATCAAAAATATCTGATTAGGTCATATTTTATAGTTGAATCAAAATGATTAACAGCCAAACCAAACCTTTTCCCTAGGCGCTTATATGCAACTGATGCACTAAAAAAAGAAAACTAAAACAAGCTACAACAGAGCCTATAATTCCCAACAAGCTGCTCTGTTTTCTGATGGAAATAATCAGTAAGTAGATCTCCAAGGCACCTATTAATCTCTGTCAATTTTGACTAAATGGAGGTTCTGATTGGCTGCTCAGGAATGGCCAGCTGCTAAAGGAAACTAGAGAACCTGTGGCAACAAAATCCTTTTTGTCTACACTGGAATAAGTACTAGGTAAAGGGACAAAACATCTTTAAACGAAAGAGATGTGAGATAATATTCTTCAGATAATATTTCTGAAGAAATAAAATGTGTAGATCTGCTAGCTATACTATTATTTTATGAGCACCAGGAACACTTATTTATTGCTACATCTTAGAACACCAGAAAAGAAAACTGAAATGACAGTTAATACATGTAATGAAACATTATCTTGCATCACAATACATAGCTTCTGCTGGTGCTCAACAGCCTAGATCATATTTACATATGCATGTTTCTACTTAAATATCTATATAATGTTGGTCCTAGCAGATGGATTTTGAAAATGTTTTTATCTAAGTTGAAAGCCAGGATACAAATATCAGCTAAAAGTAGCATAATTTTGACTGTGGCTTTAATGTTTTCCTATAACTAGTTGACAATGTTGAAGTCTTTCCACACTTATCTATCTAGCTAACTAGTTATTAAGTTTTACATTCCACTTACCATGCTGCTGCTGCTAAGTCACTTCAGTCGTGTCCGACTCTGTGCGACCCCAGAGATGGCAGCCCACGAGGCCCCCCAGTCCCTGGGATTCTCCAGGCAAGAACACTGGAGTGGGTTGCCATTTCCTTCTCCAATGCATGAAAGTGAAAAGTGAAAGTGAAGTCGCTCAGTCGTGTCCGACTCTTACCAACCCCATGGACTGCAGCCTACCAAGCTCCTCCATCCCTGGGATTTTCCAGGCAAGAGTACTGGAGTGGGGTGCCATCGCCTTCTCCATCCACTTACCAGACATGTGGCTAAATTACTTGCTTAGTACCAGGCTTCCCTAGTGGCTCAGTGGTAAAGAACCCACCTGCCAATGAGGAGACCTGGGGGTTCGATTCCTGGGTCTGGAAGATCCCCTGGAGAAGGAAATGGCAACCCACTCCAGTATTCTTGCCTGGGAAAGCCTGTGGTCAGAGGAGCCTGGAAGGCTACAGTCCATGTGGTCACAAAGAGTCAGACACGACATAGCAACTAAGCGACAACAGCGAATTTACTACTAGAGAAATAGGAGCTTTGATGATGGCAGTAAATGTTGTATGGACATGTATTTGATTTTTATGTTCAAGTAATGTATTTTCTCCTGTCATTCATTCCATCTTTTGTCCATATCTCCATCCTAATAAAGAACTGCTGAAGTCCCCTTCTCAGAGAATATACTCAGTCAGCTTGGCTGATACACTACTAGATTCCACTTTTCCAGCCTCAGTTAATAGATACAGAGTGGGACAATCTAATTTTTTCTCCCAGGAACTTGGGATTTGAACATAGGAATTTCCTTTTGTCTCTGTGCTTGAACTGAAGAGATATTTGGGGTTGTAATGTATACAGAAAGGTTTCTAGGGGAGGTGTAGAGAGATTGGGATTAGATGCCACATTGTTCCAGAATGAGAAAGAGATGGTGGGAAAATTACTCTGACTTTGACCCAAAGTATTTCCATGCTGTGCCCGTCCCTGTGTATGACCTGGATACACTTCCTGTGCTCTTCTGTCATAAAATATTCTTGGATGTCTTCAAGAAACTCCTTTTTTGCTTCTCCTTAAACTAATCAGGTACATTTTTGTTACCCGCATCCAAATGATCCATCCTATGACACTTGAGATATCTGAAATTAAAGTCAAGTATTTGCTTGCTCTTTCTCTTTCTTTCCCTTCTTTCTTTCCCTCTATCTACCTACCTATCTATCTATCCATCCATCTATATCTATCTATCTGATATTGACAATGGTCATATCTCTGTGGATAAAAAATACTCTTAGAGGGTGGAACAAATGATAAGAGTAGCATGGAAACACGTACATTACCATATGTAAAATAGATAGCCAGTGCAAATTTGCTGTATGACTCAGGGAAAACCAGGACTCTATTAGAACCTAGAGGGTGGGATGGGGTGGGAGGTGGGAGGGACGTTCAAGAGGGAGGGAACATATGTACACTTATGGCTGATGGGTGTTGATGGATGGCAGATAAAAAACACAATATTTTAAAGCAATTATCCTTCAATTAAAAATAAATTGAAAAAACACATTTCATGGAATAAAAAAATATTACTCTCCTAGTCTTTGTTTCGGAGAAGGCAATGGCACCCCATTCCAGTACTCTTGCCTGGAAAATCTCATGGATGGAGGAGCCTGGTAGGCTGCAGTCCATGGGGTTGGTAAGAGTCGGACACGACTGAGCGACTTCACTTTCACTTTTCACTTTCATGCATTGGAGAAGGAAATGGCAACCCACTGCAGTGTTCTTGCCTGGAGAATCCCAGGGACGGGGGAGCCTGGTGGCTGCTGTCTATGGGGTCGCACAGAGTCGGACACAACTGAAGTGACTTAGCAGCAGCAGCAGCAGTCTTTGTTTAGTTGGTACTTATTATACATTCAAAGTTGTAATTTGCAGGTTGGAAAACTAATGGCAAAACCTCTTTTCGTTGTGATAGAACAGACTAACCCTAGTCACTGTGAGGTGTGTGTTTGTGTGTCTCACAGGGGATGGCAGCATGTTCACTGAACACACAGTGAGGAGCATGAGTGACACGAGTCCTTCGGTAACTACTCAGCCTGGAAGCTGTACTTGCCTTCTCAAACCTGGCAAGTCGAAAAACCCTGCCACTGGCATCTCTACAGCCATGCACTGACACATTGGAAGAGAACTGTATCATCCCAAGTAGGGACAAAATTATTAGTATATAAGTGTAATAATATAAAAATTCTTGATTCGGTCCTGTGCAGTGATTCTCTCTGTGTGAAAGCTTGAACTTGCTCATATATACACACATGCATGCAAGACTGTCCACTGGGCGTATCTACCTATCAGACTCAATTGAGGGACTGTTTTAAATGCTCACTCCCAGTACCTCTTTCTGGACCTATTGAATCTGGACATATGGGCGTAGGGCTCATGAATCTGTATCTTAAAAATATTATCCCTTGACATTCTGATATGATAAATCCAGCCTGGTGTTAGGGAGCCACAGTCTTGTGCAATTAACATATGAGCTTTGGTAAACTAAATAGTCCAATGTGAATTAGAATGGACCAGAGTGACATGTGGATCTAAGGTTAAACAAAGAAAAAGTGAAAGTGAAGTTATTCAGTTGAGTCCGACTCTTTGGGACCACATGGACTGCAGCCTACCAGGCTCCTCTGTCCATGGGATTTTCCAGGCAAGAATACTGGAGTGGGTTGCCATTTCCTTCACCAGGGGATCTTCCCAACCCAGGGATTGAACCCAGGTCTCCTGCATTGTAGGCAGACACTTTACCGTCTGAGCCACCAGGGAAGATGAGCCATAATCAGAACAAGAGAAGGGGAAATATGGCCAAGGGCCAAGATAGGTAACAAATCTAGTATCTCTTAACTATGGGGCAGTCACTGTTACACTAGCAAAAGGGAATTGTGAGAAGGAATTAGTACTTAACTCCAGATTCATACTGTAAACTGGAAGATAATTCATGCACAATATACTATTTCAAATCCTCCTGTTAATATATATTTAAAAGCATATGTTTTGTGCATTTTTCTCAACTATGTTTTTTGTTTTTGGTTTGTTTTCTCTAAAACCCATTGTCTCTATATCTTTTTCTGTTGTATTGTTGCAGAAATCTTTATGAAATGAGTAGATCCAATTGATAATTTTTATCAATTCCAAGACTTTTAGAAAAGAAACTAATAAACTCATCTTATTCCTGACACAATGGTCCTTGAATAAGAAAGTTTTTTTGTGTGTTTTTATCATACAAATGCACATATGCACATATCATATAAAACACTATTTCTCTTTGCTCATATCACTTACTTTCTATGAAGAGGAGGATAGAAAGGTAATCATGGAAGTTCTGATTTCTCCCACAAGTGTCAAAATAACATGTAGTGTTCTAGGTAGCTCTAATTTATCATTTTTGCCCCCAGCTGCAGAAGAACTGGTTCAGAGGCCCAAGGCCCAAGAGGAAGGGATGAGAGCTTGGTTTAGAATGAACGTTCTGCATAACTCTATAACTTCTAGTTGCTTTTTTTTTGTTGTTGTGCCACACCATGAGACTTGTGGAATCTTAGTTCCCCAAGCAGGGATTGAACCAGGGCCACTGCACTGAAAGCACTGAGTTTTAACCACTGGATTGCCAGGGAATTTCCCTAGATGCCTTTAAATTAAGAAATTGTGCTAGTCATGTAAAATAAAAATGTGGCTTAACAACCTTAAATCTCTTTTAAACAACAGCACAACATAGCCACATTCCCTAATGTTGTCAGTACCTTTGGTAGACTGTTCATGAACACATGGTGCCTAATTGAGGAATGATGAATACCAGCACACGCGGCCCTACCTGCCAGATGGATGTAACACATCTCTAATGTAGTCAGTGACTCCTTCAAAACAATGCAATGGGTCATATATGACTTTATATCCTGCATTTTTGAGTAAGCATTGTAAAATTTGGAAGATGCAACCTATGTGTGAATATTTCAATGTTTTAATTAAAAAAATTCTTTAAACTGTATTATGCCATTTACATAGCTAAAACAAACACTGAACTGTTTGCAAGTCATTACCGTTTATAAAAAGAAGAGAGTCGTTTTCTAAATTTGGAACAATAGAAATATTTCAATTTTATTATTGTGTCTATTATCTGTCTTAATAAGCCATAGTCCCAGGGGCCTAAGATACTATTAAATTCAGCATTCTCTCATCACTCTTAAGATTCAGTGCCTTCTCAGAAAAGGAGTTCCTTAAGTAAGTCTACAGTACTGTAAAGGATTAACATTGGCAGTCTACCAACCAAAAATTTTCATTATTCTACTAATGCAAAAATTGTTCTTGATTTTTTCCCTAACAAGCAATACTTTAATCATGGATTTATTAAACTCCTAATGGCTGCTCAGCTCTCTGCTTAGTACATAAGGAAGTAGAAAACAAACAAGCAAAACCCCCCAAATCAAAATCTAGTCCTTAATGGGACAGAAATATTTAGTGAGTGTGTCAAGTTTCCTGCTAGGTACTTTCAGCACACCACATCATTTTGTGGAATTTAGAGTTTATCTGGGGAGGCAAATAGACTTCCTTTAATAATAAGGGAATCAAAAGTAGTACTTGAATTTCACAGAACTTATCAGCCCCTTTCTCTTGTCTTAGCTTCTCATCACCTCAGCTCCCTAGACAGATGGGTCCAGAGGGCTCTCCATCATTAGACAATTCACCAACAACCACTTGTAATTGCAGGACTGATCTTGTCTGGAGAAGGGGATTTTAATGATTCCTTGTACTATTCTACCTTACCACCCTCATTGTCCTCCATTTCTGGTCATCCAGCAGGGCTTGGCATGAATCAGCCACCCACATGTGATGAGATATAGGATGGAACATATATTTCTTATAACTTTTCTCAGCTTAAAAAAAAATGACAGTACTTAGCATTCATGTAATTTCAAAATGCTGAATAACCTAAATTGGCCTAAGAAGCCATCCTTTGTGATATGTTACAGTTGCCATTTGCTTATACTGTTGATGGCAATGAACATGAACACCATAACTGGTCAGGATGCATGAATAACGTTCCCTAAGTACTTTAAGAAGTCCTGGGGGTTCAGGTAACAAAGCTAAAACAACTATTCTTTCTCAGTCGTCTATGAGTATTCATATTCTCCCAGGTTTCTGCGCTTGTCTAACTCTTTTGTAGACAATCTTTCCTCTGGGTAATTTCATTTCCCTGGCTCTGATTACTCCCTACGCAGTAACATAGTCCAAGTCTTTACCTCCAGTGTGGAGTTTTGTCCTTGAGACTCAAACAGATACATACAACTACTTGATGGTACTCGCTCTACTTAAAAGGGTGCTCTTATCAGTAGGATGGTGTAGACGTGAAGGAGGAGATTGGGGAAGGTACATTTTGCTCTCTAAAATTTCTTACGTTAAAGAAATGCAAATATCAGAAGGCTAAAAAACTCAAAAGTGCACAAGTTCACCTTAATATCTGAAGCATAAGACATGGATATATTTGTCCTGAGGGAATAAAACAAACAAACAAAAAATCAGCAAGATAAAAAAGGCAAAACAAAACCAAAACCTACCACTACCATGTTTAGGAAATCTGTGCTCTCCCAGGTAATTTTCATCAATGAGGATACTTACTTCTACATGGATATCTACACAGACCACACTCAACAGGGCACATACGCAGTATAAGTCAACAGTTAGATGTCATCCTCAGTGTTTCCTTTCCTTTGCCTCACACCAGTAGGCACCAAATCCTAGTGCTTCCGACTCGGAATATCTCTCGTTTCACTTTCTTCTCCTGCAGCCTCACTGCTAGAGAACTACTGCCAAGTTTAAGTTCTCCTCAGTGTTCAAAACTGGGAAAGGAGTACGTTGAGGCTGTATATTGTCACCCTGCTTATTTAACTTATATGCAGAGTATATCATGCGAAATGCCGAGCTAGATGAATCACAAGCTGGAATAAGATTGCTGGGAGAAATACCAACAACCTCAGATAGGCAGATGATACCACTTTAATGGCAGAAAGTGAAGAGGAATTAAGGAGCCTCTTGAATGAAGGTGAAAGAGGAGAGTGAAAAATCTGGCTTAAAATTCAACAATAAAAAAACTAAGATCATGGCATCTAGTCCCATCACTCCATAGCAAATAGATGGGCAAAATGTGGAAACAGTGTCAGATTTCATTTCCTTGGTCTCCAAAATTAATGTGGACATTTACCGTAGCCACACAATTAAAAGACACTTGCTCATTGGAAGAATAACTATGTCAAACCTAGACAGTGTTTTGAAAAGCAGAGACATCACCTTGCCGACAAAGGTCCGTCTAGTCAAAGCTATGATTTTTCCAATAGTCGTGTTTGGATGTGAGAGCTATGAAGGCTGAACACTGAAGAATTGATGCTTTCAAACTGTGGTGCAGGAGAAGACTCTTGAGAGTCCCTTGGACGGCAAGAAGATCAAATTAGTCAATCCTAAAGGAAATCAGTCCTGAATATTCATTGGAAGGACTGATGCTGAAGCTGAAGGTCCAGTACTGACTCACTGGAAAAGATCCTGATGCTGGGAAAAACTGAGGGCAAAAGGAGAAGGGGGCGACAGAGGATGAGATGGTTGGATGGCATCACTGACTCAGTGGACATGAGTTTGAGGAAACTCAGTGAGACAGTGATGGGCAGAGAAGCCTGGCATGCTGCATTTAATGGGGTGGCAAAGAGTCGAACATAACTGAGCAACTAAACAAAAACAAAAATGTGTCCTCTAGACTATTGCAACAAATATCTAGCTGATCACCTGCTTAAAAGTTTGCCCCCATTGAATCCATATTCTATATTATAGTTAGAATAATAATTTTGCCTCGAATGTTTCAATGGCTCCCTCTCTTTCAAGGAAAAACCAAAACTACTTAGAGTCTTGCCCTGGGAAGGAATGATAGCTTTTCTTCTTGATGTTCTTACCCTCACAAGAAGTCACATCAAGCTTCTTTGAGGCTCCTTAACCTGACATGCCCTATCCATCACACTGCCTTTGCCCAGATTGTATCCCATGACTGGAATGTATTTCCTTGTCTTTGCTGTGAGATTTTAGCACATCATTTTTGACGTGTCTTTCAAAACTTATTTCAAATGTTACCTCCCCTGGGAAGCCCTACCTGACCAACACAATCTGGATTCGTTTCCCCATCTACAATCTGTTAGAGTTTCTTCTGCTTACCTCAATAAAAATAGCAGTAATAGTAATAATAGTTAAAATTAATAGTTATTGAGTTAGATTCTAGACACTATAATAATTTTCAATAGAGTTCTTAATACTTTACAGAGAATGTCTCTCAATTGGATGATATCTCCCATAAGCTGCTGAACTCTAAAAAGTAAGATCCTATGTCTTACTGAATTTTTTTTTTTTTTAATTCTCAGAGCCTAACTCAGTGCATTGTTCATTGAATGGCTGTATATCCTGAGCAGCTGTGACTATGTTCTTCATGGAATATTTCCTGATTGTTTTTCTACTAGCAATAATCACTCCTGTGCCTGAATTCTATTTTGACAGGATTTGCATTCCTCCTATGCTTATATTATTATTCTCACATATATAACTTGGCTGGCCTTCATGCAGGCCATGCAGTTATTAGATGACCCCTTCTTTATTATCTTTTCTGACAATCTCAGCAGCTTCCAAAACCTTTGGGAATCAAGCTTTAATGTCCACTCAGATCTTCTCTTTCTGATATTTCACAATTTTAAATATTAAGATTATCTCCTGTAGTCATGTATGGATGTGAGAGTTGGACTGTGAAGAAGGCTGAGTGCCGAAGAATTGATGCTTTTGAACTGTGGTGTTGGAGAAGACTCTTGAGAGTCCCTTGGACTGCAAGGAGATCCAACCTGTCCATTCTGAAGGAGATCAGCCCTGGGATTTCTTTGGAAGGAATGATGCTAAAGCTGAAACTCCAGTACTTTGGCTACCTCATGCAGAGTTGACTCATTGGAAAAGACTCTGATGCTGGGAGGGATTCGGGGCAAGAGGAGAAGGGGATGACAGAGGATGAGATGGCTGGATGGCATCACTGACTCGATGGACATGAGTCTGAGTGAACTCCGGGAGTTGGTTTTGGACAGGAAGGCCTGGTGTGCTGTGATTCATGGGGTCACAAAGAGTCAGACACAACTGAGCGACTGATCTGATCTGAAGGAAAAAAATTGTGGTACAAGTTTATATTTTAAACTTCCTTACCATTAATGCTCAAAAGCTTTAAAGACTTTAAAAATAGTAAATCACAAACCTAGAATTCCTTGTGGTAATTGTTCTAGGTGGTCATATTTAGGTCTTTGCATTTCATTTCAAATAAGTGAGGATTAAACTTTTATCACATACATAAAGAACTGGGCAAGGAGGTGAAAGATTAGAGTCTAGAGCTTCAGACAAAAAACTTAAGGTCTATGATTTTATCACTCAAGCCTCCAGTGGCCCTAGTTATCATCTAGACTCCTTTTCTCACCTCCAGATGTGCAAATGGCTAATGCTGAACTGATGAGGGAGGAAGAGAAAGCTGATTATTAAGTAGCATATTTGCAGATTGAGAAAATAGGATAATATAGAAAACAAAATGGGAAGGTCAGAAAGTTTTTTGGTGCCTAGACTATTTACATGGAGAAGGCAACGGCACTCCACTCCAGTACTCTTGCCTGGAAAATCCCATGGACGGGGGAGCCTGGTAGGCTGCAGTCCATGGGGTCGAGAACAGTCGGACAAGACTGAGCAACTTCACTTTCACTTTTCACTTTCATGCATTGGAGAAGAAAATGGCAACCCACTCCAGTGTTTTTGCCTGGAGAATCCCAGGGACTGGGGAGCCTGGTGGGCTGCCGTCTATGTGGTCGCACAGAGTTGGACACGACTGAAGTGACTTAGCAGCAGCAGCAGGCTATTTACATAAAATCATGTGTAATTAAGAAAAGGCTCAAAACTCTAAATTGAGTTTCAACTTGAACAACCCAAATCAGGTCCCACAGACACCAAGTTTAGCTTGTCCCTATCTTTAAAGTAAGATATTTGGGGGATTTAAAGTACTGGGATGACCCAGAGGGATGGTATGGGGAGGGAGGAGGGAGGAGGGTCTAGGATGGGGAACACATGTATACCTGTGGCGGATTCATTTTGATATTTGGCAAAACTAATACAATTATATAAAGTTTAAAAATAAAATAAAGTATTGATAAATAACAGATTTTTAAAATACCATTCAAAGAGAAAGTCTGTCTATTCTTTATCTTCATGCCCTTGTAATCATACTGAGAGATCTCTAGGAAGCCTAAAGAATGAATGCTTTTTTCACATGACCAGCTCTCTTTACTAGAAGCCCTGGAGGAGAAGGCATCTGAAAGTCTACCGTTTGCTTCGCTAGACAAAACTCTAGCACTGAGAAATTACACGAGACTTAATGTGGTATGAAATGAGAAGTTGGAAAAAGATATTTTTCAAAAGCTGTGCTTAAGAACAGTATAATCAGTCTTACTCTGAGTAATTTAGCCCTCTTCTCATAATTAGTCTTTTTCTTTCTTTCCAAAAGTGCACAAACAATTGCCCTTTAGGGTTACATCACCAATTTGAATAATGATATACAATCCCTGTGTCTCAAATTTTGACGGAAGCCTCAATCCATGATGTGAATCTTGAAACTTTTTTTTTTCCCCTCAGAGTTTTGACACAGCTCTGGTGGGGGCCAGCCTATTGGCGATATGGCTTGACATTCACTCCATCAACACTTAGAGAGGTGTTTGTTGTTCTCTCTGCTTCTGACACATTATCTTGGATGACAGAAGGCTTCTTCAAATCAATTTATGGAAGGTTGAGAGAAACAGAACTTCCATATAATTTCTGATCTATGCAGTCTTTGGTGTGTGAAACAAGAGATTTGGTGTTCAGCATATGTGGTGATTATAATTGACTTAGTTTTCAGTAATTCATTGCTAAGACAGTGTTGCTCTGAGAAACCAGAAAGTTCAATTGGCTATTCAAATGGAGTAGAAATGATCACTAGGAGATAGGAATGGAAGTATTAAGCTTTATTTGTCTATGGTAAAATATTCATAATCATATGATAATATTAGCTTAATTTTATGCATCTGTTCTAAGACTGACTAACCCAATTTCTTTTTTAGATCAAGCTAAAATCAATTTATTGATAGATATCCAAAGGATAAGGATTATATGCTAACCATGCACAATTAAAAATGATTTCTTGAACAGAATGGCCTTTGGGATTTGTATTAATCTAAGAGAACGAAAAATAAACAATAACAATGGTACTGAGAAATTTAGATGTTATTTACTAATCTATTTTATCAACTAATGTAGTGAGAGGAACACATTTTTTGGTTTGTTTTGGTAATGGGGTAAGAAATAAAATACTTGGATGGGTGTTATGTATGTTATGTGCCTGTGTGCTCAGTCGCTTCAGTCGTGTCCCACTCTTTGTGACTGTATGGACTGTAGCCTTACAGGTCCTCTGTCCCTGGGATTCTCTAGGCAGGAATACTGGAGTGAGTGCCATGCCCTCCTCCAGGGGATCCTCCCAATGCAGGGATCAAACCCACATCTCCTGCATTTTTTGCATTGCAGGCAGATTCTTTACCCCTGAGCCACCAGGGAAGCCCCTGTTATATACATTACCACTTTCGAATAATACATATTCCTAATATTAGAGAGCAGAGATGATGATCATCATAATTCATGAACCACCTGAGAAAAGTGTCAAATAGCTATATTATATTCCAGGCTAGATGAAGCACAAGCTGGAATCAAGATTGTTAGGAGAAATATCAGTAACCTCAGATATGCAGATGACACGAGCTTTATGGCAGAAAGCAAAAAAGAAACTAAAGAGCATCTTGATGAAAGTAAGAGTGGGGAGTGAAAAAGCTGGCTTAAAACTCAACATTCAAAAAACTAAGATCATGACATCCAGTCCCATCACTTTATGGCAAAACAGATGGGGAAACAATGGAAACAGTGACAAACTTTATTTTCTTGGGCTCCAAAATCACTGTGGATGGTGACTGCAGCCATGAAATTAAAAGACACTTGCTTTTTGGAAGAAAAACTATGACACACCTAGACAGTGTATTAAAAAGCAGAGACATTACTTTGCCAACAAAGGTCTGTATAGTCAAAGCTATGGTTTTTCCAGCATTCATGTATGGATGTAAGAGTTGGACCATAATAATGAAGGCTGAGCACCAAAGAATTGATGCTTTCAAACTGTGGTATTGGAGAAGACTCTTGAAAGTCCCTTGGACTGCAAGGAGATCAAACAGTCCATCCTGAAGGAAATCAATCCTGAGTATTCACTGGAAGGACTGAAGCTGAAGCTCCAAAACTTTGACTACCTGATGCAAAGAGCTGATTCATTGGAAAAGACCCTGATGCTGGGAAAGATTGAAGGCATAAGGAGAAGGGGGTGACAGAGGGTGAGATAGTTAGATAACATCACTGACTCAATGGACATGAATTTGAGCAAACTCCCCGAAATGGGGAAGGACAGGGAAGCCTGGCATGCTGCAGTCCATGGGGTTGCAAAGAGTTGGATATGACTCAGCGAATGAACAACAAAAAAGTTGAATAACATCTTAAAAAGTGTCCAGTTTGAATGGACTGCAGCCTACCAGGCTCCAGTCTTGCCTGGAAAATTTCATGGGCGAGGAGTCTGGTAGGCTGCAGTCCATGGGGTTGCTAAGAGTTGGACACGACCGAACGACTTCACTTTCACTTTTCACTTTCATGCATTGGAGAAGGAAATGGCAACCCACTCCAGTGTTCTTGACTGGAGAATCCCAGGGACTGGGGAGCCTTGTGGGCTGCTGTCTATGGGGTCCCACAGAGTCGGACATGACTGAAGCGACTTAGCAGCAGCAGCAGCACTGTAACATTACTATTATCACCTTATAACATTACAGTAGTTAAGACAGTTATGAACTGTCCAGAATGTAAGAACATATACAGAATTTGCATCTAGTCACATGCAAATAAATGCTTACTTTCAAGCAGGCTCCCACCAGATTCCTTTTCTTATAAAGCCACATTTTCAAAATCAGAGTTTGAGTATGACAAACATAAGCAGAGTTTAGGTTTTCAAGTTACCTATAATTTGCATCCACTCATTCCCTAGTTCATCCAGAAAGAAAATATTCAGGTGACTGTTACAAGCTATTTCCAATGTTTGCTGTGCCTCTCCATCCTCATCTGCCTATACCCAATGCAGTGTTTTAGCAGGGCTGTTGTGCTGATGAAAATGTCCTTCTTAATCTTGACTTCTCATCCTTGGTAATCACTCCAGACTTAAAGTAACAATATATAAATGTTTGAACTTTGGGCTTTCCTCCTCCTTTACTCTAAAGATTACAATTAAATAAGTGTGCTTTTTTTTGTTTTGTTTCAGTTTGTTTTCGGTTTATCTTTCTATCCATTGACTTAGAACATTTGGAGAGGAGACTTGAAGGACCAAGAAATCTTATGGCTATATATCATAATCTATTTTCTGGTTCAAATGATAAGACTTAAATAATGCATTTTCCACTGAAAATTAGGTCAATGTATAATCTCTTTTCATTCATTCATTTCTGAGTTTCCCATTATGTGCCAATTTCTCTGATGATGGAGAACAAATGCCTAGTCTTAATATTCATAGAATAGACTTAGTTTTATACAGTCCTCAACAAGTTTACAGCTTAGAGGGGGGATCAGATACATGAATGATTTTAATAATACATCATATTTCAAAAGAGACTACAGGGAGAAGTTTTGTTGGAATTAACAAAAGTCCAGGGTAATCAACCTGTTAATGGTAAGATGCTGTGGAGTACATGGATGAGAGAGTTATTAAAGACTTAGGATCTAAAGGAATTGTAAATTGACTGAATTTGGGAGGTGAGAAAGAAAGAGGGGGTGGGGAGAGGAGGGAGAGTAGGAGAGAGGTAAACAGGACAGAGAAACTAATTAAAAATACAGTTAGGATTGCTGAGTTTCGTGAAAGCACCATTCACTAAGGTATGTAATATAGGAGCTTCAACATATAATCACACAATAAATACAGCAACCAAGAAGCCTATATCTATACCATTAATCCCAATATCGCAGTATCTGCCCTGTTGGTTCACAAGTGTTCTTGAACTTGTCAGGATTTATGCTTGATTTATGTCTTGATTTATGCTTCAGGAATACATTTACCATAATATTTAGTATAGAGTGAAGTTGCTCAGTCATGTCCGACTCTTTGTGACCCCAAGGACTGTAGCCTACCAGGCTCCTCTGTTTATGGGATTTTCTAGGCAAGAGTACTGGAGTAGGTTGCCATTTCTTTCTCCAGAGGATCTTCCCAACCCAGGGATCGAACCCAGGTCTCCTGCATTGTAGGCAGATGCTTATACCATCTGAGCCACCAGGGAAGCCAATATTTAGTATAGCACATACACTATTTAGATACACACTGCCTCATAATTGAACATTGGTAAAATGCTATTGTTTAATCTGATAACATATTAGTGAAGGACAAAGATGAAAGCCGCTCTCATGAACTTTCTTAGACAGCAATTCCTCTCAGTACAAAGAATCAACTAAATGTCCACAAAAACAGACAAAAAAATCAGGACCATTACTCTTAAGATTTAAATCTCTCCCCGAGACACAAATTATGGACACATTTTCTACAAAGTAAATTTGAGCTAAGCTTGCCTAAGCTTTCAGTAAAGACATTAGCTTAGTTAGCATATTAATTAAGACAAGTTATAATGCCCTCTTCTCCTCATTGCTATATGAGTATTACATGCCGAACATTTGTCTGGCACCATTCTACTACATAGAGTCTGTCCGAGGTTGCTGGTGGTTATAGTTCTGCTCCAAAATTACTGAAGTATGTTAACGATTCCTGACCATTGGGTGCTTTATTTATGTTTTTGGACTATGTAATTGAATTTTAAATGCCCATTATGTGATTAAGAATTTAGAATACTGCAAAATCTTTCAGAATCTCTTAATGGGTATAATAATGTTGCTACTATTCATGTTGGTAATTTAAGTCTGTCGTTTATTCCACTGGAACTCTTGTTCACTCCCCACAGAATGGAGATACTTTCCCTTACTGCCATTGGTATTTATTTGAACAGGTTATTTAAGTTCTGTGTTTTACACTGCTTGCAGGGAAGAAAATAGAATATTAGTAAAGGCTCTGGAGTCACTTCAAAGTTTTCCTTTTGCATTGAGATGTAGATTAACTACATCAAGTAGATAGGTAGGAGAAAAACAGAGGCACGTTCTTCATTTTTGAAGGATAAGAAATTCTCTAACACTGAATATGTCTCTATCATTTACTTTGAGCAAGAAATATTTTTTTTCCTCCATCAAGAACTATAGAAATAAAATTTATAGACTCAGTGGAAATAACATATTAGCTCTTCGTTTATGTATTAGTTCTTCATCTATATGTCTGTATGTGTGTTATGTACCCCTAAGAACACACAGATACACATACACATAGCTGTTTATTCCCAAATGTGTCTGTATTGCAAATCCTTCCAAATCTAATTAAAATGTAACCTGAAAAAGAATATTTCTTTCCTACCGTAAAAAACTGTGAATAACAACTAGAGATGTTCTCATTTTTCATTTTAAAAATGATCAACCATTTAAATAGAAACTGAAGCAAATCAGCGGGATAAATACTGGCAATACTATGATCACTGAGGTCCATTTAACGGTTTACCCACCAACAGTCTCTTCAAATTCTTCTTTCAGTCTTCATTTTTTATAGTTGCTTTTTAGAAAAATTGTAAAGTTTTCCTTAAAAATGCAAAATTGATGTGTCTGTCTTTAGGTCTCATTTACAAAGTAATGAAAAATAAAATTAGAATAGGCTAATATATTAGTGTCTAAAACTTGGGTCAATTATGTATCTAACTTGCCAAAAGAAAAAGAAGAGTGTTGGATTCTTGTAAAAGCAAAGGTTTTGAGACTGTAGAATGTCCTGTATCTCTGTCTCAATTCATTAAGAGCTGAGGTTCCAACCTCAGGCTACATGGTTTAGTTCTTGATGCTGCTGCTGCTGCTGCTAAGTCACTTCAGTCATGTCCGGCCCTGTACTTAGCTTTAAATCCAGTAGTTTCTTTTTCCCAAGATTAAATTTTATCCTTCATATGCTCAGTCACTGACTAAGGGTCTTTGCAGATCTCTGAAAGAAGTAATACCAAAGACTTCAGTATCTCATTCAAGTTAAGCACTTCATCAGTATTCTCCATTAGGAACTTTCTGAAGCAGTGGTTGATCTGCTGGTTGGAGATCCTCTCCATCTTTCTCTTGCCAATATTTTCCTGGAATAAACTTAACCTCAGTATCCCTTTGACACTGCACCTTCCACCGTCTCTTCTCAAAACTACCATTGCAAAATAATGGCAATAATGATGATGATAATGTCCATCAGACATTATGCTATCTTAATGACTCATATTACTGCCCAGATGTAACACCCCTTGTACCCTGTTTTTACTGATGATAAGACTCAGGTTCAAGCAAGGAAAGAAAAAGAATGTTTATAGACTGAAGGTTTGGCTTCGAGCTTGAAGATTAAGACCTTGTCTTGGCATAGCGGTGATCACACATCAGGAACTACTGATAAAGCCATCTCAAAGTGCCATTTGCAGAAGTTTATTTGACCCTTCCACCAGGCCAGGGTGGAAATGACTGTTATGCTCCCTTTGTTTGTAAATACCTCTATTACACTAAAATGAACTTAAAATGTAAAATGAAAACAAAACAGTGGTTCCATTTATAAGTGCAACTGCTCCTAGAGTACAAACAAAATTATACATATGTGTGATATATATATATGTATATAATTAAATGCATAGATGTGTGTATGTAATTATAGGTATACACACATACAATTCACGTATATAATTCATATATATTTCTTAGTAAAATAAATCTGCATTTGAGTCCCAGATCTGCTAATTCTATTAGTTATAAACCTTGGGTAACTAGCTCAACCTCATTTATTTCAGTTTCCTCTTTATCAAATAAGGAAGATAATTCCTTAAAGTATTGTTATGAGGAGGGAGTTTATACTGAAGGTATACATTCAAAGTACTGTAGAAGTGAAAAGTAATAACATTATATTTGACAAAATAAATAACACAATTTTGATAGAAAGATAGTTGTATATCAATTATGGTAGCTGAAATATATTGGACAGGAACCCCAGTCAAAATAGAACTTTCTTAAAGGGCTTTAATTAACTGGTCAATATGTAACAGATAATAAATGTCTTAATTTAATGTGCTGGCATCATTTTGATCAATGACTGAAATTAGAGTCTGGTGTCCACTTTTCCCATTGCTAGTCATTATTTTAATAATATATTATCACCTGCCGTTGTTAGGTTGAGGCTATTTTATAAAGCTGGTCTAAAACAGGTACAAGTCACCACTTTTGGCTCCACCCCCCAGCCCCTGTTTATGTGACAGGCTGTTACTGTCCCACCTGATTGGTGACATGGACATTAACATTTCATCTGGTGCATGGTGGAAAGGACATTAACCAGCCAGCATCAGCAGCCTGGGCCTGCTGTCAGTGATGATATCAGACACATGACTGAATGTAACAAGGAACAAATGCTTTTCAGAGATGAAAAGAACAGCAGTTACAAATTAACACTGAGGGAAGGCAAAGGAAGGCAGGACAATCCCATCCCTGTTACTAAAAGAGCTTCAGTTTAATTAAATCTAACAACTATACACGGTCAAAACAAAGTTTAAAAAAAAAAAGAGGAGGGGAATGCGATGGGCCTGAGTGACTCTGATTTCTTTCTTTTTTCAAAAACATTAATTTCAGCATTATTGAGGTATAATTGACAAACAAACTTGTAAGATATTTAGAGTACACATCATGGTGACCTGACACATGTTCACATTGGGAAAGGAGTCACTGAGTTAATGAATCCATTACCTCACATATCTATCCTTGTTTTTTAAAAAATGGTGACATCTAAGTTCCACCCTCCCAGCAAACCTCAACCATATAACACAGTGTCATCAACCAGAGTCACTATGCCCTGCACCAGATCCTCAGACCTTATTCATCCTGTAGCTGACAGGTTGTACCCTTTTACCAACATCCCCCCACTTCTCCCATCCCACATCCCCTGGCAACCACTTTCCTCCTGTTTCTGTAAATCTGACTTTTTTTTGATGCCACAAATAAGTGACTTCCCTCTAATTTTTGCCCTTGATTAGTCAAACACATTCAGAATCTGAGCTTCGGTTTCACTATGAATAATTTGTCAGAGACAGTTTTTTTTTTTTTTAAATCTCTTTCTTTCCCTGATTCTCACCTCCTGCCCATTTCAGATCAGTTTCCAGTCATGCTCTGCCTTTAAAAATATATATATATTTCAAATTCTTTCCTTACTCTTCATTTCCACTGCATTTGTCACTTCATTACATCACACTGGCCCACGTGCAGCAATTCATCCTGTGGACTAGAATCTTTCTAAAGTACAACTTTAAATATAACACTCTTGCAAAAAGACTTAATAAACTCCTTATTAGTAACGGATTCAGATCCATACTCCATACCCTGACCTTCCAATGCTGTATCTGTTTCTCTGATAGAAGATAGAAGATAACTCCTTCTATTTTCCAGTTTGATCACTACTTACTAGGCAACATGATTCCACAATCTCATTCACAGCCTCATCCACACTGATGCCCATGCACACTACACTCAGGATCTTCACTGCTCTGCACCACCTCTCTAGTTTGTGGCATGCAGTCTCAGCAGTTGTGGAGAGCAGGCTTAGTTGCACCGTGGCATGTGGGATCTTAGTTCCCCAACCAGGAATCAAACCCCAGGCCTCCATTACAAGCTGGATTCTTAACCACTGGGCCACCAGAGAAGTCCCTGAAATTCTGTTTTCTTAAAAGGCCCAGTTTAACCCAGTCCCTCTAGGAAATCTTCTTTGAATAAGCTAGTGAACAATTGCAGAGTTACATTAAAATCACATTATTCTTAATTCCTATAATATACTTCACCTTGGCTTAAAAAAAAAAAAAAAGAAAGAAAACTTAAAGTTTTCTCAGACTTGTTGCCTTGGAAAACTATCCCTAAGTCATGTCACTTTTGTAGAAAGAGCATGAGGTATTGATCTAATATACTCATACAAAACTAAGAACATTCTTGCTAGTAAAATGTAATTAATCACACACCTATAACACACCTATAAAGAATCAAGTGCATTTGGGTTCAAGAAAAAGATAGCCAACCATTAAACCAACACTATGACCTAGCTATCCTTCAATTTTTACATCAATACTGCTTGTTTCTATTCCTTCATTTTGGTGTCAGTTTATGATCTGTATTCATCAGGGCTAAAGGTCAGTTAAAAACAAAAAGGAGAAAATTTCCCCAAGGAGTCAGTGGAGTATAGGTTTGAAGTGTTGTTGGGAGCTCTGGCTCCTCTTGGTGACCTCAGGAAAATCACTTAACCTCTATGAGCCTCAATTTATTTATGGGGTTATTAGTGCTGGATGTGGGGAAGGATTAAATGATGTAACATGAGGAAAGCCCTAATCATATAATGTGGGCTTGCTGACTGCAGCTGATGGCCTGCAAAGGAGGCAGAAAACTCTTTACTCGGCACTCTTGCCTTCTGTCTTCTAGAAAGTGGAGTCCTGCTGAAGGCGGATGCCACCCCGCTTGACTTGAGAGCAAAGGACTAGTCAGTGTGGTTGTTTGGTTTTCTTCTACTCTCCTTTAGAAAAGGTTAATGGATTCCCAGCCTACTCTCCTGCAGGAGCCTGGAGAAACAAAAGCACAGTTCAGGCTGTGCTTAGATCAATCCCTTGCTCAGTCTCTCTGACCCTTCATCTCTTTCTTTCTAGATCTTTATCCTTTCCTCTTTGTCTCCATCCTCTCTCAGACTCTTTCTCTGTTGGTCTCTTTTTATCTTTAAACCTCTGTCTCTGTATGTCTCCCTGCATCTCTATCTCTGCTTTTTTGTTGACTCTATCCTTTTACCACTCTTTTTCTCTTTTCTCTGTTTGTTCATCTTTCTGTTTTTATTAATTTATCTTTCTATATTTCTTTTACCCCTTCAAATATTCTCTCTTATATTTGCTATTTTCTTCTGGGACTCCCTAGAAAGCTGTGCCTTTATACGGTTTTATTATTATTATTTTTTTAATCACTATACTATGAACTAAATCTTGGGTTTAGCTTTAGGAAAAGTAACCAACATTGCCTTCATCCTGTTCAGTGTTCAAGGATATTCACACTGCCCCAGCATAGAAAAAACAAAAATAAAAAAACTTTATAGGGTCCAGATAACTTAAGAGGTCCGTACTTTAATTTGTGTTAGGTGAGGAGATGGTATAATACCTCAGCTTATAATTAATTTTCAGTCTGTTTTATGGACAAATTATATAATTCTTTCCATGGGTCTAAGAAAAAAGTGCTGTGACAGGTCATATCAGATGTATCTTTGGCAAAATAACAACAACAATAACTTGTATTTATGAAATGATTACAATGTGCCAAATACTATGTTAAATCTTGTGCTTCTACTGAATTGCCTGATCCTTACAACTACCTAGGAATTGGTGGTATTATTATTACCACTGGAGAAGGCAATGGCACCCCACTCCAGTACTCTTGCCTGGAAAATCCATGGACAGAGGAGCCTGGTAGGCTGCAGTCCATGGGGTCGCTAAGAGTTGGACACGACTAAGCGACTTCACTTCCACTTTTCACTTTCATGCACTGGAGAAGGAAATGGCAACCCACTCCAGTGTTCTTGCCTGGAGAATCCCAGGGACAGCGGAGTCTGGTGGGCTGCCGTCTATGGGGTCACACAGAGTCGGACACGACTGAAGCGACTTAGCATTATTACCACTGGGCCAAGGTTCAGTGTGTTGTCCAAGATTATGCACAAGGAAGTTATGTCCAGACAGTATAGCCAGAGAATCTGGGCTCTTGACCACCATTTCCATACATCTTTAACAGTATGACTGATTGTAACTGGTGTTCATTGTTTTAGTTTTCTTTTAGATAAAATACAATAACATATATATATCATATTTGATCTTAACAGTGGGACTTTTTTTATTTATTTTATAAAACATCTTCATGGTGGTACAAAACCAGGTTGTAAAGTACAATATACCTTATGAACAGGACCTGGAATTTGTGCATCTTTCACAATTCCTGCTAGATTAGATGCCCCTGCTTAGAATGAGGGTCTTAAAGAACAAAAAGAATATAATAGATTTAACATAATAGATGTCATAATAGATGTAACTCAGGCCACAGAAATCATGGCTGGATAAGGGCTTCCAGTTTTGTTTTGTTTTTTTCTAGTTTGAGCAGAAACTAGAAAGCTTTTTCTAGTTGTAAGAATAGTGTATCAAGACTTATTTCCACCGTGGAGAGGAACTAAATGGCAGATAAAAATGTTAAAAGTAATTTATGATATTAAATCTTGCATTACTATTTTTAAAACTACATTTCATTTAGAAACCATTTTATTTTATTTAAATTAAGACATTATCAACTCTACTCCCTAGTTCATGGCCTAATCTGCATGAAGAGCCTCTGTAGGAAAAACAGTAAAAATGAAGTTGAATTAGTCATAAATAATAATCACTTCCATTTATATAACACCTTTGAAAAGATCCCTAGACAGCTACTAACTTTTAAAATCATACACTCGATTTTAAATGCAAAAACATCCTTCAAATGTGATGTTGAGGTTACAAATTTAAACACATTAAGGTCAGCAAATGAGAGAGTTATGGTTTTCATTATAACATTATCTCACCCACAGAAGAATGCTTTATTTTTTTTTTTTCTTAAAATCTTTATTTAGCAGTTCAACTGCTACTGAAAATACCACATCTATCCAAATATTTAGCAAAGACAAAATGTAAACATTGGGGCACTGGGGCCTTCCATGTGTTGTTATTTGAATTATAGCATAAAATAGATGCAATTTGAATTTTTATTTTGCCTGGAATTATAAACTAAATGAAAATACTGATCCAGAAGAGAATTTTCATCTGCTCACCTTGCTTGCTTCCATTTGTCCATTCCTTGAGTTGAAGGGCAAACGGAGGCACAGAAGGCGAATGGTGGTGTAGAAGGAAGGGTAGTGCAGAAACTAATATGTGCTGATTGCCTTCCGTGTTTGAGAACTGTAAGGTAAGTTGAAAATGCTAACTCGTCAACCCTTATGACAATTCCACAACTAGATATTAGTACATCTATTTGCATATGGGACTATGGAAAAGTAGAGAGCTTAAGTGACTTGGCCAAGGTGAAACTGTTCATGAAATCTAAATTTGTGAGTTTCTGCTGTTGTTCCCACTTTTCTCACTAGATGAGGTGGGCGATGGAACCCAAGAACGTCTCTGCTGACTGCCTGCCATGTCCTTAAGCTAGGTCTTAATTTAGAGGTTATGCATGTTTAGGAAACTGGTAGTAGAATAAAAAGCTAGGACACAATGTTACGCTCAAAGTTAAAACTTCTCCAGCATATTCCTCAAAAATGACATCCAACATTTTAATTTGGGAACATATGGAGAAGGGTATGTGAGTCCAGTTGAGGAGAAAGCTGTGGGGCAAGACCATCTGCTTATATGCACCAATTCAGTCACCTTCTGAAAAAAATAAGGAGCGTGATGTTGTTTATTAAACAGGTTGTCACTGTACTGGAGGAGGAAGGTTTTCTCACGTAATAGGTAGAAACTATTTGTAATGGAAATATATTTCTAGATGTCACAATATAATATACCATGGTGTCATATGCACAGTTATAAAATGATATAGAATAGAGAAAGCATCTAATTCTTCTAGTACATAGAACTCCCCAGAATTTTATACACTCTTTTGAAGTCACTGAAACTTGAATCATGTTCAGAGCTAGAAAGGCTCTCAAAGCTCTTCCTCTGTTACTCTGAATCTCTTAAAGATATCAAAACAGGCCAGAGAGATCAGTTGAGTTCTTTAAGCTAATAATTACTTAGTCTAGAACCCAAGTCACTTACTCTTCTTATTCCTATTTTAATTCCAGTTTCTAACCATAGCAAATAGACTTTGGAGGACAGCTCAGTGTTGAAACTTGCTTTGTGGTACAGAGTTATTTCAGAAAAGTTTTGATAGTTTAATTCTATTCAGGACTATCTGGAAGCACTCCTTATTTAAAGGATGAGTTTTGGAGTGGTTGCATGAAGCCATTCATTTAGGATAAGGGTGTGTGTGTGACAGAGTGGTGGTGGAGAGGGAAAGAGAACAGAAAGACAGAGAAAGTGTTGCTAGATATACTACTCCCCCACCTTGATTTAATCACATTTCTTAAATTTTCTTTTTATCTTTGGGCCACCCCTTCTTAATTGCCAATTCTCCTTATCCAGTTCTGTAAACATGGGAGTGTGTCGGGGCTCAGTCTTAAATCTCTTTTTTTTTCCCTCCTTATCTATTGGGTTATGTAATCAAACCAATATCACTTGTAGGCTGTTAACTTCACACTTAAAACTTCTAGCACTAAACTTCCTACTATAATCTTGATTCATTTAGCTAACAATACTAGGATATTTCAACTTCGCTATCTAGGAGCCATCCCAAATATAGTCTGTTCTCAGCCAAACTTGATCTCCCAACTCCTATCTCCGTGTTTTTTTTGTTTGTTTTTTGTTTTTTTTTATTGCATTATATAACCCTGCTATACACCCAGTTACTTGGGCCAACCTTGAAATCATCATTGACTCTTTTTTTCCTTTCCCATTCCACATTCAGTCAACTAAGAAATCCTGTCTGATTTACTTTCACAATACATCCAGGGACTAACTTCTCGAAACTTTTACCATAATACCCAAGTTCAAGCCACTATCATCTCCTTTATGGACCACAACAAGAGTCACCTAAATGGGCGGCCTAATTTTCTTCTTGCTTCCTATATTCTATGCTTTGCACATTAGTAAATGCTCTCTTTCTCCAAAACCTCTAATGGATTTTTATCAAAGTCCTTATCATCATGTACAGTGATGCTTCCTTACTTCGTTCAGGTTTGCACTCAAATCATTACTGCTGCTACTGCTAAGTTGCTTCAGTCGTGTCCGACTCTGTGTGACCCCATGGACTGCAGCCCACCAGGCTCCTCCGTCCATGGGATTTTCCAGACGAGAGTACTGGAGTGGGGTGCCATTGCCTATGTATCTAATTCCTTCTCTACTAACATGTGAGCTTCATGAGATCAGGGACTTCATTTGTCTAAAATAGTTGTTAAGAAATAGACTGGTAGTGAATGTTTGTTTTTGTGTACTAAATTTCATGGAACTTGCAACACATAACTCAACATTTAGCATATTAATATAAACAATTATAATCAAAGCATTCCATTTCATTTGTATAATCCTATAAAAGTGCCCAGGACTATTTTTCTTGAATTAACCATACAACAATTATTTTCTACCTTTAATCTTAAACCATATCAACTAAACATAAATACAAGTATTGGACTGATATTTAACACATGCATACATGCATATTCACATACAATTTCAAACCAAACGTATGGGTAAATGAAGCTTTCTTTGCTCCGTATCCACAGGAGATTGGTTCCAGAACCCTGTCTACTCCCTAAGGATACCAGAATCCACAGATGCTCAAATCCCTTAAATAACATGTGTAGTATTCACATATAACCTACACATATCCTCCCAAATACTTTAAATCATCTCTAGACTACTTATAATATCTAATACAATGTAAATGCTGTGTATCACTAAATAGCTGCAGGCACACACAAAAAGCACATTTTGCTTTTTGGAACTTTCTGGAATTTTTTCTCAGATATTTTTGATCTAAAGTTGGTTAAATCCAGGGATGTGAAACCATGGACTGGGAAGGCTGATTATACTAGTTAGTATGCAAAGAAGTCCTTGGTCCCAGGCTTAATTTTGTTTCTTTCTGTTTTCTTGAGCATTTGGTTAACTGCTGGTGGTTTCTTCATTAGCTAAACAATGTGGATAAAAACAATGGCCTCCAGGCACCACACTTAAAATTTAATTAAAGAAAAATAAGCAATATAAATAAATAAATAATGTAAATAAACTATTTAAGAAATACAAATTATATTAAAGAAACCTACCAAAACTTATCATTACTACAGATGCAAAATACAGACAACATTTTCAGATTCATCTTCAGTAGTCCTGTGGAAAAATTTCATGCTCATTCCGGCCTGTTATACTTTAAAAAGGATGTTGAAAAATCAGGCAACATCTAAGGAAAGAGCAATACATTGATGAAGAGGACCCTTGATAAAAGGCTAGAGGAGTTTGCATCATTTTGTCTGGAAGAGAGATGACTGAAGAAGGATATTATAACTCTTCAAATATATGAAGGGCTATTATTAGGAAAATGTAGGCCAGGTGTTTTTGAGCTCCACTGAGGTCAGAATAAGAAAAAGTTGGCTGAGTTTATTTAAACATTTGAGAGAACGCCTTGAAAGTAAAGGTTACTTATAGATTCCCGGAGACAGAAGACAGGCTGTCTTCTTAACAGGAGATCTTGAGATACCATCTGCTTGGATGAACAGATACTCAGAGGTACTGCTTCAGGCTCTTGGACTCACTTATTCTAGTATCAAAACCACTGGATAACTGGTAAAGGGGAGAGGGCTAATTTGGAAGACAATCACCTGCATGAATTCTCAGCTCAGGGAAATACAAGTGCCCTTTTCCAAGTTCCCTCCAAGGTGTGCTTTTGATTGTAAATTTCCCCCCAGCTTTTTACAGAATGATATTTCCTCTGAAGAGGCCACTTCTACTTTTCACTGTCTTCCACAGAAGTTTATTTTCAAAACACAAGGCAAAAGGGCAAAAATCTTCTCAATTTTCATCACGATTTGAAAATCTGAATTTAAAATCTAAAACGTGTCTTTTAATTAAAAAAAAAAAAAAGCCTTCACACACATTTAAGTCCTGCGACATATATAGTGCTAATTCGTCAAATCATCTCAAATGTAACTGTCCTTTGGCTGAAGAAAAAAAAAGAAACTCATGTCTAAGACCTACATATAGCATCCATTTGCATATCTATGCATATACTCACACACCTTATTTTACATTAAATCTGTCTCTATACTATTTATATTTATACCCATTTGCTGAGTCCAGATATATTTGGTCGGTTTTGAATTCTACCAAGTATTCTTCAGAAAGTATTCTTAAGAAGTTATACTTGGTAAGACTTTGCAACAAAGCTGAATTATGGTAGAAATCCTATACAAATACTCAATCTCTCCAACAGCAATAAATTACAATGTCAGAAACAGAAGGTGCTGACCTCCCAGTGTGAACAGAGTGAGGGTGGTGATGAGGATAAAGCTCTTGATTAGAAATGTTTTTCTTGAAGAATAAAGCATTTATGCAAGGAAACAGCCATGAATAAAATCTATCACCTCTTGATATTTATCCATATAAAGTACAAGATGATTTCCCTTCAAGGGAAGGAAAAGAGGAAATAGAAAAACCTCATATTTCAGATTGATACGCAAAGTTATAAATGTTTAATGCATCTGATTACTACAATTTTAGTGTTTTTCCCCCTTGAAACTAATGAAGTAATTTTTTTTTTAACAAAGAAGAAGCAAATGAACAATCCTGAAAGTGAAAATGCATTTTTAATGTTAGAATATAGAAGTGACTACTGGGTTGTGTGCAAATCTTTTTGAAAAATAATAACACATTGCTTGAGTGGATTGCATTTTTTTAAAGTCAAGATCAAGGATCGGAGCTGTGTAATATGCCTCACAATAGGGGAACAGCCATCAAGCTCCTGAACTCCACCAACCATGATAAAAGCAGACATTTCTTTCATTCTCTCCCTGCCTTTCTCCCTCTAAAATATCTGATAAAATATACCCTGAAATAAAGAAAGAACATTTTCTCAGAAACTGAACTCATCATCATCTTTCCCAGTGGTTCTTAATCCTTGACATAGTTTGCTTTAAAAAAAAAAAAAAAATCAATGCCCAAGCATCAGCCATGACATTATTTGCATGGGACTCAAACAATAGCATTTTTGAAAACTCTGCATGTAATTATAATGTGACACCAGGGCTGGGAGCAACGATTAGCCCATTGGCACGCACTACCCTACTACTTTATTAATCATATTAAGAGTAACTCAATCGTATAGGCTAAAAATTTAAGTTCTAGTTACTCATTCCTTCTTGGTTCTCTATAATCCTTCTCTTCCTCAATAATGTCTGTCACCATCACAGTCAAATCTTTCCCTTGACATATTAGAACTATGAACATATTCTTTAATCTTGACTCTTTTCTCACTGAGGCTTTTCATACACAAAGATCTTCTGGAGATGTGACTTTCATCATTTTATTCCCTATACATAGTCTGCAAATTTTCTGTGACTCCCTACTCCATTAGGAAAAACATTTAAGTGTCTTACATAGAACATTCCAGGCCCTTTGAGATCTGGTCCCAATTTTCTTTCTACGTTGACAGTTCATGATTCCATGGCAGGGATCTTCAATTCCTCTAGTCCTGTCTATATCCAACATTTTGTGAATGCCTTACTCAACCCTACATTTTGAATTTTTTCTTCTGTTCCCTTCTTGAAATGCTCACTGTCTGCTCTGTCCAAATCAAACCCTGTCCACTCTACATCCTAGCTCAAGTATTCATTCCTAAAGCATTTCTTAACCATGCAAACAACCTCCCATCGTTTCACTCTCTTTAGCCCTTATTCTGGACATCATCCAATTTGCTCAGTTGTGTTCCTAATGCTATTGATACAATACATGTATCTCATCTAGAGTTCTGAGCACCCAGTGCAGCGCTTCACACACAGTAGGTACCCAATATTCATTTGCTGAAGGAATATAAAATGATTAAATGGCACAGAGCTAACATGATCTCATATCTTAGTGGCTTAATGCTGACTATGCAAGTGCTGGGAAGTGCTGCTTGGATCCCAGTGCCAGAATTATATTTATGAGGGGACATATGGAGGACAAAACAGAAAGGAAAGTTACAGTCCAAAAAGGAAAAAAAAAATGTTCTCAGAAAAAGAAGACCATTTTTAACCTTACAGTGCATTTAGATCTCCAGAAGATCATGTTAAAAAAAAAAAATGTGATGGAAAGTATAACTTCAGCACAGAAGAAACATCAATTTTAAGCTCCTTAAAATGTAATGCTAAATGTCTCTTAAGTGAAACTTTAATCTTTGTTTTAATTCAACACTCTGAGAGACCACTCAAGATCCTTCCATCCTTTTGGTATTGAATGTGTTCTTTTGAATATGAGAGGGGTGCTAAAATTGACTGTTTTACAGAACAAATTGACTTATTTGTGGATCCACAATACTTCATAGCCTTTCCTGCCCTGCTTACCATGTCTATCTTAAGCAAGAAAGTCATGGAGTCACAAATGTTCCTTGGACTTCTCCCTCATAAGGATAATTTCTACCTTTCTCCCAGAAGGAATCTTGGTTTTGATATAACATTTGACTGAACTTTGATTTTCAGGCTTAAAAAAATATTAGTGGCTATGAGAGTAATACTTCTGTAATCTTGAGTGTATGATAGTAGTGGGCCATTTCTCTCATCTCTGGCCATTTAGAATCAATAATATGCTACTCCAGAAGAAGGCCAGAGAATCAATCATGATAAACCCACTCCTCCCATATAAGAGATGAGAATGGTTGACCCAGGAACCAGGACATAAATCAATGATATTTTCCCTTATAGAAAGTATGAGAAAGAGGCAAAGAGCTGAATTAGAGCCAATAAGATACAAAATGAAGTAAGCCTAGCTATTTCAAGAAGAAGAAAAAAAAAAACAAACTTGTTGTTTTTATGAGAAATTCAAAGAAGAGAAAGTCTCTCTCACTCTTTTCCACTAGACATGGCTAAAGAAGCATGTAGCCTTAATACTACAACCCCCAGACATAAGGGAACAAGACAGGATATTATGCTGGTACCATGGCTAGTGTCTGAGACATGAGGTGGATCAGATTATCCAAAAGCCCACTCTTCCTTCCTGTATTCCTACTATGTGAGCCCATGAATTCTATCTTAAGTTGGTTTGAGTTGGGTTTTCTATGAATTACAGTCCCAGGTCCCTTAAGTAATATGATGACTGTGGCAACTAAGACAGATCTTAAAGAGAGGGTATGCATGTTTCCAATGTCCAATTGGCTCAGTAAGTCCAGATGTGTTTGCTTTAAATTGTCTTGTTTTAATAATGGTTATACAACACTGGCTTTAGCACAGAAATGCCTTCAGTCATCAATTTATCAAATATTTACTGAGCACTGACTATGTGCAATCATGGTGAAGGATTCCATGAATCATGAATCCATGAATTCATCCAGAAGATGAATGTTGAACATATGGTGATAGGTGCTACAAGTGTTAGGATGGAGAATAGGATACTAAAGAAGCATAGCAGGGGAGCAAACCCATGGTAAGGACTCTAAGAAAAAATCCTTGGAAATTTACCTTTACCCCAAGATTGGATTTGAAAAGAGGAGAGCTACGGGAAGAGTGGAACAAAAGGAACAACACATAAGGTCTTGGACAAAAGAGTGTGGAAAAACCTGAAGAGCTCGAATGGAGAGAGTGAGCAAAGGAGGGAAGCACCAAGACACCGATGGCCTTTGGAGTCATGGCAGACATTCTGTCCTTCATCCAAAGTCTTAAAGATACAACAAGAGCAAATGTCAGACATAAATTTCATAAGATTAACATTATTCTATTTGCATTTTGTAGTTGTTTAAAAGAAAATCTGTATTTACATATATGAAGCTGGGAATTCATGTTAATAAAAGAATCAAATGAGTATATCAATGGCAAGCAACTCAAATCCTTTAATAGCCAGATGGAAAAAGTTTCATGATCTTGAAAACTTCTGGGTGCTTTAGAATATTCAAAACAAACACTTACCTCTAGGGCATGTAGATGAGGCCACTTAAGCATACTCACGTTTATAAAGTTAATAAAATTAGAGATTGGAAATGAAGCTTTACTCCAACAGCATTTTTTGAGCACCTCATCTATCAAGTGATGAGTGTGCTTCATCACCTATTTTTTTTCCCCAGTCATATTCACATTACACCATTCTGTATATTAGTTGTTTTTATAGAAAACCTGGTAGATTATAATCCATGGGGTTGCAGAGTCAGACCCGACTGAATGACTAAGCACGCATGTACAAATACTGTAAAGACACCCTTCAGGAATTTCATTCCATTTAGTTAGAACCATCTTGAAATTTTTACTAGCTGTGTCAAGGGGGGCATATGTTACATAACTTCTCCAAGCATCAGTTTCTTCCTTTGTAAAGTGAATATAATATTAGTTCTCTGTCAGGACTTTGTTCTCAGGATCAAATGAGGTAATGCCTATTGAACACTCTGCTTGGAACACAGCACGCTCTCAGAAATATTAGTAATTATGAGTAGTAGCCATTATTTTTAATCCATAAAACATGTAGAAATATCAATCCATATGGAGCAGCAGTGAAATGGAAAGGTCACTGGGCTGCCCAGCACTGGAAGACAAGGTATATTTAGAAAGAGACGTGGGGCCAGCAACAAAGATGCATACCAGGGCATTGTGCTTTGGGTAGGCAGAGGGATCAGGAAAAGCAATCCAGGCAAATGAAATCATGTGTACCCAGAAACCTGAAATCCAAAATCCAAACGCATGTGGAGGACAGAAAGATGTCAGGCACTGAAAACAAGAGCAGAAGATAGGGTTTTGAAGGATTAGAGAAAGCGTTCCAACAGGCCTAGCGACATTTTAAAGATCTGGTGGCCCTGAGACAGTGACTCTTAGCCTGTGAGAGAATTATAGGCTTCACATAGACTCTGGCTAAACTAAGAAGACCTGCTTTCTAGTTTAATCCTGACATGTATAAGCTATTGATTCTAAGCAAAATACATATCATTTTTATGTTTCAGTTTTCTCATCCATAAAATGGGGATAATTATATCTGGTTTGCTTACCACACAGCATTGTTTGATTGTTTAAATGAGATAATGGATAAAAAAGTACTTGAAAAATGTTAAAGACCTAAAATATATTAAATTACAAATAAATCCATTTAACAATATTTATTGAATCTTTATCCTTTTCCTGGGATTGTAGCACAAAGATGAAAAGAAACATTCTACTGCTTTATTCACTGTGTCAAATATCAATGATCAACCATACTATATACTACATGCTGCATGTTAAGTTGCCTCAGTCATGTCCAACTCTTTGTGGCCCTATGGACTGTAGTCTTCTAGGCTCCTCTGTCCATGGAATTCTCCAGGCAAGAATACTGGAATGAATAGCCGTTCCCTTTTCCAGGGGATCTTCCTGACTCAGGGATTGAAACCATGTCTCCTGTGGCTCCTGCATGGCAGGTGAATTCTTTACTGCTGAGCCACCAGGGAAGCCCCATATTTGGGTCCCCATATTTGTGTTCTTAATGAAATCTGGCATTTCATTATACTATGTAGTACATATAATGAAATACCAGATTTCATAAAGACATACATAAGGACCCAGTGTGTAAGGAACATCCAGATCTGCTTAGGGAAACTTAGGGAAGAGCTCATAGAGGAGATAGAACATGAGCTCATATGAGCACTGGAAGCTTTCCAGGTGGATGGGGGAGGGAAAGATGTCCCCAGGAGAAAGGGCAGAATGTATACAAAGCACATTATCTTCCTGGACTGAATTAGGAACAAAAGTTGCAAGTAAATCAAACCGAAGGCTACTTGAGGCTCTACATTCTTTTCCAGTGTTATCATGGTCATTTCAGTTGTAGAGTATGTTGGGGAATGACTGACCTTGATCCTGAAATATTCCTCCTGTTTGACAAAGTTCTGTAATTCATTCAACTAGGTCAGAATTAGCCTTGCACCTGCAAAGATCACTGTCTCTAGGAATCAACAATGAACACACTCTCTTCTCTGATCTTTCCAAAGTACAAGTTCTACATTCATCGAGGGAGCCCCTCCTCCAGCTGAGAATATTAACTGAGCATCTGATGTGGTTGTTTGCCTCATTTCAGCCCCCTGGCTAAACAGAAGGTTTCAGTTTTCCACTGCCTGCTAGGCTACTTAACCCTTCTAAGCAGAAATATTCAGATGAAAGAAACCCAACTGTTGTTATAATTTTGTAGATATACTACATCTGCATATGACTTCATGGCATCTGGCACTATTTGAAACATACAGAATCCAGGGCTGCAATTTCAATTTTTATAAGTATGTCATGTAACAGTTTAGAAAACATTTACTTACCATGACAGCACAAAACCTCAGCTCTCAAACAAGGTGTAATAAGTAAAATTACAGAGTCTGCAGAAATATTTATATAAGAATATATATAGAATGTATCATGTAAGGAAAAGTCTAGTCAAAGATAGGTTACTGTATGCAATTTTAGATTTTATCCTCTTTACATAAAGATGGGTTTTTATAAAATATCCTTTACGTTGGAGAATGTAAAAGGAGACATTTCTTATATCTCATTCATTAAATAAACTTTTTTGAATACCTGATGTACTAACCATGCTGCTGGACAATGAGAATGAAGAGGGGAAAGGAAAGAAGATAGAAGATATAAGCGAACAAAGAACTACTTGATGAGAACAAGTTATGTATCTGCTCAGATACCATTTCCTCTGTGGAACCACTCCACATTCTTGATAAAGTGGGCAGTCTGGATGGTCCGTCTTTCAAAATCCTCACAATCAGGGAAGGTGGATGATACAGAGAAACTAATGTGTGCATGTTTTCCCAGGAAAACATGCAGGATAGTTTCTCTCTTTCCACATAGATTGCTAAGGTGGAAAGACAGTACTCTGTGATTTCAGCAGTCATCTGTTTCAACACAATGACCATAGTCGAGACCTGGGGGGAGTGAGTGAAAAAAGACAAAGGGGGAGGAAAGATGGGAGGATGAGATAAAAGAGAGAAAAGTAGAGAAAATCTTATTACATTATTTGAGCTTTGTATCAAGTGAGGCTAAAGCCTTGCTTCTTAGAATTGACTTCTAACTTGAGTAGAAATTAATTAGCAGTTTGTTTCTTTAATTGATAATCTGAATGTGGGATGTTTCAAGTGTCAGATCTTAAAATATCAAATTATCTTAGCTAAGGAGGGATGGAGAAAATAATTCATCTCTTCTTTACAAGAAATTTGGTTATGCTACAGCCAAGAAACCAGTTAATCTATACTTACTACATTTCAGGACTCAGGCTACCAAAGACGGAGCTTTGAAAAACTGGTACAAGAATTATTCAAAAAATAATGCTGTGGCATCATCATTCATTAATGTCAGAGGCATGTATATTCTGTAAGCCAACAACTCATCTCCTTAGGAACCTGTATACATGCATACGTGTGTGTGTGTGTGTGTGTGTACACACATGTTTGTGCTCAGTTGTGTCTGACTCTGCAATCTCATGGACTATAGCCTGCCAGGCTCCTCTGTCCATGGGATTTCCCAGGTAAGGATACTGGAGTGGGTTGCCATTTCTGGCTTCAGGGGATCTTCCTGACCCAGGGCTCAAAACCATGTCTCTTGCATCTTCTGAATTGGCAGGTGGATTCTTTACCACTGTGCCACTTGGGAAGCCCTATATATATACGAATATAGATACAGATATAGATATAGATATATATACACACATCAGAGTGCATGCACAGAAGATTTCTTAGCAGAACCAGTTTATGATAGACAAGCAAGAAACAATAGCTGTCTGCCAAGAGTAAAATGCATAAACAAATATATAACGGAATATTATACATCAGTAACAATGAATGTACTATATTTGAGAGCATGGTATAATATCATAATATGAAAATACAAATTTAGACCCAAGAAATATATAAATATCATTCCATTCATCTAGAGTTTAAAAAAGCAAGACCCAAAGATGTTATTTGGGCATATTGGTAAAACAATAAAGAAAAGCAAGGAAATGATCATCAGCAAAGCTAGGGTATAGTTACTTCTAAGAAGACTTGAGTGGTTTGAGATCAGGAAGTAACCCATGGAAGGAGCTGGTGCTAATAAAATCTTACTTTTGATCTTGGTGTTCACTTCATAGTTATTCACTGAATTATGTGTACACAGGTTTTATGAACTTTTTGGTATGTGTGTTATATTTTGGAGTAAAATAACGTACTATGACCAGATGTATTTAGCTCGGGATTGCAAGGAAGATTCAGTCTAGAAAATCTATCATGATAGTTTATCACAAAAGTTAATTATAAGGAAAAAATCATGAATTATCTCAATATGCATGTTCACAGAATTCTCTAGATTTCAGCAGTATTATGTGATTAAAAAGAAGTGCTTATCAAAGCAGGAAACCTGATAAAGGTTACATACCAAGACCTAAGTGAAAGTTATACTCAGTAGGGAAACCTTAGATATTTTCCTTCTACACACAGTAGAAAGACATCACACTCATTATTATCACAACTGCTTAATGGAGACCTGGAAGGTCCTGATAACTCTATGAAAAAAGCAAAATAACTAAAAGATTGGAAAAATGAAAAAAGGAAATAAAGTTGTCATCACTAGTAAATGATATGAATAGTAAGAAGAGTCAGCATGATTAAATTCAGAGTATTTTTTATCTTCTTGTTGGATACAAAAACAACCTTAAAAAACCAATAGTAATTTCTTTTCACATCAGCATTATCCAAAGTGAAAATGCTATTTTAATAGTACAAAATTACACAGTATCTCTGGGTTTTAACTTACCAACTTAAATCTTAGCCCAAGATTTCAATGGAGAAACATTAATTTCTTTTAAAGAACATCAAATATTTGACAGCAAAAACATTCTGTGCCATATTTAGAATTACCAAATAATAAAATGTTTAATTTCCTGCATATAAATAGATAAATTCAATGCAATCAAATGATAAATTTCATCCAGATGATTTTTAGAATTCAGTGCAATCATTTGTGAAAGTGAAGTCGCTCAGTCATGTCCAACTCTTAGCGACCCCATGGACTGCAGTCTACCAGGCTCCTCCGCCCATGGGATTTTCCAGGCAAGAGTACTGGAGTGGGGTGCCACTGCCTTCTCTGATGTGGAAAGATAAAGACAAACAAACAGCTGTTTTTTTTTTTTTTTCTCTGAAAAAGAAGAGCAAAGAGTAGATGTTTGCTCTCTCAGATAATAAGATAAAAGTTCTGGCAATAAAACCAGTATGGTTTTGGTTCAGGAACACCCAAGTGAAACCATGAAACAAAATAGTGAGTTTACTAACCAATCTTTGAATATCTGGAAAGTCAATAGCTGATAATCTGCCATCAAAAAATCCATAGGATATTAATGAATTTTTAGCATATGATATTAAGAAAAATGTTTTACAGTATGTATAAAAATAAAACTGGTTTTCTATTGAATATATATATATATATGTTCAAAATAGGAACATATATGAAGTAATTATATAAATAGATGGACAGTTTTTAAAGTTTCTTTTTTAATATATTAGTTCCTTCGACTCTCACAACAATCTTATGAGTCCATTAGTATTACTATTCTCATTTTCATACATGCCATTTGTATAGAGTTTAAGTTGTCCAAATACACTCAGTTAGTAATTGAATGAGCCAAGGTGGTAGATTCAAATAGTAAGGATTGCAATAATCTTGGTCTTAATTACTACATTATAAAGGCAAAACCACAAATGTAAGAGTGATTTTCATCATCTAGATTTGAGGAAAGATACCCTAAACAGAATTTCAAAAACACTAAGGCAAAGAGATAATGAATTTTATAAAATAAAGATTAAAGATTTTTATTTGCTGAAGACCAAATGGAAAAAATTCACAATCAGATGGCAAATTAAAAGAGAAAATTTAATTTGCAATGTCCAAACCAGACAAGATTTATAGCGATATTAACAAGCTAGTCAATAAGAAAAAGAGAGCGTCTCAATTGAGAAACAAGCAAAGGATAAAGAACACTCAATAAGTGAAAGGGAAACCCTCTGGAAAAATGCCTGGCAATCAAGAAAATGATGCCCAAATTCATGTAGTTAGAGAAATGGAAATTAAAACACTGATGTCACTTTTTACTTATCCTATTGAAAAAAAATTTAGAAGGCTGAATCATGCCAAGTGTTGGCAGCGATACAAGAACACTCATTAAATTCCTGTAGATGTTATATACTGAGACAGACATTCTGGAGAACAATCTGGCTGCACTTTGGCAAATCCAGAATATGCACAGACTATGACCCAGCAATGCCACTCAAAGACAAAAGGATTCACATACGTGGAAGTTCATCAGTAGGTTGGTAGTGTTAGTGAAGAGTTAGAGGTTATTGTATAGTCCATACAACAGACTATGTTAAATCAGTTAGAAGTAATAGACAATGGACTTACAGCAGTATGGATGAAATTCTAAATCAGTGCTGAGCAAAAATAGCAAGACATATAATGAGTTCTTATGTACTTTATAAGAATATGCACAAATGAAATACATTAGAATCATTGCTTATGGGTGCATGGACAGAAATGGGAATGGGGAATGCAAATAAAAGGAAGTGAACAAATTAATAAATGGATGAATAAAATCAACAAATGATGGTAATATGCCAGTCAGTAGAGGAATCTGATGAAGTCCTACTTCTGCCCTTGACATCCACGAAAAGGAAAAAAAAGAAATAAAGCAAAACCAACACATACTGGGACTTTATGGAGAATGCATTCTAAGGAAGGAGACAGATATGAAACTAATCATAACATTGCTTTTCAAATTGTTATTTTGATAACTTCTATCAGAGATGAAATCACAAGGTGTTATGAGAGTATGGTAAGGTGTAAGCAAAAAGTAGTATATCACAGTTAAAGAGAAGACATTAGATAAATGCTTATGTGGTATAAGAAACAGAACTATGAGTTAGATGGTTTTACCATTTTAAAACTGAGGGGGTGTGTGGAGCTTCTGTGTGTTCAGTGCTTAACTCAAAATTTCACTTAATATATGTTATGAAGTAATTTGAACATGACTGCTCTTGCTAACTCTCAGGGCTAATGCTATGCACTTACTGGCATGATTAACTTATCAAATAAAAGAAGGTAAGTTTCACTGTCTGCATATCCATAAAACATTATGGCAAGGAAATAGAATTATTTTTAAAATGATTATAAAATATAAGATTTCATGAGTCTTTGAGAGGGAAAAAGTCACAAGGAAATAACAATAGGTTACCCAAAAAGACATAGAAGTAGAGATTGAAAAGATAATAAAAGAAACCACAATTACAATAGCTAAATGAAAATCTACTTTGAAGTAATAAAATTGACACTGCAGAAATTCAAATCAGTGAAGTAAAGAAAAAGCATTTCAAAATGAACTTGATAAATAGAAAATCTAAATTCCACCTAAACATTTCCATTGTTTTTGAGAAAGAATATTGAATAAAATGAAACTAAAACAAATGGAAGAAACCTTAAAAAATGTGATAATGAAAGTAGGTTATCTGAAAACATATTTCTGAGAAAATTCCAAGTTCATTCTACAAAAAAGGAGGAGGAGAAGGGTGGGAGGTGGGGAAGAAGAGGGGGAAAGAGATGTGGAGGAGAAGCAATGCCAGCAGAGGCAGCATAAAGACTAAAGATACGTTTTTAGCACATTTTTAACTTACCAAGGTTTTAAAAAAGATTAAAAGCATCTTCATAGAAATTTAGGTTGTTGACAAAGAAATATCAGGATGCCACTATTTTCTTCTACAACTTTGAAATGTTACAAGACTATGCTTCAAATTTGTAGTATGTCTCTCAAATCTACATAATTTTTTTAAAATATATTTTTACTCAACTGTTTTAACTTGAGCCAAGCTATTCTCATGCATAAAAGCAAAACAAAACTATATTAGAAATAAATAAACTTAGAAGTATGTCTCTATTAAAAATCATTAGCCAGTGATGATGACCAATCATTATGGCCAAGATAGAAATAATTCACAACTGAGAAAAATTTGAACTCGAAAGAAAACAAACAAAAATCCCTACCTCTCTCTGCCTGTTAATGGTCTACATCTTACGGTACAGTTGTTAAGCACACTGGATCAAATGGCTCTTCTAACTGACTTCTTTGCATCTCATTTTCTTTATCTGTGAGATGGTTAAGTACAGTAGTTCTGACTTTCAAAGTTATTGTAAATATCAACAAATTGATACATGTAATGTGTCAGAGGGTCTGGTACATAGTAAAAGATAAAAGAATATGATCTGTAGCTATTGAAAAGCTTGAGAACATATATTTTTAGATTTTAGTGGAAAATTATGGCAAAGTTTCTTCTCTGACAAATTTCCACAGGACAACCATCATAGCTAATGGCTCTAATGAAACGACAGACATTGAAGTCATAATAATGTTAATGACACCTATACCTGTTTTAAAACATTTATTATGTGGCAAGAATTTTGTGTATATTATTTCATCTAATCCTCATAAAACTCCGAGGGGGTACTGTCATGATCCCATTTTATAGATAAAGAAAATGAGGCCTGAGAAATAAGCAACTTTCAAAGTCCCACGACTTGCAAGCAATGGAGCTGGGATTTAAACGTTTTCTCTGCTAGCTGAATGCTAGTTCATTAAAATTTATTTTTCATTTTATCCTATACCAGAATTTGGTCAAACAAATCATTACATTGTACATTTTTTAAAATTCAAATATAATGTAATTACAGTACGCACCATACAGTTCTATAGAAAGCTAGTTAGAAAAACAAACAAACAAAAAGATATTTAAATAGTCTAACATGAAACAGCCCAGTCAGGAGACAATTCTAATGGGGCTATTTCACAGAATGATAAACTGACTGCAGATATATGTCTATGACAGCATTTATTATACCTTCTCTCATGTATTCTTTTGCATTTTCAAAATTATTTTTAAAATGAAAATTGTATATACTTAAGGTGTATAACTCGGGGCAGCCTAGCGGGCTGCTGCCGTCTATGGGGTCGCACAGAGTCGGACACGACTAAAGCGACTTAGCAGCAGCAAGATGTATAACATAACATTTTGATATATAAATGTATCAAGTATACATATATGTTAATATATATGGTAAAAGGGAGGCTACAATCAAGTTAATTAACATATCTACTCATGCATTTTTGACATGTCTGTCTTTCTCATCAGACTCATACAGTGTCTGCTACTCAGTAAATATGTGAGGACCACTGATAACATTTTCTAAAGCCATTTGTCAATAACTCTAATAGACATGAATAATACACAAAAGAATGGAAAATATAATGAAGGAATGTAAGCCATACTAATTTAAAGGATTTTCCCCCCAAAAGTAATGAAAATAAAGACATTTAAGTGAAGTCATATATACATATTATTTATCTTATACGGTATTCAAAATCAGGAAGAATTTATATTGAAGGATTGGAAGGAAAGTAGAGAGGAAGGGTGGGAAAAAGAAGAAAAAAAGAGCTGGAAATGAATATTTATTGAGGAATAATTGCTAATTAAGGATCTTGATATTAACATGCATTATCTCATTTAATTCTTACAAAAAAGTCTTCATTTGAGGCAAATGATTTCCTTTTTTATGATTGAAGACACTGAGACTAAGACAAGTTTAAAGCTTCTAGTGGTGCTTTACAATCAAGTTGAGACTTGGGTTCTAGTCTGTAAATTTCCCAAGAACATTTAATGAAAGAAAATTTACAAATGTTTGCATGTTCTCTCTCTTGAGAAATAAATATATACTGTAGAAAAAATGATGACAACATCCAACTAGGAAACACATTCTCAACTTATTTTTGGATGGGACAGTGTCTTAGAGATCTTTAATGATCTACTATATGAAATTTAATTTTCTTTCTCCTTTAATTTGCAGGCATATTATTCTTTACTGACTACTCCTAGGGAGAATATATTTCTTCTCATAGCAGAAAGTTATTGCTAGGCGGTGTGTGCATCATGATTCATACTAAGGAAATTGCCTCTATTTGCACCCTATTACTACATGGACTCCTGAATATATTCCTTACAATCTTCGCTTTCACAAGTTCATAGGGACTGTTTTCAAGATGGCACCTGTTGCCATCAATTGGAGAAGAGTCTTTCCTCTTTATCTGGCTTGACCACATATTTTACTTTCATTTATTAGTTACTTTTAACCATTTGCTTAGTTTATGCTGTTTATAACCAACTTTAGAAATGCATTAAAAGAATAAAGATGCAGGCAGAAATAGTACCTAAATAACAATATACCCCTAAGAATCAAGAAAGATTTTTAGAAGTCATTCATCAAAGCAGCTCCTTGGAAAAAGTGATGGGGAAATGGATATATATTGATATATTTTTTGAATAAATAACTACCTATGTTGCCTATCTACAGTGTTTTAGTCATCAGAAAACTTCACAAGGTAAATAATGATGATTGCTAATAATTACTGAATGATCATTCTGTTTTGAAAATGGTGCAACATGCTCTCAACACAGCTTTTCAGGTAAAGAAACTGAGGTCCAGGAAGTTTAGGTATCTTTCGTAAAGTAGGTGTTACTGTTCCATTTAAAGACAACTGATTCATTTATACAGCTATGTAATTCCAAAATGAAGTCCCACTTTAAGCAAGACTATTTAATTACATGATATATAGTCAAAATATTCACAATGTTTAGATTTTAAAATTTGAAATTAATATTATGTTAATGATAATTTCAGGAAAATTCAGTGAGTTTTTTTCCAATCTACAAAGACTAAGTTAAAAACTAAAATTAATACCCACACAGTTACCTTAATATATGTATTTACAGTATAATAAATATTTTAGATTAATATATTCCTCTGATATTTTTAGGTATCTTAAAATATTGTTAGAAGCTTACATCTTCCTTGAAGATAAAATGGACCCAATACATATAAATGTCTAAAATTATTATAAATTTTATCTATTCATAGCTTTTTACTTCGTGTATGTGTGTGTTAGTCATTCAGTCATTTCTGACTCCTTGGTAACCCATGGACTCATGAGACCCCATGAGATTTTCCAGACAAGAATACTGGAGTGGGTTGCCATTCCCTTCTCTAGCTGATCCTCTCTACCCAGGGATTGGACTTAGGTCTCCTGCATTACAGACGGATTCTTTACCATCTGAGCCATCAGGAAAGCTTAGTATCATATCACAATAGTATTATATAACATACTTAGTATTATATCACAATATAATACTAAGTAAAAAGTGTTCTATTCATAAACATGATTTTCAATGGTTTTATACTGTATAAATATACCTTAATTCATTTAAATCATCCTTTATAGTTGTACATTTAGCTTGCTTCCAATTTGCCATTGTTATAAAATAACTCAATAAAATAAAAATTTGCCCTCACTTTCCATTGTTTTCTTGGGATGCAAATAAGTATTTTTCAAAACAGTTCTCATAAATGCAAGATTTATATGAAGGTCATTATATCTCATTTCAGTTCAACTCTCTTTGTACGACCTTAGTTCCATTTGCCCTATTTGGATTACTCTCACTCTGTTCTGTTTATATTCTCTGAAAGCCTGTATAATTACTACAATTAGTTTTGAGTCATACTCTGGTAACAAGCTGGCTTCCCAGGTGGCTTAGTGATAAAGAATCCACCTGCCAATACAGAAGCCACAGGAGATGCAGGTTCCCTCCCTGGGTTAGAAAGATCCCCTGGAGGAGGGCATGGCAACCCACTCCTGTATTCTTGCCTGGAGAATCCCATGGTCAGAGGAGCCTGGTGCGCCAGTGTCCATGGGGTTGCAAAGAATCAGACGCAACCGAGCACTACTACAACTGATAGAGGGTACAGTGTTTTGCACCTAGTAAGTGCTTAAGAAATGTTTGTGAAATAATGAGTTAGTTTCATGATTGCACAAGGATCTACTTCATACTTCCAAATATGGCTAAATAATCGCCATCAAACATGAGGCTCCATATGCTGTTTTGCAAGGCCAAGATAGTATGTCAAAGGACTATGTGAGTGATAATAACTTGCAATGCATTTGAGCTAGTCTTTTCATAAATAAAATGTAAAAACAAGCATATTAAGATCATATTCCCACAAAAAATTAACTTTGTTTAATCTTGGCTATATCAAGTAGTTCCCAGATTTAAAACAATTTTATAAGATTGTCAATATAAAGAAATATTTTGTTCAATTCAGTTTTGAAACTGTGTTCTTCCTTCTCCTATTGGTATTGATCTGTATTTTGCTAATGTCCTATTGACAACATGGTTTTTAATAGACAAATATGATTTTCCCCAGAGCAATGGGACTGAAGAATATTTCTAGCCTTTTGCCTTGATTGGAAGTGGATTTTGTTCATTTTGAGGAGTTGTTAGAAAAGGACATCACTGACTCGATGGACAGGGCTTTGAGCAAGCTCTGGGAGTTGGTGATGGACACGGAAGCTTGGCGAACTGCAGTCCATGGGGTCACAAAGAGTCAGACACAACTGAGCAACTGAAACTGAACTGAACTAGAGGAGGACACTTTACTTGCCTATAAAGGTGTAAGCAAAGATACTGACTTCACTATGGGGATGATTTTGATCTCCAAACCTGACTTCTCTTCCAAGCTTTAATTCTACCTCTCACTGCCTGCTGGGCACCTCTACCTGACCACTGGCTCTATCTACAGTATAAAAGCTCTACAATCATGAGCTCTTTCTCTCACCTCCCAAATATTCTTCTCTTTAGACATCTTCTCTTACTTGTCCTCCTTACCATCTGTAATGATCAACTACCAAGTTTTATTGAGTCTATAGTTGAAAAATTTCTAATATATATTCCTCTTCTCCATTCCCCCAGCAACTTAAAATAACTCAGACCTCAAAAACAAACAAAAACCTCAGGCCTCTATTACCTCTAATACTTCCCACTGGTTTACTTGGCTAGTGTACTATACTCAAATTTTAACCATTTGGCAAAATTTATCCAACATGCTGTTGCCAGATTCATAGTTTTAAACTGCCACATGTATTTTATCACTTCCTAATTAAGATACTTTAAAATCTCCCAGGCTCTCCAAAAGACCTAATATGGAACATACCAGCCTCGATGATCCATTTCTACCTTGTATTTCCAATTTTTCTTATTTTATCTTTCTTCATACATCAGTTAACGTAGGCTCCATTTAAACTAAATCAGACTGCTCCTATAAGTGTTCCAAGCACTCTTATTCAAGCTATCAATTTTTTCTGAAAACCTCTCTGCCATTCAATCTTGTCATGCAATCATTCTTTTGATCCCTTAAGGTCCTGTTTAAATTCCATCCTAAATAAACTTTCTCAGTTTTCAAAATTCATAAAACATTTTAATCTATACTAGTCTGCAAGAAGGTGAAAAAATATGTTATTTTTTCTGCTTTCTCTCAACTGTCTCTCAGGAAGATCACCATCTTTGTTTAGGAGAATACCCTGGTGGGCAACTTAGAGATAGGAAGTGAGGCCTCAAGGGCAACTTTTAGAAAGATTTAAGTCAACCTATCAGAGAAATGAAGAGACGACTTTGGCGGGGGGTTGGGGGAGCACAAGAAAAGATTGCAGGGAGGGACAAAATGAGGATGAGGATGTAACATAGCAGGGGTCATGTAGGAAAAAAAGTGGCCAGTAAAATATTCTTAGTTAGAAATACCTAATATTCAATTTTGCTTATATTGTCTTTTACACATACAAATGCCTTGGGATGTTTCATTTTATTTTCTTTCGTATAATCCAAGGAAAGAGTTGGCATGGAGCAGAGAGAAGGGAACAATTCTGGCTGATGAGTCATGTGTGATATGAATCCCAAAGGAGACAGAAACTGGAAGCCAGAAGTGAATTTGAGCCCAGGGTCCTCCATAATTAAATTTTGGGCATGACGGTGGAGATGTCCTTTAAATTCTCATGTGGTATAGAATAGTATGTTGAGTTGAATTTGTCTAAATCTCAAAGGGCAGTGTGGCTTTAGCTGATGCATAGGGGATATCTTTCATAGCTAGTTTTCTTCCTGCCTGCATTACAGTTATTACTGTATAAGTCCCTTATCAGCCTACAGTGCAGATGTCCACTTTTGCAGAACTTGCCTTTGTATCTTGCATAAAGTTTGAGCACAGTAGGCTCTCAATAAATATCTACTTAATGAATTAATGGTAAACTGTAGAGGGAAATTTAGGTACATGGAATCAGGATCACTAGGTTGCTTCCATGCAAAATTGAAAAAGCACTCTCTTTAGGGAGAGGCACCATTAACTGGTTAAAAAAAAAAAAATCCAGGTGTACACAGGCCTGATTCAATGTGAAGGCTCTGTGGCTGCAGTGTGGGCTGGACTTTAGCCAGCTTCCTCCCCAGACCCTCCTGTTTTTGCCCTGCACACACGTATAACTCACAGAGCCTTAGGTGGAAGCCCTGTTTGGAGTTAGAGATACAAGGGGTAACGGAGGAGAGTATTAGCCACAAGGAATCTTATATGATCTGGTAAACAGGCCCTCAAAATGAAGAGTTTTTGATTTGTAAGTAAAAGCTCTTTACTGCTAGAGTTTCCAGGCAGTATCTAACATACCACAAGGTAGTACACAGCTGGTTACTTAGAACTCACTTTGAGTGAGATTAATTTCAATCCATGGAGGTTATTGTCTTTTTTTAAAAATCTTTTTTCATAGTTGTGTTTACTTTAGGCTACAGATTCTTGTGAAGTTGAAAATCTGAACTTTGGCAATAAACTGAGATTTGCAATTCATTTTTTTGTTTTTGTTTTTTTCTTTTTAAAGGTTAAAAGCAGTTCAGTTGCTCATGTCCAGACACACACTAGATAAACCCACAGTCCTTTAAATTAAAAAAAAAATCATTTTTAAAAATTAGTTTTAGATGGCTTTTGAAAGTCTCTACAGCTAATGAAATTATTCTAAAATATTCAGACATTCTCTGAAGTATTTTCAAAGTACTAGAGAATAAATCTAACAGATAATAATATAATATAAAAGTCTATTGGATAGTAACATTAGATTTCTAGATATTTTATCAATGTTCTTAAGGATAATAAAATTATCTAAGGAAGTTCCATATGGACAGATTCAGAATTATGTTTTCCTAAACAAAGGAAATTTTCCCATTAGAGAAAATGGCTCTAGCATTCCATTAAGCATACATTGAGCATCATCTTAAATATATGTAGCCCCAAATCCCTACCTTGAGTAACAGGTAATAACAAAGGCTAAACCTTCTGAAGGTTAATTCTGAGCTTAGAGCAGTTTCACAAAGTGGATCTCTGGGGGCTCATGGTGTAGATTTATGAAACATACAGGGCAAAGGGTGGATCCAAACAGGAAATAAAAGAGACCATGAACTAATAACATATGCATTTTTACAGGCCAAAATTCCATTGTGTGGATTTATATGGAGATAATAGGTATAAAACTGCCATTGACATCAACCTTGGTATTATAACTATTATAAGACGCCTGGTGTGCTACAATCCATGGGGGTTGCAAAGAGTTGGACATGACTGAGTGACTGAACTGACTGAGTGACTCATTATACTTATAAGTATTATAAGTATAAGCCTCTTAGGAATCAAAACTAAAATCTCCCCATAATCTTTGATCAGCAAGCTGAATTTCTCTCTATCAACTTTTTAACAGAATTTCCTATTCTTTTATTTCCAAGAGCCAAGTGCTTCCAGGATCCTGATCTAATATGTGGGTTATTTGTGACCTAAATTAGTTTATAAAATATAAACTGTATTTTGTTCCTCAGTGAGCCCATACTTCTCTGGTAGGTACTTAATAAAAGGCTGAGCATAATAAAAAATATATTTTCTATTACTGCTGACCTTACTGCTTACTGTTAATGGGATTATAATTTTTTTAAGAAAAGTTTTAAATGTAGGGGGATGTGTCTATACACTAAATACTAGAGATTTACAAATGTACTCAAATTATTCCAAAGCATATGCTGTTGTATGATTCAATTCTTTGGTTTCAATGCTTTTGAACTGGTATCATTTGGTAAAGTCAAGTGTTTACATTCTGTAAGGCAGTCTCATGGAACCATAGGATTTGGGTTTCAAATATTTTGAAAAGGATTATGGGAACACTTTGTAAGATCTCCACCTTTGTAGAGTATGCACATGGCACAACTGTATGTGCCAATTCAGGACTCACAGCCTCTGTTAATGAAGAAATAATAGCTAATTTAGAAAAAATGGTCAACAAAATAAAATAGGAATACATAATTATGTTTCTGAACTTGGTTTCTCTTTCTGCTTACTTATAGAAATTTTTTGAATACTAAAAGAGAACTCCTTATTGACAAATTCAGACTCAAATGGAACAAAGTAGGCAAAACCACTAGACCATTCAGGTATGAGCTAAATCAAATCCCTTATGATTATACAGTGGAAGGGAGAAATAGATTTAAGGGACTAGATCTGATAGATAGAGTGCTTGATGAACTATGGACGGAGGTTCATGACATTGTACAGGAAAACAGGGATCAAGATCATCCCCATGGAAAAGAAATGCAAAAAAGCAAAATGGCTGTCTGGAGAGGCCTTACAAATAGCTGTGAAAAGAAGAAAAGCGAAAAGCAAAGGAGAAAAGGAAAGATATAAACATCTGAATGCAGAGTTCCATAGAATAGCAAGGAGAGATAAGAAAGCCTTCCTCAGTGATCAATGCAAAGAAATAGAGGAAAACAACAAAATGGGAAAGACTAGAGATCTCTTCAAGAAAATTAGAGATACCAAGGGAGCATTTTATGCAAAGATGGGCTCAATAAAGGACAGAAATGGTATGGACCTAACAGAAGCAGAAGATATTAAGAAGAGGTGGCAAGAATACACAGAAGAACTGTACAAAGAAGATCTTCATGACCCAGATAACCACGATGGTGTGATCACTCACCTAGAGCCAGACATTCTGGAATGTGAAGTCAAGTGGGCCTTAGGAAGCATCACTACGAACAAAGCTGGTGGAGGTGAGGATTTTTCAGTTGAGCTATTTCAAATCCTGAAAGATGATGCTATGAAAGTGCTGCACTCAATACGCCAGCAAATTTGGAAAACTCGGCAGTGGCCATAGGACTGGAAAATGTCAGTTTTCATTCCAATCCCAAAGAAAGGCAATGCCAAAGAATGCTCAAACTACCGCACATGTGCACTCATCTCATACGCTAGTAAAGTAATGCTCAAAATTCTCCAAGCCAGGCTTCAGCAATACGTGAACTGTGAAGTTCCTGATGTTCAAGCTGGTTTTAGAAAAGGCAAAGGAACCAGAGATCAAATTGCCAACATCTGCTGGATCATCAAAAAAGCAAGAGTTGCAAAAAACATCTATTTCTGCTTTATTGACTATGCCAAAGCCTTTGACTACGTAAATCACAATAAACTGTGGAAAATTCTGAAAGAGATGGAAATACTAGACCACCTGACCTGCCTCTTGAGAAACCTATATGCAGGTCAGGAAGCAACAGTTAGAACTGGACATGGAACAACAGACTGGTTCCAAATAGGAAAAGGAGTATGTCAAGACTGTTTATTGTCACCCTGTTTATTTAACTTATATGCAGAGTACATCATGAGAAACGCTAGGCTGGAAGAAGCACAAGCTAGAATCAAGATTGTCGGGAGAAATATCAATAACCTCAGATATGCAGATGACACCACCCTTATGGCAGAAAGTGAAGAGGAGCTAAAGAACCTCTTGATGAAAGTGAAAGAGGAGAGTGAAAAAGTTGGCTTAAAGCTCAACATTCAGAAAACGAAGATCATGGCATCTGGTCCCATCACTTCATGGGAAATAGATGGGGAAACAGTGGAAACAGTGGCAGACTTTATTTTTCTGGGCTCCAAAATCACTGCAGATGGTGATTGCAGCCATGAAGTTAAAAGATGCTTACACCTTGGAAGGAAAGTTATGACCAACCTAGATAGCATATTCAAAAGTAGAGACATTATGGTTTTTCCAGTGGTCATGTATGGATGCGAGAGTTGGACTGTGAAGAAAGCTGAGCGTCAAAGAATTGATGCTTTTGAACTGTGGTGTTGGAGAAGACTCTTGAGAGTCCCTTGGACTGCAAGGAGAGCCAACCAGTCCATTCTAAAGGAGATCAGCCCTGGGTGTTCTTTGGAAGGAATGATGCTAAAGCTGAAACTCCAATACTTTGGCCACCTGATGCGAAGAGTTGACTCCTCGGAAAAGACCCTGATGCTGGGAGGGATTGGGGGCAGGAGGAGAAGGGGACGACAGAGGATGAGATGGCTGGATGGCATCACCGACTCGATGGAGATGAGTTTGAGTGAACTCTGGGAGTTGGTGATGGACAGGGAGGCCTGGCGTGCTGCAATTCATGGGGTCGCAGAGTTGGACACGACCAAGCGACTGAACTGAACTGAACTGAAAAGAGACAAAATCCAATATAATTATAATATACCATGTATGAAGGTCCCTGGAGGAGGAAATGGCAGCCCACTCCTGTATTCTTGCTGGAAAACCCCATGCACAGAGGCTCCTGGCAGGCTACAGTGCATGGGGTCGCAGAGGGTTGAACACTACTTAGTGACTACACAGCGACAACATGTAAGTAGGTAAAGTAATTACTTGGTTTTCTAACTTTCTACAGATTTGGAAAAAAAGAATTGTTCTGCTAAGGCATAGGCTAAATTGAGAAACAGTGTCAAAATAATTGATCTTTTTAATGTTCAAAATTTCTGTTTTTTCCATTGCCTTTCCATTGACTTTCACAAATCATCTAATCTCATCAGAGAAAGAGGTAAAACACTTAGTAAATGTCTTTTATAACTGAGAATTAACGTCTGAGTAAGAAAATTTCTAATTCATCACACACTGGGTCAGAACAAAAAAGGCCAACAAATTGAATAATGAAAAGCTAAAAATGAAAATGAAAGTAAGGGTATTTCACAATCAAATTAATACACTAAATCAATAATTCTGCCTTGTAAAAGGGAGAAGAGGTTAAAAGTATTATTATGCAATTATCAAATCACATATATGATCTGACTTACTTAGTATTGAATGCTGTTTAATTGAAATGCACATAACTCAATGGCTTATTTTATGACAGTGCCTTCCATTTTATGCTCAGGATTTGTTCCAAATCCATGCATTAGCTTTTTTTTTTTTTTTTTAAGGAAATAAACCATATAGGTTTTAAACCTTCATTTGCTTCTTTCTATAGGGCTCTTAAGGGAAGTCTTTCTTTTTGTTCTGTTGCCAAAAATTACTTTTTAGATTAAGGAAATGCTTCCCCAGTAACTCTATCCAAAATCATCATTTTAATCATTATAAGTGGGTTCTGCCACATTTGTAGGATGGTTTTTAAATATGACATTTAAGTATGATTCTTACTTCATTTTTAAGAGAATGAATATACTACCTAAAGGGAAAGGACAGAAAACAAAGCTAAACAAAGAAACTCAGAAATCATCTTTATCTTCAATTGTACAGCTCCTGAGGTAAGAAGTTTCTAATATTATTCCATTTCACCTGTCTAGTTCATTCTTTCTACAAGTTCACTATTTCCTTCTAAATTATCATTCATGTGCAACGAATACCATATCTGTAGACTATAAATATACTCAAATATTATTCATTTTCTTCATAATTTTTAAAATGTTCAGGTTAATTATATTCAGACATTGTCTTTTGGCGGGGTGGGGGGTAACTATTCACATGCAAACCACTAGCCAGTAAGTGTCAAGTTTTTGCTGACGACGTGACTTGAGAAGTGAGTCTAAAATCTTTGGACAGTGATACATTTAGGGGTGACTTGTCAGATGGTTAAAGTGGATCATCAATTAACTTCACTTGCAGTAAGTCAAATGATATCATATTCTATTACTTTGTAATGTACTGTGAAAAAAAACTATTTGTCATTACACAATTTTCCTCTTTTCTTCATAAATCCTTTTTAACTTGCTTTAATCTACTGAGTGAATGAACTGAACTGAATCTACTTGCATCATGAGTTACATAATACTTTGGTAGTTTTCAATCACACATAGAAAACTGTGACCTGTAATAATTCACGGGCCAAAATTAACCTAATAGACTGTGGAAGAAATCCACATTCTTTCAGTTGAGTCAGTTCAGTCACTAAGTTGTGTCCAACCATTTGCAAACCCATGGACTGCAGCACACCAGGCTTCCCTGTCCATCATCAACTCCTAGAAGTTTACTCAAACTCATGTCCATCAATTCAGTGATGCCATCCAACCATCTCATCCTCTGTCATCCCCTTCTCCTCCCGCCTTCAATGTTTTCCAGCATCAGGGTCTTTTCCAGTGAGTTATTTCTTCTTATCAGGTGGCCAAAGTATTGGAGCTTCAGCTTCAGTATCAGTCCTTCCAATGAATATCCAGGACTGATTTCCTGGTTGAGTCCAAGGGACTTTCAAATGTCTTCTCCAGCACCACAGTTCAGAAGCATCAATTCTTTGGCATTCAGCCTTCTTTATAGTCCAACTCTCACATCCATACACGACTACTGGAAAAACCATAACTTTAACTAGACAGACCTTTGTTTGCAAAGTAATGTCTCTGCTTTTTAATATGCAGTCTAGGTTGGTCATAGCTTTTCTTTCAAGGAGCAAGCGTCTTTTAATTTCATGGCTGCAATCACCATCTGCAGTGATTTTGGAGTCCCAAGAAAACAAAGTCTGCCACTGTTTCCATTGTTTACCCATCTATTCGCCATGATATGATGGGACCAGATGCCATGATCTTAGTTTTCTGAATGTGGAGTTTAAGCCAACTTTTTCACTCTCCTCTTTCACTTTCATCAAGAGGTTCTTTAGTTCCTCTTCACTTTCTGCCATAAGGGTGGTGTCATCTGCATATCTGAAATTATTGATATTTCTCTTGGCAATCTTGATTCCAGCTTGTGCTTCATCCAGCCTGGCATTTTGCATGATGTACTGTGCATGTATGTTAAATAAACAGGGTGACAGTATACAGCCTTGACATACTTTCCCAATTTGGAGCAAGTCTGTTGTTTCATGTCCATTTTTAACTGTTGCTTCATGACCTGCATGCAGAGGTCTCAGGAGGCAGGTCAGGTGGTCTTGTATTCCCATCTCTTTAACAATTTTCCACATTTGTTGTGATCTACACAGCCCAAGGATTTGGCATAGTCAATAAAGCAGAAGTAGATGTTTTTCTGGAACTCTCTTGCTTTTTCTATGATCCAGTGGATGTTGGCAATTTAATCTCTGTTTCCCCTGCCTTTTCGAAAACCAGCTTGAACATTTGGAAGTTCACAGTTCACATACAGTTGAAGCCTGGCTTGGATAATTTTGAGCTTTACTTTGCTAGCATGTGAGATGAATGCAATTGTGTGGTAGTTTGAGCATTCTTTGGCATTGCCCTTCTTTGGGATTGGAATGAAAACTGACCTTTTCCATCCTGTGGCCACTGCTGAGTTTTCCAGATTTGCTGGCATATTGAGTGCAGCACTTTCATAGCACCATCTTTTAGAATTTGAAATAGCTCAACTGGAATTCCCTCACTTCCACTAGCTTTGTTTGTAGTGATGCTTCCTAAGGCCCACTTGACTTTGCATTCTAGGATTTCTGGCTCTAGGTAAATGATCACACCATCGTGGTTATCTGGGTCATGAAGATCTTTTTTGTATAGTTCTGTGTATTCTTGCCACCTCTTCTTAATATCTTCTGCTTCTGTTAGGTCCATACCATTTCTGTCCTTTATTTTGCCCATCTTTGCATGAAGTATTCTCTTGGTATCTCTAATTTTCTTGACGAGATCTCTAATCTTTTACATTCTATTGTTTTCCTCTATTTCTTTGCTTTGATCATTGAGAAAGGCTTTTTTATATCTCCTTGCTATTCTTTGGAACTCTGCATTCAAATGAGTATGTCTTTCCTTTCCCCCCTTGCTTTTCGCTTCTCTTCTTTTCTCAGCTATTTGTAAGGCCTCCTCAGACAACCACTTTTCCTTTTTGCATTTCTTTTCTTGGGATGGTCTTGATCACTGCCTCTTGTACAATGTCACGAACCTTAATCCATATTTCTTCAGGCATTCTATCAGATCTAATCCCTTGCATCTATTTCTCACTTCCACTGTATAATCGTAAGGGATTTGATTTAGGTCATACCTGAATGGTCTCGTGGTTTTCCTTACTTTCTTCAATGTAAGTCTGAATTTGGCAATAAGGAGTTCATGACAAGCTACAGTCAGAGATCTCGTCAAGAAAATTAGAGATACCAAGAGAATACTTCATGCATAGAAACTCTATAACTCTATATAGTTAGCAAAAGAAGTTCATGGTCTGAGCCACAGTCAGCTCCTGGTCTTGTTTTTGCTGACTGTATAGAGCTTCTCCATCTTCGGCTGCAAAGAATATAATCAATCTGATTTTGGTATTGACTATCTGGTGATGTCCATGTGTAGAGTTTTCTCTTGTGTTGGAAGCGGGTGTTTGCTATGACCAGTGCATTCTCTTCCAAAACTCTGTTATCCTTTGATCTGTTTCATTTTGTACTCCAAGACCAAATTTGCCTGTTACTACAGGTGTTTCTTGACTTCCTACTTTTGCATTCCAGTCCCCTATAATGAAAAGGACATCTTTTTTGGGGTGTTAGCTCTAGAAAGTCTTGTAGGTCTTCAGAGAACCATTCAACTTTAGCTTCTTCAGCATTACTGGTCACGGCATAGACTTAGATTACTGTGATAAATGGTTTGCCTTGGAAATGAATAGAGATCATTCTTTCATTTTTGAGATTTCTTTCAAGTACTGCATTTCAGATTTTTTTGTTTACTATGATGGCTACTCCATTTCTTCTAAGAGATTCTTGCCCACAGTAGTCGATATAATGGTTTACTGCTAAGTCACGTCAGTCGTGTCCGACTCTGTGCGACCCCATAGACGTCAGCCCACCAGGCTCCCCCGTCCCTGGGATTCTCCAGGCAAGAATAGTGGAGTGGGTTGCCATTTCCTTCTCCAATACATGAAAGTGAAAAGTGAAAGTGCAGTCGCTCAGTCGTGTCCGACTCTTAGCTACCCCATGGACTGCAGCCTACCAGGCTCCTCCATCCATGGGATTTTCCAGGCAAGAGTACTGGAGTGGGGTGCCATTGCCTTCTCCAGATATAATGGTCATCTGAGTTAAATTCACCACATTCTTTACATCATGAAAATTTCATTGAGATATTCCTGCCTTGAGGGACTGATGAAAAATATAATGTTCCATTAGAAATTGTAACCAATAGTAATTTCAAGCTAATAGAAGAAAACCTTCTGATGCTTGTATCAAATTTCCTCAATTCATATTTTTTTACTCTTATCTCATAGAGAATAATTATATTTTCCTTCAGCAATATCAAAAGTCTCAACTTGTTCCTGTTCAGCATATTTGTCTCTTTAAGACAAGATATTGCTTACACGCCTCTTTTATGTTTAGGAAACATGTTATTTATTTTATACACTTTTCCACAATATCTTTATAGATTTATAAGTTAAGTATTAACATGCCTTTTTAATATACCAGAAAAAAAGAGAGGTGCCAAAACTTTATATCATTGATAAATGATGTGAGTCTTGTCTCAAACTGGTCTGTTTAAACTTAAATACCAATGTTTTAAAATTCTAAAATGAACCTCCATTAACTATAAATGTATTTCAAAATAATGATAGACAATCTCTGTACTATAATATACATTCAGTATATTTGTGCCTTATTTAATACAGAATATCAGTTAAAAAGTGTATCGTATATTTAAAAGTTCATTTTGTAAGCATAACTGCAATAATACAATAAAAACAAAAAAACAAAAATGTCTTATTAAAGTGAAATGAGGAATTTAACATTTTTAGTATCAAAAACTGTATAGATCTGATACTACACTTAGCAATTTTTAGTGAGTTCTGGATTATAAAATGTGTTCTAAGGGGAAAGGTGAAGAGCAGAAGTGAATAATCTCCCTAAAGATAAATAAAATAAAATGGATATTTTAGATAGAGCCTCCAGTTTTGAGAGTTATGCTTCTTTTCCAGATGTATAAACCTAAAAACTATTTAGCTCACTTGAAGTTTAGCACAAAATGATAAAGCACCATATGATGGAAACTGAAACCTAATTTATGAACTGTTCTGAAGCATACAATAAATTCCTCTGGATGAGAGGACTTCTAGAAGCACAAGCACGTAAGCATGGTGAAATCCATCTTCCTTTTGACTTAGCCACATTAAACTAATTCCAGAAATAAATCCAGCCAATTGGCAAGTTAACCTCTCACTCTTGTCACAGAAGTCATCTACAGCCTTGAGTTTAACTGTTTTCTTTCTCCTTGGTCTTAGTCTTTTTTTTAGAGGCTCTGTATTTATAGTGCCACTTGGGAAATTTATGTATGATGAGAATGTGACCCAGAAAATCATTCATTTTAAAAAAGCATGGATACAGGGTTCATATTTTAAAGAAAATATCTTTAATCCCTTTAACATGGATTCTTTTTTCTACTGCGAGGTACACTAAGTCAATCATTTGATAGTTGTGTATTTTTAATATTATTTACTTGGGCCGTATTTTATTTGGGCTTTGGAAATGTTTGAAATGAGCTAGATAAAATTTACCATTAGATAAATTTACTCTAACTTTTCCTGCAGGCTCAATTTTTAGAACCTGTTTCAAGAAGCTGAAAAAAAAAAAGTTCCTCACTAGAGATATTTTTTCCCTTGTGTAATCAGAAATGCAAAGTTGTAAACAGGCACATTTTACTTAAAGCATTTAGATTTAGAATATATTTCATTTAGACTTTAAAAAGCTGATAGGAGAATGCCTATCTTACATGCTAAGAATATACTAAACATATGTATACATATGTAAATTATTGCTGATAAATACTATTTTGTGGCAGAACTGAATGATTAGATGTTTTATTCAATATCAAATTTTGTATCTCATATCCTGTGAAATTATAACTTATTTTGAAATAAAGTCTCATACTTATCAACCTTTGATAATTATTAACTATGACCAGCAGTAGGTTGGCTAATATAGGTTGGAATAGCAAATAGCAACAACAGGTAACATTCACAGTGAACTTGAACGTGGACCTGGCTCTGTTTTGAGCCTTTGGCTTTATTTATATCATTTAATCTTCCAAGAATTCTAAGTACAGAATGGTTCAACACTTGCTCAAAATTACAACAGTATTACAATGGAATATCACTCAGCCATTAAAAAGAAAAGAAATAATGCAGCAACGTGGATGGACCTAGAAATCATCATACCGAGTGAAGCAAGTCAGAAAGAGAAGGAGAAATATTGTATGACTCCCCTTATATGTGGATCGTAAACAGCAATGATTCAAATGAACATACTTATAAAACAGGAACAGGCTCACAGACTTCAAGAACGAGCTTATGGTTGCCCGTGGGAAGGATGGGAGGAAGGGAGAGTTAGGGAATTTGGGATGGACATGTATACACTACTTTATTTTAAATGAATAACCCACATGGACCTACTGTATAGCACATGGAACTCTGCTCAATGTTTTGTGGCAGTCTGGATGGAAGGGGAACTTGAGGGAGAACTGCTGCTGCTGCTGCTGCTGCTGCTAAGTCACTTCAGTCGTGTCCGACTCTGTGCGACCCATAGACGGCAGCCCACCAGGCTCCCCCGTCCCTGGGATTCTCCAGGCAAGAACACTGGAGTGGGTTGCCATTTCCTTCTCCAATGCATGAAAGTGAAAGTGAAGTCGCTCAGTCGTGTCCGACTCTAGCGACGCCATGGACTGTAGCCTACCAGGCTCCTCCATCTATGGGATTTTCCAGGCAAAAGTACTGGAGTGGGGTGCCATTGCCTTCTCCATGAGGGAGAACAGATACATGTATATGTATGGCTGAGAATAATTTTTTTCTTATTTGGAAACTATCACTATATTGTTTGTTAATAGGCTATATCCCAATACAAAATAAAAAGTTAAAAATAATATCCAGGTATTAGAGGGTGAAACTGGGGTGCATCTCATGACAGTCTGTTTCCAGAGTCTATACTTTTTGAGCTATTGCATTAAAAAATAATTAAAAAATAGCTATTAGAGGTTATGTATGCTTTGATTAAATTTCCTATTTTTCAACAACATGTGGTGCACCTGAAACCTGAGATTAATGGAGTTATTAAATACTAGTTTAAAACAAAAATACTTGTTAGAGGATTATGTTCACACAAGCAAACTCTCATGAAAAAAAATCAGCTGTAAAACAAAATCACTTTCTTCTATTAGCAAAATATGTATTTTTACTTTATTGTTTCTATTTTTCTAGTTTCTATCAAATATTAGGTATGGCAACCTTTTTGAGATCAATTTAAACTATAAAACTAATATCTTCTGTATGTTCATAAGGGTTTGGTAGGATCTGTACACTTTAGTTATATAAAGATCTGTCTGTAATAATATCAAACTTTAAAGTGAGCTCTACAATTAAACTAGATTTTACAGCATGGGCTGAGTGTGGAACTGGTTTTTGTTTGTTTTTTTAATTTTGCTACAGATGTCTCTCTCTCAACTTTCTGTGAACTCTCTAAAAAGATTCCAACGTTATTGTTCTTTGTAAATGCATATACAGACTTTGATTTCATTTTTAATTTAAAGAAATATTATATTTTATTCATGAAATTGATATAGAATCACTGCTAAAGAGTGAAAAATGTAGAAATTAAAATGAAACTACCTATAATTCAAATCAAGAGAAAACAGCTGGTTTCATTTCATATATTTTTCTTCCGTATTTAAAATAAAACTGTATACATGTTTTAGAAGTATATGCATGTCTATATATTTTTTCTTATTTTGTATAATACCTCATAATCAGTTTAGTACCCTCATTTTGCTTCAATACTGTATCATAAAAAATCTACCCAAACTGTTGATTTAAATATATATTTCCTCATATATTTTGACAATTTATAAATATTTATATCATGAGAAACACTGGGCTGGAAGAAGCACAAGCTGGAATCAAGATTGACGGGAGAAATATCAGTAACCTCAGATATGCAGATGACACCACCCTTATGGCAGAAAGTGAAGAGGAACTAAAAAGCCTCATGATAAAAGTGAAGGAGGAGAGTGAAAAAGTTGGCATAAAGCTCAACATTGAGAAAATGAATATTCATGGCATTTGGTTCCATCACTTCATGACAAATAGATGGGAAAACAGTGGAAACAGTGGCTGACTTTATTTTTCTGGGCTCCAAAGTCACTGCAGATGGTGATTGCAGCCATGAAATTAAAAGACACTTACTCCTTGGAAGGAAAGTTATGACCAACCTAGATAACATATTCAAAAGCAGAGACATCAGTTTGTCAACAAAGGTCCATCTAGTCAAGGCTATGGTTTTTCCAGTAGTCATGTATGGATTTGAGAGTTGGACTGTGAAGAAGGCTGAGTGCTGAAGAATTGATGCTTTTGAACTGTGGTGTTGGAGAAGGCTCTTGAGAGTCCCTTGGACTGCAAGGAGATCTAACAAGTCCATCCTAAAGGAGATTAGTCCTGGGTGTTCATTGGAAGGACTGATGCTGAAGCTGAAACTCCAACACTTTGGCCACTTCATGCAAAGAGTTGACTCATTGGAAAAGACCCTAATGCTGGGAAGGATTGGGGTCAGGAGGAGAAGGGGACGACAGAGAATGACATGGCTGGATGGCATCACTGACTTGATGGACATGGGTTTGTGTGAACTCTGGGAGTTGGTGATAGGGAGGTCTGGCGTGCTGAGATTCATAGGGTCACAAAGAGTCGGACACAACTGAGTGACTGGACTGAACTGATATCATTTTGATATCTAGCCTTTATAAATAACTGTGAACATCTCATAACATAAAATTTGTAAAAACTTTAAAAATCACATTCTTACTTCTTAGACTAGATAACTAGATTGGAAGTGAAAGCATGGAAGTGTTAATCACTCAGTCGTGCCCGACTCTGCGACACCATGGACTGCAGCCCGCAAGGCTCCTCTGACTAAAGAAAAGGGGGGAATGAGAGAGTCACTTCCTAGGCAGGTTGATAAGGAGTCTAGGGGTCCCCAAGGAGAGAGGGGTCTGGAATTCTCAAGGAGGAAGAAAGGACAAACTTTTCTCTTTCTTCACATTCCTTAGGATTATATAACAATAATGTATCCTGCCTAAGGACAGTCTTTGGATTCAACCTTCTGTTATCTTAAAATGTAAATTATGGGAGTAGGTCTGATGAGGTCTTTACAACCTCCAGACAGTCTTTGGATTATATAACTTCATTGTTAACACTAGCAAGCGGGTACTCTTTCTGCCCCCTTCTGATGCCCATGTCAGAAGCTTTCTCTATCTCCTTTATACTTTAATAAAACTTTATTACACACACACACACACACAAAAATAAATTGACATAGCAGCAGCAGCAGCATCTATGGAAGTGAGAGTTGGACCAGAAAGAAAGCTGAGCGCCAAAGACTCGATGGATATGGGTTTGGGTGGACTCCGGGAGTTGGTGATGGACAGGGAGGCCTGGCATGCTAAGGTTCATGGGGTCGCAAAGAGCCGGACATGACAAAAGCGACTTAGCAGCAGCAGCAGCAGCAAAGAGTTTGACACGACTGAGCGACTGAACTGAACTGAACTGAACTGAAGGTGTTAATATTTCTTTTTCTGTCAGTTGTTTGCGTTCTAGTTTATATTTTTAATAGTAATCCAAAAATTATTTACTCACTGAAAACAAAGTAAAACATGAGCCCATTTCTCTTAGAAGAATAAGCGGTATTGCTGGAATTTATCCACCTTTAGAAATGTTCTAAACATTACCTGAGTTTGAAGTATATTTTTCATTTACTAAATGGACCCTCACAAGAAAGATATTTGTTATGAATGCCTTTGCTATTAGTACTATTAAATTTTGCTGACGTATTTCATAGGCTGTCAGATTTCATAGGCTGTCAGGTTACTGGTTACTATTGAAGGGTGTGTGTGTTATGTAGGTATTCGTGGTGGTGGAGGGGGATGGGGAGAGAGAAAGAGATTGGAAGTGCAGATAATTCTCAAGAATAGTGCAGATACATGATAGCTAAGATAAAAAAACATGTCATGGAAGTAGCTGCAGTCCATTTATAAAAATCAAAGATATCACTCATAATCTCCTCTAGGGCTAGCAAAGAAAGGTGACTGATCAAAAGAATCAAGAACCAGACTGCAGACAAAATATATTTAAATAAAGTAATTAACCAGCCATTGTCCCTGCATACTTATATTTAAGATATTAAATCTGGAGGCCAATTAATGTGTCTCTTTTACTTTATTGATTGTTGCAGTAACATGTATCAGAATTTTCCTTTAGAAAAACTATTAAAAAAAAAAAACAAAACAAAACCCTGGTTTTATAACCAAAGCTATGGATGGTATCACTAATTACTATTCACTTTTAAGTTCAGATAGTAAAGCATTTTATTTAATGACTATATTTGTCAGTGTGACTTAGAATTTTATGTTACTGGAGATAAAAACAGGTTTTACCAGCACTTCTCATGATGGTTTTTATTTCCAAAAAGAAATCTCTTCTATTAATTTTCATAGAAATGTTTTAACATCATAATCCTCAAATTTCAGAACACTGCAAAAATTGTTTTTAAGTTTTTCCCCCTAACATATTGTTTTCTGAGAAGAGTTAAATTTCACTCTCTGCGTCTCTTTCATTGGCATGGGGTTTGTTTTCATTTGTTTGCTTTTGTGGTCCTAATTGGAAATTTAATTTCTTTCTCCTGAAGACAAGAAAACATCAGTGTTTTCTTCTACAAAGAATATTCCAAAGGAGCAAAGTCAGTCCTTAGGGGTATCAATTCAGAGGAAAACTGGTATGAATTAATGGAAATAGCTTCATTCAGAATTGGAAAAATTGAGTTCGTTTTTTCTTTAGTACAAATATATTTATTCAAGTTGTTTTGAATTTCATAATTAATATCAGTGAATATTATGAATCTGGATTGTCACCATGCATATTTCAGTTCCTAATCTGTAAAATTATACAACTAAACTACACTCCATGATATTAAAGGTTTGCAGAATGTATGATAAATATTTACCATGAGAAAGCATTCACTCTTAGAAAAATTAGATGTGACCCTCACTAATATGCTTTAGTTTATTTACATTCTAACGGTAGATAAAGTACTCCTGAGAATTAATACCCATGATACCAGGAAATCATGGAACTTTGCAAGGATAAACATTAAGATACCTTTAAAAAACACTATTTACTCTTGAAGTGATATTAAATTGCCAATATGAATTTACTTCTAGATTTTAATTGCAATATTTGCTCAGACACTTCTTTTTAAATAAAAGACACATTTGAAAAGAAACTACAATAAAATCATATTAATTTGCACCTCACTCAGAATTTAAAGTAGAAAAAACAAGTTTAGACCATCCCCCCCATAATTTATGAAGCAAGGATTTTTAAGCAAATTTAACAGTGCAAAAAAACAAAACAAAACAAAACACACACATTGAGAGAATATCTTCAAGAACCTCTATGCACACTGAGTACAAGTTCACACAGAATACACTTGACCAAATTCAGTCTGTGAACTAAAGGATCCATTGAGAAAGGAAAGATAATAAAACTATCCATAAGCAATGGAAAGTTTAGAAACAGCTAATACAAAGTGATCTTGTGTCAGTTACGTAAGCTATGGTAAGATATTATCATCTGAGAGAATAGGTCCTAGGTTTATAGAATATGTTCTTCCACTTAACACCTAAAATGTACTTCATGGAGATTATGGACCTTGAACTTACCAACAATGCCCAATGTAGTGCCTGGTACAGAGTAGGTGGTCAGTAAGTATCTGAATGAGTGAGCACCCAGGGTGTTTAACTTTTCATTTTAGTCTATTAATGTTTATTTAGCACTTCCTTAGCAAAAAATACTGGCAGTCCTCTGTGAAGAACTGATGTGTCTGTACATTTCTGGTTCATATGTGTGGGAGTAAGAGGAGAAATACAGGCAAATGAAGGCATCAATTACTCCACAAAATGGATCGGGAAAGCTAATTTCTTTCTTGCTTTATTTATTTATTTTTTCTAATTGAAAGACTATGAGTACACATTAGTTCTGTGCAATATATTTGTTAGGGTAATTTTAACTAAGGTAATTTTTTCCTATCAGATCAACAATATTTAAAAATAGCTAATTACCTATTTGCTAGTTCTTAATAAAGCTTCTGGAACTCTGTCTATATGTCTTAATTCAGGGAAATAACGACATATGTCTTTCAGTATCTAATGTGTTAGGCTGATTCTAAAAAATAGTGGCTTTTCTTTAAAGCTGAATCTACTTTTCTAAAAAACAGCCTCAGCAACAGTTCTTCCAATGAATATTCAGGGTTAACTCAGAAGTAAATTCATTATCTTCTCTTTAGGATTGATTGGTTTGATCTTCTTGCAGTCCAAGGGACCTTCAAGAATCTTCTCCAGCACTACAGTTCAGAAGCATGAATTCTTCAGCATTCAGCCTTCTTTATGGTCCAACTCTCACATTCATACATGACCACTGGTAAAACCATAGCTTTGACTATATGGACCTTTATTGACAAAGTGTTGTCTCTGTTTTTTAATATGCTGTCTAGGTTTGTCATTGCTTTCCTTCCAAGGAGCAAGTATCTTAATTTCATGGTTGCAGTCAATGTCCATAGTGATTTTGGAGCCCAGGAAAATAAACTCTTACCATTTTCACTTCTTTCCCTTCTGTTTGCCATGAAGTGATGGGGCTAGATGCCATAATCCTCGTTTCTTTAATGTTGAATTTCAAGCCAACTTTTTCACTCTTCTTTCACCCTCATTTAGAGGTTCTTTAGTTCCTCTTCACTTTCTGCTATTAGAGTGGTATCATCTGCATATTTAAATTTGTTGATATTTCTCCCAGCAATCTTGATTTCAGCTTACAATTCATCCAGCCTGGCATTTAGTGTGATGTACTCTGCATATAAGTTAAATAAGTGGGATGACATTGTACAGCCTATACTCCCTTCTCTATTGTGAAACAGTCAGTTGTCCTGTGTTTGGTTCTAAGTGTTGCTTCTTGACCCACATATAGGTTTTTCAGAAGACAGGTAAGGGGGTCTGGCATTCTTGTCTCTTTAAGAATTTTCCAGTTTGTTGTGACCCACACAGTCAAAGGCCTACAGCATAGTTAATGAAGCAGAAATAGATTTTTTTTTTCTTTTCTGGGATCCCCTTGCTTTCTCTATGATCCAATGAATGTTGCCAATTTGATTTCTGGTTCCTCTGCCTATTCTAAACCAAGTTTGTACTTGTGGAAGTTTTTGGTTCGTGTACTGCTAAAGCCGAGCTTGAAGGATTTTGAGCATGACCTTGATAGCATGTGAAATGAGTGCAATTGTACAGTCGTTTGAACATTCCTTGGTGTTGTTCTTCTTTGGGATTGGAATGAAAACTGACCTTTTCCAGTCCTGTGGCCACTGATGAATTTTCCAAATTTGCTGGCATATTGAGTGCAGCACTTTCACAGTATCATCTTTTAGGATTTGAAATAGCTCAGCTGGAATTCCATCACCTCAACTAGCTTTGTTTGAAGCAATTCTTCCTAAGACCCACTTGACTTCACAATCCAGGATGTCCAGCTCTAGGGGAATGACACCATTATAGTTATCCAGGTCATTAAGACCTTTTGTGTATAGATATTCTGTATATTCTTGCCACTTCTTCTTAATCTCTTCTGCTTCTGTTAGGTCCTTACTATTTCTGTCCTTTGTCATGCCTATCCTTGTACGAAATGTTCCCTTGATATCTCTGATTTTCTTGAAAAGATCTCTAGATTTTCCCATTCTACTGTTTTCCTCTATTTCTTTGCACTGTTTATTTAAGAAGGACTTCTTATCTCTCCTTGCTATTTCTGGGACTCTGCATTCAGTTGGGTATATCTTTCCCTTTTTCCCTTGCCTTGCACTTCTTTCCTCAGCTATTTGTAAAACCTCCTCAGACAATCACATTTCCTTCTTACATTTCTTTTTCTTGGGATGATTTTATTCACTGCCTCCTGTCAGGGTTACAAACCTCTGTCCATAGTTCTTTGGGCACTCTGTCTACTAGATCTAATCCCTTGAATCTATTTGTCACCTCCACTGTATAATCATAATGCATTTGATTTACATCATACCTGAACAGCCTAGAGGTTTTCCCTACTTTCTTCAACTTAAGCCTGAAATTTGCAATAAGGAGTTCATGATCTGAACCACAGTCAGTTCCCAGTCTGGTTTTTAATGACTGTATAGAGCTTCTTCAAATTTGGCTGCAAAGAATATAATCAATCTGATTTCAGTATTGACCATTTGGTGATGTACATATGTAGAATCATCTCTTGGTTGTTGGAAAAGGGTTTGCTATGACCTGTGTGTTCTCTTGACAAAACTTTGGTAGCCTTTGCCCTGCTTCATTTTGTACTCTTGAGGCCAAACTTGCCTGTTATTCTGGGTATCTCTTGACTTCTTACTTCTGCATTCTAAGACCTGTGATGAAAATGACATCTTTTTTTTTTTTTTTTGGTGTTGGTTCTAGAAGGTGTTGTAGGTCTTCATGGAACCACTCAACTTCAGCTTCTTCAGTATCAGAGTTTGGAGAATAGATGCCTACATTGCATATTTACCTGAAGGAGATCAGCCCTGGGATTTCTTTGGAAGGAATGATGCTAAAGGTGAAACTCCAGTACTTTGGCCACCTCATGCGAAGAGTTGACTCATTGGAAAAGACTCTGATGCTGGGAGGGACTGGGAGCAAGAGAAGAAGGGGACGACAGAGGATGAGATGGCTGGATGGCATCACTGACTCGATGGATGTGAGTCTGAGTGAACTCCGGAAGTTGGTGATGGACAGGGAGGCCTGGCGTTCTGCGATTCATGGGGTTGCAAAGAGTCAGACACGACTGAGCGACTGAACTGAACTAAATGAATAGTCTTTTTTTGGGGGGCTCAGATAAGGAAACTGAGGTCTGATGATACTGTTATGATTTGCTGATGCAAATATCTCTAACCCAGAATGGAGATTAAAAACAAAGAAATATTCTGAAATGCCATGTCAGCATATCAAACTGAACTAATAAAAATTAAAATTGACAAAGCACCCTCCTTTCTTAGAAAAGACTTTTTTTACCCTGGCTTTTCTACACTCTTACCTGTTATCTTTTCCACAATTTACATTATAATACTGAAAGAGTGAGATAAACATTTAAGAGTTCATTTAACCCTGGTAAGGAGGTGTGGAGGTTCTGGTAGCTCAGAGGGTAAAGAATCTTCTTCCAATGCAGGAGACTTGGGTTTGATCCCTGAGTCAGGAAGATCCCCTGGAGAAGGGAATGGCAACCTGCTCCAGTAAGGGCTGATGAGAGTTAGTTAGCATTTGAACTAGTGCTTAATTTTGTTTTTTTCTAGCAGGATAGTTACTCTGAAGCCCATACACTAGAGAGGCTACTACTTTTAAACCTTTTGCTTTTCTTACTGCTGATCAACACCAGTGAAAGTGTTAGTCTCTCAGTCATGTCCAACGCGGCCACTGCATGGCCTGTACCCTGCCATGCTCCTCTGTCCATGGAGTTTTCCAGGTAGGAATACTGAAGTGAAGCCATTCCCTTCTTCAGGGGCATCCTTCTGACCCAGGGGTCAAACTCTGGTCTCCTGCATTGACTTTGGATCTTCTGCTACACCAGAAGTTTGATTATTTAGCACACTGAATACAAAATGTGATTATTCTGATGTGACAAGGGTGGGTTTCCAAGATATCTGAATTGCTACAAGTTTTACAGGGCCACTCTGAGCCGAAGAGACTATGCTTTTTAGAATATCACCCTGGGTTTAAGATTCTGATCCAGTTCTTCATTTAAATGTTTATGGAGGATTTTGTTATCTGGTTATGACTAGAAATTTAGCTAATGATGCCATGTCTTGAATGAAACTTTCACATAAGATGCTATAAGTGGGCCTAAAAGGACATTTGGGACTTCATCAAGTTTATAGGTTATATGGCTATTTTCATGTTTGTACACCTGTAAATGTTAAATAAGTTGGCTTTCATCTTATATACAACAGAAAATATCATTGTTTGCTCTATTTATATCCCATGGCTCAAAAATAGGCTAAAAGAAATACCTTGCAGTTATTTTGCAGTGCTGAGAGAAGATGGTGGTGGTGGTGCAATTTTAAATTTTCTCCATATCTGCCCTCCTCCTTATGATTAATTAAAGTAATTAAAAGAGTTTCTGGATCTAGCTATTAGATATAGGAGACATGGCGGTAGAGAAACATTTTCAACAAAACCAACAAACCACAGAGATGCAATGAGAGAAATTCAATAGGAAGAGACACAATATTCTTCAATTATTTATTGTGATATTTTAAAAAGAGAGAGGAAACTTAGAGACACAACAACAAAATCCAATGTTTTAGGAAAACTGGGACATGGCCTGGCATTAGGCAATGTAAAATAATTATGTTGTTGCGTTAGAAATGATAATGGCACTACATGTGGTAAAAATTATTTGTATACATTTGTCAACATTCAGAATATATATTAAAAATGGGTGAATTTTCCATGTGCAATTTATAAACCTGACCAAAAAGAGACTGAGAAAAACTCAAGACATGCTTCCCCAGTTTCCAGCATGGTGTGTGTGTGTGTGTGTGTGTGTGTGTGTGTGTGTATGTGTGTGTATACATGAAAGAGTCGATTTCAAAGAACTGGACACAACTGAAGTGACTTAGCATGAGACTATAGTGAGGCCTCAGAAAAGCAAAATCTCTTCTTTTATTAAATATGTACTGCTAGACACAGATTCAATATATTTCCCCTGGTTAACCAGCAGAATTAGATATTACATACTTATCAGAATGGCTAACTTTGGCCACCTCATGCGAAGAGTTGACTCATTGGAAAAGACTGATGCTGGGAGAGATTGGGGCAGGAGGAGAAGGGGACAACAGAGGATGAGATGGCTGGATGGCATCACTGACTCGATGGACGTGAGTCTGAGTGAACTCCGGGAGATGGTGACAGACAGGGAGGTCTGGTGTGCTGCGATTCATGAGGTCGCAAAGAGTCGGACATGACTGAGCGACTGAACTGAACTGAACTGAACTGAAATTTTTTAAAATAGTAAAAACAATGGACATCACCAACTACTGGAGAAAACTGATGGGAAAACTGAAACTGAAATCATTAAGCATTGCTGATGGGAGTTCAAGAGTATAGTTACCTTGGAAAAGAGTTGGTGACTTCTTATAAAGTTAAATATACACTTAACATACAACCCAACTATTCCACTCATGTGACTTCTAAGTATTTACTCAAGAGAAAAGAAAAGTTATGTTCTCATAAAGAAATGTATTCAAGTATGATGGCAGTTTTACTTCATTATCTTTCCAAACTGAAAGCAACCTCAAAGACTTTCAGCTGTGAGTGGATATATGAACTACAGTACATCCATACATGAAATGCTGTTGTTGCTCTTGTTTAGTTGCTAAGTGGTGTCCAGCTCTTTTGGACTCCATGAACTGTAGCCTGCCAGGCTTCTCTATCCATGGGATTCTCCAGGCAAGAATACTGGACTGGGTTGCCATTTTCTTCTCCAAAGGATCTTCCCTACCAGGGATTGAACCCACGTCTCCAGCATTGGTAGGAGGATTCTCTACCACTGAGCCACCCAGGAAGACCCACACATGAAATACTACTTATTTAAAAAGCAACAACAAACTACTGATACACACATCAATGATGTTGGATTTCAAATGCATTATGCTAAGTGAAAGAAGTCAAACCCAGAAGGCTACAAATTGTATGATTATATTTACATAGCACTCTGCTGTTGCTGCTGCTGCTAAGTCGCTTCAGTCGTGTCCGACTCTGTGCGACCCCAAAGACGGCAGCCCACCAGGCTCCCCTGTCCCTGGGATTCTCCAGGCAAGAATACTGGAGTGGGTTGCCATTTCCTTCTCCAATGCATGAAAGTGAAAATGAAGTCGCTAGAAAAAAAAAAAAAAATTCTAGAGACAGAAAATGTAGCAGTTGCTGCCAGGGGACAGAGGTTAAGGGAGGCAATGTCTATCAAAACGCTTGAGGGAATTCGGGGAGTGATTGAATTGTTGTGTATCCTGGTAGAGATAGTGGCAGCATGACTGTATATACTTTTTAATATTCAGAATATACACTAAAAAAAGGGTGAATTTTCCACGTGCAATTTATATATCTATAAACCTGACCAAACGGCCGAGAGGAGCTACCCCACGTCTGAGGTCAGGGGGGGCGGCCAAGAGGAGATACCCAGCGTCCGAGGTCAGTGGTGGTGATGAAAGGAGTTACCCCGCGTCCGAGGCCAGGGGCAGGGGCCGGGAAGAGCTACCCAGGCCCCCAAGCCCGAGGCCAGGGGCGGCAGGCCGGAGGAGATACCCCACCCACTAAGCCCGAGGCCAGGGGCGATGGGCGGGAGGAGCTACCCCACACCCCTAAGTCCGAGGCCAGGGGCGGCGGTGGGGAGGACCAACCCCACGTCCAAGGAGCCGTGGCTGCGCGGGCACAGGAGGGCCTAGAGGAGCTATCCCACATTGAAGGCCAGGAAGGGTGGCGGTGAGGAGATACCCCTCCTCCAAGGTAAGGAGCAATGGCTGTGCTTTGCTGGGGCAGCCGTCAAGAGATACCCCATGCCCAAGGTAAGAGAAACCCAACTAAGACGGTAGATGTTGCAAGAGGGCATCAGAGGGCAAACACACTGAAACCATACTCACAGAAAACTAGTCAATCTAATCACACTAGGACTACAGCCTTGTCTAACTCAGTGAAACTAAGCCATGCCCGTGGGGCAACCCAAGATGGGCAGGGTCATGGTAGAGAGATTTGACAGAATGTGGTCCACTGGAGAAGGGAATGGCAAACCACTTCAGTATTCTTGCCTTGAGCACCCCATGAACAGTATGAAAAGGCAAAATGATAGGATACTGAAAGAGAAACTCCCCAGGTCAGTAGGTGCCCAATATGCTACTGGAGATCAGTGGAGAAATAACTCCAGAAAGAATGAAGGGATGGAGCCAAAGCAAAAAGAATATCCAGCTGTGGATGTGACTGGTGATAGAAGCAAGGTCTGATGCTGTAAAGAGCAATATTGCATAGGAACCTGGAATGTCAGGTCCATGAATCAAGGCAAATTGGAAGTAGTCAAACAAGAGATGGCAAGAGTGAATGTCGACATTCTAGGAATCAGTGAACTGAAATGGACTGGAATGGGTGAATTTAACTCAGATGACCATTATATCTACTACTGCAGGACAGGAATCCCTCAGAAGAAATGGAGTGGCCATCATGGTCAACAAGAGAGTCCAAAATGCAGTACTTGGATGCAATCTCAAAAAGGACAGAATAATCTCTGTTTGTTTAAAGGCAAACCATTCAATATCACAGTAATCCAAGTCTATGCCCCAACCAGTAACGCTGAAGAAGCTGAAGTTGAACAGTTCTATGAAGACCTATAAGACCTTTTAGAACTAACACCCCAAAAATATGTCCTTTTCATTATAGGGGACTGGAATGCAAAAGTAGGAAGTCAAGAAACACCTGGAGTAACACGCAAATTTGGCCTTGGAATATGGAATGAAGCAGGGCAAAGACTAATAGTTTTCCCAAGAAAATGTGCTGGTCATAACAAACATTCTCTTCCAACAACACAAGAGAAGGCTCTATACATGGACATCACCAGATGGCCAACACCGAAATCAGATTGATTATATTCTTTGCAGCCAAAGATGGAGAAGCTCTATACAGTCAGCAAAAACAAGACCAGGAGCTGACTGTGGCTCAGACCATAAACTCCTTATTGCCAAATTCAGACTTAAATTGAAGAAAGTAGGGAAAACCACTAGACCATTCAGGTATGACCCAAATCAAATCCCTTATGATTATACAGTGGAAGTGAGAAATAGACTTAAGGGCCTAGATCTGATAGATGGAGTGCCTGATGAACTATGGAATGAGGTTCGTGACATTGTACAGGAGACAGGGATCAAGACCATTCCCAAGGAAAAGAAATGCAAAAAAGCAAAACGGCTGTCTGGGGAGGCCTTACAAATAGCTGTGAAAAGAAGAGAAGTGAAAAGCAAAGGAGAGAAGGAAAGATATAAGCATCTGAATGCAGAGTTCCAAAGAACAGCAAGAAGAGATAAGAAAGCCTTCTTCAGCGATCAGTGCAAAGAAATAGAGGAAAACAACAGAATGGGAAAGACTAGGGATCTCTTCAAGAAAATCAGAGATACCAAAGGAACATTTCATGCAAAGATGGGCTCAATAAAGGGCAGAAATGGTATGGACCTAACAGAAGCAGAAGATATTAAGAAGAGATGGCAAGAATACACAGAAGAACTGTACCAAAAAGATCTTCACCACCCAGATAATCACAATGGTGTGATCACTGACCTAGAGCCAGACATCCTGGAATGTGAAGTCAAGTGGGCCTTAGAAAGCATCACTACGAACAAAGCTAGTGGAGGTGACGGAATTCCAGTTGAGCTATTCCAAATCCTGAAAGATGATGCTGTGAAAGTGCTGCACTCAATACACCAGCAAATTTGGAAAACTCAGCAGTGGCCACAGGACTGGAAAAGGTCAGTTTTCATTCCAGTCTCAAAGAAAGGCAATGCCAAAGAATGCTCACACTACCGCACAATTACTCATCTCACGCTAGTAAAGTAATGCTCAAAATTCTCCAAGCCAGGCTTCAGCAATATGTGAACCGTGAACTTCCTGATGTTCAAGCTGGTTTTAGAAAAGGCAGAGGAACCAGAGATCAAATTGCCAACATCCGCTGGATCATAGAAAAAGCAAGAGAGTTCCAGAAAAACATCTATTTCTGCTTTATTGACTATGCCAAAGCCTTTGACTATGTGGATCACAATCAACTGTGGAAAATTCTGAAAGAGATGGGAATACCAGACCACCTGATCTGCCTCTTGAGAAATTTGTATGCAGGTCACTAAGCAACAGTTAGAACTGGACACGGAACAGCAGACTGGTTCCAAATAGGAAAAGTAGTTCGTCAAGGCTGTATATTGTCACCCTGTTTATTTAACTTATATGTAGAGTACATCATGAAAAACGCTGGATTGGAAGAAACACAGACTGGAATCAAGATTGCAGGGAGAAATATCAATAACCTCAGATATGCAGATGACACCACCCTTATGGCAGAAAGTGAAGAGGAACTCAAAAGCCTCTTGAGGAAAGTGAAAGTGGAGAGTGAAAAAGTTGGCTTAAAGCTCAACATTCAGAAAACGAACATCATGGCATCCGGTCTCACCACTTCATTGGAAATAGATGGGGAAACAGTGGAAACAGTGGCAGACTTTATTTTTCTGGGCTCCAAAATCACTGCAGATGGTGACTGCAGCCATGAAATTAAAAGATGCTTACTCCTTGGAAGGAAAGTTATGACCAACCTAGATAGCATATTGAAAAGCAGAGACATTACTTTGCCAAGCAAAGGTTCGTTTAGTCAAGGCTATGGTTTTTCCTGTGGTCATGTATGGATGTGAGAGTTGGACTGTGAAGAAGGCTGAGCACCCAAGAATTGATGCTTTTGAACTGTGGTGTTGGAGAGGACTCTTGAGAGTCCCTTGGACTGCAAGGAGATCCAACCAGTCCATTCTGAAGGAGATCAGCCCTGGGATTTCTTTGGAAGGACTGATGCTAAAGCTGAAACTCCAGTACTTTGGCCACCTCATGCGAAGAGTTGACTCATTGGAAAAGACTCTGATGCTGGGAGGGATTGGGGGCAGGAGGAGAAGGGGACCAAAGAGGATGAGATGGCTGGATGGCATCGCTGACTTGATGGACGTGAGTCTCAGTGAACTCGGGGAGTTGTTGATGGACAGGGAGGCCTGGCGTGCTGGGATTCATGGGGTCGCAAAGAGTCAGAGACAACTGAGCGACTGATCTGATCTGATGTGAAACCTGACCAAAAAGAGATAGAGAAAAATTCAAAGCAGTTGGAGTCTTTCCTGTTTCCCCGCTCCATATTTTCCTTTCTTCCCTTGTTTCCTTAATTATAGAAAAGCTTAAAGGATATATAATAGTCTATCATTTGAGTGAATGGTCACTGGCATAACGATTCTTCCATTTGAAAATTTAAGCTATCTTTTCACTATTATAAAAAAATTGAATACAAACATACATGAATAATGGAATTATTTCCTCTTGAGCTATGTTAACATGGCTGGGAATATTTTGACAGTCCTATGTAACTGGTATTTCTAATTTGCTTATGAACCAGGACTTGTATATTCTACAGAAACAGAAAAAATATATTCAAAATATTCTTGTTAATTTTGAGAACATTGTAAATTCATATTTTGATGACCAACATTTGTAGAATAATAGAATGAAATAAGGGGGTTCGATCCCTGTGTTGGGAAGATCCCCTGGAGAAGGAAATGGCAACCCACTCCAGTACTCTTGCCTGGAGAATCCCATGGACAGAGTAACCTGGTGGGCTACAGTCCACGGGGTTGCGAAAGGGGGTAGAACATTGACAGTTAAAGAAAAATAAGTGAAGTGAAGTGAAAGTCGCTCAGACATGTCCGACTCTTTGCGACCCCATGGACTATACAGTCCATGAATTTCTCCAGGCTAGAATACTGAACCTTTCCCTTCTCCAGGGGATCTTCCCAACTCAGGGATTGAACCCAGGTCTACCACTTTGCAGATGGATTTTTTACCAGCTGAGCCACAAGAGATGCCCAAAGAAAAATAAATCCTCCTCAAATTATGAAAAAAAAAAAAAAAAAGAATCTGGCATAACTAGATTCACAGCATCTGAGAAGCAGAGTAACTTTTCAATGGGCTTCATTTCCTGATCAGAAATATTAGTTCCCATGCCAGAGCGCTGGTGGTTAATTTGTACTCTGGCCAAATGCTGATTTATGGCTAACTGGGGGCTCTGTGTGTAATTGCAAGATCTACAATAATCGGCTTGTGCAAGAGATATGTCAAAGAAGGTTGAGAGTGTAGATGTCTCCACTGATTATTTCAAATTCCATCATTGACTCTAGGGGTAGAGATATTTTCTGAATTACTCTAGATGCACAACCTTTTAGAGCTGCAGTCTTGCTAATACCCAAGTCTCTCTAAAGGTCTTTAATTAGATAAATCACAAACAGCAACTGCACCAATGTTGACTCTATTAACATAAATTTTCTATTTTTTAAAGCCATTTTAATGTGCAATTTGGGGAAGAGAGATGGGTTCCTTGACTGAAGATGGAATGGAATAGATAGAGGAGACACAAAAATGAAATAAAGTCACATCGTGGTTCATCTCAAGATGTTTGTTTCAACTTTATTTTTGAAAAAGAAAGCTTCAACCTATTAACCTTTAAAAAAAAAATATTGCCTTTGCTATAGACTTGTGCAACCAGTAACAACATTTCTCTATTAAGACTCTCTGTGTGTCTAAGCATTTTTAATGACCCCCATTGCCATGGCACCATCTGGATACTTGACATTTTAAAAACAAGAATTTCAGCATAATAGATGAATCTACCTTGGGTGGCCATTATGCAGGTCTGACTGCTGAACATACAGGCTCATCTCACCATGTTAAACCTTAGTAAGCAGAAATATCACACTGAGAGAATTAACATGAGTGTATTATAAAGAAAACTTAAATTGAAGAGTCCCTCTATAACAATGAAAGTGATGGTCTTAGAAACCCAAACCATGGCAAATAACCTGGCGGAGTTTGGACAGAGGCATCCTGATAATGAAGAGGTCATAGGGAGGTGTCAGCATTGCAGATGAATCATCACTTGCCTTACAATCAGCTCCAGCAAAGAAAGCTCAGCTAAGACATGACCTAGTCAATGAATAGTCAGTTATCCTGCCTTTTAGTACTAAAGGATATCCCTTTGCTAGTACTTCCTTAAACCTCCACAGGTTATGGGAAAAGGTGAAAGCATTAACATTAAAAGTCATCTGTTATGTATGAAGCATTTTTGACTAATGTATCCATCAATTCAATATAATTGACAGTAACATTTTACATACAACTTCATGCAAAGTACAATTTTAGGTCCTGCAGATGCAGTGATAAGCAAGACAAACTATATTTCTACATCTTTGGAACTTAAGTTCTACCTGGAGCCTAGGGGAAGGGGTGGCAGAAGGTTGGAGCCTTTAGACCATCTGTGGATTTGTGAGTTAGATATTTTCCCTCTTCCACAAATCAGGTAACAGACTCAGGAAGACTGAATGACTTCTACTAGACTGCACAACTAGCAGGTCATTAGAAACTGCTTTAGGATCTAAGATTCCAACATAAAGCTTCTCTTATACAATCAGGAAATATATGCTTCAGGCAAGGACTTCTTGCCTTATTTACTCTAGGCACCTTGAGATAAGGCTTCTTGGGATCAGAGTTCACACATGAGAGATTTGGAGAAGGTAATGGCAACCAACTCCAGTACTTTTGCCTGGAAAATCCCATGGACGGAGGAGCCTGGTAGGCTGCAGTCCATGGGGTCACTAGAGTTGGACATGACTGAGTGACTTCACTTTCACTTTTCACTTTCATGCTTGGAGAAGGAAATGGCAACCCACTCCAGTGTTCTTGACTGGAGAATTCCAGGGACGGGGAAACCTGGTGGGCTGCCGTCTCTGGGGTTGCACAGAGTCGGACACGACTGAAGTGACTTAGCAGCAAGGGGATGCAGAATCTCTCTGTGTTTAATTTCAGCTATTTTAGGAGTATGATAAGATTTTTGGATTATGACTTTGAACTACATTGCTGTTATGGGAAACACACATTCAGAGTTTTAAATTAATTATTCACAAATTAACTTTTGGAGTCCCTCACTCCAAATGGAAAGGCCATTTCTGATTTCTAATGGTCTGGTTTCTAAAATCTACTTTTCATGATAGTTTCCAGTTCATGCCCATCTGACCAAAAAGAGCAACTCAGCACAGTTTTTCTTCTTCTATTCTTATTCCTTTCAGAATTGTTCTCTTCCAATAAGTACCAATCTGTCATTTCTTCCCAATGAGTACCAATCTGTCGTTTCTTCTCATGTCACTTCTGGGATTCAATAATTGATTTCTGTTTCTAATGCCTGGTGTAAGGGGCAGGGCTTAAACCTCTATATCTCAATATTCTGAAACTCTTAATAAAATTACTTTAATTATCATAAACTACAGTTTTTTTATTTATAAGGATTATTAATAAAGTATGATAAATAAAATCATATACTATATGTTATATAGAATATAGGATATTTATCCTCTCCAAATGAATAGGGAAAAAAGAAGGTAAAGGGAAAAGCAAAATGTTTAATATAAAGAAGTACTTTTTAAAAGATTTTTCAGAAAAATAATGTGTGAATTTTAATATTAATAAGGCACTGCTGCTGCTGCTGCTGCTGCTGCTAAGTCGCTTCAGTCGTGTCCGACTCTGTGTGACCCCATAGACGGCAGCCCACCAGGCTCCCCCGTCCCTGGGATTCTCCAGGCAAGAACACTGGAGTGGGTTGCCATTTCCTTCTCCTGTGCATGAAAGTGAAAGGTGAAAGTGAAGTCGCTCAGTCGTGTCCGACTCTCAGCGACCCCATGGACTGCAGCCTTCCAAGCTCTTCTGTCCATGGGATTTTCCAAGCAAGAGTACTGGAGTGAGGTGCCATTGCCTTCTCTGATAAGGCACTAAAGTATATAAAAAATTGCCATGTACAAATTAACACATTAAAGGGAATTAAATGTAAGCCTAGTGACAAAAAATTATTAGTTCATATGAAAAATACATTTGCAAAAGCAAAATTCAAGCGGAGGCTACATCAATAAGAGTGAAAAATAAAATTAATTATATTATTATATAAATGTATTTTTGCTATCTTTAGAGGTTATACCTGTTTTTAAATAGCTAATTAATATTTTATAGAAGTGGAACATTTATGATGTATGCCTTTATAAATAGAATTTTCTACATCTACAATAAGGTCCTTTATGATGTATAATTTGTAATTTGCATTGCTTAAAATTTTGTATTTAACAGGATTATTTTTTTCTAATTACATCAACTTACCTTTTGGCCTCAATCTGGTTACAGGCTTCTGCTTACTATTTGTGCCTAAATCCATGTCTTGGTAATCTGCTTAATATCCTCTTCCCTCTGGAATTTAAAGTAGCTGCTCTTGATTGACAGCCTCTTTCCAAGACATTTTAGGCCATGCTTGTATCCCATCAAGGAAAGATTACTATGTGCTTATAGGCTTCCCTGATAGCTCAGTTAGTAAAGAATCTTCCTGCAATGCAGGAGACCCTGATTTGATCCCTGGGTCAGGAAGATCCTCTGGAGAAGGAATGGGCTACCCACTCCAGTATTCTTGGGCTTCCCTTGTAGCTCAGCTGGTAAAGAATCTGCCTGCAATGTGGGAGACCTTGGTTCGATTCCTGGGTTGGGAAGGTCCCCTGGAGAAGGGAAAGGCTACCCACTCCACTATTCTGGTCTGGAGAATTCCATGGACTGTATAGTCCTTGGGGTGGCAAAGAGTCAGACATGACTGAGTGCCTTTCACATAGGCTCTTCAGTGCAACCTCCATCCTTAGATTTTCTATGTAAATTTCAGTGATATATTGGCTCAACTCTCACCAGCTTGCAAAGCTCAGGTTGGCACTGGCACTTGGAAAGAGGTCATGGCCTAAGGAGAGAGACACCAATAAAGATTTCTAGAGGGGCATAATCTAGGGACCTTTGGGGTAATCTACCAGCTCCTCCATGTGCTCAGTGGTGTCTGACTCTTTGCGACCCCACGGACTGTAGTCTGCCAGGTCCTCTGTCCATGGAGTTTTCCAGGCAAGAATACTGGAGTGGGTTGCCATTTCCTACTCCAGGGGAATTTCCAACTCAGGGATAGAACCCAAGTCTCTTGTATCTCGTGCATTGTCAGGGGAATTCTTTACCACTAGCACCACCTGGGAAGCCCTAGCTTGCAAAAGCCTGGTGTTAAATATTCACAGATTCTGTATGAAGGCAAGCAACCACAGTAAAAACATTTAAAGCCAGGAAGTCATCAAATGCTTCTAACCCCTGGAAGGCTGGTTTATCAATACACCACAGAATCATTGTGGCCAAAAGGTAAAGTTGATGCAATCTTTAGATACATTAGATAACTGTGTTTCAATCTCTTGACCATGAACTATTACTGAAATGTTTATGTCATATTCTAGTAGATCTTGTCCTAGTACTTTGAACTAGCCTTACCTTAAACATAGAATATCTTAAAGAACACACAGAAGAACTATACAAAAAAGATCTTCATGACCCAGATAACCATGATGGTGTGATCACTCACCTAGAGCCAGAAATGCTGGAATGCAGTCAAGTGGGCCTTAGGAAGCATCACTATGAACAAAGCTAGTGGAGGTGAGGGAATTCCAGTTGAGCTCTTTCAAATCCTAAAAGATGATGCTGTGAAAGTGGTGCACTCAGTATGCCAGCAAATTTGAAAAACTCAGCAGTGGCCACAGGATGGAAAAGGTCAGTTTTCATTCCAATCTCAAAGAAAGGCAATACCAAATAATGCTCAAACTACCGCACAATTGCATTCATTTCACATGCTAATAAAGTAATGCTGAAAATTATCCAAGTCAGGCTTCAACCGTATGTAAATCATGAACTTCCAGATATTCAAGCTGGATTTAGAAAAGGCAGGGGAACCAGAGATCAAATTGCCAACATCCACTGGATCATTGAAAAAGCAAGAGAGTTCCAGAAAAACACCTACTTCTGCTTTACTGACTATGCAAAAGGCTTTGACTGTGTGGATCACAACAAATTGTGAAAAATTGTTAAAGAGATGGGAATACCAGACCACCTGACCTGCTTCCTGAGAAATCTGTATGCAGGTTAAGAAGCAACAGTTAGAACTGGACATGGAACAACAGACTGGTTACAAATCGGGAAAGGAATATGTCAAGGCTGTATATTGTCACCCTGCTTATTTAACTTATATGTAGAGTACACCATGAGAAACACTGGGCTGGATGAAGCACAAGCTGGAATCAAGATTTCCAGGAGAAATATCAATAACCTCAGATATGCAGACGGCACCACTCTTATGGCAGAAAGTAAAGAACTAAAGAGCCTTTTGATGAAAGTGAAAGAGGAGTGTGAAAAAGTTAGCTTAAAACACAACATTCAGAAAAATAAGATCATGGCATCTGGTCCCATCCCTTCATGGCAAATAGATGGGGAAACAATGGAAGCAGTGGCTGACTTTATTTTTCTGGGCTCCAAAATCACTGCAAATGGTGACTGCAGTCATGAAATTAAAAGACTCTTGCTCCTTGGAAGAAAAGCTATGACCAACCTAGACAGCATATTAAACAGCAGAGACGTTACTTTACCAACAAAGGTCCACCTAGTCAAAGCTATGTCTTTTCCAGTAGTCATGTATGGATGTGAGAGTTGGACCACAAAGAAAGCTGAGCATCGAAGAAGTAATGGTTTTGAACCATTACTTGGTTGGAGAAGACTCTTGAGAGTCTGTTGGACTGTAAGGAGGTCCAATGAGTCCATCTAAAGGAAATCAACCCTGAATATTCATTGGAAGGACTGATGCTAAAGCTGAAGCTCCAATACTTTGGCCACCTGATGCGAAGAACCAACTCATTGGAAAAGACCCTGATGCTGGGAAAAATTAAAGGTGGGAGGAGAAGGGGACCACAGAAGATGAGATGGTTGGATGGCATCACCAACTCAAAGGACATGCATTTGATGAGGCTCCGCGGGTTGATGTTGGACAGGGAGGCCTGGCGTACTGCAGTTTATGGGGTCGCAAAGAGTCGGACATGACTGAGTGACTGAACTGAACTACCTTAAAGTGACTACCTCACTTCAGTAAACCGTGTGGTTTTATATTCTTGTTCCCTCATTTTCTCCTCAATTCTTCCATGAGTAACTGAGACATGAAGAGCTGAATATGAAACTATGAACCTCTGAGCAGTTTGGAGAGTTTGTCTCTTATAGCTGAGCCTGTCATGTAAACCAAAGCCTCCCTCTGCTGGCCCCAACTATTAACATACACCTAATACAATATTATTAATCAAGTATACTTCAATATATATATTAAAAAAAAAAATTGAAGAAAAATATACACCTAATTGTATTTAGGCACTAAATTGCCACGGTGTGGTAAAAACCTAAAAATACCTACTGTGCTTTAATATAAATACATTCTGACTATGGCTTTGAGAAGTACATACTTCAAGGGAGGTTAGTTAAGATACAGCTGGTCCCATGAGATGATTGTCAACTGGATCTAAGTGTTCATTTTAGATGTTCTTGTTCAATGCCAGTTAAACAGTCTTCTACTCAACTATAGCATGGAGGTATTTTTAGGAATGGATAGTAAAATGTGGATGACAGGTTGAGCTTATATATCACTATCAGCAAGAAAACTGGCTACTTGCTCCTTCACAGTTTTTTTTTTTTTTTTAAGCAATATCTCCTTAATGACCATAATTTGTTAAACTGGCCTGTGATACCTGGCAAAAAGCTGTTCTGCTTTATCTTTCTTACTAAAGATTTATCTTTATAAGTAATTTTTTTAAAAAAATCACATTTTCTGAATGCTTGATAACATTATAACATTTAGGGACATGAAAATGTATCAGTAAAAACTTTCAGGTGAATTTGTTACCTTTCAAATAAGTCATGCACTTCCTGGCCATGGCACCCCTAAAAGAACCAATCCCTGGAATGACTCCACCCCACCACCATAAAGCACGTGCTGCAAAGACCAAGATGGAATGTACACGCACTTTATACTTTAGAGAAATCTGTCTGTTCCCTTATGGACTCTTACACATGACAGTATTTTTCTTTAAAAGAATTTAAGGTAAACTGCTATCGTCAACCTAAACTCTCTAAATTATTATGTTTTAGCATTCAATATTATTTGTAATCTATAATTTAGGAAACACCCATAGTATCTTAATCCATTTTAAAGTTTAAGAATATTCCACCCCAGGCTTTAAAATATCTCTAGGCTATACCTGAAATATTTTAAATGAATTATCATATAAAATGAAAAACATATCCTCGTCTTCCTCATACATTTCAAGCATCTCACATGAGTCTTGTTGGTGCTTTATAAATAGTAATTTAAAGTCACCTATCTGCTCTAAACACTCTGGAATTCTAAACTTTTGGCACATAACCATCTATAGCTGTTCTTTTACTTGGCTTTTCCTGGATAAGATGATCAAGATCCGGAATGACTGCATCCCATATAATTCTTCCCAAATGTTTCCTTTCCTGACATTCTTTAGCCATATGGATCATTCTCATTTTTAAAAGGTGAAAAAGTGCCAAAGAGGAAAGAAATTTATGCTTGGATGAAAATAACCATGTTGCAAATTAGAAGGCTGAAGGCAAAACTGCCCAGTAACAAGTAGGGGTGAAAATCAAACCTCCCTGGAACCTGTAAAACTCATCTCCTGTTGGAGCAAGAAGAGAGGAACAAGTTAATTAAATTACTCTAAATAAATTCACTGAACTGAGCTATTGCTCAGATTTAAAACATGTGTATACAAAAAAAAAAAAATTGGACTTCTTTTCAATGCACATTTTATTCAACTGAACAGTGCATGGGGAAGCCAAAAATGAGCTAATTTTCAGTGCCATTTGCATTATCTGCCAGGTGTTAAACTCGTTACAGACCACAGCATCATTTGCTGGAATCATCTATCCCTTCATTAACCACACTCTCTTTATGTCCTCCAGCGTATATATTTTGAGTGGACCTTCAGGAAGAAAGATCTACATAGTTTTGTTATGGCTACAGTCTGTTTGCACCAGCTGAAATGGAAGCAAATTCAACAAACTAGGAGGCACTAGTAATAAGTTAGCCAACAATATGGATGGATCACTGTCTATCTGCTTAGTTCATTACTAGACATTTTCAATGATAGAGAAGAAATAGAAAATTCGGTATGAGTTACAATTTCTTCCTCTGCTAATTGGGGATAAAATAGCATCTACTTTGCCTGGCTGTTGTGGGAACAAAAACAGCATGTGTGAATGAAAGTAGCATGGTGAATGGCATTTATTAGATGCTTGATGAATAATATCTACTTGATGATGATAATTCTCATATGTGAGAAAAGAATAGCATGCCTAAAATAATGGATTAACAAAATAAGTATGTATGAAATTTATTTGTTTCCAAGTGAACCACCCAACATTAATAGATGAGTTAAAAAGGTGACTGCAATTACATTCTGCCAATCCTTTTCATGAAAAGTCATTCTGTATGAAGCTAAGAAAGGCTAGTAGACGATTTTGCTGTTCTCAGCTGTGGAGGATGATGGGATTGCTCCCAAGGGTACCTTTCAATAAAGTTCACTTCATTATTCTCTAATACATTTTAGTAAGCTTCACTAGCTATAACCGCGACTTTCTTAAATGAGAGATACCTTTTCTTCTCAGAGGAGCAAATCAAGATTTCTTAGCATAATTGGGTATGTCTGGAAGACAAATTCATACCTCTCATTGTTCAGTGGCTGGGCTACTATTCTAGAAGAGTTAACTAGCTTCACTAAGCTATAGTCCTTGCTGTAGAAAAATAAACACATTCAATGATTATCTGGAAAATATAGGGCTCTGGAATTTCCTTTATTAGAGAATTTTGGGTGCTTTTCTCTGAATAACCTAGATTTTTTTTTCTTCTCTGTAAATTAAATAACTTTTAATCTCCATAGAGCAAAATGCATCAATGAACCATAAGCTGTCTGCTGTCTGGTTTAGAATGAAGCATAGTGCAATTGATTCAATGAAGACTTCTTTTACTTTCTCGTCTGAAGCACATGAATTTAGCTGTCAAAAAAAAAAATTGGAGGTGTATCCAATTGGTGCTATACTATGATTATTAACATTAAAGTCTGAATCGATCATTCCAGGTCCTCCTAAAATGGTAAGGCTATGAGAGCAAATATAGTGATGAATAATTTATAAATTTGACTTTTCTTCTTTGTCCTCTCTTCTTGTTCTTATTTTTCTTGTCATTCTTATTCTCAAGCATGAACAAAGCATATCCTTTAAAAAGGGAACTCTATGTTGGGGAATAGACAAAGGAGGAGTTAATTCCCTTGCTTTTATGACTTAAATTTGGAAAGGCTAACGTTATTCTGAAGAGGCACTGATCCCCAGAGTTCTATCTGTAAGTGTTTTTTTCTTGTTAAAATGGAAATTGAACTCTAAATTTGCAATCCCATTGGGCTTCAATTACCATATTTATTCACATAATCTACCTGTTATTTTCACTCTAAATTTGGGGAAAGATATTAAGGAAGCATCTACCTGCTGGTCTAATCATTAATTTTAAGAAGCATTAATCATATTTAAATTCATATTCCTGATATTTAAGGAAAAAAAATCACATTTTATTTTAAGGAATCAATGGTACAATTAATTGGCATTTAAAGGATCTGGTAGATTTTTTCCTATTCTTTTCTTTTTAAGAGTAGAAAAACCTTATTTAATGCAGCAGTATGTGTCTATGAGGAAAAAAGAGAAATGACTGTTTGAAAGATTGCTGGGATATATTTACATTTACTGCAGTGAAGTCAAAGTAGACACGACATGTAAACTTAATAGCCTCCTTTTTCTCTACTGCAGCCTATGGTAAGTTGAGGTAGAAGAAGCTGACTGCTTGTAACCTTTAATTATATGTATTCATAGAAAAAAAGTAAGTTCATCTTATATTAACTCTTCTGATTTCAAGGTTGTTTTAAAGCATAAAATTAAGAACTGTGTTTACATACATTAAGAAAAAGAGAAATGGAAAGATAAATTAATTTTCATTTCAAACCATGGATACGATTGTAAGTAAAGGTATACACAGAAATTTATGGTATGAGGTCTTAGGAAAATACAAAAATTTAGTTCTAATAGGTCTTTCAGCTCTACCCTTTCACCCTCAGGGCTTCCCTGATAGTCAGTTGATAGAGAATCTGTGCAATGCAGGAGACTGGGGTTCAATTCCTGGGTTGGGAAGATCCTCTGGAGAAGGGAAAGCCTACCCACTCCAGTACGCTGGCCTGGAGAATTCCATGGACTGTATAGTCCATGGGGTCACAGAGTTGGACACAACTGAGTGACTTTCACTTCCACCCTCAACCACTTGTTTTTGTTTTCCATGCCAAATTATTGTGTTTTCCGGCAGTTCCAAAGAAAGCTCAGAGTGAAGGAAGAACAGGGAGAGGATAATCTCTTCATCCCTGAAGACTCTGCAAATAATAAATTCTATGGGAAAATAATGTGTGTATTATACAAATGCATATTCCTTCAGTAAAAAAATCCCTGAATAATTTTGTTATGGAGATATAGTTGATGTCCAATATTACATGTTACAGGTGTACAATGTAGTGAATCACAATTTTTATAAAGTATTGGCTCTACGCCCTGTTATGCAATGTATCTTTGAAACTTATTTTACACAAAATAGTTTGTACCTCTTGATCTTCTACCCCTGTCTTGTCCCTCCCTCTTGCCTCTCCTCAGCAGGAACCACTAGCCTGTTCTCTATATATGTGAGTCTATTTCCTTATTGTTACTTTTACAAGTTTGTCCTATTTTTTAGATTCCACATATAAATGATATCATACAGCATTTATCTTTATAGTATTATACAAATGTATATTCCTTCAGTACATCCCTGACTGCTTTAAAATTTTTTATTTAGTTTTTTTATGTGCTTCACGCTACTTTTGTCTTACTTAAGAGGTTTAATAGATCTAACGCAAGCCTGTTAATATTTCTTTCTAAAAACTCAGAAATGACCGGAAACTTTCCATCAATTCCAATCCCTTCTTGGATGTCTTCATGCTTTTACCTGCCTACTCCAAGATGAGTCTGTTGCTCTATATGCTATTTTCTTGGGGCTTCCCTTTACCTCTTTTTTCTTCACCTCTGTGTCTGGTTTCTTGTTTCTTGGAACATTTTTTTTTTTTCATGTGATTTACTCTCATTTGTTTCTTAAGTATACTCTCCAGTTGTATCTTCTGAACAAGTAGATGGAACATAATTCTTAAACTATTTTGCCTATCTGAAATTGGCTTTATTATAGCTTCACATTTTATTGATAGTTTGGATGGATATAAAACTGTAAATTGGGAAAATTTTATACCCTAGAAGTTTGAAGGTTTCCTGTCATTTAGCATCCAACTATTCAATATTGTTTAAAAAATTGAAGTGCCATTTTTATTCCCTTTCTTGGTATGTGAGCTGTGATCACCATCACCCTTTCTGCTGTCTACATTTTGTGGGTTTCACATCTTTAACTTGGTTATACCATAATTTCCCCAACATGCCTCATAGTAAGCCTTCTTTGAAAACACAATATGTTAAGAAGTAACTGAACTTTTTTCAATCTGAGAATCAAGTTCTTTCATTATTCAGCATTTTTTTTTTGTTATATCTTTGCTATTTTCATTCCTTAGTCATTATTTTCATTCCTTAGTTATGGTCTCACTTTGTGAAAGTGATATTAGACAGAAGTTGGATATCTGCAATTAATTCTGTCATTAAAATACTTTTGATCATTACTAGTCCTTTTCGCTCCTGTTTTCTCAATTTCATCATCCATCTCTCCTTTTGTATTTATGTATATATCTACTATAAAATTTTAAATATCTGAGATTAAAATTTTTTCTCTGTTCTTTTTATGATTTGCACCTTTATTTGTTTTGTTCTCTTTTACACTGAAACTGTTCCTTATATATTGGCCATCTTTGACTATCTGAGTGGTGCCTTAAGAAGATCTTATGGAAATTCTGTGTTAGTGTGTACGGGTCAAGGTTTGACAAAAGGTTAATGCTGAATGAGACAGCTTGACTCTGGGATAAGAATTCCTGCATATTATATGTTATTTTCTCAAGGACAATTAAGTTTATCAAAAGGACAGTCCAATTTTATTCATTGTTCTGATATCTTAGGAGTAGGGAGTTGGTGTCCAGGAAGGATATTTGAGTTTTTTTTTTTTTTTTTTCATGATTTCTGAACAGTGCTTCATCTCTAGCCTTCTTTGTTTTGATAGCCTTAATCTCTAATCCAATTTCTCTAATGTTTTATACCTCTGGTCTCCTACTCTCCTAGCTATATACAAAGACAGGAAAGAATTTGGTGATCTAGCACATCCTAGAGACAATCTTATTGTTTTGAAACAATCCTCTTATTTTCAGTGTCAAGCACCTTCTGTTACTCCTACGTACTTGATAACTACAAGTCCTGCCTGAGGCTTTCCAGGCTTTGAGAGTGGTGGGTGGGTGAGTTGACACATGTCACAGTTATCTAAGCTACTGGCACTAGGTTTCAGATTTACCTACTTTGCTAAATCTCTACTTTGCATCTTCCAGAACTCTTTGACATCTTTTGATAATTTGTATCCCTCTACTATTAAATTTGTTTGTATTATTGTGTTTTTAAAATTTTAAACTCTTATCTTAGAGGTGTTTTTTAAGGCAGCAGAGACAGACTTTTAATTCCATTTGCCATGTTTTACCTGAAGAATGTAGACTATATTTAAACACCTGTTAATCATATGATGTGTATTATTTTGAGATTTAGCATCCTAATTAATTCCTTATACCATAATACCACCCAGACAGAAATGTTTCTTGATATGTTATATAATGGAATATAAGAATAAATTCAAATGAGAAACAAAAGAATAAAAGATGGGATAGTTTTATTAGCTATATGATATTAAGGTGTGGACTGGGAAATACTTAACATGAAAGCTGAGTTGTTTTAGGAAATGATGACTTCATTTCTACCCAGTGAGATACAGTCTTTACCAATTCACGTAATTTAAACATTCTTCTTTGCAAAAAGTACTTAAATAATAATTTTTCTAATATATGAATGAACAAAGAATTTACAGGGAACAAATACAAAAATAAGCTCTTCTACTTAAACTTTCCTTTTTTCCTACAATTACCTGTTTTATTATTTTATTTTTAAAAATTTCATTTTCTTGAATTTTTTAAAAACTATTTTTCACATATTAAACTCTATATTTTCTTGACTGGGTGAAAAGATGCTGTAAATACACTGTGTTTATGTGTGTAGAGGTATGTATACTGAGTGTGTGACATATACATATTTTTTTTCTGTACTCATTTAGTATTTTACTGAATTAATAATATATCAAATTTAGTTTAAGATCATATTTATAAGAATGTTACTTGGAGAACACAACCTTATCACTTAGAAGTAGAAAATATAGCAAATATACAATGTGGTTCAAGTCTGCTAGCACAGCATCCCCTCACTGCCCACAACTCACGGCTGTTGGGTATCCATATAGCTAATTTACTTTGCAGTAATAGAAACTGACACTACATTGTAAGGCAGATATAGTCCAATAGAAATTAGAAAAAAAATACGATCAACTAGACTTTTAAGGCCTCAGCTTGGACCTGAATAGTGAGTTTATAACTGTGATTTAAGTAGGGAAACTAATTCCAAGTTTTAAATTGGAAACAAACTTAACAATAAATACAATGAGTATGTGGTATGCCTAAGGATCCTTATGGATTCCTTTTGACTGATACTGGCTATAATAGTGACATTAAATCAATATGGCATTTATATTGTTTTATATTTACTAATTATATTTCCAAAAGTTCAAAATACAAGTTATGATTAAATTGACAAAGAGTAATTTTTGTCTCTGTTACAACAGTGAAGCATAATGTTGCATTATAAGGCTCTTTCCTTCTTGTCATTAGCAGCAGCTGTCCTAGAAAACTATTCATAGTTAGAGATCAGACCAGAAACCTATCTGATTTCAAACCAGAAACAAAAAAGTACAATTCCTATCAATTAACCAAATTTTCACTCACTTTTCTACATAAACAATTGTGACTATGATACAAATTTTTAGGTTGATTCTGTTTGCTTGTTAAAATGTCAGTACATTATTGCAGCTCATTCAGAAGCATTCTTCTAATTGTCTGTGATACAATTTACTTATTTATAAACAAGTTTTGAACCCTACTGTATACTAGATACCCCAATGGCGATACAAAGAAGAATGAAATGATATCTCTACTTTCAAATTGTTCTCCAACATTTGGGAAGTACAGGCATTTAAATGTATCATTAATATAGAAGGCTATTAGAGGGCTATTAGTAGGGCTATTAGAGGGCTTCCCTGGTGGCTCAGATGGTAAAGCATCTGCCTGCAATGCGGAAGACCCGGGTTCGATTCCTGGGTCAGGAAGATCCCCTGGAGAAGGAAATGGCAATCCACTCCAGCACTCTTGCCTGGAAAATCCCATGGATGGATGAGCGTGATAGGCTACAGTCCATGGGGTTGCAAAGAGTTGGACATGACTGAGAGACTTCAGGGCTATTAGAAGTTAGAATGCCATGGGTTTAACTGAAGGTGATACATATATAAGTCAGTGTACCATAGAAGAAGCCAGTTTTTCTGGCAGCAATATGATAAGTTTAGTAGTGCTAAAGCACAGGACACCTGGAAGTGAAAGTAAGGTAGAAAGATAAAGCTAGACAAAGAGAAAGGAATCAGTTCGTGAAAAGCCTTATATTCTTTGTAGAAAGTGTGTGTCTAAGCAGGAATGAGATATACAATAATATGTAATTTGTAACCATAATTTTAGCAGAATAAAAATAATTATAGATAGAAATCAAGTCTTTGCTCCACAGAGACAAATCTATTCAAACGATGGTACCCAAGTGTATAAGCATGGATGATCCTTCTTATAGAAGAGTAGAGACTATCTTTCCTGGGAAAGCCATTACATTCTTATTGCCCCCTGGATAAAATTTTGTAACCAAAGTCATGGAAAATGAGGCTAATTAAAGTCACTTAAAAATGGAAAACAAGCATCAGTTAAAAATCAGGATTTTAAAAAATCTTGAGGAAAAATGTATGAAAAAACTGATAATAAGACAAGGTAGTACTCTTGCCTGGAAAATCCCATGGACAGAGGAGCCTGGTAGGCTGCAGTCCATGGGGTTGCTAAGAGTCGGACACCACTGAGCGACTTCACTTTCACTTTCCACTTTCATGCATTGGAGAAGGAAATGGCAACCCACTCCAGTGTTCTTGCCTGGAGAATCCCAGGGACTGGGGAGTCTGGTGGGCTGCCATCTATGGGGTCGCACAGAGTCAGACACGACTGAAGCGACTTAGCAGCAGCAGCAGCAGCAGCACAAGAAGGTATCTTTAATATTTTTAAACATTTTGGGTTTCTACCTATCCTGTGCGCTAGCTCAGAAAGCCACAGTTCACAATAATCTGTCAAATGACCCATACTTTTCCCATTCTATGAGTAGGAGTGCTTCCAGAGTCTCTGCCCTGGCAGTTCTAAGGAAAAAGGGAAGGTACAAAGCTTTTATATCATTGGTCTCTGGTGTTGGTGAGGAAAAGGAAACATAATGAAATCGAATGGTGAAATTCTGGGTTAAAATATTTCAACCACTGTTTAACATGTTTTTGAAATTTTGCCAAGAGTATTAACTAGTCTCATTAATCATATACTGGGAATGGGTAGTTATAGAATTAAAAAAAAAACACTATATTAATACAACTATGTTCTGAAGAATTACATACAGTCTTATTTTTTTCCTTCCTTTTACTATAATAATAATGGAGTAAGTATCATGTCAGATAAAGGATAAGAACAATTTTGCTTAAGATAAATTTTATGACATTGTGCTGAAAGAGAAAAATCTTCAATTACATACTTATAATTAAAGGAGGAACCAAAGTAGGTTCTGGCATATTGCATTAGAATAAATCCATGTATTCAAAATTTAAAACAAAAACAAGAAACATGAAATCAAGATCTGCTGCTAAGTCACTTTAGTTATATCCAACTCTGTGTGACCCCATAGACAACAGCCCACCAGGCTCCCCTGTCCCTGGGATTCTCCAGGCAAGAACACTGGAGTGGGTTGCCATTTCCTTCTCCAATGCAGGAAAGTGAAAAGTGAAAGTGAAGTCGCTCAGTTGTGTCCGACCCTCAGCGACCCCATGGACCACAGCCTTCCAGGCTCCTCCATCCATGGGATTTTCCAGGCAAGAGTACTGGAGTGGGGTGCCATTGCCTTGTTCATATACTATAAATCTAGTAGACCTCTCTATAGAAGTACAAATAATTCTCCCATTCACCTAATATCAATTTTGTATTTTTTCCCATTATCCTCAATAGTTTGCTTGACATCTACAAAACACTATTTAAACGCACATTATCAAAACTAACAACAAAAGAATACCAGAAATATCTATTTAACAAATGAGGAAATTGAGAATTAATAAAACTTGACTTGTGCTAAGACATACAAAGGCTAAACTTAAACCTAACAGTATCAAAATTTTGGGTTGCATAGTTGTTACAGTCCAAACATTAATGTCTAAATGATCTACACATTTATATGGTAACTTTTAATTTAAAACTGGAAGGGCAAAAGTTTTTATGAAGGCTAAATCAGTTGGCATGGAGAAAAACATGATGTAAAAATTTGTGTGAGTGCTTAGAAGTAAAAAACAAGTCAAATAAATATTAAGATTAGAGTTAATATAATTTGTCAATAGATACAGTAGATATTTGCCTCTTCACTGGTAAAACTGGAAGATTTCATTCTGAACTGTATGTGCCATTTTTAATTCTATCTCAAATCTAAACTGAAGTTTTTGTTTTTCTGTTTTTTATTATTTTTTATTTATTTATTTTTTCCCTCTGCATGAAGAGTAGCCAGGGCAGACTTTAAAACTATGTGGTGGGAATGAGTTGTTTTAAAGTTGGCCAGCTTATAGAAAAATGAAAATTACTAGGAACTGCCTCAGGAGAAACTCCAGTTATGAATGGTTAGAAGAACATTCAGTAGTTCAACAATCCTTTCTAAAAGCTCTATGACTTCTGAAAAGAGGTCAGAATATGAGTAAATGAAATATATCATTGCTCTGGTTCCTAGGAAATAAGCAATGGATTCAATATATCTTTGGTCAATATTCCCAGGCATAAAAGGAAGAGACTGTTAGAAATCAGACGATGAACAAAAGCTAGAATTAAAAAAAAAAGGTGGGTGGGTGGGGACAAAATTATCTACAGCTCTTTTTGTGTTCTGATGCACATGCCATGCTATAGGATAATCCCTGTTTGTCCCTCCTGATCCATTCTTCAGCCTTTTACCCCTGCTTCATGAGGTTAACATTTAAGGATGGCATCAACCTGGCCCTCCTGCCTTTCAGTCTCTTATTGGTTCAGTGTGAGGCATCAGCAGAATATTAGAAGGTAAAAGAAATGAGGAGTCATGGTATTTATTTTCCTTGTTCTCTACCTGCCAGGACATGTATTGTCATATGCTTTTTGTTTGTTTGTTTTCTTAACTTAGTCAGGGTCTTGTTGGTTGGCTGTCTTTAATAATACAGGTCTCTCTGGCTTTTATAACCTTATGTTCTATTAAGACTATATGTGGCTTAATATAACTGTAACTAGTTAGTTATATAGCCTGGGATACTTCACTACCCTTTAACCCTAATTATCCCTCCATAAAAGTCACTTTATTAAAGGCTCTTCAAACTTTTTAAAGTGTGCCATCAGTTTTCTGAAAGGATCCTGACTGATATATATACCCTGGACTGTGACATGATCACTGTTATATGTGACAAGGATTAGAGGTGGACTGAAAATGTCACATGTGTACTACGCAACAGGTGCAAAGTGTATCCCCAAGACTTAATATGGATAAGACAATTATTTTTAAATTTCAATGGTCTATGTTGATTATTTTAGCATGGAAAACTTCCCTTTTGCATTAGGGTTCATATGTAGCACGCTTGTAAGTTAGATTGCCCGAGATGTAGATTGCTATGGAATGTGTATCCTGGTTACCTTAGCGACTGCTTTTCTTAAGTAGAAAGTGGCAATTATGGTCTGCGGGGGCCCTCAGAAAGTGTATGTTTTTGAATTCTGGGAAGATATAAATTTGGGGAGCTTTATAGAGATCACCAGATGTATATGCTCCAAGGTTACATGGTCCCACATGTCCCAGTACATTGTTCCCTGGGGGAATGACTTACAATTCAACTATTATTCTCATATTCTGGAAGACCAGTAAGCTCGGAGCTTTTGATTTTAATATTATAGAATTAAGTGCTTATGTGAGAAAACAGACCTATGGGTAAATAGATGGTAGAATGCTTAGTAACTGCAGCCTGTAATTACATAGTATATAATAACCTCTGTGGTTATTATAGGCCAAACAATAGTAGACAGTGAGGTGTACATTAAGAACAAGCTGTGTTATTCAAAGCCCTGAAACTCAGAACGTACTCAGAAAGGAAAGAGGCTCACACACTACTCATTGTCAAAGTAAGCAAAGAATATGTTTCTATTCCCTGAAGATTTAGCCTCTTACAATTGGGGATGCTGTGGATATGCTGCCTTTGTAAATCAAGTGTAGTGACAACTCTGCAGCTACTTTAACAGCTATTTTACATTTTCTTCAGTAACCAAACATGTTTTTTTTCTCTAACGTGATTTTAAATTCTTGTTCAAATTTGAGAATCAAGGTTTCTCTGATACTAGTCTTAATGATGATACCTACTTGGCAAACAGGCTTTAAAGTGGTCCCCAGGGCCTCTTCCTCCTGGTGTCTATGCTCTTGTATAATCCTGTCCTCTTGAGTGTGGACAGGACCTGTGACTTCCTTCTAACCAATAGAGCTTAGCAAAGGAGATAGGATTTCACCACCTTGATTATGCTCTATTATATAAAACTTCATCCTGCTCTTGGTTGTAGGGGGTCTCCTTCTACCTTGCCGGCTTTAAGGACGCAAAGTGTCCTGTGGTGAGAAGGCTCTGGACAGGGCCTTTAGGCAGTGAGCTTCAGGCAGCCTCTTGGAGCTGAGCAAAACCTCCAGACAACAAGCATCAAGAAGCTTAAGCCCTCATTTTAACAGTAACAAGGAAGTACACTCTGCCAACAACTTGAGTGAACTTGGAAGTGGATCCATCACCAGTTTAGCCTCCAGGTGAGAACTAAGCCCTTGCTGACATATTGACTGCATCCTTGCAGAGGAGCCACCTACCCATAGAGACTGTGAGATAATAAATGTTATTTTAAAGCCACTGAATGTGTGGTAATTTGTTATACAGCATAGAAAACTGAAACACCTGTCCAGTACATACTGAGTAAGGACCATGAGCCAAGCATTATTCACAGTACTTGAGAAGATTACAAAAATGATACATTCATGCATTCAAGGAAGTTATGTTAGGTAAGATGCTTTACTTTCACACACAGATACAGGGAAACTATTTACAATGTCAAATGACTGTTTGCTTTAAGTGGATAAGAGAACAAAGTAGATTTATGAAATAATACTAAAATTTTTATCGAGCTCTATCAGTTAAAGTGTAATGGCATATGCATGTATTTTAGCCATTCTGCAACCTAGGAGAAAGGATCACCGTTATCTCTGATGGTATATATCCTTGCCCTTGCATCCTATAACATCAGGTAGAAGAGCAAAACTTCATAAAATTACACAAAACTCAGTGGTGCTTAAAGAAACCCTGTGACTTGTCTTTCTCAGGGTCCATGTGAATATCATCTATATGGTTCCATTTTTAGGTTATGTGCTGTTGAATGGATTACTGTCATCTGCCTTTGCATTCACAATCCACTAGCCTATATTGTCAAATATCTACATCAAATCTATATCAGAAAGTTGTCCACTAGATTAAGTTTTTCAACAAAGATTTCTGAGTATATGAATATCTTGAACAGAATAGATAAATGCAACTAGTCATACTAACAATGGCAGAAAGAAAAAGAGTTAAAGATAAGGATGTAGATAGTACAGATGTTAATTTTTTAAAAAATCATGCAATGATATTTGAAAACTTTTGCCAGGTCTTATGCTTGTTTGCTTTTGATTTCTGAGGCTTTAGGGACTTTGCATCAAAGTAACACAGGAGTGGCTAAACTCTGACATACTATAAAGAGCTTCTGCAGTAACAATTAATATATGGAGCCACTGACACTAGAATTAATCTTGGAAACCACTTTCAAGGTGATGGGGAAAATAAATGTGCCACAGGCGTACCCCTTAGTGCTACACCATCTTTGTTGTGTTCTATCATTGATCATTGATGATAGCAAAAAAGCAATCACTCACAAAACAGAACTAATAACAGTCTTCAGATATGAAAGGATCTTCACTCATGTCTATGTTTGGTACCAAACCATGTTTAGTCAATAGTGGTATTTTTATTTATTTATTTTTCCTTCCCTCTTCCTTTCCCTACTGCATTGTCAGTGGCACCAGAGGCCAGTTCATTCACTATTCTGAAATAGCCTTTTTGGATACTGATTTTTATCCAGATATAAATATGTGGCTCTAAGAGAATATGGAAACTTCGAGTATTAGCACTTGCACGGTTACAAATATATGGGCGCTGCTGCTGCTGCTAAGTCGCTTCAGTCGTGTCCGACTCTGTGCGACCCCATAGACAGCAGCCCACCAGGCTCAGCCATCCCTGGGATTCTCCAGGCAAGAACACCAGAATGGGTTGCCCTTTCCTTCTCCAATGCATGAAAGTGAAAGGTGAAAGTGAAGTCGCTCAGTCGTGTCTGACTCTTAGCGACCCCATGGATTGCAGCCTACCAGGCTCCTCCGTCCATGGGATTTTCCAAGCAAGAGTACTGGAGTGGGGTGCCATTGCCTTCTCCGATGGGCACTGCAGACAGGACCAACTTTGCTCTGAGCCAGATAGTCAAACTGACATCAAAATTCAGGGAATTCCTAGGTGTAACAGACACTCGGGGGCTGTATACTTTGCTTTTTCATAGTGGTAGTGAAATTGCTGTTGTCAGCATTAGTTCCACTATCCTGGTCCCACTAATTCAACTCTTCCTTCACAAAAGGACATTCAGTCCCTCTAGGGGGTTAGTGCAGCCCTGGGGTTCCTGGGTCACATGAATCCTTTTGCATCTTATAGTTTAACCAGCCTGACTATGAGACTGCATTCCGAGAGTTCCCTTTGACTTGAATTCCTCTTGGCTGCTGCACTTTTGCCCTCTTGATGCCTTCGGATCCTCATAATCAGTAGTTGCTGTGGATAATGAACAGTTTTTCTACAGCATCTACACCATCATCGTTGTATTCTATCATTGATCATTGATGATAGCAAAAAAGCAATCACTCACAAAACAGAACTAATAACAGTCTTCAGATATGAAAGGATCCTCACTCACGTCTATGTTTGGTAACAAACCATGTTTAATCAATAGTGGTGTTAAACTGTAAGCTCTATGTAAGACTCACAGAGGAACAATAACTCTCCTTGGAAATAAAGAGGTAGATTATTTGGGTAGATTATTATGTAAAATGTAAATAAACAACTGTCATGTAAAATGAACAACTGTTTGGTCCATTGCTATTATCTCATTTCATTCTGGAAGCATTTATTTGAATTTCATGAACGATGTTGATATTGTGAAGAAAACTCCCCCATGATCCCAAGATAACACTTAGTTTTCAGAATCTAGATGGAAACATGCTTCTGTGGAATAATTTAGATTCTGTCTCATGTACTCAAAATGTTTCCTAATAACAACATCCCTGTTTCTCATCATGCCTTGATACACACCATCTAATACCTCACCATTTGCCTCTGAACTTTTCCTTGCATTAAATCCAAAAGAATAAAGGATACCTATGTGATTACTTAGAAAGGACGAGATAATAATCTATCTAAAAGAAAGCATTAGGCTCCTTCCAGAAATTCCTTACCAGGAGAACACCAAAGAGGAAGTAAGTGTGTTTATCTATGGTAATAAGAACACAGTTGCCTAGCAATCAAGTTAAGTTCCCTGTCATCTTTATCAAGCAGCATGTTTACACTGGAGACAATCTGAGGAAAGAGAAATCTGAGCTGTGATATCAGCACAATGAAAGCGTATTTCTAAACACAGGGAGCCGTCATTTATGAAACAAGATGATGACTACTTAAAACACAGCGTTTAGATAGGCGTAGATTGAAGTTTCAAAATGTCATAACATATTTAAGGCTCAATCATTTCAACTCTTCTCCAATAATCACTTTTTCAACATTATACATTCTACCAAACAGATAATACAGAATATTTCATTGGAAGGTGGGAAATTTTTGTCATAGTATGTGTGCACTTGTGTGTGTTTGTATGTATATCTGTGCTTGTGAATGTATGTGTGTGAAGGACCAGAAAGAGAAGTGTTTGTTGACTTCGTTTAATAATCTAGGAGAATTTTTCTAACAAAAGAATAAAACAGGTTTATTTTAATGAAGTTAATTAGAAGCAATTATTTTAAAAATTAATTGACTAATCATGCAGGAACTTCAATTTTATTTTTTTTCTAACAGCTTCTTTTTTTCTTAATGATGTTCAAGAGGCTAGTCTCTCAAAGGGATTGTTCAATGTGCATTTATATAATAATTATTTTCTTTCCTGACTTCAACACGTATACCTAGATCAACTCAGAAAAACCACACACTTCACACCATCAGCCAAAAGCAGAGTCAGAAAAGAGAATCTTTGGGGTTTTGTTAAGAAGAAGAATGCCAACAATTAGAAAATAAAGTTTCTCTCTGCTAAACTTTCAGAGGAATGCAGATGAATTGGCTCTTAAAGGTACATGTGGGAGGACTTCAGGTTCACTCTGCTGTCAACTAAGTAGGAAGCACTTTTTCAAAATGCTGACTGATGCCTCCTCATAGAGCTTGTTCAAGGCACAGGACTGAGTTACTGAGACTGTCTTACTATTTATCTTCCAGCAGTCCTCATCCTCTTTTGGAACAAGCAATCACTTTTGCTTCCCCTCGTCTTTTTCATTAATGCTTTCTTTACACAAATATGGATAAAATCACTGTGATAGTACTTCTATGAATATTCGTAATAAATTTACTATATTTCACTAAGGAAGGTACTAGGGTGTTTTGCAATGTACACAAACTGTGGGCAGAGTTCTTAGTCCCAATTCCAGTTCCTTCTCTTTCTATTGAGGTGACCTCAGTCATGTTATTCAGCTGTTTTGAGAATCATCTGGAAAAGGGACAATCAGATATTCTTTACATGACAGATGTGAAGATTATCTGAGAAGATGTTTGTAAAACCACCTAGCCGAGCACTATTAAGAGAGAGAGAGAGAGAGTTCTAGATTTTTTTTCCATTGAGGAACATAAAGTAGCAGAAAGCAGGTGAACATTTTGATGATGCTAAAGGACTTTGCCTGCACTCCAGATATAGAGACATGAGGATGACTAAAGCTTTGTAAATGGTAGGTTGATTTATCCCCAGAACAACTTTTTTGATGATAAAGTCAAATCACAAGTACAAACACATGCAACAATCCTTGCAAAATCATTTGTATGGCTCATGGGATTTTGGACAGGAACCTTTAGGGAACCAAGGACAGGAACCAAGTGTCATCAGGTATGTCATCTACTAATGTTGGACAAGTCCCAAGTAATTTCAGGTTGATAAGTTGTTCAAATGCCACCACAATCCTGTGTGTAGGCAGTACTGTCCTTGTTTTTAACGTTAAAACATTAAGGCCTCAGGAGACAAAGTGGATCGTAATGATGGTGTTGGGATTTTACTCAGTAGTTTGGAGTCAGAATCAACAGGCACTTTCTACTCTACCAACATCAAAGTCTATGTTATAATTAGGAAAATAATGAATGATGGACTATTAATGATAACTTTACATATACATCATAAATAAACAAATTATTTTCCCCAAGATACTTCAAATTAAGAGATCTTATTATGATGATAAATGATTAACACATAATAGCCACCAAACAACAACAACAACAATGAACCTCAAGCAACAACCATAAACTCAAGGTTATATTTCCCAATTAAAATATTGTGAAAATGCTGCTAAAAAGGAACTTTTACTTACGTCTTTATAGCAATAAAAGGGAGGTTATTGAATCTTTTTTACTTTTTTTTTTATAGATTTATTTATTGATTTACACTTTGGGATAGAAAGACTGTCAATTCTCCAAGGTTCCTTGGTAAATCTGTACATTACAATTGAGATCAGCACTGCGTTCACTTTTCCTTTGCCTGCAAATAGCAATTACAGGATAACTACAGGGTGAATCTAGAGCTTTGTGTCCATGAATGCAGGAGTAATTTGAACTCTTCTGACTATAAATTTGAATTGCTTAACATATGCTTTCTGTAGATTAGAAACACATTTTAATGACTTATTTCACCTGTCTAAATGCACGAGATTCCCCTTTTTTAGAAGTCAAGTGATTTCAAGAGTAGATCAGGTTTAGAACACTCATAATAAACTTGAAACGAATCAAGAAACATTTTCTTCATTTGAGCATGGCTTAAATTGAGCATGAAGCAGGATGCTCAGAGACAGCAAATAACGACTAGAATTTTTTCTTCTTCATTGAAATAGATAAACGTATTCAATGTTTCTATTTTTTAAACCACTCAAGTTCTAGTTTCAACTGACTAAATTGTCAAGGAAGTAGCAAAAATTAAAAGAGGAACTTTCTGCCTCTTTGGTCACTAACTATTTTATCTCTCCCCTTTTCTCAATTACAACCTATTTATTCCCTGTCTCTACCTCTCTCCAGTTTTCAATCTACTGTTTGTTCTACCTCTCTTTCCTTTCTTCCAAATATTGACAATGAAGTATACGTAATCTAGCTGTTCACTTTCTTTATTTGTACAGTGATCTGGCTTTCTTCTCTATTATTGTTTTCAATTTTCCCCTTCCTCATTTGCTTTCCTTTTGTCTCTTATCTCACCTGTTCTCTTTTCTACTCCATTAACGAAGGTCCTTCCTTCATCATCCCAACACATCCCATTCCAGTTTGGAGGATGCACCTCACATTGCCCTAACTCTCTGATTCTGAGTCATGGTTCTCCATGAGGTAGGGTTGGGGAAGCAAATGAATCATTCTGTGACCTATTCTCCTGGTAGGCAAGTAAGAAGAAGACAACTGCACCAGTAGACACATTACAAAAACAAATGTTTTACAAAACTTCATTTGAAGGGTTTCTATTCACTCAGCATAAAAGCATGCCCATTACTTTGGACCTGGACTTTAATTCCATCTGTAATATCTTTCTATCTGCCTACCATACACAGAAAATTCATGTAGGTTTTTAAAGCCTCCAAATAATCTGAACCTGTTGAAAGTTCGCTTTTATTCCTCATGCTCCAGAATAAAATTGCTAACAATTTTCTAAGAAGTTACAACTTATAGTAGTAAAGAAATACTATTAAGTAATAAACAAATAAAATGTGAAAACTGGACCAGAAAAAAAACAACAACACCTAGTATGCTTTAAATCTTACTTGTTCTTTAGATCCCACGGCTGTTAACCAGAAGTCTCCCTAAAAAGAACGAGAAATGTGACAATTAAAATGTTGTGAAATTGATGCTATTAAAATACTGCTCATTTAGGTGGTGTGTTCTTACATTACTTAGCTAGTGGAAAATGTCAAATTTCAAAAAGAAGTGAAATTAGTTGTATTTTGGCATTTTCCTTCATTTTCATTTTTGTAAAGAACAATTTAAAAGCCACCTTTTAAAGCAACAAGAAGTAAAACATGCTGTGATTACTCTAAGAAGAGAAATTATAGTTTTAGAATATTAATTGAACATACTATATAATCAAAACTATATATAATCTGAAATAAATGACACATATAATCATCATATATTATTAAATAAAAAACTCTATTGAAAAGTCCATGAATAATTCCCATAAATGGAATATTATTTGCATTATTTGGAATTCCTTGCATTGTTAAGATTTAGTTCTTTGGTAAACACACACAAAGCATACTCAATTGCTTTCACTAATATCACAGGGTCTCTAGACAGTATTTACCAAACCATGATGATAATGTTAAAAGAGAGAGACAAATCTAGATTTTAAAATTGGGCCAAGAAACACATTAAATTTCTAAATAGAGACGAGAGTTTATTATTAATAACATTTTTATTAGGATTGATAAAGATTCAAGTACATAAAAGTGTTGAGGAGTTTCAGAAATTTCATAAGCCATTTTGAAAACTAGACAACCATGTTGGTATTTTCCCAATGATTGTTGTTAAACTTGCTCCCCCCGTCCACACCCTCCCCATCACCGGCCCCAACCTTTGGTAAGAATGGAACCAGGGAAATCAACCTGGACTCAGTGAGTGGCTTAGGTAAAAGAAAAGTATTAATCAATTCTTGTAAATTTCTAGAAAGGAAAGTTGATCAGTGATTATCTGTAGATATGGGTGGATAAAAGGTGTCCCTGATAGCTCATTTGGTAAAGAATCTACTTGCAATGTGGGAGATTGCAGGTTCTATCCCTGGGTTGGGAAGATCCCCTGGGGAAGGGAACGGCTGCCCACTCCAGTATTCTACCCTGGATAATTCCATGGACTGTATAGTCCATGGGGTCTCAAAGAGTTGGAATCAACTGAGCAACTTTCACTTTCAGTTATCATGGATGGGTAAAGAGGAGGGATGCATTAAACAGGTTATACACTTTTGAAGTTAACATACATCTTGTTATTTTGTGATGATGGCTTTACAGATATATCAGTTCAGTTTAGCTCAGTTCAGTTGCTCAGTCATGTCTGATTCTTTGTGACCCCATGAATCGCAGCACACCAGCCTCCCTGTCCATCACCAACTCCTGGAGTTCACTCAAACTCATGTCCATCAACTCAGTGATGCCATCCAGCCATCTCATCCTATATCATCCCCTTCTCCTCTTGCCCCCAATCCCTCCCAGCATCAGGGTGTTTTCCAATGAGTCAACTCTTTGCATGAGGTGGCCAAAATAGTGGAGTTTTAGCTTCATCTTCAGTCCTTCCAATGAATACCAAGGACTGATCTCCTTTAGGATGGACTTGTTGGATCTCCTTGCAGTCCAAGGGACTCTCAAGAGTCTTTTCCAGCACCACAGTTCAAAAGCATCAATTCTTTGGTGCTCAGCTTCCTTCACAGTCCAACTCTCACATCCCATACATAACCACTGGAAAAACCATAGCCTTGACTAGATGAACCTTTGTTGGCAAAGTAATGTCTCTGCTTTTGAATATTCTGTCTAGGTTGGTCATAACTTTCCTTCCAAGGAGTGGAATTTATTTCATTAATTTCATGACTGCAATCACCATCTGCATTGATTTTAGAGCCCCCCCCAAAATAAAGTCAGCCACTGTTTCCACTGTTTCCCAATCTATTCCCCATGAAGTGATAGGACCAGATGCCATGATCTTAGTTTTCTGAATGTTGAGCTTTAAGCCAACTTTTTCACTCTCCACTTTCACTTTCATCAAGAGGCTTTTGAGTTCCTCTTCACTTTCTGCCATAAGGGTGGTGTCATCTGCATATCTGAGGTTATTGATATTTCTCCCAGCAATTTTGATTCCAGCTTGTGTTTCTTCTAGCCCAGCATTTCTCATGATGTACTCTGCATATAAGTTAAATAAACAAGGTGACAATATACAGCTTTGACATGCTCCTTTTCCTATTTGGAACCAGTCTGTTGTTCCATGTCCAGTTCTAACTGTTGCTTCCTGACCTGCATATAGATTTCTCAAGAGGCAGGTCAGGTGGTCTGGTATTCCCATCTCTTGAAGAATTTTCCACAGTTTATTGTGATCCACACAGTCAAAGGCTTTTGTATAGTCAATAAAGCAGAAATAGATGTTTTTCTGGAACTCTCTTGCTTTTTCCATGATCCAGAGGATGTTGGCAATTTGATCTCTGGTCCTCTGCCTTTTCTAAAACCAGCTTAAACATTGGAAGTTCACGGTTCATGTATTGCTGAAGCCTTGTTTGGAGAATTTTGAGCATTACTTTACTAGCATGTGAGATGAGTGCAATTGTGTGGTAGTTTGAGCATTCTTTGGCATTGCCATTCGTTGGGATTGGAATGAAAACTGACCTTTTCCAGTCCTGTGACCACTGCTGAGTTTTCCAAATTTGCTGGCATATTGAGTGCAGCACTTTCACAGATATATACCTATGTCAAAACTCATCAAAGTGTGTGCTGTGTTTAACATTTCCAGTATATTTTATGACAAGTATAACTTCATAAAGCTCTTAGAAAACAACTAGAATCATGTGAAATAGGTATTTTATCTAGGGTATGAACTGCATGGTTAGCCCACTGAAAGATTAATAGAGGTTGCTGTTATTTCAATTTTTGTTTAAAAGATTGTCTGGCTGCTGTGTGATGACCCATTTGGGGAGATGGTTATTGGAAGGGGAGATAGAATTCTGTAAGGAGGTTTAGACTAATATATTGGTAGTGCAGCTAATGGATACTGGACTGATTCATTAGCAAGTACAAAGAAAAGGCTTTCTGAAGCACTGGATGTGAAGGTAGAAGCAAAGAAAGGCACCAAGGATGATGGGCAAGGATGATGGGCTCAAACAACTGGATGTATGGTGCTATCATTTCTTGAGATATTGAAAAATGAAAATATATTAATACTGAAAGAGGACAAAAGAGTTCTATTTTGGCCATATTATTTGTGAAACCCCACGAGACAACCAAATAGAAATGTTAAGTTGGAGAAAGGTTTCTAGAACTCTGAGGAAAGTTTGAGCTACATAAGTAATTTTGAGAATTTCCAGGATATATATTTAAGTAGATAAATGCTATGCTATGAAATGGAGGCAATATCACTGAGTGGGGATACAGAAGGAAACCTAGGGTCAGCATGCTACATGGCCTATCTACTGGGATATTTATATCTCTATCTCTCTTCCTTCCTCTAAATAACGACAGTGAAGGTGAAAAGGAGCTTGAGGCTGATTTTAATTATTTTTTATGTTTTTTAGAGGCTATTTTCTAATTCTTGGGTAGAAAAGACCACAATATAGATAGGGTTTCCTGGGTAACTTAAATGGTAAAGAATCTGCTTTCAATGTGGGAGGCCTGGGTTCGACCCCTGGATTGGGAAGATCCCTTGGAGAAGGGCATGGTAAACTACTCCAGTATTCTTGCTTGGAGAATTCCATGGACAGAAGAGCCTGGTGGGCTCAGTCCATAGGGTCATAAAGTGTCAGACATAGCGATTTCATTCACTTTCACTTATAGATAGGGAAAAAAAATATAGTATTTTTAGTAAATTAACCAAATTTGTCTCCAGTTCAATCTCAAAATTATCCTTAAAGATTCTTAGATATCTAATTAATTAATAGGTGTTTATAATTACCTAATGGAGAAGGCAATGGCACCTCACTGCAGTACTCTTACCTGGAAAATCCCATGGATGGAGGAGCCTGGTAGGCTGCAGTCCATGGGGTCGCTAAGAGTCAGACACAACTGAGCGACTTCACTTTCACTTTTCACTTTCATGCATTGGAGAAGGAAATGGCAACCCACTCCAGTGTTCTTGCCTGGAGAATCCCAGGGACGGCAGAGCCTGCTGGGCTGCCATCTATGGGGTCGCACAGAGTCGGACACGACTGAAGTGACTTAGCATAATTATCTAAAGTTCATCTGTTAAATGATCTTGATATGTCTTTTACTACATACAAAATTTTAAAATCAAATTAGAGGTGAAGAACAAAACTCTGCTAAAATTCTCAACAAGAAGTCAAAATTTTTGGAGAACATTCTTTAGGCAAAATGTATAGGAAATGTGGAAAAAACTGTGAAGATATGATTTGATAAAGTAATTGGAAACTCTTTATTGTACTGTGTCAGCAGCTCTTACAAACTCACAGAGATTGCTCATAGAAACAAAGCAAAAAGTTTTGAAGTTAAGTTTATTAGCACAGGAAAAAAAAATATAAGAATTTCATGTCCAGTATGAATGTTCTCCAAAGTATTGCTCAGTATGAGAATCATGGTCTATGGTAGGCTTGGTTTTGTTTCCAGAAGCTTTGAGAATTTCTGGAATGTTGGGAAGGCATGTAACCTTGCTGGATTTTTGTTTCTTCATGTGTACAGTGGAAAGGACACAAACAACTTTCAAGTATTTTGATGAGAATAAGTGGGAAAAGGACACAAAAAGATGGAGACAATCAGCAAAAACAAGACCAGGAGCTGACTGTGGCTCAGGTCATGAACCCCTTATTGTCAAATTCAGACTTAAATTGAAGAAAGCAGGGAAAACCACTAGACCATTTAGGTATGACCTAAATCAAGTTCCTTACGATTATACAGTAAAGTGACAAATAGATTCAAGGGATTAGATCTGATAGACAGAGTGCCTGAAGAAATATGGACGGAGGTGTGTAACATTGTACAGGAGGTGGTGAGCAAAACCCCAAGAACAAGAAATGCAAAAAGGCAAAATGATTGTCTGAGGAGACCTTACAAATAGCTGAAAAAAGAAGAGAAATGAAAGGCAAAGGAGAATAGCAAGGAGACATAAGAAAGCCTCTCTCTGTGATCAATGCAAAGAAATAGAGGGGAAAAAATACAATTGGAAAGACTAGGGATATCTTCAAATTAGAGATACCAAGGAAACATTCCATGCAAAGATGGGCTTAATAAAGGACAGAAATGGTATGGACATAACAGAAACAGAAGATATTAAGAAGAGGTGGCAAGGATACACAGAACTATATAAAAGATATCTTAATGACCCTAGTAACCACAATAGTGTGATCACTCATCTAGAGCCAGACATTCTCGAGTCCGAAGTCAAGTGAGCTTTAGGCAACATCACTATGAACAAAGCTAGTGGAGGTGAGGGAATTCCAGTTGAGCTATTTTAAATCCTAAAAGATGATGCTGTGAAAGTGCTGCACTCAGTATGCCAGCAAACTTGAAAAACTCAGCAGTGGCCACAGGAGTGGAAAAGGTCAGTTTTCATTCCAATCCCAAAGAAGGGCAATGCCAAAGAATGTTCAAACTATCGCACAATTGCACACATCTCACATGCTAGTAAAGTAATGCTCAAAATTCTCCAAGCCAGGCTTCAGCAGTGCATGAACCAAGAACTTCCAGATGTCCAAGGTGGATTTAGAAAAGGCAGAGGAACCAGAGATCAAATTGCCAACATCTGCTGGATCATGGAAAAAGCAAGAGAGTTCCAGAAAAACATCTATTTCTGCTTTATTGACTATGCCAAAGCCTTTGACTGTGTGGATCACAACAAATTGTGGAAAATTTTTAAAGAGATGGGAATACCAGACCATCTGACCTGCCTCCTGAGAACTCTGTACGCAGGTCAAGAAGCAACAGTTAGAACTAGAAAGGAATAGCAGACTGGTTCCAAATTGGGAAAGGAGTATGTCAAGGCTGTATATTGTCACCCTGCTTATTTAACTTATATGCAGAGTACATCATGAGAAATGCTGGGCTGGAAGAAGCACAAGCTGGAATCAAGATTGCTGGGAGAAATATCAATAACCTTAGATATTCAGATGACACAGCCCTTATGGCAGAAAGTGAAGAGGAACTCAAAAGCCTCTTGATGAAAGTGAAAAAGGAGAGTGAAAAATCTGCTTTAAAACTCAACATTCAGAAAACGAAGATCATAGCCTCTGATCCCATCACTTCATGGCTAATAGATGGAGAAACAATGGAAACAGTGAGAGACTTTATTTTCTTTGGCTCCAAAATCACTGCAGATGGTGACTGTAGCCATGAAATTAAAAGATGCTTGCTCCTAGGAAGAAAAACTATGACAAACCTTGACAGCCTATTAAAAAGCAGAGATATTACTTTACCGGCAAAGGTCTGTCTACTCAAAGCTTTGGTTTTTCCAGTAATCACGTATGGATGTGAGACTTGGACTATAAAGAAATTTTAATGGTGAAGAATTGATGCTTTTGAATTGTGGTGTTGGAGAAGATTCTTGAGAGTCCCTTGGAGAGCAAGCAGTCAATCCTAAAGGAAATCAGTCCTGAATATACTTTGGAAGGACTGATGCTGAAGCTCCAAAACTTTGGCCACCTGATGGGAATAATTGACTCATTGGGAAAGACCATGATGCTTGGAAAGATTGAAGGCAGGAGGAGAAGGGGATGACAAAGAATGAGATGGTTGGATGGCATCACCAACTTGATGGACATGAGTTTGAGTAAGCACCAAGAGTTAGTGATGGGCAGGGAAAACTGGTGGGCTGCCATCCATGGGTTTGCAAAGAGTCTGACACGACTGAGCAATTGAACTGAATCGAGCACAAAAATTATTTTTACAAAAAAAAATATTTTTACAATGCAAAGAAACATAGACTGCACTACAATAGTAATAATGATACATCACAGCTAATGGAGGCAACCTATTTAGCTCAAAGACATATTCAGTGAATTTAATTTTATGTCATGTATTCAATTTCATTTACAATTTTCCAAGTCATTAATGAAGCCTACCTAGATACACGATACTGGATGCTTGGGGCTGGTGCAATGGGATGACCCAGAGGGATGGTATGGGGAGGGAGGAGGGAGGAGGGTTCAGGATGGGGAATACATGTATACCTGTGGTGGATTCATTTTGATATATGGCAAAACCAATACAATATTGTAAAGTTAAATAAAATAAAATAAAAAATGAAGCCTACCTAGAAAGAAATAACATCATCTTTTCAGATGTCAGTATAAAAAAATACATGGAAGAAACACATTTAAAATTTTTTTAAATAAATTGTTGTAAAATTTTGGCATGTACAGTAAAAAAATAATGCATCTAGTACCTGTTCCCAGTGCATTTCTTGGACTGAAACAGTATTATGAATCTCTTCCTTTGGTGCTTGCTTTAATAATTTTTTAATTTATTTTTCTTCTTTACTCCTTGTGATATTGCTCTTTTATACAGTAGTTCATCTTTGATTGAGATTAAATCATTAATTTTATGTGTAGCTTTCATTTTATTTTTACACAAAATAATATAATATGCATTGCTGAAATTTACATAAATACACTGAAGAAAATAATAAAAGTCATTCATAATCCTATTACCAGGAGATAACTGCTATTGATTTTTTGGTATATGGCCACATTGCCTCATTTCTATGTACTGATACATATTTTATGAACTCAATAATGGCTGCTGCTGCTGCTGCTAAGTTGCTTCAATCATGTCCGACCCTGTGTGACCCCATAGACGGCAGCCCACCAGGCTCCCCCGTCCCTGGGATTCTCCAGGCAAGAACACTGGAGTGGGTTGCCATTTCCTTCTCCAATGCATGAAAGTGAAAAGTGAAAGTGAAGTCACTCAGTCATGTCCGACTCTTCCCGACCCCATGGACTGCAGCCTATCAGGCTCCTCCATCCATGGGATTTTCCAGGCAAGAGTACTGGAGTGGGGTGCCATTGCCTTCTCCGCTCAATAATGGCATCATGTTGCTTTCACTTTTCCTTACTATCCTATGAATATTTTTAAATGATATGAGTGGTTTTTCTACCACATTTTTAGGAACTGCATACATATTTCTTTTAAATTTTAATTTTATGGATGAACTATAATTTTTTAGACCCATTAGAAAAGTTGTTATCAGTTCTTTTTTCTTATATAAGCAGCCCTGTGATAAACATCCTTAAGGCTATATATCTGCATGAATAATGATTGTACCCTTAGGACAAATTGCAGGACTCAGTCAAGCCTGCATACCAAATTATGAAAATTTTAATATATACTGCCAAATTGAACTCCATAATATTCAACATTCCTACCAGCAAGATATGAAAGCGCCTCCTTCCTCACACTACAGCTAATGGTAGATGTTGTCATTTTAAAATGTTTACATTTTTGTCAATTTGATAAATCAAATTATATCTTTTATCATGTTATTACATGTTTCTTTGGTTACTATTTGTATTGAGGAGTTTTTTTGTGCGTGCTTTCTCCTGTATTTGCTAGTTTCTGAAGTGATTATGTAATTTGCATAGTTATCTATGTCTTTGGTATAATCACTTGTAATAATTTCTTATATATTAACAATATTATTCTTATTATTCATAAAACATAAAATTTTGATTAAGAAGACTGATGATAACCTTAGCATTTTCAGGATTAACTTATGCAAAGTTTTGTCCTAAAACCCAAGAGAAAATGAAACAGCTTTCTTAGTTTACTGAGAAGCAAAAGTGATTATAACTAGATGAATAAATTTAAGGAATTTGAGTTGTATGCTTCATATTTTTATTGCTCTATTTTTCATTCAAATTTGAATCTATGTTAAATGTTAAGCTTAGTCTATTCTGTACAGTGCCTTGAAAAATTTTTTTTGATTCTTTGTATCATATTTTTATTCACTCTTATGTCTATATTTTACTTTATCTTTTGAAAATATCTTTTGAAACTGCATGAACATTTTCTTTTTGATTGCCCAAAAAGAATAAACTGGCTTAACTAAATTTTTCTTGATGCATTACCCTAAGAGGAAAGACTTACTGGTATAGCAAGGTTAAGAGAAGAATGAAGCTGTGTGCTATCTTTGTGTAAGACTTATCTGTGCTCAGTCAGGACCTTAATGCTTTGTCTGGTGTTGTCATCATTACATGGAATGTGATTTCTTTGAGGTCAGCAGCTAAACACAAATGTAATCACAAAGGAATGTGTATTCCTAAGCATGCTCCTTTAGAATTAATTTAGATATACTTAATCAGTGGTGAAAACTAGAAAATTAAGAACTTAGGTAGCTTCAGAGGTTGTAAACTAGCTGATATTCACTAATGGTTAGCAAGTAAGTGTGCTGTACCAATAATGAGAATTGAAATAAAATATCTTACATTACTATCATGCATTATAATCTGTTTCCTATCTCATGCAACTCTTTAAATAACTTGGAATCTTGTCAAGTCAACTAATCTTTCAAAAAAAGTCAATCTCCTTTTTAATAAACTAGATTAAAAAACAAAATTATACTTATCTGAGTTATGAGTTTTGAAAAATGCAGTGGATTTTAGCACTTAAAACTGCTCATTCAGTCAACATATATTTTTGAGCATCTACAATTAGTTCTAGATAGTGCTAATTACAGTTTGAAGTACAACAGTCAAAGTTTCTGCTCTAATATAAATAATATGCTAACAGGTAACAGGTATTAAACAACAAAGGTAGCTAGATGGACAGACACACAAATAGAAGAATGGTTACTTTCAAGTAGGACAGTTTGGGATGTATTGGGTAAGGCTGAATAGGATAGTCAGGAAAATCTGTTGAGAAGTAATAATCTGAGCTGAGACTTGAAAAGCAGAAAGGGCATTCATGTTAAGAAGACAGGAGAAGATCTCTAGAAAGGGTGTATATATTCAGACTCTGACACAGGAACAAACTTCAGTGTTTGAAGAACACAAATGTACCCGATGTGGCTGCAGCATATTGAGCTAGGAAGAGCCTGATGTGGGAAGAGTGGATGAGAAGATATAGATGGGATCATAGATTGTGTAAGGCTTTTTAGTCATCATAAGAACTTGAGCACAGTAAGGTAATCAGGAGCTACCCTGATGCTGATGATGAAGATGAAGATGATGGAGACGATAAAGATCATGTTGATTATGAATTCAACAGTTTAGAAAACTGTCTGTTTTTCACCTAAATAGTATATAGCAAGCCAGTCACTGAGTCTGGTTTCTTGTTCAGACTCTAGTCAGTTTTATTTTTTTCTACATTTTGTTACTGCCTACAGAGGTGATGGTTTTTCACCCTTTAAGCCTAAAGTTGGTAACTGCTCTTGATTTAAGTTTGGTTCTCTTTATTTTCTCAAGGTGTTTGCCAGGTTTTGCCTTGATTTTAGTCCTGGAGAAGCATTTACAGGACTGAACAGAATTATTTAGGAATTACTTCTATAGATTTTCTGAAGTTCAAACTATTTTAATTAGCTATAATTAACTGACATTTTTCTAGCTTGCTCATTCTCTACCTATCACCCTATCCCAAACCAGTTTATTTTAAGCCAGGCTTTCCTACACACGTATTTTAGCCCTACCAGCCAAAACACACAAAGCAAAAGCATGAATTGACAATCTAAAAAGGCATCTCCCCTTCTAATGCATTGTGTCCAGAGCTACTCCTTTTGCATGTTTTTAAGTCTCACCTGCTTGAATGCCTATTTCTTTTTCCCAATTATGGCTTTTTCCCTTTACTGTAAAGTCCACTCTGTATCCTTTGCTTTGTCACCTGCTGTATTTAGTGTTCTCCCCATCACTATTTCAGGTTATTGTCAGCTTTCGGGCACAGCCTCTGGCACACATCATGCATCTTTCCCAGCCCATTTCCTACCAACACCTTCCCATTTCCCAATTGGGTTCACCAAATTAGATGCCAACCAAGATAGAATTTGCTTCCCTCGACCCTGGCAATCTTTGTCCTCATTTAAATTAACCACCTCAATTATATGAAGATAAATAAATAAATACACAACCACACACACATATACACACATAAACACAACTCACGTATTCACAAATTAGGTTTTATCCATTTGACAATAACTGTTACATGGAAAAGATACCCATTTATATACTATACAAATATAAATACTCTAATTTTGTTTATAGTCATATAGGAGTATATATTGGAGAAGGCAGTGGCACGCCACTCCAGTACTCTTGCCTGGAAAATCCCATGGATGCAGGAGCCTGGTAGGCTGCAGTCCATGGGGTCGCTAACAGTCGGACACGACTGAGCAACTTCACTTTCACTTTTCACTTTCATGCATTGGAGAAGGAAATGGCAACCCACTCCAGTGTTCTTGCCTGGAGAATCCCAGGGACGGGGGAGCCTGGTGGGCTGCCGTCTATGGGGTCGGTCGCACAGAGTCGGACACGACTGAAGTGACTTAGCAGCAGCAGCAGCAGCAGGAGTATGTATATATACACACACTCATTGAGTTTACATGCTTGCTAAGTCGCTTCAGTCATGACAGATTCTGTGCAATCCTACGGACTGCAGTCTGTCAGGCTCCTCTGTTCAAGGGATTTTCCAGGCAAGAATACTGGAGTGGGTTGCTGTGCCTTCCTCCAGGGGCTCTTCCCTACCCAGAGGTCAAACCTATGTCTCTTACGTATACCTGCATTGGCAGGCCAGTTCTTTACCACTAGCACCACCTGGGAAGTTCCCCACTGAGTTTAAAAAGTATTTTTCTCTGAATTACTTTTAAGTTACTCTTGTAAATATTATAAGTTTTGGACTTCAGCATCGGTCTTTTTTATGGTTAAATGATTTTTTAAAAAATTGTCAGAGTATAGTTGTTTTACAATGTTGTGTTAGCTTCTGCTGTACAGCAAAGTGAATCAGTTACACATACATATACATACATCTACTCTTTTTTAGATTTTTTCGCATGTAGGACGTTACAGAGTATTGACCAAAGTTCCCTGCACCATAAAGTAGGTCCTTAATAGATATTTATTTTCTATATAGTAGTCTGTATAGGTTGATCCCAATCTCCCAATTTATCCCCCTCCCCTCCTGATAACCATAAATTTATTTTCAACATCTGTAACTCTTTTCTGTTTTGCAAATAAGTTCCTTTGTATTATTTTTTAAATTCTGCATACAAATGATATCATATTTGTGGGGTTTTAACCCAAATTCGTTTCCCTAATGCCAATCAGTGTACTTTACATTTGTATCTTGAAATCATCTAACTTCAAAAGTTCTCAATAGAATTGGAATATATAAGAAAGTCCTATCACATATCATGGAGGTGATATGGGGTGTAAATGGTGAATAATAGGCTTGAAGGGAGACCAGAACATTTAGTGACAGTGGAAATTGAGTCTCAAAGTACATATTTCATTTATTTAATAATTTTATGTAAGATCTGTTTTGTCAAACTTACCACATGTTTTATAGTATGTTAGTAAGTCATGCCCTTCAAACTAACCATTTTGTCTCCTGATAGTTTCAGTTTATATAAAATATTATTAACATGAACAAAACCCCCATCTCAAGGAAACATTAGCCACATTCAGCCTCTTTACCCTCTATACCAGGACTCATTACTTTAATCAGAGATTCTTTGTGTGAAACCTCATCAAGGTTTCATAAACCTCTTCTCCTATATGTAAACCTATAAACCACCATTGCATCTTACCAATCCCTGCTAAGCATTTGCCAAAGACTTTAAACATGCCCACAGAGTGTTTGTACAAAGCCTCCCTATAAAACATGGAGGACCCCAACATATTCTTTTATTAAATCTTCTAAATGTGTTTCTGAAAATTCCTCCAAACTGATAAGATAATCAGACAATATTTGTTGGAGCTCACTAAATTATGTCTTTCATAATATCATCATGTATACTCTCTTTTAAATATCAATATTCTCATCACTCCATATACAAATAAATCATAGAGTTGAAATTATACTAGCTTCACTTGATTTTCCATTTAGTGTACATTATTTTTCTATTTGGAGAAGGCAATGGCAACCCACTCCAGTACTCTTGCCTAGAAAATCCCATGGATGGAGGAGCCTGGTAGCCTGCTGTCCATGGGGTCGCTGAGGGTCTGACACGACTGAGCAACTTCACTTTCACTTTTCACTTTCATGCATTGGAGAAGGAAATGGCAACCCACTCCATTGTTCTTGCCTGGAGAATCCCAGGGACAGGGGAGCCTGGTGGGCTGCCGTCTATGGGGTCACACAGAGTCGGACACGACTGAAGCGACTTAGAAGCAGCAGCAGCAGCTTTTTTCTATTTTTAATATGTATCCTTCCAAAACAAGAAGTATTATATTTTGGAAAATAAAACTTTACTAAAACCTGTAATGATAACCTTATAAAAATTGGTAATAGGATAATGTGTTATCACAGTTAGGGTAAATAGTAGCACAAGCTGGAATCAAGATTGCCAGGAGAAATATCAATAACCTCAGATATGCAGATGACACCACCCTTATGGCAGAAAGTGAAGAGGAACTAAAAAGCCTCTTGATGAAAGTGAAAGTGGAGAGTGAAAAAGTTGGCTTAAAGCTCAACATTTAGAAAACGAAGATCATGGCATCCAGTCCCATCACTTCATGGGAAATAGATGGGGAAACAGTGGAAACAGTGTCAGACTTTATTTTTCTGGGCTCCAAAATCACTGCAGATGGTGACTGCAGCCATGAAATTAAAAGATGCTTACTCCTTGGAAGGAAAGTTATGACCAACCTAGATAGTATATTCAAAAGCAGAGACATTACTTTGCCAACAAAGGTTCATCTAGTCAGGGCTATGGTTTTCCCAGTGATCATGTATGGATGTGAGAGTTGGACTGTGAAGAAGGCTGAGCACCGAAGAATTGATGCTTTTGAACTGTGGTGCTGGAGAAGACTCTTGAGAGTCCCTTGGACTGCAAGGAGATCCAACCAGTCCATCCTAAAGGAGATTGATCAGTCCTGGATGTTCATTGGAAGGACTGATGCTGAAGCTGAAGCTCCAATACTTTGGCCACCTCATGCAAAGATTTTACTCATTGGAAAAGACTGATGTTGGGAGGGATTGGGGGCAGGAGGAGAAGGGGCTGACACAGGATGAGATGGCTAGATGGCATCACTGCCTTGATGGACATGAGTTTGAGTAAACTCCAGGAGTTGGTGATGGACAGGGAGGCCTGGCGTGCTGCAATTCATGGGGTCGCAAAGAGTCGGACACGACTGAGCGACTGAACCGAACTGAAATGAAAGCACTATTAAAAGAGTATTGATTAATAAAGTGTATTTTTACACTTATATTTTGGTAATCGGTACTATCAACATTTCATCAACAAATATTTACTCTATTTCCTCAGTGAAAGGGCTTCCCTGGTAGCTCAGCTGGTAAAGGATCCACCTGCAATGCAGGAGACCCTGGTTCAATCCCTGGGTCAGGAAGATCTGCTGGAGAAGGGATGGGCTACCCATTCCAGTATTCTTGGACTTCCCTGGTGGCTCAGATGATAAAGAATCCATCTGCAATGCAGGAGACCTGGATTCCATCTCTGAAGATCCCCTGGAGAAGGGAACAGCTACCCACTCCAGTATTCTGGCCTGGAGAAGTCCATGGGGCTGCAAAGAGTCAGATACAACTGAACAACTTTCGCTTTCACTTTCCCTGTGAAAGGCAGTCTGCTAAACAATATCAGGGATTGAGAGAATTATCAACCCTCTAGATAGTGACAATCTGACTAGGGTGCAGTTCTCATTCACTAATTATAAAAAAGTAGTGCATAAAAGAAAGGAGCACGTGGGACATGCCAGCTACAGAGTATAACTAATAAGTATAACTAATGCCTGTCATGAAATGACGTTGTAGTCTTGCGGTGATTCTCCACCCAGAAGAGTCAGAACTTAAACTGCAAGAACCTTGAGATATTACCAAGACATAGTAATGTTGGTAAAAGAAGGGATACAAGGGTAAGAGCATGAGCAAAGGATGAAAATGGAAGGCACAAGGAATATTGCAAAATGCACTGCTCAATATGGTAGTCACTAGTCATATATGGCTTTTGAGCATTTCAACTGTTTCTACTCTGAATTGAGATGTATGACTTCAAAGATTAGTATGAAAAAAAATCAGTGAAATACCTCATTAATATTAATTATTACATATTAAAATGATAATGTTGGGGATATATTGGGTTAAATATAACAACAGTATTATTAAAGTTATTTTCACCTGTTTATTTTTGCATTTATAATGTGGCTACTAGAACATTTCAGCTACTTTTGTGTAAAGTCACATTTGTGACATGCATTATACATCTACTGGAAAATATCAAGTCACTGACTAATTGTCAAGAGGCTGGTTTTATTAAATATGTATTTTAAAGAAAAGTAATCAGGATAAAAAAAAGTGTTGACTGATTGGGAGAGGCTAGAGAATAGAAATATGAATGATTACCACCTATTCAAAGACCTACACATGAAATGACAAGTGACAGGTTGGCAATGGAGGAAAGACGGCATGGCAATACATACTTTTCTGTGTCCAGTTACTTTTGCTGAAATATATATATATATATAGTTCCTAATGCCAGAGACATTATACAAGGAGACTTTTGGAATAACTAACTCTAGTGTCTAGACATGGAGATAGAAAGAGAGAAGACTCCAATAAGCCTGCCATTGCAAACTGAGAAGACAGAGAGAATGATGATGCCATCCATGAAAGTGAAGGATTTGATAGGGGAGCCTGATTTGCAGGGAGAGGTGTTAAGCCCTGTGATGTATTGTAGTGGTGGAATTGTAATGATGATTAATCTCTCCATGGAATGAATGTGAGGAACAGGTAGATGGCTAAGTCTGATGTATTATATACATCAATGAGCAAATGTACTCAAGGCTTCTGTAAAATACAAGTGGAATTCAGGGAGGGAGTAATCAAATTAATGATAGTGATTAGACAACCATCTTGATAGAATTCAATACTGGATTGAAGGATGATAGTGTAATTTCGGGTGGTAATTTTTCTGAGACTTCAAACACAGAGCCAAGAACTGAGCCGTAGAGAATATGGACATTTGGAGGTTGGAGCAGGATGTTATTTTATTTTATTTTATTTTTAAACTTTACAATATTGTATTAGTTTTGCCAAATATCGAAATGAATCCGCCACAGGTATACCTGTGTTCCCCATCCTGAACCCAGGATGTTCTATTAAGGTAAATTGATCAGTTATGGAAGTAGGAAAATAAAAAAGACAATGTGGGATTGTGGTGCCTAAGAAACTATAAAAATATCAAGAGAAGGAGCTGACTAACAAGAGAAAATGTTTTAAGAAATGTATAAAAGACTGTAGATGGCATTTACTAATTAGCATCAATATATTAGTCAGTAGGAACACAATCCTCGTCTGAGATCTAAGAGACACCAGATGTTCAATGGTCTGTCTTTCTGCCTTTGGATCACATGGCACATTTTCTCTACATGTGTTTGTCCTCTTATCATTCTCTGGTAAGCACACCTATTCCATAAAACTTCTCCAGAGTAGTGTCAGATTTATTGTTTTCTGTAGCATTTAATATTGCATCCTCAATAAGCACTACTTCAATCAGACTGCCTATTTTATCTTTCTGTGCATAGTACATTTTCTGACTCCAAAGCTACATTTTTCATATTCCACCTTGCTCTCTGTAGGATTGCCCTTAATGTTTAAAATACTCCATTCTTAGAGGAAACATAGCTGATGAAGATTCAGGGCTTAGGCTAGCAGGAATACTTGATCTGGACTTCTGAGAACCACACTGCTCCCAAGGACCCATGTATCATCATTGGTTTTTCATTTCTCCACCAGTTCATATCTCCACAAGGATACTTGGTTTCTATTTAGGGCCTTCATTATTATTTATACTTTGGCCACCTGATGTGAAGAACTGACTCATTTGAAAAGACCCTGATTCTGGGAAAGATTGAAGGCAAGAGGAGAGGGGGACGAAAGAAGATGAGATGGCTGGATGTCATCACCGACTCAATGGACATGAGTTTGGGTAAACTCCTGGAGTTGGTGATGGGCAGGGTGGCCTGGCGTGCTGCAGTCCATGGGGTTACAAAGAGTTAGACACGACTGAGTGACTGAACTGAACTGAACTGTTATTTAAGAGTGGAACCTGCATTCATTTATTTGTTCATTCAACAAGGTACCAAAATATTTAGAAGATTAAGAAATGAATTCAATATGTATCCTACATACCCTCAATTGCAATTTTTATATACATGTTCACATGTCTCTCTTCCATACTTGAATGGAAGCTCCTGGAGAAAAGGAACTGGCTATTATACATCTTATCAATACTTGTATTCTAAATGCCCAAACCGTTCTTGGCATCAAGTAGACTGTCAACTCATAGTTGTTTAATTAATACATAAATCAATGAAAGTGTGAACTCCTTCCTGAAAGAGCTTGCAGGCTGAGAAGAGAAGCCAATATATGTACAAGTAGCCAGAGTACAAATAGGAAGGAGATGCCTGATAAAAGTACTCAGATAAAAACAGAGGAGCGTGGCTGCAGTCCATGGGGTCGCAAAGAGTCAGACACGCCTGAGCTTCTGACACAGATAAAACCATATTAGCAGTTAAGTGAAAGAAAAAAAACAATGCCTCACATAAGGGATGAGAGAAGGCTTCCCAGAGAAGCTGGCATTTGAGCAAGGCCAGAGGGAGGGTGAAAATGGGACATTTTACTAAAGGGAACAGCAATTATTAGTCCTACTCTAAAATATTTATCCCTTTTTATTTATTAAGAAAAAACACCTATTTTCCATGTCTGGTTAGTTTTTATTTAAACTCATGTGATCATCTTTCCTTTATAAAAAAGTTTTTTTTTTTTTTTCCCATAAAGAAAAATTCCTTACAATATGTAGCTGCACAGCCACATTTTATTTTAGGACAATGGCATTTTTACCTCCTGTTTTGTGTGAGGGTCTGTGGGTTGTAGGAGATTAGAAAAGAGAGTTCCCAGCTGCCAGAGCCCAACAAAACCCCTGAAAATGATGACTGCATCCATTTCCAGCCCATGCCACATTCTGAAAGTGATCTTTTTGAAAGGAGAATTGCAAATAGTTGCTGCTTCTCAAAACTGCAATTGCTTTTCAGGATGCGGCCGTTGCTATCTCCATGCTGACGCAGCTCCTGTCATCGGCACCAGCCTGCCTTTGAACTGTTTAAGATATTTCATTTCCAACAATAGAGTGTTCCACAAAAAGAAAGAGGTCTTGTTTTTAATAAGCTGAAATGGATGAAATAGGCAGTCGTGAAGTAAAAAGGATTATTAGGGAAGAAAGTAGAGACCTATGAGTGCCCTTCCCCTGTGTCCTCCAGGACAGGTGATATTCTCTGTATGATGCTCTGAAAAGATATGCCTAAGTATGGGTGGGGAATGAGTGCAAAGGGAAAATAGACAAGATTTGAAGAATGTGGCATTCTCTGCACTTACATGGTATTATGCTGGAAAGAACTTGAGTGTTAGGACAAGGTTTCCTCCCAGTTCTGCCCCTTTAACAGTGTATTTTAAAGTTGCTGAGTTGCTTACTATTTCTAAGTTCAGGTTCCTGCATATGGAGCCTGTATTAATTACTTCTCAGTGGTGCAGTGAGAGTTTTGAGATAACGTCAGAAACTAGTCAGTTCATAAATGTTGGTGTCCCCTCCTCCACCTTTCCCTTCCTCATCTAATGCATGAGTAAACCTCTCTGTCAGGAACTTCACAGATCAGTGGATTCATTGCACACAATTGGAATAAGGGCTACATTATCCTTCATTGCAAAGACGGGTGCTACGCACTCACCATCTGTAGAGTTTGTTCACGTACTTTTCCATTCCTGATGGAGACACATTTGTATGCTAGGATAGGCAGCTGGACTCTTTCCCTCTGTTCTTTTTTGATCTTCATCTCTCATTTGACTCCATAGACACGACACACAACTTGGCAGTGATCAAGTCTGTTTTCAGGTAAAGGCTTTCGTTTTCCAAGGATATGGTACCAAATGCTATTGCTGGAAAAGGCCTTGGAAAACATCTGATCTGAACTCTTCATACAGATGAGGAAGTAGGGGCCTAAGAACTAAGGTACTTGCCCAAGACATAAGGAAAATTAATGGTTGGGTTCAGATTGGAACTCATATTTCTGCTGTTCAGTTCAGGGAGCTTTCCAGTTGTTCTCATACCTCCTAGAGAGCAGCATCTTGCCAACTTTTTTTTTAAAAAGAAGAATGTATAACCACAGTAAATCCAAATGTTACATTCAAGGCCAATCACATAAGGATCTGCAAAGGGACAGTTCTGACTGTGACTATTTTTTGGAAAATACCAGCAATAACTTCTTAGAAGATTATTTTTTGCTTCTTTGATTGGCGACAATTCTGAATGCACCCTTGTTTAGAAACACATGGGCACAGTCCCACGCATGTGCGCAAACACACACACACACACACACACACACACACAGTTCTCCTGTTCTCCCCGAGGATTAGTTAGTTGCCCAGGTGGTCTCATTAATGACTGAACTCTCTCAGGCATGAAACACCATGACTTTTTGCTGTTGGGACTGCAGTATGCAAATTGACTGGAGTCAATCGTACCTGATTTTCTAAATTGCCTCTGCTATAACAATTCTCCCACCCAGTAATAAGCCATTGAAATCAAACAATAGGATTGATTACACATCCCTCACTCTGGGGAAACTCCATTAGTTTTACCTGAATAAAAACTGCAGAACAGGGCCCAATTTGGGGTAAGTAGTGTACAAGATGCTTCAGGAAGCACAGTAAAAATAACTTTGAAGACGTTTAAACATTACTCTCCAGCCACAGGGAATATCAAGTAAACAGAATTTTATTTACAAGTCACATAAAGGCATGCTTAAGTGAGTACTGCCTGATGCAGTCCAGAATTGACAAAGCTCATACTTATTCAAGCTTAATTCTTGAGACTGACAGTGAGCTGCTGATGAATCCTGGAACTTCTATGGCTCTATTAGAAATTCATATATACTATAATTTTCCAGTTTGAGATTTTCTAATGCCAAGCCACAGATAACTAGTAGTTGGGAGACCTGGAGAAGAGTCCCATATCTTAACTCACTAGCTGTTTGATGTTGGGCAAGTAATTTAAGGAGAAGGCAATGGCAACCCACTCTAGTACTCTTGCCTGGAAAATCCCATGGACGGAGGAGCCTGGTAGGCTGTAGTCCATGGGGTCACAAAGAGTCGGACACTTACTGAGCGACTTCACTTTCACTTTCATGCATTGGAGAAGGAAATGGCAACCCACTCCAGTGTTCTTGCCTGGAAAATCCCAGGAACGGCGGAGCCTGGTGGGCTGCCATCTGTGGGGTTGCACAGAGTCAGACACGACTGAAGCGACTTAGCAGCAGCAGCAGCAAGTAATTTAACCTTTCTTGAATTGCAGATTTCAATGACCTAATTTGGGTTTTAAATACCTGCCCTGCTCATTTCCCAAGATTGTTGTGAGGATCAAATAAAACCATGTACAAAATGTGACTTGAAAACTGGTAAGTGGAAGATGTGCCTTTTTCGAGTCAGTTGTTTTTACTCAGTTTATGCACAATTCTTCAAAATACAAATTTCAGCCAGTGATGAGGTTGGCCTTCTTTTCCTGACCTGGCCTCATACACAATGGCTGAGGTACAGTTGAACTTTGGAGTCAGCTAAATCTATGTCATACCTGAATGGTCTAGTTGTATTCCTTACTTTCTTCAATTTAAGTTTGAATTGGGCAATAAGGAGTTCATGATCTGAGCCACAGCCACAGTCGCGTCCTGGTCTTGTTTTTGCTGACTATATAGAGCTTCTCCATCTTTGGCTGCAAAGAATATAATAATCTGATTTTGGTATTGACCATCTGGTGATATCTATGTGTAGAGTCATCTCTTGTGTTGTTGGAAGAGGGTGTTTGCTATGACAAATGTGTTCTCTTGGCAAAGGTCTGTTATCCTTTGACCTGCTTCGTTTTGTACTCCAAGAGCAAATTTGCCTGTTACTCCAGGTATCTCTTGACTTTCCACTTTTGCATTCCAGTCCCCTATAATGAAAATAACATCTTTTTTGGGTGTTAGTTCTGGAAGGTCTTGTAGGTCTTCATAGAACTGTTCAACTTCAGCTTCTTCAGCATTACGGGTCAGGGCATAGACTTGGATTACTGTGATATTGAATGATTTGCCTTGGAAATGAACAGAGATCATTCTGTTATTTTTGAGATTGCATCAAAGTACTGCATTTGGACTCTTTTGTTGATTATGATGGGTACTCCATTTCTTCAAAGGGATTCTTGCCCACAGTAGTAGATATAATGGTCATCTGAGTTAAGTTCATCCATTCAAGTCCATTTTAGTTCACTGATTCCTAAAATGTCAATGTTCACTCTTACCATCTCCTGTTTGATCACTTCCAATTTGCCTTGATTCATGGACCTCACATTTCAGGTTCCTATGCAATATTGCTCTTTACAGCATTGGATTTTACTTCCATCACATCCACAACTGGGTGTTCTTTTTGCTTTGGCTCCATCTGTTCATTCTTTCGGGAATTATTTCTCCATTCTTCTCCAGTAGCATACTGGGCACCTACTGACCTGGGGAGTTCATCTTTCAGTGTCCTATCTTTTTGCCTTTTCATGCTATTCATGGGGTTCTCAAAGCAAGAATACTGAAGTGGTTTGCCATTCCCTTCTCCAATGGACCATGTTTTGTCAGAACTTTCTGCTATGACCTGTCTGTCTTGGTAGGCCCTACACAGCATGGCTCACAGTTTCATTGAGTTAGACAAAGCTGTGATCCATGTGATCAGTTTGGTTGGTTTTCTGTGATTGTGGTTTCCATTCTGTCTGCTCTCTGATGGGTAAGGTTATGAGGCTTATGGAAGCTTCCTGATGGGAGAGATTGACTGAGGGGAAACTGGGTCTTGTTCTGATGGGTGGGGCCATGTTCAGTAAATCTTTAATCCAATTTTCTGTTGATGGATGGGGCTGTGTTCCCTCCCTGTTGCTTGACCTGTGGTCCAACTATGGTGGAGGTAATGAGGATAATGGTCACCTCCTTCACAATGTCCCATGCATGCACTGTTGCATTCAGTGCCCCCGACCCTGCAGCAGGTCCCTGCCAACCCACACCTCCTCTGGAGACTCCTGGACACTCATGGGCATATCTGGTTTAGTTTCTTGTGGGGTCACTGCTCTTATCTCCTGGGTCCTAGTGCATACAAGGTTTTGTTTGTGCCCTCCAAGAGTCTGTTTCCTCAGTCCTGTGTAAGTTCTGGTGGTTCTATGGTAGGGCTAATGGAGACTTCTTCCAAGAGCACTTATGCTATACCCAGGTCTGCTGGACCCAGAGCCCCTGTCCCTGCAGCAGGCCACTGCTGACCCATACCTCCACAGGAGACACTCAGACACAGCTCTGGCTCAGTCTCTGTGGGTTGGGTGTGCCTTTTGTGCCTTTCCCAGGCCTGAGCAGCTCAGGTGACCAGGTTCTTGGGGAACTGTCTCAGATGAGCTGTGTCTTAATCACCTCCCCAGTTCCGGCTGCTCAGTTTCCTGGGTGCACTGGCAGAGCACTGTCTCAGGTGTGCTGTATGTCTCCTCTGGGGAGCTCATCTCAGGCTGTGAACCTCCTGGTGGATGTCAAGCATCCAGGCTCTCAGGAAGATGTGGTTAGCATCTGGGAGCCTGCTCACAGTTTGGTGGAGGATGTCATCTCTGGGGGTGAGATTGCAGCAGCCCCTTGCCTCTGGCTCTGGCTCCTGCTTCTCTGCCTCTGGGCAGGGAGGGGCCGGTACACAGCCAGCTAGCTCTCCTTTGGTATTCGCTCACTCCTTTGTTCTGTGAGTGGGCCAGGCTGTGCATTAGGTTGTTAGGTTAGAGACTTTCGTGGGAAAGTTCTCTTTTCAGCAGTTGCGATTAGGTGTGCATTCTGTGTTTTTTTTTTTTTTTCCCTCCCAATTATGTTGTCTTCTGAGATTCCAACATTCCCTACAGACCCGCCTGTGAAAGGGTTTCCTACTGTGTGGAAACTTCTCCTTCATGACTCCCTCCCCAGGACAGGTCTCCATCCCTAACTCCTTTGTCTCTCCTTTTGTCTTTTACATTTTGTCCCCTTTTGAAGAGACCAGCTGCCTTTCTGGGTGCCTGGTGTCCTCCACCAGTGTTCAGAAGTTGTTTTGTGGAAATTGCTCAGCATTCAAAAGACCTTTTGAAGAATTTGTTGGGGAGAAAGTGGTTTCCCCATCCTGTTCCTCTGCCATCTTGGCACCTTATGGCAGAAAGCAAAGAAGAATTAAAAAGCCTCTTGATAAAAGTCAAAGAGGAGAGTGAAAAAGTTGGCTTAAAACTCAACATTCAGAAAACTAAGATCATGGCATCCAGTCCCATCACTTCATGGCAAATAGATGGGGAAACAATGGAAACTGTGAGAGACTTTATTTTCTTGGGCTCCAAGATCACTGCAGATGGTGACTGCAGCCATGAAACTAAAGACACTTGCTCATTGGAAGAAAAGCTATGACCAACCTAGACAGCGTATTAAAAAGCAGAGAAATTAGCAACAAAGGTACACCTAGTCAAAGCTATGGTTTTTCCAGTAGTCAAGTATGGATATGAGAGTTGGACTGTAAAGAAAGCTGAGTGCCAAAGAATTTATGCGTTTGAACTGTGGTGTTGGACTCTTGAGAGTCCCTTGGACTGCAGGCAGATCCAACCAGTCCATCCTGAAGGAAATCAGTCTTGAATATTCATTGGAAGGACTGATACTGAAGCTGAAACTCCAATAGTTTGGTCACCTGATGTGAAGAACTGATTCATTTGAAAAGACTCTGATGCTGGGAAAGATTGAAGATGGGAGGAGAAGGGGACAACAGAGGATGAGACGGTTGGATGACATCACTGACACGATGGACATGAGTTTGTATAGGCTCCAGGGTTTGGTGATGGACAGGGAAGCCTGGAGTGCTGCAGACCATAGGGTCGCAAAGAGTAGGACACAACTGAGTGACTGAACTGAACTGAAATCTATGTCACTTGAGTCTTCCATTTACTGACTCTGTGTCCAGGGTCAAGATAGCCAACAGCCAAGACTCACCTAAAAATGGGCACAGAAGTAATACCTCAAGGCTGCGCGTATGGAAGATGAGCACCATGCAATTAATGTTACCTATTATTATTAACAGAGAATAATTGCAACATGCAGGGATATCCCTATCTTGCCTTGTTCTGAACCAAGCAAAAGATATTGGTGCCTAATATAGTCTGAAGGATTGGCCAGAATTATTCAGATTTCTCTCTTAGGAGAGATGTCTAAGGACCTGTAAGAAGACTGATGGGACACTGTAGCCCATGGGATCTCATTCACTAGAGAGCAAGCTCCCAGAGTATGGGATTAGACTTTTTGTACCCCACAAATATCAGCAGTCACAGTCACCAGCACAGAGCCTGGCATACAGCTAGTTGCATGGTAAATGTTTTGCAAGGATGAGAAAAGAAATCTTTTGACTGTGAAAGGACAAATTGGAATGAAAAATATGAAGCTTAATTCCTCCTATTGAAAACAAGGGAGGATATTTCCTTTTCTTTCCTTTTTGTCAGAATACTGACCACTGGAATTTAAAAATGCCACTACATTTACTGTCTTTTTCAACGTATCTTTTTAGAAACTACAAAAGCCTTTTGTTAACATTAGAACCTAGGAATATCTCTCTAAAGGACCTGGCAGCCATCTCCTGGAAATGTAAATATTTAGGGAGGGAGTCCCCTTACCTCCTAGTATCTGTGGGGAGGTAGGAGCCTCATTTTGGTGGGGCCTTGCTTCATATCCTTTTCTATCAAAAGATACAAATATTTTGTTTCCTCTCCATACTCCTTTTGGATAAAGTCAAGCTAATGCAGACAATTACTCCAATTATGAGGTAAAGCCAGAATGAATGAGGAGTGACCAGTAATGCTGTCCAGTCCTCAGTTGTTCAGTTGTTCAGTCATGTCCGACTCTTTGTGACCTCATGAACTGTAGCATGCCAGGCTTCCCTGTCCTTCACTGTCTCCTAGAGTTTGCTCAAATTCGTGTCCATTGAGTTGATGATGGACATCCAGCCATCTCATCCCCTATCATCCCCTTCTCCTCCTGCCTTCAATCTTTCCTAGCACCAAGTCCTCTTGAGTGAGTGAGTGAGTGAAGTCATTTAGTCGTGTCCGACTCTTTGCAGCCCCATGGACTGACTAGGTTCCTCTGTCCATGGGATGTTCCAGGCAAGAATACTGGAGTGGGTTGCCATATCCTTCTCCAGGAGATCTTCCCAACCCAGGGATTGAACCCAGGTCTCCCGCATTGTATGCAGATGCTTTACCATCTGAGCCACCAGGGAAGTCATCTTACTTGAAGAATAATTATTGTTGACCTTGAAAATACATATGCGATGGGATGTATCTGCTTGGCTGTATCAAAGGGTGAGATTTCTTTCTGTCTGCTATCTCAGCGAATTGTCTGTGATGCATATCACACTCTGGTTTATTGTTTATTTAATAACAAGGGCATGTTCTTCCTCCACTTATTACCTTTGTGAAGAGGAATTCTGGGTTGGGAAAAGCTTCTTTTTAAATTATATTTACCCAATACTTGCTAAACAGAGCATCATGTTTCCCAATCTAAATGGATACAAAGAATGGCCTGCAGGATTTCATATCAACCTCATTTTGCTAGGCTGTGTATCACACAATAAACTGTGTTTTTTTAGCATCTTTCATTCAGAAGCTGCCATGGGTTTTATTATTGAAGTGGGAATAGACAGCCCTGGAGTTCTTGGCCCTTCCATCTGAAATAGATACAAACTCAATTTCATACCTAGTTTAATAAATCTGTTGAACAGATTGAATGGGAGGCACTGAGAAGGTGTGAACCATCCTTCTAAGGATCTCTACTCCTTCTAAGGAGGTGAGATTTTTCAAGACTAATAATGGCAGTTTAAGTGCTAATTTAAGTGCTATTTCCTTATTTAACTATAAACATTATATAGTTAGACATGCCTATTTCTTTTGAAATTTAACTTGGTTATTCTGTAATTAAGATTTAAGATTTTTAACTGACTGACTCACTAATAAAGATTATCCCCATTCTGCCATACAAAGAAAATCCCAGTTCACTAATCATAAATTCTCATTGGCCTCTGGCTAGAGTTGCCCTCATTATTTGCAAGTTTTCTAGAAATTAAAAAATGCTTGGCAGTTAGTATGGGGATTCCCAGAGCTTTTCTAAATTGTGGGGGATATCAGGAATGCCCTGCTAGGTACAGTAAGACTTGAGACTGCTTACACAAAGCAATTAAGCAAGTGAAGACACTGAGGTGAAAGGAAAATATATAGTTTTTAAAACAAAGTGAGTCTTTTTTTTTTAGCGAAGAGGGAAACAAGGTGAGCCAGGACTACTAAACGTAAAATGGAGTCTTGCTTGGAATCCTGGATGAGAAAAAGGCCATTATATAAAAAACTAAGGAAGTCTGAATAAAGTATGCACTTTTACGGATGCATTATTACTAATGCATCAGTATTAGTCCATTAATTGTAGTGTAATTAAATGTGCCATTCTAGCGTTAGATGGTAATAATAAGAGAGACAGTGTGAGGTACAAGGAACACCTTGTCAGGGAGGGAGGAAAATTTAGACAAAGATCCTAGGTGAAAATCCTAAAACATCTTTTTATTTTAATTAAAGTATAGTTGATTTACAATACTACAATACTTTCAGGTATAAAATGCAGTGATTCAGTCTCTTTAAAGATTATTATTAGATTACTGACTACATTCCCTGTGCTACAATTACACCCCTGTGATTTATTTATTTATTTTTTTATTGAAGGATAATTGCTTTACATAATTTTGCTGTTTTCTGTCAAACCTCTACATTCATCATCCATAAGTATACATATGTTGCTGCTGCTGCTAAATCGCCTCAGTCATGTCTGACTCTGTGCGACCCCATAGATGGCAGCCCATCAGGCTCCCCTGTCCCTGGGATTCTCCAGTCAAGAACACTGGAGTGGGTTGCCATTTCCTTCTCCAATAAGTATACATATATCCCCTCCCTTTTGAACCTCCCTCCCATCCCCCTCCCCATGCTACCCCTCTAGGTTGACACAGAGCCCCTGTCTTATAACCGGTAGTTTTTACCTCTTAATCTCTTATGTCTATTTTGCCCAACCCGCACATGCCCATCTGGCACCACTTATTTTGTCTCTGTATCTGATAATCTGCTTTGTTATACTTGCTGTTTTGTTTTTTAGATTCCACATATAAGTGAAAATATATTCACTTATATTCAGCATTCGTCTTTGTCTGACTTATTTCACTTAGCAAAAGTCCATCCATGTTGATTTATTTCATCCATATCTGACTTATAATCATTCTGCTAGGTCCATCAGTATTGTTGCAAATAATATTATTTCATTCTTTTTTATGGCTAACATCCCATTGTATATATATCACATCTTTCTCTCTTTATCTGTCAGTGAGTACTTAGATTTATTCCACATATCAGCTACTGTAAATAATGCTGCAATGAACTCTGGAGTGCATACATCTTTTTGAATTAGTGTTTTAATGTCTGTGGGGATATACTAAGGAGTGGAATTGCTAGATCAGATGGTAATTGTACTTTTGTTTTTTGAGGAAACTTCATACTGTTTTCCATATTAATTGTACTAATTTATATTCCCATCAACAGTGTACAAGGGTTCTCTCTTCTCCATGTCCTTGTCAAACTTCTTATTCCATGTCTTTTTGATAATAGCCATTATCAAATGTGAGATGGTACCTCATTGCAGTTTTGATATTCATCTCCCTGATGATTAGTGATGTCAAGCATCTTTTCATGTGCCTGTTGGACATCTGTGTTTCTTCTGTGGAAAAATGTCTATTCAGCCCATTTAAAAAATTGGATTATTTGTTTTCTCTGATATTAAGTTGCATGAGTTCTTTATATATTTTGGATATTTACCCCTCATCACGCATATTATTTGCAAGTATTTTCTCCCATTTAGTAACTTGCCTTTTCTTTTTGCTGATGGTTCCTTCACTGTGCAAAAGATTTTTAGCTTGATTTGGTTCTGTTTGTTTATTTGCTTTTGTTTCCCTTGCCCGAGAAGATGAATTTAAAATATATATGTATATATATAAGTTGCTGAGACCAATGTCACAAAGAATATTACCTATATTTTCTTCTAGAAGTTTTCATGGTTTCAAGTCTTACATTTAAGTCTTTAATCTATTCTGAGTTTATTTTTATGGTATGAGAAAATGGTCTAATCTCATTCTTTTAAATGTAGCTATCCATTTTTCCAATACCACTTATTGAAGAGAATGTCTTTTCTGAATTGTATATTCTTACCTCCTTCGTTATATATTAATTGGCTATATGTGCATGAGCTTATTTCTTGGTTTTATTCTGTTCTATTGATATACAGAACAGAATATTTTTGTTCCAGTTACATACTATTTTAATTGCTATATCTTTGTTCTATAGTTTGACATCAGGGAGTATGACATTTTCTGTTTTGTTCTTTTTCATGATTTATTTTTATAATTAGGATCTTCTGTGGTTCCATACAAATTTTAGAATCTGTTCTAGTTTGGTGAAAAATATCACAGGTAGTTTGAGAGTGATCGCATTGAATCTTTGTCTGGCTTTCCTATCAGGGTAATGCCGAACATGTAGAACAAATTTGGAGGTTTTCTTTCCTCTTCAATTTTTCATAATAGCTTGAAAGAAATAGATATTCATTTTTCTTTAAATGTTTGGTACAATTCCCCTTTGAAGCTATTTTGTCCTGGATTTTGGTTTGTTGAAACTTTTTTTTTTTTTTTTGGTACTACCGATTAAATTTAATTACTAATAATGATCTATTCAGATTTTCTATTTCTTCCTGATTCAGTCTTGGACAACCTAGGAATTTCTCCTAGCTTGTCCAAGTGCTTAGCAATAATTATTCATCGTATTTTCTTATGACTCCTTGTACTTCTGTAATATCAGTCTTTTAAATTAATTTATTTTAATTGGAGGATAACTACTTTAAAATATTGTGGTTTTTGCCATTCATCAACATGAACTGGCCACAGATATACGTGTGTCCTCTCCCATCCTGAATCCCCCTCCTGCCTCCCTCCCCATGTGATAATCAGTTTTACCTTCTCTTTCATGTGTAATTTTATTTATTGAGTCCCTATTTTTCTTGATGAGTCTGGCTACAGGTTTACTAATATTTATCTTTTGATAAAACAAGCTCTTAATTTGATTGGTCATCTCTCTTATATTTTAGTCTCTATTTTACTTATTTCTTCTCTAAATTGTATTATCCCCCTCCTTCTACAAATTTTGGGCTTGGTTGTTCTACTTTTTATAATTCCTTTAGCTGTAAACATAGGCTGTTTATTTGAAATTTTTGAAACTGTTTCTTGAGGTAGGCCTGATTTATTATGAACTTCTCTCCTAGAATTACTTTTGCTGCATCCCATAGAGTTTTGTTTCTATTTTCATTTCTCTCAAGGAATTTTTAAATTTCCTCCTTGATTTCTTCAATGATTCATTTTTTTGTCTTGATTTGTTTAGTAGCCTATTGTTTGGTCTCCACATGTTTGCATTTTTTCTTTTTCCTTCTGTAATAGATTTCTATTCTATGCTGCTGTAGCTTCTGTGTGTCCATGTGTGGAAATGAGCTCAGGGTCTTCCTAGAATGCATTCTTTATTCCCTCTTCACCTGAAAAATATCTTTCTTGTCCTTATATCCCTAGGCTCAGAATAGTGTATACTGAATGAAAATCTGCTTAATATTCTCCTTTTTTCCTCTCCTCCTAGACTCTATTTTCTATTCCTTTTCACATATACATCTCATGCTGTTGATAAAAATCCATGCTTCTTGGTTGACCCTGCTCAGGTTTTGAAAAGAATAAAGCACAGAACATAGCTATACCAACAACTTTGGCTCTTATTTTCTTACAGTTTAAAGAAAATGAAAGCTAAATTGGTGTGAACATGAATGTACAAAGATTTGGGCTTCCACGGTGCAATATGACTGACCCGGTGAGGTGGGGGAGGGGGAGGGGGGCAGGGGGAGGGGAGCCCCGAGGGGCTCTCGCTTCTGGCCCCAAGCGCCCAGCCATGCGTCGGCCAGGAGTGACCCGCTCCAGGGACAGTGCCAGCTGGGGAGTTTGGGGCGGTACACCTGTCAAACGGTAACGCAGGTGTCCTAAAGCGAGCTCGGGGAGGACAGAAACCTCCCATGGAGCAGAAGGGCAAAAGCTCGCTTGATCTTAATTTTTAGTACGAATACGGACCGTGAAAGCGGGGCCTCACAATCCTTCTGATCTTTGGGGTTTTAAGCAGGAGGTGTCACAAAATTTACCACAGGGATAACTGGCTTGTGGGGGCCAAGCATTCATAGTGACGTCATTTTTTGATCCTTTGATGTCGGCTCTTCCTATCATTGTGAAGCAGAATTCACCAGGCGTTGGAGTGTTCACCCACTAATACAGAACGTGAGCTGGGTTTAGACCATAGTGAGACAGGTTAGTTTTACCCTACTGATGATGTGTTGTTGCCATGGTAATCCTGCTCAGTGGGAGAAGAACCGCAGGTTCAGACATTTGATGTATGTGCTTGGCTGAGGAGCCAATGGGGCGAAGCTACCATCTGTGGGATTATGACTGAAAGCCTCTAAATCAGAATCCTGCCCAGGCAGAACAATAAGATGAATGGATAAGAAAGCTGTGGTACATATACACAATGGAGTATTACTCAGGCATTAAAAAGAGTACATTTGAATCAGTTCTAATGAGGTGGATGAAACTGGAGCCTATTATACAGAGTGAAGTAAGCCAGAAAGAAAAACACCAATACAGTATACTAACGCATATATATGGAATTTAGAAAGATAGTAATGATAACCCTGTATGCGAGACAGCAAAAGAGACACAGATGTATAGAAAAGTCTTTTGGACTCTGTGGGAGAGGGAGAGGGTGGGATGATTTGGGGGAATGTCATGGAAACATGTATAGTATCATATAAGAAATGAATCACCAGTCCAGGTTCGATACAGGATCCTTGGGGCTGGTGCACTGGGATGACCCGGAGGGATGGTATGGGGAGGGAGGTGGTAGGGGGGTTCAGGATGGGGAACATGTATATGCCTGTGGCGGATTCATGTTGATGTTTGGCAAAACCAATAAAATATTGTAAAGTAATTAGCCTCCAATTAAAATAAATTTAAATTAAAAAAAAAAAAAAGAAAGAAAGACTGTGTGAAAAAGAAAGTGTTAGTTGTTCAGTTGTGTACAATTATTTGCGACCCCATGGACTGTAGGCTCCTCTGTCTATGAGATTCTCCAGGCAAGAATACTGGAGTGTATTGCCACATTGCATTAAAAATAAAATGTTATCTACATGATGGTAAGTCCCTTTAATAAAACTATTAATATCAGGAAGTAGTTCACCCTGTGCCTTGTATTGGGCCCTTAAGTCTAAGCAAGGACAAAGTAGATAGTCTACCAATGTGTATCTCAGGGTAAAACAAACACAGAATTTTGGATGTAGAAAGGATCTTAGAGATTACTTACTTCAGTGTCTTCATTTTATGTGTGAGTAAACTAAAGTCCAAGGAGATTATCTTGTTTATCAAAAATCCCCCAAATTTTACATTTATATGTCACTTTGTCCCATAAAGAGTATGAGGAAAGATTAAAGTAGAATGAAAAAAGAATATATAGACAATGGTCTTTTTGTTAGCAGAATTTACTGCAATGATTCAGTTATTGAGATTAGCTTCTCAAGGGGGAACTTCACAGAAGTACTAAGTTTTATAAATATGATAGACAGCAGGCTGGTTTGCTCAAATATGGAGCATTGCCGATTACAACTTCAGAGTGTGAAGAGGGTTCCCTCTAAAAATTACTCTACCAACTGAACTTTGAGATTTCTTTAATGGGCCACATCAATTTTATCCCATAATTAGGGGCTTAAAGGACAAATATTTATACCTATGACTAATTCATAATTCATGTTGATGTATAGCTGAAACCAATACAATATTGTAAAGCAATTATTCTTCAATTAAAAATAAGTAAATTAAAAATACATATATTTTTGTAATGATTCTTTTTGTCTTTCCCTCTTTGAAAGGTTCATCAAGTGGTAGGGGGAAGCCGAATAACAAAGATGGCCAGTGGGGAATCCAGAGATCACTAGAGGAATAAGCATTTAAATAAGCTGGGCATAGAGGGACAAATCTGCTTTTTGCAGGGGCCAAATTGTTAAGAGATCTGATTTCAGGCTACCCAGGAGCACAGTGAGAGACAGAACTAATGACTGGCTGACTAGTTTAAGCAAGCACTTTTGTGGCAGGCATGTTTGGTATTATAACTGGTGTAAGTTTTGTACCTTTAGGAAAATCAATTAAATTTTCTTAGCCTTAGTTTCATAATTTATAAAATGTGAATAATTTCACAGAATAGGAAAGGTATTCAAATTAACAAACTATGAATGCATAAAATTTGCAAACCCATAGCAAATGCTAAATACATAAAATATGAACTTTTTTTGCCTTTCCCCTTTTCCATTCCTGCTTCCTGTTTCAAGTCTGGATGCAAAAACCTCAAGGACACATCATATTTCTAAATAGTCACTGGATGTAGGGTGAATAAGATCCAAAAGTGCATGACTGGGAAGGAAGGGAGAAAGTGAGAAGTTCTCTACTCTTGATAACATGGTAAAGGGGTGAGAGGGGAGAGAACCAGCTGAGGACTGGCCAGAGAACAGTTTGACCTTGGCTAGAAGGACATTGTGGCCTGGTTCTGTTTGGAGGTCAGTCCATCTCCTCTGGATAACTTTGGAAATTATAGAGCATCTTTTCTTTCTGACAGCGTGCTTTTCAGTGATTACTTTACAGATGAGGAAGCTAAAATTCAGAGAAAGGAAGAAAGAAAGCGTTTGTTGAAACATCTATTCTTTTCTAGGCTCATAGCTATTTCTTATGTAATGCCATTTAATCTTTACAAATCAACACAAGAGATACAAAACTCATGTGTATTATCACAGATGTGGAATTGGAGGCTCAGAAAGGATATGCTATGCTATGCTAAGTCACTTCAGTCGTGTCCGACTGTGTGTGACCCCATAGACGGCAGCCACCAGGCTCCCCCGTCCTTGGGATTCTCCAGGCAAGAACACTGGAGTGGGCTGCCATTTCCTCTAATTTGTCAGGAAAGCCAGGATTTGAAACCAGGTGCTCAGACTCAAATACTTTGTGGCATTCTCACTTGGCCTAGAATGCTTGACAGAGTCTTCTGATGCTAGGCTTAGGAAAGCAACACCATATGCCAAGGTCACTTCCTCCCACTGAGGTGTACTGATGCTCTTTAATAAACACTATTAAGTTAGAAAATCCTAGAGATTTTAAAGGTATAAAATTTTAAAACAAATCCTGAACATTAATACTGGAGTATAGAATCTTAGCCAACTACTTTACATATTCAAGCATGCTCCTGCATAAAGAAGTTGGTGCCACCACAGCCTGATGTTCATAAATAACAGTTCTTGAAAAATTTTTTTTTCAAAACTGGTTTTGTACTTGAAGTGATTTAAATGTTGTACTTTGAATTCACTGCAGCAAGAACATATTTTAGAATTCCTAAAAGCTGAACAGAGTGGAAGTGTATCTATAACATGAGCATAATCACAGTCATAATATCTGTTTAAAATAAAACACTGAAAAGAGTTAAAATGTTCTCTTCAAGCCAAACTCAAAGAAATTTCAACATAAAATTGATGGTAAAAGTAAAGTTAATGTTGCTTGCTGAGACCCATTCTTTAGGAGTTCAGAACCTCTGAAAAGCTTTTGGTTATTATTTTTTCAGTGCTCAGGAAACCAGCCTTTTGAGATAGAGCTCGTCTTACTCTCTCACACAATAACTGCACTGCCCTGGTTTTGATTTGTAAATATTCTACCTGAGTGTACTTCTTGTCTTACCTAGTTTGAAAACTTTTAGATGGCAAGGTGTGGTGTGTCCCAATGACATTTGATTTACTGCTATGCAGATGGTGGGTGTTTAAAAACAACAATGCATCATATTGTTGTCAGAGAGATTTTAGACAAAGTGACCAGAAGTGGAAATATATATGAAAATACTCAGAAAGAAAACTCTATGAAGAATTCATTTTACTAGTTTCTCCTTTCATTTTTTAAAAATAGGGAACCAGAACTAAACTCCGAAGAACCATGAAGTCAATAACTAGAAGTTATTTGGAAAAGTCTGATCACACACAGTTTGTACAGGAAGGCACCTCTGAGACTGCTGAATTCAAGCCATTATACAAGGCATTACATGAAGCCTAGAAACATGAAGAGATGAGTTCAAGGCCACAGGATTTATTGGTAACCCAATGGAAAGGAACAACCAGGACTTCTGAATCCAAGTTAATTTCCTACTGTAAGAGTTAATCTAAACTCTACTGTCTTTCTAGGAAAAATAAAAGCTTATGGTTCCTTTAGAAGTGTTTGAAGAAGTCTCTAAAATGCAAGAAGTTTTTCTAGATCTCTTGTCCATGTGGTCACAAGAGTTGGACATGACTGAGTGAGTAACAGTGTTGGCAGAAGAGGGACAATATATTTCTTAGAAGAAATGTTCTTGATGTGAACAGAAATCCAATTTCTCCTCACTTGCATATTAAAGAGGGAGCTCACTGGCTCATATAACCAAATTATGTGGGTGATCTGACCCAGAGACTCAAACACCCTTAGGATCTGTCTTTCTACATCTTTCATCTTTGCTCTTTCGGATGCTAGTCTTATTCTCTGAGGCTAATTGTCTCTGTGAGGCTGGCATCAAAGTGTCAGGTAGCTCTAGGCTTCCTCTTTCCTGCTTCCTAACTAAAGAGGAAACAGAATTCCTCTCTGCCAGTATATAATGAGGAACATTCTGGAGGAAAATGTAGATGGATTCTGCTACGAACAAATAATCATCTCTGGACTAATTACTGTGGTTGAGAGGGTGGTTCTTGAACAACTTCAACTGTAATTATGTGCCAGGAAGCAGCAGGCTAGTAAGACTGACGCTCATCTCAAACTCACATTTGGGATATGAGAGATGCAGGTTCCCTAAGGACCTAGGAGTGATGTTACCTGAGGGGGAAGGAAAGGGGTGTGGGCAGTCAAACAGCAGGTGCTGAAAGAGAAGTTGGATTCGCTGAAGACTTATTCTGACCCTAGAGAATATTAGTTGTTGCTCTTTAGTTGCTCACTCGTGTCCAACTCTTTGCGACTCCATGCACTGTAGCGCACCAGGCTTCTCTGTCCATAAGCTTCCCCAGGCAAGAATACTGAAGTGGATAGCCATTTCCTACTTGAGAGGGTCTTCCCAACCTGGGGATTGAACCCTCATCTCCTGCATTGGCAGGTGGGTTCTTTACTGCTGAGCCACCAGGAAAGCCCAGAGTATATATTAGGCAAGTAGCAATCTTTTTTTTTTTTTTTTTTTTTAAGTCTTGTCATCTAGAGTTTCTTCCCTTTTATGGAAGCATGTATACAGGTATCTTATGAATCTTGGTGGGAGGCATAAGCTATTTTCTACTACCTGTTTCCTAGAGAATTTGAAAATGCCAAATATTTGATTTCCTGCCCTGCTTTGAAACTAAGGTATAGGAACATGACCTAGACTCAGCCAATGTCTTGGATTTTTAGTCAGGGAATAGTGATCCCAGTATTGAGTTTACAGGCAATAGCAGCTACAGTATCCAGTCCAGGGGAAGCAGCAAACACAATGAATACAAGCTTGGTAGCCAGTACTCAGGAGTAGGAACAGTGATGTCCTAACAGGACCAGAATTGTAGTTTGAATTGGAAGGTGATCAGGCCTGTTACCCATCTTGGTATGTTCCTGAGCATTTCTGAACCTGGTTCTCTAGCCCTCTTGGTGATATTATAAACTCCCAGAAACTCTACTACAAATCAGTTCTCAGCTTAATCTATCTAGAACTAGTTTCTGTGGCTCACAACTACAATTTAAAAAAAAAAATCATGTAATTCAGTATCCCAACACCAAAAAACCCTGGAAGCATCCTGTATTGTTGAGAAACTTAATCTCTGTTCTTTGAGGAGTTTTGGTTAACAGCTTGCTTACATTAAGTGTAGATTATATTTAATATGAATGTTACTTATGTCAATTCATATCAAATAATTTCAAAATCATATCTATTAGTCTATGCAATCCACAGGGCATTATATAGGCATTATTACTGTTAAACACATGGAGTTCAATATTTCTCGTGGATTTCATTATCAGGATGACCTCAGGGTCATCATAACCTCTATTTTCTCTTTTAGTTCTACTAATTCATTGATATGAATAAGTAGTCCACGTTCAACTTTCAGCTGCCATCTCATCTGTGACAGAAAAAAAGTAACCTAGACTCAGCCAATGTCCTAAGTCCCAACTCCCCAAAAACTGAAAGGAAAATCATCAAGGAGAAACACTAAAACTTCAGTGATAAATTGTTAATATAGAGTCAGTGTTCAATTTAAATAAGATAATATTTTCCTTAGGCAGATATAGTAGTGACAGAACTGTGTATCTTAAATTGCCACAAACAAAAATGAAGATTATAAGCTGTCTTTAATATGACAGCATGAACTTCCAGTCTTTTTTTTTTACAGTTTTAAGTGGAAAGTAAGATTTAGACAGGCCTTGCTGAGGAATGACAGGAAATTGTTTCTAAGGCTAAATACACGTAGGACGTGAAAATATCCTACATGTCACCAAAGGATTTATTAATTTATCTTCTCTCCAGCCTTTGTTTGTTTGGAAAAAGAATACTCACACTCATGGTTGCTACGGGTAGATGTCATTGACCCCTGCGAGTGGCTCTTGTTAATCTGCCCCAAGTATCTACACGTGCTGGTTAGCCCAGTGCTGTTGAGGACACTTTCCCAGTCAACGGGATGATGCGTGACTGCTTACTGCCACCTAGCAGATTATGAACCATATGTGTGTTTGGTGGTTGGCTCATTTTGTGGACATTAACTAGTTTAGGCATTTCTGTCTTTTCTAGGGCAGCAGCAAATGTAAAAAGAGTGGCTATCTAACTTTACAATAATGACACAGTTAAATAAAGGCTGTTCTTCAGAGAAGTAGGTTTTAACTTGGAATTTATCAGGAGCTATCAAATCACTACAAACTGTCCAGACTAGGAACTTCAAATCATTTTTCACCATGGGAGAACACACAATGATTGCCTTTTACAAATATTTGCTGCCAGCTTCTTCTCTTCTGCTTTATTCCTATTTTACTGGAAGCTAATCACCTTCCCGAAGGAATGACAGATATCTTTGAGCCTCAAGAATACCAGTGAAATATTAACTTTGAATATTTTGTCTTAATGGCTTCTAAATAAGTATTACTTAAGACAGCACCATTCAGACAGTTTGCTGAGAATTGCCTAGGACAATAATTTTGCTTATAAAACATAATCAAGATAATGAACAGAAACTAGCAATGAATCAAGTGCAGACTCTTGATGACAGAAACTTAGCCAAGTCATTCAAAAAAAAAAAAAAAAAAGATACTCAAGAAACATGATTGTCATTTCCATCCACATAACTAGACATGTTCTGTTATGGTCCAAATTACAAGCATGAAATTCACTCTACAACCTAGGGGATTTTAGAGCACTTAGATGAATCACAAGTGACATATAGAAGTTCATTAAAGAAGGTGAAGTTATATGTACCAGGGGGCTGGCTGGAAATCGGAGCATTTTTAAAAAGGCTTTAGGGGTCAAGCATACAGTGGAGGATGCTCTTCATGTTCCTTAGAAAAAATCCATTTGTTTTCACCACTTCTCAGATAACATGGTGCTTGAGTATTGGCCATTACTGCAAGTTGTTGCTGTGTGTGTGTTAGGAGCAGGGATTGGTGGTGGAGGGTGGAGGGTGGTGACTTGACTGACTCTGATTGGCAGACGATCAAAGCCACTGGAAAGAAAGATAGTACAGCCTGCTGCAGCCCAACTTCAAGGTAAGAGTTGAAGTTGTGGGAGCAAGGACAGCCTATGGTGGCTCCTAAGCTATGGAAGTGATGCCTATGAAATGAGCTCTGAATGGCACATTATTTCCTGTGTGCACCCCAATCTATTTTCTGCCTGACTAAGCTTATAAAACTCTGCATAAATTCTCCCTCTCAGCTTGTTCTATAATCCTGTGAACACATTGTCTTCCTGTTCATTCCTTCAGCCAGCAAGCACCAGCTGTTCGGTCCTGGAAACATTTTATATTAAAGGGGGAAAAAAAAAAGAAGATGATCAAAAAGCTGTAAAAACTGCAAAATCTTAAGATATGCAGACGTTTTAGGGTGGTGAATATTTGACCTGCATAAAAAAAAACGATTAGGCGTCCATCAATCATTATACTGTTGAACAGTCTGCTGAGATAGTTTTATCTAGACACTTCTGAGCTGTCTTGGTTCTGCACAGTCTGTAAACTAATCCAGTTTTGTTTGTTATCTGCTAAAGAAAGGATAAACTCTGAGCTTAAAAATATGAACAAAGATAGAATTATTTTTACATAGCATTCATGCCTTTTTTCATGTAAAAATGCCACAGCTTATTATCTCTATTTTTCAGCTTCAAAAGAATGTGGAAGTCACTTAATAATGTCTCTTTAATTACTTAAATGCACACTTCATGCTTCAAATACACAGGATGGCTAGTTGTTATAATTAGAAGTTATACAAAGACATAGTCTACATAAATTGCAGCTAATTACTTAACTAAAATGCTAGTATTTTGCCATCCTACACAGAAGATATTCAATAATACGTAATTTAAACAATAGATCAAAGTGGAAGATGCAGTGCTTAAAATGTGAGATTTTCTTTAAAAGTATAGGTGGCTGTTATTGGGAAATGAATAAATCCTGTTTCTGTTCAGATACTTAATTCAGGATATATCTGAAAAACACAACTCATATCTACACACCAAATAGTTTGAAGAGAAAATTTATATACAGTCTGTTGGTCATGTCTTCCTATTCATTATATTGATACTTTTTAGGGGGGATTTAAAACCAATCAAATAGATGAGAATATAACATGGGCTGTAATTTTTTTCCCCAAAAAACTAGATAGTAGGCTTTGCAGAACATGGGGTCTCTTTTACAACATGCAAGTGACTTCGTAGTTGTAGTGGGAAAGGAGCCACAGGTGCACATAGAGTGTGGGCCTGGCTATGTTTAAAAAAATAAGAGAGACTGTTTTTAAAAATTGGTGGGCTACAGGCCAGAGTTTGCCACCCCCTGTTCTAGACCAAGAATCTAATGACCTGGAAAGCAACACTAGTCATTATTGCTCTCCTCAAGACGGTTTGGGTTTTTGTTTCCTTTCAACATCTGAGGTCTAGTACCCCATCCCCAGGGACCTGCTTCTAGGGAATGAAGCCTTACTGCTTCAAGGCAGCAATGGAAGAAATAGGTAACTTCTCTTCCGTGCCTTCAGAATGATAGTAACTATACTATCCTTGGAAGACTGAAAAAAGGTCACTCAAACTATTTTCTGTAAGGCTTAATTTTCCCATGGAACTCTATCTGAGAAGTGAAAGAATGGATGTTTTATCAAATATCTGAATCACTATACAGTTTTGGTTTATGGCCCTTGGGGTATGGATATGGAGATCATGTCAATGGAGGCCCTGGAGAGTAAGACCTCAGCGCAACCTGCCTCTGCTGTTTCAGTCCAACTTCAAGATAACATTTCAAGTTGCAGGAGTAAGGACAGACAGCCTGTTTGAAGACAGGGTGAAATGAATATAAATACGTGTCTTTCACCTTTGCTTCACAGATTAAACATCTCGTTAGATTTAAAAGACATAGTAAGTCTTATCCTTATCCATCAGAGGTAGAGAGAATGAAAACCACGATTATAGAAAACTAAACAAACTGATCAAAAGGACCACAGCCTTATCTAACTCAAAAAAACTTTGAGCCATGCCGTGTAGGGCCATCCAAGATGGACGGGTCATAGTACAGAGTTCTGACAAAATGTGGTCCATTGGAGGAGGGAATGGCAAACCACTTCAGTATTCTTGCTTTGAGAACCCATGAACAGTATGAAAAAGCAAAAAGATATGACACTGAAAGATGAACTCCCCAGGTTGGTAGGTACCCAATATGCTACTGTAGAAGAGTGGAGAAATAACTAAAAGACCGTGATGCTAGGAAAAAATTGAAGGCAGGAGGACAAGGGGACAACAGAGGATGAGATGGTTGGATGGCATCACTGACTCAATGGACATGAGTTTGAGCAAGCTCTGGGAGTTGGTGATGGACAGGGAAGCATGGCATGCTACAGTCCATAGGGTCCCAAAGAGTTGGACATGACTGAGTGACTGAAATGACTGAACTAATTAAATATAAAAGACATCACTCCAAGATGGAGCTTATGGGATACAAGGGTACTTTTAAAAAGTGATAATATTATATTGACATAAAAGTTTCCAATGCTTATCTGCTGGTAGCTATGACTATGATGTTTTGGTTTTTCCAGTAGTCATGTATGGATGTGAGAGACGGACCATAAAGAAAGCTGAGCGGCGAAGAATTGATGCTTTTAAACTGTGGTGTTGGAAAAGACTCTTGAGAGTCCCTTGGACTGCAAGGAGATTAAACCAGTCAGTTCTAAAGGAAATCAGTCCTAAATATTCATTGGAAGGATTCATGCTGAACCTGAAGCTCCAATACTTTAGCTACCTGATGTAAAGAACTGACTCATTGGAACAGACTCTGATGCTGGGAAAGACTGAAAGCAGGAGGAGAAGGGGATGACAGAGGATAATATGGTTGGATGGCATCACCAACTGGATGGACGTGAGTTTGAGTAAGCTCTAGGAGTTGGTGATGGACAGGGAAGCCTTGCATGCTGCAGTCCATGGGGCTGCAAAAAATCAGACATGACTGAGCAACTGAACTGAACTGATTACTATGATGAATGTGTATTTGGGAAACATTCCTGTATCACTTTTCATTTTGATCTAGAAGGTGACAAGCTGTGATATAAAGTTTTGCAACATGAAGGCAACCATACTGAGCTAGGAAGAGAAGACACAGATTCCTGCCTTGCTTAGCTCCATCAGTGGACACCTATGCTTACTCATGCAATTCAAACTAAGTTTTGGTTTCCCTCCTTATCTTCAAAAGCTATAAAACATATTGTCCTGCCACAGGAGGGAGGCATAAGTGATATACTACATTTGAAAAGCCCTCCCTTTCGCATTAATCCTGGAGGTAAAGCTGTATTCAATGTATCGATGTAAACATAGGGACCTAATACTGAGAAGTATATTAGTATAATAGTTTCATTTTAGAGAGGAAAGCAGTAAAGTGCAAAAGTGTTAAGTTATGCAGTTAACAGAAAATAATGGGCCCGAACTTAAACCTTTTCTTCAAGTTCAAAAGGACTTCTCCCTTTTCCAAATTTGCTACATAGTCTCCTAGCACTAAAAGGAGATGTGTTCCCTGTCTCTAATCACCAAGGATAAAGTGCTTATCATTCAAAAATACTAAAACAAAAATTAGAACATCTACATGGAATTTATTTATAGGCACAGTTTTCAACATAGAAGACCTAATATTCAGATTTCCAACTAGGAATTTTTTCACCCTAGCATATTGTCACCTAAGTGGGGCTTCCCTGGTGGCTCAGAGGGTGAAGAAACCGCATGCAATGTGGGAGACCTGGGTTTGATTCCTGGGTCAGGAAGATCCAATGGAGAAGGGAATAGCTACCCACTCCAGTATTCCTGCCTAGAGAATTCCAAGGATAGAGGAGCCTGGTGGGCTGCAGTACATGGGGGTGCAAAATTTGGACACAATTGGATGACTAACACATTTACTTTCACTACTATCTCCTAGCTATCAAGGTCATTCTTGGTACGTATTCAATATTTAACAAATATAAAGGGATAATAAATAAAAATATTTATGAAATGATATTTTTACTTTATGAGACTTAATAATTTCATAGTTTTATTTGTTTTTGAGCATCAAGGGGATTTATTTAAAATAGGAACTACTTTATTAAAAGGAATGATTTCAAATTGCCCAACATGCATTGCCTGAAATGCTTCATTATGCAGTACATCATGTTTATTCAGGTGAAAGTATACAGAATATTGCATATCTCTAAATACATTGATCTAAATGCAAATGCAGTTAAGTGTAAAATCCAACCTTGGTGTCATTTGGTTTTACATTCTGCCATCAAAATTTAGAAGTATTCTTTCATTTCTTAACATAGAAATCCAGAAATCAATGGCAATTTTTGGAAAAACTGGTAAAAATAGAACATTTGAAATTTATATGCCCAATCCATTTAGAAAACTTTTTATGCAAGTATAAAATATAAATTAATGTTTAGGTTGTAACATGGTTATTAGGGGGAAAATAAAAATTTGATTGCTTTTAGAGACCATGGTTATAGAGAATGTAAAGTTAAGAGAAGGCCAAGTGACTTCAAGTCTTTATTTCATTTAGTTGTAGGACTGACCAAGGTGTTTTCTATCAAATTCATTTAAACCAAATTGTTTTGGGGCAAACTGTACACAGGCACTCAAAAGGTCATGGATCTTCTCTCTCTTCTATTTCTACCTAATCACACTTACGTATTCCGGATCTCATTGCTCTATGGCCACAAAGCAATGTCACAATGAATCTAAGATAAACATACCAAATTTGCCTTCTAGACAAGTGAAATAAATACACCTATCACATTTTATAAATAAGAATACTGAAATCCAGTAAAGCAGATTTACTTATCTATGACTCTAGACTGAATTCAAGATCAGAACCTATGCCTCTGGAGTTCAAACCCACTGTCCACTGGAATATAGTGGACACATAGAACCAAGCTGTAAAAGAGTCATTGGCTCTGTGTGGGTAACTTTACACTTCCTTTGGAAGTTGCATTAGAAATTTCATGCCACTGGAGGCATATGCATCCTCATGGCACTACAAAATAATCATATTACGCAGAATGAATATTGTAAAGGATAAGTTCATTCTAGCCAATTGGTTGAGTTTGACTGTCATCTTTCACTGTCTATAGCAAATCATTTTACTTATTGAAAATTTATGTCTAACTTTCTTATGTAATGAGCTTAGTGTCCCTTGCAGCAATTTTAGATAGTAGATAGCATTTTCCAACTGCAAAAGAAAATGTAGTATTAAAAATTATTTCCTACTTTTTAAGAGAGCAGATATTAAAAGTTCTTATTATTGGTAAATATAGATATTATGGAGATCAGAATAGAGTTTCCCTAAAAACCTAAAAAAATAGAACTACCATATGATCTAGCAATCCCATTTCTGAGCATATCCAGGGAAAACCATTCAAAAATATACATGCACCCCAGAATTTATGACAGTGCTATTTACAATAGCCAAGACATGGAAGCAACATAAATGTCCATGGATAGAGGAATGGATAAGAAGATATGATACGTATATACAATGAACTATCACTCAGTCATAAAAAAGAATGAAATAATGCCATTTGTAGCAACATGGATGGAGCTAGAGATTATCATACTAAGTGATGTGAGTCAGAGACAAGTTCATATGACATCACTTACATGGAATCTAAAAAAATGATACAGATGAGCTTATTTATGAAATAGAAAGAGACTCACAGACTTTGAAAACAGACTTGTGGTTGCCAAAGGGGAAAGGTGATGGGAAAAATGGATTGGGAGTTTGGGATTAACATATACACACTACTGTATATAAAATGGATAATCAACAGGACCTACTGTATAGCACAGGGAACTTTGCTCAGTAATCTTTAATAATCTATAGGGAAAAGAATCTGAAAAAGAAGGGATATATGATATATGTACAACTGAACCACTTTGCTGTACACCTGAGCCCGACATACCATTGTAAATGAACTAGAATCTATTCAGTTCAGTTATCACAAAAAAGAAAAATCACCAGAAATGTTCTCATTTTATAGACAAATGGCAATTCTGGGAGGAGATGGATGTGTTAATTAACTTGATGGTATTCATTTCACAATGTACATATTCATTAATCGTCACATGGGACACCCTGTGTGATTAGTCACTCAGTTGTATCCGACTTTTTGCAACCCCATGGACTGCAGCCTGCCAGGCTCCTCTATCCATGGGGATTCTTCAGGCAAGAATATTGGAGTGAATTGCCATGCCCTCCTCTAGGGGATTGTCCCAACCCAGGGATCAAACCCTGGTCTCCTACATTGCAGATAGATTCTTTACCAGCTGAGCCACCAGGGAAGCCCAAGAACACTGGAGTGGGTTGCCTATCCCTTCTCCAGGGGATCTTCCCAATCCAGGAATTAAACCAGGATCTCCCGCATTGCAGGCAGATTCTTTACCAGCTGAGCTACCAGGGAAGCCCTTGGACACCTTAAAATATGTATATATATACATATTTTAAATTTGCCTATATACCTTGATAATGATGACAATATAAAAGTATTTTCTATAGAATGATGTTTTATATCTTAGGTATATGTGTACAGCCTAAACATACTGATTTTTTTTTTTTCCTGAAGAAGAGTAACATGTATTTGGTTGAACATTTTGCAAAGTGTTTGAATACTTACTGGCAATTTCATAATGCTTGACATAATAGTAAAGCAAAGTGGTTCAGATCATGGGATCTCATCACAGAAGGCTAGAGATTAAATTCTGTTTTTCCATTTAAAATTGTGCATGCTTAGGGCTATTAAGAGAAAATATTTATGAAATTCTAATCCTTGTATTATTCATACAAGTGCTGAGGAAATGCTGTGTGTGAAAGCCACTCAATTGTGTCTGACTCTTTGTGACTCCATGGACTATAGCCCACCAGACTTCTCTGTCCATGGGATTCTCAAGGCAAGAATACTAGAGTGGGTGGCCATACCCTCTTCCAGGGTATCTTCCCAACCCAGGGATGGAACCCAGGTCTCCCGCATTGCAGGTGGATTCTTTACTGTCTGAACCACCAGGGAAGATAGTCACATTGGGGATTAGAATTTTAATATGTGATTTTTGGAAGGACACAAACATTCAGTCTATGATGATAATAACAAATGTAATGGTGCTGATGATGTTGATGATGATAATTGATAATGTTCATGCTACACAACTAATTCATCACATTTGAATCAATGGGTTTAAGGTTGATGTGTTTGGAATGTCCTAAATACCGTGATTACAGAAAAAAAGGAAAATGCATATGCAAAATTAGCTTGGGTTCTATTGGGAACAAAAATTGGAGGCTATGAAAAATGTTGATTAATGAAGTAGGTTTATTGGAAGATTGGTTCTATAAAGTAATTCTAATGTATTCATGGTCTAATCAGTTATTATGGGTTGAAGCCAAGATCTAACTATTAGCTAGATAATTTTTATAAAGTACATGAGATCAGAAAGGATGCTCTGTTAATTTCCTTATTAAAAGATCTATATTACTCATAAAGTGAAGGACCAATTTGGTAATATTATAAGCAAAAAAGTACATTTTTTTTCTTTTTCTTTCCCCCTTTAAGGTAAAAGTCAAACAAGAACAACAATAATTAAAGCTACCAGTTAATGTAGTGTGTACCCAGTACAAGAGGCAAACGTCCCAGATATCACTTGAGGCATTTAGACACAACCTCTCACTTAATTCTCACTTCAATCCTATGAGAGAAGTTGTCATTATCTCAATTTTACATAATGGAAAATAAGGCTCAGAGGAATTCCATCATGTTCCTATTGTCATGAAGCTAATAAATTCGGTATTCAACTCAATATATCGACTTAGGTATTCATTACACCTTACAAAACTATAAAGATTTTAGCCAAAGTGTATATGAAAGCATATGAGGTCTCTTTGGGAACCTTCCAGTTTTTTGATGCCATTCAGCAAGTGCTTCTATCTGAATAAACACAAAACTGAACTATTAGATGTAAAATTATTATGGTTTTCACTAGCTGTTGCTTGTGATCCCTCCTGCCCTTAGGGCTTCATGGCTTGCTAGATCTCATACCTAAATGCAAGTCCATGGAAAGATTCTTTGCTGTGGATGAGAGCATATAAAGCCAGGGCTCTGATGGTTACTCCTGATGTTTTCTTATCCTTTCATCTAGGAGTTTGCATGAAGTATGCTCCAAATCTATTTGGAATTTGGTTCTATTTGCTGTTGAGATATGGAGATATTTGAAAGAATTGTTCTTCACTGAAAGAGCACTGGAACCACTATATAAATATGGGAACATAATTTTAAGGTAATGCAGTATTAGGCATGAAGAACTCACAATCTGGATTCAGTGACTATTTCATTTGGAACCCATTATGTGTGTGTGCGAAGTCATGTATTCATTATTACATTTTAGTTAATTTAAACATACATTTACTGATTACATGAATGTGTATGGCATTGTTGTGTGAACTTGAAACTCAAAGGTAAATAACAGGAAAAGGCATAGACCTAAAGGCCGGACAGGAAGGAAAACTGGTAATTTCAAGACTCTGTTTTATGCACTTTGCTAGAATGGTGTAAGGGAGTGCAAAGGAGATTGGTGAAAATGTCCTGAAAGAGATGATTACTGAACTAAATTCTGATACATAAGTAGGATCAGGAGGATGCATATACTCAAATATAATCAGCCTCAACTATTAATCAAAACATAGAAATATTAAAGAGTTGATAATATCAAGTATTTTCAGGGGTTCAGTCTTGTCACACATTGCTGGTGACAGTGGACATTACTGCATCCGTGGTGAAGAACAGTTTGGTAATATCCAGTAAAATTACTAATGCAAATATGTGATAGTAATCTTTCCCAGGTATACATTTAGAGAAATGTTCACTTGAATATTTAAGAAAATATGTACAACTTTTCTTGGGGATGTAAACTGGTAGAGCCACTATGAGGAAGAGTATAGAGGTTCCTTAAAAATCTAAAAAATAGAGTTACCATACTATACTGCAACCCTACTCTTGGGTGTATATACGGAGAAATCCATACCATACTATACTGCAACCCTACTCTTGGGTGTATATACGGAGAAATCCATAGTTTGAAAAGATACATGCACCCCAATGTTCTTGTTGGCACTATTTGCAATAGCCAAGACATGGAAGTAAATTAAGTGTCCACTGGCAGATGAATGGATAAAGAAGATGTGGCATATACACAGAATGGAATACTACTCAGTCATGAAAAATAAAAGAATCCTGTGGGCAGCAACATGGATGGACCTAGAGATTCTCATAGTAAGTGAAGTAAGTCAGAAAAAGACATAATATTTCCTTGTATGTAAAATCTTAAAAATAATATAAATGAATTTATTTACAAAACAGAAATAGACTCAAATACATAGAAAACAGACTTAAGGTTTCCTAAGGGGATAGCAGAGTGTAGGGGAAGAGATAAATTAGGAGTTTTGGATTAACATATTAACATAATTATGTATAAAATAAACAACAAGGACCTACTGTATATTACAGGGAAATATACTCAGTATCCTTTAACAAGCCATAATGGAAAAGAATCTGAAAAAGTATAAATATACCTGAATCAATTTACTATACACATGAAACTAACACAGCATTGTAAATAATTTGTAAATTAACTATATTTCAATTAAAAAATGCTTAAAAAAGAATATATATGAAGATATTCATTACAGCATCATTTATAAGACTTCCAAATCAGAAGCAAAATCAGAATTCATCAGTAAATGGATAAATCCATATGTGGAACACAATACCAAACTTCAAAGTGATGGAATAGACAGATCTATATATCTCATTGGGCTTCCCTGGTGGCTCAGACAGTAAAGAATCCACCTGCAATGTGGGAGACCTGGGTTTGATCTCTGGGTTAGGAAGATCCTCTGAAGAAGGGAATGGGCTACCCACTTCAGCATTCTGGCCTGGAGAATTCCAAGGACAGAGGAGCCAGGCAGGCTACAATCCATGGGGTCCCAAAGAGTTGGACCTGACTGAGCGACTTTCACTTGCACTTCATGCTCACTTCCATATATCTCACTATTGACAAATACTCAAAACATAATGTTGAGCAAAATTTTTGCTTAATGATAAGTGCAGTATAGTACACTTATCTAAAATAAGCAGTATTGTATAATCGTGGGTATGTATATGCAGGCTTTCCAAGTGGCATTATTATAAAAGAATCCACCCACCAACGCAGGAGACATAAGAAATGCAGTTTTGATCCCTGGGTTAGGAAGATCTCCTGGAGGAGGGAAGGACAACCCACTTCTGTATTCTTGCCTGAAGAATCCCCTGATGGGCTACAGCCCATGGGGTTGCAAAGAGTTGGACACAACTGAAGTGACTTAGCACAGCACACAGCCCATGTATGTGTATGCATGTGTGTGTGTGTGTGTGAATAAAAAATCATCTGTAAGATCAGACAACTATGCGGCAGAGGTTGCCTCTTGGGAGGAAGAAGGACTATAGATAAAAGCTAGAGTTCAAAGGGATGTCAACATTGTAATATTTATTTCTTTTAATAAAATAACAGAACAAGGATATAAAGAAGACTAAAAATGTCAAGTTTCAAATCCTAATTATGTTTATAAATATATCTCAAAATGAAATGAAATAAAAGAGAGTGAGTGAAGAACAGGATGGGCGAATTGAGAAAAGTTGAAGTTGTGGGAGGGGAGGTATCTGGGCAGTGGGAACAGTATGGGCAAGCAGAGAGAGGTGTAAGAAAAGTTGGTGTCTTCAGAGGGTCCAAGATTCACTTCAGGAGTATGAAGCATGAAGTAGTTAGAAAATGGTGGCGGTGGGGGCAGTGGTGGAATATGTGACAAGTAAATGGGTAAATGGGTGGATAGACTGTGGTGGGCCTTACAGGCCAAGTTACGGTACTTGGATTGTGTCTCTAGGTGTTGGGAAGCCTGTTTTGAGGAGGAGAACCATGATTAGATCATTGTTTCTGGAAGATCACATAGACGGCTGCTTGAGAAATTCTTGTGAAAGTGTAAGAGCTGTATTAGGATTCTCTAGAGAAACAGAACCAATAGGATGGATGTGTTTGTGTGTCTGGAGAGAAAGAGAGCAAGAGACTGAAACACACACACAGATTGATTGATTGATTAATTGATTTTAAGGAATAGGATTCCCAGGTGGTGCTAGTGGTAAAGAACCTGCCTACCAATTCAGGAGACATAAGAGATGTGGGTTCAATCCCTGGGTCAGGAAGGTCCCCTGGAGGAGGGCATGGTAACCCACTCCAGTATTTTTCTTGGAGAGTCTCATGGACAGAGGAGCCTGGTAGACTACAGTCCATGGGGTTGCAAAGAGTTGGACACAGCTGAGGTGACTTAGCATGCACGCACATCACATGATTATGAAGGCTGACAAGTCCAAATCTATAGAGTGTGCCCACAGGCTGGAAACCCATGAGAAAACATCACCAATATTTTGGTTCAAGTCCAAAAGTCATCAGCATGGACGGTCATAGAAGAGCCGATGCTACAGTTCAAGTCTGAGTCCTTCTGCTGGCAGAATCTGTCTTACGCAGGGGAAATCAAGTCTTTCTATTCTGTTAAGGCCTTCAAGTGATTAACTAAGGCCTATTCACATTATGGTGACAATCTGCTGTACTCAAAGTCCACCAATTTAAATGTTAGTTGCATGCAAAACAGTATCATGGACATATCTAGAATAACGTTTGATTAAATATCTGGGAACTGAAACCTAGTCAAGTTGAAAAATAAAATTAATCATCTTAAAAATAGAGATAGGAGACTAGTTAGAAAGAATGACTGCAATAATCCAAGCTTGTAATTCAGAGCCTCAAAAACAGTAAACATTGCTGCTCTGCGGCTGCTAAGTCACTCAGTCGTGTTCAGCTCTTTGCAACCCCATGGACTGTATCCCAGCAGATGCCTCTGTCCATGGGATTCTCCAGGCAAGAATACTGAAGTGGATTGCCGTTTCCTTCACCACACATGCCATGTGCTAATGTGGCAGACTATACATTCTCAGTTGAGTGCTCATCAACTCATATTGGGAATATTTTGCAGGTTTTTTTTTTTTTTTTAAATTTTGTTGGGCTTCTTTCTGTGTCATTTGTGTGTTGTACAGGTGAACAGTTATAATTCATAATATTTGATAAAATATACTAGGGTACTGTGGAGAAGGCAATGGCACCCCACTCTAGCACTCTTGACTGGAAAATCCCAGGGACGGAAGAGCCTGGTAGGCAGTAGTCCATGGGGTTGCGAAGTGTCAGACACGACTGAGCGACTTCACTTTCACCTTTCACTTTAATGCATTGGAGAAGGAAATGGCAACCCACTCCAGTGTTCTTGCCTGGAGAATCCCAGAGACGGGGGAGCCTGGTGGGCTGCCGTCTATGGGGTCACACAGAGTCAGACATGACTGAAGTGACTTAGCAGCAGCAGCAGCTAGGGTACTGCTGGACTTGCCACAAAGACAGACTACATTTTGAGATTGCCAAGTGGAAATCAGTTGTTTTTTACATCTACAGATCTCAATAATCAGAAAAATCTTCCAACAAGATAAAATCATCCAAGTCCACCATAGTTACTGACCACAAGAGAGCTCCCTGTTTAAGGAATAACATATTGTAGGAGAAGATAAGGGCTTTCCTGGTAGCTCAGCTGGTAAAGACTCCACCTGCAAAGCAGGTGAACCTGGTTCAATTCCTGGGTTGGGAAGATTCCCTGGAGAATGGATAGGCTACCCACTCTAGTATTCTTGGGCTTCCCCAGTGGTTCAGATGGTAAAGAATCTTCCCACAATGTGGGAGATCTGGGTTCGATCCCTGGGTTAGGAAGATCATCTGGAGGAGGGCATGGCAAATCACTCCAGTATTCTTGACTGAAGAATCCCCATGGATAGAGGAGCCCGGCAGGCTATAGTCTATGAGGTCTCAGAGTCAGACATGACTGAGCTACTAAGCACAGGAGAAGATAATTATCTGTTAATAAAATTACGGACAACCAGAAATACCATGGGCCTTATTCATAAGAAGTACAAAGAGCATGTTAAACACCATCATTGAATGAAGCAAAGGAGTCATAGATTTTGAGTTCCTAAGGTTGACTTAGAAATTTAGATCTCATAATTTGCACAATACAGACATTATCAGTGTAAAATAAGTGCTGAAAATCTACTTTACAACTTGAATTTCTCATCTCCTCAAGGGAATTGTTAACAAGGTCATTCTCAGTGTCCACTCCCCAGTTCCTTCTCAATGTAGATTTTAAATGTCATTTACAGGAAATGTATGCCAGAGTATATTTCCCTTTTAACAAGAGAGAAGTTTCAAGCTTCTCAGGCTCATTTTACTTTCTTATTGGGCAGTAAGACTCTAGGGATTTTAGGCTGGATGAAGTTTATGACTATAAAGCATTTAGTGGTATCCAAGTTTTACTATCACCATTGCCAATTTTTCCATGTTTGAGGTAGAGCTGTGAACCTCATTGAATTTCTTTCTTCATTATTTATTTGACAATGCAAGCATTATTTATTAAATCATGTTTATTATATCATCTAAGTAAACAACTGCCTAGTAGGTATGTTGGAAATAAAAATAATATATTATGAAGATATTTCCATCAACTATAAATGCATTTTTCAGAGAGTTCTGTGGGCACTGACTTCACTATTTAGTAACTTGGTGACCTTAAGTAGATCTGTAAACTTTCAAACTCTTATATTAATATTTTCTCTTTCCTCAGTGGTATGTGTTGTAGAGAGGCTGCAATGATTAAATGTTCCTGAAAGGCTCTTCATAAACCTTAAAGGACTGTACAAATACAGTTAACAGTACAGATAGTAATCTCATTACAGGAAGCAGAGGATCATATATTCCAATGTGTAAAGTTTTTTTTTCCTCACTACACCAATGGACAAGTTAAAATGAATCAAAAGATTATTCTGGAAAAAAAAAAAAAAAAAAGATTATCCTGCCATAGGCTTAAAAGTAATCGGGATTGTCAGTGTTGGCAATGTTTTTGCCTTTTTCCAGAAGCAGGGTATATTTGAGCTGAAGGGAACCTTGGAAAGCATCCAATATAATGCCCTTAATACTCTCTTCTCCATTTTACCATAATGTAAAATTTAATGTGAACATAAAATAAAACTTTCTAGACAGTTTAAATGGATTTCTCTTTGAAAACTACATGTTAAAATGCATTTAGACTCTACTAGGACACAAATGAAGCCTGAAATTTTATATTCAAGATTAAGAATCAAACTTCCTAAGGGATTTTGGTAAGTGATGAGTGAAAAGGATTAAAATAGAAAGTTGTTGGGTATATCTAACCATAATATATATCTGACCATTACCATAATAATGTCTGGTCAAGTATTTCCACATAAAAAGGATATATAGCCACTGTCAAATAATATCTGACAGGTATGATGGTGAATGAAGCTGCAGAAAATATGGAGAACATCAGTGAAATTTCTAATTCTATGTTATACCATATTGTTCATAGGGTATATGCTTAATTGCAACCTTTCCAGTACACCAAACATGCTTATGAGTAGATATTCCCTATAATTAATCATAGTGGATGTAAAGAATGAAAAGTAATTATAACTATTAGCCTAAGTAAGACATGATGGGGGACAAAAAATTTTATAAAAAATAACATAAGCTGCATTCTTAAGGCAAATAAGTAGATTCTATTCAAATCTTCCTTTACTGTCAAATTTGCTAACATTTACAAAGATTTAAATTCCCTAAAATTTACAAAGAATAACCTAAAACACAATTATAAGAAAAAAAGAAATTCCTAGAACTCCTTAAACATGTATCATCTACTTTACCATGTTTGGAAAGAGAAACATTGAAAGTTAAATAAATATTTTAATACTGAGAACAGAATATAAAGGAGCAGTGAAGGCTTACATTCATGACTTTTTTTAGCACTATGCTCTATGATGGAGTCACCATTTCGCCCATCAACTAAGAGGAGTAAATTAGAATAAAGCAATGTTCTATGCAATGCAATGATCTATAAAGTATTAAAGGAGTGCTGATATTCTGCTTCAGTTCCAATTGGTATAAACTTGAATTGGACTGGTCAAATCTCCTGTAAGGATAGCTCAGAAGATAATTTCTCTGTAATACTGTGGGTCAGAGGAGTATTATAAGGGGTGTTCCTTTAAGCAACGGGAAAAAGAGTCAAAGAGGAATTGTGAAAGGACAAGTCATAAAGAAATGGATGACAGTGATATTAGCTTTGGAAAAGAAAAGAGACTGCTTCCTCTGAAGACAGAACAAAGGAGCAGAGCCAAAGAGAGGATACATTATATATTTATAGTAAAAATACATTGTGACTGCTCAAAAATGTTCATTTGAATAGAGAGGACTTGGTGGAACCTAGACCAGAGAACTATTATCTGAGTAAAGAGTAGGTCTTATGGTCAAGGATGTATATTGTCACCTGTTTATGTAACTTATATGCAGAGTACATTATGCAAAATGCTAGGCTGGATGAAGCACAAGCTAGAATCAAGATTACCAGGAGAAATATCAATAACCTCAGATACGCAGATGACACCAACCATATGGCAAAAAGTGAAAAAGATCTATAGAGCCTCTTGATGAACGCGAAAGATGAAACTGAAAAAGTTGGCTTAAAACTCAACATTCATAAAATTAATAGCATGGCATCTGGTCCCATCACTTTATGGCAAATAGAGGAAACAATGAGGAAACAATGGAAACAGTGAAAGACTTTATTTTTGGGGGCTCAAAAATCACTGCAGATGGTGAAGGCAGCCATGAAATTAAAAGATGACTGCTCCTTGGAAGAAAAACTATGACCAACCTAGACACCATATTAAAAAGCAGAGACATTATTTAATTGACAAAGGTCTGTCTAGTCAAAGCCATAGTTTTTCTGGTAGTCAAGTATGGATGTGAGAGTTGGACTATAAAGAAAGCTGAGTGCTAAGATTGATGTTTTTGAACTATGGTGTTGGAGAAGACTGAACTAAAGTCAACTACGGTGAAGGAGAAGAGATGGAGGAAAACTTGGTGTTTCTGAGTGTTAGTTCAGTTCAATTCAGTTGCTCAGTCATGTCTGACTCTTTGTGACCCCATGAATCACAGCACGCCAGGCCTCCCTGCCCATCACCAACTTCCAGAGTTCACTCAAACTCATGTCCATCGAGTCAGTGATGGCCATCCAGCCATCTCATCCTGTCATCCACTTCTCCCCCTGCCCCCAATCCCTCCCAACATCAGAGTTTTTTCCAATGAGTCAACTCTTCTCATGAGGTGGCCAAAGTATTGGAGTTTCAGCTTTAGCATCATTCCTTCCAAAGAAATCCCAGGGCTGATCTCCTTCAGAATGGACTGGTTGGATCTCCTTGCAGTCATGGTTTGAAATAGTGACTGCGAGTCATACAACATGGAAGAAAATACTAGAAGAGAACAGAAAGGGTGGTGGGGAGTTCTGAGGGTCCAGCTGAGATTAGAAATCAAACGGTATGTTTTCACTCAGTCCAGTTCAGTCACTCAGTCATCTGACTCTTTGCAACCCCATAGACTGCAGAACGCCATGCTTCCCTGTCCATCACCAACCCCTGAAGCCTACTCAAACTCATGTCCATTGAGTTGGTGATGCCATCCAAAAATCTCATCCTGTGTTGTTCCTTCTCCTCCCACCTTCAATCTTTCCCAGCATCAGGGTCTTTTCCAATGAGTCAACTCTTCGCATCAGGTGGCCAAAGTATCAGAGTTTCACTTTCAGCATCAGTCCTTCCAATGAATATTCAAGACTGATTTCCTTTAGGATTGACTGGTTTGATCTCCTTGCAGTCCAAGGGACTCTCAAGAGTATTCTCCAACACCACAGTTCAAAAGCATTAATTCTTTGATGCTCAGCTTGTGCTTCATCCAGCTCAGCATTTCTCATGATGTAATTGCATATAAGTTAAATAAGCAGGATGACAATATACAGCCTTAACGCACTCCTTTCCCGATTTGGAACCAGTCTGTTGTTCCATATCCAGTTCTAACTGTTGCTTCCTGAGCTGTGTACAGATTTCTCAAGAGGCAGGTCAGGTGGTCTGGTATTCCCATCTCTTTAACAGTTTTCCATAGTTTGTTGTGACCCACACAGTCCAAGGCTTTGGCGTAGATGCTTTTCTGGAACTTTGATAATTTTTCGATGATCCAATGGATGTTGGCAATTTGATCTCTGGTTCCTCTGCCTTTTCTAAATCCAGCTGGAACATCTGGAAGTTTATGGGATACATACTGCTGAAGTCTGGCTTGGAGAATTTTGAGCATTACTTTGCTAGCGTGTGAGATGGGTGCAATTGTGCGGTAGTTTGAACATTCTTTGGCATTTGAAAATTCTTTGCATTGCTTTGGGATTGGAATGAAAACTGGATCTTTTCCAGTCCTGTGACCACTGCTGAGTTTTCCAAATTTGCTGGCATATTGAGTGCAGCACTACCACAGCATCATATTTAGGATTTGAAATAGCTCAACTGGAATTCCATAACCTCCACTATCTTTGTTTGTAGTGATGCTTCCTAAGGCCCTCTTGACTTCACATTTCAGGATGTCTGGCTCTAGGTGAGTGATCCCATCATCGTGGTTATCTGGGTCATGAAGATCTTTTTTGTATAGTTCTGTGTGTTCTTGCCACCTTTTCTTAATATCTTCTGCTTCTGTTAGGTCCATACCATTTCTTTCCTTTTTTTGTGCCCATCTTTGCATGAAATATTCCCTTGTTAGTTCTAATTTTCTTGAAGAAATCTCTAGTTTTTCCCATTCTATTTTTTCTATTTCTTTGCATTGATCACTGAGGAAGGCTTTATTATCTCTCCTTGCTATTCTTTGGAACTCTGCATTCAAAGGGTATATCTTTCCTTTCTCCTTTGCCTTTCACTTCTCTTCTTTTATCAGCTATTTGTAAGGCCTCCTCAGACAACCATTTTGTCTTTTTGCATTTATTTTTCTTGGGGATGGTGTTGATCACTGCCTCTTGTACAATGTCATGAACCTCCACCCATAGTTCTTCAACCCGTGAATTTATTTCTCACTTCCACTGTATAATCGTATTGGATTGATTTAGGTCATATCAGATTGGTCTATTGCTTTTTCCTACTTTTTTCAATTGAAGCCTGAATTTGGCAATAAGGAATTCATAATCTGTGCCACAGTCAGCTCCAGGTCTTCTTTTTGCTGACTGTATAGAGCTTCTCCATCTTTGGCTGCAAAGAATATAATCAATCTGATTTCGGTATTGACCATCTGGTGATAACCATGTGTCAAGTCTTCTCTTGTGTTGTTGGAAGAGGGTGTTTGCTATGACCAGTGTGTTCCTTTGGCAAAACTCTCTTATCCTTTGGCCTGCTTTGTTTTGTACTCCAAGACCAAATTTGCCCATTACTCCAGATATCTCTTGACTTCCTATTTTTGTCCCCTATAGTGAAAAGGGCATCTATTTTGGGTGTTAGTTCTAGAAAGCTCTTCATAGAACCGTTCAACTTCAGCTTCTTCAGCATTACGGGTCAGGGCATAGACTTGGATTACTGTGATATTAAATGGTTTGCCTTGGAAATGAACAGAGATCATTCTGTTGTTTTTGAGATTGCATCAAAGTACTGCATTTTGGACTCTTTCGTTGCCTCTAATGGCTGCTCCATTTCTTCTAAGGGATTCTTGCCCACAGTAGTAGATATAATGGTCATCTGAGTTAAGTTCACCCATTCAAGTTCATTTTAGTTCACTGATTCCTAAAATGTTGACATCCACTCTTGCCATCTCCTGTTTGACCACTTCCACTTTGCCTTGATTCACAGACCTAACATTCCAGGTTCTTATGCAGTATTGCTCTTTACAACATTGGACTTTACTTCCATCACCTGTCACATCCACAACTAGGTGTTGTTTTTGCTTTGGTTCCAGCTCTTCATTCTTTGTGAAGTTATTTCTTCACTGATCTCCAGTAGCATATTGGGCACCTACCAACCTGGGGAGTTCATTTTTCAGTATCCTATCATTTTGCTTTTCATGCTGTTCATGGGGTTGGCAAGTCAAGAATACTGAAGTGGTTTGTCATTCCCTTCTCCAGTGGACTACACTTTATCAGAACTCTCCACCACGACCTGTCCATCTTGGTTGGCCCTACATGGCATAGTTCATAGTTTCATTGCGTTAGACAAGGCTGTGGTCCATGTGATCAGTTTGGTTAGTTTTCTGTGATTGTGGTTTTCATTCTGTCTGCCCTCTGATGGATACGCTTATGGAATCTTCCTGATAGAAGAGACTGACTAAGGAGGAAACTGTCTTGTTCTGATGGGTGGGGCCATGCTCAGTAAATCTTTAATCCAATTTTCTGTTGACTATGTTTGCACTTCAGTTCAGTTCAGTTCAGTTGCTCAGTCGTGTCTGACTCTTTGTGACCCCATGAATCGGAGCACACCAGGCCTCCCTGTCCATCACCAACTCCCAGAGTTCACTCAGACTCACGTCCATCGAGTCAGTGATGCCATCCAGCCATCTCATCCTCTGTCGTCCCCTTCTCCTCCTGCCCAAAATCCCTCCCAGCATCAGTCTTTTCCAGTGAGTCAACTCTTCGCATGAGGTGGCCAAAGTACTGGAGTTTCAGCTTTAGCATCATTCCTTCCAAAGAAATCCCAGGGCTGATCTCCTTCAGAATGGACTGGTTGGATCTCCTTGCAGTCCAAGGGACTCTCAAGAGTCTTTTCCAACACCACAGTTCAAAAGCATCAACTCTTTGGCGCTCAGCTTTCTTCACAGTCCAACTCTCACATCCATACATGAGAGCTAAAGTAATATGAACTGCTCATGGTAAGTAAACACCCAACAAGGTCAAGAAATGAACCATAATCAGGCTCAAGCCAGATAAGGAATAAATAACTGCAGAAAAAGTCTCAGAGCTTAAGAGGCCAGCGAGAGTCTTTAGAAGTGATGAGAAGTGTCAGGGTGGAGGCTGGATCATGTTATGGGTATAGTCAAAAACGAGAAGGTCTAGACACACTAAGTTAAGTTAGAAATCAATAAGAAAAAAGGAAGAAGGAAAGAAATAGCCTTTTTATATGATCCCGTGGACTGTAACCTACCAGGCTCCTCCAGGATTTTCCAGGCAAGAGTACTGGAGTGGGTTGCCATTGCCTTCCCCAGGGGGTATAAGAATAACATTCACAAGAAAAAAAAAAAGAATAACACTCAATGAACACATTTATTTATCAACAATAATAAAAATACAGCATGTCAAACTTGTCAGATGAAGCTAAAATCATTCTTGGGAAAAACAACAACAACAACTGTGTCCTTAAAAGTATTTGTTAGGAAAAAAAAAGTTGAAAGTTAATGATAATAATGGAATAGAAAAAAACAGTAAGTTAAACAGAAGTCTGATGTTATTTTGTATATACAAAGATGAAATATCACTTAATAAATGAATTTAACTTTCTTGGATATAAGGTCAATATACAAAAATTATTTCTAAAGATAGGTAATGAAATAATAAAGAAAATATTTAGGAAAAACAATTTTAAATGTATAAAATAAATTCAATAAATATTTGGATCTCTATATATAAAGTATAAATAATTGTTAAATAAAAGAAGGAGTATATCATGCTTGTGAATTTGAAGATTCAATGTTGTAAAGATGCCAACTCTCTTCAAATTGTTTTATAAGTTTAATGCAAGTCCAATAAAATAAAAAGATTTATTTATTTGTGCTTATTGTTAGAACTTGACAAGTTGACTTTAAAATTTATATGGAAATCAATGAGAAAAGGATAGCTAAAATATTCTTGAATAATAATGATGGGGAGGACTTTCTCAATCAGATATCAAGTGTGAGTTTGAAACTACACTAATTAAAACTAATACTGTTTCATGGATGGAAAAATTTACCATTGAAGCACTCAGAAGCCTGTTAGAGATCCATGCATATATAGATACTGGATTTATGAAAAGGTGCACAACAGAACAGTGGAGAAAGAAATATCTTCATAATAAATTCATTTGACCCCTACTCACATCATAAAACAATCATTTCCAAAAAAAAAAAAAATTGTGTCACAATATTAAAGGTAAAATAAACCACCAAAATAATGTATTAGAATAATTTCATAATCTTGGAGTGCAGGAAAAATTTCGTAGACTTAAAAAATATAAAACCTATAGAAATGGATAAAAGATACATAAAAATACAAACACGTAATAGTTTCAGATAAATTAGACTTTAGTGGATCACAATAAACTGTGGAAAATTCTGAAAGAGATGGGAATACCAGACCACCTGACCAACCTCTTGAGAAACCTATATGCAAATCAGGAAGCAACAGTTAGAACTGGACATGGAACAACAGACTGGTTCCCAATAGGAAAAGGAGTACATCAAGGCTGTATATTGTCACCCTGCTTATTTACTTTATATGCAGAGTACATCATGGAAAACGCTGGGCTGGAAGAAGTACAGGGTGGAATCAAGATTGTCGGGAGAAATATCAATAACCTCAGATATACAGATGACACCACCCTTATGGCAGAAAGTGAAGAGGAACTCAAAAGCCTCTTGATGAAAGTGAAAGAAGAGAGTGAAAAGGTTGGCTTAAAGCTAAACATTCAGAAAACGAAGATCATGGCATCTGGTCCCATCACTTCATGGGAAATAGATGGGGAAACAGTGGAAACAGTGTCAGACTATTTTTTTGGGCTCCAAAATCACTGCAGATGGTGATTGTAGCTGTGAAATTAAAAGATGCTTACTCTTTAGAAGGAAAGTTATGACCAACCTAGATAGCATATTGAAAAGCAGAGAAATTACTTTGCCAACAAAGGTCCGTCTAGTCAAGGCTATGGTTTTTCCAGTGGTCATATATGGATGTGAAAGTTGGACTGTGAAGAAAGCTGAGCACTGAAGAATTGATGCTTTTGAACTGTATGCTGGAGAAGACTCTTGACAGTCCCTTGGACTGCAAGGAGATAAAACCAGTACATCCTAAAGGAGACCAGTCCTGGGTGTTCATTTGAAGGACTGATGCTGAAACTCCAATACTTTGGCCACCTCATGCAAAAAGTTGACTCATTGGAAAAGATCCTGATTCTGGGAGGGACTGGGGGCAGGAATAGAAGGGGACGACAGAGGATGATATACCTGGATGGCATCACCGACTCGAGGCACATGAGTTTGGGTGAACTCCAGGAGTTGGTGATGGACAGGGAGGCCTGGTGTGCTGTGATTCATGGGGTCGTGGAGAGTCAGACACGACTGAGTGACTGAACTGAACTGAACTGAATATTATGAACTTCTTCACTGGACAAAGTTAAGAAAGTTAAAAGGAAAGTTACAAGGCTTGGAGAAGATACTTTCAATACATGCAATAAACACAGTAAACAGGCCTCTTAGCAATCATTAAAAAAAAGACCATCAATCCAACAGGGGCAATAAAAAAGGGGCAAGATATTTGAATGGACCATTAATAGAGGATATCCAAATAGTTGGTAAACATATGAAGAGATACTCAGTTCCAGTACTGAAAGAAATCACAAAGAGATAACGTGACTCAGTATGATGGCTAAAATTAAAACCACTGACATATCACATATTTCATATGTTGATGACTATATGGAACAACTAAAGTGCTCATCAATAAATAATACAATAGAAAAATCAAATCACACTATATTTCTACAATGAAAGCATATTCAGCAATAAAAATTAAAAAAAAAACTACAACTATTTGCAAAAATGTGAAATCTCATAAGTGTCAAAAAAGAAGCCAAACACAAAACAAGGCATATATGTATTAAAGTTCATATTTAAACTTGATATAAAGCTCTAAATCAAGTCTATTGGAAGTCTCCTGTAAGAAGTCATGGCAGTGAACATTTTTAGGAAGGAAGGGGAAGAGTCATAATTGAAAAAGAACCAAAGAAAGGCTCTCAGGGTAGCGGCTATGTCCTATCTCTTGACTAGGATGGTGGTTACATACAGTATTCACTTCGTAAAAATGCCTTCAGCTGTAAATTTGTTTTGTGCACTTCTCTATATGTGTTATACTTCAACAACAACAAAAATGTTAAAAAAAAAAAAAAGAACATGTGAATGGGATTTTTGACAGCGTATTTCTTACAATGTGATAAATTTCAAATGCAATTTCCCATATCTATCATAAGAAATAACCTTTTGTGGAATTGTAACCTTAGATTTTAACTTTAGAGGAGATTTAGAGGAGAGTTAAAAAGTTGGTTTAAGGCTCAACATTCAGAAAACAAAGATTATGGCATCCGGTCCCATTACTTCATGGCAAATAGATGGAGAAACAGTGGACACAGTGTCAGACTTTATTTTTTTGGGCTCCAAAATCACTGCAGATGGTGACTGCAACAATGAAATTAAAAGACTCTTACTTCTTGGAAGAAAAGTTATGAACAACCTAGACAGAATATTAAAAAGCAGAGTCATTACTTTGCCAACAAAGGTCCGTCTAGTCAAGGCTATGGTTTTTCCAGTGGTCATGTATGGATGTGAGAGTTGGACTGTGAAGAAAGCTGAGCAGCAAAAAATTGATGCTTTTGAACTGTGGTGTTGGTGAGCACTCTTGAGGGTCCCTTGGACTTCAAGGAGATCCAACCAGTGCATCCTAAAGAAAATCAGTCCTGAATGTTCATTGGAAGGACTGATGTTGAATACTTTGGCCACCTGATGTGAAGAACTGACTCATTTGAAAAGACCCTGATGCTGGGAAAGATTGAAGGCGAGAAGAGAAGGGGACGACAGAGGATGAGGTGGTTGGATGGCATCACCGACTCAATGGACATGAGTTTGAGTAAACTCTAGGAGTTGGTGATGGACAGGGAGGCCTGGCGTGCTGCAGTCCATGGGGTTACAAAGAGTCGGATACGACTGAGCAACTGAACTGAACTGAACTGAACCTTAGATTTTAGAATCTTGACTTATTAAAAAAGAAGAAAATGAGGGCTCATAAAAAAAACAAAACAAAATGACTACTGCATGTGTTATAATTCTTCAGAGCAGCTACTCTAGGTGTCTCTCTCCTTTTCACCCACAGATAGCCCAGGCCTGCTAATATTTCTAAGAAGCCCAAGGCTGTTCACCAGTGGCTCAACTTTTTGGTCAGCTTGACCACCACTAAAATGTAGATAAGGGTCACAGCAGGACAGGATGAAGCCAGGCTCCATTAAAAATATTAATAAAAGTAGAGCACCAATTTATTAAATGAAAATCCTCTGATCTGTTCACTGCTTCAAACAGCTGTTATTCTATATCCTACTGAGGGCCTTGGGACCCAATGACACTAGCAGGTCTGCCTCTGTGCACAATTCTCTCAGCTGGTCAAATAAACAGCTCTCCTCTCCTCCTGTAGACAAGGCAGGGTTGCTCTCAGCTGTCAAGCTCAAATAATCCCCTTCAAACAAAATCCCTGGCAAGTTCAAAGAAAACACACCAAACCCCACTGCTTTGAGGGATATGGTCACTGAGAATCAGCTACAGGAGCAGAAACAGAAAAATGCCTCTGAAGATGAAACAATAACAAACCAAGCATTATTACAATATTTTTTTCCATATCCAGTGACATTTTGCAAAAATCAACTCCAGTCCCTAGTGTTCCAGTCCTTTCTTTTCTACTAGGTTTCAAATTCTTATAGCTGAGGTTCAAGTTAGTAGCAGAAAATTCTACATATATGTGTGTGCGTGTGTGTATGCTGTGCTGTGCTTAGTCGCTCAGTCATGTCTGACTCTTTGTGACCTCATGGAATAGCCCACCAGGCTCCTCTGTCCATGGGGATTTTCCAGGCAAGAATACTAGAGTGGGTGGCCATGCCCCCTTCCAGGGGATCTTCCCAACCCAGGGATCAAACCCAGATCTCCCACATTGCTGGCGAATTCTTTACCATCTAAACCCCTAGGGAAGCCCAAGAATACTGGAGTGGGTAGCCTACCCCTTCTCCAGGGGAACTTCCAAGTCCAGGAACTGAACTGGGTCTCCTGCATTGCAGACAGATTCTTTATAAGCTGAGCTACCAGGGAAGCATATATATATGCTTTGGTTCAGTCACTCAGTTGTATTGAACTCTTTGCAACCCCATGGACTGCAGCATGCCAGGCCTCCCTGTCCATCACCAACTCCTGGAGTTTACTCAAATGACTGTCCATTGAGTTGGTGATGCCATCCAACCATCTCATCCTCTGTCGTCCCCTTCTCCTCCTGCCCTCAATCATTCCTAGCATCAGGGGCTTTTCAAATGAGTTGACTCTTCGCATCAGGTGGCCAAAGTATTGGAGTTTCAGCTTCAGCATTAGTCCTTCCAGTGAACACTCAGGACTGATCTCCTTTAGGATGGACTAGTTGGATCTCCTTGCAGTCCAAGGGACTCTCAAGAGTCTTCTCCAACACCACAGCTCAAAAGCATCAATTCTTTGGCACTCAACTTTCTTTATAGTCCAACTCTCATATCCATACATGACTACTGGAAAAACCATAGCCTTGACTAGGTGGACCTTTGTTGGCAAAGTAACGTCTCTGTTTTTTAATATGCTGTCTAGGTTGTTCATAACTTTTCTCCCAAGGAAAGAAGAAATTTAATTTAAGATGAAATTTTAATTTCATGGCTGCAGTCACCATCTGCAGTGATTTTGGAGCCCCCCAAAATAAAGTCTGTCACTCTTTCCACTGTTTCCCCATCTATTTGCCAACACTGGGACCAGATGCTATGATCTTACTTTTCTGAATGTTGAGCTTTTTAAGCCAACTTTTTCTTCTCCTCTTTCACTTTCATCAAGAAACTCTTAAGTTCTTTTTGCTTTCTGCCATTAGGGTGGTGTCATCTGCATATCTGAGGTTATTGATATTTCTCCCGGCTATCTTGATTCCAGCTTGTGCTTCATCCAGCCCAGCAATATAATTTTAATAATCAGGGTGACAATATACAGCCTTGACGCACTCCTTTCCCTATTTGGAACCAGTCTGTTATTCTATGGCCAGTTTTAACTGTTGCTTCCTGACCTGCATACAGATTTTCCAAGAGGCAGGTCAGGTGGTCTGGTATTCCCATCTCTTGAAGAATTTTCCACAGTTTGAGGTGATCCACCATCCAAGGCTTTGGCATAGTCAATAAAGCAGAAATAGAGGTTTTTCTGGAACTCTCTTGCATTTTCAACGATCCAGCAGATGTTGGCAGTTTGATCTCTGGTTCCTCTGCCTTTTCTAAAACCAGCCTGAACATCCAGAAGTTCAAGGTTCACACACTGTTGAAGCCTGGCTTTGAGAATTTTGAGCATTACTTTGCTAGTGTGTGAGATGAGTGGAATTGTGCGGTAGTTAGAGCATTTTTTGGCTTTGCCTTTCTTTGGTATTGGAATAAAAACTGACCTTTTCCAGTCCTGTGGCCACTGCTAAGTTTTCCAAATTTGCTGGCATATTGAGTGTAGCACTTTTACAGCATCATCTTTTAGGATTTGAAATAACTCAACTGGAATTCCATCACCTCCACTAGCTTTGTATATATATGTATAAAACACACACACATAATTTGAACACAATATAACCAAATCACAAAAGAAACTAGGTAGATTACATGTCAAAACACACTTTGACCCTCATTCTAATAATTTGGGGAGATGAAAAAATATTAAACAACTGATAATGCACAAATACCACATAGAATTTATCTACATACTTTGTAAGTGATAGAATAAATGGATTATTATTTTTCAAGATTTGGATATGTTTCTCAATTCTTGTTAGTTATCACAGTCTTTCTCTTTATTCCCAGAAACTCTATCTTAAAAGGACAACTGACATTGTCTATCTATTGAATATCTATGTATCATCTAACTATGCTTGAAAAAATGAGGTCCAATATTCAGCTCATTTAGAAGGCAAGATTGAATATGTGTTTCAGTGGATGAATAATGCCAATAATGCCAACACAGCATAAGTGATTTAAAATGTCATGCTACTGTGCAAATATCACACGACTGCTTATATCTATCATTTGATTTCTGCTTTTACTCAGAATGAACTTCCTGACTTGATTTTAATAGGCACGATATGACTTATTTCCCAATCCCATTCAGCTATAAAATTTCAGAATTAAAAGACTTCTGATTATCTCACAAGATTATTTTAAGAATAAATGTGATAACTTGCCAGAAAGCATTTGAATTTGTTGGAGCAATGGTAATGCGTAAAAGAAGTGTGATACTACAATGGCTTTGGGTTTCACGTGGTGATCCTGAGTCTTATATTTACCTGGGTAGGATGTCTTGGGCTTCCCTATCAGTGGAATGCCATCCTTAACTGTATGTCCTGTGAGAGAGAAGTGTACAGAGAAGAACACTCAACCAGAAGTCAGGAGACTCCAGTGTATGTCATGGCTCTACTTCCAACCAGGGTAAATTTTTATAAAACTCTTCGTGTCTCTGAGCATCTGGTATCTTATTTTAAAATGAGGTTGAACTAGGTATTACATGAACTTGGCAGTAGCTTCCAGCTTCAGCATTCTGTAATTCTATGATTCAGGGTGATTCTTCATACTCAAGAAGGTAAGAAATTGTTTTTGAAAGTAAACAGAAGAATGGTGGTTAGGCGTTAAGCTTCTACTTTCACTGAAATGCCTACTCCCATAAAATAAAGTGAATTTAGCTTTGATGGTAACTTGGGATTTGAGAAAAGCCTTCCCAATTACCCCAGCACATTATCATATTTATCTCCCTCAACTCACCATAATCTGTATCTTTTTCTCCATTAAAAAAAAATTACCTTCTCAAATAGAGTTTAGGCTGTCTTGCTTACTGTGGAATGTTTAGTGCTGAGAGCAAAGCTTAGCAAATGATAGGGCTCAAAAACATGTGTTACTGTTGTGTTTAAAATACATATCAACAATGACCCACTGTATAGTACAAAGAACTCTGCTCGATGTTATGTGGCAGCCTGGATGGGGGCAGGGGGGAGTTTGAGAGAGAATGGAGACAGGTATATGTATGACTGAGTCCCTTCACTGTTCACCTGAAACTTGCAACATTGTTAATCAGCTATGCCAAGTTGCTTCAGTCTTATCTGACTCTGCAACCTTATGGACTGTAGCCTACCAGGCTCCCCGGACCCTGGGATTCTCCAGGCAAGAACACTGGAGTGGGTTTCCATGCCCTCCTCCAGGGGATCTTCCCAACCCAGGGACCAACCATGTATCTTACGTCTCCTGCATTGACAGGTGGGTTCTTTACCACCAGTGCCACCTGGGAAGCCTCTTAATTGGCTATACCTCAATACAAAATAAAAGTTAAAAAAAAAACCGAACGTGTTCAATAACTTAATACATACCAGGATCATTTAAAAAAGTGTAGCATAAGGCTAGATCTGTTTAAGAGAAAGATGTCTAGTGAATACTAGTACATTCAACACTTGACTTTACTTAGACATGTCAAAAGGAAAGATGATGCACTGGAATTAGATCAATAAAATACATCTAGAAGGATTTCTAGTTTAAATCACTTTTTCCAGGTCACTGGAAAGTACACGGCTTGTGTGACAAGGTTTTGCAGTAATACAAGGAGAATAGGCTTCCCAAGTGGCACTGGTGGTAAAAAACCCACCTGTCAATGCAGGAGATGTAAGAGACATGAGTTCGGTCCCGTAGTCGGGAAGATCCCCTGGAGGAAGGCATGGCAACCTACTCCAGTATTCTTGCCTGGAGAATCCCAGAGATGGGGGAGCTTGGTAGGCTACAGTCCATAGGGTTGCAGAGTCAGACACGACTGAAGCAACATAGCTGATTAACAATGTGAAAAAAAAAAAAAAAAAAAAAACAATGTCGTGAGTTACAGGAGAACAGTGAAGGGACTCAGCCATACATATATATGTATCCTTTCAGATCAGATCAGATCAGTCGCTCAGTCGTGTCCGACTCTTTGTGACCCCATGAATCACAGCACACCAGGCCTCCCTGTCCATCACCAACGCCCGGAGTTCACTGAGACTCACGTCCATCAAGTCAGTGATGCTATCCAGCCATCTCATCTTCTGTCGTCCCCTATTCCTCTTGCCCCCAATCCCTCCCAGCATCAGAGTCTTTTCCAATGAGTCAACTCTTCACATGAGGTGGCCAAAGTACTGGAGTTTCAGCTTTAGCATCATTCCTTCCAAAGAAATCCCAGGGCTGATCTCCTTCAGAATGGACTGGTTGGATCTCCTTGCAGTCCAAGGGACTCTCAAGAGTCTTCTCCAACACCACAGTTCAAAAGCATCAATTCTTCGGCGCTCAGCCTTCTTCACAGTCCAACTCTCACATCCATACATGACTACTGGAAAAATCATAGCCTTGACTAGACGGACCTTTGTTGGCAAAGTAATGAATCTGCTTTTGAATATGCTATCTAGGTTGGTCATAACTTTCCTTCCAAGGAGTAAGTGTCTTTTAATTTCATGGCTGCAGTCACCATCTGTAGTGATTTTGGAGCCCAGAAAAATAAAGTCTGACACTGTTTCCACTGTTTCCCCAGTCTATTTCCCATGAAGTGATGGGACCAGATGCCATGATCTTCATTTTCTGAATGTTGAGCTTTAAGCCAACTTTTTCACTCTCCACTTTCACTTTCATCAAGAGGCTTTTGAGTTCCTCTTCACTTTCTGCCATAAGGGTGGTGTCATCTGCATATCTGAGGTTATTGATATTTCTCCCGGCAATCTTGATTCCAGCTTGTGTTTCTTCTAGTCCAGCGTTTCTCATGATGTACTCTGCATATAAGTTAAATAAACAGGGTGACAATATACAGCCTTGACGAACTCCTTTTCCTATTTGGAACCAGTCTGTTGTTCCATGTCCAGTTCTAACTGTTGCTTCCTGACCTGCATACAGATTTCTCAAGAGGCAGATCAGGTGGTCTGGTATTCCCATCTCTTGAAGAATTTTCCACCATTTATTGTGATCCACACAGTCAAAGGCTTTGGCATAGTCAATAAAGCAGAAATAGATGCTTTTCTGGAACTCTCTTGCTTTTCCATGATCCAGCGGATGTTGGCAATTTGATCTCTGGTTCCTCTGCCTTTTCTAAAACCAGCTTGAACATCAGGAAGTTCATGGTTCACATATTGCTAAAGCCTGGCTTGGAGAATTTTGAGCATTACTTTATTAGCATGTGAGATGAGTGCAATTGTGCGGTAGTTTGAGCATTCTTTGGCATTGCCATTTGTTGGGATTGGAATGAAAACTGACCTTTGCCAGTCCTGTGGCCACTGCTGAGTTTTCCAAATTTGCTGGCATATTGAGTGCAGCACTTTCATAGCATCATCTCTCAGGATTTGGAATAGCTCAACTGGAATTCCGTCACCTCCACTAGCTTTGTTCTTAGTGATGCTTTCTAAGGCCCACTTGACTTCACATTCCAGGATGTCTGGCTCTAGGTCAGTGATCACACCATCGTGATTATCTGGGTCGTGAAGATCTTTTTTGTACAGTTTTCTATGTATTCTTGCCATCTCTTCTTAATATCTTCTGCTTCTGTTAGGGCCATACCATTTCAGTCCTTTATCGAGCTCATCTTTGCATGAAATGTTCCTTTGGTATCTCTGATTTTCTTGAAGAGATCCCTAGTCTTTCCCATTCTGTTGTTTTCCTCTATTTCTTTGCATTGATTGCTGAAGTAAGGCTTTCTTATCTCTTCTTGCTATTCTTTGGAACTCTGTATTCAAATGTTTATATCGTTCCTTTTCTCCTTTGCTTTTCGCTTTTCTTCTTTTCACAGCTATTTGTAAGGCCTCCCCAGACAGCCATTTTGCTTTTTTGCATTTCTTTTCCATGGGAATGGTCTTGATCCCTGTCTCCTGTACAATGTCACGAACCTCATTCCATAATTCATCAGGCACTCTATCTATCAGATCTAGGCCCTTAAATCTATTTCTCACTTCCACTGTATAATCATAAGGGATTTGATTTAGGTCATACCTGAATGGTCTAATGGTTTTCCCTACTTTCTTCAATTTAAGTCTGAATTTGACAATAAGGAGTTCATGATCTGAGCCACAGTCAGCTCCTGGTCTTGTTTTTGCTGACTGTATAGAGCTTCTCCATCTTCGGCTGCAAAGAATATAATCAATCTGATTTCAGTGTTGACCATCTGGTGATGTCCATGTATAGAGTCTTCTCTTGTGTTGTTGGAAGAGGGTGTTTGTTACGACCAGTGCATTTTCTTCGCAAAACTCTATTAGTCTTTGCCCTGCTTCATTCCGTACTCCAAGGCCAAATTTGCCTGTCACTCCAGGTGTTTCTTGACTTCCTACTTTTGCATTCCAGTCCCCTGTAATGAAAAGAACATCTTTTTTGGGTGTTAGTTCTAAAAGGTCTGTAGGTCTTCATAGAACCATTCCACTTCACCTTCTTCAGCGTTACTGGTTGGGGCATAGACTTGGATTACTGTGATATTGAATGATTTGCCCTACAAATGAACAGAGATCATTCTGTCGTTTTTGAGATTGCATCCAAGTTCTGCATTTCGGACTCTTTTGCTGACCATGATGGCTGCTCCATTTCTTCTGAGGGATTCCTGCCCGCACTAGTAGATATAATGGTCATCTGAGTTAAATTCACCCATTCCAGTCCATTTCAGTTCGCTGATTCCTGGAATGTCGACATTCACTCTTGCCATCTCTTGTTTGACCACTTCCAATTTGCCTTGATTCATGGACCTGACATTCCAGGTTCCTATGCAATATTGCTCTTTACAGCATTGGACCTTGCTTCTATCACCAGTCACATCCACAGCTGGGTATTCTTTTTGCTTTGGCTCCATCCCTTCATTCTTTCTGGAGTTATTTCTCCACTGATCTCCAGTAGCATATTGGGCACCTAGTGACCTGGGGAGTTTCTCTTTCAGTATCCTATCATTTTGCCTTTTCATACTGTTCATGGGGTTCTCAAGGCAAGAATACTGAAGTGGTTTGCTATTCCCTTCTCCAGTGGACCACATTCTGTCTAATCTCTCTACCATGACCCGCCCATCTTGAGTTGCCCCACGGGCATGGCTTAGTTTCATTGAACTAGACAAGGCTGTGGTCCTAGTGTGATTAGAATGACTAGTTTTCTGTGAGTATGGTTTCAGTGTGTCCATTAACACAGATTAATTCAATATAAGGTTTTATTAAGCCTAGAATAATTACTTTTATTGATGGTGGCATGGTTTTAAAATATATATGCAAGCGAGATGCAAATTGCTACCAAAGAAATTCAGCTGAGTATTTGAATCAGCTTCATTTTGTACTAATGATATATTATAATATACAAATTGTTATATATTATATTTCAGAAAAATAATTTACATCACTGGACTTAAAACAAAATTTAAGACATAAGAAATGACTTCTGCATTTTTCTCAGCATCTGTGGCTTCAAACAACATGTGGGTCCTATTTGTTACTGCTATTTATTGTGTGAATCTATTTTTAAGGATCCCAAGTTTGGCAGAATTAAAAATATGAATATCATCTGCATTGCTCCAGACCACTCTATTACAGCATAGTAATTTGTATATAGGTCATCAGGATTTCTTAAAAAAGGGAATGTATAGTTTTATTTTATGTAGTCAGAGAATTCACTGTTCCATGATGCCTTTCTCAGGTCATCTTGAGAACTGATTGTCACACAATGATCCAATCAGCTGTTTGATTGATCGTATTCAGTTCATCCCTAGCACCTGGACGAAACATTTCAAGGTCAGGTTATTTCTGTCTGACACTGATGGACATGGCATGCAACATTGACGGATAAAAAGAGTTCATTATATTCAAAAACTGCCCCACAGCAAATACATCTCAATCGTTTTGCTTAAAGACTTACTGAGACTATCTAAAACTGAATTATGGTAACTCTGTAATTTCATCTGACAGCACTGTTTAGGGTGGAGCTGCATAGTGTGGACACTCAGTCAAATTACTGAAAATCATGATGGTAATAATGGTTCATTAAAGAATTGTAGTTTGGTGTTCAGAAAGTGATACGAATAGAGGGTTTGGAAAAACTAACACTGAAATGAGCACACAGCTTATGAACCCAGATAATAAGCATAGAGATCTAATATAATGCCATGCAATCTCACGTTTTAATACAAAAGTACATAACTGTGGAGGAGTCTTTGATTGTCCTCTAAACTGTCAGTTTCACACTCAAATTTATTTTTATATATTAGACCTTGTAGCTGAAGTACTCATGCCACTAATATTCATTGAGCACTTACTAAGGAATAGGTACTCTCCTAGAACTGGATATACACGTGTGTGTACATGTATATACCTACATACAGTTAATAGAAGTCGCTTCCTTGTTGGAACTGAAATTCTACTTGGCAGAGATAGATAATAAATATATTAATGAAATTAATTAAATCATGTGTTAGGAAGTAAGAGTGCTATAAAAACAAAGCAGAATAGTGTGGATGGGAATGCCTTGGTGTAAGGGATTCAATTTTAGAGAGATCAGTGTAAACCTTGTTAAAAATGACAGTGGAAGAGAGACTGAAAGTTTCTGTTGGAGGGAAGTCTATAACATCAGTGGGAAACATGTTCTATGTAGGCTGAATAGCCAGTGCACAGAGTAGGAAGCGAGACTGTACCTGACTTTTATGAGGGACAGTAAAGAGGTCAGTGTGACTGGAGCGCAGTGACACAGGGAATAGGAGTAGGGTATAAGATCAATTCTGTAGGACCTTGTAGACCATCATAAAGACACTGTCTTCTACTGCAAATGCAATGTGAGGTTAACACATGGAGGAGAGGTGTTGAGCAGAAGAGTGACTATATCTGAAGTACAATTTAATTTACTCATCTCACCATGAGTAAAAATAAATTATGGGGCTTCAGGTTAAGATGGAAGAAAGGAAAAGGGATATTCAGTTAGGAGTGAGATGTTAGTGGCTTGTACCCGAGTTTTAAACCACAACTGTTCATCTCACAGACATACTTTCTCTTCCTTGAAATCATATACTAATGTATCTGGAAAACTTCTAAAATGTTTTTCTAGTAGTTCTCACTATTGGAATCCATTAACTGATATAGATATAATTCATTTAACCTCACTATATCTCAGTTTTCTTATTTGTTCATAGGGTTAAAAACAGTGACTAATCCATATGATAATGATGTGAATTATATAAGAATATGTATGTATATTGATGAAAGTGAAAGAGGAGAGTGAAAAAGTTAGCTTAAAACTCAACATTCAGAAAACTAAGATCATGGCATCTGGCCCCATCACTTCATGGCAAATAGATGGGGAAACAGTGGAAAGAGTGACAGACTTTATTTTCTTGGGCTCCAAAATCACTGCAGATGGTGACTGCAGCCATGAAATTAAAAGACACTTGCTCCTTGGAAGAGAAGCTATGACAAGCCTAGACAGCATATTCAAAAGCAGAGACATTACTTTGACAACAAAGGTCCCTCTAGTCAAAGCTATGGTTTTTCCAGTAGTCAAGTATGAATGTGAGAGTTGGACAATAAAGAAAGCTGAGTGCCGAAGCACTGATGCTTTTGAACTGTGGTGTTGGTGAAGATTCTTGAGAGTCCCTTGGACTGCAAGGAGATCCAACCAGTCCATCCTAAAGGAAATCAGTCCTGAATATTCATTGGAAGGACTGATACTGAAGCTGAAACTCCAATACTTTGGCCACCTGATGCAAAGAACTGATTCAATGGAAAAGACCCTAATGCTGAGAAAGATTGAAGGCAGGAGGAGAAGGGGACAACAGAGGATGAGATGGTTGGATGGCATTACCAACTCAGTGAACATGAATTTGAGCAAGCTCTGGGGGTTGGTGATCGACAAGGAATCCTGGTGTGCTGCAGTCCATGGGGTTGCAAAGAGACAGACACAACTGGGCAACTGAACTGAACTGATGTATGTACACACACACACACACACACACACACAAAGCTATTGTAATTAAAACAGTATGACATTGATATAAAAACAGATACGTAGATCAGGGGAAAAGAATTAAGAGCAGAGAAATAAAATTAGACATACATGATCAATTAATTTATGAAAGGAGCTAAGAATATGCTCCAAGAAAAGGACAATGTTTTCAATAAATAGTATTGGAGAAACGGGACTGTCACAGCAAAAGAATGAAACTTGACCACTAGGTCACACCAGGGTCCCTGACATCTAGGCTGCACACTAGTACCAGTTTACAACCTGTTAGGAAGCAGGCCACACAGCAGGAGGTGAGCTGGCAAGTGAGCAAAGCAACATCTGCCTCTCCCCATTGCTGCCTGTTGCTCACATTATTGCCTGAACCATCCCGCCACTGTCCATGGAAAAACTGTGTTCTGAGAAATCATTTCCTGGTACCTAAAAGGTTGCGGACCACTGATCTATACCATACACAAAAATTAACTCAAAATGAATTAAAGACTTGAATATAAGACCTGAAAAAATAAAACTAGGTGAAAACATAGGTGGTAAGCTAGTTGATGTAAGTCTTGGTCATGATTTTTAAAAAATCCAACACCCAAAGCAAAAGTGACAAAAACAAAAAAAAGCAAAAATTTAAAAAAGCATCACTATATTATACCAAAAAGTTCTGTATAGCAAAACAAGCCACAAACAAAATGAAAAGGAAATCTAAAGTGGACAAAAATTCTTGGAAACTGTAAGAGGTTAATACCTAAAATATATAAAGAATTCATATAACTTAGTTCCGGAAAAACATCTATTTCTGCTTTATTGACTATGCCAAAGCCTTTGACTGTGTGGATCACAATAAACTGTGGAAAGTTCTGAAAGAGATGGGAACACCAGACCACCTGACCTGCCTCTTGAGAAACCTGTATGCAGGTCAGGAAACAACAGTTAGAACTGGACATGGAACAACAGACTGGTTCCAGATAGGAAAAGGAGTACGTCAAGGCTGTATATTGTTACCCTGCTTATTTAACTTATACGCAGAGTACATCATGAGAAATACTGGGCTGGAAGAAGCACAAGCTGGAATCAAGATTGCTGGGGGAAATATCAATAACCTCAGATATGCAGATGACACCACCCTTAAGGCAGAAAGTGAAGAGGAACTCTAAAGAGCCTCTTGATGAAAGTGAAAGAGGAGAATGAAAAGGTTGGCTTAAGGCTAAACATTCAGAAAACTAAGATCATGGCATCTGGCCCCATCACTTCATGGGAAGTAGACGGAAACAGTGGAAGCAGTGTCAGACTTTACTTTTTTGGGCCCCAAAATCACTACAGATGGTGATTGCAGCCATGAAATTAAAAGACGCTTACTCCTTGGAAGAAAAGCTATGACCAACCTAGATAACATATTAAAAAGCAGAGACATTACTTTGCCAACAAAGGTCCGTCTAGTCAAGGCTATGGTTTTTCTAGTGGTCATGTATGGATGTGAGAGTTGGACTGTGAAGAAAGCTGAGCACCAAAGAATTGATGCTTTTGAACTGTGGTGTTGGAGAAGACTCGAGAGTCCCTTGAACTGCAAGGAGATCCAACCAGTCCATTCTAAAGGAGATCACTCCTAGGTGTTAATTGCAAGGACTGATGCTAAAGCTGAAACTCCAGTACTTTGGCCACCTCATGCAAAGAGTTGACTCATTGGAAAAGACTCTGATGCTGGGAGGGATTGGGGGCAAGAGGAGAAGGGGACGACAGAGGATGAGATGGCTGGATGGCATCACTGACTCGATGGACGTGAGTCTGAGTGAACTCCGGGAGTTGGTGATGGACAGGGAGGCCTGGTGTGCTGTGATTCATGGGGTCGCAAAGAGTCAGACAAGACTGAGAGACTGAACTGAATGGCAAAAAAACGCCAAACAATCCAATTAAAAAATGAGCAGAAGACCTGAACATTTTTCCAAAGAACACATACAGGTGGTCAAGAGATACATGAAAATATATTCAAAAATCACTATCAGGTTAATTCAAATCATAGCCACAATAAGACATCACCTCATATTTATTATAAAATTGCTGATATTTCTATCTTCCAATATTTTAATAACTTACTTTGTGTCACTGTTACAATTATTCATTGAGTATTCAGTGAGACTCTCTTGTCTCTGTCTTGCAATTTATATTTTACAATAAATTTCTTTATGGGAAACTATTTGAATACTTTTAAATAGCTTCAGGAGATATAAAAATGACTTATTTCTGTTTTATAATAACTTTTTATGTATAAAAAGGAAAATAGAAAGCATCTACTTAAAAATAAATTAAGAATATGCTTTTATTTTATAATAAACAGGACCATAGTGTATATGAAGACCTAAAGGAAGTTATACAAATATTACTATACTTAAATACATTTTCCCAAGTTGGAACTCTAAATTCCCAAGAACTACTTTAGGTAAAATAGTAAGACATTTAAATACTATTGCTAAATAAAAAATATCTTCAAATTATTTATTTTTACAAAATGAAAATAGCATTATTATTTATAAAGGAAATAGAATTGACTAGAAGAAATATAAGCTTGATTTCAAAGTTCTAATGATGAAACACATTGGTCACAAACTTTAAGCAAGGAAAGTTATGATGAGAGCTTAGCTATTAAATTACAACCCTAGATTGCTGCATAGGGCCTCTTTTTGAGGACTTCAAGTCAGCAAAGTTATCAATTCTTTTATTAAATGCCCATCATTTAACTTCTTGTAGCAATTAATGTAGTACCTGACTCAGCTCCTCCTAAACTTGACAATCCTGAGTTTACAGAGAAAGTGCTAGAATGTGAAGATGAAAGAAATGTGTACACCTCTTAATTTAGTATAGAAACCTCAATTTTTATCCACAACGGATCCTGCTGGAAGCACTGAAAGAGCAGCAGTATAAATATGGGTTCACTCCAGCAGTGACAGATTCAATCATTCAGTAATTGTGTAATCACTTGAGGATTACACAATTAGCTTGAGGATCATTGATAGCTTATTTTACCAATGGATAAAAAGAATCCCTAAAATTATTATCATTTTTTAAAAGGAATTTTCCGTTGGTCTAATCATTAAGACTCTGCTCCCGATACAGGAATACAACCTAGGTCTCCTGCATTGTAGGCAGATTCTTTACCTCTGAGCCTGAGGGAAGCCCTCTCCCAATGCAAGGGTCATAGATGTGATCCTGAGTTGGGGGCTAGAGCCCATATTCCACACAATGAGGCCAAATAAATCAATAAATAAAATGAAAAGAAAAAAAAGAACCTTTTCTTCCAATTATCTTTCAATAATCTTCCAATTATCTTCCAATACAGTTTTAAGTAAATCAATACTTTGTTATAATATGTTTCTCTAGATATTTCTTCCATGGACAAAGTCCTTGAGGAATCAGTCATGTATTTCAAGTATCAGCAGAGCTTAGGAGACCAGCTGAGTTGCATTACTCTCAGCATTTTATTTATTCACAAGGAAATCTTGACTTAAATTAGCCAGATTCTGCTTTGTCGTCACTTGATTATCTAGATTTACACAGGGGTTGGAGAAGCTATTTTTGCAATTCAAAGATGCCAACTTGTCAAAAACTAAATCAAGGTGATTTTCATAAAGCCAGTTTTACATGAAGGGTTCTGGGCTTCTTCAAGAAATAACACACTATTTTTCTCTCCTTCTTTCATAGAGGTATAGGAATATCATTGTAGTAAATTATTACATGTACCTATTTTCATTTTTCTTGGATTATAAGTATCCATACTGTCAGGAGATCAAGCCAGTCAGCCCTAAAATAAATCAGTCCTGAATATTCATTGGAAGGACTGATGCTGAAGCTGAAGCTCCAAGCTTTGGCCACCTGATGTGAAGAGCTGACTCACTGGAAAAGACCCTGATGCTGGGAAAGATTGAAGGCAGGAGGAGAAGGGGATGACAGAGGATGAGATGGTTGGATGGCATGACCGACTCAATGGACATAAGTTTGAGCAAGCTACGGGAGTTGGTGACGGACAGGGAAGTCTGGTGTATCGCAGTCCATGGGGTCATAAAGGGTCAGACACGATTGAGTGACTGAACTGAACTGATCTAAATGATTTAAAAATTTCAAGTTGATCTAGTTACCATTATCCAAGTTCAAAAGGCATTAAATGCAAGAACTTAAAATTTGAGGGTAAATTCCATTTTGTATATTTTAAAACGGACACAAAACCCATCTTGCTTTATACAGTTTTTTTTTTTTTTTTGATTAGTTGCAATCTCTTAAAAAAATAAAAGCACCAGACTCTTTGACTTAATCTTTGGAAATCTGTCATAGAGACATATATCTTCTACTATGTGACTGAAACTCCATTAAAGATCCTACAATTATTGTATTTTGGCATTCTATGGAAACTTCAAGACCTGTTAAGTTCAAGATTTGTATTTATTTTGTAAGTAAAATTCTTAATGTGCCAAACAACCAGTACAGTTTAACCAGCTAATAAATGGTGACACTAAAGCTAGAAATCAGAGTACCTTCAGTTCAGTTCAGTTCAGTCGCTCAGTTGTGTCCAACCCTTTGCGACCCCATGAATCACAGCATGCCAGGCCTCCCTGTCCATTACCAACTCCCAGAGTTCACGCAAACTCATGTCCATCGAGTTGTTGATGCCATGCAGCCATCTCATCCTCTGTCGTCCCCTTCTCCTCCTGCCCCCAATCCCTCCCAGCATCAGGGTCTTTTCCAGTGAGTCAACTCTTCGCATGAGGTTGCCAAAGTATTGGAGTTTCAGCTTTAGCATCAGTCCTTCCAATGAACACCCAGGACTGGTCTCCTTCAGAATGGACTGGTTGGATCTCCTTGTAGTCCAAGGGACTCTCAAGAGTCTTTTCCAACACCACAGTTCAAAAGCATCAATTCTTCAGCACTCAGCTTTCTTCACAGAGTACCTTAGTGCTGCTGTTTGGTCTTTACACTAATAACGCCAGCTTTAAAAATTTTGGGAAAACATATTTAATTCTTTCTGTGGAGACAGACCCTAGAGAGACTCTCATGGCTTTTTCCCATCTATTCTCTTCCCTTCTGTTCACACCTGGTAGGATCCTCTATTCCAAAGGGTAGACAAGACATGTGACTTGCTCCTTATCTTTGACTACAGCAAAGATACAGAGATGTTGCTGATGTTGTTGCTTTGCTGCTGCTGCTAAGTTGCTTCAGTCATGTCCAACTCTTTGCGACCCCATAGACAGCAGCCCACCAGGCTCCTCTGTCCCTGGGATTCTCCAGGCAAGAATACTGGAGTGGGTTGCCATTTCTTTCTCCACAGAGATGTTATAGAAATGTAACTTAGTTTCCAAATGTATTTTGGGTTAATCAAAAGGAAGATTATCCTGAGAAGCTTGACTTAATCAGGGGAAAGCCATTAAAAGGGAGTAGGTCCTCCCTGAGTTAGACTCTGAACAAGAGAAAATTTCCTAGCGGACATGATGAAGTAAACAGTCACGCTGAGGAAGCACAAATGGCAAGATACTCAGGTGGCCCTTGTGAACTACAGGTGGTCTTGAGCATCAGAGATTGGTCTCTAGTCTACAACCAGCAATAAGCGAGGGCCTTCTGTCACACAGATAAAAAAGGTGTGAATTCTGACAATAATCTGAATGAATTTTCATGCAAATTCTTCTCATTATACCTACAAATGAAAACATAAAGCCAATATTTTGCAACCTTGTCAGATTTGAAGAAAGGACCCAGCCAAGCCAAACTTGAACTTTTGACCCACAGAAACTGCAAGATAAGTGTGTCTCATTTTAAGGTGTTAAATTGTGATAATTTGTTACTCTGCTATAGAAAACTAAATTAGAGCCTTTAGTTCTGTCATTTGAGAGTAAACTGTGTTTATAACCTGCTTGTTTATAACATATAGAAATGATCCACTGTTTGGAGTCTTATTTCTGCATCACAGCCCTTCTTCAACTTTGCTGTATGCTAGGAAGTGACTGTCCCCTCAGGCAGCAGTTCCCAGACATGTGATTTCATAAACCAGGATAATTTAAAAATATGTTTTGGGGATAAACACAGTATTTTCAACCATTAGTTTTTTTTCTTTTTTAACATAATATCATTTTTAAAACATCAAAAACTAACTGGAGCCTATTATACAGAGTGAAGTAAGCCAGAAGGAAAAACACCAATACAGTATACTAACGCATATATATGGAATTTAGAAAGATGGTAACGATAACCCTGTATACGAGACAGCAAAAGAGACACTGACGTATAGAACAGTCTTATGGACTTTGTGGGAGAGGGAGAGGGTGGGAAGATTTGGGAGAATGGCATTGAAACATGTAAAATATCATGTATGAAACGAGATGCCAGTCCAGGTTCAATGCACGATACTGGATGCTTGGGGCTAGTGCACTGGGACGACCCAGAGGGATGGTATGGGGAGGGAGGAGGGAGGAGGGTTCAGGATGGGGAACACATGTATACCTGTGGAGGATTCATTTTGATATTTGGCAAAACTAATACCATTATGTAAAGTTTAAAAATAAAATAAAATTAATTTAAAAAGAAAAAAAAAAACATCAAAAAATATCTAATCATTTTATCATTAAAAAATAAGCTGTAACACCAAAACTATGGATATGATCTGAGAATAAAGGTGAGACTTTCATAAGAAAGGAAAGTTTGTAACTTATGTAGACATACACACACCATCACAAACCATACCCACACTCACATATACACATACATGCATTCACTCTTTCACGTTCCCATTTGCCCTAGACTGGAACAGACATAACATTGTCACAGATTTAAACCAGACTATAGATTTGCACTTGGAAGCTACTCTTATAAGGAAAAGTTTTAAAACTGCTGGGTAGTTTTAGGTTACTGAACTCAAACTTCAAAACATGGTGTTAGATTATTACATGGAGTCACTTTTGGCTTTGTGTACCTTACTTCTTTTTCAATTTATTTTACACAAAGATTGAACCAGAATATAGATGGAACAGAATATGATGGAAAGGAGGACATAAGAAAGCTACACTATGGAGCAAAGTTGTGCTTAGTCACTCAGCTGTGTCTGTCTCTTTGTGACCCCATGAACTATAGCCTGCCAGGCTCCTCTGTCCATGGGATTTCCCAGGCAAGAATACTGGAGTGGGTTGCCATTTCCTCCTTCAGAGGATCTTCCTGACCTAGGGATCAAACCTGGATTTCCTGCATTACAGGGAAATTATTCACCATCGGAGCCACAAGGGAAGCCCAGAGCGAAGGTAGCATCTTCAACAAGTACTGCTGGAACAACCGAACAACTAACTGCATGCGAAGAAAAGTGAATCTAGACATAGACATTACACTATTAACAAAAATTAACTCAAAATGATCATAGACTCAAAACAAAATGCAAAGATATAACACTCCTAGAAAATAACACAGGAGAAAACCTAGATGACCTTGGGTATAATAATGGGATTTTTTTTAGATACAATGCCAAAGACATGATCCATGAAAATAATAATTGATAAGTTGGACTTCATTAAATTTAAAAACTTCTCCATGAAAGACAATATCAAGAGAATTAGAAGACAGGCCACAGAATTGGATAAAATATTTGCAAAAGACATATTTTGCTAAATTGATGGACCTAATTTCCTAACATATTAAGTCTTTTCCCAAACTGTTGACTTTGGTAATCTTATGACTGAGCAAAATGAATATAAGAGGTGGTTAACTGGTTTTGATTGAACACATATACACACACACACACATACTCCAGAGTCTATTCTTTTTCTCTATACATTTATAGGGATTCAAACAACCAGTTTAAAAAGACAGTTTTCTGAGACTAATAGAGGACCGTGTCACACAAAGATTTGTGAATAGACAGGTGTATCTATGTTCTACTTTAACCAGCCATAGTTGGGGAGCCATGTGAAATATCACTTCACTGGAGTAGCCACATGTGATTGGCTATTGTTAAAGACACAGATATGTTTACATGAACAAGATAAAGTTGAAGGGAATGGGAAATTATTTGGAAAAATGAAAGAGAATGATGAAGCTTAACTTGAGTTAGTTGTGTGTTCTTATGGTATGCCCTGCACCAAGCCCTGTGTCTGTTTTTCTTTCTTTCAAGCTTGAATGAGCTCTGTTGCAAGTATTGGAGGATGTAGCAACCTGCTTTAACTTAGAAAGAAGAGAAAAAGAGAAGATTTCACATTTTGCCTTTTATAAATGTATATTAGATTTTTGTTCAGATATATTCAAGGGCCTTAACATTTTCAGTGGCCTATGAGAGTTTTCAAAGATCATCATACAAAATTTGAGTCTTTATAATTTAATGTATTGGCTCTAGAAAATAAAAAAGAAAACCACAAAATCAAAATGAATAAATGTTTAATTAAATGTCTGAATAACAATATTATATAAACTTCATTAATTACTCATTTAGCATTCATGAAAGTTTTATTTCATTTGAAAACAGTTTTTTGGACAAATTTTTTCCACCTTGCAAGAGTTTCCAAACATTCAGAATGTAAAAAATCATAGCCTATCACAAATTATATCAGTTATACATAGTTAAATAATTTTGAAAACCAATATAATATTTCTTTCTCCAAATTTCACAGTAAACAGTTGCTGTTGAATGCAGGTATACTTCCCTAGGCTTGCTATGATGTGTGCTCTGACTTCTGTAGGCCTGATCAAATTCTTAAAGCAGTTCTACTTTTAATTCATCCATTGCCTACTGTGCCATGATGGGTAAGACATAGGTATTGGTCCATGATTTACTGTGTTGGTCGTTTAGTCATGTCCGACTCTTTGTGATCCCTGGGACTGTGGCCTGCTAGACTCCTCCATCTGTGGAATTTTCCAGGCAAGAATACTGGAGTGGGTTGCCATTTCCTTCCCACAGGGGTCATCCCAACCCGGGTATCCTGCATTTCAGGCAGATTCTTTACCATCTGAACCACCTTACTACTCTAAAACTTTTCAAACTAGGGTAGGCCTGGGACTGTGTTCTCTGCAAGCTGTGTCTGGTCAGAAGTTTTATTGTGAAGTGTTCCTAGGAAATACACCCCCTAGGAAGGCAGAAGGCAAGCTCTCTACACTGGGTTTGCAAGAGATGACCCAGCTGATACAATGAGCTCTGGTTTTAGGGTGGCCCTTCAGAGTTGTCCCCAAAAGCAAAGCCTTTGAATCCCTATATCAGCCAGTTACTGGTCATACTCCCCCTGTAGGGGACACAACTTTTGGCAAGCAGCTCTAGATACCTGAGGAAAACACTTCAGTGAGCAAATGTGGACATGGAGAATCATGTAGATAGGTACTTTACGAGTGTTAGATTACCTCACACCACAATTCAGCCCATGTGTTACAGTTAGACAGAAGCAAATTGGGTGAGAGGTGGGATTTCACCCAGTTCATTAGTCTATCAGATCAACACAATGGTAATGATGTATTTCTGGGTAAGGGTTTCTACTGAACTTTAATATTAAGTGTAACTTGTATGCTACATAAAGCTACCGATGCAATATTAAATTATCAAAGACTTCTTGAACACTCTAAATTCTGAAATACTGGCATATAGTGTAAAATAGACATGTACAATTCTGGATTTAATCTAACTTGGCCATATCATAATCTATTATTATCCATCACACATCTCTTATTGGGCTAGAACTCTAAAAGCATAATATTACTTTTCAGTTTATGACTCTTACCGTAAAGAACAGGAAACAAATGTCTAGAGAGTTGATATAACTTGGCCAAATTCAAATAAGTTGTAAGACATGAATGACAGAATTTATTCTATACATCTTTGATCCACAGTCCAGATTTTCCTCTCTAATATACCATGTTGCTACTTTAGTCCAGAAGATGTTGTTAAAAATCCTTTAAAATGCATGCAAAAATAATGTAAAATTATGCTCAACGAAGTGAAGAAAAGCTATACGTGAATACTAATTCCATTGCAAATATAGCTTGCTACTCTATGCCACATGCTGTCTGAAGGACTTGAATTGAATAGATGTTTCACAGTCTAGAAAGGATATACTATCATTGTATTGTGCCCAGCCCCTGCCTTTTTGGAGATCATTAAAATAAGACATAGATGGAGTTAGGTAATTTCTCAAGATTACACATCACTAAGCAGTAGAGTTGGTGTCAGACTCCTGTAGTTTAACATCAAAACCTTCCACTTAACCACAAATTTCTACACCTTTTTGGGTTAAGTGTTGATGTATTATATTTTAAGTGCTGGTGTACCACATTGCTTTAATAATAATAAAAAAAAAGTGTTCCCATTGACACATATTTCTCAGAGCCAAGGACTGAAATGAAGAGGATTTGAGAATGTTATTTTTAAGTAGAGGTAATGCATCAGCCATTGTCCCTAACAATGGTAGTGAAAATGCACTTCAAATGACACGCAGTACAGCCAAAGTGGGCAAGGCTTTGAAGAAGGCCACTCAATGAGAGAGGAAGAGTAGATAGTACCACAGCTTAAGGATGATTATTTTGATGTCTCATCAAAAGAGCTACTCCTGCCAAAAAAAAAAAAAATTCCCTGCATCTATCTAAATATCAACACTGTACTTTCTCTAAAGCTTATGTATTTTTTTTAGCCACTATCTTATATTTTTTAATACTACAGGACATGCAATACATTTTTAACCTATCATTTTTACACATACAGGCTAAGATAGTATTTTCTATGAAAACAATATTTTTTAAAGTTTCTTTCCTTTTTACTGAATCAGTTCAGTTCAGTTCAGTAGCTCAGTCGTGTCCAACTCTTTGTGACCCCATGAATCACAGCACACCAGGCTTCCCTGTCCATCACCAACTCCTGGAATTTACCCAAACTCATGTCCATCGAGTTGGTGATGCCATCCAGCCACCTCATCCTCTGTTGTCCCCTTCTCCTTCCTCCTCCAATCCCTCCCAGAATCAGAGTCTTTTCCAATGAGTCAACTCTTGTCATGAGGTGGCCAAAGTATTGGAGTTTCAGCTTTAGCATCAGTCCTTCCAATGAACACCCAGGACTGATCTCCTTTAGAATGGACTGGTTGGATCTCCTTGCAGTCCAAGGGACTCTCAGGAGTCTTCTCCAACACCACAGTTCAAAAGAATAGTCAAGCACAAAATGAGGATATTGATTAAAGTATAAAATTCTGTAATTTATAGTTATTTAATTAGAAAACAATTTTTCTAGCTACTTATACTCCTAAGAAATACACACACACACACACACACACACACATATTTAGTGATTATTTGATCAACACTTAGTCTAAAGAGGGGCTTCCCAGGTGGCTCAGTGGTAAAGAATCTGTCTACAACGCAGGAGTCACAGGTCCGACCATGAGTTAAACGTCCCATAATCCCTTTCCCTTTTCCTGAAAAAGGAAATGGCAATACACTCCTGTATTCTTGCCTAGGAAATCCCATGGACCGAGGACCCTGGCAAGCCGCAGTCCATGGGTCACAAAAGAGACACAACTCAGCAACCAAACAACAACAAGTTTAAAGGGACTTTCCCCTATTATAAGGGCACTGTACTAATGATCAAGACTGAGAAGAAAGAGTGAAAACATGTACACATTATCTTTTAAATTATTTTATAACCACACGGTTCGGATTCCTAGAATATATTTCTACTCTTGCCAGTAAGCTCAAATATTTTATAAAGATTACCTCCTATATCTCAGAGAAATATTAGCAAAGTAAAAATATAGTATGCTAATTCTTGCTTCGAGACATGTACTCTGTATGTGTAAGCTTTGATGAGTACTAATGGATACTTCTTAGTTTTGACCCTTAGGTTGAAAATAACAGCTTGTTGTTATTTTTCAGGAAGAATAAGATCCATTTCTAAACATTTTAGAAGTCTCAGGGCTTTTTTTTCTCCTTATAAATAGACAAATAAATGACCACATTAGCACTTGCACTTCAATATGAGCCAAGGACATTTTAAAAATGTCACAACTCAGGGTTAACACTTATTTTTGACATCTGGCTTTCAGATTTTTCTCTGTAATTGTCTGTTTGCTGCCTCATTGCCATAAACAGGGACTGAAGGTCAAATGCATCTCTTTCCTGCATTTCCATAAGATACTAAGTCTCAAAGTTTTAAATATTTCATGTATTGTGGTTACTGGATTTTCCCAAGTTCTAAACCAGTTTAAACATTTGAACATGGGAACGTCTTCTGCTTAGGTAAAAACTGCCCCCCAGCAAGAACTGTAAGTTACTTGATTCCAACTATAAGCTGCTCAATTTTTAGCAGATGCTTGTGCATTTGTTTCTCTAGACCAGTGGAAAGAGTTTGGCCCTAGTCTTACAAGAGCAAATGTGAATGCAGCCAACACACGGAACTGAATACACTGTCAAGGTGAGGTCATCAAAGATGAACTAACTGACATAACTGGGAATCAAGTTTTCTTTTTAAATCAGGATCAATTCCAGAATGGCATCAAGTGAACCAAAATGTGCCCTCCACACAGACTCTCTGCTTGGGAGGTCTCAAAGACAAAAAATATTCTAAGTCTATGGGCATGAAACACTGAACTTATTGCTGGCTCATATCATCCATTGAGAATACTAGACAATGAAAACATCATATGATGGTAGTTTTAACATGGAAATGTTCATTTTAGTTCAGAAGTCACACTGTTCATTACCTGTTCAACAAGCGTATTGATATTCATTACCTGTTCAACAAGCGTATTGATAATCTTTTTATGTACTGCATATTGAGCTAGTTACTAGAGAAACAAAGAAAAAAGTTGCTTCTCTCAAGAAATCCAGGAGTCTAAAGGCTGTTATCTGTCTTGTATGACACTCTCTGTAATGATGTGTCTTTATCTTCCCCAGTGGATTATGATGACTTTTATAAACTACTCTAAGAACCAGAATGCAAACTAAATCCTTAAATGCCTTTTCAAGGGTATCCTGTATTTAAGTGCCAGTCCTCCTGTCCTCACTCCCTACCCTCAACCTTAGTCTGTTTTTAGAAAATATGTGTTCAAATTCTATGTATCAGGACTCTATACCCTCACCCAGAGCTGAAATGACTAAAGATGAGCACCTATCCAAGCTTGGTAATTTGTTAGATGAATAACAGCACCTGGTGTGGCTTTGAGCAAAACCTTTGATCAAGTATGGACAAGGATGATTGGTTAGGTCATTCATAAACTTTCTCCGGAGAATTTAAATCAAAGTAGGTGGAAAGTTGACCGTGGAAAACAGAAACAAAAAGAGACTGAGGAAAGACAATACACAGAAACTACTGGGCAGCTGAAGCTCTGAATATACAGACAGCATAACACAGAAGAGAAGATAAATAAGGAAATACACTGTGGGTAAAGTGATACACAGAGAGAAAGACAAGCTCATATTTTCCCCCTAATTATATCAGAGCTGCAAATTTCTGGAAAAAAAAAATCAAAAAAACCAAAAAAAACCCCTGACTTCCATTATCTCTAAGTTGGCTCTGCAACTGTTTCTAGATTTCTGTTATTTTTCTACTGTAGTCTTCTAATAAATATCCACTATTTTAAGGTGATTTCCCCCTAATTATATCAGAGCTGCAAATTTCTGGAAAAAAAAAAAAAATCCAAAAAACAAAAAAAAACCTGACTTCCATTATCTCTAAGTTGGCTCTGCAACTGCTTCTAGATTTCTGTTATTTTTCTACTGTAGTCTTCTAATAAATATCCACTATTTTAAGGTGATTTCCCCCTAATTATATCAGAGCTGCAAATTTCTGAAAAAGAAAAAAAAAAATCCAAAAAACAAAAAGAAAACCTGACTTCCATTATCTCTAAGTTGGCTCTGCAACTGCTTCTAGATTTCTGTTATTTTTCTACTGTAGTCTTCTAATAAATATCCACTATTTTAAGGTGAAATTAGTGAGTCTTTGTTCCTTTCAATTGAAAGAGCCTAAATATTTCATTATGACAAATGTGCAAAATATTTATGAACTGCCCTAGTGAGTTACCAAATCAGAGTTTAGATCTCTGACACTGAAGTTTGTAATATCATAGCTAGAATATACCTAAAGGAGAAGATGGGCTTCCCTGGTGGCTCAGATGGTAAAGAATCTGCCTGCAATGCAGGAGACCTGAGTTCAATTCCCTGAGTCAGGAAGATCCCCTGGAGGAGGGCATGGCAACCCACTCCAGTATTCTTGCCTGGAGAATCCCATGGACAGAGGAGCCTGGTGGGCTATAGACCATGGAGTCACAAAAAGTTGGACATGACTGAGTGACTAACACTTTTAAAGGAAAAGATAAATCATAAATAATAGAGGTAAAGATATACACATAATCCACACTTAATCATTTTTCAATAATCTATAGATATATAGACATACATACAAATCCACAAATAAATCCAGGAACCAGGATCACTATGATATGTTATCAAATGCAGCAGCTACTCTAACCCTGCATACCTGGCAGGGCGTGTTTTCCCATAAAGAAATGTGCATGGTGTTTCAAGGAGGGAGAACCCAGAGTCAGCACTGAAATAGGATAAACTATATATAAAAGTTTTCAAGGAAAGTATGAGAGAATTTTAATTGAGTGCAAGCTAAATTTCTAACATTATACTAGAGATCATCATATATATGATCTCATTTAATCCTTACAAAAAATTCAGGGAAGTTTTATATTATAAATTATAAAAATAAGAAAATCAAGACTCAGGAAGTTTGAAGTAACTTCTCTAAAGTCACGTTTGAAATTGAAACACCTTACTTTCTGGCTCTAAAGCCCACATTCCTTTCATCTTACCAATATGCCTGCTCTTCATTCAGCATAATCATCTGATATCAAAAAGAACATAATAACCTCATTCCCATTAGAGCCCTTGACTCCTGATTTTTGTGTATGTACTCTTTTCCTGAATTTTCCAGAAAGGAAATATTCACTAAATTCTAAGTGTTGTCAAGGAAGGGACTATCTTCACTTAATAAAGTGGAATCAGTCACACTGTGGTCAAGAAATATTTGTTGAACAAATGCTTCAAAAGAGGTTTATTTAACAGGTATTATTTCAGATTACCCCAAATCAGCCTTGGCAATCCAAATGCAGCTTAACTTGGTGGTTTTTCTTTCTTACTTGTTTTTTGTTGTTTGGAGAGACAAACTCATTTAGAACTTAAGTCTGTGGACTCTGAAGAGAGTGTCTGTATTTGAAACCTGACTGCCACTTCACAGATGCATTTCCATAAGTTACTTAATTAGTTTCCTGAACTGTAAAGAATTAATAATAGATGATAGGTTTGGTGTGGATATTAAATTAGTTAATACTATGAAATATTTAGAACAGCATCAGGAAATTGATAAGCATTAAGTAAATGTGAACTATTTTAAGGAACCTCAGATAATTTTCATTCAATACCACTCCCATTCTTTATTTCTTAGGAAAGGGTGGGACTTTCTTAGATTATGTGTGACTTATCAGGGGAGCCAACAGAATCCTGGTAAGCTGACAGAGCACAATGTGACTGTGATCATGTGTTGGAGGGGTGGTGGTGAAGGATATTCCTATATTGAAGGATCTGACAATTTAATAGTCTACTTTTGAAAAGGGGCCTTCAGTAAATGGTCTGATCATTAATAATTTTAGCTTTGTGAAGCATATAATTTTTGCTGCAACTACCATACTCTGCTGTTGGACTATGCAGTCAGTCACAGATAACAGACGAACAATGAATGTGATTGACTTCTAATAAAACTTTATTGACAAAAACAGGAAGTGGGCCAGATTTGGCCTAAGAATCATATTTTGAAAACTTCTGTGGGCAAAGATGGGTACAGTGCTCAGATAATGAATATATCTCTGGGGCCTTAGCTTCCTAGATACACCTTGAATATTACTAATCAGCAGCAGATCTTTAAACTTTATGATAAAAGTTTCTTATTTGTGAGTTGGAGTAAATGCTCCATGACACTCCTTTAAGATTAAGATGCTACTAAAGAATGCAAAAGCCTAGAAATCCCCTGTAGCAAAAATGGAATCTTGCTATTCCTACTTAGATTTTCCTCCCCTAAATTGTGTTCTAGATGACTTCAAGATTTTTATAATGTGATTTAAGTAGGAAAGGGAAAGGGCAGGAGCATAAGATGAACACGCTTGCCAGGGCTGGGAAAAGTAGTTTTCTGTAAGGTTCCCATGTGGGAAATCACAGAATATCTACAATATGCAACATTGTATCATATCATACCATGTAATATGTGAAAAAGTAAAATGGAAATAAAGTACTGATGCTGTGGTCTATTTATTCTTTTCACCATGTCTGAAAATTGCAACACATTTGGACTGTTTTTTGATAATGACTTGTGTGTCTTTAATGAGAACATCATTCTGTCAGTGGACCACAAGGGTGATGGTTTCTTAAATGTTACACATTTTACACACATTACTCTAGATTAAAAAGTGAAGATAAATGACGATAAAGAAATAGGTAAAACCAAAAGTTAGTTCTATAAAAAAGATCAAAAAATTTGATAAACCTCTAACCAGACCCACCAAAGAGAAACAAAGAAAGAATATAGAAAATCAAGAATGTAAAGGTCAGCATAATCTCAGATCCTACAGGAAGAATCTCAGATCTGGCCCAGGAAGTGGGCCAGATTTGGCCTAAGAATCATATTTTATCACATGCAGATGTATATCTGAGCTATTCTCTATGACTATTCATTTACTTATTCTTTCCATAGGTATTTTATTATGGACGTTAGATACTGTTGTAGATACTGAATAGGGCTCTTGCCATAAAAAGCAGTTTTAAGAAGTGATTCTGGAATTGAGAATCACTTTTAATCCCGGTAGAACAAATGCCCATATTGAAGCTACCAAAAAAACTACTGAAGTCATAGACATAATATGCCAGACTAACAATGTAGTTTTTAATGAATAAAATTTTAATAAGAATTAACTAGATTGTGACTGAAGAGTCACAATTAAAAAAAGGTGGGGGGGATATTAAGTGCAATTTAATGACTATAAATTCAACAATGTTACTTACATTAAAAAAAGGTGGGGAGAATATTAAGCTTAATTTAATGACTATAAATTCAACAACGTTACTTACATCTGAAGTGTCTGCCATTATGATTTTGATAAGCCTGTGTTTTAGCTGAGGGGTAGCAGCTTCAGACAGAACAATAATAGTAGTCTGGCACTTTTATATAAACTCAGAAAACAGTTCCATCTTCTTAAGTGGGGGGTAATACTAATAATGGCTCTTGAACAAAGACCAAATCCTTACTCAAAACATCACTAATTTCAAGTTGCATCCTTCCCAACTGAGTCACTGCACACTTGAAATAATTCTTAATGAGTTTTTGAAGACATCTTATACCTTGACAATACTGAGAATTTCAAGTTTTTTCCCCTTACTAATATCGGCATATTTTTCTGGAGTTCTACATTTCTGATAGCTCTTCAGTCACAATCTAGTTAATTCTTTTTTTTTTTTTTTTAGTTAATTCTTATTAAAACTTTATTCGTTAAAAACTACATTGTTAGTCTGGCATATTATTTCTAAGAATTCAGTAGTTTTTTGGGGAGCTTCAATATGGACATTTGTTCTACCAAGATTAAAAATGGTTCTCAATTCCAGAATCACTTCTTAAAACTGCTTTTTATGGCAAGAGCCCTATTCAGTATCTACAACAGTACCTAACGTCCATAATAAAATATCTATGGAAAGAATAAGTAAATGAATAGTCATAGAGACTAGCTCAGATATACATCTGCATGTGATAAACACTAGATAGAGATAGTGAAGTGAAAGTCACTCAGTCATGTCTGACTCTGCAACCCCAACAGTTATACAGTTCATGCAATTCTCCAGGCCAGAATATTGGAGTGGGTAGCCTTTCCCTTCTTCAGGGGATCTTCCCAAACCAGGGATCAAACTCAGTTCTCCCACATTGCAGGTGGATTCTTTACTAGCTGAGCCACAAGGGAAGCCCAAGGATACTGGAGTGGGTAGCCTATCCCTTCTCCAGCTGATCTTCCTAACCCAGGAATAGAACCAGGGTCTCCTGCATTGTAGGTGGATTCTATACCAACTGAGCTATCAGGGAAGCCCTGTGATAAACACTAAATCTGTACAAATTCCAAGTCATAAGAAACAAAACCTAACAAAGCAAACCATTGGAATATTGGAAAAGAGCTTTCTTTCAGGTTTGAGACAATTGGGGTATTGAGAGAGTCAGTTCCTAGGCAGGTTGATAGGGACTCTAGGGGTCCCCAAGGAGAGAGGGGTCTGGAATTCTCAAGGAGGAAGAAAGGACATTTTTCTTTCTCCACATTGCTTAGGATTATATAACAATAATGTATCCTGCCTAAGGAGTCTTTGGATTAAACCTTGTTATCTTAAAATGTTAATTATGGGAGTAGACCTGGTCTTTACAAGGATGTATCTTGCCTGAGGACAGTGTTATCTTAAAATGTAAATTATGGGAGTAGGTCTGATGAGGTCTTTACAACCTCCAGATATTCTTTGGATTATATAACTTCATTGTTAACACTAGCAAGCGGGTACTCTTTCTGCCCCCTTCTGATGCCTATGTCAGAAGCTTTCTCTATCACCTTTATACTTTAATAAAACTTTATTACACAAAAGCTCTGAGCGATCAAGCCTCGTCTCTGGCCCCGGATTGAATTCTCCTCTGGGGGCCAAGAATCCCGGTGTCTTCGTGTGATTCAACAACCACCTTTCAGTATTATATACCATTGTGCTTAAAGGAAATGGCAACCCACTCCAGTGTTCTTGCCTGGAGAATCCCAGGGATGGGGGAGCCTGGTGGGCTGCCATGTATGGGGTTACACAGAGTTGGATATGACTGAAGTGACTTAGCAGCAGCAGCAGCAGCAGCAGTGCTTAAAAACCAATTGGGTTTTGTGCAGAATATGGGAATAAGACTCAACCAAATCTCTAAATTAAAATATTCTTACCCTCCCCCTTATTTAACTAATGTCACGTTTCATCTGCCAGGATTATATACTGGCTACTGAATGAGTGTCTCTGCAACCTCCTTTTCTCTCCACTCACCTTTGGGATTCTCCTCTATTTAGAAAATAATGTACCATCAATGCCTCTTTAGAACATTCACACTTGCCTTAAAGCTTTATTTGCCATGGGGATAATAGTATTTTGGATGAAAACAAAATACTAGGTTCACTATTGTTATAAACATGCTAATGTTAAACTATTATCATGTCCTCCTACTTCTCAGATAATGCACCTTTTTCAAATGCTAAGGATATTGTCTATTGTAAGGCAAAGATTTTCTCTGCAGATAATACTCCTGGGAACTAAAACAGACACCGATATTGAAATGGCGATACTTTATTCATGACCATATGCTGCTACTGATTTTTGCACCAAAGCATGTATCAATTTATTCCTTTTTTCTTCTTCTGTTTCAACAGATTCTTACTGTTATTATGAAAAGTAAAACACATAAGGGGCAGATGATGATAAATGATAAGTGATCTAATATTCACTGATTGATATATTCAGCAGCTACTATATTACTTTTATCTTGCATAGACATGAGAAATGCGATGATAATAAAATGTGATTTAAATTTACCTGTAATAGATATTCTATTCATTTATAACTTACATGAGAAAAATTATGAACATTCACACTATATTTAGAACAAATCAAGAGTAGAGTGAAAAAGAATTGATCTGAAACAAGTATAAACTTAATACACTTATCAAGTTCATATTGTGTGCAAGGTGAATTAAATACAAAGATGTTAATAATTTAGAATTTAGAGAGACAAAGTAAAAGTTATTATGATTATCAATCATATCAATAATTTCATCAAATACAAGTGCTTTAAACACAACAATTACAATATAAACATTTTTAAATGGATTAAAAAAAAAAGAGGAGTCTAGTATATGCTGTTGAAAAGAAACCTGGCTTAAATACAAAGACACAGCTAAATTAAAAGTGCAGGAAAAGTTATATCCTTCAAACACACAAAAGAAAGTGATTATTTTAATATCAGACAAAGTAGGATTCAGAACAGGGTGAAGAGTGATATTGTGTAAATGTGTACACATTGTGTATACATGTGCTCAGTTGCTCAGTCACATCTGACTCTTTGCGACCCCGTGAACTCTTTGTTACCACATGGACTCTAACCCACTAGCTTCTCTGTCCATGGATTTCTCAGGCAAGAATACTGGAGTGGGTTGCCATTTCTTACTCCAGGGGACCTTCCCAACCCAGGATCAAACCTGTATGTCTTATGTCTCCTGCACAGACAGGTAGATTCTTAACTACTACACCACCTGCATAGTGCTAAATGGGTCAGACCACCAAGAAAATATAGCTATGCTAAATGTATAAGCATCTAAGAGCTTTAAAATACATTAAGCAAAAACTAATAGAACTAAAAGGAGAATTAGATAGATCCGCAATTATATCTGGAGACTTCAACAGTCTGTTCAACAATTGATAGAGTGAGCAGACAGAAATCAGTAAGTTTACAAGAGATGTAAAAAACAGTATTAATCAACTTGACCTAATTGTTATTTATAGAATACTCCACCAATAACAACAGAATACTTAATATTTTCAAGTACACAAGAGATTTTATCCATGAATCCCTATATCTCGGGCAATAAAATAAGCCTTAAAAATGTAAAAGAATATTATAATTTATTTAAAGTAAAGAATGCTTTCTATGACATTTTTTTTTCTAAATCTAGAAAATTCCCCAGTATTTGAAAATAAACCACACATTTCCAAGTAACCCCTGGATGAAAAAGGAACTCATAAGGGAAATTATAAGCATTTTATACTGAATAAAATTTAAAACAGCATATCAAAACTTTTGGGCATAGTTAAAGAAATAGGTAGAAGGAAATTTATCATTAAATGCCTATATTAGAAAAGAAGAAAGACTCAAATCAATTATCCAATTTTATCTTCAATCTTACAAAGCTAGAAAGAGAAAAGCAAGCAAAAGGAAGAAAATAATAAAGATAAGAGCAGAAATAAATAATGTGGAAAATAGTTAAACTGTAGAAATCAATAAAATAAAAAGTTAGTTCTATAAAAAGATCAATAAAATTGATAAAACTCTAAGAGAAAAAATTTTTTTAAAGTATAGAAAATCAAGAATGTAAATGTAGGCATGATCTCAGATCCTACAGACATTAAAATCAATAAATAAAAGAATGTTGTTGTTGTTTAGTGTCTGACTCTTTTGTGTCCACATGGACTGCACCCTGCCAGGTTCCTCTGTCCATGGGATTTCCCAGGCAAGAATTCTGGAGTGGGTTGCTATTTCCTCCTCCAAATAAGGGAATATTAGGCACAATTTAATGACCATAAATTCAATAACTTAGATGAAATGGACTAATTCTTTTAAAGATACAAAGTACCAAGTATCATTCAAGAAAAAACAAACGATCTGAATAGTTTGATGTCAATTAAAGAAATAGAAGTTAAAGACTTTAACCTAAGGGGACTCCAGGTGCAGATGGCTACCTTACTAAATTCAAGTAAACATTTAAAAACAACAATAACAACACCAGAAAAATACTACAAAAATTCTTCCAAAATACTGAGGAGAAGGGAAAACAAAAGTTATTTTATGTGGGTGACCTCAGCTCATGCTGATACCAAAAATCAGTAAAAGACATCATAGAAAAAGAAAATTATAAAGCAATATCCTTATGATTCCAAATGCAAAAACCCTCAACAAAACAAAATAAAATCAAATCCAGCAATGTATAAAAGTGATGACATCAAGATCGAATGGCCATATCTTAAGAATATAAGACTTATTAATTTGAAAATCAACCTGGGAGTGTTGATAATATTCATTCATGCTAAAGCAAATAAAATGAACCAAAAAACAAACAATAAAACCTGCAAAATGGCATAAGAAGGAGTATCTTTGCAAATACATAGTACTTACAAAAACAAAGAAACCAAAACTATAGCTAATAGAATAGAAATTAAAAAAAGATAAAATGGTCTTTATTTTCAGACAACACATAGACAGTCTGAAGAAATCTTTAAAAAGAAACAAAACAACTGCTTAAACTAAGTTAAAACTTGCAAAATACAAGGCCAACATACAAAAATAAAATATATTTCTATTTGTAAAATGCCAGTTTCCCCAAACTGATCTATTAATATAAGATCAACACACTTGTGGTATAATAATGAATATGCATGGTGACAGGCAAGGCCCAAGAAGGTCTCCTGGGTCTCCTTGTGGTGAAGGACACTTGTGCAAATATCCAGAAAGTTCTGAGATACTCTTGAGGTAGAAATTGCTAGGCAGTCAGTGTAGGACTCTGAGACATCAGTCTTGTTTTCAATAAACATTAGCCTAAAGCTATATCCTTTGTCCTGAATTCCTTGAATGTGTCCTTAGTGTGATAAATCATCAGTACTTAGATCCCTAAGTGTCAGACTTTATTTTTGGGGGCTCCAAAATCACTGCAGATGGTGATTGCAGCTATGAAATTAAAAGACGCTTATTCCTTGGAAGAAAAGTTATGACCAACCTAGATAGCATATTCAAAAGCAGAGACATTACTTTGCCAACAAAGGTCCAGCTAGTCAAGGCTATGGTTTTTCCAGTAGTCATGTATGGATGTGACAGTTGGACTGTGAAGAAAGCTGAGCACCAAAGAATCGATGCTTTTGAACTGTGGTATTGGAGAAGACTCTTGAGAGAGTCCCTTGGACTGCAAGGAGGTCCAACCAGTCCATCCTAAAGGAGATCAGTCCTGGGTGTTCATTGGAAGGACTGATGCTAAAGCTGAAACTCCAATATTTTGGCCACCTCATGCGAAGAGTTGACTCATTTGAAAAGACCCTGATGCTGGGAGGGATTGTGGTCAGGAGGAGAAGGGGATGACAGAGGATGAGATGGGTCGATGGCATCACGGACTCAATGGACGTGAGTTTGGGTAAACTCTGGGAGTTGGTGATGGACAGGGAGGCCTGGTGTGCTGCAATTCATGGGGTCACAAAGAGTCGGACATGACTGAGCGACTGAACGGAACTAGATCCAGGGAAGAGCAATAATTTGCTTTTGTTCCATATGCCTGAGGGAAAAAAAAACTGGTAATCATTAATCAAGCCCATACATCTGGTCCATTATAAAGTGGCCAGGGAGCATGAAAAATGGATCAGAAGAAGCCATAAAAATGTTAAGTTAAGCACCTTAACCTTTCAACTGATTGGTTAGAAATAAGGATAGGAGTCAACCAAAAATGTACATATTTAGGATATAAAAACTGCTGTAAGTCTCACCTTTGGGGGACTATTGACCCACTCTCAGTGTCTACATTGAGAGCTTTGTACTTTCCTTTTCTCTAATAAATCCCATTTGCTTGTTACTGTGAGTGTTTGCATGTTCCTGGATTCCATTTTTTGGTTCCATCAACAAGAACTTGGAACTCCTATTTCACTCCTACATGTGGCCCCCTACTGGGGATATCTTTAAAATATGATGGATGTTAATTAAATTTATTATTATTTGTATATATTGTTTCACTACATGGTTTTTCCAGTGGTCATGTATGGATGTGCGAGTTGGACTGTGAAGAAAGCTGAGCACTGAAGAATTGGTGCTTTTGAACTGTGGTGTTGGAGAAGACTCTTGAGAGTCTCTTGGACTGCAAGGAGGTCCAGCCAGTCCATCCTAAAGGAGATCAGTCTTTCACTGAATCTGAAATCCTTTAGGATCAGTACAATGAAGGACAGATGCTAAAGCTGAAACTCCAGTACTTTGGCCACCTCATGCGAAGAGTTGACTCACTGGAAAAGACTCTGATGCTGGGAGGAATTGGGGGCAGGAGGAGAAGGGGACGACAGAGGATGAGATGGCTGGATGGCATCACTGACTCGATGGACGTGAGTCTCAGTGAACTCTGGGAGTTGGTGTTGGACAGGAAGGCCTGGCGTGCTGCGATTCATGGGGTCGCAAAGAGTCAGACACGACTGAGCAACTGAACTGAACTGAACTGATATATAAATACCAAATCAGTATGCAATACTTCTGAAACTAATATGCTGCTATATGTCAATTAGATTTTAATTTAAAAAAATTCTCAAGGATGCAAAATGATGTCTAAATTCTTTCTGAAAATAATATACAATAGCAATTATAGAAAACAACAACAACAACAGAAAAACTTCAACAACTCCACAAAAGACAACTCTGTACACCATGGGATGTGACATTATAGTTACAAGCAAAGTGTTGAAAATAATTTCTGAACACTACTTTCTACACTGACTAAAAATTTTTGTGTACCATTACACTTTTTATAATTCTGTAATATTATATATTAACTCACAAAAAACTATATAACATATAAATTATATTTGTCAGATGAGACAAGTGATGTCTGTTTGGTACAGAAGGCTAATCCCAAAGGTTTCTGTTTAATTTCCTCTAGGTCAGTGAATATATTTTATCTAAATTGTAAAAAAAAAAAAAAAAAAAAAATCAGGAACCTAGTGATAAACTTTAGGAGAAAGGTATATAAAATGTTATGGAAGCTTTGTGAATGGACCCATAATTGCATATAGGAGGGCACATTACCAGTGAGATCCTAAATGTCATAACTGTTTTCTATTATTCCCTACAGTTTTGTGGCTGCATCTCACATTGCTGAAAAGTGAAAGGGTTAGTCACTCAGTCATGTCTGACTCTGCAACTCCATGGGCTGGGTTCCACCAGGCTTCTCTGTGCATTGAATTCTCCAAGCAAGAGTACTGAAGTGGGTTGCCATTCCCTTCTCCAGGGGATCTTCCTGACCCTGGGATTGAGCCTGGGTCTCCTGCATTGCAGGCAGATTCTTTACCATATGAGCCACCAGAGAAGCCCTCACATTTCTGAAAATATTATTAATCAACTTGAATTAATTAACTCACATTTGAAAATTGGATGTTTTCACATCAAAATACAGATTTCTCTCTTCTCTTGCAACACTGGAATATAAGGCAACACTTTATTTGCTTGGTTTGCATATATATAGGGCAACAATTAGCTGGATATGAGAGGTATATGATTCATATACATAAGAGAAAAGGTTTTCTGATTCACAAAAAAACAGGAATTATATTTTCTTGATTACTGGCATGGTAGCTAAGCACCTGGGAAAATTTGGTTTTCTTGAAAGCAAACGTAGCATCAGCACTGTCATTAGGAGATTCGGAATAGAGTGGCAGCAAGAGTTAGGGGAGCATGAGACTGACACTGCCAAATGAATCTGGGAGGGGTTTAGGAGCACACCACGATTCCTAAAGGAAGGCAGTGTAAAATGTCTGTGAAGGAAACTGCTGGGAGTAGTTCTTGTTGGTTTCCTATTTCTGCACATTCTGTAAGCAGAAGTTCTAATTGTGTTAGAGACTATCTTCTCTAAGATATTTGTAGAGCAAACAGCCTTAGAAGAGAGAGGGGGTATCTCCCTAAGAAAATAAGGTTATATTTGTATATTATCTAACACAATCAAGGTAGTATCTTGCTCTGGAATACAGGACAGGTACGCCTACCAACCATGATAAAAGAGTCAGATTCCCTGAGCTCAAGGTTTTTGTCACACAACACACTAACATGTGCGGGTATCACTTGGCCCTCTTCACATGGCCCTGAGGGTATTTGCACCTGAGAAATCTGCAAAAGAAAATGCAAATCCTTTGGCTACTGCCACTGCTGTGAGTAATAAAGTCCTTTGTCTCTGACCCAGGGTATTGTATCTTCTACCAGTACCTGTGAAACTGTGGTAGACTAATTTAATAACCGGCAAGTAGGGTGAAATGTCAGAGCCTTTACAGTTCTAGCCTTTTAAGGGACATTTGGTTTTAACTGTTAACATTCAAAATGCATACACAATTTGACCAAGGCATTTCCCTTCTAGGTTTCTAATCTAGAGCAATATTCTGTACAGGCATAAAAGGCTAGAACTGTAAAGGCTCTGACATTTCACCCTACTTGCAGGTTATTAAATTAGTCTACCACAGTTTCACAGATACTGGTAGAAGATACAATACCCTGGGTCAGAGACAAAGGACTTTATTACTCACAGCAGTGGCAGTAGCCAAAGGATTTGCATTTCTTTTGCAGATTTAGTACATTTATTTGGAGAAGGCAATGGCACCCCACTCCAGTACTCTTTCCTGGAGAATCCCATGGGCACAGGAGCCTGGTAGGCTGCAGTCCATGGGGTCGCTAAGAGTCGGACACGACTGAGCAACTTCACTTTCACTTTTCACTTTCATGCACTGGAGAAGGAAATGGCAACCCACTCCAGTGTTCTTGCCTGGAAAATCCCAGGGATGGGGGAGCCTGGTAGGCTGCTGTCTATGGGGTCGCACAGAGTCGGACACGACTGAAGTGACTTAGCAGCAGCAGCAGCAGCAGTACATTTATTACAACATTGTTTGAACTTAAATGTACACAAAGGATAACTCTGTTGGCTAAATTATTGGCTAAATTACAGGACATTTATCAGTTACATGAAATAACTATATAATGTTCTTTGATTTAGTCACACATGTTTATAATGGCTAAATTATAGGACACCTATTGGTCATAGATCCAGTGATATAAAGAACAATATTGCATATGAACTTGGAATGTCAAGTCCATGGATCAAAAACTTGATGTGGTCGAGCAGGAGATGGCAAGAGTGAACACTGACATTTTAGGAATCAGTGAACTTTTTGGTTAACATCAAAATCAGATTGATTATATTCTTTACAGCTGAAGATGGAGAACCTGTATACAGTCAGGAAAAACAAGACCAAGAGCTGACTGTGGCTCAAATATTCAGCCTACTTATTGCAAAATCCAGACTTAAATTGAAGAAAGGAGGGAAAACTACTGGGGCTTCCCTGGTGGCTCAGATGGTAAAGAATTTGGCTGCAGTGCAGGATCATCAGGTTCGATCCCTGGATTGGGAAGATCCGCTGAGGAAGGGAATGACAATTCAAACTAATATTCTTGCCTAGAAACTTCCATGGACAGAGGAGGAGCCTGGTGAGCTATAGTCCATGGGGTCGCAGAGAGTCAGACACAACTGAATGACTAACACATGCACACACACACATACACACATGCAGGGAAAACCGCTAGGCTCTTCAGGTCTGACCTAAATCAAATCCCTTACGGCTATGCAGTGGAGGTGACACAATAGATTCAAGGGATTAGATCTGGTAGACAGAGTGCCTGAAGCACTGTGGACAGAGGTTGGTAACATTGTACAGGAAGCAGTGACCAAAATGATTCCCAAGAAAAAGAAATGCAAGAAGACAAGGTGCTTGTCTGAGGGGGCCTTATAAATAGCTGAGAAAAGAAGAGAAGCGAAAAGCAAAGGAGAAAGGGAAAAATATACCCATCTGAATGCACAGTTCCAGAAAATAGCAAGGAGAGATAAGAAAGTCTCTTAAGTGAACAATGCAAAGAAATAGAGGGAAAAAACAATAGAATGGAAAAGACTAGGGATCTCTTCAAGAAAATTAGAAAAACCAAGGGAACATTTCATGCAAAGAAATGTTTTTCTTGCAAAGAAACGTATTTCTTGGTCACCATAAAGGACAGAAATGACAAGGACCTAACAGAAGCAGAAGAGATTAAAAAGAAGTGGCAAGAATACACAGAAGAACTGTACAGAAAAAAGTCTTGATAACCTGGATGGTGTGATCATTCACTTAGAGCCAGACATCCTGGAGTATGAAGTCAAGTGGCCCTTAGGAAGCATCACTACGAACAAAGCTAGTGGAGGTGATGGAATTCCAACTGACTATTTCAAATCCTAAAAGATGATGCTGTGAAAGTGCTGCACTCAATATGCCAGCAAATCTGGAAAACTCAGCAGCGGCCACAGGACTGGAAAAGGTCAGTTTTCATTCCAATCCCAAAGAAAGTCAATGTCAAAGAATGTCCAAACTACCACACAACTGCACTCATTTCATATACTAGCAAGACTATGTTCAAAATCCTTCAAGCTAGGCTTTAGCAGTATGTGAACTGAGGACTTCCAGATGTACAAGCTGGACTTAGAAAAGGCAGAGGAACCAGAGATCAAATTGTCAGCATTTGCTGAATCATAGAAAAAGCAAGGGAATTAAAAAAAAAAAAAAAAAAGTACTTCTGCTTCACTGAATACGCTAAAGCCCGTAACTATGTAGATCATAATAAACTAGAAAATTCTTGAAAGAGATGGGAATACCAGACCACCTTACCTGTCTTCTGAAAAGCCTGTATTCAGGACAAGAAGCAACAGTTAGAAATGGACATGGAACAACAGACTGGTTCCAAATTGGGAAAGGGGTTTGTCAAGGCTGTATATTGTTACCCTGTTTATTTAACTTATATGCAGAGTACATCATGAGAAATGTTGGGCAGGATGAAGCACAAGCCAGAACCAAGATTTCAGGGAGAAATATCAATAATCTCAGATATGCAGATAATACCACTTTAAAGGCAGAAAGTAAGGAGGAGCTAAAGAACCTCTTGATGAAGGTGAAAGAGGAGAGTGAAAAAGCTGGCTTAAAACTCAAAATTTGAAAAACAAAGATCATGGCATCTGGTCCCATCACTTCCTGGCAAATAAATGGGGATAAAGTGGAAGCAGTGACAGATTTTATTTTCTTGGGCTTAAAATTCACTGTGTATGATGACTGCAGCCACAAAATTAAAAGACACTTTGTTCTTGGAAGAAAACCTATGACAAACCTAGACAGTATATGAAAAAGCAGAGACACCACTTTGCCAGCAAAAGTCCATATAGTCAAAGCTCCAATAGTCATGTACGAATATGAGAGTCAGACCATAAAGAAGGCTGAGCATTGAAGAATAGATGCTTTCGAACTGTGGTGTTGGAGAAGACTCTTGAGAGTCCCTTGGACAGCAAAGAGATCAAACTAGCCAATTCTCAAGGAGATCAAACTAAATCCTAAAGGAAATCAACCTTAAATATTCACTGAAAGGACTTATACTAAAGCTGAGGTTCCAATACTTTGGCCACCTGATAAGAGGAGTCAGTTCATTGAAAAAGACGCTGACGCTGGGAAAAATTGAGGGCAAGAGTAGAAGGGGGCGAACAGAGGATGAGATTTTTGGATGGCATCACTGACTCAATGGTTGTGAGTTTGAACAGAATCCAGAAGACAGTGAAGGACAGGGAGGCCTGGCATGCTGCAGTTCATGGAGTTGCAAAGAGTTGGACATGACTGAGTGACAGAATGACAACAATTGGTTATATGAAATGAGGTCAAGCTATATATACTTTAGTGGTAAGTCTTTCTGGACCTATATTAGGTAACAGAAGAAAACTGAGGTGATGTAAAGTTGTATGATGCTTCTGGTATAATACCATGTGCATGAAACTATCCACAATATTAGATATCTAATTTTAATGTATATATAACATCTATAACATATTTTTGGAGTAGGCAGTGGCACCCCACTCCAGTACTCTTGCCTGGAAAATCCCATGGACGGAGAAGCCTGGTGGGCTGCAGTCCATGGGGTTGCTAGGAGTCAGACACGACTGAGCGACTTCACTTTCACTTTTCACTTTCATGCATTGGGGAAGGAAATGGCAACCCACTCCAGTGTTCTTGCCTGGAGAATCCCAGGGACAGGGGGAGCCTGGTGCGCTGCCGTCTATGGGGTCGCACAGAGTCCGACACGACTGAAGCGACTTAGCAGCAGCAGCAGCATAACATATTATAGACGATACAGATATAATATTTATGGTGGTGGTGGTTTAGTCTTTAAGTCGTATTTGACTCTTGTGACCCCATGGACTGTAACCAGCCAGGCTATTTATCCATAGGATTTTCCAGGCAAGATTACTGGAGTGGTTGCCATTTTCTTTTCCAGGGGATCTTCCTGATGCAGGGATTAAATCTCCTGCACTGCAGGCAGATTCTTTACCAACTGAGCTACCAGAGTGTACATAATATTTATATTATCATATAAAGTTCTGAAATGTTTTCTTGCCAAACTCTTGAGAAGTTAGTGCTAGAGAGGGGACTGGAATTGATTGTCAAGGGCTTTATTTATCAGAATTGAATGAATTTCTAATGATATCAATACATGTGTGATATTGATATAACAAAAACCTAGCATAGCCAAAACATAAATTAATTTAAAATAAATAGATGAATTTTAAAAAGGAAAAAGCAAGTGAGAGTACAGAAATATCTTAATGAAATTAAAACAAAATGTGTGTGTATAAACATGTGACAAAACTTTATAAATGCCAATACAATTATATCTGACCACAGAGCAGATCTTGTACATATTAGTTTGGGGCAGGTGATGGGACAGTTAAGAAGCAGTAAATGCAGCCACATCTGTGATACTGTAGTTCTTCACTTAGGTGCTGGCTCATGATTACTCATTCTCTTATTTGCTTCATAATTTATAAATATATACAGCAAGAATACGTGTATACTTTCATATATGTCAAAATATTAATATTACACATCCATGTTAAAGTATCTTGCATAACACCAATCATCTTTGCATTGAATAAATGTCCATGGCCTGGGATCTGTCTTAGTGCTAAGAAGTTATTTTGCAAGAAAATAGCTTATCATCTGCTTGATTGGGTTTTGTGTTTTGGAGGTAACTGACAATCTTTTGTATCAAGCCCAAACGACCATGTTCAAAGCTCCTCTTGAGTAACTATCAAGCAGACAGTAGATATATGCGTATAGGATGCATTTTCACAATTGTGAATTATGGTCTTAAGAATAAAAATATTCTTGCTAGGAACAGCATAGGTGCTACTGGAAGCTTCATGCTGTGTAATGAAAGTGAGGATTACTTTTTATGCCCCATGGTTTCTATGAATAGAATTAACCAGATACCAATTATCACTTCATTGAAGGGATAAGTCACTGTGACATCTACAGCTGAGATCAAACTCATTGCTTCTGCAATGCGAATTAATTAGAGTCAGAGAGAGCTATACTGCAGGGTTAGGATGCACTGCAAACTTGAAAAAGTCTATATTTTAAGCACCTCTGGGAAAAATGTGTTCTAATCAACAAAAACATTAATACAATGATCTTATTTATATACAAATGCTCTAACAAAAAACTTTCAAAAGAAAACGTTAAAAGAGCAATAAAAGTATCCCTCTCTTTGTGATGACTGTAATTGAATGGACACAAAATCTCAGCAATAGATTATTTATTTTTAGCTGGCAAACAGGCTCTACAGAGAAGGTTATCTTTACTTGAAAGTGTGTGTTTCTGGGTGGTGAATAAAAGAGATGGTTGGCTTGTTATCATAGCTCAAAAACATATCAGATAAATATGCCCACCAGCCTATTTGGACACAGCAGTAGATATTACCATCTGCTCCCAAATATGCCTGCAACCCTGTAGCTTTTCCATTTTGGCACCCAAATTTATGAGGAAGAGTATGACATCCTAAAATACACTGATTTCTGAAGAGCCTTGAAAAATATATACTTAGTGACACGGATTTGTGTGAATAGCTGTTTTACTTTAACCACTATTGTTTCTTTTGGGGAACACCACTTCCACCATTCCTCTACTATGTTGGGACAGGATGACATGACCCAGAAAATTGAACATCCTATTGGAATGAGCAGGTAGACAGAACATTGCTCAGAAAGATGATCACCACACTTATTTGTTTGTACCAAATAAATGAAATGAACAAAACAAAGCAATAATTTGATGACAAAAATGGATGCATTAGCGTCTTTACAGGTAGGGTAAAGAGTCCTGGGAAATAATAGCCACATTCTGAAGGGAGTGTTCTTGCCCTGCTTCCAGGGATATTTCTAAGCAGATCCATTCCTTTCAATATTTTGTAGTGACAGTCTTAGAGATAAGAACCTGTAGTAAACTCACAGTGATGTAATATATAGTTCTTAATCTGAAGGACCTGCTGATCCCATATTATGTTACGAACTTTGATTTCCAAATTCTTATTTTCACTATGTCTATAATCATTCACAGTAATCTGTTTAAGACTTTAAAATGCAATAATTTGATTTCACATAAACTTGATATGAAAGCAGGTTTATTTTGTTAGGTTTTATCATACCTGCTTGTTTAGAAAGAATAAAAAAGAAAAGAAAAACACGTAAAACTCAAAGAGTATCCAAGAAGTTGATATGAAATTTGAAACAACTGGCCAACATCAATGAAGAGAGAGAGACAGAGACAGAGAGAGAGTAGGGAGAAAGAGAACAAGAAGCTCAGGAAATGAATGATCATGATGTTCAGCAAATAAATAATTAATATTGTAGGCATAATACAGTATTTTTCAGAAAGACATGCTTAAATAGATGCTTGAGAATTCAATTGCTGGATGAAATTTGGGATATTAGATAGATATTAATTTCCCATCTTCAAGAAGGCAGAATATTAATTATAGACAGATGATGTTCATGAATGAGCAGAAGGATTTTGCTGGCAGATCTACAAAAATACACCTGCACAGATATGATTAGCACCCTCACCTTCCATGAAATCAAGAATGGGGATGGAAGGGGATTCTGAAGATATTCATGATGCATTAATGAGGCAGCAGAGCAAAGAGTGATGATAAAACCAAAGTGTCTACACAAGATTGTCATGACTGACATTTACAAAACAGAAAACTAATAAGAGAATTATTATCTTTCATAACATTCAATTAAAAAAATTCTGAAGCATTAAAACCATGTCCTTATCTACAAACAACTTGTGAGGCTGAAGACTTGAGATGTGACATATGTCTGTCACTTATGTATGCTACCCCACTCCGTTATTCTTAAATAACCATATGATTAAACTACAGTTAGACTAAGTAGGTATACTTTTATTTTTCATCTTTAATATGGGAGGAAATTATTCCTTGACTATACCCATAGAAAATCCCATTTTAATTATTCCAGAATTCTAGAATTAATAGAAATTTAAAATGTGTTCTCTAGATCTACTATCTTGAGTAATTGATGTAAATTAAATAATGACAGTCTCTGATACGTCAAGAAGATTTAAGGCTATACTTGGTATTTGAAAAAAAAATGTGGAAACAAAATCACAAACCTTTTGGAAGTTGATTTGATTTAGTGCTTATCATACATGGTACAAAATGAACTATTAATACTGTAAAAACAAAATTGTACTAATCAGTGTTTAAAAGGCAGGCAAATAGGACCTTCCTTTAAATATTTGCCTGGACATTTATATGATTACTAAATCTCACAGCTAAGGTTTATTGCATTTATTTTACAAATATCTAGGTTATAGCTGCTACGTTATTTTTGATAAATTTATTTTTATTTCTAAGAATTTATTTTTACTTTTAAGAGAGTCTCATAGATTATTTCCTGTCATTCAGATAGGAGACTAAGAAAGAGGAAGTCTTGACATGCCCCTATTTTCTTTTAAATGTTCCATTTTATGATCCCCAACAGGTAGTGCCTAGGTAAGGGCAATGATCAAAACAAAGAAAAACAGCTAATTTGAACCACTGAACCAGAGTCACGCTGCTGCAACTGTGGCTTCTTCCAAGTCATGCAAAGATAACTGCCAGCAAAGGAGTGTCCAGAGAGGTAGCCTTCAGGCATTTGGCACTTAGCAGCATGTCGGCCAGATTTGCTCCAGGAACCTAATCATCATCAATCAGCAAGATAACCACTCACCCTTGCATGGAATCAGAGCTGAAGGATTTGCTTTCCCATCATGGTTGTTCATGATATAGTTTGGCCCATGTGAAAATATTTTCTTAATTATACAGACTACAGTAGTTTTACAATATGATCATACAAGGAAGTCACCTATCATAAGTGATTCTGATCCCACTGAACAAATGAACATTCTAGTGAATTAAGTTGGTGGAGATTTTTCCCTAAATTTTGTAAACAACACTGAAAAATATGGCACATATAAAATAACTATAAAAAATGTTTGTGAATTGCCAGACTTTATTTGATGGAGTTAACTAACTTTTAAAATCTCATCAACATTTTCTAGTGGTTTACTCTCAGACACAATGTGAGCAAGGGGTTTAGAAGAATTCATTTAGTCACTTATTTTCATTGGAAGAGAGTTGTTCATTCCATTATATCAACTACATGGACAGCATAATGATACTTCATAAACTGTCTCAATTCAACGTCTTTTAAAAAAGATTCTAATTTAAGACTTCCTCTTAAATTAGAAGAAACTTGGTAAATCATTTTGGATTAAAAGAAAGTGTGGAAAAATAAATAAATAGGTTATTAACATAAAAAGTTAAACATATTATTTTTTAAAAAGACCACAATTGTTCTTGTTTTAAATTTCATAAAAATAATACAATAAAAACCTTTGACTATTGTTGTTGTTTACAATTGTTATATTGTTTAACACATCCTCTCCAATTTTACCAAAAATATGAGAAGAATGACAATGTTCAGTTTAGTTCAGTCGCTCAGTTGTGTCCGACTCTTTGCAGCCCCATGAATCGCAGCACTCCAGGCCTCCCTGTCCATCACAAACTCCTGGAGTTTACCCAAACCCATGTTCACTGAGTTGGTGATGCCATCCAACCATCTCATCCTCTGTCCCCTTCTCCTCCTGCCCTCAATCTTTCCCAGCATCAGAGTCTTTTCCAATGAGTCAGCTCTTCACATCAGGTGGCCAAAGTATTGGAGTTTCAGCTTCAACATCAGTCCTTTCAGTGAACACCCAGGACTGATCTCCTTTAGGATGGACTGGTTGGATCTCCTTGAATGACAATGAGGCTACTTTAATTTTCACAGATATTAAAAATTGCCATTTGAAAATATTCTCCACAACACAAAGCCATCTTGGTTCAGAAATTGATTTTGATAGGAAAAAAGCAACTGACCAGGAGACAGAGCAGGGCTTCGCAATTTTTTTTTTGTAAATGACTAAATATTGATAGTAAATACTTTAGACTTTGTGGATAAAGACAGCAGAATTTACCACCCCAAAACATGCCTCTTTATGTAGTGTGCGACGGGCACGCTAGGCGGCTGTGACGGGCGCGCTACAGCGCAGGCAGCGAGAGGAGCCACCCCACGTCCGCGGTCAGGGGCAGAAGTCAGGAGGACCCCATGCCCGAAGGGCGGCGGCCAAGAGGAGTTACTCCACGTTTGAGGTCAGGGGCAGCGGCGGAGAGTACCAGACTGCGACGGCACAGGAACGGCTGTGAGGAGTTACCCCGCGTCTGAGGTCAGGGGCAGTGGCCGGGAGGAGATACCCTACACCCCACGCCCGAGGCCCGGGGCGGTGACCCGGAGGACCAACCCCACGTCCAAGGAGCCGTGGCTGCGCGGGCGCAGGAGGGCCTAGAGGAGCTATCCCATGTTGAAGGTCAGGAAGGGCGGCGGTGAGGAGATACCCCTCGTCCAAGGTAAGGAGCAATGGCTGCGCTTTGCCGGAGCAGCCATGAAGAGTTACCCCACGCCCAAGGTAAGAGAAACCCAAGTAAGACGGTAGGTGTTGCAAGAGGGCATCAGAGGGCAAACACACTGAAACCATACTCACAGAAAACCAGTCAATCTAATCATACTAGGACCACAGCCTTGTCTAACTCAATGAAACTAAGCCACGCCCATGGGGCAACCCAAGATGGGCGGGTCATGGTGGAGAGATCTGACAGAATGTGGTCCACTGGAGAAGGGAATGGCAAACCACTTCAGTATTCTTGCCTTGAAAACCCCATGAACAGTATGAAAAGGCAAAATGATAAGATACTGAAAGAGAAACTCCCCAGGTCAGTAGGTGCCCAATATGCTACTGGAGATCAGTTGGAGAAATAACTCCAGAAAGAAAGAAGGGATGAAGCCAAAGCAAAAAGAATACCCAGCTGTGGATGTGACTGGTGATAGAAGCAAGGTCCGATGTTGTAAAGAGCAATATTGCATAGGAACCTGGAATGTCAGGTTCATGAATCAAGGCAAATTGGAAGTGGTCAAACAAGAGATGGCAAGAGTGAATGTCGACATTCTAGGAATCAGTGAACTGAAATGGACTGGAATGGGTGAATTTAACTCAGATGACCATTATATCTACTACTGCAGATAGGAATCCCTCAGAAGAAATGGAGCGGCCATCATGGTCAACAAGAGAGTCCAAAATGCAGTACTTGGATGCAATCTCAAAAACAACAGAATGATTTCTGTTCGTTTCCAAGGCAAACCATTCAATATCACAGTAATCCAAGTCTATGCCTCAACCAGTAATGCTGAAGAAGGTGAAGTGGAATGGTTCTATGAAGACCTACAAGACCTTTTAGAACTAACACCCAAAAAAGATGTTCTTTTCATTACAGGGGACTGGAATGCAAAAGTAGGAAGTCAAGAAACACCTGGAGTGACAGGCAAATTTGGCCTTGGAGTATGGAATGAAGCAGGGCAAAGACTAATAGAGTTTTGCCAAGAAAATGCAATGGTCATAAGAAACACCCTTTTCCAACAACACAAGAGAAGACTCTATACATGGACATCACCAGATGGTCAACACCGAAATCAGATTGATTATATTCTTTGCAGCCAAAGATGGAGAAGCTCTATACAGTCAGCAAAAACAAGACCAGGAGCTGACTGTGGCTCAGATCATGAACTCCTTATTGCCAAATTCAGACTGAAATTGAAGAAAGTAGGGAAAATCACTAGACCATTTAGGTATGACCTAAATCAAATCCCTTATGATTATACAGTGGAAGTGAGAAATAGATTTAAGGGCCTAGATCTGATAGATGGAGTGCCTGATGAACTGTGGAATGAGGTTCGTGACATTGTACAGGAGACAGGGATCAAGACCATTCCCATGGAAAAGAAATGCAAAAAAGCAAAATGGCTGTCTGGGGAGGCCTTACAAATAGCTGTGAAAAGAAGAGAAGCGAAAAGCAAAGGAGAAAAGGAACGATGTAAGCATCTGAATGCAGAGTTCCAAAGAATAGCAAGAAGAGATAAGAAAGCCTTCTTCAGTGATCAATGCAAAGAAATAGAGGAAAACAACAGAATGGGAAAGACTAGGGATCTCTTCAAGAAAATCAGAGATACCAAAGGAACATTTCATGCAAAGATGGGCTTGGTAAAGGACAGAAATGGTATGGCCCTAACAGAAGCAGAAGATATTAAGAAGAGATGGCAAGAATACACAGAAGAACTGTACAAAAAAGATCTTCATGACCCAGATAATCACAATGGTGTGGTCACTCACCTAGAGCCAGACATCCTGGAATGTGAAGTCAAGTGGGCCTTAGAAAGCATCACAAAGAACAAAGCTAGTGGAGGTGATGGAATTCCAGTTGAGCTATTCCAAATCCTGAGAGATGATGCTGTGAAAGTGCTGCACTCAATATGCCAGCAAATTTGGAAAACTCAGCAGTGGCCACAGGACTGGAAAAGGTCAGTTTTCATTCCAATCCCAAAGAAAGGCAATGCCAAAGAATGCTCAAACTACTGCACAGTTGCACTCATCTCACACACTAGTAAAGTAATGCTCAAAATTCTCCAAGCCATGCTTTAGCAATATGTGAACCATGAACTTCCTGATGTTCAAGCTGGTTTTAGAAAAGGCAGAGGAACCAGAGATCAAATTGCCAACATCCGCTGGATCATGGAAAAAGCAAGAGAGTTCCAGGAAAACCTCTATTTCTGCTTTATTGACTATGCCAAAGCCTTTGACTGTGTGGATCACAATAAACTGGAAAATTTTTCAAGATGGCTTAAAGCTCAACATTCAGAAAATGAAGATCATGGCATCCAGTCCCACCACTTCATGGGAAATAGATGGGGAAACAGGGGAAACAGTGTCAGACTTTATTTTTCTGGGCGCCAAAATCACTATAGATGGTGACTGCAGCCATGAAATTAAAAGACGCTTACTCCTTGGAAGGAAAGTTATGACCAACCTAGATAGCATATTCGAAAGCAAAGACCTTACTTTGCCAACAAAGGTTTGTCTAGTCAAGGCTATGGTTTTTCCTGTGGTCATGTATGGATGTGAGAGTTGGACTGTGAAGAAGGCTGATCACCGAAGAACGATGCTTTTGAACTGTGGTGTTGGAGAAGACTCTTGAGAGTCCCTTGGACTGCAAGGAGATCCAACCAGTCCATTCTGAAGGAGATTAGCCCTGGGATTTCTTTGGAAGGAATGATGCTAAAGCTGAAACTGCAGTACTTTGGCCACCTCATGTGAAGAGTTGACTCATTGGAAAAGACTCTGATGCCTGGAGGGATTGGGGGCAAGAGGAGAATGGGACGACAGAGGATGAGATGGCTGAATGGCATCACTGACTCGATGGACGTGAATCTCAGTGAACTCCAGGAGTTGGTAATGGACAGGGAGGCCTGGCGTGCTGCAATTCATGGGGTCGCAAAGAGTCGGACACGACCGAGCGATTGATCTGATCTGATCTTATAATAAAGATTATTTTAAGCTGGTTATATTGTAAAGTTTAAAAATAAAATAAAATTTAAAAAAAAAAGAGCTTAAAAAAAAAAAAGAAAGAAACTGGACACAAGAGAACACTAGGAAATCCAGTGCAATTATCCTTTGAAAGTGTTAGCCACTCAGTAGTGTCTGACCCTTTGTGACCCTATGGACTGTAGCCTACTGGGGCTCCTCTGTGCATGGGATTCTCAGGCAATACAATAATCCTTTGGTAAGAGACATTTACACTTACAAGGGAAATCACCATTCGTAAGGTTACCTCCCTCTCACTACTCAAAAGAGGGTGACCAAATCTCTAGAAACTCTTATCAATGCAGAAAGCATTCTGGACTTAAATCTGCATGACAAACATATCTTCATTCAGTATTCCTGAAAATCTCCCATAACTTCCCGTTCCCCAGTCCCCCCTTGCCCCTCGAAGATCTTTTTTATTTTTCTCTGTCTTTAGCTGGTGTGTGTGTGTGCGTGTGTGTGGTTAGTCTTGTTGGATGGAGTACCCCTTTTGTTCTGGGAAAAAGATGCCCTAAGGAAGGAGCTGGGTACATGTGTGTTGTGTGTGCATGTGCTTACTCATTCAGTCCTGTCTGATTTTTTGCAACCCATAGACTGTAGACTGCCGGGCTCTTCTGTCTATGGGATTCTCCAGGCAAGAATACTGGAGTGGGTTGCCATTCCCTTCTCTAGGACAGCTTCCCAACCCAGGGATCAAACCAGGGTCTCCTGCATTGCAATTGGATACTTTACTGCCCGAGCCACCAGATGGTATTTAAGGATGTGTCTTGGGCCATTTTGAGAAGTTACTTGGTTTTCCTGGGTCTCTTCCATAATAAAGGAGGTATGCATGTTATTAAGGCCTTATCTGGTGGCTCAATAGTAAAGAATCCACTTCCCAATGGGGGAGACAAGAGTTCCTTCCCTGGACTGGGAACATCCCCTGGAGAAGGAAATGGCAGCCCACTCCAGCATTCTTATGTGTGAAATCCCATGGACAGAGGAGCCTGGCATGCTTTAGTCCATAGAGTTGCAAGAGTTGTATAGGACTAAGCAACTAAAAAACAGTAACATGCTATTAAACTTGTTTTTTTTTTTTTTTTTCCTGTTATTCTCTTATTACAAGAAAGTCTTAGCCAATAATCTAGAAGGGCAGAGGGAAAATTATTTACCACTCTATATGGGCCATACAGTGTCTGTAACAAGTACTCAACTCTGCTTTTGAGACATTAAAGCAGCCAGACACCAAATAAATGAGCTTGCTGTGTTCCAATAAGACTTTATTTATGGGCTTTGAAATTCATGAAATTTTCATGTGCCCTGGATTACTATTATTTTTTTTGAAATTTCTCCCCAAACATTAAAAAATGTAAAACCCGTTCTAGCTCACAGACTGTACAAACACAGGTGGCAAGGCAGATTTGGCCAGTAGACCATTGTGTGTCAAATACAGAGATGGATAATAAAGTCTTGATTTCAGTTCAGTTCAGTTGCTTAGTTGTGTCCGACTCTTCGCAACGTCATGGACTGCAGCAGGCCAGGCCTCCCTGTCCATCACCAACTCCCAGAGTTTACTCAAACGAATGTCCATTGAGTCAGTGATGCCATCCATCCAACCATCTCATCCTCTGTCGTCCCTTTCTCCTCCGGCCTTCAATCTTTCCCAGCACCAGGGTCTCTCAGTTCTTTGCATCATGTGGCCAAAGTATTGGAGTTTCAGCTTCAGCTTCAGTCCTTCCAATGAATATTCAGGACTGATTTCCTTTAGGATGGACTGGTTGGATCTCCTTGCAGTCCAAGGGACCCTCAAGAATCTTCTCCAAGGACACAGTTCAAAAGCATCAATTCTTCGGTGCTTGGCTTTCTTTATAGTCCAACTCTCACATCCATACATGACTACTGGAAAAATCATAGCTTTGACTAGATGAACCTTTGTTGACAAAGTAATGTCTCTGCTTTTTAATATGCTGTCTAGGTTGATCATAGCTTTCCTTTCAAGGAGCAAGCATCTTTTAATTTCATGGCTGCAGTCACCATCTGCAGTGATTTTGGAGCCCCAAAGAATAAAGTCTGTCACTGTTTCCTCTGTTTCCCTATCTATTTGCCATGAAGCAAAGGGACCAAATGCCATGATCTTCGTTTACTGGATGTTGAGCTTTAAGCCAACTTTTTCACTTTCTTCTTTTACTTTCATCAAGAGGCTCTTTTGTTCTTCTTTGCTTTCTGCCATAAGGGTGGTGTCATCTGCATATCTGAGGTTATTGATATTTCTCCCGGCAATCTTGATTCCAGCTTGTGCTTCTTCCAGCCCAGCGTTTCTCATGATGTACTCTGCATGTAAGTTAAATAAGTAGGTTGACAATATACAGCCTTGATATACTCCTTTTCCTATTTGGAAATAGTCTGTTTTTCCATGCCCATTTCTAACTGTTGCTTCCTGACCTGCATAAGATTTTTCAGGAGGCAGGTCAGGTAGTCTGGTATTCCCATATTTTTAACAATTTTCCATAGTTTGTTGTGATCTACACAGTCAAAGACTTTGACATAGTCAATAAAACAGAAGCAGATGTTTTTCTGGAACTCTTTTGCTTTTTTGATGATCCAGTGGATGTGGCAGTTTGATCTCTGGGTCCTCTGTCTTTTCGAAATCCAGCTTGAACATCTGGAGGTTCACAGTTCACGTACTGTTGAAGCTTGGTTTGGAGGATTCTGAGCATTACTTTGCCAGCACATGAGATGAGTGCAATCATGCGGTAGTTGGAGCATTCTTTGGCATTGCCATTCTTTGGGATTGGAATGAAAATTGACCTTTTCCAGTCCTGTGGCCACTGCTGAGTTTTCCAAAATTTCCAGATAAATAACAGGAGCGAACACAGCCCCACCCATCAACAGAAAATTGGATTAAAGATTTACTGAGCATGGCCCTGCCCATTAGAACAAGACCCAGTTTCCCCCTCAGTCACTCTCTCTCATCAGGAAGCTTCCAAAAGCCCATTATCCTTCTCCATCAGAGGGTATAAAGACTGAAAACCACAATCACAGAAAACTAACCAATCTAATCACATGGACCACAGCCTTGTCTAACTCAGTGAAACTATGAGCCATGCCGTGTAGGGCCACCCAAGATGAACAGGTCATGATGGAGAGTTATGACAAAATGTGGTCCACTGGAGAAGGGAATGGCAAACCACTTAAGTGTTCTTGCCTTGAGAACCCCATGAACAGCATGAAAAGGCAAAAAGATAGGACACTGAAAGATGAACTCCCCAGGTTGGTAGGTGCCCAATATGCTATTGCAGAAGAAAGGAGAAGTAACTCTAGGAGGAATGAAGAGATGAACCAAAGCAAAAACAAACCTAGTTGTGGATGTGACAGGTGATGGAAGTAGTCTGATGCTGTAAAGAGCAATATTGCATAGGAACCTGGAATGTTAGGTCCATGAATCAAGGCAAATTGGAAGTGGTCAAACAAGAGATGGAAAGAGTGAACGTTGACATTTTAGGAATCAGAGAAATAAAATGGACTGGAAAGGATGCATTTAACTCAGATGACCTTTATATCTACTACTGTGGGCAAGAATACCTTAGAAGAAATTGGAGTAGCCATCACAGTCAACAAAAGAGTCCAAAATGCAGTACTTGGATGCAATCTCAAAAACGACAGAATGTGACTTCTGTTCATTTCCAAGGCAAACCATTCAATATCATGATAATCCAAGTCTATGCCCTGACCAGTAATGCTGAAGAAGCTGAAGTTGAAAGGTTCTATGAAGACCTATGAGAGCTTCTAGAATTAACACCCCAAAAAGATGTCCTTTTCATTATAGGGTACTGAAATGCAAAAGTAGGAAGTCAAGAAATACCTGGAGTAACAAGCAAATTTGGGCTTGGAGTACAGAATGAAGCAGGGCAAAGGCTAATAGAATTTTGCCAAGAGAACACACTGATCATAGCAAACACCCTCTTCCAACAACACAAGGGAAGACTCTACACATGGACATCACCAGATAGTCAATACCAAAATCAGATTGATTATATTCTTTGCAGCCAAAGATGGAAAAGCTCTATACAGTCAGCAAAAACAAGACTGGGAGCTGACTGTGGCTTGGATCATGAACTCCTTATTGCCAAATTCAGACTTAAATTGAAGAAAGTAGGGAAAACCACTAGACCATTCAGGTATCACCTAAATCAAATCCCTTATACAGTGGAAGTGAGAAATAGATTCAAGGGATTAGATTTGATAGACAAGTGCTTGAAGAACAATGGATGAAGGTTTGTGACATTGTACAGAAGGCAGGGATCAACACCATCCCCAAGAAAAATAAATGCAAAAAGGCAGATGGTTGTCTGAGGAGGCCTTATAAATAGCAATGAGAGAAGAGAAGTGAAAGGCAAAAGAGAAAAGGAAAGATATACTGATCTGAAGGCAGAGTTCCAAAGAATAGCAAGGAGAGATAAGAAAGCCTTCCTCAGTGATCAATACAAAGAAACAGGGGAAAACAATAGAATGGGAAACACTAGAGATCTCTTCAAGAAAATTAGAGATACCAAAGGAACATTTCATACAAAGATGGTCACAATAAAGGACAGAAATTGTATGGACCTAACAGAAGCAGAAGATACTAAGACAAGGTGGCAAGAATACACAGAAGAACTGTACAAAAAAGATCTTCAAGACCCAGATCATCACAATGGTATGATCAGTCATCTAGAGCCAGACATCCTGGAATGCGAATTCAGGTGGGCCTTAGGAAGAATCACTACGAACAAAGCTAGTGGAGGTGATGGAATATGCAACTCTTGATTTTATATATATACCTACACAGGTAGGTGTTTTGTGAAGGCTGTTTGCTGGTAATAAGGTTTGTAAAACAGTTATTTCTATAGATATTCAAGCCTACTATAATTTTCACTGAAGGCCATTGCTGTCAGCTTAAACAACAATCATTTTGTATGGTATCTTACTAGGGCCTGAAAATAAGAATAGAAGCTGAAAGATAATCTTTCATGGTGAATTGCATTGAATGATTTGATGCTCAGTGTCTTTTTTATTTACTTTCTGGCTTACTAACAACAAACCTCAAACCCCCCTTCATTTATATACGTGGTCATTCGTTTGTTTATGCCATCATTCCGCATTAAACGCCAGGTACTTTCCTAAGCACTGGGGAGACCGTAAGTTAGACATGATTCCTGAACTGGAAGAACTCATAATAGCTGTGAGACAAGCAAACTAATAGCTGAATTTCACTGTGATAAGTGTGAGATATGAGAAGAGAGGCCCAAGATACCATGGAAGAGAAAGAATGTCTTGACAAGACAGAAAGTATGAAGGAAATCTCAGAGAAACAAATCCATTTAAGATAAAGAAGAGAACACTTATTGCCAAATAGCCTCAGATAAAACATAGAATATTTATTATTAATACAATAGTGCAGCAACTGCCTGCATGTATGATCATGAGATTTTAGGGTTATATCTTAGTGGTGGCTCATTTGGATTATCACACTTCATTAGTGAAAAATGTGGCCCCAAGAAAAGTAGGTTCAAGGTTACCCAGCTCTTTAGAGGTAGCCTTATTACACTTCTAAATTCTTTATGCCAGTTCAATATTGTGTCCTCCACACTAAGCCTTTCTTACCTCCTCCATAGCTTTTCACTGATTGTACATTGTTTATTTTTTCTTTTCTATGTAGGTTCTCTAGTCAACTCGTAGAGCTCTTATCTTTTCTTTAGTGATTTCTTAATGACTATAGTTGTTAAAAACTGAGAACATGAAATTGGAAATGATGTTCAAACAACATTACCTTTTTTGAATTTTCTGCTGATATGAAGTAAAAACGCAATTGCCTCAGCTCTCAGACTCAGCATATTGTGTTCTTCATTCCAGGTTACTCAATAAGTTGCAATTATTGTCATTTGTGGCTCTCACAAGATTATAGGTGACTGAGTACTTCATCAACCAAAATCAGTATTTCCCATGGCACAAAACAAAACACTTGTATAATGATCTAGGAGAGTGGATTAAACATACTGAATGAGAGAGCCACACATGGAAAATGTTCAGGGGATTATCAGCTTAGCTTTTCAAATCTATTCAACTAAAGTGAAATTGATGTGGCTGTGCTTAAGTATCAGTACTTTTTTGGAGTTTAAACTTTTACATTTTTTACTTGTAGTTACTTAAGTTTTCTACCACTTCTAATGCTAAAGAGTAGGGCAGCAAAACAACTCAAGTCATTGAGCAAAATCTGTGACTGGTGATTCTAATGTTCACTTAAAAATAGATATATTCCAATACATGATAATTGTTCTCTCCCCTTATTTTATCCTGAAATCTATGCCTTTCCCATTCCCATAGCTCCATATATTGTAATTTTTATGTAGAGTTTCTTATTATCCTTAAAAATATTTCTGCAGTGACAGTTTGATATACGTGTGTGTATATGTGAATTCATACCGTACGGGAGGTCAATTGCCTACTTGAGAGAACATATTCCAATGATATCTAGCATTTAAAAATTTTTAATCAAAAGTCCACATTACAAAGGTATGCACATCAGCTATTTTATCATTAATATTCTTATGTCTGATTTGTATAGATTAGCATAATGGGTATTAGAAATTATTTTTTGCTACTAATATGAGTGACAGAAATATTGTGTAGGCTTTCTTGCCCTTGTAGGAAAGAGGTGTAAGAATCTAGAAATCAGATTATCTGTACCTTTTGGAAGGAAGCCTCAGGCCAGGTTCTGAAATGGTCTACTGTACACCTACTGATTCAGTGGAAACTTGTCATCATACTAAATTTTGCTGCTAGAATATCTATTGCATATGCTTTAAGCAAATCTTTCACACAGGTGAGGTCAAAACACTAAGAAGGTGCTTACAAAATAAGCTGAATTCTTGTTTTCTAATACATATTTGTATATACAGTAAAATTCCTTCTGTTAGCCTTGTTTTAGTGCAAGGTTACAGGAGCCTTAATACTCTTACCTGCATCTGAATCTTGGGAGTCTTATTTATCGTAAGGAAACTCATTGTTGTTGCTTAGTCGCTAAGCTGTGTTTGACTCTTTTGTGACCCCATGGACTGTAGCCCACGAGGTTCCTCTGTCCATGGGATTTCTCAGGCATGAATACTGAAGTGGGTTGCCATTTCTTTCTCCAGAGGATCTGCCTGACCTAGGGAATGAACCCATGTCTCCCGCACTGGCAGGCAGATTCTTTACCGCTGAGCCACTTGGGAAGCCCAGTAAGGAACCTACTCGTTGTGCATGATTGCTAGCCTTAGATTAGTTGGCAGCAGGAGTTTGTGCAGGCCAGTACACATGAGTGTGCATGTGTGTGCATACACACACAAGGATACATTAACAGGAGAATGGAGAAGCAGGAGGAATGGAGTAGGAGACAGACTGGAGCTGCCAGCTGTTTATATATGGGCTTATTTATCCTTGTCCCTTAGGTTGGAAAGTTTTTCATCCACAAATTCTCCTGAATTTCTTACTGGTGAGCAAGTCATTTGTCTTTTCGCTCCAGAGATGGTAACACGTGATTTATGATCCACACTTAACTACAGTTGTTTAGATCTCTGTCATCTCTAGGATTGATAGTTAAAATGCACTCTACTTTAGTCTCCCCTCTTCAGCTTACATGCTTTTATTTGTTCTTTGAAAGCCCATGCTGTGTATATTTCATGGAAAAATCTGGTTTAAGTGCTATTCTTTTTACTTTTTATGTGTGACAAATGTTCAAACTACTTTTCTTCCTCTAAATTTCCATCATTGTTGCTTTTTTTCTTTCTTCTAATGTTGCCATGCTTCTTTCTCATGTCTTTAAAATAAGAAAGCCATTTAGTAAACAATATAATAAATACTTCTCCAAACTGTTAGGGCTTATATCATCCAGAACTATTTCCAAGCCTTTAGAGTCATGGTTTTCTTGAATTATAGGTTTTCACTTAAAATCTGTGTTCTTAGCATTTGTCTGTATGAATTAAACATTCTCTACTCAAAGTGTTACTTCTTGATTTATTTTCCTCCCCTTTTAGTTTTATTTTATGCACGGGGCTTAGGTGTAATCTTTTTCAACTAAGAGTAAAGATATATTGTGGAACCAGCTGAAATCTTTTGACCCAGTCCAGAAAAAATAAATTAGTATTAACAAGAGCACTTGCCTTAGTTTAGATAAGCAATGCTGTACTACAGTAAAATAATCTACAGTAACAAACACAATATTATTTTTCACTTATAAAAAACCTACCCAAGATTGAAGGACAGTCAAGAATAGAGCTCTTCCAACTAGTAACTTAGGGATCAAGGCTGTGTTTAATCTTGTGGTTATGACACTTAAAATCCTTGCCTTATGTGGTCTCTGAGTCCATGGCAGACACAGTTAGAAGGTGATCTTCTAGACCTTGAATGCTTCACCCATAAGCAATACATCTTCCTTTTCAGAGTACATGGTTTAAACCTTTTGGTCTTGAGTGAGTTAAATAGCTGTGATTTTTGCAGTAGTTATACATGGGTATGAGGTTGGGCCATTAAGGAGGCTGAACATTGAAGAATTGATGCTTTCAAACTATGGTGCTGGAGAAGACTCTTGAGAATCTGTTAAACTACATGGAGATCAAAAAAGTCAATTTTAAAGGAAATCAACTCTGAATGTTCATTGGAAGGACTGATGCTGAAGCTGAAGCTCTAATACATTGGCCACCTGATGTGAAGAGCTGACTCATTGGAAAAGACCTGGATGCTGGGCAAGACTGAAGGCAGGAGGCGAAGGGGGTGACAGAGGATGAGATGGTTGGATGGCATCACTGACTCAATGGACATGAGTATGAGCAAACTCCAGGAGATAGTGAAGGACAGAGAAGCCTGGTATGCTATAGTCCATAGGGTCACAAAGAGTCAGACATGACTTCGAGACTGAAAAACAATAAGAAGTTAGCCTCTCTGAATCTCTCTAAAAGGGAGCTACAAAAACCTATCTCAGTGGTAGTTGTGAAGATGAAACAAGAAAGTGTACATTACCAGTACATATACTTAGCAATGCATTTAGCATTCAGTGAATTGTAGTTATTGATATATTTGTTAATTTAATAACTATAATAGCTATAATACAGAGTAAAAGGGAAGAACTACAGAAACAAAGAAAGGAAAACAAAGAGAACCATCTAGACCTGAGCGATATTTCTGATTTTATTAGTTGAAAAGTTTACAAGAAGTTTCCTACAAATGTTAATATTTAATTAATATTAACAAAAATATTAACTACAGAGCTTACAATTCCAGAGACTTGAGCCCTCTGCTTTTACTTCTCTTGCTTGACATCTTTCCAATATTTTTTCTTCATCTTACTTTGTTTAATACCAGTGTGTATTTTTTGTGTACTTTCTTTTCGATTCATCCTAGAAATGGTGGATTTTCCCATCTCAGTGGAAAAGTCAGAGAGTGTGCCAGAAACACTGGACCAACTATAGAGAAGGTTCAGATATTGAGAATCAACATGTAGATTGAAGATGGGAGGATCATTTGTACAGAGGGCGCAGGAAGAGAGGAAAAGATATGTGAGATAAATCTGGTAGAACTGGATCAAATGAGCTTTGTACCATAGCAGGGGATCCAAGGAGATACTATAGGTGATTCTGATACACACTAGAGTTTAAGAACCATTGTTATAGATCACAGGTTTTTCACATTCAGTATGCTCCAAACATAATTCATTTCTCCTTCCTCACTTCTGCTAATATACCCAGTTCCACTCTTTTAACTTCCATGTCTCTTTCTTAAAGGTGGCTGCTCAAGCCAGAAAATTGTATTTGTCCTCTTCTCCTTACTCACCCATCATATCAGATCACCAATCACCAATTACTCAATAGCTTTCAAGTACAGTTAACCCTTGTACAATGTGTGGGGTTAGGAGCACAGATCCTTCATGCACTCAAAAATCTGGGTTTAACTTATAGTCTGCTATCCATAGCTTGATTCTGCACCTGCAGATTCAACCAGCGATGGATCATGTAGTACTGTGGTGAAAAAGGAAAAAAAAAAAAAAAAATGAAAGTGAAGTCATTCAGTACTGTGGTATTTACTATTAAAAAATGAATTGTGTATAAGTCAATCTGTGCAGTTGAAACCCTTGTGTTCAAGGATCAACTGTACATCATCTTCCCTTTCTCCCTATGGACTACCATCAACTCAGTCTATATTATTGAAAAGCCTTTTTTGCTAAACCAGTAATATATGCCAGGCTTTGTGTCAGGCTAAAGTCAGCAAACTCATGACTGCAGGATCAATCCAGGTTGTGATATATTTTTGTGAATAAGATTTTATTAGAATACAGCCACATTCATTTGTTAACATATTGCCTGGACCTCTTTTGTACTATGACAGAGCTGAATAGTTGCAAAAGAGACTGGATGCTCCACAAAGTCTAAAATATGTTGTATCTGGCCCCATAGTGAAAAAGTCTGACCACTGTGGTAGGCACTGGGCATTCATGGAGAGAAAGATGGATAGCATATGTGTCCTCATGGAATTTATAGTCCAGCATGGAAAACCTGACAATAGAGTGAGCTATATAGTTATCCAGGTCAGGAGAACCTGACCTAGCTTAAGGGAAGAAAGGAAGGCTTTCTAGGGAAAGCGTGGTGATGTAGAGTTTCAAAGGATGTGTGGAAACCTATCAGATGAACGAGAAAGGGGAACAGTGTCACAGTCAGAAGAAATAACTTTACATATGTATGTATGTGTGTGTGTGTTTATTGAATATGTACATAACATAATTTCTCTCAGTATTTGATGCTGTCCTCAGGAGGTTCTGATTTTCAGTGTTGTGTAAAAAAGCCCTTGACTCTAAATGTTTAGGGCAGAAACCTTCAGATCACTCCCTTCCAGGTGGTTCCCTACTTCACAGTGAGTCCTAGTTCTAGAAGTGATTCGACATGACTCACAGCAGCAGTGGGAACGCTACTTTTGAGCATATGAGACACTCCATATTAAGACAGTAAACAAATTTCTTCCTGAAGGCCTGATATACACTTCAGGAGTTGCCTAAAGTAGTGACTATCAGATTGCATTTTATAGCGGCTACCAAGTGACCTGGAGAGAGAATATTGGTCTAACACTTTTGCCCCCAGGGTCTGTAGAAAAATACATATGCACCACTGGTTTTTCAAGATAAATCTCATGCAAGATCTGAAGTGGTTTTGGTTACATGTTCATCTTTCCCCATTGAAAAGTCTTTTCGTCTCTGTAGAGACACTTAAGGAAACATTTAAAAACCCTCACAGACTCAGGAAAATATATCTGAAATAATTATAGAGCATTTACTTTTACTTTTTTCCCCTTTTTAATTGCATGATACTAAATTAAAAAATCTCTCCTCTTTTCACCAAAAATGGGAACTTCAGAAGCCCCTTTCCTATTTCTTCTTGGAGAGAGGAAAAAGAAAAAAAAAAAAAAAAAGTGCAAAAACAAGGGGTCCAGGCCACTGTTGCTGAAAGTTGAGACTCCAACAATTTGATAGCAGAGACATTTTTCTTTTCATTTTGCTGTAACCTTATCTGCTTTTACTGCTGCCCCATCATCTCAGGCAAAACACATATCCCATTCTTTTTTCTGCCTACAAAGCCATACTAGAATAATTCCACCTGTTTTGTGGCTGGCACTGATCTCTTTTGGCATGAAAAATGGAAACACTGGGACCATTAAAGCACTGTCTACATTTCCAGCATCTCACTGGGTGCCCTCCTCCAGCTAAGAACTTGTTTCCGTCCAAATGGTGCATTCTCACTTCAGGCAGGGATGTCTTTGGATGGCTGTTTCAGAGGTAAAAGTAGTCAGGGGGTCTGAGAGACTTCTAATTTCCCCCTCCTCTCCAGCTTCTGGCATTCCTCATGAATCAGATCATTGCCTGCTTGCTACTTGCTCACCTGCACAGCCTGCTTCCCTTATCACCAGCATGACTTTCAATCTTGTTGCAGATCTAGCTGATTAAAAACGCTGGTCTTGAGAAAATTCTCTTTCTTGAAAGTCAGTGCTGCAGGAGATTAGGACTATTCATATTGTAAGGCACTCCCTTCAAACCCTCTGGTGGCTTTACTCTCTTGACTGATGCAAACCTTAACTAATTCTCTTTATCCAGATAATCCACTTGCTTCCAGTATTCATCAAACAGCAAAATGAAAAGCTTTTAAGAAAGAGAATAAATGTGCAGGCTTAAAATCACATAGCGTTTTAGTCTTAATAAAACTGTGAAAAAAAATTATTAGGAAATCAGATGTCTGAATCTTAGGTCCAGTGAAATAACTTAAAAGCAGAGAAAATTCAAGAGACCATACCAAATGTGTTTTGTACTTTTTGAATTGCTTTAGCAGGTGTGTGGATCACAAACTTTCGATGAGGGAAAAGAACTGTGTTTTTTCTCTCAGATAAATTGAACATAAGGCAACCCGCCCACCCTCCACGTGAGCCCAGCTTCTTCTCTTTATTTGTGTATAATTCTCAATTGCACATGATATTTGATGTTTAAATTGAATTGATTAGGTATTTAATGCACAGTGATCATGCACAAGGTACTAACAAATATACGTATCTACCATGAATGGGAAGAACCTTGTCCTGAGGGAGCTCTGGTATTACAGTAAGGACCGACAGAGCTGTTCTGAGTTAGGGCCAGAAAATCAAAACATTCAAAGTCAGGTTTTCCCTTGATTCAATCACTCCTATGGCACTGGGAAAAAGAAATGTGATGAGGAAAGGGATGTTTTCAAAGCAGTGACGTCCAGAACTCCAGTTCCAAATGTATAGAATTGACAACTGAACAGATTTCCATAACTACCTATAAGATATGTGATTTGGAAGTGGTGTAACTCAAGCTTCTTCATGCGACACTTTGTTTTAGGGCTGGCATGTGGACTGACCCTGCAAGATTCTTACTGTCGCTTCCAGGATACCACCCAGGAATACCAAGTATCTGCCAAATAGATTTAGAAACTACTTGGAGTGGTTCAGTGGTAAAGAATTCGCCTGCCGATGCAGGAGACGCAGGAGATGTGGGTCCGACCCCTGGGCCAGGAAGATCCCATGGAGGAGAAAATGGCCACTCACTCCAGTATTCTTGCCTGGGAAATTCCATGTTCAGAGGAGCCTGGTAGGCTACAGTCTATGGGGTTACAAAGAATCAGATACAACTGAGCGCACACATATGCACGCACAGCAATTCTTTCATACTTTGAAAAATCCTGTCCAAGAGACAACAAAGCTTCAGTGTTCTTTCTAAATGACAGTGTGCTATGTTTAGGTATCAAATGACTTAGTATTCACCCATAAAAAGGTCTGATATTTGTGGCAAGACAATGTGAGAAGAAAGGACTATTCAGGGAACAAGCTCTCAGGTCTCCCTCCTAGGTTTCCTCTGTGTGAACGGCCTGCTTCAGACAAGTGAAATAAAATGGTGAGAATCAGGGTAAGAAAGCAAACAGGAGAGCTGTAACCCACACCTGACTGGCCTGTGTCAAACACAAACTGTCATTTGAAGCTTACTCAAGGCAAACAAAATGAGCAGACCACAGACCAATTATGTTCCCTATAAGGTCTGATGCAGATCTTTAGGGTTTCTACAGAGTGATCTGGGTGCACACAGGGATGGTTATTGATGGTAAAACAGCTGAAATGAGTGTCTGCTTATGTGCCCTGTTATTTGATAGCTCCATAATGAAACAATGAATCTGTTGAGTTGTAAAACCACAAGGGTTGTCTTTATAAGGCTTAGCCTGGGAAAGGCCTCTTATCCAGGGAGAATCCTATTCAAAGCCTGTCAGAGATAGAATCCCTTAGTGAGAACATTTGGTCTTACAGGTGGGCACAATCCAAAAATACCTGAATAAAGGAGATGGGTGGACTGACTTCTCCTTGGAGAAAAACTTCTTAATCATATCAACAGCAGGAGGATTTTCATTTCTCCTAATTGCATTGTATGATCTTTGTATATGTGTTGGATCAACATCTCATCATCCACTTCTGGGGATAAACAATGCTTGACCTTCCTCCCTTCCTCTACAAAGAGTACAAGGCACTCCCTGATCAAGAATTTTACCTGCTCCAAAAAATAATGGAAACATCAATGAAAACCTTGTTTTCATTGTAGCTAGATAGGTGGCTGGCATTAAGGAGAGATGACTATGATATGACTCCCGGTTTCGTATTTTGAGCACAACTCACAAGCTGTTTTCTGAATAACCATGTGAAGTGCTACCTTTATTCTAATTGGAGGCCTTTATGCACATTATGAGGCTTTTAGTGGAATATTTTCCTCCTGAATATGAATTCTACTGAGCTCAAGGATGAGCATTGTTCTCAGAAGACTGGTTACAAAATGGTGTCTCTGCATCTCATGTGACTTTAGAGAAGACCAGATTCAGGGTGACCAAACCTAGCTTGGATTTCTGTCAAGAGCTGGGGGTTAGAAAGATCATCTTCCTTATTCATAGTCTCTGATGTTGTTTTAAGCTAAATGAGTTTGGGAAATGTCTTCGTGGTGGCTATTCTTTGCTGATTCCCTGAAGGGAGGATGTATGCTAGAGGTGAGGAATGAAGAAGCAAGTCTTCAGGGGAGTGAAACAAATGTAGAAATTGGGATATATTCCTATGAGTAGTTGGTTTCATTTGAGATGCTCTTCTCATTGATTTTGGGAACAATCTTATGGTGTAAATAATTATTTCCATATTTAAACACATTTTAGCAAAGTCTCAGTTCAGTCGCTCAGTCATGTCCGACTCTTTGTGACCCCATGAACCACAGTATGCCAGGCCTCCCTGTCCATCACCAACTCCTGGAGTTCACTCAAACTCATGTCCATTGAATTGGTAGAGACATCTGACCATCTCATCCTGCCCTCAATCTTTCCCAGCATCAGGGTCTTTTCAAATAAGTCAGCTCTTTGCATCAGGTGGCCAAAGTATTGGAGTTTCAGCTTTAACAGATCAGATCAGATCAGTCACTCAGTCGTGTCCGACTCTTTGCGACCCCATGAATCACAGCACGCCAGGCCTCCCTGTCCATCACCAACTCCCAGAGTTCACTCAGACTCATGTCCATCGAGTCAGTGATGCCATTCAGCCATCTCATCCTCTGTCGTCCTCTTCTCCTCTTACCCCAAATCCCTCCCAGCATCAGAGTCTTTTCCAAGGAGTCAACTCTTCTCATGAGGTGGCCAAAATACTGGAGTTTCAGCTTTAGCATCATTCCTTCCAAAGAAATCCCAGGGCTGATCTCCTTCAGAATGGACTGGTTGGATCTCCTTGCAGTCCAAGGGACTCTCAAGAGTCTTCTCCAACACCACAGTTCAAAAGCATCAATTCTTCGGCGCTCAGCCTTCTTCACAGTCCAACTCTCACATCCACACATGACCACAGGAAAAACCATAACCTTGACTAGACAGACCTTTGTGTTGGCAAAGTAATGTCTCTGCTTTTGAATATGCTATCTAGGTTGGTCATAACTTTCCTTCCAAGGAGTAAGTGTCTTTTAATTTCATGGCTGCAGTCACCATCTGCAGTGATTTTGGAGCCCAAAAAAATAAAGTCTGACACTGTTTCCCCTGTTTCCCCATCTATTTCCCATGAAATGATGGGACCAGATGCCATGATCTTCATTTTCTGAATGTTGAGCTTTAAGCCAACTTTTTCACTCTCCACTTTCACTTTCATCAAGAGGCTTTTGAGTTCCTCTTCACTTTCTGCCATAAGGGTGGCGTCATCTGCATATCTGAGGTTATTGATATTTCTCCCGGCAATCTATTCCAGCTTGTGTTTCTTCCAGTCCAGCATTTCTCATGATGTACTCTGCATATAAGTTAAATAAACAGGGTGACAATATACAGCCTTGACAAACTCCTTTTCCTGTTTGGAACCAGTCTGTTGTTCCATGTCCAGTTCTAACTGTTGCTTCCTGACCTGCATACAGATTTCTCAAGAGGCAGATCATCAGTCCTTCCAATGAACATCCAGGACTGATCTTCTTTAGGATGGAGTGATTGGATCTCCTTGCAGTCCAAGGGACTCTCAAGAGTCTTCTACAACACCACAGTTCAAAAGCATCAATTCTTCAGTGCTCAGCTTTCTTCACAGTCCAACTCTCACATCCATTCATGAGTACTGGAAAAACCATAGCCGTGACTAGACGGACCTTTGTTTACAAAGTAATGTCTCTGCTTTTCAATATGCTGACTAGGTTGGTCATATCATAGCAATGTCTGATATAGCTAAAAATCTTGTTTTGACTTAACTTTTGGAAAGGCATAATAATTTTCAAGTCATCCTTCTGATTTTACTTTAAATATCACTTGTATAGAAAAAGCTCTCCTATGCCCAGAGGATGAAGTTCTTCAGTCATGTCTGTAAGACTGTGTGTTTTTCATCTAAAGCATTTGCCACAAATTAAAATATATGTTTGTGATTATACAATTAATCCAGAAGCATAGTCTGATAAATGTGGCTCTCCAGCACCTACTGCAATGCTAATACACAGTAGAAATCCGTTAGATATTTGTCAAATAAATGATAAATGCCCCAGAAAGGGAGTCAGGGTGCAGGAGAAAAGTCTGAGATGGGAGTAGCAGGACAGATATGTGCCTAACTTTCTCCTTTCCAAATATATTAAAGGAAGGTGACGACTGAAAAAAGAAGGGCAATACTTGGACACTGATTAGAAACTTTGAAGTAATTTTCATTCTTCATAAATTTTTAGCATGTTATAAGTAAGTGAAATCTGATCTAAAATTAGTACCTTTTTCTGACTGAGAGATCAGGAAATTGAGGTTTTTTTTCAGGGTATGCTCAACTTATATTCAAATAATAATTCTTGAGGGTAAAAAGACTGTTAGATTTTTAAAACAAAGCTCCAAAGTACCTTAGTACTTTCATTAGCATCTTGCTTTGCTTATTGACTTACAATTTTTAAAACATAACATGCATTGTTCTTAAGCATAATAAAATGATTCAAAGGAGATAATGCACATGAAATAGAGATATTCCACCAAAATTAGGGATGAAAGCTATTTTAAAATTATTTTGTAATTGAGAATTGTGCTGAGTACCTTGCCCACCCCCAATGCAGAGCTGGTGAGTAAACTTAGGAGCCAAATTTTTTCTTATTCAATTACACTTTATCTTTCTATATGTGCCTAGACCCATATTGCAACACAGTTACTGAATAAATGTTTCCTGAAGAAATAAATGAATGTAAGAAATGATGCCTGGGTTTTCCTAGAATAAATGAATTTGGGAAATTTTGTTTTAATATTAATGTGTTGAGAAAAAAAGTATTTTACAGCTTGAAATTAACTGTAATACCATGGGTAGTAATATTTTAAGAAATAATGAGGCTGTCATTTATTACATTGCCTGAAAATTAGATCAATGTATTACCTTGAATATAATGGGGCAGGTAAAGAAAAGAAAGAAACAAGACTAGATCCAAGTTTTGTGGCATCTGATGTTCATATAATGTGGAGGTCCCTTGGTTAGAAAAATAATTTTAAAAATTACAACTATACCCAGAGGGATGATATGGGGAGGGAGGAGGGAGGAGGGTTCAGGATGGGGAACACATGTATACCTGTGGCAGATTCATTTTGATATATGGCAAAACCAATACAACATTGTAAAGTTAAATAAAATTTTAAAAAAAGAAAAAAAAATTACAAATATAAATTTAAGTACAAGTCCTTAGTGGGGTCTGTGAAATGGATCTGAAGCAAGACCTTCATTAACTTTAGGCCAAATCTGCCTCTGGCACCTAGACCAGAGAGTTATCCACCCTTGTGTCTTTTGGTCATGGCAGAACTAACAATGTTACAGCCTTTGACAGTGGCTCTGCAGGATTTGAAAACTTAAAGATGGTATAGAAGTATTTAAATATGTTTTCAGCACAAAGTAACATAGTAAAAATACTGTATCAGTTATTAGCATGACTGAATGATCTCCCTAAGAATACATGGCAAGCCTGATCCCAACACTACAGGGATTCACTGAGTAACAACAGATGCAATCCCGTTAGCCCCATTTAAATGACCATTTTATACAGAAGTTAAAGTGGGAATAGAAAAATTCTGCCTGATTTCACACTGTACATGCTGTGATTTAGTGCCCAGCAACTTTTTAGTCACACTCTGGTTTTCTATCTACCTTCTAGGAATGTCTGTTTTTATTCTCCATCTAAACAGCTATCTCTATTGGCTTAAATAATGCAAAGAGACTAGAATCTTTCTGCTTTGCTCATATCCTCCAACCTTTAAAAATAAATTGAGAATAAGGCTCTTAAATTCAGAAAGATGCAGCCTCCTTCTGTTGAGATAACAGGGTTGGGCTGTTGGCCCGGAAGGTACTTGCAAGCATGGGCAGCTGTTAGTTGAACTAATAACGTCATCAGAAAGCAGTGAGCTCAATAAACTATGCCCTTTTATTTTTATTTTTTTAGTCTCCATAATTTTGATCCCATGTGATCAATGAAGGATGGTATGCTCATTCTACCATAAAGGAAATTATGAGCACTTTATTTTTAAATAAAATGTAAACCCAAAACACCTGTGTTTTTTTTTGGTGCTGGTTATATGTAGCTCTGTTAAATGTCAGAGACTGTTACAATGCAGAATAAAAACAATGCTGAATACCAGTTCACTGCCTCTCCTTTTGCTATTAGGAAATAGCAAGTATTTCCACTTCTGACAAAGTTACTTACATGAAATCACATTCTTTTTTATCCCAGTAATAAAAGAAAGTTGGTGGGCCTAAAACTGGTGTAGTAGATATGGACATTAAACCTCTAAAAAGATATTAAAGTTCACATATTTCTACATCATGTAGAAAGACCAAAACACTCAAAATAAATAGTGCTGTAACATCAAATAGAAAAAAATGGAATCTATCTAAGCTAATGCACACCTTGGAAAAAGTAAATGGACCCATGTACAGCTTCATGTTTGGGGCTTCCCTGGTAGCTCAGCTGATAAAGAATCCACCCGCAATGCAGGAGATCCAGGTTTGATCTCTGGGTTGGGAAGATCCTGTGGAGAAGGGAAAGGCTACGCACTCCAATATTCTTGCCTGTAGAATCCTCATGGACAAAGGATCCTGGCGGGCTACAGTCCATGGGGTTGCAAAGAGTTGGACACGATTGAGAGCCTAAGCACAGGACAGTTATAGGTTGATGTAGCCATTTTGTTTAAAAGGCAGGATCAGGGAGGGAATATGAAAACTGCTTAAGGAATGACTATGTCTAGTAAAGGACGCATAAAGCAGGCAAGAAGAAAAGAACATTTTTTCTGTGTATCTATACATAGGAAGCAAATACATTTAGCCATATCAGAGTTAAGTGCCCATCAGGCATGATAAAGTATTATGGTGTTGATGCCTTGGTGCAACAGTAGACATTTTCTGGGAGAGGTATTCGATAGTAAATACTTTGAGCAGGTCTAGAAAAGAAGCTTGACTGCTAAAGTCATTCTCATAGATGTTATTTGCATACACCAATAAGATTATACACACACATACACACACTTTCCTTCCATGTTTCTTTGTGCCCAAATAAAAATGTCTGGCTTTCTCTGAATAACAATCTTGAAACAGATTTTAAAAATACCACAATGTAATCAATATATTTACTGATGCATTTCTAATATGGTTGGTCAAATGCAGACTGAAATTTAGCCCAGAGCAGAATGACAAAATGGCCATAATTACTTTCAAGACAATTATAAGACTAAAGAAATCAAGCAATTATAGAATCTATGCTTTAAAATTTTCTCTTTCTTTTAGTAAAAAGAACTAACAAAACCAAACTATTCAGCTCATACCAAATCTGATTCATTTGATTCCTGGTGAGTTCAGACCCTGTGGCTGCTATTTCAAGCCTCATTTCTTTTTGACCTCAAATAATAAAGTTGAAGTCAGCCAGTTTCCATTCAGCCTTGTTGCATTGTTTGCCAGTTTATAAGGCTATATGTTTGCATCAAAAATGTTATAGGAGGAAAACCACAAAGAAATCACAACTCTGGGCGATTTTCCCTGTTTTACACAGATTTCAAAATTGTTACAAAACTTGCCAACACTGTACATACTTGATAGCAGAAAATAACCCAAACACTGAAAATCCCTGTTGCTATTTTGTTACTCCTTATAACAAGAAACTGCTGTACTCCACAACTGGTTCCTCCCTCCCCTCTCTTCCCTCCCTTCTTTCCTTCATCTTTTTTTTTAATTTTTAAATTTCCTTCCTTCTCTTCCTTTCTCTCCCTCCCTTCTCTTTATCCACCTGGCATCTCCTCTAGTTCTTTCTGTGTGCCAGACTCTCTTAAGCTTCTCACTAACAGGAAGACACCTCCCCCTAAAGAAACACCAAAGTGTAAAATACCTGAGCCTGGGTTGCAGCAGTGTGGCAGCAATTACTATTAGAACCGACTTCTTACTTAGACAAACCGGGCAACTCCTAAGCAGACGTCACAAAGCCCTGCTTCACTTTAGATTCCACAATCAAGCCACCTGTCGTGGAAGTGCCATGCTGTCAGAGGAGGGAAGACACATCTACGTTCGAGCCATTCCTAGAGCCATTAAGCCTCGGCTCAGGAATCACCTTCTGTGGAGCGTTTTTCTTATTTGCTCTCCTGCTCCATTACCATTCTGGTTTAGTCTGATTCTCTTTCTTCCCATAGCATTTGTGGTGACCTCTAACAGCATTTCCCTCAGTGTAGCAGTTGTCTGATAAGAGAGAGAGATCTCCCTTCTTTCAGGGCATGGATTTTGCCTTTCATTTCAGTGCCCAACACCTAACAAAATATCGGTACACAGTAACTGCTCAAGAAATACTTGGTGAGGAAATCCATTGGAAACTATATTCTCCAGTTGAGAATCACTGACAAAATCATTCAATGAATATTACAGGGCATGCACTATATTCTGAGCATTTGGTACTGCAATATAGCAGATCCATGTTCTCATAGAACTATACTCAAAAAGAGGACACAAGTAACAAAGAAAAGACAAATACATCGTGAAAACAACAATTAAAAAATAAAGGGAATAATCAAATGAAGATTGATGGGGGAAGGTTGTTTTAGATTATGAAGCCTTCTCTTAAGAGGTGACATCTGAGTTGAGACTTGAAGAATGAGATGGAGTTAGTCAAGTGACAGACAGGAGAAAATGGTCCAGGCAGAAGAGACAGTATCATGACAAATAAGATCTTGAAAGATATCTTTCATGCATAGAAAGTTATTTCTGGAAGGCATACAAAGGAGGCTGCTTTGCCTGAAGCACTGTGAATTAGGGAAGAACACTGAGAGAAGGGATTTATAGGCAGTGCCAGATTATACAGGACTTTTAAACCAAAGCTAGGAGTTGGGATTTATTCTGTTAGCAATGGGAAGACTTTGGAAGGTTTTAAGCAGGAGAGCAGTATAAGCCAATACTGTAATTTATTTTATATAGATACTGTATTCATCAGAGATGTAGAAAATGGATGGAGGGTAACAAGAGAGGAATCAGGAAAAACAACTAGGAATGGGATTTGAATAATTTAATAACTTCTATAGCCTTTGACACATATCAGAAAAGTCACCAAACAATCAGGACAGACTGGCTCATAGGACATGATACATGAATGGAAGTAAGATAGATGGCTAATGTTGTAGCAGGCAGTGAAAGAAAATGGTAGCATGAACTAAGTGGGTAAAGATGAAGAGAAGTGAACTGATACTAAAGATATTTGTAAGGTATTACTGAAAGCACTCAGAGGTAGAATGGATGTAGACGATCCTTGGACAAGGGAGGGATCTTTGGTCAATAAAACTAAAAGGTTTGGCTTGAGAAATCAAATGCATGATATATATTTCATTAAAATGAAGAATAGTCAAATTTGTCTGTTAATGGCACCCCACTCCAGTACTCTTGCCTGGAAAATCCCATGGACGGAGGAGCCTGGTGGGCTGCAGTCCATGGGGTCGCTAGGAGTCAGACACCACTGAGCAACTTCCCTTTCACTTTTCACTTTCATGCACTGGAGAAGGAAATGGCAACCCACTCCAGTGTTCTTGCCTGGAGAATCCCAGGGATGGGGGACCCCTGTGGGCTGCCGTCTATGGGATTACACAGAGCTGGACATGACTGAAGCGACTTAGCAGCAGCAGCATGCCACTTCAAATGAATAGGTCAAATAAATAACAAGGCTTCCACATTTGAGCTGAGGGTAGTGGCCAAGGCTGGAGATGTACATTTAAGAGTTATCAGAATTCACTCAAGCTTCTGGATGAGGTCATTTCAGGAGACAGCAAAGGAAAGAAGCTCGGAGAAAATAAACCAATGAGGATAAGTAGAGGGAATGCCTTGGGGCAGGAATTTAGCACTCTGGTTAAACTTAATTTATCTCCTAACTTTGTCAGAATTTGGTCTGGTCAGAATATCTGGTTAACAAAGTACCCCAAGCTCTCCATTCACCTTGGCACCTTCCAAGTTGGTTGCAGATTGAAGAATACATCCATAAACTCATCAATATACCACATATCTGAAATATGTGGGTATGACAAAGGTTTTATATTTGTTTATTTAACCCTAGATGTTTGTATTTTAAGTACAAAATAGATGCTGGATCATCAGCTTAAAGCATGTATTTGACCATGATGCTTTGGCCATCTCACTCTTTCATGAAACTCACAAATGAAGACCATTGTTAATAGGTCCTTCTGGACATGAGAAAGTGAAAGTTGCTCAGTCATGTCCAACTTGTTGTGACCACATGGACTATACAATACAGTCCATGGAATCCTGCAGGCCAGAATACTGAAGTGGGTAGATCCCCATTCCTTCTCCAGGGGATCTTCCCAACCCAGGAATAGAATCCAGGTGTCCCACATTGCAGGCAGATTCTTTACCAGCTGAGTCACCAGGAAAGCCCTCTGAATAAGAGATATGTTTATAATTCAAAATATTTCAACTAATTAGCCTCCTTATTACCTTCCCAATCCATACATCCATGGACAGAGAACTAAACATACATGGACAAACATCCATAATCTAATTGTCAGTAAATAGATGATTTGTGGTTTAATTCAGAATTACATGTCAAAAACCTACATCCTAATGCACATTTTAAAAAACACACATTCAATTACATACACATGTTCAATAGCATCATGGCCCATTATGTTACTTATTTTAATGTAAAATGATGAGATCATTTGTAAATCCTAGCATATTCAGGAGTCAGAATGAACAGATCTTGGATTTCTGAGTATAATTATATATATATATATATATATACACACACACATATATATCTGCTTCTTAAAACATACATACTTTTTTCTGATATTAAATGATTTTTTTTTTACTATTAAGGATATAATGCATAGGATGTGACTGATCCCCACCAAATGATTTCATGAACTCAGTATAATTAGATACAAAGGTGTTTGGGCTTCCTATAAAGAAAAGACTAAATTGTACCAATAGCTATGTTCCTGTGGGTCACTCTGAACTATCAGAACAGAGAAGTTAGCAAGAATCACATCTTTAGGACAGCAGTATTTTTCATTGTGGTCTGAAACAATTTAAAAATTATGACTCTTAAAAAATGCTAAAGGGAACATCATTTCTATAATTCCAAAGGGTATTAAGGAAGTCACACTAAATGGATACTTAGCAACAAGACATAAGAATCTACTTGGGAAATTTTTAAAGAGTTTTATTTAATGTTTCAATGCATGTCCATATCAACCACATTCAGTGATGTTACCACTCTTACAAATAGTCCTAACATAAGACTTTACTTAACCATTACTTAAATATTCAATTCATGTAACTTAATTTTCTTCTTCATATTTAATTAATTTCTTAGTTATCATCCCTGGCCCTTACTCCTCCAACAGACTATGGAAAGTGGCAAGGCTTTCAGCCCTGAAAACTGGTATGTCTTTCAATTGCTGATAGAATTCTAAAAATTTTATGTATCACTATAGGTAATATTCCATCTTCAAAAAGGTAACTGCAATGCCCCAACAGAGGTAGGAGAGATCACATATCTAACAAATACTCTCTCTGAAGATCAGTTATTTGATTTAGTAGTTATTTGGCCTTATTCTGTTCCCTTCTATTATGTAACTGAGATGTGCTATTTTACTCCATTCTACATTCATAGTAAGATTACATTTATTTGTCCAATCAGCATATATTTATTAAGGATTTACTTATACTCAAAGGAATATTACAGAGTGTATAGGAGTATAGATTCCTAGTCTGGAATATTAGCTCTGCCATTTAACCAGTTTAACTCTGAGCAAGTTACATAAGTTTTCGCTGCTTTGGTTTATTGATTTGTAAAATAAATATAATAATAGCATCGGAGGATAAGTATTATTTAAGATACATTAAGCATAAATACATAATACTTAAGATACAGCAAGTATTATTTAAGATACATAAAAGAATATCTGACATATCAGGCTCTTAATGTATATTGCTATCATTTTAATTGTTATTATTCAAATGTGCTTATCTATCTTATATTAAGGGTTAGGGACACATTTCTAAAAAAAAAGACAACACTGCACTGAAAATATTTTCAGTCTTGATGGGAAATGAATGAATGATACCTATTTTCAAAATAATGTGTATTTTTGTAGGAGTAAGTCCACATCTTGGAATATCTACTCTAAAACAGAAAAGTGGTTTAATGATGAAAGCTGACAGGAAATGATTACTAATAAAAAGCAGCATTTACTTCTCATCTGTTTATAATTAAACATCAAATTTTTGATAAAAATTAAAGTTTCTTGAGATACTTCTCACTGGAATTCCAAGAAATCATGTGAATGGAATCATTTCAACTCTTTAAGAGTTCCATCTTTCTGTTACAGGGTTTTGCTAATTTAATGCTCTACGCTTAAAGCAAAATAGGTGTCATGTATTCCTTGTGGAGACAAAGTATTCTAATAAATCCCAGAGAAATCATTATTTAGAAAACAAAGTAGGGATACTACATATAAAGCTTGTATGGAGTCTCAATCATCTATTGTTCTCTTATTCAGACTTATCTAAAGTGAAGGGTAAACTGTGTAAGGAATATATATATATACACACACACATATATTTCCCCTCTCTCCCTCTGTGTACACAGACACACACACACACACACATTTGTATATTTGCTTCTACATGTCTTTCCTATCGGCCACACTGTATTGTGATTACCTGAGTGTCTTGTATTAAAAACAAGTGAAACAATATGGCAAAACCAACACAATATTGTAAAGTTAAATAAAATAAAATTAAAATAAATAAATAAATAAAGTAAAAAAAAGAAAACAAAAATAAAAAAATAAAAAATAAAAACAAGTGAAATGAAATATTTGGTTGCGGACAAAGAGTTAGTCATTTCACTGAGTTGGCCTTAACAGGTGCTAGTTTTATGATGACAGAATTATACTCCACCTTATGCATCAGGAATAGGCTATGAAATTACATATAAATCAAATATCCATTTAAAAATAGCATTTTAAATAGTCTCTATGATGAATACTTCATTTTTACTTCATTTATTTATCTTTGAAAATTTGAATTTTGTAACTTGGATTTTTTTTAATGCAAGATAAATCTTTTACCTAAAAACAAATCCAGTGGTTTTCTAGAATGGAAGAGAAACCTGAAGAAGAGTAGGCAGGGAAAAAGGAAATAGGAAGTCTGAGATAATAAATAAAATAAGCTGTGGCAATAAAAACTGATACTTAGGGCAAAGCCTACATATATGGACATTTTTAATGCCTTATTTCTTTCTAATTTATCTGTGCTATTTACATTTGGATACAATTTAAATTTTATTTTAATTATATTTTTCTTTTAGATTTTCTTTCTTCTTAAAGAACAAAAATATCTTTTTAGGGAAAGCTTATTCAGTAGTTATCCTGTTTCTGCAAAAGACTGTTTATACAATCAATATGTACAATTGTGTACCATAAAAATGTGTATCAGGGAATCAGCAAATAGATATGTCAGAAATATTGCTTATAAACAGATATATTCAAACACTAAAATCACATGGAACACACCATAGGAGTGTGTCACTAGCATTATGTATGTGTGTGTGTGTGTGTGTGTGTGTGTATGTGTGTGTGTGTGTGTGTGTGTGTGTGTGTGTATATACATTCATTAATCACCACTTGTATTTTGCTTATAGAGAAATATACAGTTTTTGAAATTAACCAAAATATCGATATATGCCCCAAATGTTTCTTCATAGACAAATTCTTTCCAATGTAAATACCACATATGAATAGCCAACTTAAACATCTACTGGGAAGGATAAATGATTTAACTGTAAGAATTAGGTAGGGTGGGGGATGTGTGTAGGTAGTGGTTCATGCAATAAAATGTGTTTCTCACTATGACACCAAAAATGTTAAGAGCAGAACCAAGTTATCAGTGAGATAAAGGCTTTGTGAGTTTTGTTTTAATTAATTGGAGAGGCAGCTGTACAGTTTCTCTCGTTTGAGCAGGACTTGTTTAGTCTACTGAGCTTAAGAAAGGGCCAGTCATTATGAAAGCTGTGAATTTTCCTAAATGCTTCATGATCTGGTAAAGGCCGTTTGTACCATCTGCAAGTATGCAAGTTACTACTGTACAAAGTATGAATAACAACAATAATTTGTATAACATTTCATGCTTTCATAGTCTGTTCAGAAAACATTAAACTGGATGAGGCATGGGTCAGACTCAAGCTTACAGACAATACAGCTGGATAGAAGTATCTTTATTTCATAGAAATCATGATACCTTCTTTGGAGACATAGTATTCTCATTCTATTAATGACAATAAACAACATCTAAGATGAAGTCAGTCTCTTTTCCAGTTTAATTAAAGGGACGTTTGATTTTAATGCTTCATTGAATTTACTTTGTCCCTAACCAAATATGCAATCATAATTAAATGAACTGTAGGCAACGTTTCAGATTCCAAATCCTCTCCTTTCCATGCTTCAGGGAATGAATGTGCTACAGAATATTTGTGTGAAAACATATAAGACTAAATAAACACTTCTCTTCACCAAAACATGATGCATTATTAAAAATATGATGCAAAGAATGAGAATTCAGTGAAGGTGAGAATACATTGCATATACAATATAAATTTAGTTATATTTATTCTTCATATCAAATAAAGCCTGATATATGAAATAAAAGACATTAGCTTTTACTTTGCTTATTTTTATTTTTAAGGTACTTTAAGAGTAGTGATTTCAACAAAAGATATTTTATTAATTAATTTTGCTCCTGGTCCATTTCATATCATGCTATCAAGTTACTTTTAGAAGCATTAAAGGGATGCTTTGTCTAGTGGTTCCTGTGTGGCTGATCAGAACATGTGGGAAAGTATGTATGAAGTACAGATTCCCTTCCTAGAATCACTAGAAGAAAATTTCATGGAGTTATGACTAAAGAACTGGATGGCAGATATGTGGGTGGGGATAGAATCTGAATATTTGACAACTTCTCCCTAGGGTATTATGATGATATTCCAGACTTGGCAATTTTTTTCCCATCTATTTCACTAACAACCTCCTCCCCAGAGACATTTATTTTGCATAACATGGAGCTATTTAACTATTAATCAATGTGATGTTCAAATGAATGACATTGATCTAGTGTTAATTTAATACATAGTGATCAATTCATTCTAAAGAACTAAGAATTAGAGTGTATATGCTAAAAGAAAAACAAATGGAGTTTCACAAAATATTTCACAAACAAACAAAAAAAGAGTAGTGTGTGTGATGATAAGCTTTTTAAATCCAGAGAGTTACTATAAGAAAGCTCATTTTGAAGACACAGATATATAAGTACTTAGGATGTGAGTACTGGGTTAAAATTACTGTTGGATACATAGGTATCTGAGAATCCTTATGTCACTGAACAATACTGGTCATATACAGTCACTGCATTTGTAATATATAGCATAGATTTCTATTTGCTTATTATACACCCATGGACAGAGGAGCCTGGTAGGCTACGGTCCATGGTGTCTTGGAAAGTCAGACAAGACTGAGCGACTTCACTTTCACTTTTCACTTTCATGCATTGGAGAAGGAAATGGCAACCCACTCCAGTGTTCTTGCCTGGAGAATCCCTGGGATGGGGGAGCCTGGTGGGCTGCCGTCTATGGGGTCGCACAGAGTCAGACACGACTGAAGCGACTTAGCAGGAGCAGCAGGGCTTTAAGGCATAGGGGGTGAGCTGCCCATGCAGAATGAAGATGGGTCCTACTTCTTTCTCCTGAGGATGTTAACACGAGCCCAGTAAATTCAAGCCACAACAATGATGAAAAGGATGAGGCAGAGTATACTTAGGTGAAAAGGAGATTTCAGGTTAAACTAGAACTTCCAAGAATATTGTCAAAGCATCACTTCTGTGCCCAAATCTTACTAGTCCTTCGGTTTTAACGGCAACTACCACTTTCAATAGTCTGTATAGAGGCATTTTGATTCCTCCCTCTTTTCATTTCAGTCAGTCAATCTATCAGCAATTCTGTTGACTTTACCTTCAAAACATAACCCCACTACCTCTCACACCTCCATGGTTATAATCTTGGTCCAAGCTAACCATCACTGCTCACTTGGAATATTACAACCGTCTGCATATAGGCTTCTCTGATGTTGACCTGGCCAAAATGATAGATATAACTGGATGCTGTATCCTTTCCATGTAAGTCCAGTGATTTCCCAATTACCGAGAGTAAAGGCTTAGACATTTGGAATGTCTCACAAAGCCCTACAGCAGTCCTACATCTCTCCTCCCCATAGTGCTCCTTGCTTCCTTCTGGACACTTTGTTTTTATTCACATCACTGTTTATCATCTACCTTGCTTTATCTTTTACTTACTTATTTTATTATTTTTTGGCTCCTCACAACAGACTACAAGCTGCATGCAATCAGGAATTTTTATATACAGGATATTTTGTGTGTGGATGTGTGACTGTATTTACTCTACCCCTGGATGGTAGTGATGGCACTCACAGAAGTCTTATCACACTTCACTTTGGATAATATTTTAATTTGAGGTAAAATGTCAACGTTAACCAGACTGTAAATCCCTTGAGGTTATGGATGTCACAGCTGGAATTACAACTTACCTAAGTTGAGAGAAATGCAGTGCTTTACCCCCATTCTCAGGAGAGCTAAGAAGGGGATTTCATGTCTATCTACTCTGCTTTTACATTTTGACTCAGAAGATTTTACACTTCTTCACATTATCCCTCTAGCACCTAGTACAATGCTTTGTACATAGTAGAAAAGACATGAACTATTTCTTGATTTATCTTATATCCCGATTAACCATGTAATCTTCTGGTTCAGAGAAACATGACATCCTTAGTTTTGGATTGAATTGTTTGAGCCAAACAGCCAAAATCGATGTGCATATACACAGTGTCCAAAGATATTGAAGATGACTGGATCATTTTCTCTGCTATGGCTGCCACCATGAGGTCTTCATGTTGCTGTCAACTAATTCTTATTGCAAGAGACAGTATGAAAGTTAAAGAAAAAATCTTCCAAACCTTTATTTCTCTGCTGCATGCCCAGAGGGATGCAAAACATAATAAAGGACACTAAAAAGGGAAACAATTGGGTTTGAAACTAATTACCAAGGAAGTGCTGACATTAATTCAACACTGAACTCATTTTATGCAGAATTCTTTGGATCAAAATATGATGAACATATGTCATATGTTATAAATTTGGCTACTAATGACGTTATAAGAAACTATTTTATTAACTAATTTTTAAAAGTTTAAAGGTAGATTGTTAATTGTACCTGGTCATAATTAGAAATATTCAGGTTAAAAAAAAAACAACCAACTTTTCTCTATTTTTCCTCTTATTATCCAGTAGTTGATTAGGTATTTTGGAATAAGTTCATTAGTTTAAGACACATTTAAAAGTGTAAAGTAGTAAAAGTGTAAAATTTTTGAAATTCAATTTTTTAAAATAAGAAATTGTCTTATACGTGGTCATTACGTACATGCATACATATGTGTGCAATCACACATACTCATACACACACCCAGATACTTATACAAAGCATTTTGTGAGAACAAGGTATTTATTTTTTTAATGAAACATTTCTATTAATATCAATATCATAAGGTCCATGTCCATAGAATTATCCAGGCAACGATACTGGAGTGGGTTGCCATTCCCTTCCCTTTTCCAGGGAATCTTCCTGACTCAGGGACCAAAACCCATGTCTCCTGAATTACAGGCAGATTCTTTACCATCTGAACCAGCAGGGAGGCCCCAATACCGTAAAGTAGTGTGATGTTCAAAGTTAGATTTTCAGCTTTTGCGACCCATCAAATACTGAATAGAGAGTAATTCACTGTGGCAAAGAGTTCATGTTCATATTAAGGAGAAACAAATGGCAAGCATCAGGGTCTCAAGTATTTTATTTCTACCTTGATCTTTAAGTCTCTATTTAACATCTCCTTTTAATCAAGGTAGTTTTTAGATTAAAGTCATCTAACTACTCTAAGATGGTAGCATTATATGACATTTTCCTCTTGATTATTACATATACAAGTTAATAAAATTATAGTTTCACAGAATAAAACATACTTTTAAATCATTATCTGAATTTCTCCTTTGTGTACATGTGATTGAGGGTGAGGAAAACTCAATTAACAGAATATAACCAATATTAGGATTTAAGGATTGAAAGATTAGAAGAAAAAAGACTAGCAAATCTAATAATAATATATGAAATCAAGAGTGATTAACTATTCATAATTCTCCTTTGGCAAAGCAAATATTCTGGGTTAAAATCTTGCAATTTTAGTAAGCCACTGCAGTGCTTCCATTTAACTGTCTAAGACTTTCAAATAAGAGTCAGTAGGCTAACTGTATATATTTGGCCCTGCAAAAAACTTTTTTGAAAAAAACTGACCAAAAATCAGTCATTATGGTTCTTGCTGATATGGTGAGATTAATACAAATGTAAAAAGAGAATGTAATTAATTGTGGAATAATTTTGGAAGTAAAATAAATGACATATCAGTATGAGTGGAATATTTCCAATTTGTGAAATGCCCATCTGAGATCACTTTTAAGGTGTGTCACTTGTTAAGGGATTTATCCTCTTTTTGGCTCACTCAGATATAAACTAGATCTCTAATGGCAGTACAGGGAGAGGAAGGCGGTATTTTTTTCTTGTTTATTGTTTAGTCATTAAGTATGAAGCATTAGTTTTTTCAACAAACAATTTCAAAAGCCCAATAACATGATTTCACTGGCTCCAAATGTAATTTATTGCTAATGGAATCACAGAAAAATGTTTGCACGATTTATGGAATGCGGAGTCAAATAAGTAAGGCAAATTGCTATTGAAGAGGAATTATTGATTCTCCTGGTACAATAGGCGCATTTCAGCTTTGATATATGGAATTTTATTCCTATTGCAGCAGTAATTTATATTTTAGCCTCTAGTTTTCTGTGTCAACTTTGCTGGCCTATGTTGTTTTAAACCAGGTATGACAGCTGTGCTTGTACTTCCCATTCTCTTGCGCTCTTTTGAAGGCTTTATTGACTGGATGCTACCAAATCTGGCTCAAGAAGTTAAAGATCTACCAATAACTTGCTTGGAAAACTTTTGCAAAAAACATTTTTCTTGTCCTTATATTTCTTGCTGAACATAAGAAGACTGGCCAAATTAATATATAGTTTTTTCTTCTCCCTAATGTCTCTGAGGTTATGAAACCACTATTTTTATCTCCCTATAGAATAACTACAGGAGCATAACAAAATCTGTAGATGACTCTCTTTATAAATGTTATGGCGAAGGACTTGGATTGTTTTCCAGTGAGGTTAGCTAATTTACTATAAGTATTAAACAAAAAATGTTAAGCAAGTCAGAATTGATATTTCCTTTTCTGTAATCTTACAATATACTATGCTTCTGTTAAAAGTGTTTCTTTGTCAGTTGTGTATTATAGTTGGATTCCTGGTGCAGAAATCTATTTCACAAGATTGAAAAATTTATGAAGTTCAGGGGAATTAAGGAATTCTTTATTCCATTATATCTGGCCCCAATTCTGGTTTAAATAATACCATCTTCCATTTATTGAGCATCGCTCTTTGTATATAACATCTTGACTCTCCCTAGGAAGAATAGGGAGAGCTATTCATAAAATAGCTCTTATTATCTTATTGTGCAGTGGAGAAAACAGACTCAGAGATATTTATTCATGTAATGAGAACAACACACCTAGCAAGGGGGAGAGTTGGCTATTACTCATCTATCTGATGCTAAAGCTCAAGACCCTTCTGCTATACTAGGCTTTGATTTTTCAATGCAGATAAATTATACCAGTTGAATGAATTGCAACCTTTTTTTTTTTTTTTCCTTTTGGGAACACTGTGTACCTAAAAACTTTTTATCTTCTGGAAAAAATGCATACCTAAAACATATATTATTTTATCTGAAAACTATAAAAAAGAAATAAGCAAGATCAATTAAATCACCGAGGTTGAGCCTCAGCTTTATTATCTCAAAGATGGGGATGGCACAGGAAATGGGTTGAAAGTTAAATAAGTGCAACCATGTGACATGAAATGAGATGTTCTCAGTGACTACTAGATAAAGTTACTATCATTGCCACCATCATCATTCTTCAGCGTATTTGTACACGAAGTAGAAATACATCCTGAAGTAGAGGAAGTTCCTATTTTTAGGATGGCTCTACTGCAAATTCATAAATATCAAATATATTTCTTTTTAACTGCTTTTTAAGATGACTCGTGACAGTTTTCCATATGTTTTACTTTTAATAAATGCCAACTGTTTTCAAAATAAAATTGCCCTAATATTAGAGTGCATTCATTGTGCTAAGGGAATGAACACATGGGATCTGTGTCTATGTGGGAAGGAAAGGTGAAAATCCAAAGATTTAAAGTAGTCCTTACTCTGCATTTTACCAGCTGAGCATCTTGGGGGACAAGTTTATGTTATACATTTTAATAGAGAACTAGCATTTTAATATAGAACTATATTAAACAGTCTATATTTTAATAGACAACTATTAATATCTGGCAACAATAATCAATGCTAAATATATGTCATGAAAGTGACAAATCACTCAAAGTCACTCAGTCATGTCCAAATCTTTGTAACCGCATGGACTGTATAGTCCATGGAATTCTCCAGGCCAGAATTGTAGAGTGGGTAGCCTTTCCTTCTCCAGGGGATCCTCCCAACCCAGGGTTCAAACCCAGGTCTCCCACATTGCAGGCATATACTTAACAGCTAAGCCACCAGGGAAGCCCAAGAAAACTGGAGCAGGTATCCTATCCCTTTTCCAGAAGATCTTCCCAACCTAGGAATTAAACCAGGGTCTCCGGCATTGTAGGCGGATTCTTTACCATCTGTTTAATATAATGCTACTATAGGCTGAAGTGATAGTTCTTACATACTCAATATAGTACTTGGTAATTATAACTATGCTTGATGAAAGTGAAGGAGGAGAGTGAAAAAGCTGGCTTAACACTCAACATACAAAAAACTAAGGTCATGGCATCTGGTCCCATTACTTCACGGCAAATAGATGGGGAAACAATGGAAACAGTGAGAGACTATTTTCTTGGGCTCCAAAATCACTGCAGATGGTGACTGCAGCCATGAAATTAAAAGATGCTTGCTCCTTGGAAGAAAAGCTATGACCAACATAGAAAAAAGCAGAGATACTACTTTGCCAACAAAGATCCGTCTAGTCAAAGCTATGGTTTTTCTAGTAGTCATGTATAGATGTGAGAGTTGGACCATAAAGAAAGCTGAGTGCTAAAGAATTGATACTTTTGAACTGTGGTGTTAGAGAAGACTCTTGCAGTCTTGGACTGCAAGGAGATCAAACTAGTCAAGCCTAAAGGAAATCAATCCTGAATATTCATTGGAAGGACTGACGCTGAAGCTGAAGCTCCATTACTTTGGCCACCTAATGCAAAGAGCTGACTCCTTAGAGAAGACCCTGATGCTGGGGACGATTGAAGGCAGGATAAGAAGGGGATGACAGAGGATGAGATGGTTGGATGGCATCACCAAGTTGATGAACATGAGTTTGAGCGAGCTCCAGGAGATGGTGATGGACAGGGAAGCCTGGCTTGCTGCAGTTCAGGGGGTCACAAATAGTCGGACATGACTGAGCGACTGAACTGAACTGAATTGTAACTACACCAGGGATTAATAGCAGCATAATAATAACAATAATACTTAACTTCATTATGTTATTATCTCTATTACGTTCCCTAATGTCTCCAATTTTTTGAAGAGATTTCTAGTCTTTCCCATTCTATTGTATTCCTCTACTTCTTTGTGCTGTTCATCTAAGAAGGCTTTCTTACCTCTCCTTGCTGTTTTCTGCAACTCTGCATTCAGTTGGGTACATTGTTAGTTCTCTTTTTCCCTTGTCTTTCCCTTCTCTTTTTTCCCTCAGCTATTTATAAAGCCCCCTCATACAATCACTTTGCCTTCTTGCATTTCTTTTTCTTTGGGATGGTTTTGTTCTTAGCAAGGAGAGATAAGAAAGACCACTTAAATGAACAATGCAAAGAAATAGAGTAAAACAGCAAAATGGGAAATAATAGAGATTTCTTCAAGAAAACTGGAGACATCCAAGGAATATTTCATGCAAGGATGGGCATGATAAAGGACAGAAATGGGAAGACCTAACAGAAGCAGAAGAGATTAAGAAGCAGTGGCAATACACAGAAAACAATATTAAAAAGGTCTTAATGACCCAGATAATCATGGTATGGTAACTCACCTATAGTAGAACATCTTGGAGTGTGAAGTCAAGTGGGCCTTAGAAACCATTACTACAAACAAAGCTAGTGGAGGTGATGGAATTCCAGCTGAGCAACTTAAAATGTGAAAATATAATAATTTTAAAGTGCAAACTGACCTCTGTTTCCTCTGTCTTTTCTAAACCCAGTTTGTAATGTAAGTTCTCGGTTCATGTATTGCTGAAGCCTAGCTTGAAGGATTTTGAGCATAACCTTGCTAGCATCTGAAACAAGCACAGTTGCACAGTAGTTTGCACATTCTTTAGTATTGCCCTTCTTTGGAATTACAGTGAAAGATGATCTTTTCCTTCCTGTGGTCACTGCTCAGTTTTCTGAATTCACTGACATATTGAGTGTAACACCTCAGCTAGAGAAATTGTAACTTACTGCCCATTAACGCTCCTTTCCTGTCCCTTATGACAACTATTCTACTGGGCCTATGCTGAGTTCCTAAGGATGGAGGTATCAGAGTCCTCTGGAGGTGGTACCAGAACACCTGCTACGCTCTTCTAGAACTTTTCGAGGTTTGACTCATTCTTAAAAAAAATGTTTTCTTCATAACTCCATTAACTTGGTAATCTTATTGAAGCTTGACGGGGATGTGGTTGCCAACCATAACTTTAAAATGTACTCACCCTTTTGCTATGAACTCAATGCCCAGCAATCTTGCCTAAGATGGACAGAGGAGCCCAGCAGGCTACAGTCTATAGGATTACAAAGAGTCAGACAAAACTGAAGTGACTTAGCATTCAAGCATGCAAAGATGCCTCTATCTTCTATAGACTGCTTGATACAAAAAAGAACCACAACATTTATCTGAAGTCGCACAGTAGAAGAGGAAAGGAGAGTATTCAGAATCTCTACTTCTATTACTAAATTCTACACCTCTGGTGATTTGTATTTTCAACTTTTTTTCCCACACCCTTTGTCCTGGATACATTCCATTTACTCCTCTAACTCTACTCTTTCCATTTTGCATCCTACTCTAGTCCTGGGAGGTTGACCAAGAGGGGCCATGTTGTTGGAATTCTTAACTCTGGCTTCCTGTTATGTTCAACCACTGGAAGGCACTGAAAAGAAAAGAGGAAGGGAAGGCTTGCCAGAGATTGGCTGTATCCCTCCAAGGAGTGAGGGAGCTCCCTGGAATTTGCTCTCTCCACACAGCTCTTTCTGTCTCTAGGTTCCAGTATCCACTGCTTCCTCTCATGCCTTCAAGTGGTAACACTTCACTATCCCTTGGTCCCTACTCCTCTCCTTTGCAAATTGTCATTTGATTACATTCCCATAAAATCCTGATGGGTGTGAAGTGATACTGACATATACGCACTGCTGCTACTAAGTCACTTCAGTCATGTCCGACTCTTTGTGACCCCATGGCCTGTAGCCCACCAGGCTCCTCTGTCCATGTGATTCTCCAGGCAAGAATACTGGAGTGGGCTGCCATTTCCTTCTCCACATATATGCACTACTGTATCTAAAATAGATAACCAACAAGGACCTACTATTGAGCACAGGGAACTCTGCTCAATATTCTATAATAACCCAAATGGGAAAATAATTTGAAAAATAATAGATACATGTATATATGAAATCCCATGGACAGAATCCCAGGAATCTGGCAGCCTACAGTCCTTGGGGTCATCAAAGAGTGGGACACAACTTAGTGACTAAACAACAACAACAATATGTATAACTGAGTCACTTTGCTATACTCCTATATAAAATAAAAATTAACAAAAAAAGAAAAAGAATCCTGATGGTATCATGTCATTTGTTTGAGACGCTGCCAGATCAACCATCTCATTTGATGTTTATGTCAATTTTACAAAAGATTTGCCCCATTTTATAATAGGAGGATTTGATATGCAGACACAAGGTCACAAAGCTAGTCAGCGGTTGGAATTTGGTAAGTTTGATTCTTATTACGATGTTTCTTCTACACTCCTGCAATGTCTCCATTTACTACAATTATTTAATCATGTTAACCATATTCTACTGCATAGACATTGAAGTAGTTATCACCTTCTATTATATTTTCTCAAGTAAAGATCAGGCACTAAAAGAGAGCTTTTTTAAAATGAAAATCACTGATGCAAATCTTTTATGGTAATGTGGATGTTAATCACAGTAATTTTTAAAAGACTGAATGTTTTATAATGGCATAATTAACGATCATAAGAGATCATCACAACATAGATCTCTTCAAAATCTTTAATGTTAAAAGTTTAGTATACCAGGCATTCACAAACATTGAATGTAATATGAAAATAACTTCTCCAATAATTTGGTCATGAATTTTGAATGAACAATTGACCCATTTTCAGAGGATGGAAGATTGAATACTACCAGTCCTTCTGTGAAAAATCATGGAGGTTTGAACAGTAACATGTTCTATTATAAAACAAAGCAAAAGAAAACAAAACACTTGGCTTGGTGCACCAAGTGATATGAAAGGAACCAAAAATAATTTATGTCATGTAATATCTTAGTACAGGTTTTGTGAGGTTTTCTTATGTCATTCATCAAGAGGTGTTAAGAATTTTCTTATTGTTCCTTCTAGGGACAGATGTTCTCTGTATAGAGCTATACGGCACACTTTTTCTAAGGTCAGCTGTCACTATGACAGTGATATTTGGCAACCCAGCCAAATGTCTGATAAATGAATGTAGGAAGTATTTCCTTTCCTATCTTATAGACCCATCTAATGTGTCAACATTAAAATTAATGTTAAATAAATTGAAGTATTAGGAAAGGGAACATCCCACCCTGACAGCTTTTTATTTGCTATTTCTGCTCTGTGACAAAACTGAGTTGATATGTGATCTTCTGTGATTTACAAAGTCCTCGCAGTCCACCTTGTAATGGCTGCAGTGGTGTTGAGCTGCCTCAAGATGATTTACTGCAATTTGTCACATTTTGAAACTGTTCCAAAATAGTCTGCTGACATGTACTAAAGAGCTTTCAATGAAATCTGAAATGGTTCATTTGTTATGTCAACTGGAAACATTAAGTGATATCTGAAAATCACTTTAACATTTATTAAACTGATTTAAAATATCCTTTAATGGTAATTTGGTATATCACAAAAGCAATATTGTTATGAAAAGGATGAGAAAATCTTTTACTCACATCTTAAAAGTGTTTATATTATGTTCTGATTATAACTGCATCATTTTAGCACTTGGGAAATCTATCACTTTAAAGATATGCTGAAAATTTAGCAAGCAACTACTTAACAAACATTTGCAAGTGGAAATGGATTACTATGATTTGCATAATTTAATATCTTTGAAAATCATAGGCCTGATAGCTTAAATTCCTGAACATATTACTAATGTAAAGTTATAGCTCATATCCTGTTTTTTTCCTCAAGAATCTAAGCATGTGTTACTATGCAACATATCTATGCTGACCACTGTGAATCACTGTCCAATTTACTGAATACACAACTTAAGTAAACCATACAATTTAAGTGAAAGTGACTCTTTGTGACCCCCATGGACTATACAGTCCATGGAATTCTCCAGGCCAGAATACTGGAGTTGGTAGCCTTTCTCTTCTCCAGGGGATTTTCCCAACCCAGGGATCAAACCCAGTTCTCTCACATTGCAGGCAGATTCTTTACCAGCTGAGACACAAGGGAACAATTCATGTGCCTCTTAAATATGGGTAGAAATTTCTCAAAGTTCTCTGAGACCACTGTCTCTGGAAAAATGAAACTAAGATAGTAGGTGACACGCTGTGTCCAGATAATTTCCTATGATTATTGCTTATGATAATATTCCTTTGGAAAAAGGGTGTATACTAAATGCCTTTAGGTTTTGATTAGTAAGTGTGTTTTTAAGTTAGACTATGTAATTATCATGGATACCTTTGAATTGGTCAACAATACCTGGTCTTCAAAACACTTCCATTTCTAAGCCAAATGTTATTGCAATAAAATATGAATTAAAATTTAACTCCCTCCCCCAAATTGACTGCTGAGACAATAATAATACGAATTTGTCTTCTTAGAGTTGATCTTAGGAGGAAATATAGAATGACGTATCTTCATATCTTACTTCTTATCTCAGCTAGGCTATGGGGAGTTAGCTACTTTGGCTTGAGTGAGTGCAATAAAATAGAACTGCTGCTGCTGCTAAGTCGCTTCAGTCGTGTCTGACTCTGTGTGACCCCATAGATGGGAGCCCAGCAGGCTCCCTCATCCCTGGGATTCTCCAGGCAAAAACACTGGAGTGGGTTGCCATTTCCTTCTGCAATGCATGAAAGTGAAAAGTGAAAGTGAAGTTGCTCAGTCGTGTCCGACTCTTAGCGACCCCATGGACTGCAGCCAACCAGGCTCCTCCGTCCATGGGATTTTCCAGGCAAGAGTACTGGAGTGGGGTGCCATTGCCTTCTCCGAAAATAACTGACTTAGAGTCAAAGATTGGAACCATGCACATGTGCTTCTTCCTTGTTCTAGTTTATAGGATGTGATTTCTCTTTGTGAACATGCACTTAACAATAAATACCAGCAACAATCAAGAAAAGGTAATGAACACAGTCATTCATCACTAATCAATGCAACTCAAGGAAAAACACCATGACTGAGGATATCCTGCTTTGTAATCATCATGGAAAATAAGGTGACAGGGCTTGATACCACTCTCACCCACTTCACTCTTACGAGTGCTCAGTTATATCAGACCATGAATGTGGCTTAAAGAGGTGGTTTAAAAATGTGGTTTTGAAAAGCAATTTCCACCAGTCATAATTCATCAAGCTGAACAGAAGTGATCCAGAACCTCCTGCCTGTTGAATCCTATGATTGAGATTATTTATTCTGTAGTCGTTGTACTAGACCATTGCTGTGCATGGCCCAAAGCAAATTTGTTAATTTTCCTTTTATTTAATTCCATTGTCAAGCTCAATTATATATTTGGTTGTAGTAAGTCAGTGTCTCTCAAAGTATGATTTATGGACCAGCTACATAAGAATTACCTAGGGTATTGTTTTAAATACAATACTTGGAGCCGTAGACCTTTTGAATTAGAACCTCTAGGGTGAAGCCCAGAGTCTGCATTTTAAATAAGAACTCCAGGTGATTCTTATGCACACTGAAATTTGAGTACCACTGTAATAAGACATTTTCCTTTGATTAGGGCTTATAGTCACAATGACTAGATCTTCACAACTAATTTATTTTAGAGCTCAAAGGGACCTTGGGTATCACCTTGTTCAGCATCTACATGATTAAATAAAGATGTGTTTGAAATTCCAAAAATATTTGATTATTTCAATAAGAAGCCAGCCTTACATACTATTTCTGACCTAGGAAAAGTAGTAAGTACCATTTATAAGGCACTAAAAATATATTTGGTAAGTAGTATGGTATTTTTACTAATAAAAGTCATCCTCAGTCAGGAGAGTGATTTAGAAAGAGTAATTTATAAACTGATGGACATTTCAATTACAGTGGTCACTTACTCCACACAGTTTTAAAAGCAATAACATCTAACGATGCAGGTTAAGTGGCTATTGTGATAATGGGGGTCATTCAAAAATATTCACACAGGTGTTTTTATGTTTTTGAAAGACTTTTTAAAACGATAGATTTTGAAATTCTTGAACCCATTGTATATGAAGATATATATTTAACTACCATCAAGCTAAAATGTTAAGAGTAGACCTTAACAGGAATGATCCTTATTTTCTGTCACTTGACACTATAAATTTCAATCTAGTTCCCTATCCAGGGAGTACTCTTAAACTACTATTTATAGGTGTCTGGAAACTTGAATAATGATAAATGACCCAATCTGTCAATTGGAAAAATTACTCTTTAGAGTAATCACTGCCAATTTGGAACTTCCAATTTTTTATTTTGTAGTAGATAAAAGCCTGCTGGAGACATGAATTTTATCAATATATTTTTAGTATGAGGTCTTTATTTATCATGTGCCATGAATTTTGATACTGAAGGTTCTACTCATTCTCTCCTTCTTGGTCCAGTGTGGGCAAACTCTAGTCTAAGGATAATATCCAGCCCATGACTAGGTTTTCATGTTTTCTTAAAGACATGCTAACATAAATTACCATGTTTTAAATGGTTGCAAAAAATTGAAAGAATATGTTTTGTCATGTGAAACTGTAAGTAATTTAAATTTCAGGGCCCATAAAGGAAGTTTTATTGGAACATTGTCATGTTCATTTGCTTATCTATTGTCTATGTCTGTTTTTAGGCTACAACCAGAGACTTGAACAGGTATGTGCTACAGAAACTATATATCCCAGAAAGTCTAAAATATTTACTCTCTGGAACCTAGCAGAAAAACTTTGTAGTCTCCTCTTCTGAAGTAGTGGTTTTCAATGTATTCCTTGGACCAGCAGTATTAGTATTATAAGAAAATTTGTTGCTAGAAGTTCAGCCCTTACCCCAGACATGCTGAATCAGAAATAGCAGACAGACAATGGACTCAGCAGTCTGAGTATGGGCAGTGGACTCAGCAGTCGTATATTAGTAAGCTTTCTAATAAATTCTGAGGCTTGCTATAGTTTGAGGACCACTGTCAGCCAGGGATTGTTGTAAGGAGGCAAAAAACAAAATTATTTAAAATTATAAGTTAATATGCATAATCATTTGATTTATTTAGTTCTTGTACTGCGTTTGCAAGGAAAGCATAAAAAAAATATAGAAGAGAGTGATGAACACTGGTGAACATTCTGTTGGCAGAGAAATAGAGAAAAAAATTGCACATCTTGCTTTAGGGGTTACTTTAATTTTAACATTATAAAATTACCTCAGAGTAGCTTTGATAAATCAGAAAAATGAGATGGCAACCTTTCTAGAAGCTGAATCTGAGTGGTACTTAAAAGGGCTTATCATTGGGTTTATAAAGAAGAAAATACAATATGCTTCATTTATTTATATATGAAGTTAAAGAACCCAACCTGAAATTATATGCGGAAATCAAACTGACTTCAGTAGAAGGGAGGGAAACACACAGCTTCTTTTTGCAGAAGACCCTGCTCCTGATGTCCTGTCCTCTGATACACACACACTGAGCATGCCAAGTGCTCACCCCCATATGGCTGCATTTTTGCATCCACTATTGAAAAAGAGATTGCTTGGTCCCAGTCTGAACTGCAACTGTGGGGACAGATGAGGAAGAAAGGAAGCGCGAAGACTAATCATTTAAAAGCAAAATATAAGAAAATAATCCAGTCTAAAAGAGGCTATTGCTTTGAAAAGCACACTAAAGAAAACTCGTTAATGATTCTTAATACTCCACTGTGAGGAAATGAATGGCTCAATGTACCATTCCATTCTCATTCAGTGATATTTATTTTAGGATATTAATGAATATTTAATTTCAGTTCTATTTACTAGTACAATAAAACCAGAGGTGATAAAAATAAGAAAATGATATGCTTACTAAAGCTAGAACAAAATATTGCAGTTGAAAATGGAGACTGTCATAAGGGTTGTGCTCTTAGTAGGCTAGCGAGCACTGCCTACAGAGAAGCCAATAATCCAATGAGACAATAGGTTTACTGTTTCAAAGAGCATTGTAAACTTACATTAAAGGCTTCATTTTCAGTTCTAGAAGGATGGTTTCAATTGGAATAGTTAGGAGTTCAATTTCTGCAGTCTGTTTAGCTTGGGAGTCCCAGCATCACCCACTCTTGTCTCTTACAATTGGCAAGGTCCAAAAGCAGTCCCCTATCTCAGTTTTCCAACCAGTAAAGAGGATAATACACTGCCTGTGAGGAAGAGACAGCCCTCAGTCCCTGCTGGACACACAGTGACCACTCAAGAGTGTAAGCTCTTGCTGTCGTCACTTGTTAAGTGTTGATCACTTATCTGTAAGGTAGTAGTGGTCATAAACAAGGAGATACAAAGTGAAAGACTTTGCCAACAAACTCAGAGCTCTCTCGTTAATTAATCAGATCGCTAAAAATACTCTCTGGATCAGCTTTGAAACCATTTAGAGGTCTTCTTCCATAGAGGCTGTGTTGGCAACCAACTCATGGTGACTTCAAAGAAAAAACTCATACCTTGCAATCAGCTTCAGCAACCATGTTCATCAAATACTGAAATCATCTGGGTGAAAACATCCAGGCTCTACCCCAATCCAAGTGGGTGATAACAGCTTTTACTTTTACATGAGAAGAAAAGTTCTCTCTTAGATTCTTTGCTAAAATTTCCAAATGGAAACAGACTCAGTGAAAACACTCTTGCCCTTAGGCCTTGACTTGTAAATTCCAAAGCTGTTTCCACCTTGGGGTGAGCAGCATCTGGATGCTGCCTCTGCCCTGCTGTGCCGTTCTGTCCTAAGGGTATGTCATCCAGGCAGCTCTAATGCCTGACCTCAGTGCCCAGGCACAACAGAGAATTTCTGTTTCAAAGTCTGAGGTCATAAGGCTTAGTATAAAGAGTAACCACAGGCAAAACTTTATATTCAGGCAGGCTGCTATATACGAAGACCCATTTTATAGACATGGGTGGTAACTCCTTGCTTTGAACTAATGCTGCTGCCCATCTCCAGGGCAACAGCTATTTGATCCCCATATTTATGACTATTGCAGCAACAGATCCAGACAGTACTTTATTTTGGGAAAACATAAAAAGGTTGCTTTCTATCATGCCTAACCAGAAGTTACTGTGACCACACATATATCCTATGACTTATCTCTTACCATCAGAAGGTACAACTTGAGTTTTGAGGCATATACATGAGAAACCCCAGGATGGCCATTCTGCATCTTCCTGGAGTCCTAACATAGATGTCAAATATTTACTATGGGTATATACTTTGTGCTAGTCTGGGTTTGGGGGATATAGTGGTAAAGAAGATAAGCTGGTTTCTCATGTCATGCAGCTTAATCATCTAATTAAAATGTATTTTTGTATTAAAACAAGCATGGGCAGATAGGCTACAGCTTAGAGTGGACATTTTCCATGTGTGTCTCTGATATAAGAAGGAAACCCAATTAAATTCTCTCGGGCAAATCTGTTCAGGCCACTTTGCCATAGGGATATTTTAGTGGAAAACTGAAAAGCACAAGTTTACTGAGTCAGATGTACCTGCTGATGCACTTTGAAAACCAGATCACACGTAACCACATTTTAAATGTCACCACCAAACTAAATCCTTTACTGCTATACATTCATTATCATTAAACATTGCCTTCCAAGTCAAAGACAATTACCCTCCTTTAGGTGTAGTAAGGGCTGTAGTCTCCACTCTCATCATCCTTTTCAAATGTTGTACTTTCTCTCTTGCACTTTCTTGGATCTTGAAGAATTCTAGCCCTTCAGAGTTATGATCACTTTGGAGCATCTGGGGATTTTGAGCATTTTTCCTGCTATAGTACTGGGTTTTCTTTTCCTCATCCTTGAATTCAGCAGCTCAGAAGCAGAAGATTCACATCCACTAACCTCTAAGGCTTTCTAGACCCCAGCATCTTGCCTGGCAGAGGTGTTGAAGCCCCCATTCTTGGGTGGGAGCGACCGTCTGATATACTGCCAATGCCTGCAGGCAGGTATCTAGGGAGGGGTACAGAATGTCTCCCCAATAAGTTGGGATTGAACTTCATCTGAAGAACTTGAGATCAAGGGTTTACAAGTCTGTTCTGTTTAAATGAGGCAGTTTTTCAAAATTTGGGGGTCAAATATCAACTAGCAAAATCTCTGAAAATATTCTCTCCTTATTTTTATTTGCCTTTGAGGAAACCATCCTGGAAGATTAATTTTAGAGGCTATTAGAGAATATATTTTAATGTAAAACACTTTGGTTGTTGACGAGACAGGGTTTGTTTTTCAGTTCATCAGCAAGATGGCACTTTGATAAATCACAGATTGCTTACTGCCTAAAGAGGCACATTGTGACAGCTCTCATCACAATGTGATATAAAGAGGCAAATGAAGTGGTACTTCAGATCACACCAGGGCCAGTTCGGCAACGGCACCCACTGTGTCACTAAGAACTAGGAGGGGCTGTCATTTGCTAACAGTGTGATCATTGTTCTCTGATCCACCTGTGAGAGTAACTATTTCATCAATCATGTAAGGGCTGAATTTGATTTATATCTCACTGCTTATAAATAGTTGAATGAATGGGAGGTAACACAGCCAGCCAGAAGGTTTTTCTTTAAAATGTACTGTGCCACTTTTTTTTTTTCCTGCCTTGATGACTTAGACTGAGTCCATGTGATAACCATGTGTGTAAATAAAGAGTTGGTCACTGATTTACTCTTACACTCATTTGCGTGTACCAGTTAATACCAACTAGTGCCATATCTAATCCTTTAGCCAAGCTTTCTGACATATCAGAGTCATGGTATCATCCATGGTTATTTGATTTGAAGGCACATGCAGATACATCACCTCTGACTTCAAGTTTCTCTTTATGAGATGCTATTTAGTCTTCATTTTAACATGCATAACCTAGTATTCTCTCCTGTATACCTAGGTAAAATTGTCTCCCATTTCATCACTGAAAGTACATTCTAAAGTAAATAGTAAGCACTTAAATTCATTGATTTGCTTTTAAATCTTAAGGGGAAATTATATCTAAACACTCTTTCCAGCAGACTGTAGAATCCTAATGGGAGTAATTAATGCTAAGGACAAATATTCACATACGTAATTCAGAAAAAAAGAAAAGAAAAGAAGTTATCAACCAATTTTATCACTGGATGGTGGTGGTGGGGATATAAAGGGTGCCAAATGAATGGCATAAGGGACATTTTCACCTTTCAAATATTGCTGTGGCCCTATGGAGACTTGTCCAAAAGCAACTGATTTCATTTGTCTCATCCTGGTTTCTTCTGGGCCTCGGACAAATGGTCCAAGACTTATTTTCAAGGCTGACCTCATCTTTTCTGGCTGTTGAGGAGACTTTGCACTTCAGTTGATGAGGGCATATGAGAAATGAACCAGATAAATTGCCTGATTAGAATCTCCATGAACCAGAACTGATGAGAGGGACATAAATTTACTTGTGAGTTAAGAAACAAATACATCTTTCTGGGACTGAATGCTGACACATAGATTTAGGTTCTCCCTACGGTGTGCCATTCACTAATTGTAAACCCTGGGTTATTTCGCATTGCAGAATTTTTCCATCAGTATGCAGCACTAGAATATTGACCATGCTTTTCTTGCAAGTCACATGTTAGTCTACAAATGGCATTCTGATTAGGGGAAACCTGGCTTTCCTCCTGTGCTTTTAAGAATTGTGAAGATGAGAACCAAACCTGCAACTCAGTCACTCTTGAAGTCAGCTTCTAATGACCACAGTAAACTAACAACTAAATATAAATCTTCCTTAATTGGTAGATGGAATGGACAAAACCAGACATATTTAACAGCTTTTTTGTTTTAATTACAGATAAAATTCTATTTAGCCAGAATGGAAAAAGTTTATGTTCTTGGACTATACATAGCCTCATAGGTCTGTGTGTGAGTGAATTCATGCTAACATGAGTGTGTACATGTCTTTTTGTGTGTGGATGTATGTTTTGAGGTTGATAAAGTGAGAAATAACATCATTTTCTTCTCAAGTGTTACAAAGTTGAGACATAAAATTATATATAAAAATTATCAAATTTTTAAAGTGTGAGATCTTAGTTTCTCAAAATGCCATGAGGCAGAAAAATTAGTATCAATTATTTTGGCAGATTAAAGTGATCTATTTAACTTATTAATAATAAACAGTGGTATTAAATACACATTTAAAGATTTATATTCTGTAAATATTAACAAAAGTGCCTAGATCTCCACAAAACTCTTCTTTCTAATAAGGAACACATTTGTTAAATAGGTATCAGAGTTTAAAAAATCAGGATTCATTTACTATAGTTATAGTGTCTCAAACTAAAACCCAATAAAATTAGGGATAAAAAAGATAAAAATCTATCTCCTCAGACCAAACTCTCTCATGGAATTTTAAGGGACCAACAACTATTAGAACACAAATTCTTATCTGATTTAAGTTGCTGACTACTGAGGCAGATAATATTATTGTTCAGCAAATATTCACTGCTTGCACTCCCATCCTTCCCAGACGAGTATACTACCCTGATGCACTGATACTGAATTTAGGGCATCATTTGCTCTGGTCAATGGAATGTATGTAGACATGACATAGATACATCAGAGTAGAATCTTCTCTGGTGGCTCGGATGGTAAAGAATCTTCCTGCAATGTGGGAGCACCATGCTTAATCCCTGGGTCAGGAAGATCCCCTGGAGATGAAAATGGCAACCCACTGCAGTATTCTTGCCTGGAAAATCCATGGACGGAGGAGCCTGGCAAGCTACAGTCCATGGGGTCTCAAAGAGTCGGACACAGCTGAACGACTAACATTTTCACTTTCAGAATCTTAGGCAGCTTGATTTTCCTGCTTGCACTCTTGTCATCAACCATAAGAACAACATAATTGTGGTAGTTGCTGCTACTTCAGATCATCAGAAAGATCCAATGTGATCTTGAACTTGGAACACATCTATCACAATAGGTCACTGACTTGTCAATAATAACTGATACTTTATTGTAATAATCTGAGATTGCTTAGCATTTTTTGCTACTGTCTGTCTGCTTGGGTTGCCATAATAGAATACCAGAGAGTGGGTGGCTTAAACGGCATAAATTTACTTTCTCACATTTCTGGAGACTGGAAAATGCAAGATCAAGTTTCCAGCAGGGTTTTGTATCCTGGTGAGAACTTTTTTTCTGGCTTGCAGATGACCATCTTCTCATTGTGTTCTTAAATGATGAGACAGAGCAAGTCAGCTCTTGGTATCTCTTTATATAAGAATAATATCCTATTGGATTGGAATTCTATCCATATGACCTCATTTAACCTCAATTACCTCTGTAAAGGCCTCACCTCCAAAAGTAGTAACACTACAGTTGGGATTCAACGTATGAATTTTACAGGGACAGAATCATTCAAACCATGCCAATTGCACAGTATTATTATAGCATGAAAGTGAAAGTGAAGTCGCTGAGTCGTGTCCAACTCTTTGTGACACCGTGGATTGTAGCCCACCAGGCTCCTCTTTGCGATCAGGCTCCTCCATTCATGGAATTTTCCAGGCAAGAATACTGGTGTGGGTTGCCATTTCTTTTCCAAGGGATCTTCCTGACCCAGGGATCAAACCCTGGTCTCCCGCATTGCAGACAGAGGGTTTACCGTCTGAGCCACCAGGGAAGCCCCTCATTACAGCGTAACCAGAATCATATGTCAAAAGCTTGTCCTAGGTCTTTGCATCAGTTTTCTCCTAAAACAGCAAAAAATGAACCAGAAAAATAAAAGAAGCATGTATTCTTAGGTGGACAATCAAAACAATAAAATCATTCTGGTTTATGTGGCCAGTTCTAGTTTTATACCATTTTTTATATTTTATACTCACATAAACAATTTTTACCATTAGAAAATATTTTCCATTAGGTAAAATGATTGAATTCACTACATTTAGATGTACAGATATTTTACTGCTGAAAAAAAAAAAAACAGACATCTCATTTTTCTCTTGCATGCGTGTATGTGTGCACATTTGCAACATGGGATTGCACAAATTTTTTTAAACAAGTCTTCCCTGTTGAGTACAGTCTGGTGAATGCAGAAATGCAACTGAGTGATATTCAAAATCAAATAATACGATCAAGAAATGCAAAATAATATCAGTTTATTATGTTGTCTGAAATGATTACTGCTTTATTATAGATGTCTACTCTAAGATACACTGAGGAGCATGTTTCTCTTTTGATTTCAGGGGTTGAGTAATACACTGGCTTCTTTATTTTCACACGTACAAATCTAGTAACTAGGGTGCTATTTTTTTTAAAATTAAAATTGTGTGTTCCCATTACATTGTCCTCTTTATGCTAGAATTAGATCTCAATATGATGAATCATCTAAATTGTGCAGATGTCATCTAAGTAGGCACAGACATCCTAAAATATAAGAATTTAAGGGACACTTATACTGTTGAGGAAAGGGCAGGTAAAGGCAAAAGAAGGCCCACTGGAAGATAACGTCCTCAGAAATAATTTTGTGGCCCACCGTATGTTGGTAGCTAATATCAAGAGATTGCTACATTTGCCTAAACAATCAACCTGGTCAGAATAGCTTCTCAGTGTAGGACCTCTCAGTATGACTGTGCATTTCTAGCCTGACACTCTAAGCTAAGACAACGCTTTCAGGTCTATTCGTCCTGAAAAGAAACCATCCTTTGTTTCATCTGTGGTGTTGTATGGACCAATAGAGGCTCTGAATCCATGGATAATCTTGACAGACATCAAAAGCCTGTTGTGAGGGACTTTCCTGTTGGTTCAGTGGTAAAAAGTCTGCTTTGCAATGAAGGGAAAGTGGGTTCAATGCATGATCTGAGAGTTAAGATCCCACATGCCTCAGAGCAACTAAGCCTGGGTGCTAAAGCTAAGACTTGATGCAGTCAAATAACTAGCTAAATACATAATTTAAAAAAAAAAGATTAATTTTTTTTTTTTAAAGCCTGTTGTAAGAGCAAGAGGTTACCCTGCAGTCCTGGTGATAACTCTTGCACATAGTTTGAAAACCACTAATTTATCTGAACAAGTATAACCTGAACTGATTCATTCAGAACCCTCTAAAACACAAATGCTTCCTTTCAGTACAAAAACACAGAAGCTCAGTTCTGACCCTTGCCTTTGTCTTTTTTTTTTTTCCAGAGAACTTTATATTTTATTTATTTATTTTTAATATAAATTTATTTATTTTAATTGGAGGCTAATTGCTTTACAATATTGTACTGGTTTTGCCATACATTGACATGAATCTGCCACGGGTGTACTTGTGTTCTTTATCCTGAACCCCCCTCCCACCTCCCTCCCTATCCCATTCCTCTGGGTCATCCCAGTGCATCAGCTCCAAGCATCCTGTATCATGCATTGAACCTGGGCTCGCAATTTGTTTCACATATGGTAATATACATGTTTCAACGTCATCCTCCCAAACCATCCCACGCTCACCCTCTCCCACAGAGTCCAAAAGACTGCTCTATACATCTGTGTCTCTTTTGCTGTCTCACATACAGGGTTATTGTTACCATCTTTCTAAATTCCATATATATGTATTATTATACTGTATTGGTGTTTCTCTTTCTGGCTTAGGCTCCAGTTTCATCCACCTCATTAAAACTGATTAAAATGTATTCTTTTTAATGGCTGAGTAATACTCCATTGTGTATATTGTACCACAGCTTTCTTATCCATTCATCTGCTGATGGGCATCTAGGTTGCTTCCATGTCCTGGCTATTATAAACAGTGCTGCGATGAACATTGGGGTACACGTCTCTTTCAATTCTGGTTTCCTCGGTGTGTATGCCCAGCAGTGCGATTGCTGGATCATAAGGCAGTTCTATTTCCAGTTTTTTAAGGAATCTCCACACTGTTCTCCATACTGGCTGTACTAGTTTGCATTCCCACCAACAGTGTAAGAGGGTTCCCTTTTCTCCACACCCTCTCCAGCATTTATTGCTTGTAGACTTGGATAGCAGCTATTCTAACTGGCGTGAAATGGTACCTCATAGTGGTTTTGATTTGCATTTCTCTGATAATGAGTGATGTTGAGCATCTTTTCATGTGTTTGTTAGCCATTTGTATGTCTTCTTTGGAGAAATGTCTGTTTAGTTCTTTGGCCCATTTTTTGATTGGGTCGTTTATTTTTCTGGAATTGAGCTGCAGGAGTTGCTTGTATATTTTTGAGATTAATTCTTTGTCCATTGCTTCATTTGCTATTATTTTCTCCCATTCTGAAGGCTGTCTTTTCACCTTGCTTATAGTTTCCTTTGTTGTGCAGAAGCTTTTAAGTTTAATTAGGTCCCATTTATTTTTGCTTTTATTTCCAATATTATGGGAGGTGGGTCATAGAGGATCCTGCTGTGATTTATGTCGGATAGTGTTTTGCCTATGTTCTCCTCTAGGAGTTTTATAGTTTCTGGTCTTACATTTAGATCTTTAATCCATTTTGAGTTTATTTTTGTGTATGGTGTTAGAAAGTGTTCTAGTTTCATTCTTTTACAAGTGATTGACCAGTTTTCCCAGCACCACTTGTTAGAGATTGTCTTTTCTCCATTGTATATTCTTGCCTCCTTTGTCAAAGATAAGGTGTCCATAGGTGTGTGGATTTATCTTTGGATTTTCCATTTTATTCCATTGATCTGTATTTCTGTCTTTGTGCCAGTACCATACTGTCTTGATGACTGTGGCTTTGTAGCAGAGCCTGAAGTCAGGCAGGTTGATTCCTCCAGTTCCATTCTCAAGATAGCTTTGGCTATTTGAGGTTTTTTGTATTTCCATACAAATTGTGAAATTATTTGTTCTAGCTCTGTGAAAAAAAAAACCGTTGGTAGCTTGATAGGGATTTCATTGAATCTATAGATTGCTTTGTGTTGTATACTCATTTTCACTATATTGATTCTTCCAATCCATGAACATGGTATATTTCTCCATCTATTAGTGTCCTCTTTGATTTCTTTCACCAGTGTTTTATTGTTTTCTATATATAGGTCTTTTGTTTCTTTAGGTAGATATATTCCTAAGTATTTTATTCTTTTCGTTGCAATGGTTATTGGAATTGTTTCTTTAATTTCTCTATTTTCTCGTTATTAGTGTATAGGAATGCAAAGGATTTCTGTGTGTTGATTTTATATCCTGCAAATTTACTATATTCATTGATTAGCTCTAGTAATTTTCTGGTGGAGTCCTTAGGGTTTTTTATGTTGAGGATCATGTCATCTGCAAACAGTGAAAATTTTACTTCTTCTTTTCCAATTTGGATTCCTTTTATTTCTTTTTCTGCTCTGATTGCTGTGGTCAAAACTTCCAAAACTATGTTGAATAGTAGTGGTGAGAGTGGGCACCCTTATCCTGTTCCTGACTTTAAGGGAAATGTTTCAATTTTTCACCACTGAGGATAATGTTTGCTGTGGGTTTGTCATATATAGCTTTTATTATGTTGAGGTATGTTCTTCTACTCCTGCTTTATGGAGGGTTTTTATCATAAATGGATGTTGAATTTTGTCAAAGGCTCTTTCTGTATCTATTGATATAATCACATGATTTTTATTTTTCAATTTGTTAATGTGATGTATTACATTGATTGATTTGCAGATATTGAAGACTGACCCTTGCCTTTGTCTTTACTCCTGCTTTTTGCTTCCTTGAGTAGAGGCTTCAGGATGCACTTTTACCCCGTACCTTATAACTTGGCCATTCTTACTTTTTGAAACTCTAAAGTAGTTTTCTTACAAATTAATGAGGAGTATTCTTGCAGCCTTCAACTTTTGTTTCTGAACTGGGCAAAATTTATCTACATTTCTTGTTTATTTACTTGTAAAATAGATATCCCTTTTACTTGAGGCACTATGAGAATCAAATACCTCACTTTGAAAGGGTATTCAAAAAATTGCTCTGAGAAAAGCAATCTTTCTTTCAGATATGCATATGTCTTAAAGTAGTTTGAACAAACAACTATGACTATATTTTTAAGCTTCTAAGACTAGTTCCAAATTAAAAATAAAAATATGTCCAGTCCATTTCACAATGCAATAAAAGTTATTTTCTTATATTTCTTGTCAAAATTCCATTTTCTACCTTCTGAGATATTTGTATATATCTTCACATATTTAGGGCTTCCCTTACAGATCAGTTGGTAAAGAATCTGCCTGCAATGCAGGAGACCCCAGTTTGATTCCTGGGTTGGGAAGATCTGCTGAAAAAGGGATAGGCTACCCACTCCAGTATTCTTGGGCTTCCCTAGTGGCTCAGGGGTAAAGAATCAGCCTGCTATGCGGGAGACCTGGGTTTGATCCCTGGGTTGGGAAGATCCCCTGGAGAAGGGAAAGGCTACCCACTCCAGTGTTCTGGCCTGGAGAATTCCATGGACTGTATAGACAATGGGTTCGCAAAGAGTTGGACATGACCGAGCAAATTTCACTTGTCACATTTTTATGGTAAAGACCTCAGAATGGTTTTAAAGTCAGTAAATTTATTTCTGCAACAGATAAAACACTTTTATATAAGAATGTATTAAGTAAGAAGCACCCAGAACTTAGAAATAAATTAAGCTTTGGAAAAATGGATATAACCAATACACAATTGATTAGAGTAAGTTGTCTATAGCAGTAAACAAGAGATATCAGTAAATGTATGGCTAAAGAGATTTGAGGGTATCCATTTTAATGATTCCCAGAGGCTAGATGTATTTTTGCTCACACCGAATTCATAGCAGGTATTCCAGATGCGGTCATCTTTTACTTGGATCGCTTCCATCTTATGACTCTATCTTTTTAACAATCTTAGAGTCTTCAACAAGTGGACAGATCAGGAAGGAAATCAGAGGGAAAACATACCTGATTCTTAATCATTTCACCTAGGAAATGTCACTCATCACTACCTATCATTTTCCACTGGTGCAAGTAAGTAATATGGCTTCATCTAGTGGTAAGGGAGTTGGAAAATATATATTCCCTGAAGGCAGATGCTTCTCAGGAACAACTCTACATTCCCTGCCACATGTTGGTTAGCTGAAGCCTCTTTGCATATTTTCTGATTTTCAGATAAGACTAAGTAGCAAAGCTATTCATCTATTAACCTCTTTTCTAAAAGAACATAAAGAGTGGTCATAAGATACAATTGGAGAGCTAACGCTTCCTTTTCACACATAGAACACTTTTCCTTCTATTTATATTTAATTTGCTAACATGATCAAGAGATGAAGAGAAGATACTGTGTGGCTCTTCTTTGGGCTCCAAGCCAGGTGGCTTAGTGGTAGATATTTAATTTTTAAATTTAATTTTAATTAAAAGGAGAAGCTAGAGAGGTAACCAAATTAAAGAAATGGAAATTAAAAAATAAGATCAAATCCTGGGGGAGCACACACAAATATTCATGAAGACTTCTGAATGAGAATATCAGCATTTCACATTATTCTCCTCACATCTACTGGTGATAAGGACACAGCTGTAAATTGACATCAGTGGCAAAATTATAGGTACTTTTAAAATATGTTTAAGATAATATATATCTATACTTGTGTATCATGCTACACTTTTATTTCTAAATGGCAAACTAGGTAATGGAACATGTAATGGTAACATTACTGCATAAGCTACACACACACATATATCATAATTAGCCAAAATTTTCAACTTTCATGAAATGGGGTTTGGCTTATTAATTTACAGTAGAGTCTTAAAAGGCATTTCATATTGAGATTTCTGGTCTTGAATCCTAAAAGAGCCACAGGATAACATAACTGCATTGGCAAAGAAGGAAATATGAGGACCTGCCTTTCCATTCTTGCCAATATCTGAGCATCCAATGACCTATTTGCCTTAGTCATTTTACACAGAAAGTTATATAATAGAAAAAAATTTACAGTGACATTTTTTCCCTATACATGCACCAAGGCTTTATAGCTCTGCTGAACACAGCTACAGAATGTCACACAAAGGGTTAGACTGGTACCTATATACACCCATGATTGCTAATCTTACCCAGGCTCTCCATAGTATCTGTGAATCCTATTAGCTTTTCATTATACAATGTAATTCACATTCCCCACAGATACTATGTCAAACCTTCCCAACTCTCCTCAAATCTTCAGCTCATCCATCTGCTCCCTCAAACCCAGAAGATTACTTAAAACCACTGGGGGAAACTCTTGGGCTTCTCACTATACAGGATACCACCTACATCCATCTTTCCCTTCTCCCTGTTGAGTTGAGGAAGAATTGACTTTCCATCTGCATAATTGTTATACCATCTATCTTTACTCTGAAACTCTTCCTCTCTGGATTCCCTAGCAATATAGTAAATTCTTGTTCTCCATCTGCTTACATCTTGAATTTTTCATTTACTTCTGGATGAGTCATAGCAGAATTTCATCCTGTATGGGTTTTAAGCATTAAAAAAAGAGAAAAACTAAATAACCTTTCTTCAATATAACTTACCTCTGCAAATCCTACTCTCTCTTGTCTCCCCTTCACAGTCAAAAATTCTTTATGGTTTTATCTATATTTTCTGTATGAGTTTCCTAAACTCATCCAATGTTATTTCTTCTTGCAGCATATCATGGACCATGTCCTCACACAGGCTCTCAATGCCTACATACTGCAAATATGGAGAATTTTCAGCTACTTTGCTTGACTTTTTAGAAGCATTTGATACCGTTGGAATCTTTTCTTCATGAACTTCTATCTCCTTTCCTCTTAAGGTAAAATCCCAGCCTTTCTCTGACCTTTTATTCTGCTTTAAAGGTTCTGCTTGCACTTTAAATATTGATGACCATCAAGACTCAGTTCCAGATTTTTCTTCTACCTCACTGTGAAGAGTTTATTAAGCTAACCCAAGAATCCCTCGATAAATCATCTATTCCCAAAGCTTCAAGAAAGATTTGCAAAATGATGACTGCCAAATATACTTACCAGCAGACTTCTTTTCTAGGCTCTGTATGTATGTATGTGTATATATATATATATATATCCAACTGCTTACTAAATATTTCCATGTATATATTTCATAGAAACACCTTCAGTCTAACATGTTGAGAAGTGTATTCATGATCTCCTTATTCGTCTTTCACATTTAATTTTCCTCTTGCATTCTGTCTCCCTGAAATGCTGCCACCCGCCACCTAAGACAACTTTCACATCTAGTAAACTACCAAGTCATTTAGATTCTGTTTTAAAATTGCTTTCTGGATTCTTCTGTCTATTCCCTAGTAGCCAACAATATCCAAGCATATACCACCTGCCTTCTGAATGATTGCCACCTCTATTTTTTTGTTTTAATTATTGGGGTATAGTTGATTTACAATGTTGTGCTTCTGTCAGGTGCACAGCAAAATGAATCACATATATATGTATATACATATATATATACACACACATACATATATCCATTCTTTTTTAGATTCTTTTCCCATTCAGCCCATCACAGAGTAACGAGTTCCCCATGCAATACAGTTAAGTCCTTACTAGTTATCTACTTTACACACAGTACTGTGTATACATCAATCCCAATCCTCAAATTTATCCCTCCCCCCTTTTCCCCCTGGTAACCATAAGTTTATTTTCTACATTTGTAACTTTCACAGAATTAGGACAAAAAAAAAATCATAATTTGTATGGAAATACAAAAGACCATCACGAGCCAAAGGAATCCTGAGGGGGAAAAAATGGAACTGGAGGAAGCAAGCTTCTTGGCTTCAGACTATACTACAAAGGTACAATAATCAAAACAGTAAGGCACTGACACAGAACTAGAAATATAGATCAATGGAATAGGATAGAAAGTTCAGAGATAAACCCATACACTGTGGTCACTCAATCTATCCCACCTCTTCTTAATTGGCCTTCCTTTCTTCAACATCTCTCTCCTCTATTCCACTCCCTGCAGTGCATTAGGGATTATGACATTCCCCTGCTTAAAATCCTTTACAACCTTCCCATTGCTCTTATGATTAAGTTCAAGCTTTGAAACACATAATAATGATTAGACTCTTCATAATCTTATCTTAATATACTCAACAGCCTCATCACTCAATCTCCTCCTAAATGTTGTTGTCCTGACATATTGAATTTCTTCCAATTTTTTGAGATATATTAATAACTTGCTCTTGCCCTCCTCTAAGCCTTCACATATTATTTCACTTCTTTGGAATATTCTTCATTACTCCTCTTTTCTAGCTGATTTTATTCATCCTTTTAGTCTTAGTTTACATATCACTTTCTGAAGTAGCCCTTCTTGGATTCTTGAATTAGTTAAATAAATCCTACTGAAATATGACTTCAACATTTATGTATTTTTCCTATCATATTTTCATGTTTTATTACTATTAACTGTTGTATTGGTTTCTTGTTGATGCTGTAATAATTTACCACAAAATTTGTGGGCCAAAACAACACATATTTATTATTATTACAGTTTTGGAAGTCAGACATCTAAAATGAGTCATCAGTTCTGTGTTCCTTCTAGAGGGTCTGAGAAAGAATTAATTTCCTTACTTTTTCTTTCTTATCAAGGCTGCCTACATCCCTTGCTTCAGGCCCCCTCCTCTATTTTCAAAACCAGCTAGATAACATCTTCAAATTTCTCTCTCAGACCTCTGTTTCTGTTATCACATCTTATCTGACTTTCCCTTACTTCTCTCTTTTCCTTTAAGGATCCTGATAATTAAACCAGGTTCACCGGGGTAACCCACAATAATCTCTCCATCTCAATATGGAGAGATTAACTTAACTTAATCATATCTGCAAAATCCCCTTTGCCATGCAAGCTAATGTTTTATAGGTTCTAGGGATTAGGATGCTGACATCTTGAAAGGGGTGGGCATTACTCTTCCTCACACATTTATTTAGATGTCCATTTTTCCTACTAGACTTATGAAATGTACTTTATTCCTTCATTTCCGGTGCTTATTATGGTGCCTGGACCATAAGAAATGTTCAGGACTTATTTATCATAAAGAAATACAGGGTCCTTAATGTGATTCCAATCCACTGAAACAGATATAATAAATGACTGTAATATTGAATAGGTATAAATTATTAAGTATAATCTTAAAATAGCCAAATGTATTAACAAAATAGTTTTTTTCATATTTGTTGACCTTTTACATTTTTCATAGGGGTCAGTTCTTACTCTGTCCCCAGATGAAAATTCAGGCAGGCATAACTGCTTTTCTGCCCACTTTTAGGCATTAAAACAACCTATAGTGACTCTAAATCACAAAACACAGTTTCAATTCAGTAATTAAAATGCCTCATCTCATGCATGTGTCAAAATTCTGGGTTTACTTTTATGCTGAATCACTTCTGTTCCTCTCAGCCATCTTATTTACTGAGGTTTCTAACTCTTTTGAAGTGGGGATAGAGAAAAGGGAACACAGGAGAGCGAAACAAAGTCATTGCTTGGCTGAATCTGTGGAGGTGAGGCAATTTCAGTACTCTATGAACCTTTGAAGATATCTAAAGCTGACTTTCTTGTGTTCATTTGTGTAGTATGGGGGAATTCCCCTCCTATTCCTGCCCCAGAGAGCTCTCTTGCACAGTCCCCAGGCACTTGGAATTCAGACCCTTCTTTCTGTCCAAGGGCCTTCACCCCTCTAGCTGAACTGCTTGTGAAGGTTTAGACTACTCTGCTGCAGCTTCCTCGCCTGTGAATTTCCAAAGTGGTCATGAGGAAATGCTCACAAATCCATTGTCCCTACAAACTCCAAAGGTGCCATTAACATTTTCAAATTCCCCTATACTCCAAGAGACTACCTTAACCAGCTCCTCTTTCATAGACTTCTTATGCCTGGCTCAGACACTTGTCCACTACATCTTCTAGATTGAAGGGATACATATTATGCTTTCTAACTGGTCTTTTTAGAGGCCCTTTAGTGTGTGTGTGCTTGTATGTCTGTATGTGCGCACTAGGGGAAGAAGACATTTAGTAAACACCTTCTACAAAATACCTCTTCAAAAAATCTACCTATGGATGTAAAAGATTTAGGAGTCATTCAGCTGGATCAGACACCTGCCTCTGAAAACTTCCATCACAGCCCAGAATCTCACTCTTGAATATATGCACTAGCTAAGTTAAATACTAAGTACTAGCTATGTGCCTAGAAAATCCCATGGACGGAGGAGCCTGGTGGGCTGCAGTCCATGGGGTCACTACGAGTCAGACATGACTGAGTGACTTCACTTTGACTTTTCACTTTCATGCATTGGAGGAGGAAATGGCAACCCACTCCAGTATTCTTGCCTGGAGAATCCCAGGGACAGAGGAGCCTGGTGGGCTGCCGTCTATGGGGTCACACAGAGTTGGACACGACTGAAACAACTTAGCAGCAGCAGCAGCAGCAGCAGCAATGTGCCAGTGTACTAAGTCTTGACACTTTCAACTCAGTGAGAAAGGCATTGTTACCATCTTCATTCTAAAGATGAAGAAATCAAGTTGGACAGAGTTTAAGGAATATGCTAAAGGTCACGTTGTTTATAAATAGTGGACCAGAAATTCAGAACCAAGGAGTCTAAATCTAGAACATGAGTCTCCTCATTATCATAATATTCATTACACTTTTTAAAAAATTTAAATCCCATCTTCCCTGTCAGGTTCTAATTCCTTTCTTATATTCTTCACTAATCCCATAATAATGCTCAGCCATGTTTTAACACTGATGTGGTTCTCAGCTTTTTAAATATAATGCAAGATAGTATATTGCTTCTTATGCCATGCAGGGAGAGTCATCTTTCCATTTGATAACAGTGACAAACAAAAGAACCAAAGTGAAGCAGACTTAAGAAGAATGAAGATCCCCAATCATAAAATGCCATTGCCATAATATCCAATTAAAAATAAATAGAGCAATCTATTATTTTGGTTTACAAAAGACTAAATATTAAATTTTATGCTGAGTTTTACACTTACTTCACAGATGTTCATGGGCTGTAACCAGCTGCTGCATGAAACATGCTGTTTTAATCATTGCAGGGATATAATGGACACTTTCCACTATCAAACTGTCCTTACTGAACTTTGGCTCACATTCTGGGGTCAGAGAAAGCTACCATTCCTTGGAGTAGACTTTTACCTTAAAATCAGATAACTGACTCTATCTTTGCTTTAGTTTCTACAAGAAAACTGGGCAAACCACAGTCCATAGGTTAACTTTGGCCTATTACTTCTTTCTGTAAATAGTTTTATTGTTGCAAATTCATGTCTAGTCATTCTTATATAATTATTTTCATATAAAATAGCAGAGTTTACCAGGTTCTAATTCTCTTGCTGAAGAGTGTGTGTGGCCCACAAGGTCTTAAAATATTTATGATGTGGCTCTTTAAAAACAAAAGAGGTGACTAAGCCTTGTTCTAGAAAGCTTAGCAATCTAAGAACTATTTGTCGTTGTTTAGTCACTAAGAGATGTCCAACTTCTTGCAACCCCATGGACTGTAACCCACCAGGCTCCTCTGTCCATGGGATTTTCTAAGCAAGAATACTGGAGAGGGTTTCCATTTCCTTCTCCAGTGGATCTTCCAAACCCAGGGATCAGACCTGCCTCTCATACGTCTCTTGCATTGGCAGGCGATTCTTTACATGAGCCACCATGGAACCCCTAATCTAGTGTAGGCAAATAGAATGAAAATGAATGCTTTCCTGTGTCTCTTCACAATAAAAAGTGCTATATTAAATTGGACATGTGCTCCATTTCATGAAGTGTCATTTATTTAGAATATATGCTTCTTTTAGTAGGAAACAATCATTGGATGCTATAAATTATATATGATATGCATATATAATTTATATAAATATATATGATATGCATATATAATTATATAAATTATATATATTCATATAAATGGAAATTAATATGGACAAAATTACACTGACTTTCTTTTTTTTATCTTTTTTTTTAAATTTTATTTTATTTTTAAACTTTACATACACTGACTTTCTAATTGAATGCTTCCATTTTGTCTAATATGCTATTTGCTTAGCAAATCTTAGAGCCCATCTTATTTTCTTTAATTTTCTCATCTAAAAATTTTAATATTTCTAAAAACTTACTAATTTATAAGATTTAAAAATATACCACAGGTAATATATTAAAAGCTCACATTAAAAAGAATTCTATCTTGATTTTTAACCAACTCTATATCATAGTCTTTCTGACTCTACACTATGAGGGCTCCTAAATTTTTTTCAGTGACCTTTTGGTTATTAATACATGGTAAGTATTTGGAAAGAAAATATAAATTACAGGGCTATACTCCTGCAGTTACCTTTCTTCAGTTTGTTGTAATAAAATGAGGAGCTTAAAGAGGGATGATTCTAATCTGAGTTTCCTAATTTAAAACAATGAACTTGACTAACTGGCGATAATTTTGAAATATATACAAATACCAAATCATTATGTTGTACATCTGAAACTAATATATGTCAATTATAATTTTATTTAAAAGTGGAGCATCTGTCTATATGGATTTTGATATGTTGCTGGTCAAATCATACCCCTCAGATGCCTGGTAATACAAAATGCATAGCTATGTCATTTCTCCTTCCTGTTTTCTGCCAGATTTAATGAAAATTCTTTTGTATTTTGCTTTCAACTTGAAAAACAAAAATTACCACACTTAAATGTCCCTAGGCTAACTTTTGAGATTTCGCATTTAGACACATTCTAAAAATTTATCTAGTCAGAGGTTAGGAATGCCCAATCCAAAGAAAACTGATACACCAACAAAGGCTCAAACTTCCTGGTTAGCTTAATGACATATCATTATAAATATTTAGTCAATGGCTTTAGAGAAACCCTTGTCTTATTAACAAGATCTGTATGACTTGATGGTTTTGCCAGGAAGTACCAGGGGGAGTTGGTATTTGTTGTCATTTTGCAAACATCACAGATCCTGTATGTTTTTACATTTTTATTTATTTATTATTTTTTTTTTTGTAGGTTTAAAACAGAGTGAACCATAGAGGTTTTCTGGAACTTATTTTAAAATTTTGAAATTTCAGAGGTGGTTATTTATCCAATGTATGCCATTTTTTGATTATATAAGATTGGATCAAGGAAAGCCCAAAGAAGATTAGAAAACTAATTTTAAGTCATTGTTTTTAGATTTCTGAGAAGAGTCTAATGTTGAACTGAATTATTTTCCTGAAATCCATACCTAAAAGGTTCATTAAAATTCTTGTTCAAAATCACTTCAATGAATATGATTCTTTGTCCTTCAAATTCTTACATTAAACTTCACTCCAGTATCACTAAATAAGGAAAAAAAATAACAAAATAGAGTGGGCAGTTTGATTTTAGGGGAAAAAGTCTTTAAATGAGTCTTTGATTTGCCTGCTCTTGCTACCTCATTAATTCTAAATGGTGTCATTCAGTTGAGTCTAATAGCTGTGAGTGTTACTACCATGGTCAGTTCCAAATTATAGTATTGATTAATTGATTGTCTTCTTCCAGTTGTGAATTATATTAGTGCTGGCTCAGGCAGCTTGGCTTAGGGCCAAAATCTAATTTTCAACGGAAGGCGACAAGCGGTTCCACTGTTTCACCGTTGTGGTTAAGTGGGTGCTGGGGAAACAAAAAGCTTTGGAAAGACAGTTGGACGAAAAATGATTGCCCTAAATATAATAAATATTCATTTACTGATGATCTCTCTCCAATCTAGAGAAACAGGCAGGAAGAGAGGAAGTGAAAAAAAACAAAAAAAACATCATTTCTCAACCTCAGACTTCCCAGTCTTGAAACAATTGACTTGGGGATGAGAGCAAATGGGTAGAAAGATGGCCCAGAATAATAATAAGCCAGCATTTGGATCTGTGGAATTAAGTCCATTCAGAAGAAGCATGGTGACTATGTACTTTCAAATCAAGTACAACTTAAACTGGATTATTGACTTGGCTACATCACAGGTACAACTATCCAGGGAAGCTTAATGAGCACCTGCCAGGCTGTGGTACTACCAGGGTGGTGGTGTCATGTTCTTAGAATAATACACACATTATCAACTTGAAAGACAAAGCAAGAGGCACTCATTTTGTGTTAACTTTCTGCTTTAATGAGAAACATAAAATGAATGGGTGTGTTTATCATTGATTCTTGTGAAATGGGAAAAGCTAAATGGGGCATTGAGAGGTTAATAACTTTCGCAGATCCATAACTTTGAGTTTGCTGCCAGATCAATTCCTTTTCCCTACAAAATCTGAAGGGAAAATTGGTGTGGGATGGAGTAACTCTGATTATAAAATTATATTCACATTAAAGTGTATTTATAATCATTATTGGTATTTCTTTTCAATATGAACACAATTATACTTGATTTCACAGAGAATTAGAAAGAAGAATCTTTATTCCTCAAGTAAAGGGAATGATCATGACAAAAACTGAAGAAAATGATTCCTGGGGTCCTGAATCATAAAGCTTTAAAATCAATGTTTAGACAAGCATGTTAAATGGAAATTTATAAGTAGAGAAACAACTGTGAATATATGGAAAGCATATATTAAAGTCAAATATGCTGATAGAAATTAGAATTCTGTGGAAGTATTTGCTATTAGAAAGGGGAGAGAGATTGCAAGTAAATGTGTCAATGAGGAGAAAATTAATCTTATCTAAGTGGTAACTAAATTCAAGATTATTAATGATTGATTATACATATATGAAAAAACCCTTAATAGGAGCAATGATGTAAGAGCCTCTTGGCATAGATCCTATAAGTAAAGTTCGTATAATAAATCTTCACAAAATATAAAAGTATATAAACTTTTCATGGCTGTCTCAATGATCTGTAGCAAAAATAGGGCTAGAGCTGGGAAAGCCATATATTTATTATTAAACAATATTATTATAGGCTACAACATTTAATAGATGCTAAGGATATTTTTCAGGGGGGGGGTGATAAAAACAAACAGCATGCATTTAGGGTAATCTATTAAGTAGTTAGTAACTTAGGTAACTAAGTTAGAACTGATAACGAAGAATTGATGCTTTTGAACTGTGGTGTTGGAGAAGACTCTTGAGAGTCCCTTGGACTGCAAGGAGATCCAACCAGTCCATTCTGAAGGAGATCAGCCCTGGGATTTCTTGGGAAGGAATGATGCTAAAGCTGAAACTCGAGTACTTTGGCCACCTCCTGTGAAGTGTTGACTCATTGGAAAAGACTGTGATGCTGGGAGGGATTGGGGGCAGGAGGAGAAGGGGACGACAGAGGATGAGATGGCTGGATGGCATCACCGACTCGATGAACTTGAGTTTGAGTGAACTCCGGGAGTTGGTAATGGACAGGGAGGCCTGGCGTGCTGCAATTCATGGGGTCGCAAAGAGTCAGACACGACTGAGCGACTGAACTGAACTGAACTGAACTTAGGTAACTCATACCATGTATGGAATTATAAATTTAGTGTATTAGCAACTTGAAACAATAAATGCATATTTTAGTGAATTTAACAATTTAGATGTTAAGAATAAAAATATATACTAAGCTCCTTGAGGGCAGGATTCAGATATAATTCATCCTGGAACCCAGCACCCAGGACAGAAAGCCAAGCACAAAATGGGTGATCCACAAATATTTTTTGAAAAAAAGAATGAATTAGAATATAGCCTTTAAAATAACTTCCTGCCCAAAGCAATAAATAGTTTGATAAGGATATACTACTCTTAAAGAAACATAGCAATGAAGTTATTAATAAGCTATTAGCAAATTTCAAGTGTTTGGAATTGAAAGCAAGTAAGTTCAGCACATTTTCCCTTTCCCCAAAGCCCTCTCCTCATTGAATGAATTAGCTTCACCCTTAGACTCAGACATAATTTTTTGTTCCTGAGAAAGCAGTTCCCCACCTATTTGGACTAGGTTAAGCAACCTTATCATGATCTCCAGTTCTTCCCATATTTAGGGACTATCTGAACTCTCTTGATTGTTTATTTACTTGGCTGTCCATCCTAGATAGATTATGTCTGTCTTATCCCCCTTTGTGCTCCCTAGGCACTAGTAAAGAGTTTCACATGGACAACTATTTCCAGATAGTCATCCCTGGGCTTACTTTCCTATATCCCACATCTGGTTTGTTGGCAAATCCAAGTAGCTCTTTCAAAGCAATGCTGATCCAAAATTCAACCACCCCACCAATTACCAAAAACCTAATTTGGTCCACCCCTTGCCTGCATTATTGCAACAGTTCCTGTCCTAGTATTCCTGCCACTGATCCTGGCTTGATTAGTTAGTTTTCAACCCAGAAGCCAAAAAAATCCTCTTTCAATATGACTAAATATGTCACTCTGCTATTCAGAACCTTTAGTGACAGAGTATCTCATGTAGAACAAAAGTCAATGTTCTCACTAGGAGCTACGAGGGTCTTCTTCTCCTATCACTTCAGCCATGCTGGGCTACAGCTGAGCTCTGCTGTAGCTCAGCTCATGTAAGCTTTCCCCCATGGCCTTTATACCTGCTGTTACCCTGTCTTCCACCAATATCTATATGAATACCTCTTCTACTTTCTTGAGAATTTTACTCAGAAATCATCCCTCAGTCCAAAATTTCTAAAATTTCAGTATTCTCTTAACTTGATACTTTAATGTTCCCTCCCCACTTTACTTTCCCTATCAGTGCTGATGACTATTTTCCCTATCAAGTCTGATATTTGGCAGGTGGAATAAACTTCCCTTCTGAGTGGCTACATGTCTATTTGACAACTAGGTACCCATTTGTGCTGGTTGTTAAATATTTTAAATCTCACTCCTGCTTGTCACTATGTAATATATTCTGTTTTTCTTTACCATCTGCCTCCCCTACTCTAATGTAAATTTTTTTGTTCAACTCTGTATCACCAGAATCTGGAGCACCTAGTCTACTGTAAGGTACTGTAGCGGTTTGCCCCAATTTTAGCCTATGCATGTTTTTACTTTTAAAGATACTATAAAACACTGTTTCATTTATTTTCCTTCATGTTGTCCCTGCAAAACATTGTAAATTTCGCCTTTAAGGGCAAGTTCCACTTTTTTTTTTTTTTTACCTTTGTATCTCAATCATCTAGGGCACTGACTGGTTAATAAATATTCAATGAATAGAAGAAGGAAGAAATGACTTTGTACATAATTACTCTAAGATAAATTATTACAACTATGCCTTTATTATGTCTACCTACTTTAATGAAGATAAAATTATGTATACAAACTTATATTGGTATAAATATAACCTTATAAAGTATATATTTATAATATAAAGATTCATCTGTCTCAAAGATTTTTAGGAGCACAATCCTTGTGATCAAGGAGAAAATATTATACAGATGTAATCTTCTTTTGATATTACTATAGTTTTAAATTATAGTAATATGAAAATTTCAAGTAAACTGTAGACAGCTGTTTCAAACCAAAAATATTACATAGGAAATTTCATAATTCCATTTTGCAACTACAGGTGATTTCTGATCTTTTAAAATATGATTTAAAAAATATGGTTTTGCACGGGAAAATCTGGGATTAGATTTAGAAGTCTTTTTTTTCCCCTAAAGTTTGAAACCATTCCAAGATTTGTTAAAAAATGAGATTTTTATATAAAAAAAATCTTTAGGTCTATGCCATTCACCACCAAAACAATTAGCCCCTAAAATCTTTGTTAATAAATTATCTACGATCATACATGGCATATTTATCAAAATATTATCTTTTATACATATTTATACAAAAGATTATCTTAACAATTCTTAGAATCTTAGGACTCAAAAAATACTTACTGCCCATTTTAAGGAACATACCTCAACTTATATAACCCTGTGTTGATGTTTATGGTGCTGTTGATAGGAAATATGTTTAATTCTGTCAATATTGACTTAAACATGATAAAAACAACAATCCAATTTTAAAATAGGTATGGACACCTTATTTTTATAGCAAAGAAAGTGAAAGTGAAAGTCGCTCAGTCGTGTCTGACTCTTTTCAATCCCATAAACTATACAGTCCATGGAATTCTCCAGGCCAGAATAATGGAGTGGGTAGCCTTTCCCTTCTCCAGGGGATCTTCCCAACTCAGGGATTGAACCCAGGTCTCCTGCATTGTAGGTGGATTCTTTACCAGCTGAACCACAAGGGAAGCCCCCCCTGCTTTTTTTTATAGAGACCACCTGACCTGCCTCTTGAGAAATCTATATACAGGTCAGGAAGCAACAGTTAGAACTGGACATGGAACAACAGACTGGTTCCAAATAGGAAAAGGAGTATGTCAAGGCTGTATATTGTCACCCTGCTTATTGAACTTCTATACAGAGTACATCATGAGAAATGCTGGGCTGGAAGAAACATAAGCTGGAATCAAGATTGCCAGGAGAAATATCAATAACCTCAGATATGCAGATGACACCACCCTTATGGCAGAAAGTGAAGAGGAACTAAAAAGCCTCTTGATGAAAGTGAAAGAGGAGAGTGAAAAAGTTGGCTTAAAGCTCAGCATTCAGAAAACGAAGATCATGACATCTGGTCCCATCACTTCATGGGAAATAGATGGAGAAACAGTAGAAACAGTATCAGACTTCATTTTTGGGGGGCTCCAAAATCACTGCAGATGGTGACTGTAGCCATGAAATTAAAAGACACTTACTCCTTGGAAGAAAAGTTATGACCAACCTAGATAGCATATTCAAAAGCAGAGACATTACTTTGCCAACAAAGGTCTGTCTAGTCAAGTCTATGGTTTTTCCTGTGGTCATGTATGGATGTGAGAGTTGGACTGTGAAGAAAGCTGAGCACCGAAGAATTGATGCTTTTGAACTGTGGTGTTGGAGAAGACTCTTGAGAGTCCCTTGCACTGCAAGGAGATCCAACCAGTCCATTTTAAAGGAGATCAGCCCTGGGTGTTCTTTGGAAGGATTGATGCTAAAGCTGAAACTCCAGTACTTTGGCCACCTCATGCGAAGAGTTGACTCATTGGAAAAGACTCTGATGCTGGGAGGGATTGGGGGCAGGAGAAAAAGGGGACCATAGAGGATGAGATGGCTGGATGGCATCACTGACTCAGTGGATATGAGTTTGAGTGAAATCCGGGAGATGGTGATGGACAGGGAGGCCTGGTGTTCTGTGATTCATGGGGTCACAAAGAGTCAGACACGACTGAGCGACTGATCTAATCTGATCTGATCTGATGTTAAAAATAGTTTTAGGTTTTAGTTGTTTCATGAGGGCAACCAAAATCATGCAAAAGGCACAATTTATATCATGTATGAAACGAGATGCCAGTCCAGGTTCGATGCACGATACTGGATGCTTGGGGCCAGTGCACTGGGATGACCCAAAGGGATGGTATGGGGAGGGAGGAGGGAGGAGGGTTCAGGATGGGGAACACATGTATACCTGTGGTGGATTCATTTTGATATTTGGCAAAACTAATACAATTATGTAAAGTTTAAAAAAAAAAAAAAACTAAAGGTACAATAGTCAGATCAAGAGGTAATAGTGTTCCCACAAGCTTATGGTAGCCTCCAGGTACCATATGTCACATATGTTTAATTCTGGGCATCAACATGAAACATGAAACATTTTATTGATACTGTGAGGAGGGGTCAGAGGATGAAATATATCTGAAACTCGTGTCATAAAAGGAATGGTTGAAGTAGGTATGGATATTTTGCATAGAAAACAGAAGGCTAAAGGAAGAAATAAAGGCGTGTATATTTTTGTATCAGTATGAAGATGACCCTTCTTACAATTAGAGCTACTCAGTAATGAAAATGAGGTAATCATAGACTGAATGACTATGTGTCATGGGGAAGTTTCCTATAGAGTAAGAGACTGAATTATGTGACCTTGTCTTTATGTCTCAACTTTTCTTTCCTCTTTTTTTTTTTCATCAAAGGATAATATTGTTTTCAATGTAGAGTAAAAGAAGAAAAAATATCTGAATTACAGATATTGTACCAAATATCTCTGTGATTTTGGGTAGCCCATTTTTCTTCTCCAGGTCTAAATTTATATACAAAGCATAGACTAGAGTCTTTAAGGTGTATTTCAGTTCCAATATTATCTAACCATACAAATGTACACATTAAATCTGACTCAGTCTACTCATGATGAAGACTTGTTAACAATTAGAGAGCTGGAGAGCATTGAGTCAACTCCCATAAACACTATTAGAATATATATATATAGTTCCTAAACTGTCTTGCTAGTAAATCCTAAAAAGTCTTTCTTTTTAATACTATGTATATAATATGGACGTGAGTCTCAGTGAACTCCAGGAGTTGGTGATGGACAGGGAGGCCTGGCATGCTGTGATTCGTGGGGTCGCAAAGAGTCGGACACGACTGAGCGACTGATCTGATCTAATATGAAAGTTTTGATTATTACCCCTGAATTAAAAAAAAATGTAATTCTCTCAGTAGAAATGCCCAGAAAACATCCTGCTGAGCTTTCTTCTTCTGGCCATACAGTATGCATACACAATTAACCTTCTTTTAATTTGATTAAATTGTTTTTTATCTGAGATTGTCAAGTTAACACTGTAATCAAAAATCTCTAATAGGGACCTGAATAGATCGCTGCTATGTATAATGTCAATTCAGTTTAGTTCAGTGGCTCAGTCATGTCTGACTTTTTGCTACCCCATGGACTGCAGTACACCAGGCTACCCTGTCCATCACCAACTCCTGCAGTTTGCTCAAACTCATGTCCATTGAGTCGGTGCTGACATTCAACCATCTCATCCTCTCGTGTCCTCTACTCCTCCCGCCTTCAATCTTTCGCATCATCAGGGTCTTTTCAAATGAGTCAGTTCTTCACATCAGGTGGCCAAAGTACTGGAGCTTCAGCTTTAGCATCAGTCCTTCCAATGAATGTTCAAAACTCATTTCCTTTAGGATTGACCGGTTTGATCTCCTTGCAGTCCAAGGGACTCAAGAGTCTTCTCCAACACCACAGTTCAAAAGCATCAATTCTTCGGCACTCAGCTTTCTTTATAGTCCAACTCTTACATCCATATATAACTACTGTAAAAAACATAGCTTTGACTAGATGGACCTTTGTGGGCAAACTAATGTCTCTGCTTTTTAATATGCTGTCTAGGTTGGTCACAACTTTTCTTCCAAGGAGCAAGCATCTTTTAATTTCATGACTGCAGTCACCATGTACAGTGATTTTGGAGCCCAAGAAAATAAAGTCTATCACTGTCTCCACTGTTTCCCCATCTATTTGCCATGAAGTGATGTGACCAGATGCCATGATCTTCATTTTCTGAATGTTGAGCTTTAAGCCAACTTTTTCACACTCTTCTTTCACTTTCATCCAGAGACTCTTTAGCTCTTCTTCACATTCTGCCATAAGGGTGGTGTCATCTGCATATCTGAGGTTATAGATATTTTTCCTGGCAATCTTGATTCCAGCTTGGGCTTCATCCAGCCTAGCGTTTTCTCATGATGTACTCTGCATATGTTAAATAAGCAGGTGACACTATATAGCCTTAACATGTTCCTTTCCCTATTTGGAAGCAGGCTGTTGTTCCATGTCCAGTTCTAACTGTTGCTTCCTGACCTGAATACAGATTTCTCAAGAGGCAGGTCAGGTGATCTGGTTTTCCCATCTCTTTAAGAATTTCCCACAGTTTGTTGTGATCCATACAAAGGCTTTGGCATAAAGCAGAAATAGATGTTTTTCTGGAACTCTTTTGCTTTTTTGATGATCCAAAGGATGTTGGCAATTTAATCTCTGGTTCCTCTGCCTTTTTGAAATCCAGCTGGAACATCTGAAAGTTCACAGTTCACGTACTGTTGAAGCCTGGCTTGGAGAATTTTGAGCATTCCTTTGCTAGTGTGTGAGATAAGTGCAATTGTGCAGTAGTTTGAACATTCTTTGGCATTGCCTTTCTTTGGGACTGGAATGAAAACTGACCTTTTCCAGTCCTGTGGCCACTGCTGAGTTTTCCTAATTTGCTGGCATATTGAGTGCAGCACTTTCACAGCATCATTTTTTAAGATTTGAAATAGCTCAATCTGAATTCCATCATCTCCACTAGCTTTGTTTGTAGTGATGCTTTCTTTTTTTTAATATGATTATATTTCAATACACAACCAAAATACAAAACACCACAGTAAATTGACAGCAATAAATATGGTATTTCATTTGCACTACACTAAGACGTTGATATCCCAGGGAAAATGAAAGGAAAAAAAAAAAAAAAACAGAGCAAAATGAAATAATGTAAGAGACCGGTAAGGATTAAGCATATATGAAGATGACCGACTGAACAGTAACAGAAGAAAAGGCAATTTCTTTGTAACATCATATTGCCAAAGAATAAAAATTTAGCGATGCTTTCTAAGGCCCACTTGACTTCACATTCCAGGATGTCTGGCTCTAGGTGAGTGATCATACCATCTTGATTATTTGGGTCATGAAGTTTTTTTTTTTTTTTTTTTGGTATATTTCTTCTATGTATTCTTGCCACTTCTTCTTAATATTTTCTGCTTCTGTTAGGTCCATATCATTTCTGTCCTTTATTGAACCCATCTTTGTATGAAATGTTTTCTTGGTATCTCTAATTTTCTTGCAGAGATCTCTAGTCTTTCCCATTTTATTGTTTTCCTCTATTTCTTTGCATTGATCGCTGAAGAAGTCTTTCTTATCTCTCCTTGCTATTCTTTGGAACTCTGCATTCAAATTGGTATACCTCTCCTTTTCTCCTTTGCCTTTTGCTTCTCTTCCTTTCACAGCTATTTGTAAGGCCTCCTCAGACAACCATTTTGCCTTTTTGCATTTCTTTTTCTTGGGGATGGTGTGGATCCCTGCCTCCTGTACAATGTCAGGAAACTCTGTCCATAGTTCTTCAGACATTCTATCGGATTCAATCCCTTGAATCTATTTGTCACTTCCACTGTATAATTGTTACTTTTTCACTAAAAAAAAACTAATATCAGGGTCGCTAAATGGGCTGCTTTTGTTAACAGATTTGGTTTATTTCTCTAAAATAGTGCTAGTCAGAATTTTATAAACAACTCTTAACATCACCTAAAGAAATTATAGTATTTCTGACTTTCTTAACTGACAAGATTCCAAAATTGACTAAAATTCCAGATGGTTACTCTTATATGAAAATATTTATAGGTATTGGCATTGGTCCTTATAGTAAAATATGATGTGGCACAGCAAATATTCAAATATTATCATTAACAAGAAACTAAATCATGTTTGCCAAAATAAGCAAAACATTTGGCTATAGAATTCACAATAATATCATGTTCACCCCACAAATCTGTGAATTTTCAAATTATGACATTTTCACAGTTTCTTGCTAGCATTAGCTTGATCCAACTATGAAACGTTAAACTGACAATTACATGAAGAAGAAAACTAATATAACCAAATTGACTAAACTTGGTCAATGGCTTTAAGGCAAAGTGTTTTGAACCTTTAATTACAAGATAGTGTATTTATTATTGCGAGGAGCAGAAACATGAATAAAAAGACACAGACCCTCCTTTCAAAAAAATTTATAATCCAAACAGTTAAGCAGAGGGACTGGCAAGATAATGGAAGCCTCACACTTTTGCCATCTAGTAGGATGGTTTTGGTTTTCTCAACCCAGAGCAAAGAAGGACCATATTAAAATGCGGAGGCACTTGTCATCTCTGGAGTTCCACTGGATTTGAATTCTGATACGTGTACCACTTGTATGACTTTGGGTAGGATAGTTTCTTCAGTTCTTCGGTCCCTCATCCTTAAGTGGAAATAATTATAGTACTGACCTCAGAGGTTTAATGTGAAAAGTACATAAGATAGGTGTGCGGATTGCTTTGCACATAATATGCATAGCAACAAATAAAGGTTAAATATATTTAAGGAATAAGGATACATTAAATAAGAAAGCTGTCTTTTCTTTGGCAAGATTTAAGAAGTTAAGCACTTTGTAAAGTGTTAGATTTAGATGCCTACATTCAAGATGGATGATACAGAATTCATGGACTAGAAAGGGAAAGAAGAATTTCTAACTCAATGCTCTGAGGCAATACTATGAGTGAGCTGGTGATCTTGGATAAATGAACAAGAAGACAATTTGGGAAATATTGATCAACTATCATACCTTAAATAAGTGTACTGGGCTTCACCCAATTGTTTGGTTAAAATGTCTTAGATTTTTGTAGAAAACACAGAGAAAGCAGAACTACAAAGAACTAGATAAACTTGTTAGGTGGCAGAACAATTCCTAAAAAGATCTTGGAATATGTAAATATTAATCTGAAAACAACAAATATCAACAAACTTTTGGACTTGGCTTAGAGTGCTGTTTTGGGTAGAGTAGAAATACTATAAGATTTAAAAGTCAGAAAAGGGGTTTGTATTCTCAATCTAACTCTCATTAGCAATGAAAGATCTTTGCCTCCTTGACTACCCATATCTTCATCTGTAATTGGAGGATGTGTGGATAACATGTAAAGCCTTCCACCTTTTGCTTGGCACATCCTAAGGGTTCAATAAATCATATGATTAAGAACCACTGCTATTTTTACTTTCATTTCATATTTGTAATGAGGTAAAGATGGCTACAGTATTTTGTTTCCATTTTAACTCATCCTGGAAATACAAGTATACTAAAAAAGCATTTGATTGCTATTTTATAGAAGAGATAGTTATGATCTTTCTGACATGAGACACTGTATTCTATAATTCAGTATCTTGCCTATCTATAGAAGATGAGCTTCTAAAATGTGTTGCATATTTCTACTTTCAAACATGTCTATATGTGGGCAGATAAGTTCCTGATACTCCAAGATTCAGTGAAAACAATAATGACGACATCTATAGTTAACTTATACACACCCTAGTATAAGTCAGGTACTAATCTAAAGCACCGTTCACATATGAACTCATTTAATCTTCACAACAGCCTAAAGAAGTTGGTACAATTATTTCTGCACTTTGCAAATAAAACATCTCAAACACATATATCTGAATAATTTGCCTAAGATTCAGCAGCTAGTAAATAACAAAGAATCCAAGCAAGTACAGGTTTAGAATCTATGCAATTTGCCCCTGAGAATAGAATTGATTTGTTCTGAAGAAGCAATGTCAAAATGGAGGTATATTTGAAATATTTCAATTCACACTAGATCAGACAGCAACAACACTTAAAAAAACAAAAAGACAGAAACATTATTTCTATTATTAGTCCTATGGGAATAAGTCATTTGGATTCCCAAACAACTGGTTTTTAAATTAACTCCAGAACATAACGTACTCAGAAAATGCTGATTCTATATAATAGCTGAACTGTAAAGCAGAATCATTAGTATCATAAATTATTATGAACAAAGGCATATAGGAGTTCAAAGGAAGAATAAAGCTTTGTTTTGATGGGGAATATCCAAGAAAGCTTTAGGGTGAAAGTGAGCTGAATCTTAATGTATAAAATAGAAACACTGAGGAGCCAAAGGGGAAACAGGAGAGAATGAAATTAAATTTTCTACAATCTCCATCTCATTTGTTTGTTTAAACCTCATCTTATTTGACTTTAATGGCATTTTGGTTTCTGAATGATATTTGTGTACCTTTTCTATATATACAGATACTTGCTTTTTTATTAGAGTCATAAACATTAATCCCCAAATAAGGTTAACAGGGAATATGGGAGGTGGGATCCTGTCTTTTATGCTGGGAATGCAATATTTTTAGCAGATAAGAGTATTTGAGTATGCTAGGGAACTTCTAAACTTTGTAACCTTCATTTAGAAAATTTGCATTTAGAAACATTAATTAAAAACAATTTGGCTTATTTTATAATTCATCACATATTTTTACTAGTAATAGTTTTAAGTGGTGAGCTGATGGATCAAATATCTTAGCAAGCATAGGAAATAATTATTTTAGAAAATTATCATTTTAAGATTAGAAGCTAATTGTGAAGCTTCAATAAAAAAGGTACTTGGTAGAGAATTTTATCAAAAAGTATTATTATGATAAATAACACATTAGAGAAAAGATATTGAAGATAACAAAGCTGTGTTAATAGCAAAGTTTTGTTGCAAAGCAGTAAAAATTGATAACCCTGTAATTGTTTAACAGAGATTAGACATTTAAATTTTTTTAATCTATTTGCTAATCTGTTTTCTCACTTTATTCTCTCATTAACAATAAATAGCTTATAGCTTCTAGAAGAACCAAAATAAAGTATGTAGGCGAGAGCACTGCTGAGGGCTAATAATTTCATAGCAGTAGCAGCTCAATTCAATCAACATTTAAATCTAGAGGCATCTGCTGCTCCAGATCAAAACATTAACCCATTGTTAGATTTCTCACATCCTATGATGAACACCATCCATGATTTAAAAATGAAAATTAAATCTCTCATTGAAAAATCTTTTCCTAGTTGTTCCATTGTTTTCAGCGTGTTATAATTTTATTTATTTATTTTTTTTTTCTAATTTTATTTTATTTTTAAACTTTACATAATTGTATTAGTTTTGCCAAATATCAAAATTATATATTTAAAAAGAAGAAGTGGCCATCCTGAGTAAAAAACAATTCAATCTTATTATATTTTATAAGGGGAATATCAAGTCAATAATACAATGTTCAAATATTTCATCCCTCCATCCATCCATTCAAACCAATACTAGTTGAGTGCCAATTACATATCAGGCATTACAACTGGTTCTAAGACCTAATGAAAGGAAGGAGTTCAGACATGTTGTAGACTTACCTTGTGTTAGCCACTGTATGTGGTTTCAGACCCAGTCCCTGGCCTCAAGAAGTTCAAAACCTAATTAGAAAAATAGAAAAAAAAAACTTATTTTTAAAAATATTTCAAACCCTAAGTTATCTTAAACATATCATATTTTCACCATTATTTTTTTAGGGGGCAGGGCGGGGACAGAGAGGAGAAAAAAACCAAGATGGTTAATAAGAAGTTGGTATCAATTTTATGTCATAAAATTTTTAATTGAAAGAATGAAATACCAACTCAATATGAATATCTGTTTGTCCACATGCTGGAAAATAATGACTATTGAACATTCTTTGCAATTTTGAACAGGATTATCTTGTCTAACATAAAATGGTTACCTTAGCTACTTATAATATCTATTTTATCAAGTCTAACGAGTGTCATAGTTGCTTCCTGAAATTACATAATATATTTCAAATTTCCCATTCTCTGGTCTTTATGGTGGTTCAAGCCTCCAAGGTTCTTAAGGGAATCACTTAAACCATAGTAGCCAATATAAAGCACATCTTTAACTTTCCTACTGATCTTGGGACTAACTCACATGGAAGAATTCTAAATCTTATCAGCATTACATTTATGGAAAATAGTCTCATTATTAATTTTTCAAAATTCATACACTGAACTGTGTAAAGAAGCACTTTGTTTTAATTTCCTGATGGAATTTAGAATAGCATACCCTAATGATTTCTGTTTGTTTTTAGAATAGTTTCCTTCTGTTTAGACCACCTTCTTCTAAACTCTTTTTCACATGTTCAATTCTTATTTCTTCTTCAATTCACAGAGAAGTCATCATCTCATGGAGAAAGCCTTCCTTAACATCCTGCTTCCTCCAAGTTACAAGCTCTGTGTATTTCCTTATCACATTATCTTGTATCGTAGAAATTGGCTAGTTGTTTAGAAAACTGTTTCAATTTCCTCCTGTTACAAAGTCAGGAGATATATATATATATGTATATATATATATATATTTTTTTTTTTTTCCAGATAGATGTGAGATGTGACTGACTCCTCACAAGGGAATACAGCTAGATATAAACCATGCCACGTCAGTCCAGGCCTTAAAAACATCTTATACATGATCTTTTATTCTTTGTTCCTATCTGTAGCTGGAATCCCTGAGGACCTACGGAAGGAATGATTCCTAAGAAGGAAAGAACTTAGTCCTTTGTGCATGTGTGCTAAGTTGCTTCAGTTGTGTCTTATTCTTTGAGACCCAGTGGACTGTAGCCGCCAGGCTCCTCTGTTCATGGGATTCTCTAGACAAGAATATTGGAGTGGGTTGCCATGCCCTCCTCCAGGGGATCTTACCAACCCAGGGATTGAACCAACATCTCCTGCAGCCTTTGCATTGCAGGCAGATTCTTTAACACTGAGCCACTGTAGAAGCCCACCTAGTCCTTTAGTCACATCTTTTAGACTCACTCTTTACTTCTACTAATAAAATCTATTCATACTAGATTGTTACAAAGATGACTATCACCTGACCCTGACTAGAAACATCACTGGTTCTGGGATTTCATGTAAATGAGTACTAAATTTTAGCTATTTCTTTTAAGTTTATTTGATGTATAATATTATATAATTTACAGATGTACAATGCAGTGATTCACAATTTCAAAGGTTATATTCCATTCATAGTTATTTTGAATGTTAATATGGAATACTGGCATATTCTTTATGTTTTACAATATTGCCTTGCAGTTTATTTTATACATAATAGTTTGTATCTCTTAATACCCTACCCCTATAATGACCCTCCACTATGCCTTCTCCCCACTGGTAACCATTAATTTGTTCTCTATATCTGTGAGTCTATTTCTTTTTTGTTGTTGTTATCTTCATTAGTTTGCTGTAGCTTTTAGATTCCACAAGTAAAGTGATATCATGCAGTATCTTTCGCTGTCTTACTTATTTCACTCAGCATAATACCCCTGAAGTTCATCCATGTTGTTGCAAATGGGATAATTTCCTTTGTTTTTATGATTATAAAAGTAGTCTTTTGTGTGTGTATGTATGTATGTATGTGCGTGTGTGTGTATACATACATACATACATATATATATATATATATATATATATATATAGACCACATCTTAACAAATAATTTAAAAATTTTCATGGCAACACAAAAGACCCAAAATGGCCGAAACAAAATTGAGAAAGAAGGAATCATGCTTAATGACTTCAGACTACATTGCAAAGCTATAGTCATCAAAACAGTATGGTACTACACAAAAACAGATCAATAGAACAGAATAGAGAGCTCAGAAATAAACCAATGCACTATGGTCAATTATTCTATAACAAAGGAGGTAAAAATATACAATGGAGATAAGACAGTCTCTTCAATAAATGGTGTTGGGAAAACTGACAGCTGCATGTAAAAGAATAAAATTAGAAAATTCTCTAACACTATATTCAAAATAGATTAACAACATAAATATAAGGCCAGACACTATAAAACTTTTAGAGGAAAACATAGGCTGGACACTCTTTGACATAAATCATAACAATACTTTCTTTCTTTTTTTGATCTGTCTCCTAAAGCAAAATAAAAGCAAAAATAAACAAATGGGACCTACTTAAAAGCTTTCTGTATATCAAAGGAAGCCATAAAAAAAAAAAAAAAAAAAAAGCCAACCTACTGAATGGGAGAAAATATTTGCAAATGCTATGAATAATAAGTGCTTAATATCCATAATGTAGAAACAGTGGATACAATTAAACATCAAAAACAAACAAACAAAAGCACCCTGATTTTAAAAAATGGGCAGAAGACTGGAATAGACATTTTTCTAGAGAGGACATGCAGATAGCCAACAGGTATATGAAAATATGCTCAACACTGATAATCATCAGGGAAATGCAAATTAAAACCACAATGAGATATCATTTCACATCTGTCAGAATGACTATCATCAAAAAGAATACAAGGGGACTTCCCTGGTGGTCCAGTGACTAAGACTCTGCCTTTCCACTGCAAGGGGTAAGGGCTTGATCCCTGACCAGGTAATCAAGATCCCACAAGCTGCACAGCCAAAAAAAAAAATTAAAAACTAGCAAATGTTGATAAGGATGTGGAAGGGAACTCTCAAACACTGTTGGTAGGAATGTACATTGATGCAGCCACTGTGAAAAACAGTATGAAGATTTCTCAAAAAATTAAAAATAGAAGTAATATGATCCAGCAATTGCAATAAGGGTATATATTCAAAAGAAACAAAAACACTAATTAAAAAAGATACATGCACCCCAGTGTTCACCACAGCGTTGTTTATAATTGCCAGCATATGGAAATGATGTAAGAGTTTGCCAATAGATGAATGGATAAATTTCAGTTCTTTGAGCCATTAAAATAGTGAGTAAATTAATACAGCACTTAGCCTACACAGACCGTGATTATTTAATCTACTTGGTCTCCCCCACTATAAACTAGAGTACTCTCATAGAAACAGGTTTTGTTCTGTTCTAGATTATAGCTGGAACACAGTGAATGGCACATGATGACCATTTCTCTCTATTTTTAAATAAGTTGAATAGTGTATGGTAAAATGTACCAGGAAGATTTCATAGGAAATATTGTCCTAAATACAGTTTTCAGTTTTTACATTGGGGAGGGGTGATGCAAGACTTCTTTGGGCACAATCTTCAAAACACCTTTTAGTAAAGATCTTAAAGGTAGAACTTGATTTTGCTTCAGAGTTCAAAGCAAGTGGTAACATTAAAAAAAAAAAAATTGCAAAACTGTTTTCCAGACTTCTATTTGCAGGTTTGGGTGGGATGGTGAGAGCATTTGTAAAATATTAGTCAGAAGTAACTGACTCAAAAGCTCCTTGCTGTAGTTGCAGTGATTTGAAATGTCCTTCAAACTGCCACTGGGGATTTAGCGCCAATGGAGAGAAAATGAAAGGTAATTTTCTTTCCTTTTCAAAACAATAACCAATCACAGAATCCAAGACCTTCTGCTCTTCTCATAGTACAATGAAATAGCTTTTGAAGTTCAGACAAAATAGAGACACCTGACAAGCAATATGAAGCCTCAGTCAGCAAGCACCCATATACTTACTGCCAACACATCTCTCTCTCCCCTTCATTCTATGGCCAGAAACACTTTATACACTGACTCCTTTTGGGAAACCACCTGTTTGAGGCCACTTGCAAAAGGGCTCTTCGTAAATCTCATCCATCTGTCTTTTTTTATCGTCCACATACTGGTTAAATTTAGTTCTGTTTGGCAGAACCTAGCTTTCAGACACATAGTTCCTTTACTTTCAGCCCTATTTAAAAAAGGAAAATATAGAGAAGATGGTCAGATCTCCCTGCTTTTTTTCTGAAGAATTAAAAAAAGGAGTCTTTTCCTGCTTGACATGCAACTGCACTGCCTTTTAACCCGAGGTAAAAATCCTCAAGCCCTATTCCACAACTCATTTAGATTATTGCTGAATGACACGTTTAGGCTAGATTTTATGATAGCTTTTTTATAGTTCACTTGCATCAGTGTTCGTATATCATTTACATTGGCAAAGCACTTGTCTCTTTAGTGTCAGGTAAATGCACAACTGGATTTGCCAGTTGAAGCTGTTTCTCAGAGTTTTCATAGACATGAATGCAACTCTTCTGCTTCTCAGACTATTCCAAAGCTACCTTGTGTCTCTGAGTACAAATATCAATGTAATCACCTATTGATCTAGTAGAGGGAACAACAGAACGTATGTAACACCAGCCAGAAAGAGAAAACATTCAATTCTTTCTAAGTCATGCTTCATGGTTAGGTCAACTGAACTTCATACATGTGGCCAAAGTGAAAACTATTCTCAATTATCTTTTCTTTTTTGAAGGCTGAGGATAAAATAGATCACAAACTTTCCTAAGTGGTAAAAAATGGATTTTTGGCAGTTGATTTCACCAAGAAAGCATCACTTCAGCTCATGGAATATGCCTGCTGCAGGTGAGAAAATGAACACACAAGAAAGGAACTGGAATAATGGTGTAGGTTCTTTCATCTGTGTGTGTGTGTGTGCCAAGTCTTTTCAGTCATATCTCACTCTGTGCAACTCTATGGACCGTGGCCTGTCAGGCCCCTCTGTCCATGGGATTCTCCAGGTGAGAACCCTGGAGTTGGTTTCCATACCTTACTCCATGGGATCTTCCCAACCCAGGGATGGGACCCGGAATGTCTTAAGCTGCCTACGTTGGCAGGTCCTTTACCACTAGCATCACCACCTAGGAAACCCAGTTCTGACTAATTGTTGCAGCTAAGGAAGCTGTAAGAGCTAAAGTCGATAACTTTCAACAGCAGAACTGTCCATGGTGAAGTATAATCTTGGCTGATGCACTTTTGGTATTTACGGATGTATAATGGAAATTGTTCTAAGAACTTCTGAAGACTTCCCTTTACTTTGGGAAAACCCCCAAATTCCAAGTTCCATTAATAAGTTGTAGCTTTATTTTTATGTAATAGGCATATTTTAATTAAAATACTTCAAACTTTAAAAAGGCATTTTAACAGAAAATCTGGAATTCAAATATATGATCTAGTGTGATGTATTTTACAACTCTGTTTAAACTAGAAAAAAGTTTACTTCATATGAAAAATTTTCTACTGTTAACTCTATTCTAAAACACCTCCAAATCTTGATGATCAAAATAGCATGTCACTTTAAAACTGATTCTACATTAACCATTAACACAAGTAGATGTGACCCTTTAAATTAGTTAAAAATGACTTTTAATATCAACATTAAAGAGATTTCATCAGGAGAGGTTTCATTCATCGGGAGAGATTCACTTTTATTTGGAATTGTTTGCACATGTTTTTCTTTGGTGCCATTTTCATAGATTCACATGGTACTAGATAAGCAATGGTAGGTAAGCAAACATTCAGGAAAAAAAAAAATTTGAAATATCTAAAAGTATCTGTGTTGAAAAGTATCAAATTTGTTTTTCATATGCATATCATAGAGCAGAAAAGCAGGTTAGATCAGGAAGAGAATATGTTTTACAGTTTTGTCTTGTCAAACATGTCAGACCCCCTAAGTAACATATTTTTGTCCCTTCCTTCTTGCCCTCTCTCTCTGTTTTATTTTGTTCCTTTTCTACTATATATATGTAGTAGATTGAATGATTTAGAGCTTTGTTAACTGAACAATGAATCCTATCTTAAACCACATTGCAATTAACATAGAAACTGAGGAAAAATATTCTACAATAATGAAGGTTACTGTAGTATAAGAGTTTTATAACACATATGGCAGGATATACTAACTGGGATAGCAATTGGGCCTCTCATAACTAAAGGATGAGAGGCTTTTTGACCATGTGTTCGCATATATATATATATATTTTTAAATAAGCAAGAGGTTTTTGGAAGCCCAAGTACTTTTTAAAGCATTCAAAGTACAGTGCACTTATAGAAAAGTGCATAAGGAATGAATCACACAAAAACAGACACCAGTGTAACCACATCCCAGGTCAAAATATAGAATATTTCCACTGCGACAGAAACCTCATGCTACCCCACAAGTCCATTTCTCCTCTTCATCAAAGGTAAACAAAAGCATTATCTTGAATTTTAACCCTATAGTTCAGAGCTGCCTTGAACCTTATATAAATATAATCACATATTACTTATTGCATTGTGTCTGGCTATTTTTTTTTTTTTTTTTTGAGGCCATTGAGCCCAGCACTGCACCTCCTGTAGTGCAAGTGGAGAGTCATAACCACTGGATTCCCAGGAAAGTCTCCCACACTTTTTATACCCTTTGTATTGTTGATGAACATTGGGTCATTTCTAGTTTAGAGCAATTACAATTAATGCTGCAATAAACATCGTTGTAAGTATTCCTTGGTACACGTGTTGTACATAATGAGTGGAATTGCTGGATCATCTGGTACGCATATGTTCAACTTTAGTAGATAATGCCAAACTGTTTTCCAAAGTGGTTGTAGCAATTAAATTCCCCTGAAATATATGTGTTCTTTGCCAGTACATGGTAGGGGTACTTGCTTTAAATGTCTAGATTAGATCAGTGAAATAGGAGAGAAAGAATGGAGGCTTGAGGTGGAAAAAGGAAGACTGCTGATCCAGAGTCCAGTTGACTGGTAAGAGAACAATGACTGTGCTGTGAAAGGTCAAGATTTGAATGTCACTGCCAAGGATTTTCCCTTAAAGTTGGAGAACCCAAGAAGGGTTGGTGAGTCAAGTGAAAAGTGTGGTAATATGTAGAATTATGAGGGTGCAAATTAATCCGGCAATATAATTTTTGTGCAAAATAAATTGTGTGTGTGGAATAAACACAGTTAATGTTCTTTCACAAGTAAATAAAACCAATACATAAAATAGGAAGAGTCTATGTATGAGAATCATTAGAAATATCAGAGTGATAGATTAAAGAGGGAAAATATCACAAGAGTAAGTTTGCTACAAAGAACTACTTTAATATCATTCTATTTGGAATACATCTTATTCTTCTTTTGTGATCAATTTTGAACATATTGCGTCTCAGAAGGGATATATAATTATACTATTTTTCGATATGGGAATTTCCCATTGGTGCTTACGGAACTGTTTTAGTAAGTGATTGCTTTATAAGGTAGTTATTTTATGATTATCCAATAAAATCTGCCTTTAAAAAATATCCTCTAGAGCGGGAGCAATCACAGGATTTTACAGTTGAAGGAGATCTCAGACAACATCTGGTTAAACCTTCTCATTTCACAGATGAGCAATCTAGGTGCACAGTTGCCCAGTTACTTGATCAGGCTAAGGTACTAGTTAATGCTAATGCAGAAGAGTCCAGGCCTTTTGCCCTATAAGATAATCATCATAAATTCACTTTATTAAATAAACAGTGAAAAGTGTCTTTCTTGACTTTCCTTACCTGGCCTATTTCTACACATCTATCAGAACTCATCACAGTTCATTTCCTTTAAGATGTCCTGATCTATATACTTTCATCTACTTTAAGATCTCTGATCTCCTCTCTCCTCAAGTCTGAGTTAAATGTCATATTATGCCTTAACTGACATTTTATCATGACTTCTATCGTGAAATTATCTATGTACTTATCTCTTTGCCCACCATGTTGAAAAACCAGAAGATAGGGACTGCTTTTTTCTCTGCTCTTAGGCCTTACCATTTTGTAAAAACTTAGTATACAATAGTACTTGTTAAATATTTGTAGAACAAGCTAAATGTATGAGAAATTGGCTTATAATCAGTTTGATACGTATTTAGGTAGAAATGGAAAACAAGATTATACCCATTGTGTTAGTCTCTTGGCCTTTTATTGGTACTTCTTCTTCTCTTCTTTTCAGGCACATGGTAGAAATATAGTTACTTGTGTCCTTGAAATTAGTATGGCTCTGTTATTTGAGCAGAAGTAACACTCTTGAGAAATCTGTATGCAGGTCAGCAAGCAACACTTAGAACTGGACATGGAACAACAGACTGGTTCCAAATAGGAAAAGGAGTACGTCAAGGCTGTATATTGTCACCCTGCTTATTGAACTTATATGCAGAGTACATCATGAGAAACGCTGGACTGGAAGAAACACAAGCTGGAATCAAGATTGCCAGGAGAAATACCAATAACCTCAGATATGCAGATGACACCACCCTATGGCAGAAAGTGAAGAGGAACTAAAAAGCCTCTTGATGAAAGTGAAAGTAGAGAGTGAAAAAGTTGGCTTAAAGCTCAACATTCAGAAAATGAAGATCATCACATCCGGTCCCATCACTTCATGGGAAATAGATGGGGAAACAGTGGAAACAGTGTCAGACTTTATTTTTTTGGGCTCCAAAATCACTGCAGATGGTGACTGCAGCCATGAAATTAAAAGACGCTTACTCCTTGGAAGAAAAGTAATGTCCAACCTAGATAGCATATTCAAAAGCAGAGACATAACTTTGCCAATAAAGGTCCATCTAGTCAAGGCAATGGTTTTTCCTGTGGTCATGTATGGATGTGAGAGTTGGACTGTGAAGAAGGCTGAGCTTTGAAGAACTGATGCTTTTGAACTGTGGTGTTGGAGAAGACTCTCGAGAGTCCCTTGGACTGCAAGGAGATCCAATCAGTCTATTCTTAAGGAGATCAGCCCTGGGATTTCTTTGGAAGGACTGATGCTAAAGCTGAAACTCCTGTACTTTGGCCACCTCATACAAAGAGTTGACTCATTGGAAAAGACTCTGATGCTGGGAGGGATTGGGGGCAGGAGGAGAAGGGTACCACAGATGATGAGATGGCTGGATGGCATCACTGACTCGATGGACGTGAGTCTGAGTGAACTCCGGGAGTTGGTGATGGACAGGGAGGCCTGTCGTGCTGCAATTCATGGGGTCGCAAAGAGTCAGACATGAGTGAGTAACTGAACTGAACTGAACTGAATACATGTTATTTAAATGAAATGCCTTTAATTGCCATCAACTTGCTCTTCCCTCCCTCCAGTTCCAATGAACTTGGAGAATCTCTGGGTGAGTAAAACAGTCCTTAGCCAACCCATAATAAACATGTAGGATGACTGAGAAGTAAAATTTTATTGATTTAAGTCAACGGGATTTTAGAGCTGCTGCTGCTAAGTTGCTTCAGTTGTGTCCGACTCTGTGCGACCCCAGAGATGGCAGCCCACCAGGCTCCCCCGTCCCTGGGATTCTCCAGGCAAGAACACTGGAGTGAGTAGCCATTTCCTTCTCCAATGCAGGAAAGTGAAAAGTGAATGTGAAGTCTCTCAGTTGTGTCGACTCGTAGCAACCCATGGACTGCAGCCTACCAGGCTCTTCCATCCATGGGATTTTCCAGGCAAGAGTACTGGAGTGGGTTGCCATTGCCTTCTCCATTTAGAGCTGCTACTGAAGTATAACCTAGCATGACCTGCTTAATTGGAACAGGCAGAGACCAGAGACTCCAGGAGAAAGTAAGCCTTTGTATGTGGAAGAGGTATGAACCATTGGGTCCAAAGGGTGGACTGTGGTAGACAGCTTCTTATCTCAAAGGTCTTCATCTCCAGCAGTTTTGTGCTTGTGGAATTCCCTCTCCCTTGAATGTGAGTTAGACCTGGGATTGGTTTTTACACACACACATACACACATGCATGCACACAGGATGCAAAAGTGATAGGATGTTGATTATGAATTTAGATTTTTAAACGACTGTGGCTTCCTTCTTGGTCATTCTTCTGATGTTTTCTTTCTTGCAGCCCTTGGTCTGGAGAAAGTGAGCTGTCATTTGGTGAGTTAACTTATTGAAAAACCTACATGGCAAGTGATTAATGACTGACTCTGGTTTACATCAAGGAGGATGTAAGGTTTGTAAATGGTCAGTGAATAAGCTTGAAAGTGGATCTCCTGAGCTTCGCCAAGAGTCATGATAGTATACTTGGAAATGGATCATCTTCCATTTGGGCTTGAAGTGACCCCTTCCTGGCTGATACTTCGCAATATTGTGAGAGATCCTAAGTCAGAGGCATCCAACTATACAACCTTAATTCAAAACTTACAGAAACTGTGAGACAATAAAAAAAATGTGTTGTTTCAAGCTGCTCTGTTTTGAGATAATTCGTTACACAGAAATAAACAACTAGCACATTTTGTAATTCCCTGTGTAAGTATACTGTTAACAATAGTGAAAACGCATTTAGTTTATGTCAGAATTAAAAATTTCTCTTTTAATTCTTTATAGAAGAACCATAATATAGTTATAACTTAATGGTGGATATATGAATCCAAAGCCATATCAGAATCAAATTCTTGCTTTAGTTGTTTGAATCAGTTAATGATACAAAAAATGTACAGATATGAATAAGGATTTCTGAATCTAAGTAAGATAATTACAAACATAATAGTAATCAATATTTGGGATACTAGGAAGTCAGGTATTTAGGACCTCTTTGATTTTTCCAGATACCAGAAAACTTGATTTGTACATTAAGAAGAAGAAACATGGGCTATATTAGACCATTTTCATGTTGCACCTATATAAACTGATTTTACCTAAATAGCTAACCCAATTCTTGTACTGCTTCTGAAAAATTTATCAAAATATGGTCAAAAGAGTGCAGGGACAGTAAGCAATGAGGGCTCTCAGGCTATTTTGAATCATATGAATCTGAAAATGAGGGCATGACACCTACACATTTTCCCATAGCTGTTCAATATCAAGAATCCAGGACAGTGCATATTCAGTAAATCAGAGAGTTAATGTTAAATCTACATAGCAAAGATGAAAAAAAAAAAAAAGCTCTGGGGGAAAAAATTACAAAGTATTTCAGAGAAAGAAAGACAGCAGGTTCTTGTGTGAAAAAATAAACTCTCATGCTGAAAAATTTTCCACTAGCAACCTTATGACAATACAAAAAGGCTTTCACCCCACAGAGGGACGCTGCTTAGGTATTAAGCTAATAAGAGATTGGAAGACAGGTATCCTAGCTATTAAAAGGATTTTCACTGGTGACTACAATTGTTCTCACGTTTGAAGCCTACCCTGTTTCAATCCCACCAGGCATTCCTGATGAATACTGCCTTTTCTGTGGAAGCCACAATTCATAATTTCCCTTTATTCTTGTTTGTTACTACAAAAGACTCAATCTCAGGGGCTTTGATTAATATGATGAGACAAAGAATAAAACAAATAGAGTCTGTTAAATGTCTGCCTGAAACCAGAGCTGCACCACTTAATATGAAAGGCTCTTCAAAACCAATAATGAAATAATCACCCTTTCTGCAAGACTGATAAGAAAATGAAGACAAGATGTAGATTTGGGGAAACTAATTTACACTGTTGGAGGAAAGAGGAAGAAGAAGAGCAACTACAGAAAATCAACTGTTAATAAATATCAGCAACTGCAGAGAAATCACAAGATAAGCTGTTAGCATATGTTCCTCCAGCTAGAATATGGCAATCATTTCTCTGAGAAGAGAAGCTGATAAGCCCCCCACCCCCTCCAACAGGCAATCATTTTGCATTTTACATTATTTGAAAAGAGCTTGATTATTTTCCTTTGAAAGAAACCAGATTGATTCACATTTACCTGTCAACAGAATGTTCTATTCCTCTGTTTTGCCTGCCTATTTAAAGGCATATGACCTGACTATGAAATTCTATAGACAAATATTTCATCAGATGTAAGTAAATAATAATGAATGACTAGCTCATGTTTTTATGTGTGTTTTTTTTGTGCTAAATTAAAATCCACAGCCTGGTAAATATAACTTGATATTCACAGTGAAGGATTGAGATCATGAATATTGTTTTATTCAAGGTCAGATATAATATTTAAAAATCATATCCAGAGGGAAAATTTCCACATGAAAATGATAATCATGTTATTTGAAGTCTAGTTTAAAAAGGGAACAACATAACATATGATCTCTTGTCGTTTTGTAAACCTGTACACATATTTAAAGGCTGCTCTATCAAGTAGAGATAGACAAAATAAATGGGCAAAGACAAGAAGTAGGCAGCTTCTCAATCAGATTATATGGGTTTTATTTTACTTATTGAAGTAGAGTCCTAGGATCCAGAGTCTTAGTGGGATGGTGGTTCTAGAAGAACTTATTTGTGTAGTATATCTAAATATTATACATATATTGTACATTATTATCATTTCATGGATCAGTCTTGTGGCGAAGGGGCTTCCATAACTTAATGAAGCTATGAGCCATGCCAGGCAGGGCCACCCAAGACTGACAGGTCACAGTGAAGAACTCTGAGAAAATGCGGTCCACTGGAGGAAGAAATGGCAAATCACTCCAGTATTCTTGCCTGGAGAACCCCAGGAACAGCATGAAAATGCAAAAAGATGACACTGGAAGATGAGCCCCTTAGTTCTGAAGGTATCCAGTATGTTAATGGGCAGGAGCAGAGGGCAATTACTAATAGCTCCAGAAAGAATGAAGTGGCTGGGCCAAAGCAGAAATGACTCTGTTATGGATGTATCTGATGGGAAAGTAAAGTCTGATGCTCTGAAGAACAATATTACATAGAAACCTGGAATGTTAGGTCCATGAATCAAAGTAAATTGGACATGATCAAGCAGGAGATGGCAAGAGTGAACATCAACATCTTAGGAATCAGTGAACTAAATTGGGTAGAAATGGGCAAATTTAATTCAGATGACTATTATGTCTACTAGTGTGGGCAAGAATCCCTTAGAGGAAATGGAATAGTCCTCGTAGTCAACAAAACGTTCCCAAATGCAGTATTTGGGTACAACTTCAAAAACGACAAAATGATCTTGGTTCATTTCCAAGGCAAATCATTTAAGATCACGGTAATCAAGTCTATGCCCCAACCACCGATATCAAAGAAGAAGTTCATCACTTATATGAAGATCTAGAAGACCTTCTAGAACTAACACCAAAAAGATGTCCTTTTCATTAAAGGGAATGGAATGCAAAAATAGGAAGTCAAGAGATACCTGGAATAACAGGCAAGTCTGGCCTTGGAGCACACAATGAAGCAGGGCAAAGGCTAACATTGATTTGTCTCGAGAACGTACTAGTCACAGCAAACACCCTCATCCAACAATCCAAGAGATGATGCTACACATGGATATCACCAGATGGTCGACAGTGAAATCAGATTTATTATTCACTTTGCAGCTGAAGATGGAGAAGCTCTCTAAGTCAGCAAAAACAAGACCTGGTGCTGACTGTGGCTCAGATCATGTGCTCCATATTGCAAAACTCAGGCTTAAATTGAAGAAAGTAGGGAAAATCCCTAGGCCATTCAGGTATGACCTAAATCAAATCTCTTATAATTAAACAGTGGAGGTGACAGATACAAGGGATTGGATCTGGTAAATAGAGTGCCTGAAGAATGATGTAACATTATACAGGAGTAAGGGAACAAAACCATCCCAAAGAAAGAGAAATGCAAGAAGACAAAGTAGTTGTCTGAGGAGGCTTTACAAATAGCTGAGTAAAGAATAGAAGTGAAAGGCAAGAGAGAAAGGGAAGGATATACTCAATTGAATGCAGAGTTCCACAGAATAGCAAGGAGAGATAAGAAAGCCTTCTTAAATTAACAATGAAAAGAAATAGAGGAAAACAGTAGAATGGGAAAGACTAGAGACCTCTTCAAAAAAAAATTAGAGATATCAAGGGAATATTTCATGCAAGGATGGGCATGATAAAGGACAAAAATACTAATGACCTAATAAAAGCAGAAGATTTTAAAAAGAGGTAGAAGAGTACACAGAAGAACTATACAAAAAGGGTCTTAATGAACCAGATAACCCCCGTGGTGTGGTCTCTCACCTACAGTAGGACATCTTGGAATGTGAAGTCAAGTGGGCCTTAGGAAGCATTACTACAAACAAAGGTAGCAGAAGTAACAGAATTTCAGCTGAGCTATTTAAAATCCTAAGTGATGGTGTAATAAATTGCTGTACTCAATATGTCACCGAATTTGGAAAACTCAGCAGTGGCCACAGGACTAGAAAACATCGATTTTCATTCCAGTCCCAAAGAAGGGCAATGCTAACAAATGTTCACACAACCTTACAATTGTGGTCATTTCACATGCTAGTAAGGTTTTGATCCAAATCATTTAAGTTAGGATTCAGCAGTTCATGAACTTAGAACTTAAAAATGTACAAGCTCAGTTTAGAAAAGGCAGAGGAACCAGAGCTCAAATTGTCAACACTCAGTGGATCATGGAGAAAGCAAAGTGATTCAGAAAATCATCTGCTTTTGCTTTTTTGACTACATGTTAGCCTTTGACTCTGCAAATTGCAAAAAACTGTGGAAAATTCTTAAAGAGCTAGGAACACCAGACCACCTTACCTGTCTCCTGAGAAATCTGTACACAGATCAAGAAGCAACAGTTAGAACTGGATATGGATCAAGGGATTGGTTCAAAATTGGGAAAAGAGTATGGCAAAGCTTTATATTGTCAGTTTGCTCATTTAATTTGTATGCAAAATGTTAGGCTGGGTAAATTATAAGCTGGAATCAAGATTGCCAAGAGAAATATCAACAATCTCAGATATGCTGATAATACCACTCTAATAGCAGAAAATGAAGAGGAATTAAAGAGTCTACTAATGAGGGTGAAAGAGAAGCGTGAAAAAGCTGGCTTAAAACTCAACATTCAAGAAACTAAGATCATAGCATCCAGCCCCATCACTTCATGGGAAATAGAAGGGGAAAAAGTGTAAACAATGATAGACTTTATTTTCTTGGGCTCCAAAATCACTGGTGACAGTGACTGCAGCCATGAAATTAAAAGATGCTTCTTGGAAGGAAACCTGTGACAAACCTGGATAGCATATTAAACAACAGAGACTTCACTTCACTGACAAGGTTCATATAGTCAAAGCTCTGGTGTTCCCAGTAGTCATGTATGGATGTGATAGTAGGACCATAAAGAAAGCTGAGTGCTGAAGAATTGCTTTCGAACTATGGGGCTGGAGAAGGCTCCTGGACTCTTGCATTGGAGGGTTCTTTGGACTTCAAGGAGATCAAACTAGTCAATCCTAAAGGAAAGCAGTCTTGAATATTCATTGCAAGGACTGATGGTGAAGCTGAAGCTCTAATACTTTGGTCATCTGATGCAAAGAGCCAACTAATTGGAAAAGACCCTGATGCTGAGAAAGACTGAAGGCAAAAGGAGAAGAGGTTGGCAGAGGATGAGATGGTCATATAGCATCACTAACTCAATGGACATGAATTTGACCAAACTCCAGGAGACAGTGGGGGAAAGAGGAACCTGGAGTCCTGCAGTCCACGGGGTCACAAAGAGTCAGACACATTTTAGTGACTTAAGAACAAAAACCAGGGAACAAAATGTTTCTCTAAGCATCTAAAAACTTGGGTTCTAATATGAGTTCTCCAGCTTATCAAATTGGTATATATTTCAGTCAATCAGTGAAACATTTTTACCTTTAGTTTTCTCATTTCACTAGATGAAAGATATAAATAAATGAATAATATTATCAAGGGCAAATCTAATACCTGACAAATGACCCTGATATATCACAATGATAGAACATAACTTGCATATATTATCTATGTATTTGCATATGTGTATGTGTGCATATACATGCATATATATGTATGCGTGTGTGCATACATATATACACACATACATACATACATATATATATATATATGCACACACACACACACACACCCCTTAAAAAACAAAACATTAAGCTGTCATTGTGACAGCATTCAAAGCTATGAAAACTTTACCCAAAATCTGAGTTAAAGATAATTCACATTGAAGCTCAATTTCACAATGCTACTCAAGTAATTCCCAAATAAATTTAAAGTTCAGGTTTACAAAATGAATCAGAATATTCTGTGTGTGGAATGCAAAAATGATCCTATGAAAATGAAAATGGAAGAATTTTTTTGGTGATTGGAGCTCAGTGTCCATTATCAATAAAATATCAAATTCAACCTAATTACAGGCCTACAGGAAGGCCTATTTCTACCACGCCAACAGGAAGACCTATTTCTAGGGGTTCATATAAGAATTATGGTAGCCTCTGTTTTAGTATGTTTCTCAATGAAGTTGATATTAATATGAACTTTTACCATATTCAGGTTTTTAATTAAAATATTGTTTTTTTTAAAAAAAACCCAAAGACAGCAAAAAAGTTGAAACAGTGGCAGCTTTTATTTTCTTGTGCTCTAAAATCACTGTGGATGGTGACTGCAGCCATGAAATTAAAAGATGTTTGCTCCTTGGAAGAAAGCAGAGACATCAGTTTGCTGACAAAGTCTGTATAGTCAAAGCTATGGTTTTTCCAGTAGTCATGTATGGATGTGAGAGTTGGACCATAAAGAAGGCAGAGCACCAAAGAATTGATGATTTCAAATTCTGGTGCTGGAGAAGACTTAAGAGTCCTTTGGAGAGCAGGAAGATCAAACCAGTCAATCCTAAAGGAACTCAACCCTGAATATTTATTGGAAGGACTGATGCTGAATCTGAAGCTCCAATACATTGGCTAAGAGCAGACTCATTGGAAAATATCCTGATGCTGGGAAAGACTGAAGGCAGGAGGGGAAGGGGGTGACAGAGGATGAGATGGTTGGATGGCATCACTGAGTTGATGGACATGCATTTGAGCAAGCTCCGGGGGTTGGTGATGGACAGGGAGGCCTGGCGTTGTGCAGTCCATGGGGTTGCAAAGAGTCCAACAGGACTTATTGGCTGAACAACAATATTGGGTTTTTTTCCCCTCAAGTCATCACACAACTTGAAATTTTTCATCTGAATTGAACATTATTCTCTTTCAAAGAGTATGCAACACTATTGTTCTTAGCCAGGTATTAATAGTTTTCTTCAATCACAAACATTATTTAAATGCAAAAAAAATCTGTGCATGAAAAGATACTTTTTCAAAAAATATAAATGGATTATAGATTTTTCACAGTGCTGAGGAAGTGAAATAACTGTAGACTGTCAAGGGCAAGAGGGAACAATAACCTAAAACGTAATGCTGGGAACACAGTTGTGGGCAGGTCATAGATAAGTCATGACTAATTAAGTAGAAAGGTTTCATAAATGCTGATGTTTAGAAACATGAGAAAAACATTTTATGCAACCTGAAATTCATTCCTTTACATAAATTATTTTGGAAAATATAAGGAACAAATGCTCTACAGTTTGGAGGATAGTCCATGGGACTGAAAACAGGGGCGGCTAGGAGTTTAGCCCACGTTTGGTCACTTACCAGCTCTGAGATTTTGAGTGAATATTTAACATATCTGAGCTTTCACATTCTCATGTGGAAAATAAGATAATGTTTCTACCTTTAAGAATATCTGCATGGCATTGTGTGGTAAAAATCACAAGCAATCAAAAGGCTAAATAATTGCTATCATCAACACTTTAAGGTTTCTTCCTACTGTCTGGGATACAAAATGAATTGTATCAAAAATGAGACTTTCCTGGCAGTCGAGAGGTTAAAAATTTACTGGTTTGGGAACTAAGATTCCCCCATGCTGTGCCATGTGCTAAGAAAAAAAGAAAAGGAAATAATAAAAATAGATATTATATCAAATAGTCATGATTCTGATCAAATGTGAATTTTGAGTCCATCCATCAGTTCACCCATTACCCATCTAACCAATCATTCAATATTTATTAAGCACCACTGTAGGCAAGTCACTATTTGAAAATTCAGTAATGAAAAATGTAGTATCTCTGCTTTCATCTAGATCATCATGGTCAAAGAGTGGTCTTGTCTGATGTTGATGCGCTATGAAAATACTTAGTTTCAGCCAGAGAATTCTGAAACTCACAGCTGAAGACTAGACCAACCCTAAGGCCTGTATAACAGTATCACACTGGCTTCCAGACATGAGGTGCTGGTTTTCTCTTTCCTAAAAGGAAGCATATAAAAATCAGTGTCAGAAGAAGTACAAAGAAATATAGCTATTTTTTAATATTCACAACAGTTCAATGAAATAAGTACTATTTTAGTATGTGTGTTAAAATCATGCACACAAAGCATCAGCATAGTTGGTGCCTGGCATGCAATTTGTGTTCAATAAAACAAATAGCTATATTTCTTTGCACCTCTTCTTACTGTGATCTATTTTCATAGCATATCAACATCAGACAAGACCACTCTTTGACCATGACAGACTCGTCAAAAATAAGACCACTCCATAATCATGTCTGAAAATCAATGAAAATGTGAACTCTGTGAAAAGTAAAAAATGACCAAACACTCCCCATCTTGGCTTATATGAGTGATTGGACTGTTGCTTCCTGTGCAGTTACAGTTTAAGCCTTGCTTGGTCTTTCCTCCTTCTAGGTAAGATTAAGATACCCAATCCAAGAGTTATCTCTACTTTCTGGCAGCATCTAATGAAGAGTGAGGACCCGTTTCTTATACCCTCCCCAAAAGCATTTAACACAAACCAAAATACTATCACACCTTTACTAAAATATCCCATAACACTCCATGATATATGGTTTCCCAGGCTTTAAAAAAATCAATAAACCCAACTCTTCAAGTACAGGTGGGTTCCTGGAGGACTGGCTGGACAGCTTGACACACCTACGTGCCATCTCTCTTGCTTCCAAAGGTTATTATTTGTCTACCCTGCTGCACTAAGTCTTTTGTACTACTTTAACTTCCTTTGGCTGTCATTACGCCTTTCATGTTAAATGGTTACTGAAAGAAAGAATGAATGTCTCCTTTCTGTGTATCTAATTGTTATGGTTCTTCTTTTTTATAGTCCAAGAGAGTTCCAGAAAAACATCTATTTCTGCTTTATTGACTATGCCAAAGCCTTTGACTGTGTGGACCACAATAAACTGTGGAAAATTCTGAAAGAGATGGGAATACCAGACCACCTGATGTGCCTCTTGAGGAATTTGTATGCAGGTCAGGAAGCAACAGTTAGAACTGGACATGGAACAACAGACTGGTTCCAAATAGGAAAAGGAGTACATCAAGGCTGTATATTGTCACCCTGCTTATTTAAATGCAGAGTACATCATGAGAAATGCTGGACTGGAAGAAGCATAAGCTGGAATCAAGATTGCTGGGAGAAATATCAATAACCTCAAATATGCAGATGACACCACCCTTATGGCAGAAAGTGAAGAGGAACTCAAAAGCCTCTTGAGGAAAGTGAAAGTGGAGAGTGAAAAAGTTGGCTTAAAGCTCAACATTCAGAAAACGAAGATCATGCCATCCGGTCCCACCACTTCATGGGAAATAGATGAGGAAACAGTGGAAACAGTGTCAGACTTTATTTTTCTGGGCTCCAAAATCACTGCAGGTGGTGACTGCAGCCATGAAATTAAAAGACGCTTACTCCTTGGAAGGAAAGTTATGACCAACCTAGATAGCATACTGAAAAGCAGAGACATTACTTTGCCAACAAAGGTATGTCTAGTCAAGGCTATGGTTTTTCCTGTGGTCATATATGGATGTGAGAGTTGGACTGTGAAGAAGGCTGAGCGCTGAAGAATTGATGCTTTTGAACTGTGGTGTTGGAGAAGACTCTTGAGAGTCCCTTGGACTGCAAGGAGATCCAACCAGTCCATTCTGAAGGAGATCAGCCCTGGGATTTCTTTGGAAGGAATGATGCTAAAGCTGAAACTCCAGTACTTTGGCCACCTCATGGGAAGAGTTGACTCATTGGAAAAGACCCTGATGCTGGGAGGGATTGGGGGCAGGAGGGGAAGTGGACGACAGAGGATGAGATGGCTGGATGGCATCACTGACTTGATGGATGTGAGTCTGAGTGAACTGTGGGAGTTGATGATGGACAGGGAGGCCTGGCCTGCTGGGATTCATGGGGTCGCAGAGTCGGACACAACTGAGCAATGTCACTTTCATTTTTTGTCAGACAAGGAGGAGATTACACAGCATCAAGATCTCTGATACTGAAATCTGTTAGAATTCAGGCAAGGACTAATGTAGAAAAAGAATAATTTTGACTGGGTATTGACACTGAAAGAACATTGGAAAACTGCTAGGAAATTCTGAATTTCTCTAAGAGAACAAAAGCAAGCATATAGGTTTACTCATATTGTTAGTTATAAATCTCTTATATTTACTTGAGTTCAGTTACTTTAATTTCACTTAGATCTGTGGCTTTGTATTTCTTCAATCTTCCAGTGGGTGATATTTGGGATTATAAATACATTTGCAATTAACTGGGTTGAAAACATGCATCATAAAATCAAAGCAAACTTAAAATGTAAATTTTGTTAATTCTTCCACCCTATCCTAAGTATCCAACTGAAAATTCACTGGAAATTAGCTCTCATGTGGGGAGTTTGTAGCCCTTTGATAAATCATTTTTGTTGTTGTTGTTGTTCTGAATTTTATCCATTTAGTAAACATGAAACCACTTAGAAGTTAAGGATGTTTTTGGCTAGATAAAGCTGCTGGTAGACACATGAGATGTGGAAATACACCACTTTAGTTTTCTCTCACTCAAGAAAGTCAGTCTTGAGAATTTTAGATAATATATTCTTTATAAATATTTTTAGTAACTCAACTTGGAATGCCTAAGATTTTATATTTCAATGGGATAGTGTTACTGAGGGAAATTGGCCCAAATGGAAACATATGGAGGTAGTTTTAACCTAAACTTAATTCCTCCATGTTCTAAAATAAAAATGAACTGGACTGAAACCTTGTGGTTCCGTTGGCTGGGGGTGTCCAAAAGCAGTGTCTCATCTTAACAGAAAGCATCTGATTTTCCCTTGTGTTCTGGATAGATGACTATACAGTATTACTTCAAATGACTGGGGGTAGATGTATCAAACTCTTTAATTGATCCCTACCTGTGATTCTAAGGTCAGGCTTCTGGCTTCCAGATTCATCACAGCTTGGGTGCTTTTTAGAGAATTTCTCAGCCACAGAAGGAGGATCTAACTTATGATTAATTATGTATATAATACCAAAGGTATCCATTGGCCTGCAGTTTAAGTGTTATCTAGAAGGCATAGATTAAAAGTTGATTAAGACTGAAAGGGCTTCCCTGAAAATGAGTGCCGAAAGAGATGTAATATCATCCTTCCAGGTAAGAAGACACAGAAGAGGTGATGATTATTGACTGTTGTATCCAGAATACTTTGCAATATATGTAAAACTAAGCTGATTCCTCAAAGAAGGGTTCTAGGTGCTCTGCATGTGCTACTGCTGGGATAGGAACTGACTTTTGAAAACAAGGAAGACCTTTAAGCACAATCCCTCGTTCAGGGACCTAGAACAAAACTCCATTGTGAAAAATATCTTTTAATTACCTTAAGTAAAACTACTCATCCAAATGTCAAATTATCTACCTTGGTTCCTAGGAGGAATAAAGAAAAGTAGATCAGAACCAAAGCATAAGTGGTAGGAAATGACAAGAGTACCATAAACAAGACCAAGATAAACTTAAACCTAAGGAAATTTTTAGCCACAGATCACTTTGTTGGCAAGATGAATGAAGCATTTGAACAAAAAAATATTTCAGAGATACACCAAAACTAAAAAATTCTTGAACATTTAAGCCATATAGGTCAATTACTTAAGAAATAGGTAAAATAATTTAAAAAGTAACTTAAGATCTCAAAATTGATTTTATGAAAATGGGCACTAACATTGTTTTACAGATACAATACATATATAGGTATGTATGTACGTATTTCTAATCCTAGTGATGAAACTGAATGTCCCTGCTATGGTCACTGGACATTACATTGAAACTTGCATTGTGATTCCAAGTTTCCTCCTTTTTGCAGTGCAGTCTAGCAAATCTTTGAACTTCTGACTATATATTGATAATACTATTTACCGACATAGGCTTCCCTGGTGGCTGAATGGTAAAGAAACTGCCTGCAATGCAGGAGAGGAGATGCAGCAGGAGCTATGGGTTTGATCCCTGGGTCAGGAAGATCCCCTGGAGAGGGAAACGGCAACCCACTCAAGTATTCTTGCCTAGGAAATCCCATGGACAGAGGAGCCTGGTGAGCTACCAGGAGTCTAAAGAGTTGCTAGAGTCAGACAGGACTTAGTGACTGAAAATAACAACAACAAAACACTTTACCTATACAAGATTGTTACTGGTCCAGTGTGGGCATAAAACCTGATGACCCAGTTAAATCAAAGGGGCAGACTAACAGGCCATGGTTGAGGCAGAGTTTTGACCATCACTGTTTGTGATCAAGGAAATGAGTTGTCCCTGATCTTTCTGGTGGCCATCTTGGGACTATGAGGAAGGAAGCTTGGCAATAAAACCAACAAGAGAGGGAGGAGAGAAGGGAGGAATCACTATGAATCTGAGCATAAACCATGATATCCTACACGAGGAGTCTTTCTGACCTCTAAACTTTGTGTTATGTAAGAACAAATGCAATCCATTTTATTGGTAGTTTCTTCTCACATTTCCAAAATGAGCACTCTCTTTCCTTTTTGTCTGGATCAAGCAGGCATTAAATCTCTGAAAATGAAGGCAGTCTATATATGTTAGACCTATTTATGGGCTAAGTACTAGTTGATATCTCACATATGCAATCTTATTTAACTTTACAATTCCTAAACTATACGATAAAACAATCGAAGGCAAGGAGAGTGAAATGATTTGCCTAAGGTACATGGGATTTTAACCAAGGCTGTCTGGTTACAGATCTCATTTTTTTTTTTTAATTTTTATTCATTATGTCACTGATCAAAGAGATTATAAGTCTTTATGGAAGGTATCCCTATTTGGTAGATGTCTGCTAAAAACAGATTCTTTAAAAGGTATCAAACAGTACCCTGGATAATCATTAGTGCTTTTGCAGTGAATAACATAATGACTAGATAGTGGTGGCAGTTGCTTTATCCTTCTAACCAAAAACTGCAAAAAGCCTCAGAACAAAGAAATTATTAAAAGCCTGCATAAAACCATCACTGATTACATTTCCCCATGTGGTTTCCCTCTCTATTGTAGAAATTCTCTCCTAATTCAAAAGAAGCTATTATTAAAAAGCTAATCTCCTCTTACATGAAGAACAGTATAAGCTGCAAATATCTCAAAATGTGTACTAAACATGATTCCACTGAAGGGTTAGAATAGCAGGACTATTATCAAGACATAAGGGAAAAGAATAGAAACCTCTGAATAATATAAGAAAATTCTTATCATGAAAAGTGGCTTATTTAACTACAAACAGTGACATCTTCAAAAAAGCATTCTTCTCTTTTCTGTAAGCAACACATAAAACTGTCAGATTCTACCACACACATGTCAAAAGAAGAAGAAAACTAAAATAAATGTTGAAAATAGGGAGCATTAAAAAGCAATGCTGAGCTGAGTGGAAGGAAACAGGAAAATAGGGAATGGAAATAAACTTCTGTGTTAGCATCTGGTGTCAAGGTCCTGCCTATGTTTATCTTATTGAAGAAAAGCATGGAATATGTTTGTCTAGACAAGTTATATTTGGTAAAAGTGAACGCATCAAGCTTCCAAATCAATAATTCTGTTGATCCTAAGTTTATTTTGATCAGTCGTTTTAAGAATAATGCAAATACTAACTGGAATGTCTTTAAGTGATAAAGCAACAGTATAGAAAATCCAGTGATGAATAGAATACAATATTGGAGGCTTTGTGATTTAAAAGAAAGAAAAAAACATTGGTTTGTTACTATAGGATTATGAGTATGCTCAGACATCAAACTTCTCTAACAGACTAAAAAAAAAAAAAATCTTTCCAATAAAAACAATTAACAAATGTCTTATGAGAATAGCAATGCATTTAAAAAGTGAACATAATGTTCTATTGACTCCAAAATATTATGCAAAAGAATTCTGATTAATGCAAATAAACTGTTTATTTTGACTAATTTTGAGGTGATAATCATATCACAGTTCTTAAATTATTTAATGATAGTCATCAAATGTTTACTCATCAACATATACAAAACACAGGTCTAATAGTCACAGTACAAAAAAGACCATAGGGAGGAGTCATAGTCTTTACCTTTAAGAACTTTGTTGAGTATGAAGCACTTATAATTATTAAAAGCAACGGAATGTGTTGAGTTCAGTAAGAGAAAGGTATACAAACTTTAGGTGGGTTCTGGTGCAAGAAGTGCTTATTTTCAATTGGAACGTGAGTAAAGCCCTCATGGTAGAGATAGCATCTGGATGGACTTCGGATTGTGTGATGGGGAGGGCATGTAGACGCAGGGATCATGTTGGCAGAGAGACTAGGGCTCAGAAATCCCAGTTTTCCAGCAAGAATAACTAATATTGGTGGGATCTCTTCACTCTGCTGAATTTGTACTCTGTTGTAACATGGATCTCACTGCTTGATCTACTGCTCTCTTACATTTCTACAGATTGATGACAAGGTCTGAGGTAAGCTGGTTAGAAATTAACTATGTATTTCCCTTAACACTCTTATGTATTTAAAAACTTTCCATTTTATTCTGGAAATCTTTTGTATTGGGTATGGCTTCCTAGGTGCATTAGTGATGAAGAAACCACCTGCAAAAGCAGGAGACATGAGAGACAGGTTTTGGTCCCTGGGTTGGGAAGATCCCCTAGAGGAGGGCATGGCAACCCACTCCAGTATTCTTACCTGGAGAATCCTATGGACAGAGCAGCCTGGCGGGCTACAGTCCATTGCTTTGCAAAGAGTCAAGCACTACTGGAGTAGCTGAGGAAGCACACACACAAGAGATGAGACTTGTCCCTAATAGCTGTTTTTCAGTCTTCTACTACTGTTGAACCTAGTTGACATTTTTTCCGTACGCCAAATTCCATAAAGAAAACTGTCATACATTTTTAAATTCAAACTTTGTGGCAGTCATATTATATCAGATGCAAGTTTGATCACCAGTCTCCTCTCTTATCAGAGTCTTGTCTAACTGGAGGAAAAAGTGGTCTATTAGTAGTGGCTACCCTGAACTTCAGTCTTACAGGTGTGAAGTCACAGCATGACTCACATTCGCATTGAGGAGATACAAGTGATCATCTGAACTGCAGCCCATATCATGACCTTCTCAGAAAGATGTGCTCAGTTAGCACAGAGCACAAGTGCACAGCACAGGGACTTTATGGCCCCTCTGATCTTGATCTTTGAACACTAGCTTCTTACCTCTATTTAATTAACAGTCCTTTTCTGACTCTTCTTTGTCTCTTAAATTTTAATGTTTCTTCGCATCTCCCTTCTTTTCCCTCCTCTTGAGACCTAGACACCTGTTTCCAGCTGCCTATCTGCCATCTCAATCTAGAAACAACAATCATGCTAATAACTATGAATTATAGAGCACATACTATGTGCTTGGGCACTGTCTGGGCACTTTACATTTTTCATTCAGTTTAAATGTCAAAGACTTCTAAAAATCAGATATTTTCCCTCTTTTATTCGAACATCAGAAAGTCTAGGTCATGCACTCAAGGTCATATGGCTGGTGAAACTAGTATGTCAGTCCATCCTAAAACCTGATCTATGAAATCCATGCAATTTCCATTGTTTTACCATACATCTCACAGAAATATCATTGTCTCTGTTTTTCACATCATTACCATTGATCAAATTGCCAACATCCACTGGATCACAGAAAAAATAAGAGTTCCAGAAAAATATCTATTTCTGCTTTATTGACTACACCAAAGCCTTTGACAGTGTAGATCACAGCAAACTGGAAAATTCTTCAAGAGATGGGAATACTAGACCACCTGAACTGCTTCCCGAGAAATCTGTATGCAGGTCAAGAAGCAACAGTTAGAACCAGACATGAACAACTGACTGGTTGCAAATTGGGAAAAGGAACACATAGAGGCTGTATACTGTGACCCTGCTTATTTAACTTGTATGCAGAGTACATCATGCAAAATGCCAGGCTGGATGAGGCATAAGCTGGAGTCAAGATTGCTGGGAGAAATATCAATAACCTTGGATATGCAGAGGACACCACCCTTATGGCAGAAAATGAAGAGGAACAGAAGAGCCCCTTTGCGGGGAGCGAGCTCCGCCTCTGGCAAAGGTCATGAGGAAGGAGGCTTGGCATACGCAAAGGCGGGATCAAGCCTCAGGAGTCTCCCTGGAAATTCTCGAGCAATCTACCCCCAAAACCAGAGTCTGCCTACTTTCTGCTTTGTGCTTTCACCTACACCTCTGACTTTACGGGGGGCTGTCCCCCACTACCTCTCTGAAAAAAGAGTTAGCTTATAGCTCCAGTTAATAATTCCTGGGTGTGACAGTGTTTCAACCTACAAACTCCCTTGGAAGTCCTCTAGCCTGCCTGAATAGGTTTTTCCGGCCACATGTGATTGCTCAGAGCCTCCAAACTGTGAGAGGCATGAGATGTTCTAAACTGTCTAAATACAGATTCCTTTGAGCAGTCAAAAGATTGATTAGAAATTGTATTGGTGAAGGGATTTTCACTTGTTGGGCCAATGTTTGCTGCTAAGTCTCCATATCCCTTACCTGCTGTGTCCCTGGCAGTGTATTGATTAATATAATTGGTTTAAATAGTAGCTTTAATGTTTGTAACCTGGGACCCTTGAATTAATTCTTTTTCTTGTTATAGCCCACCACACCTTTGCTCTGTAGGAATGCAACTTTATCTAATGCTTTTTGGAGGCTGGCGCCTGACTTTAGAATAATCACCTTTAGAGAAAAAGGCCTCCGGGCCAGAAGATGATGCAAATCACCTAAACTTTTGCATATGATAAGTTTGCAGGAAGAAAGCCTGGCTTACTGCATGACTCTACCCCTTCCCCCATTATCCTCTATGCATAACTTAAGGTATAAAAACTACTTTGGAAAATAAAGTGTGGGCCTTGTTCACCGAAACTTGGTCTCACCATGTCGTTCTTTCTCTTACCTTCTGGCTGAATTATTCAGCCTCTTTTCTCCACTGAATTTCCTCACTGAGCTATCCTTATTTCAGCCTCTTTTCTTCACTGAATTTTCCTACTGAGCTATCCTCATTCTATTACTCTTTATATCCTTAATTAACATTTAATTAAGCAATTGTTTCCTGATCTTCGCCTACGCCGTCTCTCCTTCGAATACCCTGGTTCAGCCGGGGCTGGTCCCCGGCAGGTGGCGCCCGAAACGGGGACTTTCGAAGGTAAGCTCCCCAAAGCAATCAGAGCCATCAGCCCTATTGCTCCCCGTTCTCGGAACAACTGGGTGACCAGCCCTCTTGTTCCCCCACGGAGCAGTTTGGGTGACCAGCCCTACTGCTCCTCCCTTGGAACAGTTTGGGCCATCAGCCTACTGTTCCTCCCCCGGAACAATCTGGGTTATCAGCCCTATTGTTCTTCCAGTGTTCGGGATGGCTAGGACCCCACTCAAGGGTGCCACGGACCCCCCCGTAAAGTCACTGAACCAGGGTATTCGAAGGAGAGACGGCGTAGGCGAAGATCAGGAAACAATTGCTTAATTAAATGTTAATTAAGGATATAAAGAGTAATAGAATGAGGATAGCTCAGTAGGAAAATTCAGTGAAGAAAAGAGGCTGAAATAAGGATAGCTCAGTGAGGAAATTCAGTGGAGAAAAGAGGCTGAATAATTCAGCCAGAAGGTAAGAGAAAGAACGACATGGTGAGACCAAGTTCGGTGAACAAGGCCCACACTTTATTTTCCAAAGTAGTTTTTATACCTTAAGTTATGCATAGAGGATAATGGGGGAAGGGGTAGAGTCATGCAGTAAGCCAGGCTTTCTTCCTGCAAACTTATCATATGCAAAAGTTTAGGTGATTTGCATCATCTTCTGGCCCGGAGGCCTTTTTCTCTAAAGGTGATTATTCTAAAGTCAGGCGCCAGCCTCCAAAAAGCATTAGATAAAGTTGCATTCCTACAGAGCAAAGGTGTGGTGGGCTATAACAAGAAAAAGAATTAATTCAAGGGTCCCAGGTTACAAACATTAAAGCTACTATTTAAACCAATTATATTAATCAATACACTGCCAGGGACACAGCAGGTAAGGGATATGGAGACTTAGCAGCAAACATTGGCCCAACAAGTGAAAATCCCTTCACCAATACAATTTCTAATCAATCTTTTGACTGCTCAAAGGAATCTGTATTTAGACAGTTTAGAACATCTCATGCCTCTCACAGTTTGGAGGCTCTGAGCAATCACATGTGGCCGGAAAAACCTATTCAGGCAGGCTAGAGGACTTCCAAGGGAGTTTGTAGGTTGAAACACTGTCACACCCAGGAATTATTAACTGGAGCTATAAGCTAACTCTTTTTTCAGAGAGGTAGTGGGGGACAGCCCCCCGTAAAGTCAGAGGTGTAGGTGAAAGCACAAAGCAGAAAGTAGGCAGACTCTGGTTTTGGGGGTAGATTGCTCGAGAATTTCCAGGGAGACTCCTGAGGCTTGATCCCGCCTTTGCGTATGCCAAGCCTCCTTCCTCATGACCTTTGCCAGAGGCGGAGCTCGCTCCCCGCACCCCTTGATGACAGTGAAAGGGGAGAGTGAAAAAGCTGGTATAAAACTCAGCATTCAAAAAACTAAGGTCATGGCATCTGGTCCCATCACTTCATGGTGAATAGATGGGGAAACAATGGGAACGATGAGAGACTTTATTTTCTTAGACCCCAAAATCACTGCAGATGGTTACTGAAGCTGTGAAATTAAAAGATGCTTGCTCCTTGGAACAAGATCAGATCAGATCAGTCTCTCAGTTGTGTCCGACTCTTTGCAACCCCATGAATCACAGCACGCCAGGCCTCCCTGTCCATCACCAACTCCCGGAGTTCACTCAGACTCACGTCCATCGAGTCAGTGATGCCATCCAGCCATCTCATCCTCTGTCATCCCTTTCTCCTCCTGCCCCCAATCCCTCCCAGCATCAGAGTCTTTTCCAATGAGTCAACTCTTCGCATGCGGTGGCCAAAGTATTGGAGTTTCAGCTTTAGCATCATTCCTTCCAAAGAAATCCCAGGGCTGATCTCCTTCAGAATGGACTGGTTGGATCTCCTTGCAGTCCAAGGGACTCCCAAGAGTTTTCTCCAACACCACAGTTCAAAAGCATCAATTCTTCGGCGCTCAGCCTTCTTCACAGTCCAGCTCTCACATTCATATATGACCACAGGAAAAATCATAGCCTTGACTAGACGAATCTTTGTTGGCAAAGTAATGTCTCTGCTTTTGAATATGCTATCTAGGTTGGTCATAACTTTCCTTCCAAGGAGTAAGCGTCTTTTAATTTCATGGCTGCAGTCACCAACTGCAGTGATTTTGGAGCCCAGAAAAATAAAGTCTGACACTGTTTCCACTGTTTCCTCATCTATTTCCCATGAAGTGGTGGGACCGGATGGCATGATCTTCGTTTTCTGAATGTTGAGCTTTAAGCCAACTTTTTCACTCTCCAATTTCACTTTCCTCAAGAGGCTTTTGAGTTCCTGTTCACTTTCTGCCATAAGGGTGGTGTCATCTGCATATCTGAGGTTATTGGTATTTCTCCTGGCAATCTTGATTCCAACTTGTGTTTCTTCCAGTATAGAGTTTCTCATGATGTACTCTGCATAAACAGGGTGACAATATACAGCCTTGACGTACTCCTTTTCCTATTTGGAACCAGTCTGTTGTTCCATGTCCAGTTCTAACTGTTGCTTCCTGACCTGCATACAAATTTCTCAAGAGGCAGATCAGGTGGTCTGGTATTCCCATCTCTTTCAGAATTTTCCACAGTTTATTGTGGTCCACACAGTCAAAGGCTTTGGCATAGTCAATAAAGCAGAAATAGATGTTTTTCTGGAACTCTCTCGCTTTTTCCATGATCCAACAATGTTGGCAATTTGATCTCTGGTTCCTCTGCCTTTTCTAAAACCAGCTTGAACATCAGGAATTTCACGGTTCACATATTGCTGAAGCCTGGCTTGGAGAATTTTGAGCATTACTTTACTAGCGTGTGAGATGAGTGCAATTGTGCAGTAGTTTGAGCATTCTTTGGCATTGCCTTTCTTTGGGATTGGAATGAAAACTGACCTTTTCCAGTCCTGTGGCCACTGCTGAGTTTTCTAAATTTGCTGGCATATTGAGTGCAGCACTTTCACAGCATCATCTTTCAGGATTTGGAATAGCTCAACTGGAATTCCATCACCTCCACTAGCTTTGTTCATAGTGATGCTTTCTAAGGCCCACTTGACTTCACATTCCAGGATGTCTGGCTCTAGGTCAGTGATCACACCATCGTGATTATCTGGGTCATGAAGATCTTTTTTGTACAGTTCTTCTGTGTATTCTTGCCATCTCTTCTTAATATCTTCTGCTTCTGTTAGGTCCATACCATTTCTGTCCTTTATCGAGCTCATCTTTGCATGAAATGTTCCTTTGGTATCTCTGATTTTCTTGAAGAGATCCCTAGTCTTTCCTATTCTGTTGTTTTCCTCTATTTCTTTGCATTGATCGCTGAAGAAGGCTTTCTTATCTCTTCTTGCTATTCTTTGGAACTCTGCATTCAGATGTTTATATCTTTCCTTTTCTTCTTTGCTTTTTGCTTCTCTTCTTTTCAAAGCTATTTGTAAGGCCTCCCCAGACAGCCATTTTGCTTTTTTTGCATTTCTTTTCTACGGGAATGGTCTAAAAGCTATGACTAACCTAGATAGCATATTAAAAAGCAGAGGCATTCTTTGCCAACAAAAGTCTGTAGAGTCAAAGCTATGGTTTTTCCATTAGTCATGTGTGTCTGTGAGAGTTGGACCATAAGGAAAGGTGAGCCTTATGGTCCAACTCTCACAGGCACACATGAAGAATTGTGTGGTTTTAAACTGTGGTGTTGGAGAAGACTCTTGATATCCCTTGGACTACAAGGAGATCCAACCAGTTAATCCTAAAGAAAATGAGTCCTGAATATTCATTGCAAAGACTGATGCTGAAGCTGAAGCTCCAATATTTTGGCCACCCGATGTGAAGAACTGACTCACTGGAAAAGACCATAATGCTGGGAAAGATTGAAGGCAGGAGGAAGAAGAAGGGGACAACAGAGGATGAGATGGTTGGATGGCATTACCGAGTCAATGGACATGAATTTGAGCAAGTTCAGGGAGTTAGTGATAGACAGGGAAGCCTGGCTTGCTGCAGTCCCTGGGGTTGCAAAGAGTCAGACATGACTGAGCGACTGAGCTGAACTGAACCACCTTTCAATTCTCTCGAACTAGAAAACTTGAAATTATTTCTTCTATCCCTCTATAAGTCATTAACTTAGTCTCTTAAATATCATTTCCAGTTCAGTTCAGTTCAGTCGCTCAGTCGTGTCCGACTCTTTGTGACCCCATGAATCGCAGCATGCCAGGCCTCCCTGTCCATCATCAACTCCCGGAGTTCACCCAGACTCACGTCCATCGAGTCAGTGATGCCATCAAGCCATCTCATCCTCTGTCATCCCCTTCTCCTCCTGCCCCCAATCCCTCCCAGCATCAGAGTCTTTTCCAATGAGTCAACTCTTCCCATGAGGTGGCCAAAGTACTGGAGTTTCAGCTTTAGCATCATTCCTTCCAAAGAAATCCCAGGGCTGATCTCCTTCAGAATGGACTGGTTGGATCTCCTTGCAGTCCAAGGGACTCTCAAGAGTCTTCTCCAACACCATAGTTCAAAAGCATCAATTCTTCAAAGCTCAGCTTTCTTCACAGTCCAACTCTCACATCCATATATGACCACTGGAAAAACCATAGCCTTGACTAGATGGACCTTTGTTGGCAAAGTAATGTCTGTGCTTTTCAATGTACTATCTAGGTTGGTCATAACTTTCCTTCCAAGGAGTAAGTGTCTTTTAATTTCATGGCTGCAGTCACCATCTGCAGTGATTTTGGAGCCCCAAAAAATAAAGTCTGACACTGTTTCCACTGTTTCCCCATCTATTTCCCATGAAGTGATGGGACCAGATGTCATGATCTTCGTTTTCTGAATGTTGAGTTTTAAGCCAACTTTTTCACTCTCCTCTTTCACTTTCATTAAGAGACTCTTTAGGTCCTCTTCACTTTCTGCCATAAGGGTGGTGTCATCTGCATATCTGAGGTTATTGATATTTCTCCTGGCAATCTTGATTCCAGCTTGTGCTTCTTCCAGCCCAGTGTTCCTCATGATGTACTCTGCATATAAGTTAAATAATCAGGGTGACAATATGCAGCCTTGACATACTCCTTTTTCTATTTTGAACTAGTCTGTTGTTCCATGTCCAGTTCTAACTGTTGCTTCCTGACCTGCATACAAATTTTTTAAGAGGCAGGTCAGGTGATTTGGTATTCCGATCTCTTTCAGAATTTTCCACAGTTTATTGTGATCCACACAGTCAAAGGCTTTGGCATAGTCAATAAAGCAGAAATAGATGTTTTTCTGGAACTCTCTTGCTTTTTCCATGATCTAGCGGATGTTGGCAATTTGATCTCTGGTTCCTCTGCCTTTTCTAAAACCAGCTTGAACATCTGGAAGTTCACAGTTCACGTATTGCTGAAGCCTGGCTTGGAGAATTTTGAGCATTACTTTACTAGTGTGTGAGATGAGTGCAATTGTGTGGTAGTTTGAGCATTCTTTGGCATTGCCTTTCTTTGGGATTGGAATGAAAACTGACCTTTTCTTAATCACCCTTAAATCTCACTGTTACAGCTAGGTTCTTATTCCATCTTTTCTGAGCCTTCAGCCATTTTTCCTGTCTCTGAACTTTCCCCTCTTTAATCCATTCTTTCAATTTCTGCCACAATTGCATTCTCTGAAATATCCAAATTGGTTTACAGGGAGTTACATTTTCTTCTTTATGTACCCCGCCTTTTTTTGGAGTTTCTGATATATCAAGGAGGTATTTTTTACAAACCCAAACAAATCATAATAAAACACAGAAGAAGGTCCTTCAATTTTTACATAGGAAAAAAATGCCTCTTTCAGATAAATGCTCTGAAAAGATTGTTTTGATGGTAGAGTTAAAGAAGGATTGGAAGAAGAAGAAAATGAAGCTATAGAAGCTGGCTTTCTCTGTTCAGTAAACTCTTAGTCTTTACAGTGTGGATAAATATAGGCACGATATGTCTCTGATTTGGGGATCAGATTAAGTTGGGAACACTGAGGATTTTGCCCCAAGTGATCCAGTGCCTTTCTGAGTCAACTCAGATTAATACTGATTAAAATACTGCTAAAAATTAATGCTGTACATTAGGGAACAGATGTGAGGTCATCATGTGAGTTCAAGAATAGGGACTTCTGATTTCTAATCCAGCCTGATATCCTCTTTAGCTTTGGGGAATTGAGTTGGTAAATCTGCTTTGCAGAAACATGGCTTGTAAACATGCACAGGCCGTTTCATTAGTTAATATGCCTGATTCTTCCAGTGACCACATTTTTTACTGTACACATATCTCTCTATAAACAGTTACTGGATTTTTCCCTCATTCTCTGGAGTTATCTTTATTATCATCACAAAATCAAAATCACAAATTCATTGATAGTGTTAGTATGCTATTAAGACTATATCAACTAGTTTAATCCATTTTTGTTTATACAAAGCCTACTTTAGACACTTTAAAAAGTTTCTTCACTTCTAAGCATTCTGGGGAACTCAAGTTCTGTATGCAATACTCACAAACCCCTTAATTACAGCTATGGAGTAGGTAAGCCTGACATAGTTCTACGTCAATTTTGATAAAATGTACAGATGAATTGTTTAGATTATATATATTTATACAAGATATTTCAACCAAATATTGAATCAGCCAATTGGGAGGTGGTTCTAAATTGATGGCTTTGAATGCATTTAGGAAGAATATAGTCAATATATTCTTGGCCCTGTTGCAACTTAGTGAACATGGGTTTGGATTTGCATTACCTGGAAACTGTGCATTTATATACACATACACATATGTATCTATACACATATGAAAAACTAAAAGAAACCTTCAAGAACCATTTCTAAATTTTAAAAATTAGTATTATTGTAAAACAAAACACTGAACTAGGAATTTCAGAGTTCATAAGATAACTTAGTGTTCTTGGAGAAGCATGTTAACATAAGACATCCTAAATTATCTGTGGCATTTAAGAAAAGGTGAAGTGTGTGGCTACTGTATAAATGCAAATTAATTCAGAGTAGCTTTGCAGATCTCTAGGGGTGGTAATTTAGTCTAATGGGAACTTAATAACTCATATTAAATACATTACTAATCTGATGCTTTGCTTACAGTAAATTAGAACCAGTGAAATTATAAATCACTTATTGAAAGAAAAAAATATTATCTTCTTGAATTGAATTTGAATCTTCTCTTAACTAACAAACAGCAGGTAGGAAGAGTTCTTATTGTTTCCAAATAAATTCTCATCAAGTTTTACCTTCATGCTAAAACATTAAGTAACCATATTTAATTCAGACAACTCAAATCAGTGCCTTTCATGTAATCATATAATTCTGTAAATATCAACTAGGACCTTTTCCAGTTCATATTTAACTATATACTACCTCCTTCCACCTAATAAGCAGGGAATGTGTGTTTAATTATAAATATTTAGTCATGCATTGCTCAGGATCCTCCATGCTCAATGGCTTCTAATAATGACAATAATAGTAATAATAATTATGATGCCCACCCAGATCATGGTCCAAAAAAATATCTACAAAGGTATTCCAAAATTTTGATTCCATGTAAATGATTATTCCATATAATTATATAAAACAAAGTAGTCACTAAGAGATTTTTATTCTCTTTGCATTATCCAAGGTAACACTGAGCATGTTTTTCCTAAAACCAAGTATTCATTTACTGACCTTTCTTATAGGCTTCAGTTTTTATCATTAGGCTGGTTCACAGTTATTTCTGCCTGATATAATTGCAAAGGATACACAGGATAAAACTTTATATCCATCTGTTCTTTTATTCATTCATTCTCTCTTGTATAAAAATTTAAAGAGTTTCTACTTTGGGCCAGACACTATTCTAGAAGCTTCAGAACATCAGTGAAGTAGACAAAGTTCATATCTTCATGGTTACTCTCTGGTTGGGGGTACAAACAACAGACTAGACAAATCATTAGGGCAGCTGGTCCTAAGGTCTTGAAGGGAACAGCATGATGAGAGGAGTAGTGAGAATACCAGTGTAGGCTTATTATTTTGGGGTGGGAGGATTTCATGAAAATACCCTGTGACGTGGTACATTATACTGCTGCTGCTAAGTCACTTCAGTCATGTCCAACTCTGTGTGACCCCATAGATGGTAGCCCACCAGGCTCCACCGTCTCTAAAATTCTCCAGGCGAGAACACTGGAGTGGGTTTCCATTTCCTTCTCCAATGCATGAAAGTGAAAAGTGAAAGTGAAGTCGCTCAGTCGTGTCTGACTCTTAGCGACCCCATGGACTGCAGCCCACCAGGCTCCTCCGCCCATGGGATTTTCTGGGCAAGAGTACTGGAGTGGGTTGCCATTGCCTTCTCCAGTACCTTATAAGCACAAATTAAAAGAAAATGAGAGAGTGAGCCATGGCGATACCCTGGAGAAAAAGCATTCCAGATACACGGGTGCTTTGGCAAAGGTTAAAAGGCTCGGGGCTAGCATAAGATGCATTTGCTCAAAAGACAACAGGAGACCTGTGTTGCTGGACCTGACTGAGTACTAGGGAAGGAAGCAGAAACTAAGGTCAGAGAGTGGGTGATGGAATATGGTTGGCCAGAAGACAAATAGCTTTACAGAGCACTCAAAGGACTTTCAGTTTTATAGTGGGGGAGATACTGGAGACTTCTGAGCAGAGGAAGGGCATGATTCCATGTGTTTTTAAAGTGACACTCTGGTTAATATGTGACGATCATACTGGGGAGAGGGCAGGGAAAGGCAAGATAGATCAGCAGGAAGGTGTTTGCAATAAAACAGCTCTGAGATAAGAGCTCAGATTGGAGCTGAAGTAACATATTTGGAGAGAAATGGTAAGATTTTGGATATATTATGAGAGTAAAATCATCTGACAATGTTGATGGAATCATCATGTAAAATGAAAAGGACAGTCAAGGATAAGCATTTTGGCCTGAAAAAACTAGTATGATGGAGCTGCTATTACTGAGTGAAGGAAGACTAGAGGAAAGTCTTAAGCATGCAGTGAGAAATCAGGATTTCCATCTTGTTAAATTTTTTTAGATGCATGATAGATAACCATGTGGAGATGTGGAATAGAGTGTTAGATACATGAATCTGGAGTTTCATGTGGAAGTCAAAGCTGGGCATATTAATTTGAGAGGTGTTAGTATATGGATTGGGCTTATATATCCTAAAATATAAAATGCTCCTAAAATTAAAAAAAAAAAATATATATATATATATCAATCATCCTATAGAAAAATGTATTAGTAAAATAGTTCACAGGAAAATAAATACAAATGCTTGTTTACCTTATGAGTGAGTAAAGTTGCTCAGTCGTGTCTGACCCTTTGCAACCCCATGGACTGTAACCTACCAGGTTCCACCATCCATGGGATTCTCCAGGCAAGAATACTGGAGTGGGTTGCCATTTCCTTCTCCAGGGAATCTTCCCGACCCAGGGATTGAACCCAGGTCTCCCGCCTTGCAGGCAGACGCTTTAACCTCTGAGCCACCAGGGTTCTTATCAAAATTCCTTATATAAAGACTTATATTTACATTATATAAAGACTCAAATCTTGCTCATAATAATGAATACATATGAAGGCTTTTGGACTGACAAAAATGAAAAGTTTGACAACATACAGTATTGATGGAACTTTGTGAAGATAATCTTTGTGGAGAACTGTTCTCTGTTATATTACTGGTGGAAATGCAGAATGTTACAACTACTATTCAGGAAAATTTGGCAACATCTAGCCAAATTGACCCAGAAATCTCAATTCTAAAAATCTATCCCAAAAAAGTACTGGCAAAAATAACTAACAATATATATGTACAAAATTATTCATTCTAAGACTACTTGGCTTCCCTAAGGGTTCATCAGTAAAGAATCAACCTGCCAATGCAGGAAATGCAAATTCAATCCCTAGGTCAGAATGATCCTCTGGAGATGGAAATGGCAACCGACTCTAGTATTCTTGCCTGGGCAATGCCATGGACAGAGGAGTCTGGAGGGGTTGCAAAGAGCTGGAAATGACTTTTGACATGTATCAAAGTATCTTAATAATTATATTCTTAATAAATCAGTCCAGTTCAGTTCAGTCGCTCAGTCATGTCCGACTCTTTGTGACCCCATGAATCGCAGCACGCCAGGCCTCCCTGTCCATCACCAACTCCCGGAGTTCACTCAAACTAATGTCCACCAAGTCGGTGATGTCATCCAGCCATCTCATCCACTGTCGTCCCCTTCTCCTCCTGCCCCCAATCCCTCCCAGCATGAGGATCTTTTCCAATGAGTCAGCTCTTCACATGAGGTAGCCAAAGTATTGGAATTTCAGCTTTAGCATGAGTCCTTCCAATGAATACCCAGGATTGGTCTCCTTTAGAATGGACTGGTTGGATCTCCTTGCAATCCAAGGGACTCTCAAGAGTCTTTTCCAACACTACAGTTCAAAAGCATCAATTCTTCAGCACTCAGCTTTTTTCACAGTCCAAGCCTCACATCCATGCATGACTACTGGAAAAACCATAGCCTTGACTAGACGGACCTTTGTTAGCAAAGTAATGTCTCTGCTTTTGAATATGTTATCTAGGTTGGTCATAACTTTCCTTCCAAGGAGTAAGCGTCTTTTAATTTCATGGCTGCAGTCACCATCTGCAGTGATTTTGGAGCCCCAAAAAATAAAGTCTGACACTGTTTCCACTGTTTCCCCATCTATTTCCCATGAAGTGATGGGACCAGATGCCATGATCTTCATTTTCTGAATGTTGAGCTTTAAGCCAACTTTTTCACTCTCCTCTTTCACTTTCATCAAGAGGCTTTTTAGTTCCTCTTCACTTTCTGCCGTAAGGGTGGTGTCATCTGCACATCTGAGGTTATTGATATTTCTCCTGGTAATCTTGATTCCAGCCTGTACTTCTTCCAGCCCAGCATTTCTCATGATGTACTCTGCATATAAGTTAAATAATCAGGGTGACAATATACAGCCTTGACATACTCCTTTTCCTATTTGGAACCAGTCTGTTGTTCCATGTCCAGTTCTAACTGTTGCTTCTTGACCTGCATACAAGTATCTCAAGAGGCAGGTCAGGTATTCCCATGGGAATTCCCATCTCTGGTATTCCCATCTCTTTTAGAATTTTCCACAGTTTATTATGACCACACAGTCAAAGGCTTTGGCATACTCAATAAAGCAGAAATAGATTTTTTTCTGGAACCCTTTTGCTTTTTTGATGATGCAGCAGATGTTGGCAATTTGATCTTTGGTTCCTCTGCCTTTTCTAAAACCAGCTTGAACATCTGGAAGTTCACAGTTCACGTATTGCTGAATCCTGGCTTGGAGAATTTCGAGCATTTCTTTACTAGTGTGTGAGATGAGTGCAATTGTGCGGTAGTTTGAGCATTCTTTGGCATTGCCTTTCTTTGGGATTGGAATGAAAACTGACCTTTTCCAATTACATGTAGCCTATTTTGTAGAATAACAGACCATGGGGTCGCAAAGAGTCAGATACGACTTAGCGACTAAAACAATGACAACAATAGTAAAGTACTTGAAACAACTCAGATGTTCATCAGTGGGGGACTGGTAGAATAAATCATGGTATATCCATGTGGTAGAGAGCCACGTAACTGTGAAAGGACTACTATATACTGTTATCGAGTAATATTCATGATATATTGTTGATTGAAAATGTCAAGGAAGAGACTAGTACCTAGTGTTCTATTAATCATCTGAGAAAGAAAGTGTTACAGGTATGTATCTATTTATATATATATTTTAAACTGGGAGTGCAAACCAGAAATCGGATTTTTAAGTTTACTGATGGAGAAATGTAAGATAGAAGAGAAAGGGGAGAAAGTACAGAAACAGAAATTAAGACTTATATTTACATTTTAACTCATATGGAAGAAATCAGATAAATGATCTATCTGTCCCCTTTGCTGGTTTTTGTTGTTTTTCACTTTGAAACTATATAAATATTTTATATAATTATAAAACTAAATTAAATATAATAATCCCTATAATTACCATGAAATTGGCACTAACAAATTATTTAAACACTCCAGGGCTAAGTTTCCTTATGAGCAACATAAAGAAGTTAAACTATAAGATTATTAAGTGATGGATTTTTGACATGTATCAAAGAGTCTTAATAATTATATTCAAATAAATAATTCAGTTCAGTTCAGTTTAGTCTCTCAGTTGTGTCCGACTCTTTGCGACCCCATGAATCGCAGCACGCCAGGCCTCCCTGTCCATCACCAACTCCCGGAGTTCACTCAGACTCACGTCCATCGAGTCAGTGATGCCATCCAGCCATCTCATCCTCTGTCGTCCCCTTCTCCTCTTGCCCCCAATCCCTCCCAGCATCAGAGTTTTTCCAATGAGTCAACTCTTCACATGAGGTGGCCAAAGTACTGGAGTTTCAGCTTTAGCATCATTCCTTCCAAAGAACATCTCAGGGCTGATATCCTTCAGAATGGACTGGTTGGATCTCCTTGCAGTCCAAGGAACTCTCAAGAGTCTTCTCCAACACCACAGTTCAAAAGCATCAATTCTTTGGTGCTCAGCTTTCTTCACAGTCCAACTCTCACATCCATACATGACCACTGGAAAAACCATAGCCTTGACTAGACAGACCTTTGTTGGCAAAGTAATGTCTCTGCTTTTTAATATGCTATCTAGGTTGGTCATAACTTTTACACATAGCCTATTTTGTGAAGTAGCAATACTCTTTTTGTGGTACTTACACCATCAAAGACTCTGTGCTGTGTTTTGATTTATTATCTCTCTTAACCCTCACAGCTACTCTAGGAAGTAGGTATTCATTATTTGATTTTAAAAATAAAGAACTTTATTCCCTAGACAGGCTAAGTAACTTACCCTAGGTTACAAAACTATTTAAGTGTTGCAGCCAGCCAGCATTTAGAAACAGTTTTATAAAATTTTAATATCTGAATTTTTCCCTTTCCAGTGTTCTATGCTGCCTTCTCAAGCTTAATGAACCATATAATTTTAGAAACACACATTTTTTTTGCTACTCAAATATACCAGTCAATTCTGAATCTTCATAAAATCAACAGCACCAAAGTTACAGTATGCCTGAAAACAGAAGAATTATTTCGCTGTTTTAGATAATAAGGGCAATACCCACTATTCAGATGGATGAAGATGTTTGTACTACAATAATATCTATCACTGTTTGGTGAATATTGTAATTTTAGCAGCGTTCTTTACTACTTAAAATATTATATTAGCACATATGTAGTAGAAAAAATAAAATAAAATTAACAACTGCCATAACATCACCGCCAATGACTTAGGAAAATCATAGTAAATTCACTAATCCACATGCAATGTCCCCTGCCACCCACAGACCTCTATACGATTTTCCCCTAGGCTAAAGTAGTTATTTTTTGCTAGATCTTACTATGTTTCCAGCCACTCTTTGCACTTTCCTATCATGCCTCCTCATGATTTAGTCTGTTTGTTTATAATTTGTGATTTTAAATCTATTGATGGTGTATTCCTGCAAGAGTTCTTGGGTCAAATCAATTGAGCAGCAAAGCAAATACTTATTTTAACTGCTTGCTAGTTCATTCCATCTTAAAAATGCCCTGGATGGCCAATCAATACAAAGTTGGAAGAAAAATGTAAGAAGGAGCAAGAAATCTGGCATGTTGAGAAAGAAGTATTTTGTAGGCATAGCCAAGGCCATTCAGACTCAATGAGCATGATCTGACTACCAGATAAGGAGATCTGTGTACTGTATATTGATATGAGTTCTGTGTACTATATATTGATATGAGTACTGTCCTCAATATCAATCCTACTAAGATAGCAGTTAGGGTGTCACTCTCCTATGATGAGATCTTTCAGCTGTTACAGTCTAACACAGTTTCTCCTTTGCTTTTAGGGAGTGGATGTGTAAAAAGAGTACTGGAGCAGGAGCTAGACTGGCTTTCCCCTGGGACCATGTGCCTTGCTCTAAGTCACTTAGTCTTTTAATTCTCACCTTAAAAGGAGTGATGAACCTGGAACTCTATAACCATACAGAGGCTCTAACTTCCAAGATGGTGACCTATCTTTTTAGCTCAGGTTAAGAGTAAGATGCTGATTGAAATTTTAATTATTATTATACAACTATTTATTAAATGATGATAAAGCTAAGAGGAACTGAAGGACCTCTTAATGAAAGTGAAAGAAGACAGTGAAAAAGCTTGCTTGAAACTCAACATGTATACCTGTGGCGGATTCATTTTGATATTTGGCAAAAATAATACAATTATGTAAAGTTTAAAAATAAAATAAAATTTAAAAAAAAAGTAAAAAAAAAAAAAAAAAAAAAGATCTTAGCATCCGGTCCCATCACTTCATGGCAAATAGATGGGGAAACAATGGGAACAATGAGAGACTTTATTTTCTTAGACTCCAAAATCACTGCAGATGGTGACTGCAACTGTGAAATTAAAAGACACTTGCTCCTTGGAAGAAAAGTTATGATCAACCTAGACAGCATATTAAAAAGCAGAGACATTACTTTGCCAACAAAGGTCCATCTAGTCAAAGTTATGGTTTTTCCAGTACTCATGTATAGATATGAGAGTTGGACTTTAAAGAAAGCTGAACACCAAAGAATTGATGCTTTTGAACTGTGGTGTTGGAGTAGACTCTTGAGAGTCTCTTGGACAGCAAGGAGAGCCAACCAGTCCATCCTAAAGGAAATCATCCTAAAGGAATATTCATTGGAAGGACTGATGCTGAAACTCCAATACTTTGGCCACCTGATATGAAGAAATGACTCATTTGAAAAGACCCTGATGCTGGGAAAGATTGAGGGCAGGAGGAGAAGGGGACAACAGAGAATGAGATGGTTTGATGGCATCACTGACTCAATGGACATGCGTTTGAGTAGGCTCGGGGAGTTGGTGATGGACAGGGAAGCCTGGTGTACTGCAGTCCATGGGACGGTAAAGGGTCAGACACGACTGAGTGACTGAACTGAACTGAACACAAGATATAGTGTTGCCCTATTATTTATACATGGTTATGGGTATTTAAAAGTGCTCTGTGCTAAATTAAATGTATTATGTTTTAATTATAGTAAAAATAATTTAAAGCTGCACTAGAGAAACCAAATGCTGTCGTTACCTTTTTTTCTTTTTTCTTGTTATCCTTTCTTGATTTGTAAGAGACCATCATTGATTAGGTCCAAATGACTTGGGCAATTAAGTTGTATTTATTAAAAAATATTGTAAAAGTGTAGATTTTAGTCCCTTTGTATTCAGATATACTGGCACATCATGCTAAACAATGTATATAGCATCCAACAGCAGGCCCCTAAGGTTCCTGAATATGGGTCCACTTTCAAATAAGATGGATAGATAAAGGTGAAGTGCTAAAAGAAACTAAAGAACAACTGGTCATCCTTCCCTTAAAAGCATATCTTATGATTAAAATAATGTCCACAAAGAAGAAAATACACGAGCAAGAAAAATGCAACCAATCCTAAGGGCTTCCTTTCTGTTTTCCATAGCAGAGTTTGCCCCTTGTTTAGTTCTATTTTCCTGAATAGGTGTAGTTCTGTGTAAGGCCTTGTGATGTTCCTAGTACATTTTCATCTTCCTTTATTTCTTACCTATTTTTATAATAAAAATGATAGCAAATATCTGGCAAACAGATAAATGTAAACTGATTCTAGTGCTTTTCACCACCTCCAAACCAAATGGGAACCGTAAAAGACATCTCATTTCCAAACCAACACAGTGCTGCCTGCCTCCTAGTAGCTAAGGAGAAGAGCAAGGTATCCAGGATATTGTTGATGGACACCAGGCCGGCTCCAGCTGTCAAAAACACAGCTGTTGGGTTTCCTTTTGAGTGATCAGTGCTACTGATGCCCGCCAGCTAGTGTGTTCTCTGATAAGGTCCAGTGGAGAGCTGCAAAAGAGCTGAACACTTGGCTTCTAATAGCAAATGCAAAAACAAATTTCCCAACAAATTGCATTTTCAGCACTGCCTGATGCCATGCGATTAAACGGGCTGAATTTGTTCTAGTCCACTAACTCGGAAGACATCATGATGGAACAGTTTCTCTTGGTGACTGTTAAACGTTAAAGCAGTTAAGGGAAGGATTTTTTTTTTTTTTTTTTTTTAACTTCTACAAAGCAGGGAGGTGGGGAGAGGGAAAGCTGATCAAGCTTATTAGAGCTGCTCAATTAGGAGAAAGCAAATACGGCCATTTAACATCTTCATGAGGGTGAAACCTGTCAATGAAAACTCCTCATGAGGTTTTTTTTTTTTTTTGGTGCACATTTATAAAGTTTTAAACTGCGAAATAGGAGATGATGGAAAATTCAATATTCAGTATTTTCATTTTTTCCCCAAAGCCCTGTGTAAAAATATACCATAGGCAGAAATACTGATAGATCCATTCTCAAAATGCTTCCTGTGTGGTCGGCACTATAGATATATATTAACTCATTTAATCCTCTCAGTAAGCCTCTGTGACAAGTACTAACACTACTACTTTTTGACAAATGAAGGCACTAAGGGCCAGAGAGGTTAAGTAATTTAACCAAGACCACAGACTTGTCAATGACAGTACCACAGCTTGAACCAGCTCTTCTGGGTTCAGAGTCCGGGCTCCTAATCACTGCACACTGCCACCTCAAAGTCACAGTACTTTGATATTTGTTTCAATACAGCACTACTGTCGGGCCCACTTTTGGGGAATAATCACTCAGTACAGAATCATTTTGATGATTCAGTTGTGTACTAATGATCAGAGCGAACAACAGCCTGGTGAAACCAGCCCATTCATTTTAAAAATCATCCTCTGGTAGGAAACATTTAATGCCTGCTTTTTCGTGTCTCTTCATTGACTCCTTAGTTGTGTAAATCATGGCTTGTACTGGTTCTACAGTACTTGCAGTGGAGTAGCTGCATAGGTACTCAAATTCAATGGGAAAGTTATGAAGCTACCAGAGAACTGAATTTACAACCTGCCACTTACTGCCAATCCCTTCCCTCAGTTCTACTACTACTAAGTCACGTCACACGTGTCCGACTCTGTGCGACCCAATAGACGGCAGAGCCGCCCCTGGGATTCTCCAGGCAAGAACACTGGAGTGGGTTGCCATTTCCTTCTCCGATGCATGAAAGTGAAAAGTGAAAGTGAAGTCACTCTGTTGTGCCCAACTCTTAGCGACCCCATGGACTGCAGCCTACCAGGTTCCTCCGTCCATGGGATTTTCCAGGCAAGAGTACTGGAGTGGGTTGCCATTGCCTTCTCTGCCCTCAGTTCTAGAGAGAAATAAAAATACCCTGTCTATTGCACAGTGTTGCTACATGAATTCAATGTAATAACATATGTGAAAATATTTGACAAGATGGCAGGTTTTACAATGGGTAGAAAACTGAATTGCTCCATGGATTGGGCAGGCTGGGGCAGACGTGGGAGGAATTTCCCCCACTGCTGTGGGAATTAGACACAAACATGAAGCAGAGAGACTGTAAGGCAGAGTTGGGATGAAGAAAGCAGCTCCTCAGGTCTTGGAGAAGCCACCAGGTTAATTTCAAACAATTAGATTAAAACCCTTCTTTGCAATTAACAACTAACACATGTAGTTGCCCTGGTTTTCCTCATTCAATCAATCATTGATTCATTCAAGAACCATTCATGAAGACTTCTAGATAACAAGAATCGTGCTAAGAGGTCAGACCATCACAGCAGTGGAATAACATAGTATTTGGCCAACAGTGTAGTGGAGAAGGCAGATAAGTAAACAGACAAGTACTATATACCCTGCTGGCTTAGGAGCAAACATGTCTATAAAAGTTCATGTGATGATCTTGCCTCTGCCTTGACTGTTACATGTACCACATATTAGTGGTGGAGTGATTATCAGCATGCACTCTGTTGTCATTCTCCTGGATGAGAATCCAGATTCCATGATTTGCTAGCTATGTGACCTTGGGATAGTTACTAACCTTCTAAGGGTTTTTTATTTACATTTTCAATGAGAATTAAAATAGAGCCTACCTCACAGAGTTGTAAAATTCACATATGCTTATGCATGTAAAGAGCTCATTGCAGTACTTGGAAAATGTTTCCAACAAATGTTAACTGTTTTGATAATGATGCCAAAACTGACAGCCACCTGCTGCCAAGCCCTAGCCATTTCTCTCTTTCAACCTCAGCTTCATCCTCTGTAACACAGGTTAATAATAATACCTACCTCATAGGGTTACTCGGAAGAAGAAGGATCAAATGTGTAATCCTGGGTTTAGAAACTTAAAATTTCGAAGTCTATATAGAACTGACTTCCTATTTGCCCCTTCTTCCTTTATCTCTTTTTGCCTCAACTTCCCTAAAAGACTAAGCCTAATTATCCACACTGCCATCAACTTCCACTTTCATAGTGATGTATGAATAAGTAAGAGTGAGAAGTAAAGAAGCTGAGAACAATGAAACAGGATTGGGAACAAGCCTAAGAGTAAACTTGGAAATTATGGGAGTTCCTATAAAACTTTAGCTACACTAATGACTTTGATCTAGAAAATAAGTTGTGTTTTCTTTCTATTTTGTGCTTTATATTGCTTTTTCTTCTAATTTCCTTATTTTAGAATGAAGCAACCCTGTCTTCTTTATTGAATTAATATCAAGAGTATAGATATTGATATAATCAAATGACTTTATAATGTATAACTGTGTTGACATAATAGCAATATAATAAAACAATTTAAAATAGAATAGTTAAGTCAATTATGATTACCAACATGTACTGCTTTCTATGTCTGATTTCTCTTCTATTATTTCCTAAACTGAATCCCAGGGGGCATGAGTTCTATGGAACTTTAAAATATAGGGGAAAAATTTTTTTTTTATGAAAAATGTGTTTAGGAAATGATAGAATTCGTAAATTAAAAAAAAAAAAACTTTAAATCCACTTAGATTTATTAATCGGAGAATGCAATGGCACCCCACTCCAGTACTCTTGCCTGGAAAATCCCATGGACAGAAGAGCCTGGTAGGCTGCAGTCCATGGGGTCACTAAGATTCGGACAAGACCGAGCGACTTCATTTTCACTTCCATGCATTGGAGAAGGAAATGGCAACCCACTCCAGTATTCTTGCCTGGAGAATCCCAGGGACAGGGGAGCCTGGTGGGCTGCCGTCTATTGGGTCGCACAGAGTCGAACACGACTGAAGTGACTTAGAAGATGCATTAATATGCAGATGAGAACTGAAAGTCCCCTTGGCCTAAAGAGGTTCTATTAGAAGGCTGCAGGTCTAGTTTATTTTTTTTATTATTATTTTTTTTAGTGTTTTTTTTTCTCATTATTTTATTTATTTTTAAACTTTACATAATTGTATTAGTTTAGAGCCAAGAAGTTTCCACCACAGTTCTACCTCTTTCTAAGGTGGAATTCTAGGTAGATAAGCTGTGTTTCAACTGCAAAATGGGGCATGGGACCTCATAAGGTTTTAGTATGAGAATTAAATAAATGAGTCAATACGAGTAGTTACTTAGGAAGAGTAACTGGCATCTAGTTAAATGCTTTATGTGCACTATAAATAAAATAAACTAAAATGTGATTCAGTATTTTTCAAACTTGTTCATCTTCCAAATCTCCTTTCAATGTGTATCAGTCTGGACCAGAAATATTGAAATAAAACAAATAAACCTTCAAATTCATTATTACCTCTTCAATATCACAGTTTTTGCCTTAGCTCAGCCATTACCCTCTCATCTGGTAATGTGTTGGCTACTTCTGACCTTCCTCTAATTCATTCAGGGCTCCATCTACACAGTTATTTTTCCAAAACACAAATTTGTATGTATTATTCCTCTCCTAAAAAAACCTTTCAGGATCTTATAAAGGTCCTATTTTCCAAGAGCTGTATGAAATCCAAACTTCCTCTTGTAATAGTCAATGCTCTTCAACATCTAGCACCAGCCACTATTAACATCACCTTCCTTGAGGCATTTTCCTCAATTAAACCTCATTCCCAACAAGATGCCACAGTAGCACCTTACATTTCAGCCAATTTCTTTTTGTCTTTGTTTGGCCTGTACTGTTTTCCCCACATGTTTTCTGACAAAATACTTCAGAAATGGCTTCCTTTTGGAAGTCTTTTCTGATCCTATTCTCTCTTACAGAAGACATATATTTATCATTATCTCTTGAGTGCAATAGCTCTTTCTTCCTGTTGTTTAACAAAGCATGCATTCCATTGTATGACAGTTACTCCTTCCGTGTACACTCTGTTCCTGTCTAAACCCTCCAGGGTCAGTGGATGAAACATACTTGTTTATAGAACACCTGACTTTAGGCCTGGAACACAGCAAGAGCTTAATAAATTCTTGTTGTGTTGTACTGAATAAAGAAAATAAAATATCTCTGGGAGATTGCTTGTTTCATTTTCCAGCTCTATTGGCCCTTCTCCATATTCACAAAATGTCAAGTTTTTGTTGCCTTTTGCTTTCAATTTTTATATGTATATATATTTTTAAATCACTCTTATGCAACTCATATACCCAGGTGTAGATGGGCCTTGAACATTGCTTGATGCTCAGTTTAACTTATTTCTCTTTGTCATACTTCATTTTTAAAACATATTTCAAAGCTAAGGCAAGAGAAATGGCGGTTGGCTTAAAATCTCATTATTGCATTTAATCCTGCACCTCTCTTTCTCAGTAACAAAATATATTTCAGTCTCATTCTGACAAGAAACATCAAAAAAGTATATTTCCAATATGAACACATCTGATAATCTTAGGTACAAAAAGGACATTTCTGTTTTTCTTCCTTTATAGAACGCTGCTAAATCAGACAAACTAAGGCCAAGCTCTCTGGTCACATGCAAAATGGGACAGGCAAGGCATTGCAAATAAACCTAGGACTTTTGTCTGTGGTGGTATCATCAGCATTATTCTTCTGGTCTGGGAATACAAGCAAAGAGTAGCTTTCTCTGCTGTCATGAAAGCCGGCCAGTTGCAGCTGTGGTGGTAACAAACACCATATCCTAACCCACCTTCTCCAGAGGCAACACTGCGACCTCCCTGGGGCATCATCTTGGCATTCTCTCAATAGGAGAAGCCAAATAGACCTTTTAGCTATGTTTCATCTGAGTAGCCCAGCTGTTAAGTAGCAAAATAAAAAGCACAGATGTTGTCCAATGAAAATGCAAAAAAGAAAAAGTACCTTGGTACAAAGATTTTCCACTAAACTGACTTTTCTTTTTATATGTTGCATGCCACTTAAAATATATCACAGTATCACAAATGCATAAGTGTGAGTGGATATCCTCTTCAGATTTAAATTTAGAGATATTTATAAGTGAAAATATTAGAAACATACAACTGCTAAAATAAAATTCCTAGGTGAAATAAAAGACTGAAACATTGCTATAGATTTTAAAATACTGTTCAAAATGTTTTTAGAAAAATAATTCTCAAGATGTACAGACTGATACTATATAGCTAATTTTCAGAGATTGTTCTGGTTTAAAGAGAAATAAAATAGCCTATATTTCAGGAACTGTTTCATTCAGAATACCAAATTTCACAGAAGATTTATTCCATAATGATAATGCATCTCCTGATGTTTATTAAATTGAAGAACTTTATATCCAGGAAACTAATATCGAAAACATGTCCTGAAACATTATAGCACTTGCTTATAATTCCTTAAAAGTTTAAAGCAGCTGTCTGGTTTGTATTCAGGAGAAATCATAGAGATAAATTAAAAATTCTTCCAATGATTCTTTCACTATGTACTGTCAAGAAAACTGTCTGAATGCATTAAGCATAAAACCTATATCAACACTGAACTGGACTCTGAAGGGAGGCTTCAACACTGGCACAGCTGAACCTTTGGAGGAATTTTCTGTGGGGTAAAGGTGGAAGGTGAATCAAAATCCCAACCTCCACACCATGGGATGTACCAGCTCTGCACATGGCAGAGAGTCAAAACCGACAGCTGCCTGTTCCAAGTCTGCAATTCCCTCTGCAGGAAATGGGCATCGGCCTCATTTTCAGCTAAAGCCTGGGACTGTGAGAAAGGCAAGATTTTTGTTCTTCATTAGTTCAACAGGATATGTGTTTGGTAATTTTTTCATCCTTTTAAGGTAGACTTTTTAATGTGATGAACAAACTCATATTTAGGTGTGAAAAATTGTATTTTAAGTGTGCTTGGGAAAGCTTAGAATTTGAAGGACTTAGCTAAAGAAATTTCATCAGATAAAAATGGGACAAAAATCATGCTCTGCACCTTTTCTTTAGGTCACTTAAAATCAATATTTGGATAAAGATATATCAACTAGATCAAATCTATAACTTTTTTGTAATTATAAGAAATACTTATATGCAAATAATTTCTGTACTTGTTATTGAGCACACTATTCATGAGGCTTCATATTTCAAATAACGCTTTTGATAAAGGGAGTTTAGTGATGGGAGACATAAAACAAAACAAAAGGCTGTGGGTAAATCTTGCCAAGTGGAGGCCAATACAGCAACTAAATTAGCCCTTGTGGCTAGGATATTTGGTTTCAATACCCTGCTTTAATTTTCCTGTTTGTATCCTGTGCATATGTTTCTTACAAAGCTGTTTCTGAAACTTCCTGGAAATATATCTTTTTTTTTTAACAACAAAGTACTCTATGATAGCATATAACAGTAGCCCTTTCTGAAGTGTAAAAAACATATTTTGAATTAGGCACTAAAAACTTAAATGTTTGGTTAAATTCAAATATCGATGTTTAATGTTCCCAGTGCAGAGTCAACTACATTTGACACACACTGCAAAATAATAAGAGTTTGACTGTATCCATCATGGCAAATTTCTACTTCACAAAATAAGTTTGTTCCATGGACATTTTGTTCCTTCATAACTCATAAGATATTCTTTATAGCCATGTTATTTAACAGATCCCTCCAGCTTTCTCTGAGAAGGTACTGTAATTTATTTCCCTGACACTTGCAGATTGATGGCCTGGTCTATGAGTGGGAAAGGAGGGGGAGGCTAACTGATTGGCAGCAGCCAGGATGGTGCCTCCATATTTCAAGAGGTGAAAGAGACATGGTAACAGCCTCTAGCTCTAGTACTGTCTCTGGTCCATATATGAATTGGGAGGATTTTGCAGAGGCTGATGCTCTCAAATCAACCAGGTGGAACTCTTCAACTAATAAGTTGGTGATCCCCACTCTAAGGCTTTAGAAAGGAGTCTCAAATATTTACTTTGACAACATGAATAATGTAGTGACTAAAAGAAAATTATTTTTTTTGGTAAGGCCAAATTAAAAAAAAAATCAGGCTTCATTTTCAGTCTAATGATATTGCTGCATGATAAAGTCAGGATAGAATTTGGAGCAATGGTTGGAATCGTGCTTCTGCCTTGCTTACACTAGCTTCCTAATCTGGTTAATCACATTTCTTCACGGGGTATGTGGGAGTGAGAAAAACAAAGCAAAAATAACCCTCCTATCAGTCTGGTCAGGCTCTGATAACAGAGTATCATAGACTGGGTGGTTTAACAATAAATGTATATTTCCCACAGTTCTGGAGGCTGGAAATTCTCAGATCAAGGCGACAGTAGATCCCATTCTGAGAGCTCTCTTCCTAGCTTGAAGATCGCCACTTTCTTGCAATGTTCTCCATGGCAGAGAGAAACAGTAAGAGCTAATTCTTAGGGCTATCTTCTTACAAGAACACTAATCCTATCATATATCATGGTTGCACCCTTATGATCTAGTTTAACCTTAATTAGTCCATAGTGACCCTATCTCTGAATATAATAATATTAGGAGTTGGGACTTCAATACACACATTTTAGAAGGACACACTTCAGTCCAAAGTAACCACCCAGACCATAAGAAATCTGTTATATGCATTTTTAGGAGGCAAATCAAAGGAATGAAAGGTGAGTTTGACATAAAGCTTTTCAAAGGCCATCCTTGAACTAGAAATATTGTCATTATCTAGAAGCTTGTTCAAGACACAGAATCTCAAGCCCCGCCTATACCACCAATTCAAAAATCTGCATTTTAACAAGATCCCCAGATGATTCCTCTACACATTAAGGTTTGAAAAGTCAGAGAATTCATAATAAAAACAAGAGTCAATTATGCCCATTGTGTTGGCACCTCTTCCATAACTGGAATTGGCAAAATCATATATTATAACAATGTTAATATTCTCAGGAAAAACGATCAGATAATTCATTAGGATTATTTCTGCTATTGTAGATAAAAGTAATCTATAGACTGAATTTCAAACATTGACTTTTTGTGACTATAGTCTGCAATAGATCACCAGAGTCCTTGCCCCGAAAATTTAGGAAAAAACCCTCTATGCCTGGCCATAAACTAAAACCTTGGTTAATTGTACTGTTAGCTTTAAAACATCCTGTTCACCTTTTATAAGTGCTTTGTGGTTAAAAATGACATTATTTTTGAAATAAATAACACTTTAGGCATATATTTTCTATAACACAGGGAGTGTGACATTACTTATAATAGAAATTTCAATTATGTAGCATTTCAAAGCAACTTTTAAAAATTTATTCCATAGTGTCAAAAATGTAGAAATATGCCCACAAAGCTTAATATTTTGGCATGCTCCTAGAAAAGTGTTTAGTAAATCAAAAGCCCTTCTTATAGCTGACATTTATAGGTCCCTATATATATTTCCTTAATATTCTGCCTACACACTAAAATGGATGAAATATGTAAGAGAATACAACTTTTTCTGCCAATGAGAAATAAAAGATACACCCAACTATCACTTTTAAAAATATCAAAATAAAGAGATCACTGAAAACATCAATAGATGTCTTTTAGATTTTAGTTTGAGGTGAATGGCAAATAAAAGTGGCATATGTCTCATATAATAATTAGTAAGAATTTGAAGAAATATATTTTGATGTTAGTATACATTCTGGGTTATAGCCCAATATTCAAATTTATGCTTGAATTCTTAATGAATGGTTCATGGAAAATAGCAATGTAGATTAGTAAGGGTATGACTTGCATAATTATTAATTATTAGCCAAACTTCAACAAGTATACAGTCCATGTTGGTAACTGTGACTTTTTGTATATTTGACTATATTTTTGTTTGGTTTGTTTTGCATTGGAGCTACAGTGTAAAGCTATGGTGATTTGTATTCATAAGAACTGTAAAGAATATTACAGTGTGATACAGTATTAATACTGTGTTAGATCTCCTAGGTTATTTATAATATAGCTTGAAGTAGGCAGGTATTTTTGGAAGGGCCCATTGAGTCATTGAGCAATAGAGCCATGTGGGGAGGAGGCATCAACATGTCATCATATACTTCTGGGGATTGTACAGCACAGGGCAGAAGTGTGATTATTTCATGGAAACCACACCCCACTGAGCTGCCTTATTGCTGTTATAAAAAATCTTTATTATAGGAAGCTCTTTTGTGCCGTAAGAAGATGAATTCCACACTTTAGAATGTTAAACAGCAGTTTCAGCAGAGTTCTGTAGTTCACACAGATTAATCTACCCCTTTGGAATATTCATGATTCAGTCAGAATGCTCTCTAAGTCTAGGCAATTTTACCATTATAAAATAAACTAGGTACAATCTGATGAGGCAGTCTGTGCCTAGAAAATGCCTTCATTAATTTTTTTAAAGTATTTTATGGATTCTGTTACTATCAAAGAACATCTCTCTATGAAAGTTGACTCAATCCCACTAAAGCTAAATTAGTATTATTGAAAAACCTGGTACTTGAGGAAAACAGGATAAAACCAAAAGATTATGAGGCAAAGTGCATTGACAATGCAAATCAAAGGCACACAGTTTAATTATAATTGTGTATTAACTGAAGAACTAGGGATTATAAATGATGTGTCTCTGGTGAAAGGTTTGGCTGAGTACATTACATATTCATTAGCTTTCCATTTTTATTCACTAAATGTCCAGTCCTCTCTTCTACACACCTGGCATTGTGCCTCCACGACAGGACAGGAATGAATAACTTGAATTCAGAATACCATGTTTATATATATTCAAAGGAAACAAAACTATTAAAAGTATTTCTACTAATTTATTTGCATTTGATTTGCAGACTGTTGGTTTTGTATGTCAGAACATTCTAAAGTGACTAGTCTAATCTAATCAAAGATTAGATTTGGAAAAGGTTGAAAGAAAAGCTACGAATGGGGGCAAGAAATATCTCTGTTCTGGCTCAGAGGGTCTAACAGTCTACTTCAGAGTGAAATTTGGGAATTTATACCAAGACATTACTAATGATTGAGGATACATGCATTAATTATTTTATTTATATTTAATCATGACAAAACGCAACTCATTTAAACTGGCTTACCCAATTTATTAAATTCATTAACAGCTACTTTAACAGCTACGACAGTTAAAATTTCTGAGTATTTACTGACTTATGTTTTCTTAAAAAAATGACATTATTTTATAGCATAACAATTTAGGGGAATTCATGAGATCTTTTTTAACCTAAAATGTTGTTATTCTTCATGATAAAATAACAATAGTAGGATTTAAATTAGTACATTTGCTAGTTGTTAATCCCTGTGTAGTAGCTATGATAGTATCTATGAACTGAAATTTCCCAGATATTGTTTTTCCTAGGGAAGGTCACGATTAAGATAATGAATCTTCTTGATATGAAATACATACTTTCATAATCTTATTGTAAGACAACAAAAGAAGAAAAAAGTTGGACCAAGGTAGAGATCTATAAAACTCTTCTAAATGCTTATATTTCTTTTATGTTTGTAATTAGCTTATCTGATTTATTTATATGTCAGCTTTAGTGAACAGTAAATATGTCATAAGAAACAACCACAGAGAAATCACCTGACCAGGTAAAGGAAAGCACACGCTGAACTAGCATTTGTACTCTTATCAAAGACATTAAGAAATAAGAAGCACACTCGGTTCCCTGTACCATTTATCCCTAGGGGATCCGCTTCCCTGCACATCACCCAATGCTCTCAGTGTCCTGTGCCCAGTGTGGTGCTCACGACAAACCAGAGCCCTTATTGGCATATCACTTAGCTCAGCAACTTATGGTGAGAAGTCATCTTCCTGTTTAGGTGATAGAACAATTAAGATAGATTCTGATATTTGAATTGTTTTCATGAAAGGAAGACAGAAAAAAAGGACAGCCTTTATGAAAATCAACAGACAATTCTGTCCTGCGAATGCAAATTACGAGAGGAGAAGAAAGCACTGGAAGATTTTAATTGTGACTATATTCTAGACAAAGACGATTACCTTGGGTGTTTAGGAAAGTCACCATATAGCAATCCACTGCTGTGTCTCACCCAGACTTGCCATCTTAACATGAGCATGAACACCTCCTCTCCTTCACAGGGTCAGACAGCAGCAGGCATTCCTGACATTTCCCTCTACCTCAGGGGCTTGTTGCTGAGAAAAATTTATGGTTCCCTCTTCTGGAATTCTAGGATCCTACCCTACATAGGAAAATGATAAGCCAGTTGGGTGAAATTTATCTAGGTCTAAAAATGAATTGACATTAGCTCTCCAGGACATTATATGCATTTTAATGGCTTCTTTATATGAGATAATCAACATGGAGGAAGAATGCTGGTCATTTCAGGTACCTAAAACGCTGTGTTTGGGGATTAGGAGATACCTTGAGACAAATGTAGCAGACAGCAGTCTGTTTCTCTGTCAAAGAGGTAGTCTCATGAGGAAATGCTTATTGGCCTTGGTTCAAAGCTATGATTTGGATGAAAAATCTATTAACAGGCTTTCAGGCAATTTTTACTTTTACTTAGACCCATCTACTTGCTACCAATATATCACTTTTGGAATCCCCAGCTGTCTCAAAAGAGTGACCTTTGCTTTACTATTTTTACTATTATTATTTGGCTCACAAATATTTACTCTTACATTACTGACGATACCAAATGAACCAGGGTGATAAAAATCAGCAGAAGGAGTTAAGTGGGAAGTGAGGGAATGGAGGTGAGGGAATTGAATAAGAAGGGAGGTAAAAATGAAAAAAAAAAAAAAAAAAAACTGTCAAAGATGAGAGAACACACTATAATCCCAAGGTTTAGGGGAGTAGTTAGATCTTGGATTTTGGTTGAGGCACTTGGAATGAGCCACAGTCTTCCCATCTATGGAGATAATAAGAACAGAACAGCTAAACTGTAAACACTATAATGGACATAATCTCTTCATCTATGCTGTTTATCAGTATGTCCTCAAAGTATGGATATCATATTTTAGACATATTAGACGTATCATATTTTAGACACTTGATAAATGTTTACTGAGTTAAAGACACTTTTCCCATCCAGATGAGGATTGCACTATCTTTCCAGTTTGAATTGAAAGCTACACCAAATGATAAATATATCTTAATTTTCCCTCCAAGATACTAAAAGGTGACTTCATTTGACAGTAAGAGAAACTTGAGCCTCTTGGTTTACTTCGGATTTTATTTTTGCTTTATTTCAGATTTATACAGATCTTTTTGTTGTTTTTCCAAAGTAGCGTCATCATAATTTCCTTCTACTTTTATAATACTTTTATGGCATGCTTCCTTGCATACTTAACAGGCTTTTTAGTAAATTTTTCTATTCCTATTTTTGTATATGTCACAACCCCTCTAAGACTGGGTTTATGTAGTGGGGTCAGTGGTAGCATTTGCTTGGCATGGGAGGAGACCGAATTTGGGGGTTATTTAATTTTCCCTCCAATGTGAAAATTAAATCCTCCGTCCCTAGGCTGAAACTATACATCTCATCAGAAATCTCATTGACTCTCTGTCCCTAGTTTCCCCCTAGTGATTTGGCTTTCAGCTTCTCTTGGTAATTTAAAATCATCTGCATCTCTTTGATACTTATTCCTTCAAGAGATGGAGGCTTTAGTGTGGGCTGAACTTGTGGACTTCCTTCTAATGAATAAAGCGCAAAAGATCATGTGTGACCTTGGGGGAAATAGGTCATAAAAACATACTATGATTTCTTTCTTGGTCATTCTCTTTCTCTTGAGTAATTGCTCTGGGAGAGGGTAGCTTACTAATGGAGAAATCCACGTGATGAGAAAAAGGCCTCCTGCCAATAGCTGTGTGAATAAGACATCTTGGTAGTGGATCCTGCAGTCCTAGCCAATACCTGATTGCAACCTAGTGAGAGACTGAGTCAGAACTATCCACCCTAGTTATTCTCAAATTCTAGGCCATGAAATAATGAGATAATATTTGGGTATAATTCATTACTCAGTGTTGGATAATTAATGCCATATTTTTTTGAGCATTTCTGTTTCTGTAGTGGGAGAATGTAGGCTGTCTAAATCATATAATTTGGTCACGCTGATTGAAATTTCTGGGCACAACAGATTACACAGTAAAATGTGCAAATCATAAATACATAGCTGAATTATTTTTACATATATTTGTATAAATATATGCCCATATTTCTATGCTTATATGTTTGCTCAGTTGTTTAAATAATTTCCATTCATACAACACTGAATGCTTAAAAGAAGAAGTTGATAATCATAGTATTGAATTCAATTACATATGATATAATCATGTTTCTTTCAAAGTGGCACTGGAAAGTTCCCAGATGAAATAAACATCAAGAAAATATTTAAACTCATTCTTATTTCTAAACATATACAACTGAATTGTTTAATTACACCTACATATACATATGTGTGTGTGTATGTCTGTAGATATTTAGAGTATGTGTGTATACCAGCTACATAACCTTTCAAAAGTTACTTGATCATCAGTTCCATGACTGACTACTATATTACCACATAATTGAGTTACTATGAAAATTCAATGTTATAATGTGTCTCAAATGCCTAACAGAGCAACCTGTTCATAGATATCACTCATAAAGTATAAATCTCCCTTTTCTTACCTTTCCTTTTTGTTTCTTGCATGTGTGCTAAGTTGTTTCAGCCACGTCTAATTCTTTGTGACTCCATGGACTGTAGTCCACCAGGCTCCTCTATCCATGGGATGCTCCAGGCAAGGACACTGGAGTGGGTTGCCATGTCTTCCTCTAAGAGATCTTCCCAACCCAAGGATTGAAATCCACATCTCTTACATCTCCTGCATTGGCAGGCAAGTTCTTTACCACTAGTGCCACCTGAGGAGCTCCTTTTATAATTAACGTGTTAATTATAGTTAATTAACCTGACTTGCTCCTTAGAAAAAAAAGCTAGACAGCATATTAAAAAAGCTAGACAGCAAATTAAAAAAAAAAAAAAGCTAGACAGCATATTAAAAAGAAGAGACATTACTTTGCCTCCAAAGGTCCGTCTAGTCAAAGCTATGGTTTTTCCAGTAGTCATGTAGGGATGTGAGAGTTGGACCCTAAAGAAAGCTAAGTGCTTAAGAATTGATGCTTTTGAACTGTGGTGTTGTAGAAGACTTGAGAGTCCCTTGGACTCCAGGACATCAAACCAGTCAATCCTGAAGGGTATCAGTCCTGAATAGACATTGGAAGGACTGATGTTGAAGTTCCAATACTTTGGCTACCTGATGTGAAGAACTGACTCATTAGAAAAGACCCTGATGCTGGGAAAGATTGAAGGCAGGAGGAGAAATGGGCAACAGAGGATGAGATGGTTGGATGGCATCACCAAATCGATGGAATTGAGTTTGAGCAAGCTCTGAGGTTTGGTGATGGACAGGGAAGCCTGGCGTGCTGCAGTCCACGTGGCTGCAAAGAGTCCAACACAACTGAGTGACTGAACTGAGCTGAACCTGACATTACTAATCAAAAAGAAAGAGTTCTATTATGCTGTCTCCACAAACATTATATGAAAAGCATACAAAGAGAAGATAGTTTTATATGTGTACATTATCACCCATGCTTTTTCAGGAGAGAGCATGAAAGGTTCTATCTTTAAATGCAATACTGTTGTTTAATCACATGCATATCATTCCTTCTTGATAGAAATGATTCTGTAATGTAAATGGTCAACCCTAGGAGTAAAATGTTAACATGGACTGGCTTTTTTCCCCTATAATACTCATATCCCACACAATTGTTCCAGTAGAATTATACCACATTTCATTTCTATACTCTAGGTTTAATTGCAACAATTTTTTAAAAAAAATTGACAATATTCAATTTGAAGGGGCTATATTTTTTTTTAATTATGCTTACTTAAATTGGATAAAACAAAGAAATAGCCTATAACTGATAGGTTATAGTCGTGACTCTTTTTTGCATTTCAAGCGTCTCTCTGATTTAAGCCAAAGATAAATTATTGGAAGGCTACTGAGGGATCAAATATTTACTGGAGATAGGAGACCATGTAAGATGAGAATAGGAAGAACAGCAATGGCTCAGAGAAGAAAGTCTGGTCAGCTTATTCCTGCTATGACAAGTAATCCGTAATCTTTTCTTCTGCTACTACATCTCCCACCCAAATCAAAGGCCAGTGAATCTATATTTGATCTGCTAGGCTTAGGTCATGTGTCCCCTCTTGGCTGTACCAGAATAGTGAGAAAAAGAATATGACTCCTTTGGCTATTATCATGGTTTGCAAACACCTGGGTTTACTCATATACCAAAATTAAACCTGACAGAGAGAAGCAATTCCCCCGAAGTACCTGACACTACATTAAGAGAGACAGAGATAGCTAGGAAGGCCAAAAAAAAAATGACTTAAGTCTTTAACTTGTCATGTCTTGACTGATTCATTTGAAAGGAACAGAAGTTACACATGCCAATAAGGTTACAGAAATGAGAGGAAGCATGAGATGCGGGGGCAGATTTTTATAATTATATTAATATTGATACCTCATGTTTGGTTAAAACACTGATAATAACATTAAATATGAAAATAAGAGACATTTGAATTAAGATAACTAGAATGGAGAACAATTAGAAAATGTTAGAATCTTTGAGATTTAGTTTATTAATAATATGCTTCTAAATAAAAATATTATTCAAGCAACAATAAAATATTTATCTATGTTGCATGTTAAATAATAATTAACTAAGGGATGCTATAATCAGCTGGCTAAAAATACTAAAGGGATAAATCTGTATCTTTTCTTTTAAAAAAGATTCTGATTAGGGAAATTTAGCTTGAGATTACCATCTTTTGTTGGATAATCTAATTAAAAACAACCCACTTCCAAACAGCTTAATCTTGTGAGCTAAGGCAAACAGATGTTTATCACTTTGTACTGTTCAGCCCAAAATGTGAATACTTCAAAAAGCCAATCTCACACTTGCTTAACCTACTAGGAGAGGTGAAACTTGAAAATCCTATCTCCTAGATTCTTATCAATGAGGTAGGTGGTGGTGATCTAACAAGCTAAGGGACATAGTTTAAATGCCTGGTTTTCTAGTGTTTTTTTTTTTTTGGTGACAGACTTATTTCTCTACTCTCTGTTACATACAGGAGAGAGAATGAGTAAAAAAGATGGTTTCAGTAAAAATGTTAATGAAATGTACTTAAATACACAAAAAGAATTCTACCCCTCACCCGCTCCCAACTTAACCCCAAAGTATACTGTACTCTCTGGCTGGAAGAGTCAAATTAGCAATGCAATACATTTTCATGAATGACTACTTAGAGTATATTATTGATGACAAAGTAGATTTTGTATGTATCGAGGAATCTGACAAATAGAACTCCTGAGAAGTGATACAATAAATAGTAGAAGGAGGTGCTTAAAACATTTGTATTTTAGTATTTGTATATTCAAACTATGTATTTTACTTAATATATTTATATATACAAATTATACAATTATATATAATTAAAATAGCAAGGCTTCCCATCTAAGTACTACTTAGCATTTTGAAAATTATCTAGTTTCCCAAACAATAATTATCTATACAGTACATACAATTAGTTGTGTACCCAAGTTGGGTATTTTATTTATTCTCTATATCATTTTTGTTACTTGCTATCTCTGTTAATAAAGTTTAGAGAAGAATAATAGTATGAAACTTAAATGAATATCTGAAAGTATTTCCCTTTTCTGATAATCAGGCCATTACCACTCTCTTTTGTCATGGTGTCTGTCAAAAAAAATGGTGATATGCAGAATAACGTGACTGTCCAAAGACACATCTGCTTTTTGTTATTTCACATTCTTTACAATTTATTTCACACTTTTTCAAAAAAGTATATTTCCCCAGCAATGTCATTATTTACCTATATTTTATTGTACAGTAGGACAAAAGTTGCTCTGTAGAATACATAGATTGAAGACCCTTTTGTGTGCTGAGCTTGAAAAACTACGTTCTCTAGCACATAGAATGCATTATGGCCACTTATCCTTTAAGCTACTGAAAAGAGTTTCTAGTTGAGTTGCACAAAATCAACTATTAAGGATAATTTGTGGAACAACTGTTGTCTTTGAATCACACGAGATGAGAACTATCAAGTATTAGAACACTCAAATACTAAAGAATTATTAATCTTTTGCTATGTGCCATCATCACAAACACTTCCATTCAAGCCAGTACAGTCAGTTCAGTTCAGTTGTTCAGTCATGTCCGACTCTTTGCAAGCCCACGGACTGCAGCATGCCAGGCCTCCCTGTCCATCACCAATTCCTGGGTTTACTCAAACTCATGTCCATCGAGTTTGTGATGCCATCCAACCACCTCATCCTCTGTCATCCCCTTCTCCTTATACCTTCAATCTTTTCCAGCATCAGGGTCTTTTCAAATGAGTCAGTTCTTCACATCAGATATGGCCAAAGTGTTGGAGTTTTAGCTTCAGCATCAGTCCTTCCAATGAATATTCAGGTCTAATTTCCTTTAGGATGGACTGGTTGGATCTCCTTTCAGTCCAAGGGACTCTCAAGAGTCTTCTCCAACACCACAGTTCAAAAGCATCAATTCTTCAGCACTCAGCTTTCTTTATAGTCCAACTCTCACTTCCATACATGACTACTGCAAAAACCATAGCCTTGACTTGACAACCTTTGCTGGCAAAGTAATGTCTCTGCTTTTTAATATGCTATCTAGACTGGTCATACATTTTCTTCCAAGGAGTAGGTGTCTTTTAATTTAATGGCTGCAATCACCAACTGCTGTGATTTTGGAGCCCCCCAAAATAAAGTCTGCCACTGTTTCTACTCTTTCTCCATTTATTTGTCATGAAGTGATGGGGACAGATGCCATGATCTTAGTTTTCTGAATGTTGAGTTTTAAGCCAACTTTTTTCACTCTCCTCTTTTACTTTCATCATGAGGCTCTTTAGTTCTTCTTCACTTTCTGCCATAAGGGTGGTGTCATCTGCATATCTGAGGTTATTGATATTTTTCCTGGCAAACTTGATTCCAGCTTATGCTTCATCCAGCCCAGCATTTCTCATAATGTACTCTGCATATAATTTAAATAAGCAGGGTGACAATATACAGCCTTGATGGATTCCTTTCCCTATGTGGAAACAGTCTGTTATTCCATGTCCAGTTCTAACTGTTGCTTCTTGACCTGGATACATATTTCTCAAGAGGCAAATCAGGTAGTCTGGTATTCCCATCTCTTTAAGAATTTTCCATGGTTTATTGTTCCACTCAAGCCAACAATATTCTAATATCTAACTTATAAAATCTAGTTCAATGTTATTAATGTCTAACTGATTTTACTATTACAGAGATTACAATTACAGGTTTCTATCAATTGTCAAAAGATCACTGTGGTAAAATATGAGACAGTTTGCTACTTTTTGACATTTATTCTGGAAGTTTCATAATGCAAGGTCTTTCTAAACAAACATAGACACACTAACCAATGAATTGCATTATTAATATGTGTAACTTCGTATTTTCATAAAGCCCTTTGTATAGTTTTAAATATTTATCATCAATATTCAGTTGCCTTTTGGTATCTGGAGAGGATTGATTCCAGAAGTCCCCACAGATACCAAAATCCACAGATGCTCAAGTCCCATATATAAAGCGATGCAGTATAAGCAATACAGTTGGCACTCAGAATCTGAAAATATCCATCAACCAAAATGAATCTTTAATTTCTTTCTATATACAGCTCCTAATTTCTCTGCCTGGAATGCCCCTGCTTTAACTTTTCATGGCCACATCCTCTCCAGTTTAAAGCCCAACTCAAACATGTCTCTTTTAGGAAGTCTATTCTCCAGCTTGAAGTCAACCCTATTGATTCTTAAATCCCACACAATCATAGTTCTCCATCACTGGTTAAAAATACAGAGGTCAGGGATGCATTGTGGATCTTCCTAATCACAGTCAATGAGGACAGCTAAACTTTTACAAGTATCCAAAGTAATGCGTATATACACTGAAATTTGAGAACCACTGTTCCATTTTATTTGCATCTCTATCTCACTTATTCCTCTTTATTTTGCAATTATTTATATTATTTCATGGTATCCGGTACTACCACTTCATGGCAAGTAGATGGGGAAACAATGGAAACAGTGAGAGACTTTATTTTCTTGGGCTCCATAATCACTGCAGATGGTAACTGCAAGAAAAGCTATGACAAACCTAGACATCATATTAAAAAGCAGAGACAGCACTTTTCCTCCAAAGTTCCATATTGTCAAAGCTATGGTTTTTCTAGTAGTCATATATGGATGTGAAAGAAAGATGAGTGCTGAAGAATTAAGGCTTTTGAACTGTGGTGTTGGTGAAGACTCTTGAGAGTCCCTTGGACTACAGGGAGATCAAACTAGTCCATCCTAAAGGAAATCAGTCCTGAATATTCATTGGAACGACTGATGCTGAAGCTGAAACTCCAATACTTTGGCCATCTGATATGAAGGACCAACTCATTGGAAAATACTCTGATGCTAGGAAAGATCGAAGGCAGGAGGAAGAAGAAGGGGACAACAGAGGATGAGATGGTTGGATGGATCACCAAGTTAATGGACATGAGTTTGAGCAAGCTCAGAGAGTTGGTGATGGACAGGGAAGCCTGGTGTGCTGCAGTCCATGGGTTCACAAAGAGTTGGACACAACTGAGTGACTGAACTGAACTGATATTATCTCTCTTTGACCTCCTGTTAAAGACAGTTCTTGAGGGTGGGCAGTGTCTTCATTATTATCTTTATAGCCTTTGTGGGACACAGTAGGTGTTGAGTAAAGGTTGAATATATGGTGGAATGAATGAGCTCCAGAGTGATTTTTTTTTTTAACACATTGAAGTTACATTTCATAACATTTTAAATTATCTTTTTAAAAATGATCTTACAAGTTGCCTCAAATTTTCTAACAATAAGGCAACAGCCAGTAAGAACTGGAGGAGACTGATATTAGTTAATATCCAGCTGATGGTCAATGCCACTAATATTTGAATTTGATTCTATACACAGGATAACAGATAGATCTAATCTTATGTTAATCTTAGATTATTAGTGGTTATATGGTGATCTGTGTTGAGGAAGATTCTGAGGCTGTACAGATTCAGTATCAAATAATCCTGTTCACCATTGAAGTCATGGCCTGTATACTGGGAATGTTCCATCCCTTATCATCTTTAAAATATAATAGTGACCTTTGGGTGTTGTAAATTAAAAGATACAATTCCTTCAGATATCACAAATTAAATGACTTCAGGGACCATGGCAAATTAATATAAGTGAGTAAAGCAGCTCAGGTGGGGGCTAGGCTAATGGAAGAGAAATTCTAAAGTGAAAACACTGGCTTAAAACTCAACATACAAAAAATGAAGATCATGGCATCTGGTCCCATCACTTCATGGCAAATAGATGGGAAACAATGACAGGCTTTATTTTCTTAGGTTTCAAAATGACTATAGACAGTGACTGCAGCCATGACATTGAAAGACTGGCTCCTTGGAAGAAAAATAATGGCAAACCTGGACAGCTTATTAAATAGCAGAGACATTACTTTGCTTCCAAAGGTCCATGCAGTCAAAGCTATGGTTTTTCCAGTAGTCATGTATGAATGTGAGAGCTGCACAATAAAAAAGGTTGAGTGCCAAAGAACTGATGTCTTTGAACTGTGGTGCTGTAGAAGACTCTTGAGAGTCCCTTGGACAGCAAGATCAACCTAAAGGAATCAATCCTTAAGGAAATCAACCCTGAAAATTCATTGGAAGGACTGATGGTGAAGCTGAAGCTCCAATACTTTGGCTACCTGGTGTGAAGAGCAGACTCATTGGAAAAGACCCTGATGCTGGGAAAGATTAAAGGCAGGAGGAGAAGGGGTGGCAGAGGATGAGCTGGTTGGATGGCATAACCAACTCCATGGACATGAGTTTGAGCAAGCTCTGGAGATGGTGAAGGACAGGGAAGCCTGCCGTACTGCAGTCCATGGGGTCACAAAGAGTCGGACATGACTGAGCGACTGAACAGCAACAACATGAAGCACTCAGCCCTGGATGGCTTGAGAGAAAGTGAAAATGAAAGCCACTCAGTTGTGTCTGACTCTGCAACCCCCTGGACTTCTCCAGGCCAGAATACTGGAGGGGGTAGCCTTTCCCTTCTCCAGGGGATCATACCAACCCAGGGATCAAACCCTACATTGCAGGAGGATTCCTTACCAGCTGAGCCACAGGGAAAGCCCAAGAATAGTGGAATGGGTAGCCTATTCCTTCTCTAGCATATCTTCCCAATCCAGGAATCAAACCAGGGTCTCCTGCATTACAGGCAGATTTTTTTACCAATTGAGCTATCAGGATGGCCTATTATATCACAAATCCACAGATTCCACATTATCAGATCACGGGAATCCCATAGAAAGATTTCTGTGAGTAAATTTCCTGATTTCCAAATTGATTGACTACCAATTTAGTTTTCAAAAAATACTGTTCAGGTCAAAGAAAAAATAGTCTGCCTATCACACTTCATAAAATTACTTGGAGTGCCTTTCTGTCTCTGCCTACCTCTAGTTCTCTCTTCTCTTCCCTGAATTGTCCTAATTTAATGATTAGAATCAATTTCTAAAATTTATTTTCTGTTTCTGGTCTTACGTTTAGATCTTTAATCCATTTTGAGTTTATTTTTGTGTATGGTGTTAGAAAGTGTTCTAGTTTCATTCTTTTACAAGTGGTTGACCAGATTTCCCAGCACCACTTGTTAAAGAGATTGTCTTTAATTCATTGTATATTCTTGGCTCCTTTGTCAAAGATAAGGTGTCCATATGTGCGTGGATTTATCTCTGGGCTTTCTATTTTGTTCCATTGATCTATATTTCTGTCTTTGTGCCAGTACCATACTGTCTTGATAACTGTGGCTTTGTAGTAGAGCCTGAAGTCAGGTAGGTTGATTCCTCCAGTTCCATTCTTCTTTCTCAAGATCACTTTGGCTATTTGAGTTTTTTTGTATTTCCATACAAATTGTGAAATTATTTGTTCTAGCTCTGTGAAGAATATTGTTGGTAGCTTGATAGGGATTGCATTGAATCCATAAATTGCTTTGGGTAGTATACTCATTTTCACTATATTGATTCTTCCAACCCATGAACATGGTATATTTCTCCATCTATTAGTGTCCTCTTTGATTTCTTTCACCAGTGTTTTATAGTTTTCTATATATAGGTCTTTAGTTTCTTTAGGTAGATATAGTCCTAAGTATTTTATTCTTTCCGTTGCAATGGTGAATGGAATTGTTTCCTTAATTTCTCTTTCTGTTTTCTCATTATTAGTGTATAGCAATGCAAGGGATTTCTGTGTGTTGATTTTATATCCTGCAACTTTACTATAGTCATTGATTAGTTCTAGTAATTTTCTAGTGGAGTCTTTAGGGTTTTCTATGTAGAGGATCATGTCATCTGCAAATAGTGAGAGTTTTACTTCTTCTTTTCCAATTTGGATTCCTTTTATTTCTTTTTCTGCTCTGATTGCTGTGGCCAAAACTTCCAAAACTCTGTTGAATAGTAATGGTGAAAGTGGGCACCCTTGTCTTGTTCCTGACTTTAGAGGAAATGCTTTCAATTTTTCACCATTGAGGATAATGTTTGCTGTGGGTTTGTCATATATAGCTAGAGGAGAACATAGGCAAAACACTCTCTGACATACATCACAGCAGGATCCTCTATGACCCACCTCCCAGAATATTGGAAATAAAAGCAAAAATAAACAAATGGGACCTAATTAACCTTAAAAGCTTCTGCACATCAAAGGAAACTATTAGCAAGGTGAAAAGACAGCCTTCAGAATGGGAGAAAATAATAGCAAATGAAGCAACTGACAAACAACTAATCTCAAAAATATACAAGCAACTCCTACAGCTCAACTCCAGAAAAATAAATGACCCAATCAAAAAATGGGCCAAAGAACTAAATAGACATTTCTCCAAAGAAGACATACAGAGGGCTAACAAACACATGAAAAGATGCTCAACATCACTCATTATCAGAGAAATGCAAATCAAAACCACTATGAGGTACCATTTCACACCAGTCAGAATGGCTGCGATCCAAAAGTCTACAAATAATAAATGCTGGAGAGGGTGTGGAGAAAAGGGAACCCTCTTACACTGTTGGTGGGAATGCAAACTAGTACAGCCACTATGAAGAACAGTGTGGAGATTCCTTAAAAAACTGGAAATAGAACTGCCTTATGATCCAGCAATCCCACTGCTGGGCATACACACTGAGGAAACCAGAAGGGAAAGAGACACGTGTACCCCAATGTTCATCGCAGCACTGTTTATAATAGCCAGGACATGGAAGCAACCTAGATGTCCATCAGCAGATGAATGGATAAGAAATCGGTGGTACATATACACAATGGAGTATTACTCAGCCATTAAAAAGAATACATTTGAATCAGTTCTAATGAGGTGGATGAAACTGGAGCCTATTATACAGAGTGAAGTAAGCCAGAAGGAAAAACACCAATACAGTATAATAACACATATATATGGAATTTAGAAAGATGGTAACAATAACCCTGTGTACGAGACAGCAAAAGAGATACTGATGTATAGAACAGTCTTATGGACTCTATGGGAGAGGGAGAGGGTGGGAAGATTTGGGAGAATGGCATTGAAACATGTAAAATATCATGTATGAAATGAGATGCCAGTCCAGGTTCGATGCACGATACTGGATGCTTGGGGCTAGTGTACTGGGACGACCCAGAGGGATGGTATGGGGAGGGAGGAGGGAGGAGGGTTCAGGATGGGGAACACATGTATACCTGTGGTGGATTCATTTTGATATTTGGCAAAACTAATACAATCATGTAAAGTTTAAAAATAAAATTAAATTAAAAAAATAAAGCTCAATATTCAGAAAACTAAAAAAAAAAAAATTATTTTCTGTATTCTTCATAGAGAGGGCCTCCATTGTGGTCTTCTGTCACTGCCTTTGTCCCAGAAAAGGCAAATTCAAAGAGCCCTCTGTTGCATTTTTTGTTTGAAGGTCATGAATTTACACAGAACTTCTTAGGGTAAAGGAATGAACTAGGAGCATCATCAGAAAGGATCAAATATTCTTTTAAACTCCATAGTCTCAGGTAATTGAATTATAGTTCTTATGCATTTAAAGCACTTTTTGTCTCAATAAAAATGGATAAACAAATAGGCAGAAATTGAGCAAAACATGAAAAAAAGTCTAAATGTTCTATATTCACTTTAAGTATTATTTGAACAACTATAGTTCAGTTAAGTGAAATCATTTTTATCATGACCAATAAAGGCAAAAACCTGCATGCCTTGCAACTTGCCTCTTCTCAGAAGAACTCCCGAGCACACTGTTAACAGCTGTATAAACAGATTCTGCAATACATGGTCACAGTGCTAAGTTGACAGCCTTACAATTACAGAAAGCTCTAGGGCATTGGTCAAAAGTGTGTGCATGTGTATCTTCATATTTGTCTCTTCCCTGGAGGGTTGTTTTCACCCATCACATATTAGTGCTAATAGAGCTTTCTGACCCAAAAGTAAGAACACCTCACCTGTGAAGGGGTGTATGTGTTGCTTGAATGGTTTGCATATAAATACTAATACCTATCCAACCTTATTTAGCCCAGTAAATCTCTCAGAGGGTATAACTCAGCCATTTTGACCACAAGCGGCTATAATTAGGTCAGATGAGGAATGCAAACCCTCTGCCATGAATCATGTTTCTCAACTTCCAGATTTTAACAAATACTCCCAACTGACTGAAGGTTAACATACATGACCCAGTGTCTCTTCAAACAGCAGGTGGAGACATGATATTCATTTTTCTTGAGTTTATTTAAAGTCTAATATGCACTGAGCTGGTAACATGATTTGCATTTCAAAATCAGAAAATAAGGCCTGTCTCTTGGGTTGGCTCACGAACCTCTGGGATTTGGGAATTCCTCATTTAGGGAAATATGATGCCTGGAAAATCCCATGGAGAGAGTTGCCTGGCAGGCTACAGTTCGTGGGATCTCAACAAGTCAGACATGACTGAGAGCATGCACACACACACCCAAAACTTAAAAAAAAAAAAAAAAAGCAAAAGCAACATTAACAATAACAACAACAAACACATAATTGGCAATAAAGCAAGTCCCCAAATGATCATCATCCAGTGCATTCTGATGCAGCAGCCTTGTAAAAAAGTCTGTCTATCCATCTATCTAAGTCACTGATTTTTATTTTTGGATCACATATCAATTCCAACTCAGGAAAACAAGAGAGAACTCAGCCTTCCTGTTCAGGAAGTGTGGATCAGTTTAAGAGTGAACAGCACTGAAATTGATCTCCTCTATTGCCTCACCATGTCTAAAGACCTCTGATATCCTATTTCATCCCATATAGTATTTGTGATAGGAAAAGGAAGAAATTCAGGATCAGGAGGTCGAAGTGCCAGATTTGGGGTTGAGGGCTGAGATGTGGAGCCCTGAAACAGGGATGTTGCCAATCATGGATTCCAGGGTTATGATTCCATTTCAGATCCATATCAGGAAGCCCACTGAGCATTTCCCTGAGAGGGATGAACACCTGAATCTAGTAGCATGTAAAAGGACCCCCCAGTGACTCCCTATTACCCACAAGGTAAAAACATTTTTTCCATGGTGTAAAGTTCTCTCGTGGCTTGACTTTTGCCTACTTTCCTAGCAATATCTCCCCCCCTATCCTAATACATGTTTACACATCCCCAGGTGTGAACAGCTACTTGCTAGCAATTTCACAGCTCTATGGTTTGATGTATGCTATTACTGTGTGTGTGTGCTAGGTCACTTCAGTTGTGTCTGACTCTTTGCAAAACTACGGACTGTAGCCCACCAGGCTCCTCTGTCTGGTAAGTATATTGGAGTGGGTTGCCATGTCCTCCTCCAGAGCATCTTCCTGATCCAGAGATCGAACATGCATCTCCTATGACTCCTGCATTGCAGGCAGATTCTTTACTCTGAGCCACTGGGGAAGCCCCACACTATTCCTGCTTTATGGTAACTCTTTTTCTTCCTTCTTCATTTTGAGAATCAGTTCAGTTCAGTTCGTGATTCAGTTCAGAATCAATCGCTCAGTCGTGTCCGACTCTTTGCAACCTTATGAATAGCAGCACGCCAGGCCTCCATGTCCATCACCAACTCCCGGAGTCTACCCAAACCCATGTCCATCGAGTTGGTGATGCCATCCAACCATTTCATCCTCTGTCATCCCCTTCTCCTCCTGCCCTCAATCTTTCCCAGCATCAGGGTCTTTTCAAATGAGTCAGCTCTTTGCATCAGGTGGCCAAAGTATTGGAGTTTCAGCTTCAACATCAGTCCCTCCAATGAATACCCAGGACTGATCTCCTTTAGGATGGACTGGTTGGATCTCCTTGCAGTCCAAGGGATTCTCAAGAGTCTTCTCCAACACCACAGTTCAAAAGCATCAATTCTTCAGCCCTCAGCCTTCTTTATAGAATGGCCTCTATTAATTTTCAAGAGCTAACTTGAGGACCTGTTTCTCTGTGAACTAAACAGTGGGTGAATGCATTTTCTTTTGGGAAAATATTATGTCTTGAGTATTCTGTTGTTATAGATTTTCTCACACCATATTGCTATATTTATTTTTCTTGTCTTCCTCCACACAGGGCTGAGCTCTTTGAGGTAAGAAGGGTGCCTTATTCATCTACATCTCAAGAAAAAGAATAATAGGGTACTGCATACATTTTAAATGCTCAAAAAGTAATTGTTGGATAAAGTGTTTTTAAAAATAGATAGTTTGAGAGACTTCTCCGGAAATATTGTTTATCACGTCTTTGGAATACCTCAGATCTAGATGTTGCTACAGTCTCAACCATGACTAGAGCCACTTTGATGCTATTTCATTGTCTTCTTTTCCCCAATGAAATACAATGTTCTATAGAGAATGTCTTCAGGAGAAACCATTAATCTAACTTGTCTGTTGCCTTCACAAGCTGTACAATGCCATTCACCCTCTACTTATGGACAGAGGAGCCTGGTAGACTACAGTCCATGGGGTCACAAAGGGTTGGACATGACTGAGCGACTTCACTTTCACTTTTATCTTAGCAGCTAATTTTGCTATGGGAGTCCTTGCTTCTTAGGGGCCCTATCATTAAAAAAAAGAAGGGCATAAAAACAAATCTGAAAATCATTTGGAAATTAAATTTAAAAACATTCCACAAAAATAAGAATATTTGGAACAATATGCCTATCAAATAAGACCAGATTTAGGGAATAGAAGAAAAGTAAAAGAACTTTGAAATTTCTAAAAAGAACTATCACAAAATTTGCAAAGTAAGGCCAAGAGAGTTTCAGGAATGTCCAGCTGCAACATCTGAGAACTCATATTTGTTTTAATTTTTGAAGTACATACTCACTTATTGGTATTTAGATGTGCTTTCTCCCAGGACAAATGCTCTCAGAGAGTCAAAGACATGACATTTGATTTTTCCCCTAAGGATCTAAGGTATCTATGACTTCTGTGAGCTTTCAGTATAAGCTTTCACATTTTAATTGAAAATTTAAATCTTCTTCATTGACTACTTTTTAAAATTCTAAGTTGCCAACATTGAGTCTGGGAATTATTGATGAAATGTTATTTTATTCATTAATACACAATAATTACTCTTACTAAAATTAGTTACACACAAATTTCACATTCATTATCTATTTTAATGGATCATATTTTTGAGCTTGATTGCATGTGTTTTGGGGGAAAAAAAGGGTAGGTATATACCCTTATTTATTTCCTTACTTAAATCCCTCTCAAACTGCTTCAGTTTGAGTGATTTTTGATATGTTTGAAATTTCATTTGGGTTTACAGTCTACTGGAATAAATTCCAATTTATGCCGAAGCAATAAGAAATTATTTGAATAATTCTGAATGAGGAACTAAAATCTTAATAGTTCTCTTTCCTTTTAGTGAAATGGTCTTAGTTGTACTGAGGTTCAGTGATTGATAGAATTCATGCTATACTTGTTTTTCAGGACTGCCAAAACAAATTAGCACAAATTTGGTGACTTTGAACAAAAGAAATGAGATTGGTTGTAGAAATAAATTCCTTTAGTGAGGAACTCTGTATTGCTGCTTTTTGTTTGCTTATTTTCTGTCTTTTTGTTTGCTACCTAACAAAGTATTGCAGTTCTATTTATAATAAATTGAATTATTTGTAGATAGATATATTTTTAACATGTAAGGATGGCCAAATGGAAGATTCTTTTTCATTTCTGAATTATCTGTCAGTTTATATAACTTTCGATAGTGAAAGGATAGAATCTCAAAGATGAAGAGTATTTGGAGTTGGTTTCAATAACATTCATGATGAACATCTGGAAGTCTTAGAAGTGATTTAGGAGAAATATCAGCACATGTTTCTTGTTGGATAAATCTCAATGGAAGAGGCATACAAACATTTGAAAATAATTCACTTCTTTTTATAACAGTCTTATAAAACCTGCACACTCTTACACCGTTCACTCTTTGTTCATGTATACAGATCCTAAATTTGAATTCCTCTATCTGTAGACTCTGCAGCTACCAAATATTCTCAACAATATAATATCTCCACTTTCCATGGCTGTTAGAATGTTTCTGATTTATTGCTGTTTTATACCTACTCTACAATATTCATTACTTAGAAACTGGTTGTAAAACTCTGACAGAGATCTCTTTCTGATGCTTCCATGATATATATAAGCTTTCCTGGCTCCATAAAGAAGAAAATTCAAGGAGGTAACTAACAACTGCACTAAGCACAATAAATAAACAGAGCTCAAGTCAAATATAGACGAGATTTTGCTGTATGCAAACAGACATGGGAGAAAAACAATGAACATCTATAGTTCAGTGCCATTGGAGCATTCATTTGCTTTTCAGTTTTCAAGGAGAATACAACTGTATTTGCTTTAATTACGATGATTTTGTTTAAATTTTGATCTCAGTTTGCTGACTTCATCTATATCAATCATTTTTCTTAAAAGCCATTTGCCTTTTAAGCTGACCAGAAAATACTCAATTTTTAATGCCTACTTATAAACTCAACTGAAGAGAGGTAAGGATAATGAAAATATCTTTGTATATCCAAAGGATTACTATCTATTTTCAATAAAATGACAATGATCCAACCTGAAAGTGATCTCACTGGCTCTGAAAACTCACAATGTGATTCTAACAAAGAGAAGGTATGTAACATGAGACAACTATCTCTCCTGTCTTGCAAGCGGTCATATAAAAGGAGTGGTTGAACCATACTCTCCTAGCACTGATAGGTTTATAAAGAGAAGGCAGGATAATTAGTCTGAAGGGAATTAGGCTGGCACAAATAATAATTAGTCTGGCACGAATACTGAAAAACATTGTAAACCACCACCAAGTTACAGGTTTGTAATAGGGGAAACATGATGGTAAAATGTAAGCCAGTTGTCTACTATTAGAAGAAAAATAGCCATGAGGGCATAGACTTTGTTCAATTGCTCCTGACTATAAACCCTGTACCTAGAACAATCCTTGGCTTATGAAAGACGTGCTCAAAATATTTTGCTAAATTAACATTTAAAGGTGTTACCCATGTGAGTAATGAGACATACACATTTACTCTACAGTGAAAGCTATTGCTCTGGGCAGAAGGTAGACTATTTCTAGAAAATAGTTCAGTCTGCTATTAAAGGTCTTTTTTTTTTTTTTTTAATTGCACTTTGCTTTATTGTGTGTGTGTGTATGTGTTTACTACAATATTGTAGTGGTTTTGCCATACATCAACATGAATCCGCCACGGGTGTACATGTGTTCCCCATCCTGAACCCCCCTCCCACCTCCCTCCCCATACCATCCATCTGGTCATCCCAGTGCACCAGCCCCAAGCATCCTGTATCAGGCATCAAACCTGGATATTATACATGTTTTGATGCCATTCTCCCAAATCATCCCACCCTCTCCCTCTCCCACAGAGCCCAAAAGACTGTTCTATACATCAGTGTCTCTTTTGCTGTCTTGCATACAGGGTTATTGTTACCATCTTTCTAAATTCCATATATATGCGTTAGTATACTATATTGGTATTTTTCTTTCTGGCTTACTTCACTCTGTATAATAGGCTCCAGTTTCATCCACCTCATTAGAACTGATTCAAATGTATTCTTTTTAATGGCTGAGTAATACTCCATTGTGTATATGTACCACCGATTTCTTATCCATTCATCTGCTGATGGAAATCCAGGTTGCTTCCATGTCCTGGCTATTATAAACAGTGCTGTGATGAACATTGGGGTACACGTGTCTCTTTCAATTCTGGTTTCCTCGGTGTGTATGCCCAGTAGTGGGATTGCTGGGTCATAAGGCAGTTCTATTTCCAATTTTTTAAGGAATCTCCACACTGTTCTCCATAGTGGCTGTACTAGTTTGCATTCCCACCAACAGTGTAAGAGGGTTCCCTTTTCTCCACATCCTCTCCAGCATTTATTGCTTGTAGACTTTTGGATTGCAGCCATTCTGACTGGCGTGAAATGGTACCTCATTGTGGTTTTGATTTGCATTTCTCTGATGACTGATGTTGAGCATCTTTTCATGTGTTTGTTAGCCATCTGTATGTCTTCTTTGGAGAAATGTCTGTTTAGTTCTTTGGCCCATTTTTTGATTGGGTCGTTTATTTTTCTGGAATTGAGCTGCAGGAGTTGCTTATATATTTTTGAGATTAGTTGTTTGCCAGTTGCTTCATTTGCTATTATTTTCTCCCATTCTGAAGGCTATCTTTTCACCTTGCTTATAGTTTCCTTTGTTGTGCAGAAGCTTTTAAGTTTAATTAGGTCCCATTTGTTTATTTTTGGTTTTATTTTCAATATTCTGGGAGGTGGGTCATAGAAGATCCTGCTGTGATTTGTTAGAAAAACTAACACCCTGCTTATCTGGCCCAAACTTTCTCTGTTGGTCTGCAGTCTTCTATTTGACTCCATGCTTCAGAGAGCTAGACCAAACCTCTGTTTCAATGACCTCTGTACCTAAGCTTCCAGGAAGGTGGGTCAATGACTTTAGTCTTTAAACTGCTGAGCCTCTCTCTCCCCACACGTCCTCATGTGAGTGACACCGTCTTTAAACCCTGCATGGCAATCCCTGACACACCGCCATGATGCCCAGGGAAGACAGGGCAACCTGGAAGTCCAGCTACTTCCTTAAGATCATCCAACTTCTGGATGATTATCCAAAATGCTTCATTAAGCAGACAACATGGGCTACAAGCAGATGCAGCAGATCCACATGTCCCTCCGCGGGAAGGCTATGGTGCTGATGGGCAAGAACACGATGATGCACAAGGCAATCCGAGGGCATCTGGAAAACAACCCAGCTTTGGAGAAACTGTTGCCTTACATCTGGGGGAACGTGGACTTCGTGTTCACCAAGGAGGACCTCACTGAGATCAGGGACATACTGCTGGCCAACATGTAAACTAGATAGCCAGTGGGAATTTGCTTATGACTCAGGGAACTCAAACTGGGGCTCTGTAACAACCTAGAGGGGTGGAATGGGGAGGGAGGTGGGATGGAGGTTCAAGAGGAAGGGGATATATGTATACCAATTGCACTCATCTCACACGCTAGTAAAGTAATGCTGAAAATTCTCCAAGGCAGGCTTCAGCAATATGTGAACCGTGAACTTTCTGATGTTCAAGCTGGTTTTAGAAAAGGCAGAGGATCAAATTGCCAACATCTGCTGGATCATAGAAAAAGCAAGAGAGTTCCAGAAAAACATTTTTTCTGCTTTATTGACTATGCCAAGGCCTTTGACTACGTAAATCACAATAAACTGTGGAAAATTCTGAAAGAGATGGGAATACCAGACCACCTGATCTGCCTCTTGAGAAATTTGTATGCAGGTCAGGAAGCAACAGTTAGAACTGTACATGGAACAGCAGACTGGTTCCAAATAGGAAAAGGAGTTCGTCAAGGGTGTATATTGTCACCCTGTTTATTTAACTTATATGCAGAGTACATCATGAGAAACACTGGACTGGAAGAAACACAAGCTGGAATCAAGATTGCTGGGAGAAATATCAATAACCTCAGATATGCAGATGACATCACCCTTATGGCAGAAAGTGAAGAGGAACTCAAAAGCCTCTTGATGAAAGTGAAAGTGGAGAGTGAAAAAGTTGGCTTAAAGCTCAACATTCAGAAAACGAAGATCATGGCATCTGGTCCCATCACTTCATGGGAAATAGATGGGTAAACAGTGGAAACAGTGTCAGACTTTATTTTTCTGGGCTCCAAAATCACTACAGATGGTGACTGTAGCCATGAAATTAAAAGACACTCCTTGGAAGGAAAGTTATGACCAACCTAGATAGCACATTCAAAAGCAGAGACATTACTTTGCCAACAAAGGTTCGTCTAGTCAAGGCTATGGTTTTTCCTGTGGTCATGTATGGACGTGAGAGTTGGACTGTGAAGAAGGCTGAGCGCCAAAGAATTGGTGCTTTTGAACTGTGGTGTTGGAGAAGACTCTTGAGAGTCCCTTGGACTGCAAGGAGATCCAACCAGTCCATTCTGAAGGAGATCAGCCCTGGGATTTCTTTGGAAGGAACGATGCTAAAGCTGAAGCTCCAGTACTTTGGCCACCTCATGCGAAGAGTTGACTCCCTGGAAAAGACTCTGATGCTGGGAGGGATTGGGGGCAGGAGGAGAAGGGGATGACAGAGGATGAGATGGCTGGATGGCATCCCTAACTTGATGGACGTGAGTCTGAGTGAACTCTGGGAGTTGGTGATGGACAGGGAGGCCTGGCGTGCTGCGATTCATGGGGTCGCAAAGAGTCAGACACGACTGAGCCACTGATCTGATCTGATCTGTTCTGATGACTGATTCATGTTGATATTTGGCAGAAACCAACACAATTCTGTAAAGCAACTGTCCTTCAATTAAAAAATAAAGAAATTAAAAACACAACAGTAGGAAGGAATCTCAGACTTCACCCAGTTAATATCTTCATTGTTGACAGTGAGAAAAAATTAGAAGAAAGGCAACTTGTGCCCAGTGATTCTGGAAATAAATCATAAAACCAAAGACTAAAACCCAACTCCCTTGCTGAATCCAAGTCCCTTGCTGCTTGGTTCTAAGACCACAAAAAAGAGTGAGAATAACATTGCCAGCCTTTGAAATTATAAAGATCTCAAGACTTTCAGACTCCATCACTGAAAAAATACAACTGAAATACCCCTTGAAAATATATCCCAAATCATATTATTCCCCCTCTCACTTCCCTCACATTCATCTCTCACTTTCTCTTCTGAGAATATCTGCATTCAGGCTCTTACCTTTGTTCTTTTCCTTTTTTCTTCTTTTCTATTTTATTTTTTTCTGCAGATGATTCTAACATTCTTGCCTAAGTGATTCATGTTCTTCTAATCTAATTCCAAACACTGACCTTATAAAAATTCATCATTTTTATCAAGAGAATGAGAATGAAAATGACTTGCAAAAACGTTTCAACCAATGACTGACAGTCCTGAGACTAGAACCCAGATGTCCTGTGTTCCAGTCTAGGTTCTTCTATTATAAGGCATTGTAAGGGAAATAACAACGTCCTGATTAATTCCAAGAATCCCAAAGATGGGTAAAATTACACTATCAAATTCCATCCCCATATATGAAATTGACAATTTCCCTGTCCTCCTACAAAGGGAGAGCCTTAATACAGAAGACCAAACTGCTTCTCCATTTATAAGATAAATCCTCAAGTTTCTTTTTGTCTAACTTTTGTAGACTTCTACATTCAGTAGGTCTACCATATTTATTTCCCTTTCAGGATCAAGTTGTTTTATTTACCATCCCAAGAACAAACAAAGCTCCTTACTTTTGCCCCAACTCTCCAAGATAACTCAATTCAATTCATCCTCTGTCAGTCTCTCTCTCTCCCTTATAATGTATTGAATGTATATAAAATATCCTAAAGAGATTTATTGATATCTCAATTGTGGGCCATATGTTGTCATTTTAAAAGGTTAGCTGGATAAAAGAAAAGGACACCTGCAGATGCCCTGGTAAAATCTCTTTGAGTGGGTCAAAAATAAAACTCTAGAGGAGTTATGTGATTTTGTAAAGGATTCCAGGTACTATGGAGAAATCTGAGGAGAAGAAAGAAAATAAATGCAATTTCTTTATATGGCCAAGAAATTATAGACAATATATAATCACATTTCCATTTTACATATTGAGACTATGGTAGTTATATAAACTGTATGAGATATAATTTGGGGAATGAAGATCTGGTTTTCATTTCTTTCAAGCCCAAGCTTATATTCATTAAATCAATCGCACCTTAATTTTAAGAGTGATAGAAAGATTAAAAAATAAGATTTTTACACATAATATTTAATAATCTCTGGGCCAGGGAAAAGAAGTTGTGAAGTTTATCCATATTAGTGGGGACATTCAGGACAGGCAGTCTAAAGAAGAGTTTTTCTGAACTGATCCTCTTTGAAATAGGGACTTTATTATGAAAAAAAGCACATGCAATACTAGTATAGGAGCATTTATTCTCACTCTTAAAATAATGACCTTTAGCAATAGTGGTTATGAAAGAATCTAAAGAGTAATGCAGAGTATGAGCAAATTAATATATATTTTTAACTTCTATATACAACATGCATATATATGTATATATCTTTAAAATAATAGCTACAACAGGCTACTAGATAAACAAAACAGCCATAAACATTACAATGCCTGACAGCTGCAAAAATAAGAACTGAAAATGACAGTAGCCAATACTACTACTCAAGGCTGAAGCATGTAATTTACATCTTAGTGAAATTAAACATACTATAATAGCTTAGCTTCCAGGCAACAATACTATTAAATTTGCAGTAGCAGTTTATGACATCATCTGAAACCCCAGGATACACATTTGAAGCTGGCTATTATGGTTAGTAATCAGTATTGCTGTTCTGGTTAGTTTTTCATTTAATTCATTGCAGGCTCCTATTAAAAAAGAAGACAAATATCAGCAGTTGAGGATGCTGTTTTTTGCAAAAGCTGTTAAGCCTCAGGTTGCAGTGATGTCATATTTTAAAATCAGTAATAATAGCTTATATTTGAATAGCATTAAGAGGTCAGAATTATATTGAAAATATGATAATTTAAGCATTTTAATAGTCAATAAGCATAATTTGGGGATTTCTAACTCACCTTTTCCAAAATGTTTCTTAACAAACTGTCAATGATTGTACAACGGCAGAGTAACAATAAAACCTATGGCTGTAAGTAATGGTTTTATATTATACAGCAGCAGTCTCAACCAGATATACTGTAATCAGACCATTAGAAGTGCCGATACCTCAGGGGAGGAGTATCTATGAATTTTAAAAATGTTTCCAATTTTTGGTGCATGAATTAATTTCTTTGGAGATGGAGAATATAAGTCACTACATAATTTTTCAAAATGTCCCATTTTCCAAAAAGTTTATGAACTTTGTTAATCATAAGAGTGATTCTCAACGGTTAGGGAGAGCTTTTTAGAATCTCCTGTGGTGAGTATGAGAAAGGACCATTTAGTTAAGTTCCATCTATTTCACTAGATGATTCTAAAATCCTTGATTTTCAAGGATTTTGTGGCTTTCTTACTTAATCTCAAGTGCTGAACTGTTAAAAATTCTACACTGATTGCAAGAGGACACTTGAGGACTAGGGAGATGAAAATGACTTGGTGAAAGTTCTTTGACAGTACTCTTGAAACTATCACAACATTTTTAATCAATTAGACTTCCTGGTGCTAGTTGTAAAGAACTTGCCTGCCAAAACAGGAGACGTTAGAGATGCAGGTTCAATCCCTGGGTCAGGAAGATCCCCTGGAGGAGGGCCTGGCAACCCACTCCAGTATTCTCACCTGGAGAATCCCATGGACAGAGGAGCCTGACAGGCTACAGTACACAGGGTCACACAAGCTTGGATACAACTGAAGTGACTTAGCATACCCATGCATGCCAAAATAGAATAAAAATTAAAAAAAAAATATGTTTGACTAATGATTTCAAGATCTGGAACTTGACAACAATTTTCTAGAGATTCTTTGCCTTTATTTTGCAGCTGACTTTTTCCCCCCTCACTCAATGAATGTAGCTGCATATATAAGTGAGAAGCCTCAAAAAAAAATGGAAGTTTAAATGGAAATATTGGATCACATATTGAGTTAATCTGATCTGAAGTAGATGACTACCTTAAGTAACCAAACTGAAAGAAATCCACCTCAAGTATCTCACTGAACAATGCATAACCTTTAACATCCTTAGGAAAGTAATGAAAAAAACCTTCATTATAAGGTTTTTGGGAAACTTAATGGTTCTGCCTTTAGTGCCTCCCTCTGAGTCATGTTATATAAACTCTATATGATTATCACCAATAAGCACCAAGTGCTTAGAAATAGTAAGTTTAGAACAGGTGGCAAGGAGAAAAAAAGGTATAGAGGACGGTATAGTAATGCACTTTTAGGATCTAGAGATCTGTGAATATAATGTCTATGGAGTAAAACTTGCCACTCTAAAATATTTCCTTGGGAATATTTTGAGCTGAAAACAATCAAGGCCCAAGGACTTTCAAAGAAACATTGACCTTTCCCCTAACTGACTTAAGAATATAGATAGAGGACCTGTTTCAGTGCAGGAGCTCTCACTACAAAAGTACAAAATGAACTAGGTGTTCAGTTCAGTTCAGTCACTCAGTCATGTACGACCCTTTGTGACCCCGTGGACTGCAGCACACCAGGCTTCCCTGTCCATCACCAACTCCCAGAGCTTACTCAAACTCATGTCCATCCAGTCAGTGATGCCATCCAACCACCTCATCCTGTGTCATCCCCTTCTCCTCCTGCCTTCAATCTTTCCCAGCATCAGGATATTTTCAGATGAGTCAGTTCTCTGCATCAGGTGGCCAAAGTATTAGAGTTTAAGCTTCAGCATCAGCCCTGAATATTCAGGACTGATTTCTTTTAGAATGGACTGGTTGGATCTCCTTGAAATCCAAGGGACTCTCAAGAGTCTTCTCCAACACCACAGTTCAAAAGCATCAATTCTTCAAGTGCTCAGCTTTTTTTTATAGTCCAACTCTCACATCCATACATGATTACTGGAAAAACCATAGCTTTTACTAGATAGACCTTTGTTGGTAAAGTAATGTCTCTGCTTTTTAATATGCTGTCTATGCTGGTCATAACTTTTCTTCCAAGAAGCAAGCATCTTTTAATTTCATGGCTGCAGTCATCATCTGCAGTGATTTTGGAGCCCCCAAAATATAAACTAGGTGTGGCAGGCAGCAACTAGCAGACTCTATTAAAATTCCTTTCTAAATCCTATTGTCTCTGCAAGGTTCAGCAAACATTCGTTTAGGAAACTTTTGCTTTTCCATTTCCATGTCAATTTCCTTCCTCCCCTTTTAGGTTCCAACCCCCCAATATTTTGTATTGTCTTGAGCTAAAGGCTGTAGTTAAGGTGAGGTTAAAAAGGCAGTACTTAAGCTGAAGGAAATCAGTCCTGAATATTCATTGGAAGGACTGATGCTAAGCTGAAACTCCAATACTTTGGCCACCCGATGTGAAGAACTGACTTACTGGAAGAGATCCTGATGCTGGGAAAGGTTGAAGGCAGGAGGAGAAGGGACAACAGAGGGTAAGATGGTTGGATGTTATTACTGACTGGATAGACAAAGAGTCAGAGAAGGCGAGGGTTCCCGCCATTTTGGTGAGTTATTTAATTTTTCTGCATCTCTCCCATGTTTACATGTTATTTAACTTTTGTTTGATTTTCTGCTGTTAATCTGTCTCTCATCACTTTAATTCTTAGACCAACCAGAAGAATCTAGAAGGGTAGAAGAAAATTTCTTCCTCCCTCCTTCACATGTCCCAAAGGATGGCAGTCAGAGGTCACAAAATGTCTAGGAAAGATGAACTTATGAAAAGTGACGTGAAGAGAGTTTAAGATAAAACATCATCAACCTCCTAGCTTTGGCTAGACCATGCCTTAGCGACTTTCAAAGAGAAGACCTCAAGTGATAAATGGTCCCCTGATATTCACCCTAAATACTCAGAATTTAACAGACAGAGAATGGAAGGGATACCAGAAGAGAACTCAACAAGAAAAATTATTTTCTTGAGCTAGCTTTAAATGACATTGTAAGACTGTTCTATACATCAGTGTCTCTTTTGCTGTCTTGTACAGAGGGAGAGGGTGGGAAGATTTGGGAGAATGGCATTGAAACATGTATAATATCATATATGAAACGAGTCACCAGTCCAGGTTCGATGCACGATACTGGATGCTTGGGTCTGGTGCACTGGGACAACCCAGAGGGATGGTATGGGGAGGGAGGAGGGTGGAGGGTTCAGGATGGGGAACAAATGTATACCTGTGGCGGATTCATTTCGATATTTGGCAAAACTAATACAATATTGTAAAGTTTAAAAATAAAATAAAATTTAAAAAATAAATTAAAAAAATAAATGACATTGTAAACTATATTTTTTAAAAATAAATGCTATACATGGATATAAGGCAAGTAAATAAAAGTCATCTGCCTCTTGACTCTCAAAAGTGAAAAAGGCTAAAAGAAAGCAGTAGTTTAACCCAGAACACCAGTCTGAATAAAAGCAGACTCGATTAGCTAAATTCCTGAACTTGAAATATGAGAACATCAAGGACATGAGGCTGAGGCACATGGTCTTGACTCTAGAGACGGCTGTAAGGGAGTATATTAAAAGCCATGATTCAAACAGAAAAGGAAAATCATGTGTACTAAAACTACCTATTTCTTCCTCTAGGAATGCAACGTCTTTCATCTCTTGCATGAGGGGAAAAATAGCTTTGGACAGTTTTAGCTAAAAATGCCAATATGTACAATCACATTTTGGGGCACAATTTTTGTCATTTTAATATTTCATTTCTAGGCCAGCTTTCCTGTGCTCTTTCCCATGACCTTTTCTTTTCTTTTTTTTTTTTCCTTTCTCCCAATTCTTTTGTTTCTTTATTTGGATTAGAAAAGATGACATAAATTATAGTGCAAAGATGTTGCTGTTAGAATTTGAAAAGACTTGTTAGAATTTGAAAAGTGGTTTAATAGCACTATGACATGCTAACCCTAAATATTACAATTTCAACAGATGATAGAAAAGGAAACCATATCAGAAATGTCAATGAATAGAGTAGACTCATGGATATAACTAGATGACAGACTACAGTTTTCACGTACTTACTGACAAAACAGGGAAAACTTTTCCCTGTTTTCCTTTAGAACAAAAAGTGGAGAAATACTGGGCATGATGTTTGCAAGTCTGTCCTTGAGGGGGTCTATAATTATACTGCCCCATACTGCAGTCAGGAGTAACTCAGAAGCAACACAAAGATGAATCACTTAGCTAATTCTTTGGTATTTTCTCACAATACTCTTTTCCATGTAGAATTTATTCTTGAATAGCCATCAGTACTGAAACTTATGTTTGCAAAAGTGAGTGAGTTGATTAATAGGTATTTTATACATCTGGTATTTTCTCATAAAAGACTGGAAAACTTATTTCAATTATCATACCACCAACAAGGATGCAATCTGTTCACAAGGCCTGTTTACGAATGGCTGCTTTGGGTAATGGCTGTTTTCTTAGCACAGGAAATGAAATATAATATTATTAAACAGAGATATGCAGAATGAGGTGTCAAGTTATCCATCTTCCTGATGTTTATAGGCTTCATTTTTTAGAATGTTTATTTTATTTTATGGGACCACACGTTAAAATATCTCCTATTTGAAAGGATCTAATTTCTTTTACTCTGGTTTTAATGTCCTTGAATATTAACATTTTCAAACTTGTAAGCAATCAGCTAAGAAAACCTGTGGTAGGTACTTTATTAATTCCATTTAGATACATGTGCCATAATGAGAGAGACAATAAAAGTGAACATTTTACCTTTGCATGAGAATAAGAACTGGTCTTTGCCAGGAGGATAAATGATTTTCATTTTTAGAGACCACCTGTGACAATATGGAGGGAGTGGATAAGGACTTCTGGGGAAAAAAACATCAAACAACAAAGGGGTTGTGTGCGTGAGCACGTATGTATTTCTGGAGGGAGGGGTATGAATCATGACACTGAAATGGAAAGAATCGAACTCAGTTTTTAACAGCATTACCAAAATCATTGGACGTGTCTAGATCTATCTACTTTGGACTCAGTATGGCCCTTTAATCCTTTCACTGTCTATTAATTGCCAATTTGAGGGGTGGAAGCAAGAAAGAATGAACCATTAAATTTTCATTATTAGTATTATTTTCCCAAGAAGGCATGCTACTAAGAAGTGGATCTACTTGTAGATAAAGGAAAGCAAAAGTATTTCTTTCCTATACTAAAGGAAAGAAACCACTTCAGACAATGCAGATTGCAGAACTTTACAAAAGCTTTTTACAGAAAATATGAACTTTAGTCAACAGTGTAACATAACCATTCTGAATATATAATTGCATATTCCATTTTCAAGTAACCCTTGTAAAGACTCTGCATAGTTGTTGTTTTTTTTTTTTCTTTTTAATACATTGTAACTTCTTCATGAAAGCATGTTCTTGGTACTTAGCATACTGTCTGGCTCACAATAAATATGCAATTTTTTCTGAATTAATTAATATGTATCACCTTTCAAATATAACCATTCCTGTTTAAAGCTGCTATGCTGAACATCTCATCTACCAATTATAGTTCTGTAATTTTGTGGTTTGTCATAAGAATCCTCTCTGGTATACTTTGTCAAAAATTAATTCAACAAATATTAACTCATTACATACCATTTTTCAATCTTTGTTTAGGTAATGGAAACGCAAAAATGAAAGTATCAGAGAAGACTCTGCCTAATGGGTATTTATATTCTAGTGGAAGAAATATGTCATAAACAAGTAAATAAACAAGGTAACTACAAATTGTGATAACTCCCTCAGTTGTGTCCGACTCTTTGCGACCCCAGCCAGGATACCAGAGTGGGTAGCCTTTCCTTTCTCCAGGGGATCTTCCCAACCCAGGGACTGAACCCAGGTCTCCCACATTGTGGGCAGATTCTTTACCAGTTGAGCCACAAGGGAAGCCCTGTCACTATTAAGTAATCATTGATGAGTTAGGGAGCAATCAGGGATAAGACAGTGAAAATATTTATATGAGGTGTGAGGGACAACATCTCTGAAAAGGTGGCCTTTGAGCAGTAGAGATGGGGGATAATAACAATCCAGTGCTGCAAAGAAGGGCAGGGAGTATGTTCCTGGCAGTGGGAAGAGCAAATATAAAAGTCCTCAGGTGGCAAAGAACTTGAAACATTCAAGGAAACGATAGAAGGTCAAGGTAGCTGAACTATGGTAGAATACACAGAGTATAATGTGTTCATGTTGGAGGGTTAGGAGAGGCAGGTCAGGGCAAAGACTGAAGGAAAATTTTGAATAAAGAGTAAAGGGACACCCTAGAAGGGGTTTAGGCAGAGGGACAGAATGATCTTATTTATATTGTATAAAAATTTAATGGCTACTGGGTATAGAATGAAATATAGCAAGAAATATGGATTCAAAGAGACCACTTTGAGATACCTGGTTGAGGTAGGTGGCAGAAAAGATGAAGGAAAGTTAACAAATTTGGGATGTATTTGGAGGTAATATCAAAAGAACTCATTGGTGCAATAAATATAGGGGGTGGAATCTAACTTAATTTGTTCAACTCAGACTTTCCTCAAACTAATTGGACCATCAAAGCTTCTTTGTATCCCTAGATATCCCTATTAATAGTACACGCTCTGCAAAATTGAATTGGGAAAGTACCTACTTGCGATTCCTCTTAATCATTGATTTGATGGATTTCAAATAGCGAGGCTCAGTTGGAAGACACTCTCAGGTTAAAACTTCTGTGTTAAGACATACTATGAAAAAAAAAAAAAACAGATGTAGCTTGCATGTTTATCTGTATGCATATGTGTGTGTGTTTGTGCATATGACACACATTTCCCTCAAGGATGGCGCAGAATTACCTTCCTTCATTGACAGAGGCACTGTGATATTGAAAACATCTCTGGACCCACAGTGAGGAGGATGGAACTGTTCTTTTGCTCTTAGACGTCTCAGCCTTGAAACACATGTCTGCCTGTTCTGCACCAGGTTTCACTGGTCAACACAGACTGTTAAGAGCCTAGATTACTGTCCCTGGGCTGGGTTAGTCTAAGTCATCAGCCTTAAGAGTTAGAATGGCTTTGGTCCCCAAGATAAGAGCCACTGGCCCTGGGAATATTGCCTTTCTTCCTCTGGGTATATTGCCATTCGAAGGTCAATCCTAATATGTAATCAAATGACCCATCTGTGTCTTCTCTAAAGTGTGAATTAGTGTACACACTCATTACTCACCTCCTTCCTTTTAGAACAAATTGCTTCTGACAACAGTGAATGAAACAGCTGTGTCTGTGTGTGTCTGCATGTGTTTCTATAAAAGGAGGATTCTCGGACTACACCAGAATGTCCCCAGGCCGTGAAGGAGATTGAGCTGTGTAAACCAACCGTGCCTTATGTTCTATGGGGAAAAAGAGAAATGAGGAACAGAACACCTCAACTGAATTTATTATAGCAAATTTCTTGGGATAATAAAAGACATCAGCTCAGCCCTAAAGGGAAAGTAGGTTACAGCTCAGCTAAATGTCCTTATCTAATGTTGCTTGACCCTAGCTAACATTTCAAGCCTAAGTAAAGTCCTATCACTGGTACATTTTGGCCTGTTTAGTAATTTCATCAGGGGCGTTGATTTAAATGTCTTTTTTGAAATTGTCTGACAAACACTCACAGCAGTCATTTTCAGATCACATGCCCATAACATGATGGTCTCTCCTTTAAGGCATGTTCTCTTCCATGATGTAAGGGAATCAGATGTGTTCTTTTTAAATCCCTAATTCTATATTTCACTAACTGGATAGGAAAAAGTAAGTCATACCGATATTTTACGGCCATTGTAAAGAAAAAGAGACTCTTGCAAATTTCTGGATGTGTTGTGTTCTGTGTCTGTACAGGTAGTCCTTTTGACTGCAGCGCCCCTCCTCCATTCCCATATGCCAGAAGAGCATTTTCAGTATCTCTGCGTTTGTGAACCTCTTCATAATATTTAAGGAGAGCCGAGAACTATGCTTTAGTCACCACCGCACCTAAGACAAGCTTCTTACCTCATTCATTAAACCAGGAGTCAACATATTGTCTGCATTTTTCTCTCTCCTTCTAAACTCGTATTTTATTTTACATATTTCATATTTACTTGTACTACCTATGGCATTGCCTAACTTAAGCATTCCAAATTCAATTAAATTGAACAAATTTAAAAATAATTAATTTTACATGTGTATGATTTTTTTTCCCTCTACCAATTATTTGTCATGGCTGTTTTACAAACATCAGTTTGTAAGACTTTAATTTTTAGAAAGCTGTATATACCATATTTGGGCTTCCCAGGGGACACTAGTGCTAAAAGAACCTGTCTGTCAACGCAGGAGACATAGAAGAGTGGGCTCGATTCCTGTGTTGGGAAGATCCTCTGGAGGAGGGCATGGCAACTCACCCCAGTATTCTAACCTGGAGAACTCCATGCACAGAGGAGCCTGGCAGGCCACAGTCCATAGGGCCACAAAGAGCTGGACATGACCACAGTGACTTTGCATACACGCATATATTATATTCAGGATGTTATATCTCATGATCTGAAACTGACAAAATCGTCAAAGTAAAAGGAAAAATTGTACAGTTTTTAAGATGCAATCATATTTGCTGAATTCTTACAATGTACATATTTCTGAACCATAATTGAATACATTTGAGCATAAAATACAATATCAGGAGTGTTATTCTATCTACACATAGATAAATTTACAGTTAGTTTGCAACTTCAGATTTTAGAGTTTCATTGTTACCTTTAAATATTGTGAACTGTAATTAGAATGAAGAATAGCATTAAATAATACTAAGAATTAGGTTTTGGAAATAAAAAAAATTGTGTTGATTCAGACTCATCAGAAATATGACATTTCTTATTTTTACATGTGGTTGTATATATGGTTATACAAAAGGATCTCATGAATGAATATTAAACAACAGTGTTACTTTATTTATTGTACACAGCTATCTGCAACTGTCCCCAAATAAAACTATACCTATAATAAACCATGAAAAATGATGGGTGGTAATGAAAGTTTCCCATCTGGAAAAGACCCTGGTCCAGATGGATTTGCTAATTAATTTTATAAGATGTTTAACCAACCTTTGAAGAATATCTCAGACATGTTTGATTACTTTAAATTACCAACATTTTTGGAACTACTGCTGTGGGTTCTCAAACTAATCTTTATAAACTGCCAAGAAACGCTAAAATCCAGAATGCATTTCTTAAGAACATACTTCTTTCACAAAAATGCTGAAAAAAAAAAAAATTCAGCCCAGTGATACAATGTTTTCTCTTTGAAAGGATACTTTTTTAGGTCAAAAGATAGGCAGAATATCTTAGTATGGGTTAAATAATTTATTCACAGAACATGATATCTTATTTGAAATTAACCAATACACTATTTTTATAAAGGCTTCCCAGGTGGCCTGGTGGTAAAGACTCCACCTGCCATTGCAGGAGACATGGGTTTGTACCCTGGGTCGGAAGATTCCCTAGAAAAGGAAACAGGAACCCACTCTAGTATTCTTGCCTGGGAACTCCCATGGACAGGAGGCTGGCAGGCTACAGGACATGGATGGGGTCACAAAGAGTCAGACATGACTTACCAACTAAACAACAACAATCTACTATACGATGCTGCTGCTGCTGCTGCTAAGTCGCTTCAGTCGTGTCAGACTCTGTGCGACCCCATAGACGGCAGCCCACCAGGCTCCCCCATCCCAGGGATTCTCCAGGCAAGAACACTGGAGTGAGTTGCCATTTCCTTCTCCAATGCATGAAAGTGAAAAGTGAAAGTGAAGTTGCTCAGTCATGTCCCACTCTCAGCGACCCCATGGACTGCAGCCCACCAGATGCCTCCTTCCACGGGATTTTTCAGGCAAGTACTAGAGTGGGTTGCCGTTGCCCTCTCTGATATCATATTCTAAATTATTTATCCAATCAGTTTACTCTTATGCCTAAAATCTTGCAGTTAGGTATTTATCTCTTCAAATAAGGCTTTGGCTTCTTTCAGTTCAGTTCAGTCACTTAGTCATGTCTGACTCTTTGCGACACCATGGACGGCAGCACACCAGGGCTTCCTGTCCATCACCAACTCCCTGAGTTCACTCAAACTCATGTCCATTGAGTCGATGATGCCATCCAACCATCTCATCCTCTGTCGTCCCCTTCTCCTCTTGCTTTCAATCTTTTCCAGCATCAGGGTCTTTTCAGATGAGTCAGTTCTTCACATCAGGTGGCCAAAGGATTGGAGTTTCAGCTTCAGCATCAGTCCTTCCAATGAATATTCAGGACTGATTTCCTTTAGGATGGACTGGTTGGATCTCCTTGCAGTGCAAGGGACTCTCAAGAGTCTTCTCCAATACCACAGTTCAAAAGCATCAATTCTTTGGCACTCAACCTTCTTTATAGTCCAACTCTCACATCCATACATGACTACTGGAAAAACCATAGCTTTGACTAAACAGATCTTTGTTGGCAAAGTAATGTCTCTGCTTTTTAATATGCTGTCTGCTGAGTCACTTCAGTCGGGTCCGACTCTGTGCGACCCCATAGACGGCAGCCCACCAGGCTTCCCCATCCCTGGGATTCTCCAGGCAAGAACACTGGAGTGGGTTGCCATTTCCTTCTCCAATGCATGAAAGTGAAAAGTGAAAGTGAAGTTGCTCAGTCGTGTCCGACTCTTAGCGACCCCATGGACTGCAGCAAACCAGGCTCCTCCATCCATGGGATTTTCCAGGCAAGAGTACTGGAGTGGGGTGCCATTGCCTTCTCCGAATATGCTGTCTAGGTTGGTCATAACTTTTCTTCCAAGGAATAAGCATCTCTTAATTTCATGGCTGCAGTCATATCTGCAGTGATTTAAGAGCCCCCCAAAATAAAGTCTGTCACTGTTTCCCCATCTATTTGTTATGAAGTGATGGCACCAGATGCCATGATCTTAGTTTTCTGAGTGTTGAGCTTTAAGCCAATTTTTTCACTCTCTTCTTTCACTGTCATCAAAAGGCTCTTTAGTTCTTCTCTTTCTGCCATAAATGTAATGTCATCTGCATATCTGAGGTCATTGATATATCTTCAAGGTTACAGATATTGGCTTCTTTAGAACTTTGTTTTTGTTATTATCATGTCTATAAAATAGAATAGTGTGCTAATTAGAGATACGTAGCTGATTGTGCTCTTAAATATGGTGGGGAATTTACTATAATGCCTGTTCAAATTTCATGGTATCGTGAAACATAGAATAACCCTAGAATGACAGCAGCATAATAATATATTATTTGCAAAATCCCCTCAGCAATTCACTTTCTAAAAAATTAACACTCAAAGGATATTGCATCAAACCAAGGAAATGCCTGTTTTAATGTAGGATGATGGGTTTGGGAAGTTGAGGGCATGGATAAGCAGAATTTTGCCAGGGATAGAAAGGTAGTATTTGAGCAGATAAATAGCAGCATGAGTTAAGTTGGCTGGATGGAGGAAGCCTATGTTAATATAAGAACTTTTAAGTGTCCTGAAATGCCCACACATTTTTAATCATACCGGGCTTCTCTGACTTTCCATTTTCTCATTTATAATATGGACATTATAATATTTACCTTAAAGTACTATTAAATGAATTAAATAATTTCCTGGAATGTGGAAGGTGTATTTAATGTTATTTTTCTCTGTCACTATTAGATATCTTAGACACACACACACACACACACACACCACACACACACACAATATATATTTTGATTAGAGCAGAGAAGGGTTTTTGCAAAACAGGTTGTTATAGCTCTTTGCCCTCTTCATTATTTATATGCCCCAAAACACTCCAGTTTGTACTTGAACGACAACAAGGCAGGACAAATATTTACTCATTTATAAAGTCAAGGGGATAGATCATAGCATATAGTTACCTAAAACGTTAATGTTTAATGCAAATTTTACCTTTTGACCATATCTGGCAGGCATGATCATAAAGACAGCAATAAGTTCCATTTTCAATAATAGGCCAGTATTAAGTTCACTTAATAATGTATATGATTAATCATATGTGTATATGATTAAACACACACACATGTATATCTAGCAGTAGCTATTTATACTGAATAAAGGATTTTATCTGCTAATATACCATAGAAGATAAAGCCAGTTACACATCCTTCTTTTCTCTTTATCAAGAATTAGGAAACACACAAAAACAATTTAAAAGCCATAACATGCTCATAAACTTAATTTGAACATTATTTTTGTTGTTTTTCTTTTGTAAGAATCAGTACTTCTATTGAAGATAACATTACAAATAATAAAGTTTCGCTAAATGATAAATGGAAGGACAACTGATTTTTTTTTTCTTAAAAAAGATAGATATTTTAAAGATGCAGTAACTACCATTTTATATAAAAGTGAAAAAACCTCCAGCTTTCCATTTGTCCTCTTCCTACTACTCTCTAACTATAAAGTAGTCAGCTTTAACAGCGTAGTCTATTACTCTCCAGATAGTTTTTTTTTTTAACTATGTAGTTTAATATATGTTAATATATTACTTTTTTCTTTCCAAAATCTGGTCAAAGTATACATTCAGAGTAAGAGACAATTCATATGCTTTTTTGTTGTTGCTGTTGCTCCACTTTTAAATAATACACAAAATATATAGATTTGCCCTTTTTTTTGAAACAGTTGCCTATTTTTACATTATGGGAATGCTCAAGGATTTAATTGGATCATTCTATACTGGTTCTGCTGGGGTGTATCCAGTATGTCACCATTACAAATAATGCTTTACATGGCAGGAAATTTTTAGGAAGGGGGTTACTATTAGGAGCTGAGTGAATAGAGAAACTATATCCTCACTTAGAGTCTGAGGAGACTTGCACAGAGAAACATTCTCATGAGACATATGATGGTTAATTAATTCAGTAGAAATGAGACTGGGCCTGAAGTTCAGAAATCAGGTTGTGGGGTCATGTACCAAGAGAGGGTGACTGCAGAATGAGTGATCCCAGGACCTCAAAAATTACTTTATGACACTGACTGAATTATATATATGAGAGGGAAAGCAATAAATATAAACTGGAAGGGATAAAAATGATAATTCAAAAAACAACAATAAAAGTCCTGGAATCTATAAGTGACTATACACAGTAGCAGGACACACTGTTTATGTAAAAGAGGTTACTTCTTGCACTTTTGTATATATCATCAGTGCATATATACAACGAATAAGTAGAATTTGAAATTGAAAACAATATTTCATATTCATGAATAGGAAGACTCAATATTGTCTAGATGTCAATTGATCTAGAAAACTGATCTGAAGATCTTCCAACTTGATCTACAGACTCAGTAAAATACTAATCAAAATCCCAGCAAGTTACTTTGTGGGTACTGACAAATTAATTGTAAAGTTTTATGGTTCTTGCAAAAGAACCAGAATAATCAACACAATATTTAACAAGAGCAACAATGATGGAGGGCTGCCCTGTCTAACTTAAAGACTTACTATAAAGCTACACCAATCAAAACAGTCTGGCATTGGTAAAGCAATAGAGAAATAGATCAAGAGAATGGAATCGAAAAAATAAAATACACACATTGATACAGTCAACTAATCTTTGACAAAGGAACAAATGCAGTACAGTGAAGCAAAGATATACTATTCAACAAATGGTGCTAGAGCAACTGAATATCCATATGCAAAAAATGAATCTTAGACACAGTCTTCACACTCTTCAAATATTCACTCAAAAAGGATCATAGACGGTAACATAAAACACAAAACTATTAAAGTCTCACAGGATAACATAGGAGAATACCTAAGTGATGTTGGGTATGACATTGACTTTTAGATATAACACCAAAGGTGGGATCCAAGAAAGAAACACTTGATAAGCTATATTTCATTAAAGTTAAAAATGTCTGCTTTAGGAAAGGCAATGTCAAGAGAATAAGAGAGAAGCCACAGAGTGAGAGACATATTTGCAAAAGACATATCTGATAAAAAGCTATTATCCAGAATATGCAAAGAACTCTTAAAACTCAACAATAAGAAAACAACTTGAATTTAAATGATGAGCCAATGGTATTTGAGAAAGATGGTGGGGTAGGAAGTATCATGAATGTATCTCCCCACCTAAGCAACAACTGCACTGGCAGAATTTGTTAAATGTAATTATTCTGGAACATTAGAGTTCATTAAAAACTTGCACCTTCTAAGGAAAGACTTGGTTGATAAACTGGTTAATTTTGGTCAATTTCAGCTCAGTGCAGTAGAAGCTATTCTCTCCCTACTCCTAGTCACATGGTAGGAAGATATGCACATATTTCTGGAACACCTAGTACATAACTTGCAGGAGCCAGGTAGGCTAAAAGAGACCCTGTATTCTGAACATCGGGGATCGGTGTTCTGATTTTAATTCGTGCTTCTCGTTTTGGACGTACAAAGAGATGGGCAACCACTGTCATATCTTTTTGCATTGTTGCAACTCCTCCTCCTCTGACTGAATTGACTTCCTGGGGATTAAAGAACCCGCACCCCCTTTTATCCACTTAATTTTATTTTTCTCCTTTTGGGAAACCATATATTAAAAACTATGACATTCAAAAACAATTTCACACACAGGGGAAATTAGAAGGTGACCATGCATGTCCAGGAAAAGGCTCAGAAGAAACCTGAAGTAAATTTACGTCTACATCTCTGGCTAATCCTTAGCACAGAGAGAGAACTATCAAAAATAAAAACAATAAACAAAATAACAACAAAAGAGCAAAATGGGAAGACTGTTTCATAGCTATTTGAAACAGTCTGGAGAAAAACAAAGATATTAATAAAGGTACATATATGGGCAATTATAAATGCTAGTATTGTTCTAAAAATGCTTTGCAACTGTACTTTTTATTTCCTACATGATTTAAGATATTAGTAGATTTAAAGAAAAAAGTCACTAGTCTAAAAACTGATATTACTATAAATTTGGTTTGTAAGTACAAATTGTGCTTTCCACAGAATTAAGATAATAGTTATTAAAAAGAATTATTTGCTTAAGTGTTTAAGGATACACAATATATAAAAGATGCAATTATGTGGTATCAACAGACAAAAAGGGTGGGTATGGAGCTATAGAGGGTCAGAGTCTGTATATGTTATTTAAATTAGCTAGTGTTCTTGCCTGGAGAATCCCAGGGACGGGGGAGCCTGGTGGGCTGCTGTCTATGGGGTCGCACAGAGTCGGACACAACTGAAGCGACTTAGCAGCAGCAGCAGCAGCACAACTTGGGAAATTAGAGTGTTATAACTCTAAAATGTTAAACTTAATCCTGGAGGAAACCATAAAAATAACTACAGATTACACACAAAAAATGAGAAAGGAATTTAAACATTTCACTACAAAAAAAAAAAAAAATTGAAGCAAAAGGCGAAGAAGAAAAGGAAAGATATACCCATTTGAGTGCAGAGTTCCAAAGAATAGCAAAGAGAGATAAAAAAGCCTTCCTAAGTGAACAATGTAAAGAAATAGAGGAAAACAATAAAATGGGAAAGACCAGAGATCTCTTCAAGAAAATTAGAGATGCCAAGGGAACAGTTCATGCAAATATGGGCACAACAGAGGACAGAAATGGTATGGACCTAACAGAAACAGAACATATTAAGCAGAGGTGACAAGAATACACAGAACTATATAAAAAAGATCTTAATGACCCAGATAACCACAATGGTATGATCACTCACCTAGAGCCAGACATCCTGGAGTCCAAAGTCAAGTGGGCCTTAGGAAGCATCACTACGAACACAGCTAGAGGAGGTAACAGAATTCTAGCTGAGCTATTTCACGTCTTAAAAGATGATGCTGTTAAAGTGCTGCACTCAATATGACAGCAAATTTGGAAAATTCAGCAGTGGCCATGGGACTGGAAAAGGTAAATTTTCATTCCAATCCCAAAGAAAGGCAATGCCAAGGAATGTTCAAACCACCTTACCTGCCTCCTGAGAAAGCTGTATGCAGGTCAAAAGGCAACAGTTAGAATAGGAATTGGAACAATGGACTGGTTCCAAATTGGGAAAGGACTATATCAAGGCTGTATATTGTCACCCTGCAGATGGTGACTGCAGCCACAAAATTAAAAGACGCTTGCTCCTTGGAAGAAAAGCTATGATAAAGCTAGACAGCATATTAAAATGCAGAGACATTACTTTGCTGACAAGTGGAAGTGAAGTTGCTCAGTCATGTCCAACTCTTTGTGACCCCGTGGACTGTAGCCCAAAAGGCTCCTCTGTCCATGGGATTCTCCAGGCAAGAATACTGGAGTGGGTTGCCATTTCCTTCTCCATGGGGTCTTCCCAACCCAGGGATCGAACCCGGGTCTCCTGCATTGCAGGCAGATGCTTTACCCTCTGAGCCACCAAAGGTCCGTCTAATCAAAGCTATTGTTTTTCCAGTAGTCATGTATGGATGTGAGAAATGGACCATAAGGAAGGCTGAACACTGAAGAATTGATGCTTTTGAACTCTGGTGTTGGAGAAGACTACTGAGAGTCCCTTGGACTTCAAGGAGATCAAGCCAGTCACTCCTAAAGGATATCAGTCCTGAATAGTCAGTGGAAGGACTGATGCTGAAGCTGAAGTTGCAATACTTTGGCTACCTGACGGCGAAGAGCTGACTCACTAGAAAAGACCCTGATGCTGGGTAAGATTGAGGGCAGGAGTAGAAGGGGATGACAGAGGACAAGATGGTTGGATGGCATCACTGACTCAATGGACATGAGTTTGAGCAAACTTCCAGAGATGGTGAAGGACAAGGAAGCCTGGCATACTGCAGTCCATGGCATCACAAATAGTCAGGCATGACTGAGCAACTGAACAAGAACAACAAAAATCAACTAGACACAGAACAAGATAGTAATGCAGGAAGTGATGGACAAGTTAGCTATAAGGCATAGGAAGAACAAGTAACTAAATAACAAAGTAAATTCCCACTTATCAGCAATTACTTTAAATGTAAATGGGTTAAACTCTCTAATCACAGGAAAGGGATTAGAAGAATGAATGAAAAAAGCATGAACCTATTTACAATATCTTCATTTTATATTCAAAGATAGAAACAAATCAAAAGTGAAAAGGTGGAAACAGATATTCCAAGAAAATATTAATTAAAAGAGGGAAGGCGTGGTTATACTAGTCTCAGACAAAACAGACTTTAAAACAGATAGGTTTACAAGAGACAAAGAAGGACATTATTTATTAATAGTTCAACACAGCAAAAATACATAATAATTATAAACATTTATGCCCCTAATGGTAGACTATCAGAATACATGAAGAAAAATTTGACAAAATTGAATCAAGAAATAGTTATATAATACTTAGAGACTTCAATAACCCACTCACAATAGTGGATAGAACAGCCAGACAGAAGATAAGTATGGAAATAAAGAATTTAACATAATAAATCAACTAGATATAATAGACATACATAGAGTGGCCTACGCAACATAACGATACATATATTCTTCTCAAGTGAACATGGGGCAGTTTCCATGATAAACTGTATGTAGGGCTACATAAAAGACTTCAAATCAAAAACTTAACTTTACACATTAAGGAAGGAAAAAAAAAAGGAACAAATTAAACCTAAAACTAGCAGAACTAAGGAGAAAATAAAAATTAGAGCAAAGATAAGTGGACTTGAGAATAGAAAAAAAAAAAGAAAGCTAGAAAAGAAAATCAATGAAACTAAGAGGTGGTTCTTCAAAAAGAACAACTAATTTGACAAACCTTTAGCTAGGTAAACTCGAAAGAAAAAAAAAGATAAGACTCAAATTACTAAAAACAAAAATGAAAGTGTAACACTGTTACTGATTCTACAGTAATAGAAAGTATTATAGTTCTGTGGGCAGTTGTATGTCAACAAATTGGATAGCATGGATAAAATAGGCAAATTTCTAGAAACACAAAATCTGCAAAGACTTGAAGAAACAGAAAATCTAAAGAGATCTATAAGCAGCAAGGAGATTGAATCAGTAATTCAAAATGGCCCAGCAAAGGAAAGTTCTGAACCTAGTGGATTCATTGGTAAATCCTAGCAAGCATATAAAGAAGAACTGAAAACAATTCCCAAGCTTTTCCAAGCTTGAAGACAAGGGGATATTTCCTAGTGCATCATATGAGGCCAGCATTTCCCTGAAACCAAAGGCAGACAAAGACATTGCAAAGAAAGAAAACTACAGACTAGTAAAGCCAAATTCAGCAGCTTTCTAATTCAATTAGAAAGATTATATACCTTGACCAAGTGAGATTTATTTCTGGAATACAAGGATGGTTTGATGTATAAAACTTGATCAACATAGTACATCAAAGTAAAGGAGGGGAAAAAAAGGGAAAAAAATGACTGCCTCAATTGATGCAGAAAAAATTTAATATCTTATGATAAAATAAAAACAAAAAAATGATAAATAGAAGGAAACTCGTTCAATATAACACAAGCTATATATGAAAAACTCATGGTAAACATCATACCCAGTGGTGAAAATTTGAAGACTTTTCCTTTAAGAGGAAAAAGCAAGGATAACACTTGTATTCATCAGAGTACTCGAAGTACTAGTTAGATAAATTAGGCAAGAAAAAAGAAAGAAAAGTGACCCAAATTGAAAAGGAAAAAAGTAAAAATATCTGTGCAGATATAATCTTAAATGTAGAAATATAAGACAATGAAAACTATACAACATTACTGAAGAAAATTAAGGAGACATAAATAGAAGCATCCCACATTTGTAGACTGGAAGACGATATTGTTAAAATGTCAATACTACCCCAAAGGGTCTACAGACTCAGTACAACTGCTATTAGAATTTCAATGGCATTTCTTTAGCAATAGGAAATTACATCCAAAAATTCATATGAATGCTTGAGGGATCCTGAAGAGCCAACATAATCCTGTAAATAAGGGCAAAATTGGAGGAATAACACTTTCTGATGTCAAAATTTACTATAAAGGTACAATAACAAAAATAGTGTGGTACAGACACACAAACCACTGAAACAGAACAGAGTGACCAGAAATAAACCCTCACACATATAGTCAGATGATTTTAAACAAGGGTGCCGGGACCATTCAATAGGATATAGATATATGGTGTCCCAAAACCTGGATATTCACATGGCATGTAAAAGAAATGAAGATGGGCACTTGCCAAACACCACGTACAAAAATTAATAGGGACCAAAATCTTCAATGTAAGACATTAAACAATAAATATTTAGAAGAAAACTTAGGACAAAAGCTCCAAAACATTGAATTTGGCAATGACTTCTTGCATGTGACATGAAAGGCATAGGTAACACAAGACAAATACACAAATTGAATTGCATGAAATGTAGAGCATTTAGTTCACTAGCATATACTATCAACAGAATGAAAAGACAACCCACAGAATAGGAGAAATCATGTATCTGTTAAGGAATTAATATCTGGAATATACAGAAAGCTAAAACTCAATAACAAAAGAAATCTAACAATTCAATTCAAAAACATGGGCCAAGAATTTAAACAGATACTTTTCCAAAAAAAAAGATATACAAATGTCCAATAAGCACAAGAAAAGATGCTCAGCTTCATGAGTCATGAAGAAATGTAAGTCAAAACTATAGAAATTTCAATTGTAGAATGGCTGTGGTAAACAGTATAGAGTTTCCTCAAAGAATTGAAAATTAAATTTCCACATGATCCAGCAACTCCTCTTCTTAATGTATATCCACATGAACTGAAAGTAGGATCTCACTGTAATATAATATCACATGATATGATATGATATTCTAGGAGTTTCAATTTTCAGTATATAATAGTCAATTTGTCTTTTAACCAAAAAGAATATCTGTCACACTGCCTTTTAACTAGATTCTAAAATTACTATTTTAAAATTATTGTACTTTTTGCTTGTGAAAACTGATGGTGCATATAATAATACTGAACTTAAAAAAAAAGAACGGGGGATCTAAAAGAGATAGTTGTATACCTGTTTCCATAGCAGCATTATTCATAATTTAAAATGTGGAAGCACTCACATGTCCACTGTTAGATGAATGAATAAATAAAACATGGCATATATATAAATACAAATACACACACACACACATATATATGTATCTGCATACAATGGAATATTATTCAGTCTTATAAAGGAAGGAGATTCTGCAATATGCTGCAACATAGATAAACCTTGAATAGACTACACTAAGTGAAATAAACTAGTCACAAAAAGACAAATACTATGTGATTCCATTTCTACTAGGTACTCAGAGTAATCAAAATCATAGAGACAGAAATTTAAATGGTGGGTACCAGGGAATGGGATGAAGTGGAATGGGAAGTGATCATTTACTGAGTATAGAATTTCAGTTTTATAAGATGAGCTATGGAGATGGGTGGTGGTGATTTTTGCACATTATACATATATTTAATATCACTAAACTGGACAATTAATACTGTGAAAAGATTAATTTCATGTTATGTATATTTTACCATAATAAAAATAATTGGGGAAAAGATGAGCCAAAGATCTGAATACACACCTCACCAGAGAAGACATGTAGATGGCAAATAAATACATTAAAATATGCTCTACAACACATATCACCAGGAAATATGGATTGAAAAGATGAGATACTACTGCACACCAGTCAGAATGGGCAAAATCTGGATTACTGATGATACCAAATGCTGGAGAGAATTTGTACCAATAGGAACTCTCACTCATTGCTGGGAGTAAAGCAAAATGGGACAACTATGTGGGATGACTCTTAAGGAGCTTCTTACAACATTACATATAATCTTATGATCCAGTGATCATGTTCCTTTTTATTTACCCAGAGGAGTTATAAACGAATGTCTAAACAAAAACCTGCTCATGGGTGTTTATAGCTGCATTATATATAACTGCCCAAACTTGGAAACAAACAAGATGCCTCTCAGTAGGTGAATGGGTGAACAAATATCCAGACAATGGAATACTATTCAGTGTTAAAAAGAAATGAGTTATCAGGCCATGAAAAGTCATGGAGGAAACTGGAATGCATATTACTAAGTGAAAAAAGTCAACTCTGAAAAGGCTACATATTGTATTAAATGGAAGCAGTGATATATTTTATTTTCTTGGAGCTCCAAAATCACTGTGGACGGTGATTGCAGCTATGAAATTAAAAGATACATGCTCCTTGGAAGAAAAGCTACAACAAACCTGCTGCTGCTACTGCTGCTAAGTCGCTTCAGTCGTGTCCGACTCTGTGCGACCCCATAGACAGCAGCCCACCAGGCTCTTCTGTCCCTGGGATTCTCCAGGCGAGAATACTGGAGTGGGTTGCCATTTCCTTCTCCAATGCATGAAAGTGAAAAGTGAAAGTGAAGTCGATCAGTTGTGCCCGACTCTTAGCGACCCCATGGACTGCAGCCTACCAGGCTCCTCCATCCATGGGATTTTCCAGGTAAGAGTACTGGAGTGGGGTGCCATCGCCTTCTCCGATGATAAACCTAGACAGCATATTAAAAAGCAGAGACATCACTTTGCCAACAAAGTTTCCTATAGTCAAAGCTATGGTTTTTCCAGTAGTCATGTACGTATATGACAGTTGGACCATAAAGAAGGCAGAGAACCAAAGAACTGTTGCTTTCAAATCATGGTGCTGGAGAAGACTCTTCTCTTGGACTGCAAAAAGATCAAACCAGTCAATACTAAAAGAAATCAACCCTAAAATATTCATTGGAAGAAATGAAGCTGAAGCTGAAACTCCAATACTTTGGCCACCTGATGTGAAGAGCCAACTCATTCGAAAAGACCCTAATGCTGGGAAAGATTGCAGGCAAAAGCAGAATGGGGTGGCAGAGGATGAGATGGTTAGATAGTATCACTGACTCCATGGACATAAACTTGAGCAAACTCCAGGAAATGGTGGAAGACAGAGGAACCTGGCGTACTACAGTCCATGGGGTCACAAAGTGTTAGACACGACTTAGCGACTGAACAGCAACAACAAACTAAATGACATTATAAGAGGAAAAACTATAGTGACAGAAATCAGTGTTTGCTGGGGATGAGGGGTTAGAATGATGAATAAGCAGAGCACAGACTTTTAGAACATTGAATCTCTCTATATGATAGTATAATGATGCCATTCGTCTTTTGTCTAAAGCCATAGAATGTACAATATCAAGAGTAAGAACTGTGACATGAACTATGGACTTTGACTGGCAATGACGTGTCAATGTGAGATGAGTGCAATTGTGCAGTAGTTTGAGCATTCTTTGGCATTGCCTTTCTTTGGGATTGGAAGGAAAAAAGACCATTTCCAGTACTGTGGCCACTGCTGAGTTTTCCAAATTTGCTGGCATATTGGGTGCAGCACTTTCACAGCATCATCTTTCAGGATTTGGAATAGCTCAACTGGAATTCCATCACCTCCACTAGCTTTGTTCGTAGTGATGCTTTGTAAGGCCCACTTGACTTCACATTCCAGGATGTCTGGCTCTAGGTCAGTAATCACACCATCGTGATTATCTGGGTCATGAAGATCTTTTTTGTACAGTTCTTCTGTGTATTCCTGCCACCTCTTAATATCTTCTGCTTCTGTTAGGTCCATACCATTTCTGTCCTTTATCGAGCCCATCTTTGCATGAAATGTTCCCTTGGTATCTCTAATTTTCTTGAAGAGATCTCTAGTCTTTCCCATTCTGTTGTTTTCCTCTATTTCTTTGCATTGATGGCTGAGGAAGGCTTTCTTATCTCTTCTTGCTATTCTTTGGAACTCTGCATTCAGATGCTTATATCTTTCCTTTTCTCCTTTGTTTTTCGCTTCTTTTCTTTTCACAGGTATTTGTAAGGCCTCCCCAAACAGCCATTTTGCTTTTTGCATTTCTTTTCCATGGGGATGGTCTTGACCCCTGTCTCCTGTACAATGTCCAGTACTTTGGCCACCTCATGCGAAGAGTAGACTCACTGGAAAAGACTCTGATGCTGGGAGGGATTGGGGGCAGGAGGAAAAGGGGATGACAGAGGATGAGATGGCAGGATGGCATCACTGACTCGATGGACGTGAGTTTGAGTGAACTCCAGGAGATGGTGATGGACAGGGAGGCCTGGCGTGCTGCGATTCATGGAGTCGCAAAGAGTCAGACACGACTGAGTGACTGAACTGAACTGAACTGCTGTGTCAGTGTAGGGTCATCAATGGTAACAAATGTATCTACCACTCTGGTAAGTTCAGTATTCCTGTGGAACTGAAACTGCTCTAAAACATGAAGTCCATAAATTTGTTTTTTAATAATGCAAAATGAGAATTAAAAATTCAAAAATTATTCTATTGAAATTAAATCTTACAGATTTGAAAGCGTTCAGACCATTTGTGTTGTCCTGTTTCTATTTGACTACTTCAATTTGTGTAATTTCTGTTCTACATTTGATTCTGATTATATAAAGAAATTCCAGAGTTTGTTCTCCTGAATACATGGTATTGATTGCATGAAGTTATATGGTTTATCTCTTCAAATGTAATTCAGCAGTTTGATTAAACTAATTTACCGTTTAGCAATTTAAAGAGATAGTGAACATAGCTAATTAATTCTTTTCCTTCAGAAGTAGCTGAAGACTAAATATGAATGCTGAATTTTGCAACCTAGATACAGTCAGTGATTGTGTTTAAAGCTCAAATAAACTAATAGTAAGGGGGTCCCCCCATTTCTTTTAGAAACACATTCTAATTATTTATCATTTTAGCAGAGGCAAGTATGTGCACTTTTCAACATTGTTGTCTATCCCATTCCAAAATTAGGTATAAAGAAGCATTCTTTCACATGGGACAGTATCTACTGTCTTCTGACTCTTTCTTGAGGTTAGAAAGAATGGAGTGAAGGTATTTGGTCTTTCACTAAACTTGGTGTGATTTCCAACAAAACTTTTGTCATGGCAGAATACATAGGAAAGCTATTCCTTCTTTGCTTCATTTCCCATTTATAATTAGACCTCTGGGCAGTGAAATAAAACAGGATGGTTTGATCTATGATTTCAATGTGGAGATAAGGTACAAAACTTCACTTTCTGCTAAGGTTAATTCTACTTCCAAGGCCCTGATAATTCAGTTGTACAATTCATCTTCTATTGTGAGCACTGTGTTGGATAACCCACATTCAGAATTAATTACCATAAATCAGAAGTATATTCATTGTATTGCTGTAAGATATTTCATTTCCCAGGAGGAAATGTCCCAACTACAAATGAACCCTTTACAGGTTCAATTATGTCTTCTCATTTCTTTTCTCTCTCGGGCTCAGCATAACCTCTGTAATTTAGTTTCATACTTTCTTTCATACAGAAAGTATCCAACTGCTAGAAAGTAATCCGAATTATTACCAATGATAGGACAAATAGAAAAAGAATTGTTCCTCAAAACTATCTGCTTAGTTATAAGTCTGCAACTGCCTTTTCCTTATGACTATTTGGTTCAATTAAGTGAACATCATTTGAAATTTGTTACTGAACAAAGAAAAAATTTAAACCAAGGCTAGGGAAAAAAAAGCGTTTCTCTTTACCATAAAATGAATCTTGCCTCTGCCTATACATACGTCTCTCTAATTGTACTGCATTAATCAGTGAATATGTTGGAAGTATATTGACCCTGTGTGATAAATAGCTCATATTGAAGAATTCTGAGTACCTCATGATTATTTGTTCAGTATATTTACATAGAGGGAAACTGATAAGCAAGCAATAATTATAATTTCCTTCACTATATTCAATCCTTCTTTAGTTTTTTGACTTTTCATAAACAAATAAGCTTTGTATCTGGAAAAATAACCGTGATGCAGTATTACTGGCATGCCCTACCAGGTTCTTTGGTATTTTGAAATGAATGTAACATTTCCAAAGAAATTAACCTAAACATTGCTGACGTTCTTGGTTTTGCAAATAATGCTCAGGATTAGTCATAGGAACATAGTATTCAATACAAGTAAACCTACAATAATCCTCTTCTCGGGGTTCCATCCTAACTTTCTTTGTGTGCTACACTTGTCCTATAGATACAGCTTCGTCACAGTAACCATAATTGAAGTAATATAGTTTGCTGGTTCCAGCCCTTCCATGATCTTTATTTCACAGCATCTTTAAACTTTTTGATTCTAACATGATTCTAGCATCATAAATATGTTCCTGCCCTTGTTACAGGTTTAATTTTTACTTTCCTCCCTCTTAATGCCCTCGGTTGTTTTGTAGTCAGATATCTCCAGAACTAGTCACCCTGACAAGGTAAATGAAACCATGTTAACAGTATCCAAATTTGTTCGCCCCCTGCTCCCACCAATGAAGAAAAGTCACATATCCATCTCTCCAACATTTCCTTCAACCATTTCTCCATCAGGCCACATACAACTTTTTGAAGATAAAAATCTTGAAGTGACACTTTAGTCATTCCTCATGAATGTAGTTTCTTAAAATTTAATTTAAAGGTTGTATTGAAAATGTGGACAGCCCTACAGAGAAAAGTACCCTGGTGTAATAAGAAGCTCACAGATTCTAATGGTGGGATCTTGGCTCTGATACTATCTAGTTATATGACCACAACCTTAATCTTTCTGAGCCTAGGTTTCATTTTCTACTAATATGGACAACAGCACTTTTGTCAAAGTGCTTTGGGAAAACATGAAAAATAGTACATGTTGCAGAACAGAAGCTCAACAAGCATCAATTTTTTAACCTGCTCTTTGTTACAACAATTATTTGACAATATCAAGCTACAATGGAATAAAGCCTATTAAATCAGATAGCTATCATCCTTGGGCAGATAAGAAAATAAATTTTCACCATTAGCCATAAAAGTAATATTTCACTACCATTTCTCACTACTTAAAGTTTCATATAAAGCTTTATATATTTGCCATGAATAGCTTGGAATTGAATTATTGTACTGAATTACAAATATCATTGTTTAACTATACTCTTAAAATAGAAATGTTTCAACTTTTTAAATCCTTTTTTTCCTCTCTGTGTTCTGAGAATAGTACCTGTCTTGTTAACTTTCTCCCCAGCCTTAAAGGAAGGCGTATCTCACTTTTTGTCAAAGTTAAATCCCATTCCACCTGCCTCATCTATTGCTCTATCAAATTTCCCTATATTTACTATAATGCCATGATTTTGTCTCTTCTAACTTCTCTTTAGTTTACAGAGAATGTTCAAGACTCACCTATCCTAAAAATTTTTCTCAAGCTGCCACTCAATCTTTCTTCTTTTCTTCATCACCAACTAATCAGAAGAATAATCACTTAATGGCTTTACTTCTTGCTATCTGCAGACATTCCTTAACACCATTACATTCTGATTTCTGACCCAACTACTCTGGTTCAACTGCCCTGGGTAAATCCCTAGTAATTTAAAGTGCTATATTCATTGGTCACTTTTACTCAAACCTCCATTTATCCCTGAAGCACTTGACTCTTGACTATTCTTTAGTTCTTTCTGTCCTTGTCTTCCAGGACAGAAGATTTTGATAATCTCTTCCTAACTCTGGTCATTCTCTGTCTTGATTACAGGCTTCTCATTTTATGGAGAACTGTTATATGTTAATATTTCTTATAACACCACCTTTACTATTCTTTTCCTCTACATCTTAGTTACCTCATCTACTTGCATGGCATCAACTACTCATTGTATGGAGATAACAGTGCATGTACTCTATTTCTGTAAATTAACTTTTCTTCTCAGAAGAAGTGTATCTGAAAGCTTCTGGTCTGCGACAGACATGTCACGTGACATGCTCAAAACTGAGCTCATTGTACAGCCTAATTTCAATTCCCATTCCGCACCCATTACTTTCCCTTCCACAGAATACTCTCTCCTAAATAAGACTGTCACTATACACACATTCTCTGAGGTAAACTTTTTTTAGATAGCCTGAATATTCTCTCCTCTCTTCTCTCTCACTCCACGTTTAATTGATGACATTAGCATTTTAATTCTACTTCATATATATCTCAAATTGTTTTCTTACCTTTTTCTACTGCTACTGACTTACATAATTATTCAGCTATTAAAACAGGGCCTCAAAAGATTTTTATCCTGTTTTTCCTTCTTACTACTACTATTAGCATTTTGAAAATAAATAAGCAGATCGTAATATGCTCTTTCCCTACCTAAAACTTCTGCTCTCTCTTGTGTAGGTGAGCATATACTTTAGTTCGTTCACAATAGTCTTGCTGTAAGCCTATTGGCTCAGGTAGCGCATTCCCTTTGTTATTAGATGAGTCCTAGTCGGGCTATAAATTATACCTTTAACAACAAAGACCTTTAACCCTAACCCTTAGCATCATTCACATGACCCTCCCTTTACAACTTTGCCATAACCACACTGCAAGCCCACTTGACTCTCTCTTGTTTCCACCATTCATTCCAAACTCCAGTTCTTTTGGAATTATCACAGAACTTGCAATGTCCACTCACAATTCTGAGTTTTTGCACATGTCACTTCTGATAGAGATCCATTTTCTTCAAAAGAATCAAGCTCTGTAGACCCTCTGACTATCTCAGGTCAATTAAGTTGTTCACTTATATGTGATCAATTTGGCTCCTTATTCATTTTCTTACTTTAATTCTAACCATTTTATTGTAATTATCCTTCTGTACCTCTACATCCTCTGCTGAAATGTGAAATCCTTAACATCATTTATCTTTGATCTCTCTATTATGTATAGCACAGTGCCTAGCAAATAAATGCTCAAAAACTTATGAATGAATATATGATCAAAGAGACTGTACACAGTCATGAAGCTACCAAGAGTTTTCTGGCATTTTAAAGGCTTTTTTAGTATAGAAACTTGGGCAGAAATGTTTTTATGCCATTCACATTTAAAAATGACCCAGTCACCATATGTCTTTTCACTGTTTCAATGCCACTTTTTCCTTCTCAGCGCTATGATATTTATAATCAGCAATATAAAAATGTAGTCTTATATTACATGATGTGTCTCAAGTTTGGAGCTTGCCAGATTATAGGGCACTTTATAATTTCTCCATCCAGCCAAACCTCATGAGGATTAGTTATATTGGACATACAGGGGCAAGTTATTTAGTACACTATCATTCGTGGTAGAATTATGTGTAAACTCAAGGTTCTGAATGTTTTCTTAGTTATTTTGTGAGCTTAAATGGTCATGGACCAATATGTTGGCTAAGCTAAAATTATATTAATGAAATGGATAATCAAAGGGCTTATTGTAAATCAAATTTATATCTAAAGGGATTTTTATTTATAATAATTTTGAGAGTATTAATAATATTTACTGTTGAAGATAATCCTGAGAAACATATCTGAAAAATCTGTATTTCATATCAAGATATGGCTAAAATAAGTATTTCATATTCAGCCTGTAAAAAGAGTTTAGGAAACAAATTGACATGTCTCTCCAGTAAGGTGTTCATGTACTAGCAGAAAAATGAATCCATTTTTTTGTTCTTGTTCTCAGATGCCTTTAAAAGCATGGTTTTATTTTTATTATCATTATTTTCTTTTTCAATATTTTGCTTTCCCACCTGCTTTCCAAACTCTGAAGTAAAATTTTGGGAGGCAAATTGAGACTGCCTTGTAGGAAACTCTAATGGTTAAATAAAGCATAAGATTCCCCATTAGGATTTTTTTGCTATTTTTCAGCAACTCTTGGCTTTATATGGGAAAATACAGGAAATGAATATCTAGGTCAGATAACCCTATTCCTTCTCATCTCAAGAATTTGATGGTTTGAAGTGCAAACGCTACACTGTGATCTGAATTCTTCCACTGGTTTTGTATCTATAGGGTAATGCAAAATCAAAGTTTATTTATTATAATTATGTTTTCCAAATGTCAGGAAATGTCCTTTGGGAAAATTATAAACTTACAGATTTTAATATGCTTCCCAACAGTTTTTACCTTTTTAGACTTCTTCCTGGAAAGATCCTATCTCATAGAAGATTAAATGTGTGCATGTGTATAACTTATATGCATATTCAATTATATCATGCAAAATATGTGATATTGTGCTATGCTATGCTAGGCTATATCATGGATAAAATCACTGTAATCTCCCCCATTTTTTTACCTTCTCCAGTCATAATATCTCTATTCTTATGTTTTCTTAAACATTTTGATAAATTTTCTCAGTATAACTATCATGATAATACTATAAATCCATGTACAAACTCAAGTGACCCCCTAGTAATTAACTAGCTTTTGGTCTTTACTGTATTAGATAAAACTTGAAAAAATACTGGCAAACAAGAAGATGTTCAGTAGTATGAGAGTTTTCCTTTTATTGTTAATTTTAATTGAATTAAGAAGTCCTTAATCATTAAAATCATTGTCTGACAATAAGACATAAAGTGCCTATGTTTCATGGGTCAATTAAATGGATGCTTTGTATTTCTTGGTAGTCATTGTCATGCAAGCAGAGTTCACCGAAAAGTGCCCTGGGCAGGCAAAATAGTTACCATCTAGAACATAAATGCAAATGGAGTTTTCATTTTCAAAAGTACATATTTCCTGTTAATGATTAGAAATATCCTTTAGAAATTTATAAAATTGCCATGTAAATATATACTCAGACACACGTGCATGGTAAAGATAAGCTGGTTGATGCCATAAGTTAAATAGTTAGCAACTTATTTTTATAAAACCATTTATTAATCACTTACATTTTATAATCAATTTTATCTACCAGAAATCTTGATTTTTATGTTAGGGAGCCAAACTTATTTAATGATTTTGTATGAAACTCTGAATCAAAGTATTACAATTAGCATGAACAACTAATGTTAACTTTAAAGTTAACATTTGGAAATGACTTATAAACATGGGAGATTAGTTTGATAACATTTTTCCAGTGATGGACATTAAAATATCATTTAGACAGTCAAAAAACATTTATTTTGTATGTGAAGCACTCTTCTATGCTGTAGCAATAAGACATACCCTTTGTCACCAGTGAGTTTATATTATAAAATTTAAAAATAAGAAATTGTCCTATAAATCATCTAGTGATTTTACTATGTTTCACAGACTAGAAAATTCAAAACCACAAGGGTCTTATAACGTAAGACCACACAAATATTAGCAAAAATGACTCAATATATGTTAATTAACATTCTTTTTAGCTATAAAATATATATTTCTAAAACTTGGTGGGCATCATTTTCTTTTTAAAAATTAATAGGTAATATGAAACTAAGATAAATAACTGTCAATAATTTTTCTGAGGCATATGCATTAACTTCTGAGTTTAGGTAATTACTTCTTGTAACAGTATTACCATAACACCTAATCATGAGTGGTGATGATGCTTTGTAATACAGTAACAACCTTTAGGAATAAAACCTTATACTTTTCTTCAAAATGTGGAGCATCTTATAAGATGGTCCTTTCAAATGGGAAATTTAAGTGGCTAAGAAATTTCAGGATTTCACATCTCTTGAAAAAGATGCCACCAACAGAGGTGCAAATAGCTTGGTTCCTTAAATAAATACTGGAAAGCATCTTAACCTTTTGCTCTGTAAATTCATTAGAGGTTTTGATTAGATTTTAACATATCAATAACATAAATCAGCATTTCCCAATAGTGTTATTTGGAAGACCTGATTTAACAGTATTCTATTAAGTTGTTAATATTATGTTATAAAATGTGGGATGACTACAGCAAGCAACTATTTTATATATATATATATATATATATGTATATATTGTTTACACTTTTCATACAAACTATCTCTTCTATTGGTTTATCAAAAGGTAATTTGAAATGAAAATTTATCTACTATTATTACCTATTTTCAAAGGTCAGAAAATGTCTCTTCCTTGGGAAAATTCATAAAATTAAAAGATTTTCATAGTATTCCGCTTCAGTTTTTATTTTTTTAGGTTTCCAACTAAAAATATCCTACCCCAAAGTGGGGGCAGGGGAGAGGGGGTGAGAAGTGAGAATATAATGTGTATATAGATATAAAATTAAGTCAAGCATCATAAATTTCTTGATTTTAAATTTATTTACTTAACCTAATCTATCCTCTATGATATCCTAAAGGACATTAAACCCTGAATATTCACTGAAAGGACTGATGCTGAAGCTGAAGCTCCAATGTTTTGGCCACCTGATGGGAAGAGCCAACTCATTGGAAAATACTCTGATGCTGGGAAAGATTGAAGGCAAGAGGAGAAGGGGGCGACAGAGGATGAGATGGTTGGATGGCCTCACTGACTCAATGGACATGAGTTTGAACAAGCTCTGGGAGATGGTAAAAGACAGGGAAGCCTGGAGTGCTGTAGTCCACTGGATCGTAAAGAGTCGGACACAACTTAGTGACTGAACAACAATCCACTGTTATTACTTTCTACATTAACGTGTTTTATTTTCTGTAGAGGCTTCCCAATCTATTAGCTAAAGTGAAATGTATAATTTCCCTAGTCCATAACCATGGACAACTCATGAAGTTTTTAGCTACACATGAAATGAGAAGCCTATTGCTAGGCCAGAACAGGATGAAGAAATGTAATGACACAGAAACATTTTAAAAAACATTCCCTGCTATTTAGATCCCTAGTAATGATCACATTAGGCTTCCATGGTGGCTCAGATGGTAAAGAATCTGCCTGCAATGCTAGAGACCCGTGTTCAATCCCTGGGTCGGGAATATCCCCTGGAGAAGGAAATGGCAACCCGCTCCAGTATTCTTGCCTGGGAAATCCCAGGAGCCTGGAAGCCTACAGCCTATGGGGTTGCAAAGAGTCAGATACAACAGAATGACTATCATTCACTCACTCAATGATCACATAATATGTTCCTCTTTCCCACATCTTCCCTCTCTCTCTCAGCATCATCTTACTCACTTGAAATACCTACAAGTTAACTGAGGCATAACTTGTTCTTCATCTCTATGCTGCAATAGATGGCTTCAATGTCTAGAACTTAAAACTATTTGTCCATGGTCATCTCTGCCATTTTCCCCTGGATGTAGGAAGCTTTATACTTTACCAATAGGTGCCTGAAAAGTAACATATAATAGGGTTTCTTTTTTTGATTTTACTGAGGGTGTGTCTTTTTAAAAATAGTTTTTCAATTTAAAACCGTTCTGGATTTACAGAAAAGTTACAGAGATAGTACTAAGAGTCCCTATATGTTCCCCATATATTTTCTCAAATTCATCTTAAATTAGTATGGTTTACTTGCCACAATTAATGAACTGATGTTGATACATTATTATTAACTGAAGTCAATACTTCATTCATGTTGCCTCATTTTTTACCTAATGTCCTTTTTCTGTTCCAGGATTCTATCCAAGATACTCCATTACACTTAACAGTCGTATCTCCTTAGACTCCCCTTGGCTGTGACGGTTTCTCAGACTAACCTTGTTTTAGAAGACCTTGACAATTTTGAGAAGTACTGACTAGGTATAATGAAGGAAGCCTCTCTATTGAAATTCATCAAAGTTCTCCACTACAAAATTACTCCTTTTCTCCTTCTGCATAATGCACGCTTTGGAAGGAAATCACTATGAGCAGCCCACACTGAAGGAGTAGGGAGTTCGGCTTTACTTCCTTGAAAGTGCTGTGTCTATACAAATTATTTAGAATTATTTAGAATTCGTATGGGAGATTAATCTATTTTCATCCATGTATTTATCTATTCATTCAGCCATTTATTCATATTAGGATGGATTCATAAATATTTATTTTACACTTTGGGTTATAAATTAATATTATATTATCTATTTTGTTGAACAGATTGCTCCAGCTTGGGTATTGGGAGCTGTTTCAATTTTATCCTTTTTTCCTTTGGCATTCCCCTGTTACTGTGGGTTTTTCTAAGTGCTTTCTTACTTCTATGCACTAAAAGATGTTCCAGATTCAGCCTATATATTTCTTACCCTAGTCCTAGAATCACACATTTCTCCAAGGAAGTATTTTTATTGGAAAACTGTTTTAGAAACCAGAGCTAGTATCTAGATATGCTCATTGTTACTGGGGGTCATTGTTTCTAGGCCCTGTCAGTTGATAAAGATAATATACATATAATGTATATGTATATGTGTGTGTATATATATATATATATATATAAAACTATGAATATTTCTATCTGTAACCACCTTTCTTTATATCACGTACTTCCCTGATAACTCAGTTGATAAAGAATCTGCCTTCAATGCAGGAGACCCCGGCTCAATTCCTGGTTAGGAAGATCTGCTGGAGAAGGGATAGACCTCCCACTCTAGTATTCTGGCCTGGAGAATTCCATGGACTGTAGAGTCCGTGGGGTCGCAAAGAGTCAGACATAACTGAGTGACTTTCACTTCTGTATATTAACGTAAACATGAATTTAGTCTTGAAGAGGTAATTATTATGCAGAGCCTTATGCTTTATTGAGTAACTATACACTTAAAAATTACGGTAAAATAAGGTAGTCATTAATCTGAATAATTGTTTTTAAGATTCACCAAAATTTTAAATTAAATATTAGTAATTGAAGAAAAGCTAGTGTCTAACTAGTAAGTACTTGTATCAGTGAACCTTAAGAAGGTAAAGAATGTATTATTCAAATCAAAATTGATTTCTTTATTATCCTAATAAAAAACAGTGATCAAGAATTTTAGTTTCCTAAATGTGAGCTTTTTGGTTCACAATGAAACACTGAGTGGGCAGGAAAACATCCTTCAAAGCAGATTTTAGAAGGGAGTTTTCTAAATTTCATTTAAACACTCAAGGCAAAAGTTGCCCTTCTAATTAACACCTGCTATTGAAAACACACCTTTTTTTTTTCATATGTATAAAGCTGAAAGTGAAATTATGTCAAAATAATAGTGTATAGTCTAAAAATGACATGAGTACAATGAGTGAAACTTTCAAGCCTACTTTATTTTTTTCTGCACTATTTTCTCCTTAAAATAAAATGTAACTAACAGTTTTCTCAACACAAGAATTTATTGTATCATTGTTGCTTAAAGAAACATACAATATAGTTCTATTTTATAGAACTGTAATATAAATTAATTATGTTAATATAATGTAACTATGATATAATACAATATAAGTATTTTAAAATGATACTTACTGAGGAGAAAACCATTATTTTAGATGTATATCAATAACCAAATAAAAATTGGAAATATGTACTTTTATAAGAGTAGCTATGCTCCGACAACAAAGGTGGATTTCAAGAGACTATTGGAGAAATCTTTGTCTCTTTTGAATTCTTCTGGAAGAAAAACTAACTTTCTTCTCAGGAGTAGTTTTATTTTATTATATGAGCATATGATGTTGTGCATCATGAGAAAAAGTAGAACAGCACTAGGTTTATTTTAGATGAGCCCTGATTTCATTGAAACATTTCCTCACATGGTAGTTTTAAACACCTAGGCTTGTGGGTGGCTCTCCTACTTGAGGTGACCTTGGCCCCAGAGAGTGACTCAAAGGTAATGCTCCTCTTATAATACCATTTTCGTGTTGTAAAGCCTCTTATTAGCATATTACAGTTTATGACTTTTCTACTTATGAGATTGGCTTGAGTGCCTGGAAATTAAACTTAAAATAGCTTCTCAACATGAGATGGCACCTCAGGTTTTGGTTTTTATTTTTGTTTGTGTTTGTTTTGTTTTAAAGAGTTCTTGGATGCACTCATCAGACACATTCTCAGCTTTGAGCTCAATTCCTAGAGTATTAGACTACCAATCATGGCTGGTTAATGGGGTTTAGAGTTATGAAACAAAATAAATTCTATGATTTAACACAAGGGCTATAAAAATCTCTAGACTACTGGTTCTGCACCATGAACTTGTACTCATATTAGACTTCAGGTTTATATTCTGAGTTTACCATTTTGACTTTATGTCTCCTTGGAACAAATGTTCTCTCATGACCTTTAATTACTGTACTGCCAGTGGAACCTAGGAAATAGACATCATTAGCAGTCTTGCCTGGATAATTAAGAAATAAGTTCAGAGGGATAATTGCTCCATCATTATTTCTCTTTACCTTCTGACAAATTAGATTTAAAAAAAATAATTGAGCTGACCATATGTTCAAATCTATGCAATTAACAATGCATTATTTTAGTTTAAAAATTTATACACACACAGACTATGGTTATTTCCTTCTTCTACTCCTACACTTTAGACAGGTGATGGGGATGAACTGAGGGTGGAGTTTAAGTTAATTTCAAATCAATACTAAGGATCTATTTTGCATTCATCTCCTAGGAGTTATGACTATGTTAGTGAGTAGAGAGAATGCTGAGTGAAGAAAAATGAACCTTATAAATGTGGCTCTGATTGCTTTTGATATTTTAAATAAAGAAGTTTCTGTGTTATCCTACTGCTCCCTAACAGACTCACATAGATGAATCAAGACAATAAAGAAATAGATTGAAACCAATTTTTACAGTGCCTTTGATTGTCCTAGCGGGAGTCCTAAAGCAAGCCTACGCTAAGTGATGTGGGAGGTTCTAGAATATATTAAAGTGTACCATGAGACAGTTCTATCTAAAGCAATTAGTGTTAAAATCTTACATTGTGGTAGGATTTAAGACTTTTATAAATGTTTATACCTCTGCATCATTAAGCATACTGACTTTAAGAATGGATTTTTTCCTGAAATAGCTCTGTAGCATTAAAATGCATTGCATGTTTTAGTAGCTCCTACTGGCTTTAGACTATAAAGACACAAATAAGAGTCAGTGGCCACAGTATTTCCAAATCTGTCCAGAAATTACCCCTTCATCTCTAGAACTTCCTAGTCTCTTACCTGGGATTCAGAAATTTGCTGTTAATTCCAAGTCTGGAATCAGGCTTGTGGTGAGAAACAAATAATTTAAAAAATAGTTTCCATCTTTTTACCATTTTTATATGAGACAAAATAGAGCTAGGCATATGGTGTTATGAGTACAGTGAAGAAGCAGAATGAGATGAATGAAAAACCCAAAGAATAGCAAGATTTTGCCTTCTCCCACCATTTCAGAAGGAGTACTTTTGAATTCATGGCATGCGTTAAAAAGGTAGAAAAACAGATGTACAAAAATCCAAATACATACAGCAAAAGCTAATTAAGTATTTATATTTATTACATTTAATTGTGTATCTACCCAAAAGGCTTATAGATTGGAAGAGAGAGTTATTTCAACTAGTTTTCCAAGCAACATTTAAAAATAGTCCTAATAATTGAAGTTTTAAGTAAGAGTAATCAGAATATTTCATTAGCATAAAATAAAGCCATCAGTACTGATGGTTGGGTAGGGAATCTTAGAAAGTTTCTCTTTATCAGTAGGTAGAATAGGAAGAAACATTGGAAAATTCAAAGTAGGGAGATGAGAATAAAGGATTAATACAAAGGTTAGACGTTAGGGTGAACTTAGGGTGTTGGCAGTGACATAGAATGGTAATTGCTATCGGTGACTATTTAAGAGTTTTACATATATTAAGTCATATAAACCTAACATGGCCCTAAAAGTGCTCTTTTATTTAAAATAATTTAAGACTTATTTTAAAGTAGGCATGGATGTATCCTAGCACAACACTTGCATATAGTAGATGCTTAGTGAAATCACTAAGTAAACTAGTGACTTAGAATGTGAGAGGCAATGGAAGAGTAAGAGGGGAGCTGGGAGAATAATAGTGTTACCATTAGAACAACAGAAAAAATGTTTGAACTTGGGAAATTGATACATTTGTTATTAAACAAGTTATGAACATAAAGGGTGCAGAAATAGAGTTTTAAGAAAAACAGATGGGAATAGAGTTTTATCTCTTCGTTCCTTTGGTTGTCCATAGCATCTGATAAAATTTAAATATTACTCATGGATGAGATTTGGATATATGCTGATTATTGGGATTGTTTCTTTCTAATCCTTGGAAACTATCTTTTCTTTATAAACCTTTTCTTTTTACAATCAGATTTAATTTCATCTTACATTTTAATTTGTATGGCAGATAGACTATAGATAGAAAACTTCAAAAATTGTAATAGTGCAAGATACCAGCTTAAATGGGACAGAAAAGCTAAAGGAATATTTAATTATAAGATGTTTAATAGCCATTTTCATTGACTTTTTTGGAAGGTTGCAGAAGGAACTTGAAGTGTTTTGCAGTTCTGCAGAGATTATGATAACCAAATCAGTAGAGGAGCAATAAAAAAGCTGAAGCAGGAGGGAAAAGATAATTGAAGGAAATACATAAGCATGCAAGAGAAAATTCCTTAGCAATGAGCTGTCTATATTTAATTCCTCTCTTTCTCCAAATTGTCCTGAATTATTTACATATTGAATAATTAGAAGCTAAACCATTAGCTATTCAATAGAAGTCCATTATAAACTTGTATATAATAAAAACTTATAAAATATGATTAGACAGGAAGGCAGTTATTAATCCTGCCAGCAATACTGGCTTAAAAATAATGTTTCCATTACAATGAGCATGAAATAGAAAGGAGTCTATTTTTCTTAATATAAAAGACTTAAATGTGTTTGCTAATTAATATACTTTGACTAAGCTTCATAGTTTCTGTGCCAATTTTATTATTACCCTAATCATTTCAGGTTCTACTATAATTATAATGTAGACTGTGACTATCGGCAGATGAAGATTATGGATGGTGGGAAAAACAAATTGTGTCTCCAGCAAATACAAGGAGGTATGCAGTAAATCAAATTAGAATAGCAAATTGATCAACTACATTACATATTACTTTTGAAAATCAACCCAAGATTTTGTTTTTTCAGTGTTAGTTAATGGATAGAAAAGCAAATATGCAGAAAGGTAGATTTACAGCACTGTTTAACAACCAAGGTGATTTTGACCAAATGTCTGGAGACATTTTTGATCATTGTTATGATTTGGGGAATGAATGTTGCTACCAGAACTAGTAGGGGTAATAATGTACAGGTCGGTTTCTCTAGAAAAGAATTATTCAATACAAAATTTCAATAGTGTTGAAGTTGAAAAATCCTAATTTTCAGCAGGTATTTCTTATAGTTTTTTGCCCTCAGACTTTCCTTATTTGGGATCATTTATATATTGCCATGGACTTCAGATTATCTATAATAACTCTCAAAAAAACCCTTCCTCTTTGTAAGAGTCACACGAGTAAGACGATCTTATATGTCTTAATGATAATAAAATGATGACAACAGTAACTTGATATCTAAAACATTTTTTCTCAAAAGTGAATTTCCATTAGTATAACATAATTATTTTCTCCATTTTATGTCAACAGAATGATAGTATGGTGTTTGGGAAAGACATACAGATGTAGTTAGGACAACCTATATCTTCATGTCCTTGAGAAATAACTGCTCATTCATTAACATAACTGGGAAGCTTAAATCTGAACACTTTTATTCATTTTCATTTTATTTGACAACTATAGGTCTAAATATTCCTCCACAATAAACATCAACCTACATATGTTTTCTGCATACAGGTTAAATTCTGATTTTATAAGTGTCTTCTTGTCTTTTTTTTTTTTGATACACGATTCACTTTTTAAACTTATTTATTTAAGCTTCTGTTCAATTCTCTTCACTTCTACAGCCACTGTGAAATGTCATCCCAACTAGATTTATTTTGCTTCGTCTTCCTTGCCTTTCTTTAATCCATGGAACACAAAATATTTAGAATGCTTTTAAAACTACTCAATCATGACTACTTTTTGTGTCATGATTACTTAGACTCTTCTAGTGATTCCCATTGTACTTAGGATAAAAATTGATATACTTAAAATGACTTACAGGGCCTCTAATAATCTGGTCCCTGCTTCTCTGTTTTGTGTCTCAAGTTATTTCTGAGATCAATGTGTTCTGATGACACCAACTTTGCTCTGCCTGCCTTAGAGACATTGAATATACTGAGTGCCCTGTGTAGCAAGCTTCTCTTAATCATTATGATCTCTGTCTAGATGTCATTTCCTCATACAAACTTTGTATGAATTTGCTCACTTAAAATTAGGGACCCTTGCTTTAATATCTCATTTTGTTATTCATAGTATAACCAGAGTATGCAATTTTGATCATTTTATAAGTGTTTCAGTGATATACCTCTCCAACTACAAAGCAAACTCATCAGGGCACTAACATATCTCAGTGTTGTTCATCTTTATCTTAACAGAGCCCAACACAGTATTTGACAGAAAACAGGCACTCAATAAGCATAGAATGATTTGATATTAGACTATTATGATTAGATAATTAACTTTTTAGCATACAGGATAAATAATGCAATTTTAACCTTATTTTATGCCTAATTTTACAAATATGTTTAGAACTATAGTAAAAAATTTCCTTTAGGCAATGCAAAATATAGTTTTTAAGGAATTTTTGCATTTGGATGACATAATCAGAAGTTGTCAAATCACAAATCATGCCTACTTTTAGTCAGAGACTGCTAGTCTAGATGTACTCCACCTAAAACAATCATAAGGCAATTTGCTTATAGTATTAAGATGATTAGTGAGAAAACATAACCTAGTTACTCTGTAATAGCAAGATGCATTATAAAGATGGCACACAACTAAACTGAACTAGAATTAATCAATGATAAATACAGAGGTAAGGATACATTTTGTTATTTTGGAAATTTTATGGGACTGCATTGAACTGCTAATTTATATTCACTTTAGACTATAATGACTTTACTTTTACAGAGAGCCCTCTGTAGCAAGTTCCTCTTAATCATTTATACCAATTCACTGTAGTTTCTGTTCTTTATTTACAAAATTGTTCACTTTGAATCTTATGCTTATCATTTTTCCTTTGAAAACTATGTTGATTAAGTCTTACATTTGATTGAACACTAATTTGTCTCAATTGTTAATGCATTAAGAAATAAGGTTTGCTAAAAATACAATTTATATCTAGCTATAAGATTGTATTAGGCTAGTCATGGGCTTATCAGTATCATGGAGAAACTGTTGTCATGGGTCCAGTAGACTACATTCATTTGTAAGAGATATGTCCCCAAAACTTTCCTAAATCCCTAATTTGTGTGAATACCAGAAAAGTTTATCAATAGGATCTTGTTTTCCCATTTCTATATATTAATTTATACTATTAATAATAGTAAAAAGAAAGATGAGATAGTCTATCATATGGATTGAAACTGAGATTTTTAAAGGCAATGGAAGAGTGGAAAGCTGGAAGTATATACTCATGCACACTTAGCACAGAGTACCTGGCAGAATTCCAAAGTAAATCACAGATATAAGAATCATTCACATGGTCTCAGATGGAAAGTGAGAATGTTGTTGTCAACGATAGCACAAGCAAAGGAACAAACATTAGCTACTTCATTGCCCTTGTTTGTCGATCATCTATTAAATGGAAAATTCAATTTTTTTTTTACTTGAAGATTTAGTTTACTTTTCTATAAGAAATGTTTGTAAAAACATTAAAAAAAAACAGATAGTACAAACAGTCTTATAGAAATCACATTTGGCTCCATTTTTTTCCACTCCCCAGATGGGCTCAGAGAGCCAACCCCTTTCAATTCTTTTATCTACTATTTCTATGTCTTAAAACAAATGCAATTCAATTATTCAATACATAGTTCATGTTTCTAATTTTCCAGGCTCTGTTTTAGGCACTTGGGACAAATCAGCAAACAAAGAAGACATCTGCTCTCATGAAGCTTGTAATTTAAAGGGGAGGGGCATAAAGAATAGATCTGATAAATTAATAGATTATAGTCAGTAATGCATTCACTTCAATAGAAAATAATTGCTATGGGAAAAGAAAAAGAATAGGGCAAGATGGGTAGAGAGTACTGGAGGAAAAAGTCATGCACAATTTTGAATAAAGTGATTTGGGTAACCTCTCAAAGAATATGACATTTGATCAAAGACTTGATGGTGAGGGAGTTGCCATAAGGATATTTCCTTAGAGTTCCTATACTCTATGGTACTTTTATTCTCTGTTTTTCCTGTTTTAGATTTTCCTGAAATATCTGTTCATCTTTGAAGATTCATTCAGATTTAACAGTAAGGGACTTAAAGCATTTCACATGTTCTGTGTCACATCGGTAGAGCTTGTTGATTTGTAGAATTCATTTTAGGGTGATAAAACAGCAAATCATCATTTCTATTGGAAAGCCCCAAATATTAGTATCTTCCTTATTTTCTGTATGGTGGGTCAGATTCTCTAGAGAAAAAAACCTATCTATATGCATAGTTTCTGGCCTTGGAGCATAAGTATGGCTGTTGGCCTTCAAATGGATGAGGGAATAGAGCGGAGGGTCTTACTGTTCAATTACAGAAACTTTATCCTTCAATATCCCTGGTGTTTTGCATTCAGGAATTTTCTCAATAATTTCTCCATAAGAGAAGGAGACAATCTACCAGCTCTTATAGATCTGGGTCAAGATAGTCACAGGCTACCTAGGAGGGGACTGTGTATGCTGATTCTAAGGGTACCTTCAATAGGTCTGTCCACTAGTTCTCTTATTTTCAAGCCCATTCTTTACTCTCACCTTCCAAGTTCCCTGGTTCTTAAATTCCTGTCTTTCTAGGAATCTGCTGGAAAATCACCTTGCTTCCATCTTTACCCTTTCTTTCTGCACACTTTGCCTTTTTCTGTTTCACCAATTCAGTTATATTTCAGACTAAGTTCCATCTTCCAAAACTGTGTTTATATCTTGTCCAGTTGCAATTTCATTTTCTATTCTGTCATTACAGATATTTACATTTTAATTATTTTTTAAAAAATAATATAGGTAGAGTTCCCTGAGGGAAAGCAACTTATATGAAGTTGAAAGACTATGTTTAACCAGAAGTCAGTACAATTTAATTAAATATTTATCTGGACTCTATTTAGGAAGAGGAGCTGTGCAAGGTGTTATTGGGAATATACCAATTTGGAGAAGGAAATGACAATCTACTCCAGTACTATTGCCTGGAAAATCCCATGGACAGAGGAGCCTGGTAGGCTATAGTCCTTGGGGTCGCAAAGAGTCAGACACGACTGAACGACTTCCCTTCACTCACTCTAGGGCTACAAAGTTCCAAAGGTTTCTGTAGGGGAAAGGTGTAATTTCATGCAACTCTAACTCAAACCATATTGATAAATATCATATACTGAATTGAACAGTGTGCCCCAAAATGCATGTCCACCAAGATCTCCAGAACATAGCCTTATTTGGAAATAGGTCTTTGCAACTGTAATCAAGTTAAGATGAGGTTATTGTGGATTAGGATCCAGTGACTGGTGTCTATAAAGAGAAAGGAGAGGGACATTTGGATATAGAGACACAGAGGAGACATGGTAGGGGAAAGGCTGTGTGCAACAAGGTCAGAGACTGAAGAGAGGCAGTTGCAAAATAAGGAACTCCTGGGGCCACCACTAGCAGCTGGAAGAAGCATGGAATGAGTCTTCTCTAGAGGAGACAAGGCCCTACTGAGACCCTGATTTCATATTTTTGGCTTTCAGAATTTTAGAGAATACAGTTCCATTGTTTTCGGCCATCCAGTTTGTGGCATTTCATCATGGCAATTTTTGGAAACTGAAACATGTCATAACACCAGTACAAAGGGTAATAGGAGAAGATAAACAGAGCCCAGGCTCACCACCCGTAGCACAGGACAGACAAATACTGAATTTACCTTTGGTCAAGCGGAAAGTCTAAAAGTGAAAATGAGTTGGACATTATTAAATTATACGGCATCAGCTCTTGATTACTTAAGGACTGATTTTTCAGTGATAATTGCTAAAATGAAAAATTTACCACATGTACTTATTTGCATTTTAGAATCACATCTTTTCTCAAAAATAGTCACTAATACCTTCTGAATGTATTTGAGAAAATAAAAGCACACACATTTTACATCATGTAATCATTACATCTGAAAGAAAGTTGAACGCAATTAAAAGGCATTCTTGGCTCATGAATTTCTTTTCTATCAATCACCATACCCTCATTATATTTACGATGGCTTTCTAACTTCATTAACATTGAAAGTAACTTTTAAATAAATATTCTATTTCATTATTATAATTCAAATTGTTTCTGAGATCATTTCAGTTGAAGCAAGAGTAATAGTTTTTGGCGTATTATTTGAATGTTTTAGAAGTGGAGATGATGTTTAAAAATTGAAGTCTAGAAAGAGAAATCTTGTTTGACAAATTCTAAAGACATATACAAAAAATGAGAAATGCTAGTGATATAAGATGCAAGTTGCTAACATTTGTTCAGTGATTGCATATAATTAACCAACCCATTATTATAGAATTGATGCTCCTGAGACATTTCCAGTAAGCTGTGCAGTCTAAACTTTAAAAGTTAACCAATATCGTTAGAGAAGCTAAACTGGAGAAACCAGCTATGGTTGCAAGCACATGGCAGTTATCTGAAAATTGTTTGGATAGAGAGGAAAAAGACTTCATTCATCATTTGTAAGATCAAACATTTCCGCTTGAGCAACTGACAATATATAATAAAAGAGTTTGGTTCAGTTTCTCTTTTGAAGGCCAAACACGCACTGGTGATTTTTTTCCCCCCGACCTTAGAAAGCGAAGAGTCTTTATTTTCTTCTAAAATCCTACAGTCTCATCCAAAACTAAATTGTAGCTTGCCTCCAGGCTTATACCTACTCCTGTATTCCCTTTATTGATAAACTGAAGCATGCAATTGCCAAGATAGAAAACTGAGTCTTCCTAAGCTGTTATTTAGCCCTAAGATCCAATCAGTTGCTGAATTTTTAAACCACTAATCTCATGCCTTTGCCTTTTCTCTATTCTCTCCACTGCTGCTCTAGGTAGGATCCCATTACTTCTTGAGTAAATTACCCAGTGGTCTCCTGGATGGTTTCTCCTAGACAATTCTCTACACCATTGTAAGAGTGGTCATTCTGAATTACAAATCTGGTCAAGTTAAGCCTTGCTTAAAATCCATCAATGCTCCCTGAAACTTTCAGAATAAAATTCACACTCCTTAGCTTAGCACAGAAAGCCCTTTATAACCTATCATGCTAATAGTTCAGCATCACTTCCCAAGATATCATCACACTGTTTGCTCTAGTTGCACTAAACCATCAGATCAAAACCTTGGGGCACATTCTGTTCAACTTCACCATGGCTTTGCCTGTATTCTCTTCTTAAAGTGTGACTACCCCTTTCCATTATTTACCATAAACTAATAAAACATTATCTTAGTAGCTCAGACGGTAAAGCATCTGCCTGCAATGCAGGAGACCTGGGTTCAATCCCTGGGTGGGGAAGATCCCCTGGAAAAGGAAATGGTAACCCACTCCATTGTTCTTGCCTGGAGAATCCTGTGGACAGAGGAGCCTGGCGGGTCACAGTTCATGGGGTTGCAAACAGTTGGACAGGACTAAGCGACAAAACACACAGGCACACACCCCTCTCCATTATTTACTGTAAACTAATGACACATTATCTTGCAAAACCCCTTTAAATGCCATCTCCTTGGTGGGTTTATCAACTATCAAGTTTTTGTATAGCCAGGTAACCAGCTTAATATTTTAACTTTCAGCCTGGAAACAAAGAAACTAGGGAATTTATAAGCATGGTGTGGATGTATGCTTAGTCGCTCAGTCGTATCTGAGTCTTTGTGACCTCATGGACTGTAGTCCTCCAGGCTCCTCTGTCCATGAGATTTCCCAGGCAAGAATACCGGAATGGGTAAACATTTCCTTCTTCAGGGGACCTTCCTAACCCAGGACTCAAACTTGGGTCTCCTACATAGCAGACAAATTCTTTACCAACTGAACCACCAGGGAAGCCCCAAAATTAATGGTATTTTTAAGTAAATTTTACTGTATGTGATCTAATTTGTGTTAGAGTATATTTAACACAATTCCTAATGCATAGTATTAATAGCTAAGAATAAAGTTTAAGTGCATGGTCTCTGAAACACAGCCATCCTTTGTTCAAACACTGGTACTACCATTTTCTAGCTATGTGATTTGGGCACATACTCCTCTAAGCATCAAATTGTGACAAAGTACTACTACTGACTGATGGTACAGTGCTCTTATTTATTTTTAGAGCATTCACAATTTCATCATGCAATACTAGGACAATATTTTAAAAGAAATAGATTTATATATCTTAAAATCAGTCTAGATCCTAAATGAAGTGAATGGTAAAAATATTGTTGTACTATGTTAATACCTGTTACAATAATCTTTGCATCCAAAGATTAATACTAGCCAAATATTAATACTAATAGGACTCAGCACCACCTGATGTTATGTTGCTTATTGAAGCACTATTTCTTGAGAATAAATCCCTGGAAAGAGAAGCAAGAAGTGGACTTTGTGGTGAGATTTTCTTTTTGTAGTTCAGCTCAGTTGCTCAGTAATGTCCAGCTGTTTGTGACTCCATGGTCTGCAGCAATGCCAGGCTTTTCTGTCCATCACCAACTTCTGGAGCTTGCTCAAACTCATAATGATGCCATCTAACCATCTTATCCTCTGCCTTTGCCTTCTCCTCCTGCTTTCAATCTTTCCCAGTATCAGGGTCTTTTCTAACGAGTCAGTTCTTTGAATCAGGTGGCCAAATTTCTTTTAGTAATTCCTCACCTGTTCTTACTAGGAATAGAGCCAATCTACTTTGGACTGGTATTTGCTAACTAGGGTTGTTATTTACTGCCTTAGCTTTATCAGCAGAAAGAATCGAAATAATGAATTGAGAGTAGTTATATCTTCTATTTAACTGTACATGATTAAAATACATATATAATTAGAAGTTTATTTTTGTAGATTAAAGAGTTATTAAAATGGATATTTTTACATTGATACAATTTAAAACATAATTTATTCTACAGAAGAAATAATATTTTTGTGTTGAATTTTCATCACATGAATTTATTTCAACTGCAATATTCTCAAACACTGTGAAACATGCTGGGTTAATTAGTATTAGAGAACAAAAATATCATTACATGTTATTTAAAGTAGAATCTTAAACTATTTTGGTGTGATTCATGTTCTAGCACATTTTCCAGAAATGTTTAATAGTGCTACATGGTATAAGAGGCATGAGTTAAGCTGAATCATGAAGTAAAGTCACTTATTTTACTTCTCAGCCTTAGGCTGAGAAAGAAAAGTCAAGAGAAAGAAATATTAATTTATTTGAAAGTCTTCATTCTTTTATTTAATGAAAAATATTATTTTCACATGAAGTTCTTGCTTTGGAGATGTGGCTCTAGGACAACCTTGTGTGCTTGTGTCTGACCTATAATTCTGTATCCCTGCTGTATTTTTTTGTTTGTTTTCTGTTTCCTCCAACCTCCAACCCAACACAAACACTTTATTTTCTTAAATGGTGTAAATGAACTCTTAAAAATGTGCTTTAAATGGATCAAAAAAACTTATAGCAGAATATCAGCTTTCAAGAGAATGTCACAAATCAGTATTAGGTGGTAGAAATAAAGCAAAAGCTATCCAGCTGCTAGAATTATCTATTTTACCTTACCTCATAGGTACATCCATATCCTTGCCTCTAAAGTCTTACTTTCAGGTCTGACAAAGACTCTTCCTTGACCTAACTTTAATCGGGCTCTCCTGAGCCCCTAATTGGACAAGGTCTGACTTGAGCTTCCCTCTCTGTACCTAAAGAATTCAGTTTGCACAAGAATACTTGAGTCAGCTTAGTGAACATTTCCTACCCTTAATATTTGCCCATTTTAGATATCTATTAATAATTTGAATTCCTTACCCCCCACCCTCAAAGTCCATCACCCTAGCCTGTCTTCAACAACAAATCTAATGAGCATACATAGCAAGAATCTCCCTTACCTTGCTATTTCCTCTTAATTTTTCATCCTCTGACCTCCACTTGTTCCTTAATTATAAATCCCTACTTGTCCTCACTGGGGTTGGAGTTTAGTCCCCTTTCTTTCCCTTAGTACAAACCGTAATGTAGTAGCTCCCTTGAATAAACTCACTGTCTTTAACAGGAATCATGAATAATTTTTCTCTTCAACAAGTCCTCAGACCAAGTATTTCCTCTTTCCTGGTCTCACAGAACCAGGACACATTGCTCTGAGGCTACAGAATTACAGAAAACTCTCCCTTAGCACATCAAAGAGGGTCTCTGAAAAAATACTATTGCACCACAGAGTAGAATCTTTGATACTTTATACTGTCTATGCTGTCTCATAAATTTTTTACATAGAATCTTTGAAGACAAAACATGGCACAGATTTATTCAGTTCATCTACTCTCTCCTCTGTACTGCCATTATCTTACAGCATGAGTGATCAAAAATATTGATCGAATGGATTTCAGTAGTTTATTTGTAAAAAGTAGAAAATTCCAACTTATTCTTTTTCTACATCTGGGAATAGAAGTTTCTATTCCTAATTCAGCTCAATTTGAATATATAATAATTTAAATAGGTTACTGTCTTCCTGAGGTGGATCATGGGTTTCCCCCTTAGAATGGTGTGAAGATTTTTTTTCCCCCACCTAGGATTTAGAATCATGTTATAGGAGTTGGATGCTTATCTGAAAACTTTCTCGACTACCCCAACATTCTGTAAATTGGTTGGGGAAATAAAATATTATCCTTAAAAGAAACTCTCATTCAGGATTCCCTGTGGGTCTCATTTATTCCAAACTGGATATGCCAAGGCAGCAACCTCATATAGGTGGTTGCTGCTTTGGTTCTGCGCATGTTTGTGTAGTGGTGCTTAAAGAAAGAGTGGGAGGACAGAAAGCATTTGTGGATTTAATGACCAAGCATGGTGGGGCATGCCATAGACAGGGCAGCTTGCAAAGTAGCCTGCCTACACACCAAGGCACACTTTGCAGTACTGAGTTCTTATCGCGTTTCCACAGCTGTCCTATCACTGAGTTTCATACTCTCAGCCTGAGGCCTTGTCTGTCGCTTCTCTCCTTGCTTCTTAACCTTTCTCCCATCACTGGCCTATATTATCTGCAAGTGAAATGTGCTGAAGGTAACTGATACTCTGTGGGCCAACTTCCTCCAAAAGAAATCAGCACACCTGATTTGACAGCCATGTTTTTAGCAAAAAAGGCAGACAAAAAAATGCTCTAATTTGTAGTCTATTTAATGAATAGTTATTGCATGCCTACTATGTGTTAAAGCACTTTCACATATGGTATCATTTTTAACATTGAGTGGTAGATCCATGCTTGGTGTGTAAATGTATATGCTTTTGATTACTATTTACTGCAAGGGAGGAAATAATTAGTAACCACGGTAAACAAACATTACTACCAGGATTCAAACTCTTCTCTATTTGAGTCAAAGTTTGCACAGGGTACAATAAGAAAAGGCAGATGTCAGTATGTAATTACTAGTATTTATGGCATATTTTAGTTACTTTCATTAAATGGTTCAAAAAAGCACTATGAAGTAGATATTTTCATTTCCAGTTCCAAAGAGAAACTAAAGGTTCACATAGAGTAAATAACTTGTGTGAAGTCACAAAGTCAGAAAGTGGTTGAATAGGCACTTAATCCACATCAAGTACTTAATAGGCAGGCTATGTTGCTATGTAACAAGAGATGTTCAGAACTTCAGGAGAGGTCCTACTATTATGTACAGCTATCATCAAACTAAAATAAACACTATGAGTTAAACTGGACAAAGTCACCAAAAAACTTCAGACACAAGGCAATTGCTCCAGTGTCTTTCTATTTATTAGCTTCGGTAACTCTCTAATCCTGAATTACATTAACAAAATACTCCCCAAAACTTTATTGCAGAGAAAATAAGTAAAGGTTATTATCATTTTACCTAAGAAGAAAAAAGTTCCTTTCTTGCTTGTGATTTTCTAAACTTACCCCATAATTAGCTGTTAAAATGAGATTAAAAACTCCTATCTCTGACAACCAAATCATTCCTTAATCTAAGCTGAAATCATTATAGAAATTTAAGGCGTGGAGATCCACCATTGTTTTAAATAGAATAAAGGAATCAAAAACCTCATTATCCATTTGAAAAATCACTGAAACCAATTGACCTGTACTTTTCAAGCAATTGTGTTCATTGCCTGTATCCTTGGTAGGTAAAAATAGAATATGTAAAGCAATTAATTAAACTAAAATCAGTAAACAATAATCCTAACCTTGCACATTAACCTTTTATCCCAGTATCAATAAGTTTAAGAGGAATTATGAATTGTAGATAAATGTAGTCAAATATATTGCAATTTTAATTTGCTAGCTCTGTCTTTTCTCAACAAAGGAAGTATACATGTGATACCCTGAAAATGTGTTTCCTAATTAAACATTCATTTTGTTTAAATAGTACCTTATGTCACAAACATTACATTTGACTCCATTTGAATCAAAAGATTCTATTTTATCCTTAAAAAAGCTGCATAAAATATGAAGAACCAGCTTTACTACACCCATTTAAAAATTATAGAAACTGAGGATAAGAGACTTCTTTTGTATAAATAATCAAGTGAGAAAGAGCATTTCAGGTTGTAACTCAAGTCTAATTCCCAAACCATGGTCTATCAATGTGAATTAAATCAAGAAAATTCCAAATTAGAGAGGTTTTTAGAAGTTGCTTACTCAACACAGATGTTGGTTTCTACACTGTAAATGAGAAAATAAAAAAGAAAGAAGGTCCTTTCAATGTATGGAAGTGTATATAGAAATCTCAGTTTGAGTACTTGGGGGTGAGGGTGGAGCAAATTTAGAAGAAAACTCTTCTGGGAGGTTATACAATTGATTGTACCTGTAAAACAGATCTTGTACTTGGAAAGAAAGCATTAGTATATGGAGCAGGTACAGAACAGGAAATCTGATCTCTGATTTTTCCCTCTGAAAGGAGGAGAGACTGCAGGATCAGTTTGCAATCTAGCCTTCTAGCTAGCTGCTTCTGTCTTAAGTTGTATTCGAGAGAATCCTACACCTAGCTACTTAACGTATAATGCAGTCTTCTCATTTCTCTTTAGGGTAGTGATGGTAAGTACTTATGGGATATACCAATCACAAAATGAATGTTTTGCTAGGCCTAGGGTGCATTTAGATTACTTATCTCTGAAAGATTCTTCAATAAAAATCCAATCAAACTGGTGGGTCAATGCACGGAGAAGAATAACAATGGAATTTCAGTTGTTTGCTGTGCTGTGCTGTGCTAAGTTGCTTAAGTCGTGTCTGACTCTGCGACTCCATGGACTGTAGCCCGCCAGGCTGCTCTGTTCATGGAATTCTCCAGGCACGAACACTGGAGTGGTTTGCCATTTCCTTCTAGATTACTTATCTCTGAAAGGTCCTTCAATAAAATCCACTCAAACTGGTGGGTCAATGCATGGAGAAGAATAACAATAGAATTTCAGTTGTTTAATAACTTCAAATAGTGTTTATGACAGCTTTTGAATGATTATCTATTTAATCCAAATTTTGTTAAGATTTTATGTGTTGACATTTTTTACGTGTGCAGATACCCCAGAACATGCATGTGTTAAACAGGGCACCTCTCAGTGTCTCTCCATAGATGTTTTCTACATATTCAGTATATTCGGATGTTCAAACTCTAGACTTCTTTTAAAGAAGTTATTTTACTCTATGAAATAAGAGGAAACCAGTTTATTTCTCAATAATGTTTCCTAGCTATTGTCATTGCTAGCATAATTTTCACCATTATTTGTTTGTTTGAAGGTAGGGAAGATATTGGCATGTGCATTATTAAGATAGTCTGAATATGGTAATTTTCATAATGAGATTTATTGTAAACGTCTCCTGGAATAAAAAGAAGACTGTTCTATTTTAAAGCATTGAAATGGCTATAGGATAGTTAGAATATTCCATTATTTTTAATGGAACAAAATTTGTATTCTGTTCATTAGAAAGTTAAATGAGTTAAAGAAACAGGTTCTGTTCTTACATCACTCATGTAATGAGGTAGTATATAAAAAATTCAGTTTTGTGGTGTCAAACACATGACTGGAATTTAAATGAATATAAATTAATAGCAAATACCCCATCAAAGAATGCAGGTGGTTCTTTTTTTTTTTTTTTTCCTTCTGTTTTTGGTAGTTCATGATTTCATGGCACACATCCCAGCTCAACAAAATTTTATCAAGTGAATGTAAAACTGCAACTAACATTTGAACAATTTAAAAGGCTTCTTATTTTTCTCTTGCTTCTCTCATGCCCTGTGAGGTGTTTTGTTTGTGGTAGAAATATAATGAATGCCTGTTCAATTAGCCCAAAATAACTTAAGATGCAATGGGATTGAGTTACAATGTGACTGAACAATTTGTCCATAAACTCTTAACCAGTGTCAAATGAATGGATTGCATTTTCATTCTCTAATTTACCAAATGGAATCTAAAATATCTCTAGGGCAATTTACTGTGTTTTATATATTTATTTTTAAATATGTTTGAAATAACTGATGACATACAGTAATCACAAAGGACCACGACAATCTTCCGTTTTGTTTCTTTAGTTCTCTAGACACCAATAGTATTTATTATGGTAATTTACTTTGTCAATTTCAACTTCCTGATCTTTCCTTTTTGCTCAGTCCAGCTCCACGTAAAATCTTACCACTAAATACAACACATATAGAGTTTACTTACCTTTACTTGCAAATTATAGAAAAACCAGATAAATTTGACTTTTAGAAAGTTGTTGATCTTAAACAAGTTTCCTTACAGTAAACATGATTTTTTCCCTTTTTATCCCCTTTGTATTGCTTTTTGGTAGTAAATGACATAGAAGCTGGACTTCACCAAGCTTGCCTAATTATTAAGATAAGGCTCCTAAAACTTCTTGTGCCTTTACCCACAGAATTTTCTGCTTGAGACAAACACTTAAATTAGAATAGAAACTACAATTTATTGAATCTGTTGAATGTGACTATATCACAGTGGTTACACATATATTTCACAATATCTCTGTGAGGTAGAAATGACTATTCTAGAAATTTAAACTATGTTAAATACTTATTTGGTGGCTCAGAAGATAAAGCATCTGCCTGCAGTGCAGGAGACCTGGGTTCGATGCCTGGGTTGGGAAGATCCCCTGGAGAAGGAAATGGCACCCCACTCCAGTATTCTTGCCTGGAGAATCCCATGGACAGAGGAGCCTGGCAGGCTACAGTCCACAGGGTCGCAAAGAGTTGGACACGACTGAGCGACTTCACTTTCACTTTCAAATACTTACCTAGAATCACTAAATTATAAAGCAAAAAATAGAAATGGAATTTTAGGAGCTTCCTTATTCAGTTCAAAAGTCTATATTCTTTCTGCCACCCATGTGTCGTAAGTTGCTTCAGTCCTGTCCGACTCTTTGTGAGCCTGTGGCCCCTAGCCCATCAGGCTCCTCTGACCTTGGGACTCTCCTCCAGGCATGAATACAGGAGTGGATTGCCATGCCATCCTTAGGAGATCTTTCCACCCACAGATCCAACTTGTATCTCTTACCTTTCCTGCATCGGCAGGCAGCTTACTAGTGCTACCTGGGATGCCCTCTTTCTATAACACCATATAATAACTTGAAAGTTTTGAAGTAAGGTTGAATGGAAACCTAGTCTGATGAAATCCATTCTTTTGTCAGTATACTTACGATTCTCCAAACATATTGATTTTAACTAATAAGTAATACTACATATTGGAGAAGGCAATGGCACCCCACTCCAGTACTCTTGCCTGGAAAACCCAATGGAGAGAGGAGCCTGGTAGGCTGCAGTCCATGGGGTCGCTAAGAGTCAGACACGACTGAGCGACTTCACTTTCGCTTTTCACTTTCGTGTATTGGAGAAGGAAATGGCAACCCACTCCAGTGTTCTTGCCTGGAGAATCCCAGGGACAGGGGAGCCTGGTGGGCTGCCGTCCATAAGGTCGCACAGAGTCGGACACGACTAAAGTGACTTAGCAATACTACATATATATTTCTCTTCCACTTTTTTGTAGTCATAAACATATTTATTACTGTAGAATGTTGCTTCCTAGTCCTTAAATGTCTAAAAGACAAGGGAAAGAAAAGAAACTCAGAGGGTAACCTGAACCTGGGGTGGAATCCTTATGTTATGAATAACATGAATGTTCTTTAAGATAATTTTCTGCATTATATAAATAGTCACCCTTTGCTTGCCACATGTAAAGTACTCAAGGTCACAGAGTCAAAACACACAAAGAGAACTTAAGATGCTGAGAGCCTTTTTGTGTGTGAATTTCTTCAATAAAAATTCTAATTAACATTTATGTATATGTGCCTCTGTGAACCTTATGGATATTCTCATAAACAAAATAAGCTCATCAGCATACAGTTTATACCACAAAACTTGATATTTGATGCACATCCCTAAGTCCGTAAGCATCCTGAAAAAACGTTACATGTTCACATTTAGGATATGCTTACTTAGAAATAGACATCATATCACTATGAGGCACATTTTTGTATGAAATTTTCAGTCTATGAGATTCTAACATGAATAAATTTTGCTCTTACACTTTCTCTCTCCCTCTCTCTTCCTCTCTCTCTGCCTCCTTCTCTTTCTCTCCCTCTGTGTCTCTGACATTCACTGTTTTCACCCTAGTATGACATCTGACAAGCAAACAGTTCACAAATTGACTGGATTCCAGGTTAGGAATCTTTGAAACTCTGCTATTATAAAATCTTTTTTAACATAAGTATAACTTCTGAAATAAAATTATCTTCAGGTTAAAATCAAGACTTTGATTAACATGATTAATAGATAAGTTAAACAAGATACTTCTTGACTCAAGTGAAAAACTGAATGAAGTCTACTACTCCTTAGCCTCTAAATGGCACGTGGGAAAGCTGTTTCATATTTGTATACTTTGTTGCAAACCTTCAACCAATATTCAAAAAGCAAACATTATACTGAACAAAATGTAGCAGAAACAGCAAATTGACTACCAAATATGTGCTTTCACTTCCCTATCATAGAGTCATTGTTAGAAAATTATCTTGCATTTATTTTGATCATGCCATAGGTCTTACTAATGGACTGGAAGTGAAATTGGTCTGTGTCACTTTTGATTCAAGTTATTCAAGGATCATAGTGCCTTATTTATACCCTTTCTTTTCCCCTTTCTGTGGGCCAGATGCAGAGAATAATGAAATTTTAGGGAGAGGCATAGACATAAGATGAAAGAAGTCTGAATTCATGATACACTGCATGGAGAAAAGCTGCCTGGAATCATCTGCCTCTTAATTGAGGGAGACATAAACCTCTCTTGTGGTAGACCACTAACATTGCAGCAGGTTATATTTTTCAACAGCTAGAGTAACCTAGATAATAGAAGAGAACAAATGAATCAAGTAAAATGGAATCTCTGTTATTTAGAAGCCTTCAGTTTAGTTATGCCATAGTTTTCTACAATGTCAGTCAGTATAATTTTAATAGCTGTATAATAGTATATTCCAAGAACAGAGCACCATTTGCTCATTTTCTTATCATCTGACATTTCATTTCTAACTATTCACAGTGACAGAAAACCATGATTAATAGCTGAGGGAATGTGATTTGTTTCTTTTTCTATGTTATTACCATAGTCTAACTCCCCTGAATAATATTGCTGATCAAATATTAAAAGATTTAGATGGATCCTGATACTATAGTTTGATCCACTGTAGAAGGCTGATGACAAGCATCTCTGAGCTGGAAGGTTGACTGATTCTAGAATGTTGTTTTTCAAAGTTTATGACATTGATACATAACGTCATACAAACATCTATATTTAATTATGTGAAGGCACTTTATGGCATATTTATTTTTTCTAAAATATACCTTGCATTTATTGAAACAAAGTCTAGTCATTTTCATAGCAATCATCTTTCAGGTAAGAAAACATTATTAAGCTCACTAATTTTGATCAATTGCATGCTATATCTGAGGTGATCTAAAGTTAGGGTTTTAAAAAAAGTGATTTTGCATTAATACTTGTTAGAAGAGGTGTGCTTCCCTTTCACTTTTCACTTTCATGCATTGGAGAAGGAAATGGCAACCCACTCCAGTGTTCTTGCCTGGAGAATCCCAGGGATGGCGGAGCCTGGTGGGCTGCCGTCTCTGGGGTCTCACAGAGTCGGACACGACTGAGCGACTTAGCAGTGGCAGCAGCACACAAATATTAAACAGCTTTCCAATGTGCCATTTAGAGGCTAGGGAGTAGTAGACTTCATTGTAATACTGAATTTAACATGATAGTCACTAAACTCAAATAAAGCTGAGAAGTGAAATTCTAAAATCCTAAGAAATAATCATAGTTTAGTGAAGTAACATCATTTTGTATCTTCTTCTCATTTCCAAGCACTAATTTGTGCAAAGAGATCAAGGCATTACAGAAATTAATAATACTATCATACAAATATTTCAGATCTATCTTGAAAAACACTGCATTTTGACTTTTATGTTTTTTGTTGGCAGACAAATATTAAGGACATGAAGTAGAATCATCTTTCCCTTTATAAACAGAGACTTAAAATTAAAGATTTAATAAAAAATACTTTGATCTCTGGTTATGGTCTACTGTTTTAAGGCAACATCGATAGTATTAAAATAACTTTACATTTAATCTCATATACTTTTTTATCATAATATAAAATCATGAACAACAGGTAGATATGAGTAGAGGTTCATGATCGAGGCCTTCGTTGACTTTCAAATGTGATGATAATTAAAGTGGTTAAACTCTCAGCTCTTCATCCCACCTGCAGGTTCTTGGATTCATGTGTTGATTTATGCCAGCTCAATCTTCTGACTTTTCATCAAGATGTTCAATACACGGTGCTTTCATTATAAGCTATAGTTTTCTCTATCATTAGAAGAAACACAAGTTAAGTAAGCTAAGCTTTCCTCAAACAGCAGTGATTGCTTTCAAGTTCCTGAACATGCTGTTGGAGGCTTGACGAGAATGATTGATTTATCACTTTTTAAATAGATCTTTAATCTGCAAATCAATAAAAATGTTTCACTTCAGCAGTGGCACAGGGTGAATGACTCACCCTTGAAAGCAAAATGAACTAATGCTGCCTTTCTTCCTTTCTTTAATACACCCAGATTGCATTGTGCTGTTTCTTTGCTTGGATTACTTTCTAAAATCCAGTGCTTGGGAGTGCATAAGGTTTCAGCTTGGTTTCTCCGTAAATCAAGTCAGGGATTAAATGTTAATCAGCTATGACTGTTATTTCAACACCGTTGTTCTCTTTGCTGTGTAATAAAAAGGTTAAAACTGAAACATTCTTTAGCTGTTCAAAACAAAATAAAAGTTGAAAACACATACGATATGGCCATCACCTAAGGATGTGGAGAACACTGTACCAAAGGGACACGCAGTGTTAGCTAGGTTCAGAAATTGTAGAAATTATGGAAATTTAAATAACAGGATGTTAACCAAACTATGTCTACCAAGGAATAAAATTGAAACACATACAGCATCCTATTAATTCCAGGTGTACATTATCATGATTCAGTATTTATATGTATTTTGAAATGGTTAACATACAAAGTTATTACAATGTTACTGTGTTCCCTGTACTATATGCTATATCCCATGGCTGACTTATTTTATAATTTCAAGTTTGTATCCCATAAATTCACGTCACCTATTTTATGCATCCCCGATGCCCTTTCCTTCTAGCAAGCACTAGTTTGTTTTCTGTATGTGTGAGTCTATTTCTGTTCTGTTTTATTTTCTAGATTTCACATGTAAATGAAATCACATGTGTTTCTCTGATTTATTTCACTTAGCCTAATACACACTGGCTCTAATCATGTTGCAAATGGCAAATTTTCACTCTTTTTTAATGGCTGAACAATATCCTATTATACATACATAATATATTACATATATATATATATACCACATTTTCTTTATCATCTATCAATGTTGTTTTAATATCTTGGCTACTGTAAATAACATTGTAATGAACAAACAGGTGCATGTATCTTTTAGAGTTAGTGTTTTCATTTTTTAAGGATAAATACCCAAAGTAAAACTGCTGTATCATATGGTAATTATAATTTTTAATAACCTCCATACTTTTTTCCATAAGGGCTATACCAATTTACTTTTTTTGAAGTATCTCCATATTGTTCTCCATAGTTGCTATACCAACTTACATTTCTACCAACAGTGTATGAGGCTCCCTTTTCTCCACATCCTTGGCAAAATTTATTATTTCATGTCTTTCAGATAATAGTCATTCTAACAGGTGTGAGGTTATATCCCATTGTGGGTTTTATTTGCATTCCCTGAGGATTTTTCTCTATAAAGAAAGATGAGCACCAAAGAATTGATGCTTTTGAACTGCGGTGTTGGATAAGACTCTTGAGAGTCCCTTGGACTGCAAGGAGATCAAACCAGTCAATCCTAAAGGAAATCAATCCTGAATATTCATTGGAAGTACTGATGCTAAAGCTGAAACTCCAATACTTTGGCTACCTGCAAAGAACTGACTCATTAGAAAAGACACTGATGCTGGGAAAGATTGAAGGCAGGAGGAGAAGGGGATGACAGAGGATGAGATGGTTGGATGGCATCACTGACTCGATGGACCTGAGTTTGAGCAAGCTCCAGGAGTTTGTGAAGGACAGGGTAGCCTGGCGTGCTGCAGTCCATGGTGTCACGAAGTGCTGGACATGACTGAGACTGAACTGAACTGAGGATTTGGGATGTTGAGTATCTTTTTATATATCTGTTAGTCATCTGTACATCTTCTTTAGAAACATGTCTTTTCAGATCCTCTGTACATTTTTTAATTGGGTTATGTGTTTCCTAATGATAATTTGTATAAGTTCTTTATATATTTTTGTTATTGATCCTTTATCAGATATATCATTTGCCTATATCTGATATACACAATCACATGTTGCCAAGTTCAAGTTCACCCTTGTGCTAGCAGGTTAGTTGGGCGCCTGCCAGTGCCTGCATTTCAAGGGCGCATGTCTATTGCCTCATGCCCTTCCAGTCAAGGCTTTAAGATTTATAAACATCTCTCCTTCACAACTCTTCAAACTGTTGTTGCTTTTACTGGATCTCAGGGTGAGGTGAGTGAGGCCATAGGGTGAGGTGAGTGAGACCATACAGGGGCCCTTTAAAATGGGAGATTCAGTTTTAACCTTCAGTCCAATTATTTTTCTAAGACAAACACTTATGGGGCTTGTTTCTACGGTATAGACTCCAGGGTCAGAAGCCTGAGTAGGGGTACCAACATTCTGCTCTTCTGGAAGAGTCTCATTATGCACCACGGAGCTGGAGGTGGGTTCTTGGAGAGATCATTTCTCTGCCTCTCCTGCCATCTTGATGTGCTCCTTTTAATCCTTTGTTGTGGAACAAGTGTTCAGCTAGCTCTGAGGTTTTTTTCAGAGGGAATTAATCCAAATGTAGTTTTACATCTGTTGTGTCCATGGGACATAAGTTTAGGCTCTTTCTGTGTTGCCTTCTTTAACCATCCCTTAACTACTTCTTATGAGAAACCTTTATTCAGTTCAGAAACTGTCATAAATACTTGAGAATTCCAAAGAAGGCACATCAGCCTTATAATTGCCAAATGTTTCTTAAAAAAATTCAAGCATTACTTATAGTTAAGAGAAGAAAACTCAAAAGAACCCATTACAACTTTTAGGTTTGATAAAGAGATAGGAATACCAGATCATCTTACCTGCCTCCTAAGAAACCTGTATGCATGTCAAGAAGCAACAGTTAAAACCGGACATGGAACAACAGACTGGCTCAAAATTGGGAAAGGAGTACATCAAGGCTGTATATTGTCACCCTGCTTATTTAACTTATATGCTGAGTACATTATGAGAAAGACGAAGCTGGATGAAGCACAGGTTGAAATCAAGATGGCTTGGAGAAATATCAATAACCTCAGATATGCAGATGACACCACCCTTATGGCAGAAAATGAAGAGGAACTAAAGAGCCTCTTGATGAAGGTGAAAGAGGAGAGTGAAAAAGCTGGCTTAAAACTCAACACTTAAAAAACGAAGATCATGGCATCTGGTCCCATCACTTCATGGCAAATAGATGGGGAAACGATGGGTAGAGTGACAGACTTTATTATGGGGGGTTCCAAAATCACTGCAGTGGGTGACTGCAGCCATGAAATTAAAAGATGCTTGCTTCTTGGAAGAAAAGCTATGACCAATCTAGACAGTGTATTTAAAAGCAGAGACATTATTTTGCAGACAAAGGTCCATATAGTCAACGCTATGGTTTCTCCAGTAGTCATGTATGGATATGAGAGTTAGACCATAAAGAAGGTTGAGCACCAAAGAATTGATGCTTTTGAACTGTGGTGTTGGAGAAGACTCTTGAGAGTCCCTTGGACTGCAAGGAGATCAAACCAGTCAATCCTAAAGGAAGTTAATCCTGTATATTCATTGGAAGGACTGATGCCGAAGCTGAAGCTTCAGCATACTTTGGACACCTGATGCAAAGAGCCAACTCATTGGAAAAGACCCTGACACTGGAGATGACTGAAAGCAGGAAGAGAAGGAGATGACAGAGGATGAGATGGTTTAATGGCATCACCGACTCTGCACATGAGTTTGAGCAAGCTCAGGGAGATGGTGAAGGACAGGGAAGCCCAGCATGATGCGGTCCCTGGGAGTCCCTGGGATCACAAAAAGTTGGACGTGACTGAGTGACTGAACAACAACAATGAACATTTTGTAGTAGTTTACATTTTTTTGACAAATTCTCAGTAACATTTTTTTTTACACTTTGAAGTAAGTGTATGCTTTTGTAAAGTCCTTAAAATATTGTAGTGACATTTTACTTCAATTTTATCAGTGATACTAAAGAGAAAATCACCTAAAATATATTAGATAAGAAGTATAGCTTTAAAAAAAGTTTTGAAAACTTTTGAGAAATAATCTTATTATTTTGTCCAAACAGTTTTTTTGAAAGAAAATAGAACAGAAGTTGACTCAAATTAATAAGATTTCTTTTTTTAATCTTAAAAACATTTATTTATGCTGGATTTAAAGAAACCATATTTTCTTTTATTTCTTTTATTTTCATTGTTTTCCCAGTCATAATAAAAAACCCAGTTCTTGCTTGCTTACTTTTGTTCACTTATGTATCAGCATCCAGAGACAATGTGAGAAAGGAAATGACACTGAGTATCCTGTTTTTATTAAAAAGCTATACTTGCTGAGAGCCCAGTCCAGTGAGGATAGAACTTAGATTTACAGAGCTATATCTATTTATAAGTATCCCCATTAAAATATAAAATCCATCTTGTTATTAAAATAAGGAGGAAAGCAGGACTGAAAATCAAACATCGCTACGAATGTTTAGTCTTCCCAGCCCCTGGCTATATTTGAGTGACATTTCAAATACACACTGGCCCTTGATATTGACTTTCTGAGGTATGCCACTGTTATCACCCTTCATGAATGACTTTCCTGATTTTATTACACTACCTGGATTGGGTAGACCTTCTGGTACCCAGTGAGCAAGTTTAATTCAAGACCATACAAGACCATTGTATATTCATGTTGCAGTAGAGTGGTAGACATGTAGTGGTTATTAAGAAAAAGTTTTTTTAAGTAAACTCATAGTGCAAAAATTTTATTGACCTGATTTTCAAAGTGTAGGAGAGGAAATGTTCATATATATTCACATAATTCATAATCTTGAAGATATTCCATGAAGAGTTTACTTTAAGGCCTTTGAAGGAAGAGTTTATGTCATAGGGTGACCCTAACAAAAACAGCCAAAGCATAAAGACCTAAATTTCTCATACTTTATTATTAATCTTCTAGTCCAATAAGTATCTCAGGTAAACACTTTACATGAGAGACTACATCGTTTGCTTCTAAGATTATCTACTCTTATGTTACCTTCACATCATATTAAATGGGCAGGCATTGAGAAGGCTCCTATTTCTAATCAACTACCCATTTTATAATTAGACGGAGCAGTTATATTTTGTTCAAAAGCAATATTCTATATGAGACTTTGGTTCCATCTAAATTACCTAAACAGACTTTACTTTTAATCAAGAAATTGAAGAGACACTGCCTAACTTCAATACCTGTTAGTAAACAATATGAGTAAGAAATTCAAGAAATTCAAGCCAATGATTATAGTGTCAGTGAAAAGCATACAAGGAAAATTCCTAAAAGACCAACATTAAGTTACATGTTGGCTTCACTTCATGCATTAGCTATCTTCTTGTAAAAGCTACACATGGTATGAAAGTACAAAATTCAAACTATAGTTTCTTATTTGACTTTTTTCATTATTCTCACTATATGTGACAGACACTGTTTTGACCCTAAAGAAATTTAAAACATCTTTAAATCCCAGAATTCACTGAAACAAGGATCCTCTTTGTATTAAAATGCAGTCTATCAAATGTCATGTTATTGCTTATTATGTGGATCTAAAACAATGATACAAATGAACTTATTTAAAAAACAAAAATAGAGTCAGAGATGTAGAAAACAAACTTACAGTTACCAGGGGGCATGAAAAGGATAAATTGGGAGATTGGGTTTGATATATATACACTACTAAACATAAAATAGATAAATAATAGGGTGTATACTGTGCTACTGTATAGCACAGGGGACTATACTCAATACTCCATAATGACCTAATTTGAAAAGAATCTAAAAAAGAATGGATATATATATTCATTCTTATATATATATATATATAATATTATATATCTATCCCCAATATATATGCCCAATTCACTTTGCTGTGCACCTGAAACATAAAATTGTAATCAACTATACTCTAATAAAAATTAATTTAAAAGTACAGTTTATGAGTATCTGACTCTTCTATAAAATCAGAAATAAACTACAATGGTTAAAATCTTTAATTCCAGAGACTGGTCACTTGCATTTACATTCTAATTTTCCTATATTAGTAACGACTTGGTGGCTCAGTGGTAAAGAATCTGCCTGCAATGCAGAAGATGCAGGTTTGCTCTCTGGATCAGTAAGATCCCCTGGAGATGGAAATGGCAACTCACTCCAGTATTCTTACCTGGTAAATCCTATGGCAGAGGAGTCTGGTAGGCTACAGACCATGGGATAATATAAGAGTCAGAAATGACTTAGCAACTAACCAACAATAACAGCAGTACATGATATTAGCAAAATAATTTATTTTCTCTCATTCTAAGCTATGCATTTGTTCAATAGGAATAATAGTATGGTCTATCTCATATGTTGTTGAGGATCAAATGAGATAATTCATGTGTTTTGCACACAACAAATGTGTATTTTATTATTTTACTAACTTTATGGTAATAGCTCATAAACTTGACTTTGATTGAGGTACTTTATTGCCCTCATTGAAATATACATTAATCCATCATTTAATATTTATTGGTAAGGCACACTGGTAAGCATTACAGTCTTAAAAGTATTTGCTATAAATAATTACCAAATCATAGGAAAATTTGACTTCTCAAGGTCTGAATAGTTAAGCAGTTATTCAAATTATGCAAAGCTCCAAGTGTACAGGCAAACTCATGACCTGGAAAATGGACATGCTTTGTTGACAGTCAACAAAATGGTATGAAAGATACTACAGCTTAAAGATCTTTTAAGATTTCATACCAGTAAAGAGTCCTATGACTTTCATCAATGAAATACATTGTCTTCGTACTATTCTGCATTTTGAAATAATAAAAGCTGCCAGCCATTAAGTGTTTGCTTTGGGGCCAGGGATTACATTAATGTTTTATGTACCGGTCTGCATTTAATTCACAGTTGTCCTATGAGAAGAGTATACTAGTTGTTTTATAATTAAGAAAGCAAAAGACCAGGGAATTTAAACAATAAGTTTTGAAGTCACACAACTGGTGGCAAAAGCTGGAATTTGATCGGAGTATACGTTAGACTAGTGACTATACCATGCTACCTCACAAATACAAATTCCTTCTTTAAGAGGTCATTTTGGTGCCATCTTCCACAACTGGCATGTGTATACAGCAGCAAAGGTCTCTGAGTAACACAAGTGGTGGCAGGACCTCAGTCATGTGACCTGGATTACTACACTGTGGATCACTGCACTGTTTTATTAATGAGTAAATCAGTGCAGGACTAAATGAACATTATACATCTCTGATGTTAGAGAATTTGGCAGGTACAGTTTTAACTTTTTGTAGAGGTTTCAAGAGTCTATGGAGTCTACAAAATGGATTAAAGATCTAAATGTAAGACCAGAAACTATAAAACTCCTAGAGGAAAACATAGGCAAAACACTCTCTGACATAAATCATAGCAAGATCTCTATGACCCACCTCCCAGACTAATGGAAATAAAACCAAAAATAAACAAATGGGACCTAATTAAAATTAAAAGCTTTTGCACAATGAAGGAAACTATAAGAAAGGTGAAAAGACAGCCTTCAGAATGGGAGAGAATAATAGCAAATGAAGCAACTGACAAAGAATTAACCTCAAAGATATACAAAGAGCCCAAGCAGCTCCATACCAGAAAAATAAATGACCAAATCAAAAAATGAGCCAAAGAACTAAACAGACATTTCTCCAAAGAACACATACAAATGGCTAACAAGCACATGAAAAGATGCTCAACATCACTCATTATCAGAGAAATGCAAATTGAAATGAAAATGAGGTACAATCTCACACAGGTCAGAATAGCTGCTATCAAAAAATGTACAAACAATAAGGGCTGGAGAGGGTGTGGAGAAAAGGGAATCCTCTTAAACTGTTGGTGGGAATGCAAACTAGTACAGCTACTATGGAAAACAGTGCAGAGATTTTTTTAAAAAACTGGAAATAAAACTGAAATATGACACAACAACCCCATGCTGGGCATACACACCGAAAAAAACAGAATTGAAAGAAATACATGCACCCCAGTGATTATTGCAGCACTGTTTACAATAGCTAGGACATGGAAGCAACCTAGATGTCTATCAGCAGACAAATGGATAAGAAAGTTGTGGTACATATACAGGATGGAATATTCAGTTCAGTTCAGTCACTCAGCCATGTCGGACTCTTTGCGACCCCATGGACTGCAGCACGTCACGTCTCCCTGTCCATCACCAACTCTTGGAGATAACTCAGACTCACGTCCATTGAGTCAATGATGACATTCAACCATTTCATCCTCTGTTGTCCCCTTTTCCTCCCACCTTCAATCTTTCCCAGCATCAGGGTCTTTTCAAATGAATCAGCTCTTTGCATCAGGTGGCCAAAGAATTGGAATTTCAGCTTCAACATCAATCCTTCCAATGAATATTCAGGACTGATTTCCTTTAGGATGGGCTGGTTGGATCTCCTTGCAGTCCAAAGGACTCTCAAGAGTCTTCTCCAACACCACAGTTCAAAAGCATCAATTCTTCAGCACTCAGCTTTCTTTATAGTCCAACTCTCACATCCATACATGACCACTGGAAAAACTGTAGCCTTGACTAGATGGACCTTTGGTTGGCAAAGTAATGTCTCTGCTTTTCAATATGCTGTCTAGGTTTGTCATAACTTTCCTTTCAAGGAGTAAGCATCTTTTAATTTCATGGCTGCAATCACCATCTGCAGTGATTTTGGAGCCCAGAAAAATAAAGTCTGCCTGTTTCCACTGTTTTTCCATCTATTTGCCATGAAGTGATGGGACTGGGTGCCATGATCTTTGTTTACTGAATGTTGAGCTTTAAGCCAACATTTTCACTCTCCTCTTTCACTTTCATCAAGAGGCTTTTTAGTTCCTCTTCACTTTCTGCCATAGGGTGGTGTCATCTACATATCTGAGGTTATTGATATTTCTCCCAGCAATCTTGATTCCAGCTTGTGCTTCCTCCAGCCCAGTGTTTCTCATGATGTACTCTGCATATAAGTTAAATAAGCAGGGTGACAATATACAGCCTTGACATACTCCTTTTCCTATTTGGAACCAGTCTGTTGTTCCATGTCCAGTTCTAACTGTTGCTTCCTGACCTGCATACAGGTTTCTCAAGAGGCAGGTCAGGTGATCTGGTATTCCCATCTCTTTCAGAATTTTCCACAGTTTATTGTGATCCACACAGTCAAAGGCTTTGGTATTGTCAATAAAGCAGAAATAGATGTTTTTCTGGAACTCTTGTGTTTTTTCAATGATCCAGTAGTTCTTGGCAATTTGATCTCTAGTTCCTCTGCCTCTTCTAAAACCAGCTTGAACATCTGGAAGTTCACAGTTCACATATTGTTGAAGCCTGGCTTGGAGAATTTTAAGCATTACTTTACTAGGGTGTGAGATAAGTGCAGTTGTGTGGTAGTTCGAGCACTCTTTGGCATTGCCTTTCTTAGGGACTGGAATGAAAACTGACCTTTTCCAGTCCTATAGCCACTGCTGAGTTTTCCAAATATGCTGGCATATTGAGTGTAGCACTTTCACAGCATCATCTTTTAGGATTTGAAATAGCTCAACTGGAATTCCATCACCTCCACTAGCTTTGGTCATAGTAATGCTTCCTAAGGCCCACTTCTTCACATTCCAGGATGTCTTGCTCTAGGTGAGTGATCACACCATCATTAGTGTCTGGGATTGGAAGGTATTTTTTTGAACAATGGAAGATTACTCAGCTATTAAAAAGAACTGATTTGAATCAGTTCTAATGAGATGGATGAAACTGGAGCCTATCATACAGAATGAAGTACGTCAGAAAGAAAAACACTAATATAGTATATTAACACATATATATGGAATTTATAGAAGATGGTAATGATGACCCTATACACGAGACAGCAAAAGAGACACAGATATAAAGAACAGACTTTTGGTCTCTGTGGGTAAAGGTGAGTGTGGGATGATTTGAGAGAATATCATTGAAACATGTATATTGCCATATGTGAAATAGATGGCCAGTTCAAGTTCAATGCATGAAACAGGGCACTCAAAGCTAGTGCACTGGGACAACCCAGATGGATGGGATGTGGAGGGAGGTGGGAGGGGGTTTCGGGATGGCAGACACATGTACACCCATGGCTGATTCATATCAATGTATGGTAAAAACCACCACAATATTGTAAAGTATTGGCCTTTAATTAAATTAATTAATTTTAAAAAAGATTCTATGGAGTCTAATAACTTGTATTTTGCTGAGGTAGAAATTTAAATATGTATTGCCACTCTGGTATGTAAGAGTGAGACATTTTAAAAGTGTAGCTGCTGCTGCTGCTGCTAAGTTGCTTCAGTTGTGTCCAACTCTGTGCAGCCCCACAGATGGCAGCCCATCAGGCTCCCCCGTCCCTGAGCTAAAACAACATCTACATGTTGACATACTATACTACAGTATTTCTGTGCAGTTACTTGGACCAAGTGATTATTTTTACTATTTCTACTATGCTATTTTTTCACAGAAAAATTACTCTTCCAAGAAAAATCACTAGAGCTGGTCTGAAGAACTGGTGAATTTTTCAGTTACTGTTTCCTGTATTTCAAAATATAATTAAGATATTTTGAATATATCAGGATGGATCATTCTTGAGAATCTCTTGTTATATTTTAGAAAAAGATTTGAATATGATTTCTTAATTACACCATTCAAATTGTTACTCTGTGCATTAACAAACTGAAAAAAATCATTTTATGAAAAAAATAGGAAGAGGAAACCTTATATGGTGAGTTAAATCAATAATAAAACAATGCTTACAAATTATACTGAGACAATTTACCCAGATATCTTTCCTTTATCACTTATTTTCATTCTTGAAACAATTATGGTAGGTAGGTAATATTACAAATTTTCTAACTTTAAAGGTGGAACAATTGAGACTCAGTAGAGTTAAGTAACATGCCCAATGCTAATATATTAAATCTGACTCAGATAGGTCATCTAACCCCAATTTCTGTGCTCCATTTTATCAATATACCCTACTAAAAATCATTTAAAAATGCTTAACCAGTTTTCATACATGAAGCCAATTAAAAAAAAAAAAAAAAAACAATTGTACAACTCTTACTCCCCCCAATCCACTTCTCTAGTACTAATTTGGAGAAGGCAATGGCACCCCACTCCAGTACTCTTGCCTGGAAAATCCCATGGACAGAGGAGCCTGGTAGGCTGCAGTCCATGGGGTCGCTGAGAGTCAGACACAACTGAGCGACTTCACTTTCACTTTTCACTTTCATGTACTGGAGAAGGAAATGGCAACCCACTCCAGTGTTCTTGCCTGGAGAATCCCAGGGACGGGGGAGCCTGGTGGGCTGCTGTCTATGGGGTCACACAGAGTCGGACACGACTGAAGTGACTTAGCATAGCATAGCATAGCATAGCATAGCATAGTACTAATTATGTCACCAATGTTGACCATGGAGGCATCTGCTTTCTCTTTGGCAATTTCACAAATACTTTATTAAGTTAACCCATAATAATTAATGTTACTATTAGGGCTGAGGAAAATTAAGCACACAGAGTGTGTCCTCATGAAGGGAAAGAGAGGAGCCTATTCAGGGAGACTTATCTTTTAGCTTTAGATAATGTGATCTTTCCACTTAAGGCATCTCTATGTACAATAGTAATATCTAATAATTCTTAAGGATAACAGAGTGGACAAGGTCATATATTTCCAAAATTAATATGCACTGACAGAACATGTTTCTGAGATGGCATTGAATTTTTAAAAACTTAAAATATAACAAAATCTTCAAAATAATATAATTTGTCATGCATACAGCTCTATGTTTATGCTCATTTTATCAATTAAGAAGCTGAGATTCAGGGAGGTTGAGTGATTTTCCTAACATTGCAGAGCTAATAAGTAGGGAAAATTCAAGAGTAGAAACCAGATATTTGGACCTTTCATCTTTTAAGTATAAAGTCAAGAAAAACAATGAAAAATACATATATTATTGTAGAAACAAATTTTGAATAAAAAGGAAAACTAGGAAAGAATTAGAAGTATTAAAAAATGAGAAAATAAGGTAAAGACAAAATCAACTCTAAAAAAAGTGAATAGGAAAATAAATGTCAGGGGAAGAAAGCAGGGGAACCTAAGAGAGAAAAAGACAAACATCCCAAAAGGTAGAAGAAAGAACAAAATTACTTTTTCATAAATGACTTACTCAAAATTTCATGATTAAAAAAAAAAAAAAAGGCATTCAGCTTTTGGTTTAGGAGTTAATACCCATGAGCAGCAGCCCACCTCTCTTATCCAAGAAGGTCTTTACTTTTGCATCAAGTCTCATCACTAAGTATCAGTGGCTTAGTCACTACTAAGCTGGGAGGGCTCCATGGCTTCACGAGTAAGTCACAAAACTAAATGGACAAAGTAAAAGTAGGTAGGCCTGTGTTTACTGAATTTTAAAAATGAAGCTGTTCTACAGTTTACCAAGAAGTCTTACACAGATTCCTTAGCAGAAAATGCTATCATTTACTAAAATTCATGGTAAATTATTAAACACTTGCACATATATATTGTGCCAACCATACTCATTTATATTGACTACACATAAAAAGACTAAAAAAATTCCTACATACAAATGACAAAAATGTCAATTAAATCTGCCTCTAGCCGAGCCTTCAATGTTGCTGCTTCTTTTGGAATATTTCCTCTTCTGGTCAATTTTCTTGATAAGCAATCAAAGTATTAAACATGCTTGCCATAGAATCTAAAGTTATCAAAAAGGAAAGTTATTTGACTTTTGCTTCAGTAATTTTCTTCCATCTTGTTTTTCTCATTAAAAATGTTACAGTTGTATTGACAACTCAATATATGGTAAGCCTATGAATATTTTCACAGAAATTTGGGAGAATTATATGAAAACATATGTAACAAAGCTCAGAATACGAAAGAAAACACTTTCAAGTAGCCATATACATGAGAGACAGTTATAATACTTTGTATTTATTCTAATTTAGTTTCCACTCCAAGAGGCTTACCTTAAAACAAGGCAGAAAATGAGAAACTTGGGTGGTAGTAATAAGAAAAATAGACATTTATGTGGCTTGGTAATTCAAGAATATAGTTCAAGAATACTCTTATTTTCTAACCCAGATAATATATTTCAGTCAAATCTACGTGCAGCATAGAATGTAGGTTAGTATGCACATGGTGCTTGTAGTTTATGTTGAATCAAATAATGCTATTTATGGTGATCCCATTTAACATTACTCAAAAGTGTGTGAATTTGGATTTAGTGAATGTGACTCCAACATTAAAATGAAGAAATTAGAAAAAAGTAGTTGAGTTTTTAAAACTTTATTTTTTATATTGTTTACTAAAGCTAATTATAAATAGGTTGAAAGATAAAATTTTGAAAAAAGAAGGCTGTTATCAAAGGACAGGATATAGGATCATACATGTGAAGTTTTCTTTATGAAGAGAGGGAACAGGAAAATATTCTACTTACATGATTCATTCTTAGATGTATTGTGTGACTGCTGCTTTTCATCAGGCTCTTTAAGGTAAATATCAGTTTAGGGTATGTATTCATATTAAAATACCAGGGAAATTGTGGACAAAACTTGTTCAAATTTTCTTTTCTATCACTTTGGTAAAAGTGATGAGAGTGGGGATTGAAAATACAATAAATGTTGGCACTATGAGTAGACACTTTTTTTTTCTCTTTTTGTTTTTTGATACTATCCCTCAGGTGATAATAAATTGCAACTCGGGAAACACCAATTATCCTCTTCTCAAAATCTCCCTGAATTGTGTAAGAAAAATCTCTCAATAAACCTGGTAACAACAGGAAAACTTCTCCCTGTAAGAAGCATGGAGGTCAGATCATACAGTTGGCTACTTACTGTTTATAAGTTCATGCCAAAAAAATATGTGAACAATTTTTATTTCCCAAAGGAAAACATCATTCATTGATGGCAGTCTGTATTTTCTCATTTCATCTTTTCACAAACATGAGCTGGTTTTGTTTGTTTTGTTTTTTACTTTACTAATGTTAGAAGAATATAGATCCTATATCCCAACAGTAGACTGTATTAATAGATCTTTACCTTACAAAACACTTTGGATGATGACACTTGAGTTTTATCTAGGTTTAATACAGCTGCATTTGTTGCTATTCTTGGACTGGATATATACAAGCCAACAAACAGTGGTAATTAAAGGTAATATCCCTTAGCCCCACTCCACAGCCTGTTATCAAACTTTGAAAAGAATGCTTCCATTTTTCTATTTTGTTAGAACCGGATCAAGAATTGATCTAGAGGGAGCGTTGCAGAATGATACTATCTTAATAAACTAGGTAAATGTTCAGTATCCCACTATGGTTTAGAGACTCAGTGCTGGGTAGCTGTTAATTTCATTTTCAGAATGACTTACTTAAGATGAAAGCTGTATTGAGAGAAATGGGTTAACAGCTAATTTTTCTTTGGCCTCTGAGACTTAAACACCACTTTTGAACCTATTAATCCATGTTCCATATAATCCCTTCACTGAGAATCCCTAGGGCTTACATTTCCAAGTCAGTTCTAGCTACTAATTCTTGTTGTGGGTAATGGAAAGATGGCTTTTCCTTTATTTTTTTGTTACCAGTTCTCATAAAGAGCTTTGGTGTACTAAGTGGATTTTACTGAAAGTTTAGGACAATGGAGTGGGTCTATACCACAAAAGCAAAGAACTTACAAATAAACATCAGATTTCCTTGTCACTAAAACCCATTAGCCATTATGCTACTGGGATTACTCAATGACCAGCTTTTGCCTCAAGCTCCATATTTGGTCATATTGCCTGACTTACTTCTTTACTTCCTTTCTTTCTTGAACACCTCACATTCAAAATATACATTCAATCTGTAGATAAGTTTTCTTACTGTTTCCTTCCAAATCATTTGCTCAGGTCTATTTTCTATTCTCAAAATATTTCCCTTAAAAAAAAAAAAAAGAGTTCTAAGAGGAACAGTTGATAGTAGCTATTTTAAAAGAAATATATATACACACACACATATGTATACACACACACATACACACACACATAACAACAACCAACAACCATTGTTTACACAACGTAAGGGTCTGTTCTGATTGTGAGGTAATGACTCCATTGTGGGCAGCCTTTAGTGAAAGTGTTGAAAGTGTTAATTGCTCAGTCGTGTCCGATTCTTTGTGGACCCATGGCCTGTCCATGGAATTCTCCAGGCAAGAATATTAGAGTGGGTTGTCATTCCCCTCTCCACGGGATCTTCCTGACCCAGGGATCAAACCTGGGTCTCCTGAACTGCAGGCAGATTCTTCACCATCTGAGCTAGCAGGGAAGCCTGGTAGCTTTATATATATATATATTTATATTTATATTTATATTTATATATATATATATAAAATGTATCTTTCCACCCACTGCAGAGATTTTTTTTTAAGTTTTTCTTCAATGAAATCAAGTATAGTAACCTGTAGTGATTTCTATTCTATATATATCATTGGATTTATGACTTTTCAACAAGCAATTTTAATGTATGGTCATATTAAGGAAGAAACATGTATTCAATATGAGAACTAATAGTCAAATAATAAGTAGAATATAATGTTATTAAAAATCTAGTCAGTACATCTTTATGCTTTAATTGTATAAATGTGTGATGTATATATATTAATAATATATATTGATCCATTTTTATTAAATTTTGACAAGGAATTAATTTTGTCCTAGTATAAATCAATACCCTTAAATGGAACAAAACTCTTATATGGTATTGATTTCTGGGAAGGGAAATGTCATTAATTTTTTGCTTAGGGGAAAAGTATAATTGTCCATAACATGAATTTTGAAAATACTAATTCACATTTTTCTAGGAAGAAGGAGACGTGGTAATTTCTAGTAATACTGATTTATAGAAAATCTCACAGAGGAACATTTTTTGGAGGGGAGCACTTTAAAAACATCTTTGATTTCTTTGTAGCAAGTAGAAGAAAGCTTTGCCTATACCAGGTGCTAAATAAGTGCTAATTAATGGAATATCCTGGGTCATTTGGTTGCATGGGATAGATTACCTGGCCAACCTAACAGTCCAAGAAAACATGAAGACCAGCAGTTAGACTGGAATACTATCATGAATGAGGCAGATTCAGGGACAAACCACTCTATTCATCTCTTCCATAGGCCGTATATTTCTTCCCAAGTATTATGTTCATGTCTCTCCAAAACTAGCTTCCATATAGTTGCTACCCTCTTATGTAGCCTGCACAAGGCTTAGATTTACTACTATCCCTTGGACTCTGTATCTTACAGCAATCTTGATGTATCCTGACCTCTTCTCCTGCTTTCAACTAAGTTTTCTATTTTCCAATTAAAATCTTCCTAAATAGTAATTTTATTGCCTACTTTTTTTTTCTAAGGTGGTTCATCATTGGCAGAACTATGTATAGATTGGTTTCCTTGGATTAGATGCTCATCTAACCTATCAGTTGAGACTAGAGGAATAGAGCACAGGTTTTGTTAGATTTCCCTTAAAAAGGGGTGTTGTGAGAACACACAGTGTGACATCTCTCAGGGAGCAAGTAACTATGGATTGATCTCTGATCAATAAAAAGGGTATGCTTTACAAATCATAAACCAGATAACACTGTCTTGTTCAGATTCTTAAACTGAACCAAATAACCATGACTATCAAATAGACACGGCTGCTGCTGCTGCTAAGTCACTTCAGTTGTGTCCGACTCTGTGCAACCCCATAGATGGCAGCCCACCAGGCTCCCCCATCCCTGGGATTCTCCAGGCAAGAACACTGGAGTGGGTTGCCATTTCCTTCTCCAATGCATGAAAGTGAAAAGTGAAAGTGAAGCTGCTCAGTTGTGTTTGACTCTTTGCGACCCCATGGACTGTTATCTACCAGGCTCCTCCGCCCATGGGATTTTCCAGGCAAGAGTACTGGAGTGGGGTCGGACACTAACATCCAGTAAGTAAAATTCTCTGCTTGTTCCCTACGTCCCACCTTTCACACTTACTGTCAGCCACTGAATCAAACTATCTCAAATAAGCAGGTGCAGTGACACAGTAGAAGAGGAGCAAACACAACCGGTACTGTGCTAGGGCTTGGGAAATCACCCGGCAGGTTGGACATGCATAGCAATTAGTTCATTTTGATATGCCCAACATCATAGCAAATTCTCCTGGGGAAACCAGAGGGGCACTTCAGGGAAAATTAATATGACCTTTAGTTGTTGCTTAGAGAATACCTCCCCTTCTTATTTATTTTTTCTTTTTTGCTGTCAGTGAAGGGGATAAAAGGCTATGCTAATTACATATTTGTTCCCTCTCTAAGGAGTCTGCCTGACAGCTAGTCTGTTCACATGTAGCGATCAGGAGCTCTATTAAGGAAAATGACAGAGAGCGAGATGCAGAGGATAAATTCCTGCTAAAAACACCAAATGGTGTCTCACATAAATGTTTATCCATCATTTGTTTGATTTTCTCTCTCTGAGATGGTGAAAGCCAATGGGGCAAGTGGGGAGAAGGTCAGAGTGTAATTAATGCCAGAAAGGGCAGGCAAAGCATGTGTGTTTGTTTTTCACATTCATACACATACACTCACAATGCAGATGGCTTGAGGAAGTATTTATTCCTTAGACAAACAGGTGGATCTATATGCCACAGAGTGTGTGTCCTTTTATCTAGTTGCTATCAGTAACTAAAAAACAACCACATCATATATTCAAATGAGTATGCAAAACAGATACCTATCATCACTCTGTACCAAATATAGAAAAGAAAACCTATAGTAGGGGAAAGAAAGTGTGTCTCATCTGTGCTTGATATGGAAACAAAATGTGAAACAAGAAAAAAAATTCTTTGTACTGAGCCTGGGAGTCTCTCCCCAGGATGGCGCTCAACATTTTCTAGCGAAGCTAAGGATAGAAACAACCAGCTCTTGAACTTTGAAGTAATTGGTTCACAGCTGTGCTTATACTGAGATGGAAATATGGAAATACATTTTGTACAGAAGAAGGATTCTTTTTTTTTTTGGTAGTTGTAATGAGAGAGTTGTCAAATTAAACCCAAACTGCTGTAAGTAAAATAAATTACATGTGGAAATTCAATTCCTGATACTTTCTTTGGGTGGATGCATGTGCTATGATATCTAAAAAGAACTGTTAATGTTATTCAAAAGTTTAGTGTTAAGGAAGCAAAAGTGACCTAAAGTAAATTTTAGACATTTTTGCATCAAAAGCATGAGTGGGACACTCTATCAGTACAACATGGTGACCCTCAAGCACTCACTAAATGTGTGAATGCTTGAAGCAAGACACAAAAGAAATAAAGATCAAATTTCTGCCTCCAAAGGTACTTGAAATATACCTGGGAAGGCAAGATTAGCACATCTGAAAGGGGAATTATATTTAGAACGCAGATAATCAAAAGAGAAAGATCACTAGAGGCTTGAATAATAAGAAAAGGCTTTGTACGCAAGGGCCTAAAGTGGTGAATATAAAGTAACACAAAGGCAGGCATTTGAGGGAGCATTGAACTGTGGTGTTGGAGAAGACTCTTGAGAGTCCCTTGGACTGGGAGGAGATCCAACCTGTCCATTCTGAAGGAGATCAGCCCTGGGATTTCTTTGGAGGGAATGATGCTAAAGCTGAAACTCCAGGATTTTGGCCACCTCATGCGAAGAGTTGACTCACTGGAAAAGACTCTGATGCTGGGAGGGATTGGGGGCAGGAGGAGAAGGGGACAACAGAGGATGAGATGGCTGGATGGCATCACTGACTTGATGGACGTGAGTCTGGGTGAACTCCGGCAGTTGGTGATGGACAGAGAGGCCTGGCGTGCTGCGATTCATGGGGTCACAAAGAGTCGGACACGACTGAGCGACTGAACTGAACTGAACTGATCAACAATAAACTTTGGAAAATTCTGAAAGAGATGGGAATAGTAGACCACCTGACCTGCCTCTTGAGAAACCTGTATTCAGGTCAGCAAGCAACAGTTAAAATTGGACATGGAACAACAGACTGGTTCCAAACAGGAAAAGGAGTACGTCAAGGCTGTATATTGTCACCCTGCTTATTTAACTTATATGCAGAGTACATCATGAGAAATGCTGGGTTGGAGGAAGCACAAGCTAGAATCAAGATTGCTGGGAGAAATATCAATAACCTCAGATATGCAGATGATACCACCCTTATGGCAGAAAGTGAAGAAGTAAAGAGCCTCTTGAAAGTGAAAAAGGAAAGTGAAAAAGCAGCTTAAAGCTCAATATTTAGAAAACTAAGATCATGGCATCTGGACCCATCACTTCATGGCAAATAGATGGGGAAACAGTGGAAACAGTGGCTGACCAAAATCAGTGCAGATGGTGATTGCAGCCATGAAATTAAAAGATGCTTACTCCTTGGAAGGAAAGTATGACCAACCTAGACAGCATATTAAAAAGCAGAGACATTACTTTGTCAACAAAGGTCCATCTAGTCAAGGCTATGGTTTTTCCAGTAGTCATGTATAGATGTGAGAGTTGGACTGTGAAGAAAGCTGAATACCAAAGAATTGATGCTTTTGAACTGTGGTGTTGGAGAAGACTCTTGAGAGTCCCTTGGACTGCAAGGAGATCCAACCAGTGCATCCTAAAGGAAATCAGTCCTGGGTGTTCATTGGAAGGACTGATGTTGAGGCTGAAACTCCAATATTTTGACCACCTGATGTGAACAGCTGACTCATTTGAAAAACCCTGATGTTGGGAAGGATTGAAGGCAGGAGGAGAAGGGGACGACAGAGGATGGGATGGGTGGATGGCATCACCTACTCAATGGACATGAGTTTGGGTAGAGTCCCGTAGTTGGTGATGGACAGGGAGGCCAGATGTACTGTGGTTCATGGGGTTGCAAAGAGTCAGACATGACTGAGCAACTGAACTGACTGAATAGGGGTGTGGCAAGTGGAGAGAAATGGAGTACAGACCAGGAACACATGCGTTCATTTAGGTGAGAGTAAGTCTAATCGTCCTGAAAATGAAGTATTCCTTTGGACTGTGTTTGGAGAAAGCTACAAAGAGAGCTTTGGTTCTATGTGGTCCACTTGGAAACCAGGAAATATGTATAATCTTCTGCAATGCAATCATAGGTGGTGGTGAGAGAACTGTATTTGGCACACAATAAAAACCTCTAGAAATATGAAGAAAACTTGGCACTTGATTTCAGTTATCTGATTGACATATATAATCTTGAACATGTCACTAGGTGGTTTTTTTTTTTTTTGGTTGTGCCACACAATTTATGGGACCTTAGTTCCCTTACCAGGGATCAAACCTGGACAATGGCAATGAAAGCTTTGAATTCTAATCACTGGATAGACAGGGAATTCCTGTTAATTAGCTTATACACAGTTCATGGAAACTTCCCACTATAATAGTTACAACTATTTTATTAGACGTTCACCTGATGTCACAAACAATAAAGTACCCGTGGTGGATTTATGTTGATGTATGGCAAAACCAATACAATATTGTAAAGTAATTAGCCTCCAATTAAAATAAATAAATTTATATTTTTTTAAAAAGTAATTTTTAAACATTTCTATACTTACTCTTAAGAAAAACTAATTTTTATGTGGTTAGAAAATAATTACAAAAAAAATCACACACACACACAAAAAGAAAATAATTACAATAAATAAGGTAACTTATAGGAATAAGTTAGGAATAAGTATAGGAATAAATAATAGGAAATTGTAATGCATTTGCTCACTGAATCTTTTAAAAGAAACGGTACATAGTTAAGAAATTGAGCATCGACTGATGAAGGAGAGGAAGCATAGATGAACTAGAATATTTCAAAATCCTTCAATTCTCCAAACTGTTCTTTCTACCAGAATCTCCATAAAAGGGAGGACTGGGACTAATGTAATCTAGTCTCCTCATAGTAACTGGTGCATAGAAGGTGCTTAACTTGGTTAAGTGCTGAAATGAATATGATTGAATGTCTATGCCCATAATGTATACTTTAATTTAGGTTTGATAAAATTTTTTCTCTTAATTTATTTTTAAATGCTCACTTCAAGATGATAATTCAATAAAAGTTAAAAATATAACAGATGTAATCTCAGTTGTACCTGTACTTCAGAAACCTGCAATTAAGCTAGCTCATATACAACTAGTGGCTCAGTGTTAAAGAATCCACCTACTAACACAGGAGATACAAGAGACTTGGGTTCGATCCCTGGGTAGAGAAGATTCCCTGGAGTAAGAAATGGCCTGGAAAATTTTCATGGACAGAGAAACCTGGTGGGCTGCAGTCTGTGGGGTCACAAAGAGTCAGATGCAACTGAGCAACCAAAATTTTAAAAATAAATAATAATAATAAATATATAAATTAACCAAGAAACAAAAAGAACACTGATGCAACCAATGAAATAAGTGTCTGTTAGGTGAAAGTGATAATCCAGCACTCAGCCCTTGGGGATTGAGGTGGGAGGTGGATATAGCTGCACTGAGTACTTATGTGCCTGTTAGCTGTACTGGCTTTCAGAACAAGATACTTTGGGGGTTCATCCTGTGTTTTGAAGTCTAAAAATTTGGAGTGATAAATACTTACATTTAATAAGGATTCAAATCCTTTCTTCCTTTGGGAGGTGATGGGAGTTGGGAATACACTTCCAACTGTTTGGCAGAGCCAATGGTAGGGTTTATGGCTTTCCAGGAGAAATATCAGTAACCTCAGATATGCAGATGATACCACTCTAACAGCAGAAAGTGAAGAGGAATTAAAAAGCCTTTTGACAAGGGTGAAAGAGGAGAGTGAAAAAGCTGGCTTAAAATTCAGCATTCAAAAAACTAAGATTATGGCATCTGGTCTCATCACTTCATGGCAAATAGAAGGGAAATAAAGTGGAAACTGACTGATTTTATTTTCTTTGGTTCCAAAATTACTGCAGACAGTGGTTGCAGCCATAAAATTAAAAGATGCAGGACTTCCCTGGCAGCCCAGTGGTTAAGACTTTGCTTTCCAATATAGGGTATGCAAGTTCAATCCCTGGTGGGGGAGCTAAGATCCCACATGCCTCGCAAAAAAAAAAGAAAAAGAAATCAAACATGAAACAGAGCATTATTATACCACATTCAATAAAGACTTTAAAAATGGTCCACATCAAAAAAAATCTTAAAAAGGAAAAAGAAGTTTGCTTCTTGGAAGGAAAGCTATGAAAAACCTAGATAGCATATTAAAAAGCAGAGACATCACTTTGCTAATAAAGAAACAGTGTCAGACTTTATTTTTCTGGGCTCCAAAATCACTGCAGATGGTGACTGCAGCCATGAAATTAAAAGACACTTACTTAGAAAGATGGTAACAATAACCCTGTATACGAGACAGCAAAAGAGACACTGGTGTATAGAACAGTCTTTTGGACTCTGTGGGAGAGGGAGAGGGTGGGATGATTTGGGAGAATGGCATTGAAATATGTATAGTATCATATATGAAATGAGTCGCCAGTCCAGGTTCGATGCACGATACTGGATACTTGGGGCTGGTGCACTGGGACGACCCAGAGGGATGGTATGGGGAGGGAGGAGGGAGGAGGGTTCAGGATGGGGAACACATGCATACCTGTGGCAGATTCATTTTGATATATGGCAAAACCAATACAATATTGTAAAGTTAAAAAAAATGATGCTTACTCCTTGGAAGGAAAGTTATGACCAACCTAGATAGCATATTCAAAACTAGAGACATTATTTTGCTAACAAAGATCAGTCTAGTAAAGGCTATGGTTTTTCCTGTGGTCATGTATGGATGTGAGAGTGGGACTGTGAAGAAGGCTGAGCGCCGAAGAATTGATGCTTTTGAACTGTGGTGTTAGAGAAGACTCTTGAGAGTCCTTTGGACTGCAAGGAGATCCAACCAGTCCATTCTGAAGGAGATCAGCTCTGGGATTTCTTTGGAAGGAATGATGCTGAAGCTGAAACTCCAGTACCTTGGCCACCTCATGCGAAGAGTTGACTCAATGGAAAAGACTCTGATGCTGGGAGGGATTGGGGGAAAGAGGAGAAGGGGACGACAGAGGATGAGATGGCTGGATGGCATCACTGGATGGACGTGAGTCTGAGTCTGAGTGAACTCCGGGAGTTGGTGAGGGACAGGGAGGCCTGGCATGCTGCGATTCATGGGGTTGCAAAGAGTCGGACAAGACTGAGTGACTGATCTGATCTGATCTGATGATTTTTCCAGTAGTCATGTATAGATATGAGGGACCATAAAGAAGGTTGAGCACCACAGAATTGATATTTTCAAATGGTGGTGTTGGAGAGTCTTTTGGAGAGCAAGGAGATTAAACAAGTCAATCCTCGAGGAAATTAACTCTGAATATTCATTGAAAGGACTGATTTCAAGAAGCTAAATTTCCAATACTTTGGCCACCTGAAGAGTCAACTCATTGGAAAAGACCCTGATACTGGGAAAGATTGAGGGCAAGAGGTGACAGAGAATAAGGTTGGAGGGTATTATTGACTCAATGGACATGAGTTTGAGCAAACTCTGGGAGACAGTGAAGGAGAGGGAAGCCTGGCATGCAGCAGTTGATGGGATCACAGAGTTGGACATGACTAAGTGACTAATCAGCAATAACAATAACATGGCAAGATTGTGTTTTTGTCTTTCCTACCCCTTCTGATGTAGGTATTTTCTCATTCACCTGATGAGGAGTAGCTCGGCTGGTTTTCAGATTTCTTTCAGAGGGAATTGCTCTGTGTACAGCTGTCCATTCAATGTGTCTGTGTGAGGAGGGGAGTCCAGAAGCCCCCTATGTCACCATCTTGGTTGACCTAACCTACGGGATATGTTTATCTCTCAATACCTCTATTTACTCAGTCTGTAATCATAGTATCTTTTTTATGGGCAAATGTCAGAGATAAAATATGCAAACCTCAGAGAACTCTGTCTGGCACACAGAGAGCATTGAAAACATAGTAGATTCTATCATCATTGCTGTCATCATCCTCAGCACTATCACCATCATCCCAACCACACTGCTTTTTTCAGAACCAGAGAGAAAAATACAGATTCTCTGAGGTGTCTTTAGGATAGGTAAATGATACTAAGTGATAAATCAGTATTAAAGGCCTACTAGTGTTGGCATATGAGTCAAAAGATAATAATAATAATTTTTAAAAAAAACCTTTGTAAAGGCAGAGTAACTGGAAGTGTAATCTTATGTTTCAGCTGACATATGAGTAAAAGACATTGGTTTCAAATGCTGTGATTCCACTAGGCTCTATGATTTTCATATATACTCATCTTGTAGTCAACTGCAATTCCTAGACTAATATTTATATTGCCCAAATGACACAATTTCATCTACTGAAAATTTGGTTTCTGCCTGGTATTCTGTGTTAACTTTGCTATTTTAGACTCAAATAGGTAGTTTGGAAAAAAGCCTTAAAAAGTCATTGTCATTCCTGATCACAGTTCATTTTACATTACCTGTAGAATTTCATCCCTAGTTGAATTGCTCATCACCAATTTGATCATCTTTCCATAATTAGACTCTGTTGGTAAAGGATAAACTCTGAATATTAATACCAGAAAATTAGATTTAGAACAAAGAACAGGGTGGAAGGCAAATTTGGAACTCATCATTAGGGTTTTCAGCATTATAGTCATAGAAATTATACCTCAGTATGTATTCTTCATGGGCAAACAATCTATAGTAGATATAAACAAATCCATCTTTTCATTTATTATATTCAGTCAAGACATTTTCCTACAGTCTTCTTGAATTAGTTTTCCTGAATACTCTCGTGAATGTGGCACTTATTTTAAATTAAATCATCAATAAAGACACCATAGGAATTTAAAGTAAAAAAACAATAATTTTGAGCAAATGTTATACTTCACAATCATGTATTCGGTGTTTTTGTTTGTTTGTTTGTTTGACTTTCTTAGCCCTTCCTGGTTCATTTTTAGCACAAGAAGCATAGATATGAATTGGACCTTGGAGACAACTTAATTCAATCCTCTCTTCTCACAAACAAGGCCCCAGACACATAAATAATACCCTTAAAAGTGAAGGCTTGGACATTTGTTACAAAAGCTAAATCTCAGCATCCAATAAAATCTAGTATGTCTGAATCCTTATTGAAAAGAGCATGATAACATAATATTTGATTGTAATACTGCTGCTGCTGCTGCTAAGTCACTTCACTCATGCCCGACTCTGTGTGACCCCACAAACGGCAGCCCACCAGGCTCTCCGTCCCTGGGATTCTCCAGGCAAGAACACTGGAGTGGGTTGCCATTTCCTTCTCCAATGCATGAAAAGTGAAAAGTGAAAGGGAAGTCGCGCAGTAGTGTCCGACTGTTTGCGACCCCATGGACTGGAGCCTACCAGGCTCCTCCATCCATGGGATTCTCCAGGAAAGAGTACTAGAGTGGGGTGTCGGGGATTCTATAAACTTAGGCAAAATTCCTTTCATAAAAAAGAATGAGAAACCAAAGAATTTGGAAATTTGGTGGAAAAGTGCACAAACTCAAAAATTTGTGTTAAAGAGAAAACTAACAAAAACTTAACTCTATAGGGCTAATTGGAATACAGATAGAAACTTCAAAGTCTAAAATGAATTCCAGAAAAGGTATAAATGCCATAGTAATTTTATCTTCTAAATTTTTAGTGTCAAAATGGGTATCATCAAAAAGAACACAAATAACAAATGGTGAGGATGTGAAGAAAAGGTTTCCATAAAACTAAAAATAGAACTACTAATGACTCAGCAATTCCATTCCTGGGTGTTTAGCTGAAAAAATATAAAAACTTATTTGAAAAATACATGCACCCCAATGTCTATAGCATGTTACGTATAATTACCAAGATATGGAAACAACCTAAGTGTCCATCAATGGATGAATAGATAAAGAAAAGGTGACATATACACACACAGAGTTCCAAAGAATAGCAAGGAGAGATAAGAAAGCCTTCCTCAGTGATCAATCCAAAGAAATAGAGGAAAACAATAGAATGGGAAAGACTAGAGATCTCTTCAAGAAAATTAGAGATACAAATGGAACATTTCATGTAAAGATGGGCTCAAAAAAGGACATAAATGGTAGGGACTTAACAAAAGCAGAAGATATTAAGAAGAGGTGGCAAGAATAAACAGAACAACTGTACAAAAAAGATATTCATGACCCAGATAATCATGATGGTGTGATCACTCATCTAGAGCCAGACATCTTGGAATGTGAAGTGAAGTGGGCCTTAGAAACCATCACTACGAACAAAGCTAGTGGAGGTGATGGAATTCCAGTGGAGCTATTTCAAATCCTGAAAGATGATGCTGTGAAAGTGCTGCACTAAATATGCCAGAAAATTTGGAAAACTCAGCAGTGGCCACAGGACTGGAAAAGGTCAGTTTTCATTCCAATCCCAAAGAAAGGCAATGCCAAAGAATGCTCAAACTACTGCACAATTGCACTCATCTCACACGCTAGTAAAGTAATGCTCAAAATTCTCCAAGCCAGGCTTTAGCATACGTGAACCGTGAACTTCCTGATATTCAAGCTGGTTTTAGAAAAGGCAGAGGAACCAGAGACCAAATTGCCAACATCCGCTGGATCATTGAAAAAGCAAGAGAGTTCCAGAAAAACATCTATTTCTGCTTTATTGACTATGACAAAGCCTTTGACTGTGTGGATCACAATCAACTGTGGACAATTCTGAAAGAGATGGGAATACCAGACCACCCGACCTGCCTCTTGAGAAACCTATATGCAGGTCAGCAACCAACAGTTAGAACTGGACATGGAACAACAGACCGGTTCCAAATAGGAAAAGGAGTACATCAAGGCTGTGTATGATCACCCTGCTTATTTAACTTCTATGCAGAGTACATCATGAGAAACGCTGAGCTGGAGGAAGCACAAGCTGGAATCAAGATTGCCGGGAGAAACATCAATAACCTCAGATATGCAAATGACACCACCCTTATGGCAGAACATGAACAGGAACTAAAGAGCCTCTTGATGAAAGTGAAAGAGGAGAGAAAAAGTTGGCTTAAAGCTCAACATTCAGAAAACAAGATCATGGCATCTTGTCCCATCACTTCATGGCAAATAGATGGAGGAAACAGTGGAAACAATGGCAGACTTTATTTTTCTAGGCTCCAAAATAGCTGCAGATGGTGACTGCAGCCATGAAATTAAAAAATGCTTACTCCTTGGAAGGAAAGTTATGACGAACCTAGACAGCATATTGAAAAGCAGAGATATTACTTTGCCAACAAAGGTTCGTCTAGTCGAGGCTATGGTTTTTTCAGTGGTCATGTATGGATGTGAGAGTTGAACTGTAAAGAAAGCTGAGCACAAAAAAATTGATGCTTTTGAACTGTGGTGTTGGAGAAGACTCTTGAGAGTCCCTTGGACTGCAAGGAGATCCAACCAGTGCATCCTGAAGGAAATCAGTCCTGGATGTTCATTGGAAGGACTGATGTTGAGGCTGAAACTCCAATATTTTGGCCACCTGATGCAAAGAGCTGACTCATTTGAAAAGACCCTGATGCTGAGAAAGATGGAGGGCAGAAGGAGAAGGGGAGGACACAGGATGAGATGGTTAGATGGCATCACTGACTCAATGGACATATGTTTGGGTGGACTCTGGGAGTTGGTGATAGACAGGGAGGTCTGGCGTGCTGCGGTTCATGGAGTCGCAAAGAGTCAGACATGAAAGAGTGACTGAACTGTATGTATACACACACAATGGAATATTACTTAGCCATTAAAAATAATTAAAATTTGTCTTTTGCAGCAACATGGATGGATCAGGAGGATATTATGCTAAATGAAATAAGGTAGACAGAGAAGGACAAATACTGCATGATATCACTTATTTATGGAATCTAAATATATATATATATAACAAGTGAATATAAAAAAAGAAACAGACTCACAGATATAGACAACAAACCAGTGGTTACTAGTGGGGATGGGGAGAGGGAAAATATAGGAGTTCAGTATTAAGATATACCAGTTATTATGTATTAAACAAGCGACATGGATATATTATACAACACAGGAAATATACCCAATATTTTAAAATAAATATACAGGAATATAACCTTTAAAAATTGTGAATCACTATATCATACACCTGTAACTTACATAAGGTTGCATATCAGTACTTCAAAAATAGATTTTTAGTAAGAGAATGCATATATAAAAAACATGAATAAGCACTAACACATACACATATAGATCTGAGAAATTAAACTGTCCTCATTTTAGGAAAAACTAAGTCAGAATTTTGATACATCTTTCTAAAACTACACCCTCTAGGAAGATATACAAACATTTGTCTTTGATGTTTTTTTTGGAAAGAATGTGAGGATGTTGGTTATATGGATATGAAAATAACATACATATATTTATTTTCAAGGGTAGGATCCTTTAGGCATGCGCTCTTCTTGTATTCAGAGAAGGATGTTACTCTAGAAATGTTTGAACTCTAACAGGAAACTTTGAATCATAAAATTTTCATGAGAATATGGTCTGAGTTGTTGCACACTGGGCTTGGTGTCCAATCAGATGACAATGGTGGATAGACTGCTAGCATAGCTTTTACTTCAGCACCAATTTCTATGTTTTTCCTGTAGTTCTGCAGAGTAAAGACCACCACTTTGGCCTGTATTAAACAATCTATACTATACAGTCTCAGGCAGTTAACACCTGCTAGTGGATAATCATGCTGCATACACAGAAAGCATATCTGATTCAGATAGAATTATGACAATATTTTATAAATAATAAATACCTACTCATGCTATCCACACGAAGTAACTTTAGTCGTCTCTGACTCTTTGTGACCCCATGGACTGTAGCCTGCTAGGCTCCTTTATCTATGGGGATTCTCCAGGAAAGAATATTGGAGTGGGTTGTCATGCCCTCCTCCAGGGATCTTCCAGACCCAGGGATTGAAGTCACATTTCTTATGTCTCCTGCATTGTCAGGAATGTACTTTACCAGTAGCTCCACCTGGGAAGCCCAAATACCTATAAGATATCCTATAATATAAAAATGGCTTTACCTTATATATGCCTGCTAACTTCAAAAATAAGCTCTTTTTCAAAGTGACCCTGAAATGTACATGTGAATAACTGGTATGTCATAAATTATGATTATTTTACTTAAGTATGACCCTCATTTTATGATTGTTTATTTTAGTGAAACATTTTTCAGTAACAGCTCCCTACTGTTGACTACTATAGCTATTATTATATTTTGTTGACATTTAGAATACATTATAAGAGCTACACTTCAAAAATTTTTTGAAATATATTTGTATAAACTAATAGCTCTTTGATGGCAAGATCTATCTATGAGTCATTTTAGTATAGTTTTAACAAAATACATTGGCAAAAATATCTATTAAATGGAATATAATAGGCAGTTCTGAGTCACTAGTGTTTACCTTTGCCTTTTCCCAAACACGGAAACAGAGAAAGGGAAATGCTTTGTGAGAATGAAACTATGAAAAAAATAACTAAGAGACTGGGACAGAAATATGTGATACTACCATTGAGAACAATGCCATTATTCCCAACCAACATACTTAGATAAACAGTGTGTCTATCAAAGTTTAGTCAGCAGTGCAAGCCGAGAAAAGGGACTCTGAGGCAGGTGGTGATAATGCGTTTTCTCCTCCTGAAGGTAGATGGCGTTCTGCCCCAGGCCTGTCTTCAGAAAAATGTGTTATAGACCAGTGCTGCTGCTGCTGCTGCTACGTCACTTCAGTCGTGTCCGACTCTGTGCAACCCCATAGACGGCAGCCCAACAGGCTCCCCCGTCCCTGGGATTCTCCAGGCAAGAACCCTGGAGTGGGTTGCCATTTCCTTCTCCAATGCATGAAAGTGAAAAGTGAAAGGGAAGTCGCTGAGCTGTGTCCAACTCCTAGTGACCCCATGGACTGAGCCCACCAGGCTCCTCTGTCCATGGGATTTTCCAGGCAAGAGTACTGGAGTGGAGAACATCTAATTCACATATGCACAAAAAATCTCACATTATATTTTTCTTATCAGATAGCCAGGGATGGTTTACTTACAGTTATATCTCTCATTTTAAATTAACAAAATATTAGTTTTAGATACCAGTCTGTGAATTTGCTTAATGTGAACCTACCCATAACTGATGAATAACCTGATAAATAAATACCTGAACCTGAAAATTTAAGGGCCAGGACTTGCCCTAGGGTGACTTTGTCAAAAAGTAAAGCTAAATAACGGCATTGTATGAGAAACTGTCTCGGCAGATATCTGGTTTTAAGGATAAGCCAACTTCCTGCATGATGTTCCTTTCCATTCAAATTGTTTCACATAAGCCATCATCTTATATTGTAAGCTTTTGCATCAAAGACAGAGACTGCCTCATAATTTGTGCTCCCTAACAAGCACCGAGTGGATAGCTAGAAATTGTTTCGATGTAATAAAATGTCATAAGAAATTCTAAAAATGCAGGATTTTTCTTTCTTCATGTTATTTTCCTTGCCACAGAAATGGATGCATTAAGAGCAAATAACTTTGATGAAAACAACATCCTGTGCATTTATTCAGAAGACTTGTTTCACACAAATTGTTCTATTCAAGTAAAAAATTACATAAGTATAATACCTTATACAATGACAAAGAGTCATTAAATAAGGGGTGCTAATTTCCTGTCTATTTAGTATTCATCAAAACTTCTGGAGTAATGCTCAGAACTAGCTAGCATAATGAATTAGTCTTATATTTCTTGTTACATCATACTTAGAAGACAAAGTTCAATAGCATATGTAGTCTTCATTGTATTATTCTTCATTAAGAATTCCATTCTTTTTTTTTCCTTAATTGTTCTTAAAGAATTCCATGCTAAAGGATAGTTGTCTCTCTGGCACTATGTTCTAACTCAGATTGTAGAAGATGTATTTTTAAATTAGACACTGACTAAATTAGCATATTAATGCCCAAATATTAATATGAAACTATTTTAAGAAAATACTTCAGTTTTTTCACACAATTTTGCAAGATATTTTTCCTTTGACAGAAACTTTATAGAACATATAGGGAAAATGAAATTACACCAAAGATTCCCAGCAAAACTGTTGATATAAAGTTAAATTTCCAAGTTTTATGAAATTTCCTCATTATTTGAATACTTGTTTTCAAAGCTTCCTATTCAAAGGTGCAGTTAAAGATCTTAAATTTGAAAAAAATGTTTTGATTCCTGTTACTTCATATGTGGACTCCCCAAAAACAAATGATCAAATTAACAAAATAGAAACAGACTCAAAGACACAGAGAATAAATCAGTGGTTAACATGGCGGAGACAGATGGAGGGGATGGGCAAAATGCATGAAGCGAATTAAGAGGTACAAGATACCAGTTATTAAATAAGTAGGTTACAAGGATGGAATGTATGACACAGGCAATATAGTTAATATTTTGTAATGGCTTTACATGGAACATAATCAATAAATATATTGAATTACAATGTCATATACCTGAAACTAATAACATTTTAAGTCAACTATACTTCAAAAAATGGACTTTCTGTTGGCTCAGATGGAAAAGAAGCTGTCGGCAATGCAGGACACCCTGGTTCAATCCCTGGAAGATACCCTGGAGAGGGGAATGGCAACCCACTCCAGTATTCTTACCTGGAGAATTATATGGACAGAGGAGCCTGGCAGGCTACCTTCCATGAGGTCGTAAAGAGTTGGACACGACTGAGGGACTAACACTTTCAGTTTCATACTTCCAAAAAAAAAAAGAGATACAAATTGTGATGAAAAAGTTAACTACAGATGATCACCTCTTCTTTGCAGTGGCCACAGGACTGGAAAAGGTCAGTTTTCATTCCAATCCCAAAGAAAGGCAATGCCAAAGAATGCTCAAACTACCGCACAATTGCACTCATCTCACGCTAGTAAAGTAACACTTAAAATTCTCCAAGCCAGTCTTCAGCAATACGTGAACCGTGAACTTCCAGATGTTCAAGCTAGTTTTAGAAAAGGCAGAGAAACCAGAGATCAAATTGCCAACATCCGCTGGATCATCAAAAAAGCAAGAGAGTTTCAGAAAAACATCTATTTCTGCTTTATTGACTATGACAAAGCCTTTGACTACGTAAATCACAATAAACTGTATAAAATTCTGAAAGAGATGGGAATACCAGACCACCTGACCTGCCTCTTGAGAAACCTGTATGCAGGTCAGCAAGCAACAGTTAGAACTGGACATGGAACAGCAGACTGGTTCCAAATAGGAAAAGGAGTACGTCAAGGCTGTATATTGTCACCCAGCTTATTTAAGTTACATGCAGAGTACATCATGAGAAACGCTGAGCTGGAGGAAGCACAAGCTGGAATCAAGATTGCTGGGAGAAATATCAATAACCTCAGATATGTAGATGACACCACCCTTATGGCAGAAAGTAAAGAAGAACTAAAGAGCCTCTTGATGGAAGTGAAAGAGGAGAGTGAAAAAGTTGGCTTAAAGCTCAACATTCAGAAAACGAAGATCATGGCATCCAGTCACATCACTTCATGGCAAATAGGTGGGGAAACAGTGGAAACAGTGTCAGACTTTATTATTCTGGGCTCCAAAATCACTGCAGATGGTGACTGCAGCCATGAAATTAAAAGATGCTTACTCCTTGGAAGGAAAGTTATGACCAACCTAGACAGCATATTAAAAAGCAGAGACATTAATTTGCCAACAAAGATCCATCTATTCAAGACTACTGTTTTTCCAGTGGTCATGTATGGATATGAGAGTTGGACTACAAAGAAAGCTGAGTGCCGAAGAATTGATGCTTTTGAACTGTGGTGTTGGAGAAGACTCTTGACAGTCCCTTGGGCTGCAAGGAGATCCAACCAGTCCATCTTAAAGGAGATCAGTCATGGGTGTTCATTGGTAGGACTGATGTTGAAGCTGAAATTCCAATACTTTGGCCACCTGATGCAAAGAGCTGACTCATTTGACAAGACCCTGATGCTGGGAAAGATTGAGGGCAGGAGGAGAAGGGGACAACAGAGGAGGAGATGGTTGGATGGCATCACTGACTCAATGGACATGGGTTTGGGTAAACTCTGGGAGCTGGTGATGGACAGGGAGGCCTGGCGTGCTGTGGTTCATGGGTTTGCAGGGAGTCGGACACGACTGAGCGACTGAACTGAACTGATACCTCTTCATTTGAGATATGTACATTTAGCCATTGATATCTAGCTCTTGACATGTTGCCTACATTAGTAAAACACCTACTTTTTATTTTATTTTCAGCTGCACATTGTCATGTATTTCTGCCTATGGAAAAGTGCATATGGCACTGGTGAATTGGCAGAACTTAAAAGTGTATTTTTCATGTATAGCTAAGAAAAGAAGTAATCATTTATCCACCACCACCACCACCACCAAATTCTCCTCCACATTCTTCTTTTGAACACATGCTTTTCCTTTACATAAGCTGGAATTAACTTGAGGAATAACACTGTGTCTTACACATTTCTACATCCTACAGTAAATGCCCAGTATAGTCCTGGCACATAGTTATTGCTTAATGCATGACTATTGAATAAATCATATGTATAAAGAGTCTAGCAGTTTTAGTCAATTATTTATATCAACTAGCTTTGTAGGAAATACTTCAGACACTTAATATTTGCTTATTTTAGTAATTACATAGTTGGTTCCCTCAAATCTTAAGATCATTGCTTGTCACCCCAATTAATTATTTCAGAATGAAAAATGCTAATCCTTTGAGGCACTATCAATGGAATATCTTCATGGAAGCTTTCAGTATCAAAATGAAGTATAGCGAATATATAGCATCATTTGTTTTAGGTCAGTATATATCTATATATATATATATTTCATAAGCATGAACATTTAAAAAATTGCTAATCTATTTTGAAAGCACTTTATCATTTACCGCCTAACATACATTAATTGAGCAAACTATGCAAATTTATTTTAAAATGAACGTATCTGTGAGAAGTCATTAATGATACAAAGACTCAGTAAGAAAGATAGATAAACAACACTTAGGAAGGAGGAAAGAGCAACAGATTTCATTTGAGCTAAAACACTGAAAAATCACTAAAGATAGTAAAGTGATACTGACCAAATGGGATGATTGATCAAGATGAAGAACAATTAACAGCCAATAATCAATAATCAATAGCCTCTCATTCAAGAGAGGAAAACATATGTTAGAGCAGAGAGCCTATGATACAACACTTAACTAAGATAAAGAATGGAAAATCAAAAAACATAAGAAACTATTTTCTCAGAATATTGAGGATTGCTGTGGGTGTGATATCAGTTTGTGACTGTATCCATCTCTCTAACCTTTCAATTATACTCATTATGCATCACAGACAAATGATTCCAATGCAGGAATGCCACATGACGCTGCAAGTCGTAGTTAACCTGAAATACATTATTCAAAGTTGTTCAGTTAATAGGATCTAACCTCTTGTAATCTATTAATTACTGTTAGAAACTTGGTGGGTGTCTGATCACACTGTGAGTGAATATATAGTATAGAATTCAAAACCTGTTAGGACCTAAGAGCTGTGAATTAAAGCAGGTTGATCTCAGCTGGAAAGCTGCTAGACATATCATGGGAAAACAATTATATTTCCTTACTAACAGGAATTAATACCAACAGAATTCAAAATAGAAAGGAAATAATAAATATAAACATCAATTTCTTTAGTAAATGATTTTTCTTGAGCTAGTAGATTTCTGGGCAAGAAAAAGCAATTTCCTTACTTAGTTTATCATGAGTAAACACTAGTGATACAAATGGTGAGATTAGGAGCAAATTTTGAGGCTAAATGCATTCAACTCTTCTAGAAACATAAAGTTTAGAAGTTTTCTTATGTTCAATAAAAAATAAGGCACATATATGAAATATTTTCCTATTGATAGAAGTATATAAACATGTTTTGTTTCTTATTTTTTAAATGAAGAAAGGGACAATACAATTATAGTAAATAAATCTATCACAAAACATATATTATAGTTGTAGGCTGTAGCCATTTCAGGGAGTGATGGTGTTCCTGGCTTTCTTCCTGGCCCCACAGATATTTCACCCTTGCAACTGTTCCATTTAACCTCCTCTGGGTGTTTGGCTTGACCCAAGGACCTGAGATGAGTGTTGCTTTAGGCAGATGAGCTCTGAAAGAAGTCATTTGTCAGAAACCCTTGACTCAGTTGCTGCTCTGCTGTGACCTCAGTCTCTCTCCAGGGCCCAGGCATCAGCTAGTATCCCATCTCCCTTGTGAAATCCAATTCCCACTGACTGCATTTCCATTCAGTGTCTATGCTTCAGAACAGCCACTAGTAGACTGGTTTTCTGGTACTTGGTCTGCTGATGTCAGATGGGCATTTGTCAATTTCAAAGGTTTACTGCTCTGCTGACCCACTTGAATTGACATTCTGGTTTTACACTTTGAGTTTAAACCTCGGATAATAGTGCTTGTGCCCAACGTGACTTTGGACTGAACTGGCTTCACAATTGATTTTTAGAATGATCATTAGCTATACCCCATTCTGGATTAAGGGATAGCTTCTTGCTTTTATAAAATAATAATAATAGCAATTTATTATTATTATTATACTCTCAGAATTCTCAAGGAAACATTAAAAATTTTAAGAAAGGCAGTCCTTATATTCTGGTTAATAATGATACAATTGAAAGATATCATAGTCAAGAGGTAGTCAAGGAGTACAACACTGCCTTTTAGAACTCAGACACTTGCTTTATTATAATCTACTTCCATGTATATTATGCCATTTTACTTGAAATTTAGAAAGATAGGAGGAAGATAGTGAAAACAAGTTTGTATACTTTTTTAAAAAGATGACTAAATTGGTTGAAAGCAAAATCAGGGAGAAAACTGCAAACAGGAGTAATATCAAAAGATAAATTTCATCCCAGAGGAGTTTGATGCATAGTTTGGCTCTGTGCTTTCTAATTTGGTCAAAGAAATGGAAATTGTGTTATTCACTACACGTATCCAGAAGGAAATATTAAATGTGTTGGTCAAGGAAGAGTCACAGCTTTTAGGAAAAACAGAGTCCTATGGATACTTTAGGAATCTTGATGTAGTATTTATTATGAAACAGATTTTGGTCACCTTAAAATCCACTAAAGTATCTCTCACAAACTGCATGTTTCTGGCTTTTCTCCAAGTGGTGTTTGAGTCTAACACAATCTAACAAAATAAATAATTCCAAATATCAAAGTTTAATGTAATGAAGAATCTATTTTTTCCAGAGTTGGCAACATCACAATAAAACTTTATCTTAAACAAATAATGTTAGGGAAAAAAAAAATTCAGTGGACAGGACAGGAAACTTTTTTTGGGGAGGGTCCTTTGAGGATTATAAGTCTACTCCCACAGTGACATTAAGTGAAATAAATATGCTCCCTTTAAAAATAGAGATGAAATTAAAAGGGGACGGTGCTCCTTTTTTCTTCAAATTTCCAGCTAATGCTTATTTCCTGTGTTATTTATAGCCCAGTACCAATGAGAAGAGACAGGTTATCTAAATTCCTGGGAGAGTATCCCAACTTCCTCTTGGAAGTTAAACTTCTTACCACCTCCCAAAATATTGGAAATAAAAGCAAAAATAAACAAATGGGACCTAATTAACCTTAAAAACTTCTTACCTTTCTTTCTAATTGAGCTTAAGTACATCAATGATACGTATCTTAATGGGTTATAAATAACTTCTAGATAACCAAGCATGAAAATGCCCACCTTTCAGTAAGCAAATACATTAATTTTATGAAGAATATTTTATTACATTGACAACAGATTTGAACAACTTGTAAGAAGAAAGTTAACTCACTTTAAGAAACAAAATACGTATATGCATTTAATTTCATATATAATATGTATAAATATTTGCATATATACACATGTACATACACACAAACTTTATTCATTAGTTTTCTGGTACAGTCACTTGCTGATGTGAGTATGTGTGTGTGTATATGTGTGTGTGTGTGTGTGTGTATGCACATATACATGGGCTTCCCAGGTGGCACTAGCGATAAAGAATCCACCTGCTATTGCAGGAGATGCAAGAATCATGTGTTCGATCCCTGGGTTGGGAAGATTCCCCTGGAGGAGAGCTAGCAACCCACTCCAGTCTTCTTGCCCAGAGGATCCCGTGGACAGAGGAGACTGGTGGGCTACAGTCCTTTGGGTCACAATGAGCCAGACACAACTGAAGCAACTTTGCATGCATATACATACATACATATACATATGTGTGTGTGTGTGTTTGTGTGTATATATATATATATAGAGAGAGAGAGAGAGAGAGAGAGATGGAGAGAATGAGAGCGAGTGTATTGTGATGCTTATGTTCCACTTGGATTCATCCCTATACCTAAGATTCACAAAAGTAGAGTAGAGTAAAGAAGATATCTGATGGTCTACACACAAAGATTTTACATCCTAAAAACCAGCTTGCCTTTAAAAAAAATGAAGTTAAACATTTCATATGGTAGACACAATGCAAAATAGGGCTAATGATCTGAACATATCCAATATTTTCTAAACTGATAAAATTTACCTTTTATTCAAGAAGGAAAATATTATTTAACAAACAATTTTAAACACACCCTGCCGCTAAGTTGCTTCAGTCGTGTCTGACTCTGTGTGACCTCATAGACAGCAGCCCACCAGGCTCCCCTGTCCCTGGGATTCTCCAGGCAAGAACACTGGAGTGGGTTGCCATTTCCTTCTCTAAAACACACCCTAACTAGCAAAAAATAAGGTGCACAAAATATTATTATTTATAAGGGATAATGAATATATTTGTTAATTTTATCAATGAGAAAAATCTTTGTAAGAATTATCAAGAAAGCCAGTGGGTAGCCTGTTAAAACTACTTTATTAAAATAACAGTACTTGGGGTACTGATGGGGAATACATGATAAGGGACATAATTATATTCTAGGACTCATATATTTGAAGTTGGTAAATTAAGCAGCCACCCACTAGGAATTACAAGCATCTACTGATTTCCCAGAGAGGAAAGTGGTTCATCAAGAAAGTCTCCTGAGACTTTGACTTACAAAGTGGAATTTTACAATAGCTAATTTCAGGTCAATTGTGTGGCCTAACAAATGGATATTTTTTCAGCAATGATAAGAACTTGTCTTTAGAGATACATTTTTTTCTTAAACATTTAAATACTGAATTCAGTTATTTCAGTAAGAATATATCATTCTAGGGCTTCCCTGGTAGCTCAAAGAATAAAGAATCCGCCTGCAATGAGAGAAATCTGGGTTCCATCCCTGGGTTGGGAAGATCCCCTAGAGAAGGATATGACTACCCACTCCAGAATTCTGGCCTGGAGAATTCCATGGACAGAGGAGCCTGGCGGGCTACAGTCCATGGGATCGCAAAGAGTCAGACACCGAGAGACTTTCATTTTCACATATCATCTAAACTAAAGCAACCTCCCCAAGTTCAGTCTCCCTCCTTAGGTCATATCCCCTCAGTAAGGGTTGTTCTAGTTCTTTGTGAAGCTGAGCAATATGAGTCTGGGCAGAATGGCATGGAGGCAAATGCTTAAGTTCAAGTCATGGCCAGGAGGTCATTCACCAGCATTGTACCATGTACTGCAATGCTGACTTCCAAATTTCCTCACAAAATTTAATTTGAATACTTTCATTATACGATTTTTAAAAATGCTTCATTTAGAAGCTGCAACTCTACTTTGGAATTTGCACTGTTACTTATCATCCCCAGGTTATTCCATCCTAGATTAGTACTGAGGCTAAAATAATTATAGATTCTGGAGGCACATTCAGTTCAGTTCAGTCGCTCAGTTGTGTCTGACTCTTTGCGACCCCATGAATCGCAGCAGGCTAGGCCTCCCTGTCCATCACCAACTCCTGGAGTTCACTCAAACTCACATCCATCGAGTTGGTGATGCCATCCAGCCATCTCATCCTCTGTCATCCCCTTCTCCTCCCACCCCCAATCCCTCCCAGCATCAGAGTCTTTTCAAATGAGTCAACTCTTCGCATGAGGTGGCCAAAGTGCTGGAGTTTCAGCTTCAGCATCATTCTTTCCAAAGAACACCCAGAACTGATCTCCTTCAGAATGGACTGGTTGGATCTCCTTGTAGTCCAAGGGACTTTTAAGAGTCTTCTGCAACACCACAGTTCAAAAGCATCAGTTCTTTGGCGCTCACCTTTCTTCACAGTCCAACTTTCACATCCAGATGCAAATCCCAATACTGATGTCAGGCTGGCCAAAAATGTAACTTACGGAAAAATCTGAATGTATGTTTTGGCTAAATCAATACTTCTCAGTTGAAGGATCTTGGTAGGTTACTTAAACACTCTCTCCCTTCTGTTTTCTCTTCTAAAATGGTAACAGTAATCATACTAACCTCTGAAAGTTCTTGTAAGGTTTAGGTTTAGTTAATAAATATTAAAGTAACTGGTACATAAAACATAAGTATTTTCTACTATTTTTCTAAATAGAGGCTTTATAATATTTCTGTGTATTTCTTTATTCATTAATCCATCCATAATATTACCAATGGAACACTTTCTTGAAGTATTAATATAATTTTAGGTGAAAGTTTCAGCATGCAAAGAAAGTTCTGGTCTTGAAAAGGCTAGAATAGGGACTATGTTCTGGAAGTTATTTTGTGTATTGACATGGGATACTCTAACTGCCCACAGTAAAGGTAGAAAATAAATTTCTTAAAAATGATTCTGAAATACAGACTCTATCTCCTTAGCTATAATCTCCTGAGATAACTAAAGACATTCAATGTTCTACTAACAACGATGACTATGCTCTTTTAAAAAATTGAAGTATAGTTGATTTATAATGTTGTTAGTGTCAGGTGTACAGTAAAGTGATTCAGATATACACACACACACATATGACATTTTTAATGAAAGAAAAGATTCCTCCACATATTCAAGGAAGAATATTACACAGTAGACATAAGCTTATAATAAAATGGCAATACAGGAGAGTCAATAATCACATGACTCATATATAATAAAGTTCAATCTTGAGAAGTAATTTAAAGAAAAGGAACTGAAAACTAATTAGAAAGAGGTATAAAAACCACACAAAGTCATTACCATAGTAATTACAAAAAATAATTACTAACACCATTAAAAAAGTCTATAATATAATTATAAGTATTACTATTTAGTGATGCTTATTTCTAAAATTTGAAAAGAATGAAGACTTTTTAAAGTCAGTTAAAATGCACAGTTTAAGGGTGTAATTCTCTAGTTGTTAAATATATATGTATACAAAGAATTCTATGCTTTCTGTGTCTCCTTATTTCTTCATTTATATTTTACGATTTGTGTTATCACCCTTTAATCTTAACATGAATATCCTTCATGATGGGTCAAAACATGGTCGTGATTTTATTTTAATCCCGGGATCCGTGCCTGTGGAATGAAGAGGGGGCTGGGGATCGTGCCTCCATTTTGTCAGTAATGCCTAACGTGGCTCCCGACAAACTCTCGTAACATAGATTATGCATCTATCTGTCTCTCTGTAAACTTTACACTTTATATACTTCAGTGGAATTTAATCTCTCTTCATATATATGTGTTTTACTATTATTCACGTTGTACATGTATGTGTATTTATCTTAGATGGCATCTCATAACACAGTCTTCAAAATGCAGAATAACTGTTTCTGCTGCTTCAACATTATATTAAATGATATTTTTATTTTCTTTTTATCCCTCAGGGTAAAAACATTTGTCAAGTGGCCCTTATTGTTTATACTGATGCAGGGGTTGTGTTTTTTTCATTTATTTGTCTGGCCATGCTTCATGACTTGCAAGATCTTAGTTCCCCAATTAAGGATCAAACCTGGAGTCTTGGCAGTGAAGGCACCAAGTTGTAACCACTGAACCACCAGGGAATTCCCAGGAAGGTGTATTTCTGTTAAGCCCATTTAAGCTATAAATCTTCATTTTTCTTTAGCTATAACAGAGAAAGAAAAAAAACCAGGCACTATCTATTGAGTTACTTTATATAACTGCTGCTGCTGCTGCTGCTAAGTCGCTTCAGTCGTGTCCGACTCTGTGCAACCCCATAGACGGCAGCCCACCAGGTTCCGCCCATCCCTGGGATTCTCCAGGCAAGAACACTGGAGTGGGCTGCCATTTCCTTCCCCAATGCATGAAAGTGAAAAGTGAAAGTGAAGTCACTCAGTTGTGTCCGACTCTAGCAACCCCATGGACTGCAGCCTACCAGGCTTCTCCGTCCATGGGATTTTCCAGGCAAGAGTACTGGAGTGGGGTGCCATTGCCTTCTCCGACTTTATGTGACTAGACTATTAACAAAAAGTTAACTATACAGCATAAGGTATTAGGGACGAGGGTGAGGATGTGATTCAGGTATACCTAAATTCCATTAATAACTGGGCAGGTTACAGTGGTATTCTTTTGGATTTTAACACTGAGTACAACGTGAGGAGCACTTGTTGAAATTTACTTATCATCCTCTGGCTCTATGAAGGTACTCCATAGTGACTTGAATCAAAATCATCATTACCTTGGATCCCAGTTCATTAGCACTGCTGCTCAAATCTCCCTAAATTACTGCTTATGTGCCTTTTAAACATCATAAGGATATCAGTAACTATTCCTGCCTAAAAAGTGGCAAAACATTTTTCAATAATGCATCTCAAAATTTTATACTTCTGTTTCAGCATGCATATTCAAATCTACTTGGTTTTAACAAGCAAAATCCAAGTCTGTACAATCAAGCTGGAGAGCTGATTGAATGTATTGTTAATGCACTCTTGCAATGATCTCCAAACAAATAGCATGTTTGAATTTGATTTGGTATCCATAGAAAAGAAACCAGAATGTTACCTGGTATACAGGTGAGAACAAATTAGGTATTCTGTTGCTCTCTTTGCATGATCTCAATTTACTTAAAAAATCATTTGGCAAGATAGCTATAATGTTTCTGGCATTGAAAGTTGTGACTGGAAAATAGTTTTCTACTTTAAAACTAAATGTCTTGGCTTCATTCCAACATTTATTTTCAATAAATGCCTGAGCATTTATCTTGAAGCAGGAGACCATTATCCAGTCACAACATTCAATTCCTTTGACATTATCTCTTAAGTAAAACAGTAACATCAAGAATAAAGGACTCACTTATTGAAAGAGTATGTTAGTATGCTGGGTGGGTGAACAAATACTGTGGCGAAAATCACCCCTTTAATAGTCATTTGAAGTAGAAAAAGCACAGATTCCTTCTCTTCAGATATACTTTTTTGGGTCTTGTGGTAAAGATCTTGACCATGGGAGCCTACAAAATGAACACTCCAATATTTTCTAGATTAAATGACATCTCTCATATAGTTGATTTCACTTTCATGCATTGGAGAAGGAAATGGCAACCCACTCCAGTGTTCTTGCCTGGGGAATCCCAGGGACGGGGGAGCCTGGTGGGCTGCCATCTATGGGGTCGCACAGAGTCGGACACGACGAAAGCGACTTAGCAGCAGCAGCATGTAACGGAACCTCTGATATTACTGGTTTACATGGTCTCTCTTGAACATTTGTGTGTCGTGGGCGTTCACATGGTTTGTACCATCTCTGAAGATTCAGGCTTAGCCTACTTAAGGTCTGGTTTTTGTGAAGATCCACATAAGATGACAAGCCTGTGTGTGGTTTCTCTTCCAACTGTCAGTGGAGACTTTGGTTTCCCAGAATTTTAATCAATTCGGGAGGCTACACAGATTTTGATAGGAAGCAGTTTTTGAGGTGACCAGTGTCTAAATTCATTATCAGATTTATTGCCTGTATTTTATAACCAATCACCACTATTACAGTGCATGTGTGCATGGCGGTGGGGGGGTGAGGATGGGCGGTGCTTCACAGTACCCGTGAGAAGGATTCTAATCTGAAAAATCAATGCATCAGTGTGTATATTTAGGAAAAAAAAAATGCTGGATACAGATCTGATAATATCACTCCTCTATTTAAATATTTTACTTTAATGAACACTCTATCATTTGGAAATAGCTTCTTAACTCTTAAATAAAGAATGGCAAGGGGCTTAACAAAGAATAAGAAGCGTCAAGGACTAGCTTAAATTTACCAATGTACTCCTTTGGCAAAGTATCATCAGACTATCAGTCCCTATACTCTCACCCCTCATCTTGGACATAGACTATAGGCTGATGATTTTTCTGTCTAACATAGTTAACATTGTAAGTAAGCTTTAAAACAAGTCCCCTTGCCTTCCCATATGACTGCTGTCACTGTTAGAGCGGCATAGAAATGTCACCTATCTTACTTATATTTGTGACTTTGGAAACTCATTCAAAGTATAGTAAGCCTGACTTTCTGTGAGAAGAAAATTAAAATTGGATTTTTCTTTTTTCCATTTCCATAGTTGATTTTTTTTTTTTTTGCATACTAAAGTTTGAATAACTGCTCATGACTCTATTAAATTCTTTTTCCTTCATGGAGCCACTACATCAATCTCAGTCACATTGATCTTTCCCTTCCCAATGTCTACATCAATGTTTTTATACCACTTAAATGACATCTATTCCATCCTTCTCTGTGCTTCAGTTATTTACAAACATGTCTGGTCTCCTTTGGAGATGGGTTCTGTATCTCTCATGTATTACCATCTCTTCAGTACTCAGCCTGGAGCTTGGCACATTGTAGAAAGCCATCTCACAATCACAGAAAAATAACACGGTAGCACTCGCTATATTCACCATTCAAACTATAAGGATATCCCGAGGTCAAAGCTATATAGCAGCAGGGTAGGTGTCACCTTAGTGCTTGCAATTCCTTTTTCAGCAGACTCCTTTCAGCCATACAAATGCATAAGAAGGTAGGGATGAAAAGGGGACTAGGAGTTATGCTGCAGAGTGGATATGAATACTGTGTTGATCAACAAAATCCATATTCATCCTTGTAGTCACAATTGTAGTACTCAGGCTTCCATATTTCTAGGACAGGTCATTGTAGAAATACTTTGAGAAACTAAGTGAGAAGCAAACCAGAGTTGTGTGTTCTCAGGTGTAATCTAACACCCCTGATTTTGTAGACAGTTCAGTGTAGGGAATTAGTAAACCAAGGTTGGACATACAAATGGCAAATATTCCTTTATTTGAAAACTCTTGGTGATACAAGAGTACATGAAGCCATGTTATGATGAAAGTTATCATAGCCATCATCATAAAAGAGAGAATACTATTTCCCAAAATATAGACTTATATTGAAATATAAGATTTAGCCATGAAACTTCTTAGGTATGCTTAAGGGTTTCTTATAAGAACCATTGGGAAACATCATTTTTGGTCTTAGTATAATAAAAGATGTGATTTTCCTAAATAAGTAGTTATTTTTAAATGAAAAGAATAAATCTCAGCCTGATATCTAAGATGTTTTGATGTTTCTTTGGACAATTAGAAGGTTCAGAAGCAAAGGAGCAAGCTAACTCTAAAAAGTGCTAAGGTATATTAAGTGGATTTCTATATACTACTTTTATTTCTGACTTTATTTTTGTACTTTATGGCCTTGTACTCTGACTTGTTCAGTAGCTTTATAATTCTTTTTTACTATATGAATTCTTTTGCATAATCATCTGGAATTCAAATAAACAAGATAACCCCAAATTTTTTACTTCTTCCTTCATGGCAAGTCTAATTTCTTCTGCAAATTATCAGGGTTTCATTCTTCTATTTTAATTCCAATATAAATTGATCATAAATATCTCTGGTGATTAAAAAAGACTCTCATATATTTTAAAAATACATTTTCCCCAGAGAAGGACCAGAAATGCATCTGCACTGTGCTTCACTCTATTACTCTTTTACTTTGAAAATATGACATTTAAAAATAAACATGAAACACTATCATATCATCTAAATTCAGAAGAAATCATCAACTTCACAATAATAAATGTTATTTTAAAAAAGCAAAAGTAACTTATCCTTCAGAAGATGAGATTAGCTAATTTCAATCTTTTAAAATCCTCTTTCCTAACTCAGAGTGTCCAGCTGTCATCAAAAATGAACGCTGATGATCTTTCAATTTCAGTGCTCTGTACTTTTTTTTTTTTTTATTGTAAAGATATTTCTGTGAAAGCTCACAGGACAACTGGCACCCTGAAGTCAATTCTCAATTACCTTGGGCATAGGAGATAAGATTATATGGACATTTGTTGACAACTTCCAAACATCCCTCAATCACAGTTCTCTTAGTATCTCCAAGCTTTTCTGAAAAGGTCCAGAAAGATGAAGCAAAATGTATAGATTTGAGCCGTACCTTGTTTCACCTTTGCAAGCTTACAGAGGAAATAAATTTCTAAAGATATGTTATAGAATACAGAATATGACGAGAGGAAATAAAGGTAAAGCAGACACTGAATAACTGGCTCTTGAATTTCTGAGTATAGCTTGCACTGGGACGTGCACTAGAAATATCCAAATTGATTAATAAACATTTGTTGAGCTTGCCTCAAAAGAAAGGAGGAATAGAAAACAGCATTTAGCAAAGAGAACAGTGATAATGCCTTCTATGTAGACTACATCTTCAAATCCCAAAGGACTCACTATCTGAACCTTTCAGGTGTTCAGGTGAACCTCACTAGAGAAGAAACATTATCAATCAGCAAGACAAAATATATTGCCTAGGCGCATTGGAAAAGAAAATATTAGCAGAGCAAACCAAGCGCCTTTAGAAAGACATATGTTAGCTGGAGATTAAAGAGAAGAGCTTGTCCTATTTTCTCTTTTCAAGTTAAAAATGATCTGTGGGCTGCTAATATCTCAAAAAATATGTTCTAATGCCTGTATTTGGAAAAGACTCTGATGCTGAGAGGGATTGGGGGCAGGAGGAGAAGGGAACGACAGAGGATGAGATGGCTGGATGGCATCACCGACTCGATGGATGTGAGTTTGAGTGAACTCTGGGAGATGGTGATGGACAGGGAGGCCTGGTGTGCTGCAATTCATGGGGTCGCAAAGAGTCAGACATGACTGAGCAACTGAACTGAACTGAATGCCTATATGTGCAATAGATTGTAATGAATAAAGGTATAAGTCATGGAGTAGGTCACATAGCCCAATCAGGCTATGTGAAGATTAAATGAGTTAGCCTGGCATATAATAAGAGTTCAGTTAATAAGTGCCACATCATTTATATCACAATACTATACTAATGCTAATATACAAAAAAAGGAAAACAGAATAAATCTATTAGCAAGATAATCCTTGATAATAACTAAAAACACAACTAAAACAATCAAACACTAAAAAAAAAAACCTCTAATATATATACAGCATAAAATTGCAAACCAATATTTTTAAATGAATAGGGAAAGTGAAATACATCTTTTTATCTTTTACCTCTTTTGTCAAGAGTTTCTTACAAGGTATTTCAGGAAAAAAATATAAATAGCTATTACACATCTTTTAAACTATTTACACAAAAATGACCATGCTCCCATTATACACATTTTTCTGCACTTTGTCTTTTTTTTTGTACCCCACATAATAATATGTATTAGAACTTCCTCTATCAGTACACACAGCACACTCTCACTTTTTATCAGTTGCATAGTATTCCATATTATAGATGTAAAATAATTTAACCAACACTATTTTTGGAAATTTAGGTTATTTTGGTACCTAATTAAAAATTAATAATATTGCAAAAATATCTATAATATATATTCACAAATTACTTAGAGTGTTTCTTTGAAAAAAAATTATTAGGCATACTCTTAGAAATAGAATTTCCAGATCAAGAATATGAACTTAAAATCTGACATCTTGAAAGTGCCCTCCAAAGAATTAATATAAATTAATTCCTCAGCTTCACTGTCAACAGCATCTGTGCAGTCTTGCCCTAGAAATTGTCGAAACTTTAAATTTTGCCAATCTGGGTGTGTTCGTGTTTAATAAAGGATGATGAACAGTCTAACTTGATTTTTTTTCTATGCTGGTTAAGAGAAAACAATGCGTTGATTATAAAACATGCTGTGTTATTGTCATTTTTATAAAAAAAATATAAGCATAGTAAAAATAGTAGCTACTACTACACCAGGTGTCTTTGTTTCACACAATGGAAGATTTTAAATACTATTCTTCTATGAAATTTTTATGAACAAGAATTGTTAGCATCCTGAATGCAGAAACATCTCTCTTTCTCTCACTTTCAAAGTATTTCTTTCCTTACAGGTTTATTATACACACAGAGAGACACAATCACACGAGTACACACAGATAGACACCCTGGGAGCTCTGTACTGTCAAGAAATAGAGCACAGCTACTTCAGGGCATATTAGCACTAGAGTTATTGTTTAAAAGAGACCTAACAGATTAAGGATTTAGTAAAGTTAAATCACAAATTTGTCATTCAGCCATTACAAATGTAAGGTATATGCCATTACATGTACAAGTGATATTTTATGTATTTCTGTCAATGGATGAAACAGATTTCTCAAATTTGAGGTTATCCATTAAATTTCCCCAGGAATCTATGTTTAATACATCCAAGAGAAATCTACTAATTTTTTTCTCCTAGAAATTAAAAAAGGGAATAATTTGTTTTCATGAAATTCTGTGCTCATTCAGTCTCTGAAATCAGTCAGGAATCAAACTCTTCACTCTGTTGCCTTCATACAAAATAGCTGGTTAGTTTTTATTTGTAAATCTCAGTGGGCTTCTAATACGTTCAGGGAAAAAATATAGTCAACTTGGGATAATTTACCAAGTGTGAATGTAGGGATTTTCTTATGAGCATGGCAGATTAATGACTACTATGACTCATGCCTATATATTTCATATTAAAGCACAATATTCTATAGAATATCTTGACTTCCTTCCATGTTTTAATAACTGCAAATGTCTAGGAGAAGAATCTCCCTTTAAATTTGTAGGGAAGAGATTGAAAATAAATCATATATGCCAAGGGTAGAAGTATTCTCAGTTGCTTTATGATTTGAGTCTTTACTCAATGATTTTATACAAAATAATTTTCTAAAAAATAAGAAAGTATAATGTATTCAAAAAGAGAAAATTCTACTTATTATTTGTATTGCTTGGTGATACATTATTGTATTCTCAGTATTCTAATTTCCAATTATAAAATTTAAATAATTCTTTAAAATTTTAATCCAAGGATAATCATGTGGGGGCCCTCTGGTGGCCAAAACAATGCTCTTATATTTTCACTGGAGAAGTTCAGGGTTGGTGAATAAGAGATTCTCCTGGAAATTCTAAAACTTTATTTTGAATCTACTTCATATTGAATATATGTAAATATATTCATATTTATACTATATTGATTCAATTTATAGGTTAAAAATTGCTAACATATTTTAATACCTTTACCCAACTTCATAAAGTAATATTGCATGTACACATTCAATATTTAAGTTGTATAGAAAAGTATACTATTTCTATTTGAATAAAGAGAATCATAGATTATCGTGGAGTCGCAGAATTATGAGTCATCAAATTTCATAGTAGGAATGGAATCAATTTGAGAGTTAATTTAGTGAAATTCCCTCTTCTAATGAATAAGGAAAATATGGTCAACATAGGTTAAATGCCTTGCATATATGGTTATAGAGTAATTACTGGGAGTTCTGGAGTTAACCTTTCTGGAGGTAGCCATTTCTATATGTTGTAACATCAAGTGCTTTGGAAAAATGTGGTCATTTAACTTTCTTTCAAACTGTTTCTACTCTTTACATGGGATTTTTACTTATGGTAATTTTAATCTTGTTTATTACTTTCAAAAAAAGTTCTTGCTTGGGAAAATTTTTCCAGGTTAAGACATAAGCATCAAGTGATTTGCAATCTAAAAGTAAAGCAGGAAAATAAAAAGCAAAAGCAAAACAAGAAATATATCAGTTTTCTAGTGCTGTGCAATATAATATCATTAATGTATCAGCTTAAACCAATATGCATTATTGGTTTAATAATAATGTTAAGCTCACATTCTACACATCAGAAGTTCAGGAACAGACTTGGTTGGGTTCTTTACTCAGGATATCTCAGGACTGAAATAAAGGTGTTGGTTGGGCTTTGGTCTTATGGAGGCTGTGGGCAAGAATCTCCTTTCAAGCTCATCCAGCTTGTTCAAAGAGATTAGTTTTCATGATTGTAGGACCGAAGTCATTCGTGTTTGCTAATTTTGGCCAACGTGTTGCTCTCAGCTCCTAGAAGCTATTCTTCATTCCCTGCAATATGGCCCCCTCTTTCTACAAAGCCAGCAATAGAGAATCCCCTTTTGCTGAATCCTTCTCACATTTCAACTCTCATTTTTAGGAGGTACCTGGTTCCTTTTAAGAAACTTGTGTATGTTCATGGGACTATTTATATGTCAGTATTACTCATTATTTTTCCTTCTTAAAGTCAGTTATATAACAATCTAGTCATGGTAGCAATTACCCCATCATATTCACATGTCCTGGGACTGAATAGAGCATGTGTAGGTGCATGGATCTTGAGGGTCATCTTAGAATTCTGCCTTTCACAGCAAAATAAAGCTATCATATTCAGACATGCCTCATATAAGAGAATATTTTACTTTTGCAGTGGTCATGATTCTTCCACTATCTCAATGTATAATTCCAACAGAGGTTATACACTAACAAAGTCCTATAATATTAAGATTACTCTTTATTTTAATATTATAAGTAAGTAAGTGTTAGTCGCTCAGCTGTGCCCGACTCTTTGAGACCCCATGGACTGCAGCCCACCAGGCTCCTGTGTCCATGAAATTTTCCAGGCAAGGATACTGGAGTGGGTTGCCATTTCCTTCTCCAGGAGATCTTCCCAACCCAGGGATCGAACCTGGGTCTCTCACACTGCAGGTAAATTCTTTACCAACTGGGCTACAAGGGAAGCCCTTTAATATTATATTATAGGACTTTATTAAATTTGCCAATGAATTTTAAAATGTACACATTTGTCATGGTAGGCTCTCTTGTAGCTTGGGGTTCATCCATGAATAAAGCAAAGATTTCTACCCCTGTGGAACTTATATTCCAATGAGAAGAAACAGATGATAAATAATACGTATAATCAGTAAGTAAATCATCTAATATAGGTGAAACTGCTATAGAGAAAAAGCAAAAGTGATCAGGGTAAGAAGGATTTGGAGAATGAAGGAGGAAATAGGTAAGTAGAGTTTCAAGAATAATCTTTATCAAGAAGGTGAAGGAAGTGAAGGAATTATTATATGAAGGTATATGGGTGAGAAATAATAAAAGCAGAGGGAACAGCAACTGCAATGGCCCTAAGGAAAGATCATATCTAGCTATTTCAATACAGCAGAGAGGAACGTGAGACCACTGAGGAAAAAAGGAAAACGAGGCAAGAGACAAGGAGGAATATGTGGTGCCATCGTATACTCTGAGTGAAATGGAACACCACAGCAGGAGAGTCCCATATATGAAGTAAGTTTAGAAGGGCCAATCTGGCTGTTTTGTTAAAAGTAGATTATAAAGGAGCAGTGGAGAAGGCAATGGCACCCCACTCCAGTACTCTTGCCTGGAAAATCCCATGGACGGAGGAGCCTGGTAGGCTGCAGTCCATGGGGTTGCTAAGAGTCAGACACGACTAGAGCGACTTCACTTTCACTTTTCACTTTCATGTATTGGAGAAGGAAATGGCAACCCACTCCAGTGTTCTTGCCTGGAGAATGCCAGGGACGGGGGAGCCTGGTGGGCTGCCATCTATGGGGTCGCACAGAGTCGGACACAACTGAAGTGACTTGGCAGATAAAGGATCAAGAGTTAAAGTAGGGAGGCTAATTAAGAGGCTATTATTTAAATTCAAGCTAGAGATACAATGGTCTGGACCAGAGATTTAGGAATAGAGGTGATAGGAATTGGATTATGAATATATGATGGAAGTACAGCTAATAGTATTTTTAAGATTTTTTCAGTCTGAGTGACTGATTAGATGGAATTATTATCATTTAAATAAGATGATGGACTAGTTGAGAAATGTCAGGAATTATCTTTTTAGACATCTTGCATTTGAGATATTCAAGCTGATATCCTAGTGGATAAGTAGGCAGCTGGATACATAACTCTGGAGTTCATGAGAGAGATCTAGCTTGAAGATACAAATTCAGAAGTCATTTAGAAGACTCCCACAGAATGTATTTTAAAGCCAAGAGACAGGATACATACACAAGGGGATGAGTCAAGGCTGACAATGAAGAAAACTAATGACTAAGCCCTGGAGTACATCAAGAGGTCAGAAGGTGAGAAACAAGTAAAGGAGATGACAAAAGAGAAACCAGAAAAAAGGAAGGAAAGTCAAAGCATGTAGTATCAAATAAGTCAAGAAAAAATGAATCAAGGAGTAGTGATCACCTGTATCAAATGCCACCAATAAAATTAAATGAAGTGGGCTCTGAGATTGGATAACTGGATTTAGCAATCTGGAGAACATGGGTGACACTGCAAGTTTTGATAGAGTGATGCAGTAAAAAACTTACTGGGGCAGTTTTAGGAGAGAATGTAAGAAGAGAGTTGCAGAAAACAAACATAGCAATGCAAAAAGGAGACAAGAAACAGGAAAGTGTATTTGGCAGAGCAAATGAATCAATGGAAAATTTGTATTTCTCTTTTAAAATCTTGGTTACTTTTCTGCAACCTAGTAATAAGGAAATGAAAAGTTGATATAGGACAGAGAGGAGAACTCTTAGAGCATTAGATGTCTTTAACCATGTAGTCAAGGAAAATCTAACGTAGATTATTCTTGTTGGATAATAACAATGGCCTTATTGTTTTTCATGTCTACCAAAATCATCATAGCCTAAGCCATAATAAACGAATTTAAATAAGAACCATTTAAAGTCCTCAGAGCATTTTTATTATGAATCATATGGGTGATAATCACACTTAGCACATAGTTTTTACTAAACACTGCTAGAAGGCGATGGCACCCCACTCCAGTACTCTTGCCTGGAAAATCCCATGGGCGGAGGAGCCTGGTGGGCTGCAGTCCATGGGGTTGCGAAGAGTCGGACACGACTGAGTGACTTCACTTTCACTTTTCCCTTTCATGTATTGGAGAAGGAAATGGCAACCCACTCCAGTGTTCTTGCCTGGAGAATCCCAGGGACGAGGGAGCCTGGTGGGCTGCCGTCCATAAGGTCGCACAGAGTCGGACACGACTGAAGCGACTTAGCAGCAGTAGCAGCAGCAGCAGCTGATTCAAGATACAATTTTCTTTGTTTCAATCACATTTAAAGAAATTGAGTTATGTTGAAAGGAGTAGTGAGGGGGAAAAGAAGTGTGAATATTAGTAGAACTAATCAGGTTAATCAGTGCACGCATATCAAAGAGGCACAGTTTAAGAGTCAGAAGACTCAGTTTTGGGCCCCAAATAACACTGACCAGCTGGATTACATCTGCAAAGACAGTCTCCCTGTAGATTTGCATTTCATTATTTTAAAAATACATACATTGTGCTAGATGATCTCTCAGGTCCATTCTAATAAATCTAATACAAAAACATTTCCTGAATTTCTATTATGCACACAAGTTAAGATATAATGCTGGCTCTTTACCGTGAGTGATGAAGATGGAGTTATAGTGAACTAACAGAAAGCGAAAGGCAAATAAATCTATAAAATAGAGCCAAGTAACCAGTATAAGACATCCCAAGGGAATCTGGCTCTTAAATGCAATAAGCACTCTTATGAACTCTCTCATTTCTCTTCCTCATTTGTTAACACATCAGTAGACTCAATTCTCTTATGTCTGGATTCCTTTCTGATTATATATTTGAGAGTTTTGGAATTAGGAAGTCTCTTATTTTAACAGTTTTCCAACAAATGGCTGATTTAGACATGAGCCAAATCTGGTTCCATAAATACTGTGAGAATATATGGGAATAGAAGCTGATGTGAATTAAATGTTTTCTTTCTGTGGGAATTTATGTGATGTTAGATATTAATCTACATTGAAATTTAAGTTCTTGCAGATCTGAATTTAGACCAGATAAAATGCATTTTAGTTTACCCATTTTTTTTTCCCTAAAAGTTTGTGGACTTCCATCAAACTTATGTTACAGAGAGAAAAAAATACATATGCTATCATTAGACTTAAAATGAAGCAATATTTAGGGCCTGGTGAATGCTTCAAACAGTTTAAGGTCTCATCCCTGGGGATCATATATGGGTCTCTTTGCAGTTTCCAGAAGATCTAAAATGTAGCCGATTATCTTTAAAGAAGAATCATAGAATAGTTTTAAGTAGCAAATGAATAAGGGGAAGAAAAAAGGTAGTTTAATATAGTTCTTCTGGCCAAAGATACTTGCAGTATCACTATTAAATCAGATGGCGTGCTGCTCAATAGCTTTAAAACAAGAAAAATCTTTGCACACTTAAGAGGGCAATAGCTCAGACTATTTTAAGAAGATCCTGTCTCAAGCAAAATGTATTTGACATTATAAAGGTATTATAAATATATTTATTGATGATTGAAGTTGAAATTTATGCCTTTCTCATTTTTTTTCAGATGACATCTTTACCTACCAAACTATTTGTCTCTTCTCTTTACTGCTAAATTTCTATTCTGTGATTCTCTGAAATTTTCATTTTATCCCTAATAGATAAACTACTGCTTCAGTATTCAGCTGAACTGACTTCTTCCTTCATCTTGTGAACAGACTAGACAGAGAAGAATAAGATTTTATATAAGGATACATATTTGCCAAATTATAAATAAGGCACTGAACATATTTAATTAAATTACATCCACTAGAATACCTGTTTTTCAAAGAATTTTCTGAAAGAGTATGTGCTACTATTCTCTGCACTGTCATTCTAACGCATTTGTAACATTTTGAAAAATACATTAAGTAGGCATGTTTACTTTTTTTTCCATTTAGTTTTGAACTGGTTATATTCAGTTTGTCTACTGAGAAATAAAGACAGATTGAAATCACCTATATTTTACCATGTGCTTATTACTTTTCCAGGTATTAAAATAATTTTATTTCAAATAGTATGTGTTATTTTTGATGGTTAAAATATATTTGTTTGATATAATGAAATCATAGCAGTGTATACAGACTTGTTTACATGGGCATGTATGTGTGTGTGTGTGTGTGTGCTAAGTCCCTTCAGTCATGTCTGACTCTTTGAGACCTTATGGAGTGTAGCCTGCCAGGCTCCTCTGTCCATGGAATTCTCCAGGCAAGAATACTGGAGTAGGTTGCCATGCCCTTCTCCAGGGGATCTTCCTGACCCAGGGAACGAATCTGCAGCTTCTGTAACTCCTGTATTGCAGGCTGATTCTTTACCTCTGAGCCACCGGGGAAGCGCATGTATATCTATAATATTTCAATAAATATTGCTAAAAACAGTTTAGCTTCAGTTCATCCAGAAAGAATGCGGAAAGACAGCTTCTAAGGAGTTCAGAACTAAAATAAATGCCAATGTTTTTGCCTGCACAGAAAACCTATCCAGTTGTATTCTGAGTATACACTTTTAAGCATGCCAATGGTCACAAAAGAACTGATTGGCTCCTATGCTCCAGAAAACAATCTGCCCACAAGCTCAGTCATTCTCCATCTCAGGAGTCACTGCAAAGACCTAGTGAGCCTCGAAGAAATAAAAAGTGCATATTGAGAAGGGCCTGTGCCTGAATCAGATTCAGACTTCTGACTAATCCAACACCTATATGTTCTGAGTACTAATCGTTAACGTCATTAAGCTGCTTGTTTCTTAATTGCATCCTAGTGTAAGACTCAAGGCAAAAATGAACCAGCTCTGAGAAGCCCACAATCAAAGTTGATTGCGTCCAACCTTACTGTTGCACCTCTATTAACCTACAAGCAGTGTGGGCAGGACTTACAAAAAGCACTTTGGGAGAAAAACTGTCTCCTTCAGATTTTGCTACACTTGCATTTATTATGAATTTTCTGGAAATTATGAGATAGAATCGCTAATGACCCCTGTCAGAGACAGTCATTATCTCAAACTGTGAATACTGGTTGTCATTTTCAGAGTCAACAGATGTTGACCTTAGGGTGGCAACTTTTCCTTCATTCCATGAACTCAATCAACATTACATCCTTCAGTTTTCTATAAAATGCACTATCCAATTAGAAAGTAAGCTTTTTAAAAAGAAAGGTCTAGGGTTAAAATCTCATTTAAGCTGCATTAGGCTAAATGTGGCTTTGGGCTATTTGTATTAGCAGAAGCTATTTATGATTTCTCTAAAGGAGAGAAAAGGACACTTTGGGGAATACAAAGAAATTGATTTAATGGTATGCATGACTTCACATTCAATTTCTATAAAAATGGCCCTTCATAAGAGGTTGTGAATATTTTTAACAATATCCCCCTTTTCATTTTCGTACTAATCTTCATAAAAACACTGTTTGTAAATATGTAGTTAAATTGGCAAAGACATAGCTAAAGAACAGTTCTGCAGTAGAGATGGATGCAGCAATTATTACTTCTGCAAATTAAACTGAACTTGAAATTCACTAAACCTAGTCACTATTGAGGTGGAAATGTGCTATGAATTCCTGAGCCCACTTAGTTTTTTGGGGGAATTATATCCTATTTTCATACTTGCTTCTAAGCTCATTTTCTTTGTGTGACTTTCCTAATCAGACTCCATTTGATGCTGATAATGGCTTAAATGGCATTTGACTCAGTTTAATTTTCACATAACCATTCATTCATTTATTCGGTAAGTGTACTGAGTGCCTACAATGCAGAGGCAGGAAACTGGGCTCTGGCCAAACAGTGAAAAGGATCACAGACACAAGTTTCACATTCTCACAGACTAGGGGAAATACAGACAAGAACTCCATTTCAACAAAATGTAAGCATAACTTTCAAAAATTTTTTTTCCTATCTTTGTAGATAATCTCTAGCAAAGGCACTTTAGTGATTTGGTTAAAGTACATACATACACTAAAAATTCTATATGTTTCCCTTGTAGGAGTCAATTTTCATAACAAAATCATTATGTTTTCAAATTTAATATTTATGGTAGGTATACTCAGTTTAGATCTTAAATTGCCCTTAAACGGAAGTGATTCTAAAAAGGTGAGAGTCTGATATTTTTCATGTTGGGCATTAGACAGTTGAAGTAGACTATTTCTTGATGAATGAAATTAATGTATGATTGGGAGGGTGGGGAGGAGAGTTGATTTGCAAAGCCATAAGAAAAAAAGGTAAAAAAGGTGGTCTTTGTCTTCTTATAACAAGTACAAATATAAATACCTAACTCCATGAAATATTTTTGCTTGGAATTACACAAACTGAGCAAAAAAATTTTTACTTTCCAAAGGGAGGTTTTGGAAAACTTATATTCAGTTCAGTTCAGTTCAGTTCAATCACTCATTTGTGTCCAATTCTTTGTGACCCCATGAATCACAGCACGCCAGGCCTCCCTGTCCATCACCAACTCCCAGAGTTTACTCAAACTCATGTCCATCGAATCGGTGATGCCATCCAGCCATCTCATCCTCTGTCATCCCCTTCTCCTTCTGCCCCCAATCCTTCCCAGCATCATGGTATTTTCCAATGAGTCAACTCTTCACATGAGGTGGCCAAAGTATTAGAGTTTCACCTTCAGCATCAGTCCTTCCAATGAACACCCAAGACTGATCTCTTTTAGGATGGACTTGTTGGATCTCCTTGCAGTCCAAGGGACTCTCAAGAGTCTTCTCCAACACCATAGTTCAAAAGCATCAATTCTTTGGTGCTTAGCCTTCTTCACTGTCCAACTCTCACATCTATACATGACCACAGGAAAAACCATAGCCTTGACTAGATGGACCTTTGTTGGCAAAGTAATGTCTCTGCTTTTCAATATGCGGTCTTGGTTGGTCATAACTTTCCTTCCAAGGAGTAAGCGTCTTTTAATTTCATGGCTGCAGTCATCATCTGCAGTGATTTTGGAGCCCAGAAAAATAAAGTCTGACACTGTTTCCACTGTTTGCCCATCTATTTCCCATGAAGTGATGGGACCAGATGCCATGATCTTCGTTTTCTGAATGTTGAGCTTTAAGCCAACTTTTTCACTCCTCTTTTACTTTCATCAAGAGGCTCTTTAGTCTTCTTCATTTTCTATCATAAGGGTGGTGTCATCTGCATATCTGAGGTTATTGATATTTCTCCCAGCAATCTTGATTCCAGCTTGTGCTTCTTCTAGCCCAGCATTTCTCATGATGTACTCTGCATATAAGTTAAACAAGCAGGGTGACAATTTACAGCCTTGACGTACTCCTTTTCCTATTTGGAACCAGTCTGTTGTTCCATGTCCAGTTCTAACTGTTGCTTCCTGACCTGCATATAGGTTTCTCAATAGGCAGGTCACAGGTGGTCTGGTATTCCCATCTCTTTAAGAATTTTCCACAGTTTATTGTCATCCACACAGTCAAAGGCTTTGGCATAGTCAATAAAGCCAATAAAGCTCAGATCATGAACTGCTTATTGCCAAGTTCAAACTTAAATTGAAGAAAGTAGGGAAAACCACTAGACTATTCAGGTATGACTTAAATCAAATCCCTTATGATTATACAGTGGAAGTGAGAAATAGATTTAAGGGACTAGATCTGATAGAGTGCCTGATGAACTATGGATGGAGGTTCGTGATATTGTACAGGAGACAGGGATCAAGACCATCCCCGTGGAAAAGAAATGCAAAAAAGCAAAATGGCTGTCTGAGGAGCCCTACACATAGCTGTGAAAAGAAGAGAAGCGAAAAGCAAAGGAGAAAATGAAAGATATTCCCATCTGAATGCCGAGTTCCAAAGAATAGCAAGGAGAGATAAGAAAGCCTTCCTCAGCGATCAATGCAAAGAAATAGAGGAAAACAACAGAATGGGAAAGACTAGAGACCTCTTTAAGAAAATTAGAGATACCAAGGGAACATTTCATGCAAAGATGGGATCGATAAAGGACAAAAATGGTATGGACCTAATAGAAGCAGAAGATATTAACAAGAGGTGGCAAAAATACACAGGAGAACTGTACAAAAAAGAGATCCACAACCCAGAGAATCATGATGGTGTGAGCACTTATCTAGAGCCAGACATCCTGGAATGTGAAGTCAAGTGGGCCTTAGGAAGCTTCACTAAGAACAAAGCTAGTGGAGGTGATGGAATTCCAGTTGAGCTGTTTCAAATCCTGAAAGATGATGCTGTGAAAGTGCTGCACTCAATATGCCAGCAAATTTGGAAAACTCAGCAGTGGCCACAGGACTGGAAAAGGTCAGTTTTCATTCCAATCCCAAAGAAAGGCAATGCCAAAGAATGCTCAAACTACCACACAATTACACTCCTCTCACACGGTTTTAAAGTAATGATCAAAATTCTCCAAGCCAGGCTTCAGCAGTACGTGAAGTGTAAAATTCCAGATGTTCAAGCTGGTTTTAGAAAAGGCAGAGGAACCAGAGACCAAATTGCCAACATCCCCTGGATCATGGAAAATGCAAAAGAATTCCAGAAAAACATCTATTTCTGCCTTATTGACTATGCCAAAGCCTTTGACTGTGTGGATCACAATAAACTGTGGAAAACTTATATTAAACTTTATTTTTCTTAAGAAAGGACTATTTGAGGGACTAATCATTGATTGACAAGGTCAAGATTGTGTTTGGGACAGTTGGGGGTGGTGGGAGGTGGAAGCAAATTTGACCTGAAACAGGTCAATTTGAAAATGACCTTGAAAGTAAAGCCAATAATGGGAAAAATGTTTTAAAATTCTCAACTTGAATATAAAGATGTGAAATAAGTACAATGGAATAAACTTTTAGGACAGTACAAAAAAATCTGGCTAACATAAAAAGGTAAATATTATTTAGCAATCACAGGTCCTTTTTATTAGCCTGTACATTCTTTATAAATAATGATAAATTTCTGCTTGATCATGGATAGATTTATAATTTTTAATAATAGATAAAATAGTAGGGAAATATCCTTAGTCATGTTATGTAAGAAATTAGACTTGTTAAGCTATTACTCATTAATATCTTTTATGTGGTTGCAGAGAAATACAAATTACTACAAAGTAGTGCTGAAGTTAGATGTATAAATCATTGCTAGAAATTACCTTAAATTCTACTAAAATGAAGTAACCATAAAGAATGACAGTATAAGATAAGGATGAGCTGCTTGCTGTTATAATACATGATCAAATATTATTTCTAGTTCTGAGGTGCTTAATCTATTTTATATAAAGTCATCATTTCCAAGGGGAAAAATAGCAGATTATGGTATGTTTCCAAACACTTCATTCTCTTTCATTGGAAGGCTAGATCATTTGAGAGTCACAATATGTGTCAAAGGTTTATAGATAAATTTTGGTGGAAACTTAAATGCTTATAGCATCCTTTTTTCATATAATATTTATACTTGAAAATGTCCAGTTTTCCTTCCTTTCAATTTATCCTCCATATTATCACCAGAGATACTGTTGCAGGGAAGTACCAATTCTGACTACTCGATGGAGCTGTCTCTTTGACTTGCTTTATGATTATAATCACACATAATGTCCTAACTCAGAGAATCTTCCCCTTTGCCTGACTAGTGCTTTTGTTCAAGGCACCTTTGTCCACCTGTGGGTGGAGGAAGAAACTAACACATCTCCTGCCCAAGGCTTGCCATTCTAGAAGATATTTATAAGATTAACAGTATTTTCACTTTCTTTCTTTACCTCCCCCCATCTCTGGTCTATAAAAGAACCTGGCATCCAGACCCAGAGAAGATGATCATTTTGAGATATTAATCTGTCATCTTCTCATTCGGCCAGTTTTCCAAGTAAAGTCACATTCCTTGCCTCAACACTTAGTCTACTGGATTTATTGGCCTGTCATATGGTGAGCAGAGCAAGCTTGCACTTAGCAATAATATCTTTCAAAACTATTCATTTGATCAAGTCATACTGCTGCTGCTTATTAACATTCAGTGATTTTTTATAATAATATTTATAGCCACTTATAATTTGATCCTGGACTAATACTCTTTTGGGCTTCCTGGGTGGCTTAGATGGTAAAGAATTCACCTACAATGTGGGAGACCTGGGTTCGATCCCTGGGTTGGGAAGATCCGCTGGAGAAGGGAATGGCTACTCACTCCAGTATTCAGGCCTGAAGAATTCCATGGACAGAGGAGCCTGGTGGGCTATAGTCCATGGAGTTGCAGAGTCAGACACAGCTGAGCGACTTTTACTTTCACTTAATACTCTCTTACAGGGCCTATATTGTGCCCTTTCCTGTCATTTCTCAATTTAATAACCAATTGCTTTTTTTTCGTAGTATTTTCTAAAATGAACCTAATTTCTTCAATGTTGTATTCAATCCCAGTGTCAGTCTATTAAGGTTGAGCTTATGACATTTTCCCACATCTACATGGAAGATTCAATTTCTCCCTTGGTATTAATATTTTATTTACATAATAATGGGTTTGTCAACTATGTATGTTAACACACTGATTTACTGAATGCCTATCATGTATGAGACTTTCTTCTAGAAACTGGTAGACAGGAATGACTGTGTCAAACTGCGTTCTCTTCTGCATTTTTTTCATGTATGTTGAACACCTATATGTTTACCATAACAATTCGTGAACTCCTTTTGAAAGAGACCCAATCACAGAGAGTTTAGCTGAGCACATAGAATATGTTTAAAGGCTGGCTGTATTTTTTAAAGACTGAGTGAGATTAAATATTTATTTTAGAATCTCTTGGAAAATTGTTTTCCTTTTGTATCTTGAAATTCACTTACCCCCAGGAGCAGTTTTTAGCTGACGCCCAGTGGGTCAGTATAGGCTCACAGCTTGTCAATATCATCTCCATTCATTATTTTGAAAATCTATGATATGTTTGAAATCTATAAATTAGGACTTTCTTGATGGGATAACAATAACAAATTATCAGGCTTGATACACTGTATTTTAAAAGAGATGGTAAAAACTACCTCAAATTTCTATGAGGGAAAAGAGGTCGGTGTTGTAAAGTATATTCTTGGTATGTCTTTTTAATCAAAGCTTCAAGAAGTTATCAAAGTAAGAAACAGCTCTTATTTACTAAATGTTATTCAAGCTCCTAAATTAACTCCCCTTTCCTTGGCACTTTTCGGTGGACTGCAGGGAAAATAATCATCTGTAACATTTTCTTTGTTACTATGCTGAAGCCACATGCAAACTAGATATAAAACATGTATTTTTTGTTTCTTTCTTGTTTTTTGTCATCCAAAATGGGAACTGACAAGGCCACAAAAGCAACTACAAGTCAATACCTCAAAAAGGCATCATAGATACCTCTGAAAACCATAACAAGTCTTGACATTGTAGACAAAGATAATGGGCTTGAACTTAGAAATCCTCACGTAACAGCTGATCTTATATGTCTTATACTTGAACAGAATCACAAATTAGGACACCTAGAACAAATGAACTCTCAAAAGTTCCAAATATACTTAGGAGGCAATTTTATGTTTTTTTTTTTGTTTCAGATTTTCATTTTTAAGGGTTGTAGAAGAAAGACCATGCCAGTTACAGACTGCTAGAGCATTGGTGTAGTTTCAGCTAATTTTTTTGAAAGTGAAACTAGTCTCTCTTTGCTCAAACAAAACCTTAAGCATCAGTACAATAGGTAAAACTCCCAGATATAGAAATTTTCTAGTTGAAGGGGGTGTTATTAGCAGATATACAACATCTGAAACCTTAGGCTCAGGTACTCAGAAGCTTTTCATAAAGGTGATTACTCTAAGAAGTTTAAGGGAATTTTAAAGTGATCCTTTCAGTTCAGTTCAGTTCAGTCGCTCAGTCGTGTCTGACTCCTTGCAACCCCATGAATCGCAGCATGCCAGGCCTCCCTGTCCATCACCAATTCCCGGAGTTCACTCAGACTCACATCCATCGAGTCAGTGATGCCATCCAGCCATCTCATCCTTTGTCGTCCCCTTCTCCTCCTGCCCCCAATCCCTCCCAGCATCAGAGTCTTTTCAATGAGTCAGCTCTTCACATGAGGTGGCCAAAGTACTGGAGTTTCAGCTTTAACATCATTCCTTCCAAAGAAATCCCAGATCTCCTTCAGAATGGACTGGTTGGACGTCCTTGCAGTCCAAGGGACTCTCAAGAGTCTACTCCAACACCACAGTTCAAAAGCATCACTTCTTTGGCGCTCAGCTTTCTTCACAGTCCAAATCTTGCATCCATACATGACCACTAAGGGCCCATAAAACAAGCAAAATCTTAAAAACAATTGATTTTTTTCTCTCAAATACACTTGACAGCGAGGGAATCAAGGTTCAGTGAGAATAAATGAATTGTCTGGTGTCAATATTTAATTATTTATTATTGACTACAGTTTTCAAACTTTTTCTGTATTATTAATTAAATCATGAAGAGAATTCATCCTTTGCAGCTCATTAAATCCTCAGACTGTCTAGCTTAGAGTCTTCTGTAATACGTTTTCATCAACAGCTGATTTTATTTCATGTCTTAATTCTCATGAATATGATTTCTATAACATTTTCACGTGCTGAACTTTGGATAAAGGCTCATGGTCTCTCATAAATTGTGTACAATAAACTTTGAGAATGAAAATTAGGTATAGTTTCAATGAAACTAAGCCATGCAGTGTGGGGCCACCCAAGATGGGCAGGTCATGGTGGAGAGGTCTGATAGAATGTGGTCCACTAGAGAAGGGAATGGCAAACCACTTCAGTATTCTTGCCTTGAGAACCTCATGAACAGTATGAAAAGGCAAAAAGATAGGACACTGAAAGATGAACTTCCCAGGTCAGTAGGTGCCCAATATGCTTCTGGAGATCAGTGGAGAAATAACTTCATAAAGAATGAAGGGAGGAGGCCAAAGCAAAAACAACACCCAGTTGTGGATGTGACTGGTGATAGAAGCAAGGTCTGATGCTGTAAAGAGCAATATTGTATAGGAATCTGGATAGTCATGTTAGGTCCATGAATAAAGAAACTGGAAGTGGTCAAACAGGAGATGGCAAGAGTGAACATTGACATTAGGAATCAGCAAACTAAGATGGACTGGAATGGGTGAATTTGACTCAGATGACCATTATATCTACTACTGTGGGCAGGAATCCTTAGAAGAAATGGAGCAGCCATAATAGTCAACAAAAGAGTCTGAAATGCAGTACTTGGATGCAATCTCAAAAATGACAGAATGATCTCTGTTCGTTTCCAAGGCAAACCATTCAATATTACAGTAATCCAAGTCTATGCCCCGACCAGTAATGCTGAAGAAGCTGAAGTTGAACGGTTCTATGAAGACCTACAAGACCTTTTAGAACTAACACCCGAAAAAGATGTCCTTTTCATTATAGGGAACTGGAATGCAAAAGTAGGAAGTCAAGGCAAATATGGAGTAACAGGCAAATATGGCCCTGGTGTACAGAATGAAGCAGGGCAAAGGCTAATAGAGTTTTGCCAAGAGAACGCATTGGTCATAGCAAATACCCTCTTTCAACAACACAAGAGAAGACTCTCACATGGACATCACCAGATAGTCAACACTGAAATCAGATTGATTATATCCTTTGCCACCAAATATGGAGAAGCTCTATACAGTCAGCAAAAACAAGACTGGGAGCTGACTGTGGGTCAGATCATGAGCTCCTTATTGCCAAATTCAGACTTAAATTGAAAAAAGTGGGGAAAACCATTAGACCATTCAGGTATGACCTAAATCAAATCCCTTATGATCATACAGTGGAAGTTAGAAATAGATTTAAGGGACTAGATCTGATAGACAGAATGCCTGATGAACTCTGGATGGAGGTTCATAACATTGTACAGGAGACAGGGATCAAGATCATCCCCATGGAAATGAAATGCAAAAAAGCAAAATGGCTGTCTGAGGAGGCCTTACAAATAGCTGTAAAAAGAAGAGAAGTGAAAAGCAAAGGAGAAAAGGAAAGATACAGTGACTTAGCAGCAGCAGCAGCATACCCATTTGAATGCAGAGTTCCAAAGAATAGCAAGGAGAGATAAGAAAGCCTTCCTCAGCAATCAATGCAAAGAAATAGTGGAAAACAATAGAATGGGAATGATTAGAGATCTCTTCAAGAAAATTAGAGATACCAAGGGAACACTTCATGCAAAGATGGGATCGATAAAGGACAGAAATGGTACGGATCTAACAGGAGCAGAAGATATTAAGAAGAGGTGGCAAGAATACACAGAACGATTAAAAAAAAAAAACTTTATGACCCAGATAATCATGATGGTGTGATCCCTCAGCTAGTGCCTGACATCTGGAATGTAAAGTCATGTGGGCCTTAGGAAGTATCACTACAAACAAAGCTAGTGGAGGTGATGGAATTCCAGTTGAGCTATTTCAAATCCTAAAAGATGATGCTATGAAAGTGCTATACTCAATATGTCAGCAAGTTAGGAAAACTCGGCAGTGGCCACAGGACTGGAAAAGGTCAGTTTTCATTCCAATCCCAAAGAAAGGCAACGCCAAAGAATGCTCAAACTATCACACAGTTGCATTCATCTCACTTGCTAGTAAAGTAATGCTCAAAATACTCAAAATTTGCATAGAAACTAATGAAAATGAAAACACAACAACTCAAAACCTGTGGGACACTTTAAAAGCAGTCCTAAGGGGAAAGTTCATAGCAATACAGGCATACCTCAAGAAACAAGAAAAAAGTCAAATAAATAACCTAACCCTACACCTAAAGCAACTAGAAAAGGAAGAAATGAAGAACCCCAGGGTTAGTAGAAGGAAAGAAATCTTAAAAATTAGGGCAGAAATAAATGCAAAAGAAACAAAAGAGACCATAGCAAAAATCAACAAAGCCAAAAGCTGGTTCTTTGAAAGGATAAATAAAATTGACAAACCATTAGCCAGACTCATCAAGAAACAAAGGGAGAAAAATCAAATCAATAAAATTAGAAATGAAACTGGAGAGATCACAACAGACAACACAGAAATACAAAGGATCATAAGAGACTACTATCAACAATTATATGCCAATAAAATGGACAACGTGGAAGAAATGGACAAATTCTTAGAAAAGTACAACTTTCCAAAACTGGACCAGGAAGAAATAGAAAATCTTAACAGACCCATCACAAGCACGGAAATTGAAACTGTAATCAAAAATCTTCCAGCAAACAAAAGCCCAGGTCCAGAGACGGCTTCACAGCTGAATTCTACCAAAAATTTAGAGAAGAGCCAACACCTATCCTGCTCAAACTCTTCCAGAAAATTGCAGAGGAAGGTAAACTTCCAAACTCATTCTATGAGGCCACCATCACCCTAATACCAAAACCTGACAAAGATCCCACAAAAAAAGAAAACTACAGGCCAATATCACTGATGAACATAGATGCAAAAATCCTTAACAAAATTCTAGCAATCAGAATCCAACAACACATTAAAAAGATCATACACCAAGTGGGCTTTATCCCAGGGATGCAAGGATTCTTCAATATCTGCAAATCAATCAATGTTATACACCACATTAACAAATTGAAAAATAAAAACCATATGATTATCTCAGTAGATGCAGAGAAAGCCTTTGACAATATCACTGATGAACATAGATGCAAAAATCCTTAACAAAATTCTAGCAATCAGAATCCAACAACACATTAAAAAGATCATGACCAAGTGGGCTTTATCCCAGGGATGCAAGGATTCTTCAATATCCTCAAATCAATCAATGTTATACACCACATTAACAAATTGAAAAACAAAAACCATATGATTATCTCAATAGATGCAGAGAAAGCCTTTGACAAAATTCAACATCCATTTATGATAAGAACTCTCCAGAAAGCAGGAATAGAAGGAACATACCTCAACATAATAAAAGCTATATATGACAAACCCATAGCAAACATTATCCTCAATGGTGAAAAATTGAAAGCATTTCCTCTAAAGTCAGGAACAAGACAAGGGTGCCCACTTTCACCATTACTCTTCAACATAGTTTTGGAAGTTTTGGCCATAGCAATCAGAGCAGAAAAAGAAATAAAAGGAATCCAAATTGGAAAAGAAGGAATAAAACTCTCACTATTTGCAGATGACATGATCCTCTACGTAGAAAACCCTAAAGACTCCACCAGAAAATTACTAGAACTAATCAATGACTATAGTAAAGTTGCAGGATATAAAATCAACACACAGAAATCCCTTGCATTCCTATACACTAATAATGAGAAAATTGAAAGAGAAATTAAGGAAATAATTCTATTCACCACTGCAACGGAAAGAAAAAAATACTTAGGAATATATCTACCTAAAGAAACTAAAGACCTATATATAGAAAACTATAAAACACTGGTGAAAGAAATCAAAGAGGACACTAATAGATGGAGAAATATACCATGTTCATGGATTGGAAGAATCAATATAGTGAAAATGAGTATACTACCCAAAGCAATTTATAGATTCAATGCAATCCCTATCAAGCTACCAACAGTATTCTTCACAGAGCTAGAACAAATAATTTCACAATTTGTATGGAAATACAAAAAACCTCGAATAGCCAAAGCTATCTTGAGAAAGACAATGGAACTGGAGGAATCAACCTGCCTGACTTCAGGCTCTATTACAAAGCCACAGTTATTAAGACAGTATGGTACTGACACAAAGAGAAATATTGATCAATGGAACAAAATAGAAAGCCCAGAGATAAATCCACACACATATGGACACCTTATCTTTGACAAAGGAGGCAAGAATATACAATGGATTAAAGACAATCTCTTTAACAAGTGGCGCTGGGAAAACTGGTCAACCACTTGTAAAACAATGAAACTAGAACACTTTCTAACACCATACACAAAAATAAACTCAAAATGGATTAAAGATCTCAACGTAAGACCAGAAACTATAAAACTCCTAGAGGAGAACATAGGCAAAACACTCTCCGACATACATCACAGCAGGATCCTCTATGACCCACCTCCCAGAATATTGGAAATAAAAGCAAAAATAAACAAATGGGACCTAATTAAACTTAAAAGCTTCTGCACAACAAAGGAAACTATTAGCAAGGTGAAAAGGCAGCCTTCAGAATGGGAGAAAATAATAGCAAATGAAGCAATGGACAAACAACTAATCTCTAAAATATACAAGCAACTCCTACAGCTCAACTCCAGAAAAATAAATGACCCAATCAAAAAATGGGCCAAAGAACTAAATAGACATTTCTCCAAAGAAGACATACAGATGGCTAACAAACACATGAAAAGATGCTCAACATCACTCATTATCAGAGAAATGCAAATCAAAACCACTATGAGGTACCATTTCACGCCAGTCAGAACGGCTGCAATCCATAAGTCTATAAGCAATAAATGCTGGAGAGGGTGTGGAGAAAAGGGAACTCTCTTACACTATTGGTGGGAATGCAAACTAGTACAGCCACTATGGAGAACAGTGTGGAGATTCCTTAAAAAACTGGAAATAGAACTGCCTTATGATCCAGCAATCCCACTGCTGGGCATACACACTGAGGAAACCAGAAGAGAAAGAGACACGTGTACCCCAGTGTTCATCACAGCACTGTTTATAATAGCCAGGACATGGAAGCAACCTAGATGCCCATCAGCAGATGAATGGATAAGAAAGCTGTGGCACATATACACAATGGAGTATTACTCAGCCATTAAAAAGAATACATTTGAATCAGTTCTAATGAGATGGATGAAACTGGAACCTATTATACAGAGAGAAGTAAGCCAGAAAGAAAAACACCAATACAGTATACTAATGCATATATATGGAATTTAGAAAGATGGTAACAATAACCCTGTGTACGAGATAGCAAAAGAGACACTGATGTATAGATCAGTCTTATGGACTCTGTGGGAGAGGGAGAGGGTGGGGAGATTTGGGAGAAAAGCACTGAAACATGTATAATATCATGTATGAAACGAGTCGCCAGTGCAGGTTCGATGCACGATACTGGATGCTTGGGGCTGGTGCACTGGGACGACCCAGAGGGAGGGTAAGGGGAGGGAGGAGTGAGGAGGGTTTAGGATGGGGAACACAGGTATGCCTGTGGCAGATTCATTTTGATATTTGGCAAAACTAATACAATATTGTAAAGTTTAAAAATAAAATAAAATTAAAAAAAAATCAAAATACTCCAAACAAGGCTTCAGCAATATGTGAACCATGAAACTCCAGATGTTCAAGCTGGTTTTAGAAAAGGCAGAGGAACCAGAGATCAAATTGCCAACATCCACTGGATCATCAAAAAAGCTAGGGTTCCATAAAAACATCTATTTCTGCTTTATTGACTATGACAAAGCCTTTGACTGTGTGGATCACAATAAAATGTGGAAATTTTCAAAGAGATGGGCATACCAGACCACCTGACCTGCCTCTTGAGAAACCTGTATGCAGGTCAGCAAGCGAGTTAGAACTGGACATGGAACAACAGACTGGTTCCAAATAGGAAAAGGAGTACGTCAAGCCTGTATATTGTCACCCTGCTTTTTTAACTTATATGCATAGTACATCATGAGAAACGTTGGGCTGGATGAAGTACAAGCTGGAATCAAGATTTGCCGGGAGAAATATCAATAGCTTCAGATATTCAGATAACACCACCCTATGGCAGAAAGTGAAGAAGTAGTAAAGAGCCTCTTGATGAAAGTGAAAGAGGAGAGTGATAAAGTTGGCTTAAAGCTCAATATTCAGAAAACTAAGATCATGGCATCCAGTCCCATCACTTCATGGCAAATAGGTATGGAAACAGTGTCAGACTTTATTTTTGGGGCTCCAAAATCACTGCAGATGGTGACTGCAGCCATGAAATTAAAGACGCTTACTCCTTGGAAGGAAAGTTGTGACCAACCTAGACAGCATATTAAAAAGCAGAGACATTACTTTGTCATCAAAGGTCCGTCTAATCAAAGCTAGGGTTTTTCCAGTGGTCATGTATGGATGTGAGAGTTGGACTATAAAGAAAGCTGAGCACCAAAGAATTGGTGCTTTTTAACTGTGGTGTTGGAGAAGACTCGAGAGTCCCTTGGACTGCAAGGAGATCCAACCAGTCCATCCTAAAGGATATCAGTCCTGGGTGTTCATGGAATTCAGTTTTGGATGATGAAAAAGCTATGGAAATGCATAGTGATGATAACTGCAGAACAATGTGAATATATGTAATGCTATTTATTATACATTTGAAAATGGAAAAAATAGGAACTTGGATGTTATATATATTTACCCCAATAACAAAAAGTCTGTGAGAATTGAGAAGAGATTCTTCTTGTAAAGGAAGTGGTAGTAAATCATTTTAATAATGTAATACATGAGGAAGAAAAAATGTTCAAAGAAAATTTTATTATTACACCTTAATGGTTGATTATACTATGATTCCTCTTGATTGTAACTCATATTTCACTATTAAACACCTGTAATTCATATTTCACTGTTAAAGATTATTAAGATAATCTTTACTGAATGCTTTCCATATACTTGGAAAAAATCTACACTCAAAATTCTTTTCTGACACAATTTATATATATAAGGTATGTAAGACTGTTTTCTTACCAGCGCTCAAATGGCTAGATAACCATTTTGCAGGAAAATTTGCTGAGGTTTGAACTTCCTCAGTTTTACCCTGTTGTAAAATTTTATTTCAGGTACAGACAACTTAATCTGTGATTACTAAAAAGCAAAACTTCCTCCATTAATCAAATTATCTTTTAAATTATAAAATGTAACCAATTATTTCATGAAATGCATTGACTTAAATAGTGTTTAGGATTATGAATTAAATTTCACCTATGAGCCCAAATCCATTAACTCAGCTTAAAAGAAATTCAACACTAGGTATTTAATTGCTGATATCCTACTGAAATTGGTATTTAATAAAGAGAAACATTTTCTAAATACTAAAGAGCTTTGAGATATGAAATGAAATAGTCTATGTCTTAAAAATAAACCTAATCTTAAAAGGAAGAAAAATTAATAGAGTCATGTTCAAAAGCCTTAAACAGGTCTATGAGAATGAAATAAGACCGCTTGGATCTCTCATTATGAAGTAGTATAACATTTTGCACATAGACTCAAGGATTGAAAAGAAAGCCTGGCACCAGTAAAACATCATATTATACACAGAATATAATGTGCAGAATATACATTTTTTAGTATTCAGCAATGATCAGAGCAATCTTATCTCAATAGACACCAAGAACAAGTGAACAAGAAGTGGGCAAGGATACCAAGTTTCAGGTCTACAAACTAGAAAGAACTAAATACAAATTTTTCCCCTTATATCTCAAGCAAAGAAAGAGTTTGGCCCAGAGAGTTGAGGCTGTATTATGTGAGCATGGCTCTTTAATTTCCAAAGGAGATAGAGCATATAGAAATCTGACCCAAGGATACATTTTTTACTGAATAATTATGCACACATAAGATACATTTCTATATGCACTAATATATACACTCAGTGTCTCTGTGCATTCATTATAGATGATGCAAGTGCTATATGAGTAATAAAGAACAATCTTCTATGACAGAAAAATACTCTTCTTGTTAATTTTTCCTGGTATCAAAAATGCCACAGATGTTTTCCTGTAATTCTCAACAAATTATTTTCATCAAGCAAGAATGGTAAATTAAAATGTATATATTTGTCAGCTAGTGAATATCAGAGAAAAAAATGATAATAATGTAAGCTAATTTACTGAGTACTTATTATGTGCTAATAATGTATTTTGTTGTTTCAAAACACAACATCATAAGCATGGCACTTTACTGACCCTATTACATTTATAGGGAAACAGAAGTTCAAAGATATCACAATGCTTGCTCACAGTCACATGGTCAACAGAATCATTTTCAAATTCCAGCTTTCTACAACTCCAGACCCTTTGGATGGATCACTATGCAAAATATCTTCCAATACTGCCTCACCACTGATTAACAGCAATAGACTTATAGGAACAGATATTAGGAGAAGGTAAAATAGAAGAGAAAGGAATGAAACTAATTACAAGTGAGAAAAATGGTTATAGAGGAGTGTCTAGCAAGCACAGTTTTTAAAACACTATTTTAACACTATTTCACAAACAGTGTGCCTTCTTTTGAAATAGAAATGTGCTCAGAAGTCACATGCAAAGTACCCCTTCTAATTGTTGAATATATTCTTAAATTTCCCTGCCATATCATCACCAGAGTGTTTTTATATTTCCATAATCTGAGAACTGTATTTTCAGATCAAAGAACTTTTTTGCAATGATAATATTTTATTTTGTGGTTTGGCATGATTCAGATTCGTGTGCTATTGTAACTTGCATATATTTCTGGAATGATTCCCTAATTAGATTATAAAACTTCCTGAAGACAAGGCAAATGTCTTATGTTCAAGGTAGAGTTGACCCTTGAACAACATGGGTTTGAGCTGCATGGGTCCATTTATCCTTGAATTTATTCAGTAATATGTGTTACAGTACCACACGATTTGCAGTTGATTGAATTCATGGGTCCAGTACCACAGATTTGGAGGAAATCCTTATATGGAGGGCAGACAATAAGTTATACTCAACTGTGTAGAGGGTGAGCACTCCTAATCTCCATGTTATTTGAAGGCTGACTTATTTCCCAGTGAACCAAATACTTTACACACATTAAGTACCACATAAATATTTGAGATTCTGAACAAAATAATAGAACAGATGGAAATAAAGTTACAAGAGCCCAAGAATTGTTTTCAAATATGAGTGTGCACATTGAAGATATGTTTACCATTGTACACACTCAAAGCAACTTGGATGAAAAGATTTAAAAGATATTAATACAACTAATTTGGTCCCATCACTTCATGGGAAATAGATGGGGAAACAGTGGAAAGAGTGGCAGACTTTATTTTTGGAGGCTCCAAAATCCCTGCAGATGGTGATTGCAGCCATAAAATTAAAAGACGCTTACTCCTTGGAAGGAAAGTTATGACCAACCTAGATAGCATATTGAAAAGCAGAGATATTACTTTGCCAACAAAGGTCCGTCTAGTCAAAGCTATGGTTTTTCCATTGGTCATGTATGGATATGAGAGTTGGACTGTGAAGAAAGCTGAGCGCCGAAGTCGATGCTTTTGAACTGTGGTGTTGGAGAAGACTCTTGAGAGTCCCTTGGACTACAAGGAGATCCAACCAGTCCATCCTAAAGGAGATCAGTCCTGGGTATTCTTTGGAAGGACTGATGCTAAAGCTGAAACTCCAATACTTTGGCCACCTCATGTGAAGAGTTGACTCATTGGAAAAGACCCTGATGCTGGGAGGGACTGGGGGCAGGAGGAGAAGGGGATGACAGAGGATAAGATGGCTGGATGGCATCACCGACTTGATGGACGTGAGTCTGAGTGAACTCCGAGAGTTGGTGATGGACAGGGAGGCCCGGCTTGCTGTGATTCGTGGGGTCGCAAGGAGTTGGACACGACTGAGCGACTGAATTGAACTTAACTGAATACAACTAATTAATTTTGGGCTCCAAAGTCATTGCGGATGGTGACTGCAGCCATGAAATTAAAGGATGCTTGCTCCTTGGAAGAATAGCTATGACAAACTTAGACAGCAAATTAAAAAAAAGAGACATCAAATATAAAATTAAAAAATAAATAAATAAATAAAAACAGAGACATCACTTTGCCAACAAAGTCCAGATAGTCAAAGCTATGGCTTTTCCAGTCGTCATGTATGGATGTGAGAGTTGGACCATAAAAAAGGTTGCGTGCCGAAGAATTGATGCTTTTGAACCGTGGTGCAGGAGAAGACTTTTGAGAGTCCCTTGGACAGCAAGGAGATCAGACAAACCAGTCCTAATAGAAATCAACACTGAATATTCATCAGAAGGACTGGTGCTGAAGCTAAAGCTCTAGTACTTTGACCACCTGATGTGAAGAGCTGACTTATTGGAAAAGACCCTGACGCTGGGGAAGATTGAGGGCAAGAGGAGAAAGGGTCGACTGAGGATGAGATGGTGGGATGGCATCACTGATCCAATGGGAATGAGTTTGCGTGAACTCCAAGAGATAGGGAAGGACAGGGAAGTCTGGCATGCTGCCGTTCATGCAGTCACAATGAGTAGGACACAACTTAGTGACTGAACAACAACACAACTGTTCAGCTTCCCAGGTGGCACAGTGGTAAAGAAACTACCTGCCAGTACAGGAGATGTGGGGTCATTCCCTCTGTCTAGAAGATCCCTTGGAGTAGGAAATGCAAACCTGCTTCTGGATTGTTGTCTGGAAAATTTCATAGGCAGAGGAGCCTGGTGAGCTACAGTCTAGTGGGGCACAAAGAGTCAGACACACACACACGCACACAATACAACTAAGCAAATTTAGGATAAGGAGAGGAAAGAATAAACTTGTTAAATAACTTGTTCTTAATCGTCTTGAGTATTTGAAGGAGGTATTGCCAAGCTTGAGAGTTTCTTAATGCATTATATAAATCAAATGACTTGGCCAAGGAGACATTGCAAAGTCAGATATTAACACATTTTATACTTATGCCTTTAACTTATTCTTATATACTTATCAAACTTTTTTGAGTATATGGGGCCTTCTGTGAATAAGTAAGAAATTTTTAAGAGAGATCTTATTGTATTTCTAAGGATAGGCTAAGTTATGCTACAGTAACAATCAGGTCCAAATCTCAAACATTTATTTCTCCTTAGTGCTACAATTTCAGAGTTAAAGGTATTTGGCTCACCATGGCTACCCAAGGACCAAGAATGATAGAGGTTAGCTGCTGTCAATGACTTGACAGTCATGTTCCAAAGAGAAGAAAGCAACAGCATTTAAATATTTGTCCCCAAGGGGATATTTCACTCTATTCACAGTGTATTGTACTATGCTGCACTCAGTCGCTCAATTGTGTTTGACTCTTTGTGACCCCATGGACTGTAGACCCTGAGGCTCCTCTCCCCATGGGACTCTCAGGCAAGAATACTGGAGTGAGTCACCATTTCCTACTCCAGAGAACCTTCCCCACCCAGGGATCAAATTCACATCTCTTGTGTCTTCTGCGTTGATAGGTGAATTCTTTGCTACTAGTGCCACCTAGTCATAATGTATTGGCCAGAACTAATCTCAAAGCCCTATTTACTTACAAAAGGTTTAATAAACACACACCTACATACTGGACATATTTGGCAAACAACCACATTATAGTCAGAGCACACTGAATTCAAAGTATGAGACATTTTATCAACTTTTTATATACATTCCTTTTCAAAGGCGTATATATTTTACAGATAAAGTATACGTATCTAAGTAGTTTACTTGTCCATGGCCACTTATTTTATTGGCATAGAAGATGAAAACTAAATCTAGATTTATCAGGATTTTCAAATTCCCATGCTGCATATTATAACAAACCATGTCCCATTTACTTTGTGTATGAAAATATAGTATTTGAATAAAAGGGAATTTCTGTGGGTCAGACAGCTCCACTCAAAGAGCTTATTCAGTGTAGAAACATCATCTTGTATGACTCCAATATAGATCACCTGGTATGTTAAAGCTAGTCTTTGAGTTCTTGCAATAGGAATCCAGCATATTTGCATTTAACTTGTAAAATATGTCCCTTCCAGGGTTTTGGCACTTGTAACAACTTTTCTAACTAAACTAACTCCCTGAAAATAAATAGTAGACTTCTTGACATTTTAAAATTGATTGCTTTTTCACCCTGGTTGTTAGGGTTTCTTTTAACTTGCAGGGGTAGATTGTTTGCCAATACTATACAATACAATGAACTCCTTGATCACTAAGAGTTACTATTGGGACTTTCCAGTGTGGTATGTTTTCTCATCACTGATTGGTTTATGCTTCACTATTGTTACCCAGATTCTCAATGTTGTTTCTAAATTTCCACATTGGATATGACATTCAAAAATACAGTTCCTCTGAAACAACTGTGCATCCTGAAACTCACAAATAATTTAAAAGCAGTATCCTTTACAATTTATTGAACATGCGTGCATTCCATATATAATTTTTTCTGAGCAAAGTATTTCAAAGTTTGAGGCATTTACATTTTTTTTCCCCTCTAAGGTGCTATCTGAGTGATAGGAATTTTATTTCCTGACTCAAGCTGTTTCGTAGGTTGAACAATACAAGTCTCCAAACATAATGTAGACAAAATATTGACATAAAAAAGAATAATGAATCTACATGTTCTATCTTCATTTAACAAGCACCCCCGAAAGCCTGTAAAATTGTTTGGTGTTTTCACCCATTTTCATTTGGGCTCACATGCACTGCAAAGTCAGTCAGAGGCTCAGTCAAATATCTATTCTCCACAATTTTTTCCCCAGGATATAGATTTTCTCCCTCTCTTTGATAAACAGCCTTCAGACATAGGCTCAGAGAGTAAGATAAATGAAAGAAAAATGAAGTTCTAGACAATCTTATACAAGTAGCTCAAAATGCTTACAGATTCTGCCTTTGCTCTAAGCCTAACCTAGGTCAGTAATTACAGTAAACCAATCCTTTCATATATATTTTGAAGAAAGAAGTGAAATAAGATTACTGGTCTTTCAGTGAGCACATATTTCACCCCAGAGGGCTTCAAGTTACTCTGTAGCATGACTCTGTGTGTGTGTATGCTCAGACTTCACAAAATTTAGTGAAAGTGAATAAAGGAAAGAAGGATTATTCCCAATATGTTAAATGAGGGAGCAGTCAATAAACCAAGCACCTCCCTATTCATACTGTTTACATTAACCAATTTAATCTACACAAATCTGGCATGAATGACACTTGTGATTTGCATATTTCATTTAAAGACACAGCCATATAATTAAAGTGAATAGTCCAGAGATACACAGAAAGCAAATGGCAGAGGGACAGTGTGAACCTATAATTCCAGTCATATCTTCTTTTAAAATACACTGTTTCAAAAAACAATTATGATCACCCACTAGGGCCATATTTGCATACACATCCATTTCCTTCTGTGACATCTGTCTAAAGAAATTTCAGAAGCACAATGTAGCCTTCTTTGACTTATAAAAAATATTTACCTCAGGAAAATTTAGACTTTCAGCTAAAAAAAATGGAAAATATTTTTCTACGTTGAGCTTTGTTGGAATTAACTTACATAGACTCTAGTGTGTAGGTGTAATTACAAAGATAGCTTCCACTGTACATCTGTAATGTCAGGCACCTTCTAGATTTCCCTAAGTGACCAATATGAAGTCTGGGAACCTCTTGCAGGCACCTTAGGGGCTCAGGCACCATGCAGGAACTTATCATGTAGCTGAACTGCTAGTCTGCCTCACAGTGGAACAAAGAGGTATAACACTTAGTCAAGGTCTCCAAGCCTCTCTGGCAGATCTAATAATATATTTTAGTGAAAAGAAGTGAAGCAAAAGTGTTAGTCACTCGGTTAGACGTGACCCAATGGACTGTAGCCAGCCAGGCTCCTCTGTCCACGGAATTCTCCAGGCAAGAATACTGGAATGTGTAGCCATTCCTTCCTCCAAGGGATCTTCCTGACCAAGGGCTGGAATCCAGGTCTGGTCTCCTGCATTGCAGGTAGATTCTTGACTGTCTGAGCCACCTGAGAAAAGATCCCATAAATAGAATTGACTGAAGACTGAGGGTGTGTGAAGGAAATGAATTAGGATTTCAGTAGCCTTACTGGGGGCTTCACAGAGGTTGTGGTGAGATTCTTAAAGATGATTCGGTCATCTGAGAAAGCAATTAACTAATATGAAGACAAATAAACATTTTATAGCAGTGGATAGAGCAAGAATCTGGGGAGTAATAGAGAAAAGAGTAACAGTAAAATGTACTTTAAACAGCAAAATATTAAGAAAAAAATAAAGCCTTTTCTTTTCCATACAATTAAAATAGTTGCATGTAAAAAATTCACAAATATTGTGATTAATGTTTCTGTGTTAATTTCTTAATTAGGCACTTGAGTTAAAGGAAAAAAAAAAGTCAGGAAGTAGGTTATAGGTCTGAGACGTTGTGGACAGTTGGCTTTATTCTTCAGAATACTTTGGAATTTATGAGTATTATGGAATATAAGAGAAATGAGTAGCAGTCTCAGGATCCTGAGCCCCAGTATAGTAAAGATTTCCTTCTAAAAGAGGGGTGGTGGTGGGGGAAGCTCTTCATGTGAAATCTACAGGCTGGGCCTTCCAGGAACCTGTGTCTCAACAGAGCTCAAGCAGAAGACGTGCTGGCTGTGTGCTTATTCAATGCCAAGAGGTGCTAAAAAGAGTTTGGCTGTGACTCCAGGTGCCAAGGATGATTGGAAGTTTGATTTTTCCTTCGCTGGAGCCAGCATGGCCAAAGAAGAGGCTCACATTTGATTGAATTTCGTGGAATAGTAAATGGAGCACAGTATTTTATCTATTTCTTCTTTAATGCTTTCACTATGTGTTTATGTGAATTCTAGCAAAGACCTAGAGCAATAAAGCTAATGCTTAATCCTTTCTAGCAAAGATTAATTCTTTTAATAATTCAAGTTGGTTTATCAAATTCATTGAGGGAATTTTTACTAAGCAAGTAGAAGAATAATTCAGATCTGCCTAGTGTGTCTTATTTTGGTAAGCATATGTTATTTCCCCCATCTCTGTATTTTAATTTAGTGATTACTTTTGAAATTAAATAAACTTATTGATGATACTTAATCTTCCTCTAAGGTTAAGACTTTTGGTAGTATCTCATATTCACTTTAAATAGACGAACATAAAATCTGTTGCCCATGCTAGACATTTTGCTAGACATGCTAGACACTTTCAAAAATGAAAGTACATATAATTATTAATAATTATTTATACATATATATATATATATTTACACTTGAAAAACAGATACCAATTGGAATGGTTCAAGCAATCTAGGACATAAACTTACCTTAGTTTTAAGCATTAATCCAAACAGGTATTACGAAAGGTGACTATAAACAATTCTATGACTTCACTATAAAGCTAGTTTTCAATCATAGACTTTTTCTTATTTATAGGTTTATGAAGAGACATGATTCCAAAAATGCATCTTAACATGAAAGGCTTAAATACCCAGTCTAAAACTGCCATGAGAGAAAAATAAAAGGAAATTTTTTTTCCTGTAATTATAGGCATTAATCCGGGAAAGTATGCAGCGTGTGTATATTAATGCATTTGCTAATTTCTCTAAGATAATTTCTGAGACATTAGAAAGAATAAATTAAAGACAGCTTTCTTAGATAAAGGGCGCAAAGGGATGCAATTGTATTGCTACTCTTGGTGGATGAAAATATCTGAAAATGGGAAATTTGATCAAGATCATTAGTGAGAGTTAATACTGAGCAATAAACCACAGTGTGAAAATACTGTTATGAGAGGCTATAGAACTGTATGACTTTGGGAAATTTACTTAAAATCTCAGTACATCAGTTTTCTTGTCTATGAAATAGATATAATAATAGTATTTCCATTATAAGGTTGTTGTGAGGATTAAATTATACATGTCTAACATATAAAAAGGGATGATACACAGTAGACAGTATAATGTGTAGCTATTGATTTTATTTGCTGTTGTCATTTAGTCTTTCAGTCATGTCCCACTCTATTGTGACCCCTCTGTATAGCACACCAGGCTCCTGTGTCCATGAGATTTCCCAGGCAAGGATACTGGAATGGGTTGCCATTTCCTTCTTCAGGAGATATGCCCAACCCAGGGAATGAACCCATGTCTCCTGCATTGACAGGTGGGTTCTTTACCACTGAGCCACCTGGGAAGCCCACTGACTTTAATTAGGTTCCCTAAAATAATAAAACTGATCATATTTTATAATCGTTTATCATGATATGCAGTAACTTTCTGTTCCACCTCCTTTGGCTTGTCTCATGTAACATGACACAGTAACCACTGACAAACACGTCTTTATGCGTATTACTGCTATAAGGAAAATCATTTTGTGTTGTACCACAGATTCAATCATTCTGACAACAGCTAAGTAGGGAAAATTTGCATAAGAACACATGTATACCTATGGCTATTCATGTTGGTATATGGCAGAAACCGATAACGTTGTAAAGCAAGGACCCTCTAATTAAAAATAAATTAACTAAAACAAAACAAAAGAAACCTATGTAACAATTAATTTGTGCAACAGTTAGTTACTGAGTATGTCCTCTGTACCAGGGTCAGAATATACAGGGAATGTTCTATTCAAAGCCACTGTCTTCTTATACTTTCTATAGATTGCAGAAGGAAAAGTTAGACAAATAAACACCTTTATAATAGATGTGGTATGTAAGTGCTCTGGAGGCAAGAGAAAATAGATTAAGTGGTACAAAAAGAGGCAGAGGTGGGAGGAAAAAGCACGGTGATAAGGTGACATTCAAGAAGAAACTTGACAGTCACAGGGGGAAACCAACTGCTGTTATACTGGGAAAGCATTCTAAGAAGAGAAGCATGTACACAGCACCTCAGGCCTGAGGGTGCTGACAAGATTCTAGGGAGAAGGGGACACTGCATTAGACTGAACAAATGACAGCGGGGAATGGAGATAGAAGACCAGGTCTGAGAGCAGGCCAGATCATGAGTCACCTTGAAGTCCATAGTAAGAACTTTAGCTTTCAACCTGAGTAAGACGAAGGAGCAGTTGGAGAGTTTTAAGCAAAGACCGTGTGAAACTGGAATACAGTGTGCTTAGATTTTGCTTTTAACATGGTGATCAAGAGACACAGGGAAATGAATTCTGAGCTCCTTGAAACACTGGCCCACAACCATCAATGTGCGATTTCATCCTCCAGCTCTCCAGGCTCTCGAACCTGTTTTCTAGGGTCCTAGATCCTGCCTTTAAGGGAAGATGAAAGATGAATAAGAAAGTGGGAGAAAAGAAGAGAGAGAGAAGAGCAAGAAGAGATACTTTCTATACAAATACGTCTCATTATAACTTATCAGACAGTTACAACTGTCTGAAAGGAGCAACTGAAGCAGAGGTTGTGCTGCTTCTAAGGAGGACAGCAGCCACACTCTGATCACATTCTGAACTTCCTAGCTTTTCCATGTAGTTGCTTCATGACCCTAGCAGAATAACATGATTTTTGTCTCAGTTTCCTCATCCTTAAAATGTGGTAAATCTTCATCCCAGGCTGGCTGTGAAATGTAAGTGTCTGACATACAATATGCAAGGGTCAGTATATTTTGCTATTGTTTTTTACAACAACATGAGATTTGTAATAAGGTAGTATTGGTTGCAAGATGGTACTTATGAAAATATCTTTTTTATAAGTTAAAATGCACCATTAAGGTGTACAATAAGCCTAAATAAGAGACTACACTAAATGTTCTAATTAATTTTTAAATCTATCTAATTTCATATTTGTTAAAATGTTATTGATACAAGGAGAAATGTCATCTTTAAAATGATAGTAAAATGATTTCCAAAAATGGAATAAAAAAAAGAAAAAGGTAGTATTTGGTTAATACTTAAAACATAAGATCCAATAGGTAAGACTATTTCTGCCATCAAACTACCTTAAATTACAAATCGCAAATTATGTATGCCTGTGCCAAAATATAACTGCTTCAGCAAGTAGTGAATTTGCATATACAATAATTTTAATCAAAGGCACCTAGTTGATTGCACAATTATCTGTTTTGCATACACAAAATTTGAATTCTGTACATGTGAATTCTCGTTTGTACATGCACCTAATTATTTTGTTGGTGCAACTTAGAAATCCTGTTTAATATATTAGGGTGTTAGTTATCTTCCATTTATAGCAAGATGGATTCAGTTTTTATTGACTAGTATGACATAACTCCTTGAAGAATATGGGAATGGATCCTGGTTCCACTCCTGACAGAGGGGAATGCTACTATACTTGCATTTTGGGCCAAGAAAAAAATTAAAAAAAACATGTTTTTCCACACACACTTTCGCTTTTTGCCTTCTTATTTAGAAGTTATTTCAAAATTTAAAGAAGACTTCAGTTCACAGGGAGAAGCCTTGAGTGGTGATCATAATGAGTTCACTCAATTTTCCACATTGTTAGTCTCTAAATGACAGGAGTGGGCTGTTGATCCAACTACTCTTAGGCATTAGAGAAAATTTAGAGCTGGTAAAAAGTACCAAATTTATAGTCCTGTAGACAGAAGCTCTCTATGGAGCTTCTAAACAACAAGAACAAAATAGCTTGAAAGCAGTGAGGCAAAACTCTCTATATTATTATGGATTTGCCAGACAATCAAGATTCTAGTAAGGCCCTAAGTGAGGGTGATGTGATACATCACAGGCTGGGAAAACTGATGACCATAATAATAAAGTTCTAGATAAGCAGGAAGCCTATTTTCCAACTAATTTATTCTGAAGCCCATTAGGGCACAAGCCTGTTCAAAATCCAAAATTATTCACAAACTCATATTAAGAGGTTGCTCTATATTACAGATGGGTCATTGTTAATAGCAGGTGTCTTCTGCCATTTGAATCTTTCAGATGCAGGTCTTTTCCACATGCTTTTGGGATCAGCCTTGAGAATCCAACTAAGATCTAATTTAGTAACCTAAATAGACATTAAACATCATCACTGTTTCTCCTACTATTTACCCAAATGCAGATATGTACTTGTAACAAGCAGATTCTACATTAGAGCAAGAGTAGAAATCCAGTGTGGGAATTTTCATGATTTTGCCAACTACATATTGATTCATCTTGGTAGTCAGACTACAGAGAAATCCTTTCAAGTGTTCAGAATTCTTGAACTTTGAACCTTGTCATCCAGTTCAATATTGAATGGTGTATATATAATAAATTTCCTCTCAAATACATAAACGTGTTCATTACTGTTGGTTTAAACTCAGATCAAGTCTATCTATAGTGACTCTTCAATAATACTATATGGTCTGTTTCCTTCCAATGTTCACTTTCATAATCTCCTGGAAGGAAACATGCTGTAGTAGTTAAAACACAGGGGGTCTGAGAGTCAGCCATGTCTGGTATGGGAGACTGAACCATGCCTCTAGGAATTTGTGTACTGGTTTTATTCCTTCCCACACTGACTTTGAATTTGGACTTTATTTTGACCAGTGAGGCATTAGCGAGCATGCTGCACAGTGAGGCACTTGCCACGGGGCCTATGCCCTGGAGCAATCCCTGGAACTGAACTGCGTAATATGTGAAAGTTTAAGCTATTCTACTGTGGAGAGCTGTGAAGAATGACTCATCATGTAGGAAGAGGGGACACATGAAGAATTGAGACCAACAGTTAAGCTTCTACTTGAATGTAGACACGTAAGTGGCCCCAGCCAACTTCAGGTGGAGTAGAATAACTGCCCGGTAAACCTACAGAATCATGACGACTATCAAGTGGTTATTTTAAGGCATTGAGATTTAGGGTAGTTTGTTACACAAAAATAGATAATTGATATATCTTGGATCAAACTCAGGTTCCATTTCTTGTCTAGCCATGCAAATTTGGCTAGTTGTTTAAGCTTTCTAATTCTTACATCTTTCAGCTCTATGTTACAGGTAATAATTGCAGTACTTCATAGGACTGTGCAATAGAACAAAGTAATAAATATAAATAATTTAGTACAATACCTGAGCCATTATAAGTGCTTAGTGAAAGTTGCTCTGTCACGTCCGATTCTTTGCGACCCCATGGACTATACAGTCCGTGGAATTCTCTAGGCCAGAATACTGGAGTGAGTAGCCTTTCCCTTCTCCAGGGGATTTTCCTAACTCAGGGATCGAACCCAAGTCTCCTGCATGGCAGGCAGATTCTTTACCAGTTGAGTCACAAGGGAAGCCCAATGAACAATAATTTTTATCATCAGTTTCATCACCTCAACCATCATGACCATTACAACAATCATCACCACTAACACCAACACCCGTATGAACGCTGCCAGAAACACTTTCCTGATATCTAATCCTTTCATGATGCCCTTTGTGTCTCTGGTCTATAATGAAAATCAATCCTTTTTAACTGATACATTTTTAATGCCTCATATACAGGCAAAACTTTTTTCCTTAAGGTCAATGATAATGTAATGAAAATAACTCATTTAGGTAGCCTTTCACATTATTTTATTAGTTTACTAAAGAGATTTGGCAAAATCACTAAAAGTAAATTTAATAGTCCTATTTGAATTTTTGTTTTATTGTCATGAATATTAAGTCTTTAAAAAAAATTCTGGCTATTCTAAAAAAAAAAAAAGAAAAAAGAACCTGTGTCTCCCATGAAAAAGGAATTTTCACAAAAGAATAGATTTTGTTGTGTACTTTGTATATAAGGACATAAAATAAAATATTAACCTGAGAGAGGAATATTTATACCTATTGAATGAAGGCCAGGAAAGAATGTAGTGTGTGGTCTAAAACAGTGGCTCCAAAGCTCTATTCCTGATTAGAAACATCTGGGATGACTAATAAAATTCAGATTCCTGCGCACTTCAGTCCTCTCTCAATCCTCTGTTTATAACAATTGTACCAAAGGATAATATTTTCATAGTCAGGTGAGGAAAGCATTAAAATCAGATTAATTTTAAAAATGAAAATTCAGATACCCTATGATTTGATTACATTCTTTGGAGTACAGGGATTTTTCTATTGCTCTTCAAATCCAATCAGGTGGGGAGTTGAGTATTCTACCCAGGGCCGACCACGTACAATTTCAATGTCTCTTCTCTTCTTTCTACTTCTTCCTTCTCTCCCCTCATACTTAGACAGAAGGTAAGTACTCCTAAGTGATACTGATTCTCCTGAAATATGAGGGAAAACTTATGGGGTTGGTAGGCCTTTGCTGGTATTCCCTAGTGGCTCAGTGGTAAGGAATCCTCCTTGGAAGATTCAATGCAGGAAATGTGGGTTTGATCCCTGGGTAGGGAAGATCCCATGGAGAAGGAAAAGGCAACCTATGCCAGTATTCTTGCCTGGGAAATCCCACAGACAGAGAGGCCTGGTGGGCTACAGTCCATGGGGTTGCAAAGCGGTTATTGTTAGTCAACTCAGCTACTAAACAACAACAAAAACAACAGGCCCTTCCTATTCAAAGTGTGGTTCGTGGAGCAGTAACATCTACAGCGTGTTAAAAATGCAAATTTCAAGCCCTGATAACAGAGAAGTGGTTCTCCATTCCAGTCCCCCATAGAATCACTAGGAAGCCAGAGCATTAACTTTTGGATGCCAGGCACCATCCAAGAGACTCTGAGAGGGCCCAGTAGGTAACTTTTTTTTTTTTTCCCCCTTAAATTCTTTGGTGGGTATAACATGTAGTTTGGGTGGAGACACACTCATCTCAAGGAAGGAGAGCATGAAATTGCAGACTGATTTTACTACTTCTCCTTCCATGGCCTTCTCTAGGCTCTTAGGGAAATCCTGGTTCTGGAAATTCCTTTAGATTTTTTTACACCACTGGACAAGGAACTCTTGGCTTATTACTCAGGGTTTCTTGACCCATCCTACCTAGTCTGATTTCTATCCTGCCTTCTTGATAATCTCCTTGGAATCTGAACAAACTTCAGTTCAATTCAGTCACTCAGTCGTGTCTGACTCTTTGAGACCCCATGAATTGCAGCACGCCAGGCCTCCCTGTCCATCACCAACTCCTGGAGTTCACTCAGACTCACGTCCATTGAGTTAGTGATGCCATCCAGCCATCTCATCCTCTGTCGTCCCCTTCTCCTCCTGCCCCCAATCCCTCCCAGCATCAGAGTCTTTTCCAATGAGTCAACTCTTCCCATGAGGTGGCCAAAGTACTAGAGTTTCAGCTTTAGCATGATTCCTTCCAAAGAAATCCCAGGGCTGATCTCGTTCAGAATGGACTGGTTGGATCTCCTTGCAGTCCAAGGGACTCTCAAGAGTCTTCTCCAACACCACAGTTCAAAAGCATCAATTCTTCGGTGCTCATCCTTCTTCACAGTCCAACTCTCACATCCATACATGACCACAGGAAAAACCATAGCCTTGACTAGACGGACCTTTGTTGGCAAAGTAATGTCTCTGCTTTTTAATATGCTATCTAGGTTGGTCCAAGGAGTAAGCGTCTTTTAATTTCATGGCTGCAGTCACCATCTGCAGTGATTTTGGAGCCCCAAAAATAAAGTCTGACACTGTTTCCATTGCTTCCCCATCTATTTCCCATGGAGTGATGCATAACTTTCATAGTATCAATAGGACACAGTACTATGCTTTCAATATAAAAGTCGAGTCCTTTTAAGCACTGCAATGATGGTAATGCTTACTTACATTATGTTTAGGACTCCAACCCCCACAGTCATTGTTGCTTTTTATAATTTTACTGTTGCAGGATGATGATATGATTATCTCTGAATATACTTCAATATTTTTAAAAATGCCTTTTTTGGGTAAAATCTTACATCTCATGCACTTGAAAACTATTCAACTCAAACAAATTGACTTTCTTTAATCCTTCACAGTTTACTGTGGATTAACCAGTGAGAGAGGGAAAATAGACCTTGGGAGCAAGCAAGATCCAGTCTTCTTTGTGTGTGACTGAACTAAAAACTGGTATTTTCCCCCTGTAATCTTAAAATTGATCTTTAAACAGTGAAGTAAGAGCACTAATAAATCCAAATCAAATACTTGAAAAGTAATGTTTTGACTGAAATTCTTGAGTAGGGAGTAAACAAAGAGAATTCTTTGTAAAATTGTTGCTAGTTCTTGAACTGGCAGCTTTAGCATTACCTGGGAATGCAAATTTTTGAGTTTTAGTGTAGATTTACCTGATTAGAATCTACATTTTAACAAGATAGCCCAAGTGGTTCCTAGGCACATCCAAGTTTGAGAGACATTGATATATTATACAGTAGGACTCACAAATTTTTTCCTCCAATATTTGTTCTTCCCTAAATCCCACCCCATACAGCATCCCATACAGTTGCCCATTCCTCTTTTTTTTCCAAAATATTTGTAAACTTTTCTTGCAACTCCAAACTTCTTATTATCCCCCTCCCAATCACTTGGCTCTTTGACTAAGTCTTAATTTACCAAGAAGTTGAATCTATGGGTAGAGGCAGGATGTGATACAAAGGTTCTGTTTTATTATTTTCTTTCTTTATTGCAAGAAGGGAAAAAAAAATAGTGAAACTTCTCCATCAACTCTAAACTAATAAACTCTCAAAGAAGTCAAATAGGTAATGACCTGATGCAAAATCTTCTTATAAGTCTGACAATGCAAAGAGTCCATGAACATACCAGCTCCTCAGTATTGCAAAAACACACAAACATGTTGAGTTTGTTCTTCCAAGATAGAAATAAAAGGGTACCAATTTCTCAGAGATGAATTAGATTGATGCAAACCACACCCACTCATCTTAGTGTTCAATGAACAATCATAATAATCCAAGGCAATTATGGAAGTTAAGATATTAATTCTTTTTCAGTATTTACATCTTTTAAGAATAGTAGCAAAAACAAAAATACTTATCTGTGCAGTAATGATTGAGTGCTTCATTTTTAATAGAAACACTATAGTATTCGTTCTAAAGATTTAGACACTAACAGGCTACTTACTACTTTTCTAATTTGAGAGATTTTGAATAAGAGTATGAATAAGTGAAGCATCTATGAAAACAAACCTCTCCATTGACATAATGCAATTGAAAACTAAATTCTTTGTTTTCATTGGAAAAGAACAGAAGAAACAAAACATCTTAAAAAATCTAATATATTGCAGAGAACTCTAACTTTTGTTTCTTGAGAGCACACCACTGTAGCCTACATTTTATTATTACTATTATTTTGCACAAATTTTGTACCATGTTTCCTTCTGCCACATATAGCATTACTCAGGAGAAATCCCCACAAGGAGCCACAGTGCATTTGTAACAAAGAAAAATTCTGCTTTCCGATACAATGATTCAACTAAAACAAAGTTGGATTTAATCAGCTATGAAACTGGAAAAATGAGAATCAGCCTGCATATTATGACTAAGTTCATTAACACCTCCATGAATTACAGGGCAGGGGGGGGAGAAACATCTGGTTCTTCTTATCAAATTTCTATATAATTTTAACTTCCTCTTAAAAATTGTGTCTTTAAAATACATTGCACTGTCTTTGATAGCATGAATATTAGCATGTTTTCTCAGGATCATCCTGGGCAAACAGATGGCAAAAGTGAAATGGAAAACATTTGGAAAATAGTAGCCTTTCCTAGGCTCCTGGTATAAGTGTACAAGAGGTTCTTTGAGTTCTAATTTTGGTTCCAATCAGAAGAAAAAAGGGAAGGGTTATATCCCTGGAAAAAACAATGTAGCCTACTCCAGAACATGCCTTTCAGTCCATTTAAGTGCTCACATTTTTGTAGGTTTTATATGGACATAAATCATTTTGAATCTTAGAATGAAAAACATTCACTATAGATTTGAAAAGAGAAAAACCAACTTACCACAGCAGTTTAGTTAATTCATAGGCACCATCATCTGAAACAACAAAAACATATTTTGATATTGCAATCATAAAAACTTCCAAAAACATTCAAATTGTCTTAAAACACATACTGTGAATATATCTACAGAATCAAAATTAAATAAGCAATGAAAATACCTTGTCTGATCTAAATCATTTCATTATTTCAGATGAAAGCATTGCATCCCTACTATTCTACATCCAAATTAGATAATTGCTTTCTTTCAATATCTTTTGCATATGCATACTGGCATATGTATATTTCACAATGTTTTCTTCTGGTATTCACATTTAAAAGTAGGCAGAAATACAAAGTCTTTTGAATAATACAATCTTAGTTCTGGCATGAATGCAGTCATGACACACATCCTAATATACAGCTCTGAGACTGCCATATAAATCCCTTTGCTGAGCTCAAAAAACCTCTCTATTGTCTATACAGAAAAAAAAAAAAAAAGCTAAAGTATTTGTCCCAGTGTCTAGCAGGGTTCCATCAGTTGCTCCTAGTCTACCTAAAATTTTCCCCCAAAACTCTCCAATGCACCCTCATTCTCTTTTTCAAGTTTATCTATCACAGACACTGGTGCCTTTTTTCACACCCTATTTTAAACACAAATGTTTTATTTAACAATATTTTAATTTTTCCCTTTTCCTCTGCCTCAATATTCTTTCTACTCATTCTTCAGTTCCACTTCAATTAGCATCTCCTCCATGAAGCTTGTCTTAATGCCCAGAGAAGGAATTAATCTAAGTGTTCCCCCCATATTTTGTAATTTATGGCTATCTCTCATCATTTAAAGACTAGTTGTATTGCACCTGTTTCTGCTAATAAAGTTTTAATTTTGAAGGACTAGTGATACCATTATGAATTAAACACTTTAGTTTCATGACAAAAAAAATTAAGGAATTAAAGTTGAAGGAAATTTCCTCTATTGATAAATGACATTTTAGGCAAGTTGTTAAATTCTTTTTGTACCATATGGGAATATTTTCTCTTTTTAAAAATTTAAAAACATCTTATTTGAAGGTTTGAATTCTGTACAGAAAGGTGATAATACTACTGGACCTCTATTAATACAGTATATGTTTGAAATTAGTATTTTAAAGAACAGTGACACATTTGCCTTGAACAATTAACATGGTGACCCCTACAGCAAGAATGACATTAGTAGCAGATTCTTAGGGGGAAAAAAAAATCTCTTTATGTACAATGAAATGACAACATTACTTTGTTGGTAACTTTTTACTCCTGGCCAAGTTAATTATGTCAGATCAGATTGTGAAAAAGGGGCTTCCCTCGTGGCTCAGAGGGTAAAGTGTCTGCCTGCAACGTGGGAGACCCAGGTTTGATCTGCGGGTCAGGAAGATTCCTTGCAGAAGGAAATGGCAACCCACTCCAGTACTCTTGCCTGGAAAATTTCATAGATGGGGGAGCCTGGTAAGCTACAGTCCATGGAACTGCAAAGAGTCGCACACAACTGAGCAACTTCACTTTTACACATTCACAATGTCTTGTTCTTTATTCTCCTTTTGGATTCATAATCACTTTCAGCTTCAAAATGTTGACAAACAATTCCATGCAACTGCTCCTATCAGGTTTTTTTTTTCCTTCCTAGATGATTATAACTTGGCTACACATCTGTCTTATTAACAGTTTTCTTATTGCTTTCATATATTAAACATCCAGAAAAAAATATTGAGTTGAATAATTAAACCTAAGTTATCAATGTAAAGATTTTAATGTGGATATTTAAAATAACAGCTGCTGCTGCTAAGTCACTTCAGTCGTGTCCGACTTGTGCGACCCCATAGATGGCAGCCCACCAGGCTCCCCTGCCCCTGGGATTCTCCAGGCAAGCATACTGGAGTGGGTTGCCATTTCCTTCTCCAATGCATGAAAGTGAAAAGTGAAAGTGAAGTTGCTCAGTCCTGTCCGACTCTTAGCGACCCCATGGACTACAAACAGCCTACCAGGCTCCTCTGCCCGTGGGATTTTCCAGGCAAGAGTACTGGAGTAGGTTGCCATTGCCTTCTCCAATGCATGCGTGCATGCTAAGCTGCTTCAGTCATGTTCAACTCCGTGCAACCCTATGGACAGCAGCCACCAGGCTCCCCTGTTCATGGGATTCTACAAGCAAGAATAATGGAGTAGGTTGCCATTTCCTTCTCCCAAAATAAGAGCAATGTTTCTTAATTTGGTGAGAGGAAGAACTATATTAGATGATTTGTACCTAAATCTAGACTGATATTTCATCTTCAGAATTATGTGTTATTTCAACGCTCTACAGTTCTTCTCACAGGAAGAACAATGATATAACACATAATTAAGAAATATATATGCATATATATAGATTTAAATTTGTGATTCAGCAAAGCTCCTAAAATAGAATAATACTCAGTAATTGAACACGTACTGATAGTCTGAGTCTACCACCAGGTCAATAGTAGACACGGTCCCCTATAAGAGTCAAAGTTACCAAAGTGTTTTAACATGAGTAAATCAGATATCATTATGGAAGCAACTTTAGAAATATTAATAATGTTAATATTATTAATAAAAATTTCATTTAATTGAGTTTAGATATAATTATTAATATCTGTAAACCTATGACTTAGATTTTCTTAAAAAAATAAGAGTGTGGACTGTACACACTGATTGGTTAGGGCTATCACTAGTAGATAAAGAAACAGAGAAATGTCAGTGGTGGGCTTCCCTGGTGGCTCAGCAATGAGAAATCCATCTACCAACGCAGGAGACACAGGTTCAATCCCTGATCCAGGAACAACCCATATGCTGAGGAACAACTAAGCCCATGTACTACAACTACTGAACCTATGCTCTAGAGCCCAAAACCCACAACAGCTGAGCCCTCACAATGCAACTCCTGAAGCTCATGTGCCCTAGGGCCCCTGCTCCACAACAGGAGAAGACACCAGTGAGCAGTGTGCACAGCTAGAGTACACCCCGTTCTCTGCAACTAAAAAAAGTCCATGCAGCAACAAAGGTTCAGTTCAGCCAAAAACAAATACATAAATATATATACATATATATATTTTTTTTAAATAAATGTCTTTGGTAAGCAGCCTGGAATTTATTGTTGCATTGTTCTTCTGTGCCAGATGTAATGCAAACATAGCTGGACTAGGGACTATAGGGATAAACGGCTTCCTGAGAACAATGATCTGATGTTAGTCTCCTATTTCACTCAAAAGGCAACCAAAATTTAGCAAAGAAAATCCCATTAAAATAAATGTTTATTAGGGAATGCTTAATTGCTATCTGTCCCCGGGATACTTAAATATTTTCTTTCACATGACTGGAATTGCCAAAGAACAGGACAAATCAAAACCTCTAATTCTAGTAGCAAATTATATTTTCAATGACCTGTATTTTCTAACATGTTCATGTAATTAATTCACTACCTTTATTGATCCATATTTTCTATATTCCTTTTTTTTCCAAATATATTTTCCATTTCCCTCTCTCTTCCTTCTGCATTTTGATTAGGTCCTGAGAATGGCATCCACAAAATATAGGAATCCTTCCAGATAAAATAGATAACTTACTAAGTGTATAACCAACTGATGAAGAAGACAAAAGATCCTATCAAAAACTTTAGAATTTTTGTTTTGATTCTAGAGTTGCTGGCATAAGTATGAAAATGGAGTCATTCCAAATAAGGTGGTTTATGGATAGAACATGCACCTATGTGCTTTTTATGGCTTAAAAGAAGTTTTCTGAAGATTTTTCATATGCAAATTTATTCAAATAGCATTTACAATTAGCATCTACCTCTCTATATTTGACCATTTAATTCTCATAAAGGGTATCTATTTTCTATAAAAGAACCCCAGTGTCTGAGTACAGGAACAGAATACTAAACTAGATATCATTCCAATATTGTGATCATATGATTTGTTAAAAAATGAAGTGAAGAATAAATTAAATATGTATTATTGCCGTCTCTGTATATCCATACTAAACAGAAAGTAGGAATAAGCCAGCTATTTCTATATTTACTTGTAGAACCAATTATAGAAATAATTATGAAAACAAATGCAAATAGGTACCCACTCTGGGCATAGAAAATTATTTTAGCAGTTAAATTCCTGAGTTCCAATAATATCACTGAAACACATGCATGCTTATATACTACATACATATGTATCTTTATCTTATATACACATACACACACACACATGCATATACAGATACAGATACATAGGTGGTCAGAGTAATTCTCCTTTCTAGTTTCATTAGATTTTCTCTTAGCATTTCCTTTTCTTCCTACCAAAACTCCAGTTCATATTTCTTATATCAGTAATGAGCAAGTGAAGGACGTGAGCTTCAGTAACAGAAGATGATGGTAACAGGGGAAGGAACCAAGAGTGAAATGGAACTGTTGTGACTGAGCCTCAGTACATACATCCCGAAAGAGCCCTGGGCCAAAGCCCAGAACAGATTTTGTTAAAAAAAAAATAAAGGGTAAATATTAGGTTTTATTAGAACTTTTTTGTTCTGAAATACAAACAAATTTTATTTCAGTCATAAATAACTAGTACCTCTATTTTAATCATATTAGGCTGAGGTTTTCCTTAGTTTTGTGAGTATAAATGTCAACTAGGAAGTTGAATGCGGAAGTCCATGGTTCTGTGGGAAGGTTAGGGCTAGAAACACACATTGGGAATGGAATCATAGAGATGGTATCCAAGATATGGAAATTAGACAGCATGTCAGTAGCAAAGAGTAGAAGGTTTAGGCTAGAGGCTAAGAAAGCCCAACATGAAGAGTGAGAACTGAAGACAAATCACAATCAAATTCTGTAAACTCCAGGAGTAAACTCCGGGAGCTGGTGATGGACAGGGAGGCCTGGCGTGCTGCAGTTCACGAGGTCGCAAAAAGTTGGACGTGACTGAGCAACTGAACTGAACTGAACTCTGTAACCTTTAGCTGGAGAGGAAGATTTAACTGGGTCTTTATCAAGTCTCTGCTTAATGCCACATTCTGTGCTAGGTATCCTAATGAACAAAATTGACTCCCATTCGATCTGCCTTATGCTTTAGAGCAGTGGTCCCCAACAATTTTTGGAACCAGAGACTGGTTTTGTGGAAGACCGTTTTTCCACGGATCGGGGTAGGGGTGGTTTTAGGATGATTTGAGCGCATTACATTTATTGTGTACTTTATTTTTATTATTATTACATTGCAATATATAATTGAGTAATTAAACAATTGTCACTTGCCACTCACTAATAGAGTTTTGATACGAGTCTGCAAGCAGTTGATTTATCATGGTCTCTGTGAAGTCAAGCCTCTCTGCTAATGATAAACTGTATTTGCATCTGCTCCTCAGTGCTAGCATCTTCACCTCAGGTTCACCTCAGATCATCAGGCATTAGATTCTCATAAGGAGCATGCAACCTAGATCCTTGCACGTGCAGTTCACAGTAGGGTTCAGGCACTTATGAGAACCTAATGCTGCCACTGACCTGACGGGAGGAAGAGCTCGGGTGGTAATGTGAATGATGGGGAGCAGCTGTAAATGAAAAGGCTTCACTTGCTGATCACTACTCACCTCCTGCTTAAGCCCAATTCTTAACAGCACACTCATCAGTACCAGGGGTTGGGGACCCCTGGTTTAGAGCCCATCAAACTATGTTTCTCCAGTATGTCTGTATTCACAAAAACATCCCAGTGGCATTCTAAGATTTTTCAACTTCAACCAGCACTTTATTATTCCAGTGTCAAGCATTTCTTACAACAACCACTCTCTTTCATTTCTTCTCAATTCCTTTCAAAATCTAAAACCCACAGATTACAGCTTAAAAAAAAATGGCTCTATGATATTGTTTTTCCTTGAACTATACATTTCAGGAAAAGGAGATACTACAACAGATTTGCAATGTATTTGCAACTTAATATTATTCTGCTCATTTTATTTGATTTTTATTTTTTCCCTAAATTATAACTGTGCAACATGGGGAATTGCAAAGATTTCTTCAAGAGGAATGATTAAGGTGTTAGATTCTCAGATTTTTTGAGTGTTACCAATCACTAGAGAAGTTACAGGCAAAGCAACAACCTCCATCTAACACACCAGTAGAAGAAAAAAAGAAAATCTTAGAATTTCTTTAACCTTGAAGAAACTATGTAGACAGACAAGGCTTGAAACAAATTTTACAGGCAGTGTCTTGCTCCAGGGCATGTTTTATAGCATTAGCCTGGGTAAATATGCTTCAGTTTCAATTAATAAAATTGTAAATTTAGGATCTATGTTTTAGCAAAGTTACAGTTTGGGTTTATGCAATGTTAAACTAAAGCAAAATAAAGCCATAAATTACCATACCCTCTGAAATACTTTAATATGGTTGGTTCAAAATTGAATTTTTATCCCATTACTCTAGGGAGATAGTTGCTATAAAAAGGCATTTTCACTCATTTTCATCATTGTCATGATCTAAGTTTTTTTCTTCTAATACTGAAATAGTTTTTAATGTAGCTTTTGAAAATTGTATTGATGTTTGTTCTTTGGCTTTTCTCTTTCTTGAGATAATTCTTAATTTGCTAATATATTGCTAGCGCTACAGCTTTGCATATTTTTTGCTTGTTTAATCTGTTTGTTCTAAAAAAAAATCTAGCAAATTTCCATCTAATTTTGCTATTCTTTTCAAAATGCATTCAAAAATGCATTCTTAGGTTAACTTTGGTTTGAAATACAAAGTGCTAATGTAAAATTTACCTTTGCATTTTATTTAGAGGAGTGGAATATATTGAGAAGATTGAATAACTAAAGCAGGATTTCAAGGAGAATGTTCACACACTTAAGAAGATTTTTAAAACATATTATTCTCTGAAAATTGCCACTGCAAAGAAAGGACCAATCATTTTTCACACAATTTCCTTGATTTGGGGTTGGGACAGCAGAAACCAGACATTTTATTGTCTCTAACTCTGAAGTAGATGTCTTAGAACATCAGGCTTAAATAAACACTGAGCTTTGGTACCATTCAATGAAATAAATAAACTGAATGAACAGTAGGAAGAGGTGGAAGGAGAAAGTTTTGTGGTTGAAAAATGAGCCTTTAAGTATTATTGAGAAAATTGTGATTCTATATAACAAGAAAATCCATAATGTATAATGTTTTTCAAGTTCACATATTCCTGGTGTCCTGCATCCCTGGCTTTGTTCAAGGGTCTCTTTCTTCAGTCTCCCCTTATTAGAGCTGTAGGATCTGGCTGCTTGGTAGGAGTTTGAGAAAGTGTTACTAACAAGTAAATATTTCAACTGCAATCTCTGTCTATTCTTTATATAGTCCCCCAATTAACATGAAATTTCCTCTATAGCAAATTCTGTTCTATTTACCTCTTCTCTCCCTAGTTTCTACTCAAGGGCAAGTATCCCAGTATGTAGTACAATGTTCCCCATAAAATTTTCTTAATTTTCTCGGCACATCCTCTTTTCTACTGTGAATGAACTCAACTTGTCCATAAAGTTCTACTCTTTCACTAAAATCAAGACTTATATTCATAATACTCACTCATTTTTCCAATGGAGCCCACCTCCCTTGCCCCAACAATTCAAATGATAGGAAAAAGGGAAGAATTTGACATACACTTGAGCTTTGAATACTACTCCCAGAAGTAAGGGGATTAAAGCAAGTCTGGGAGATCATGAAGTGGATACTAGAACTGCAAGAGAATGTTTCAGTATCAAAGAGACTTTGCCAAAGTTGAATACTTAAGAAAGGAGTGTACGGGGAGGGGAATGATTCATGTGTAAGCTTCTAGTGGAGATAAGAGGGGACAGGGTTGAGGAACCTTATAAAATATCTGATATGAACACTTTCCTCTTATTTCAAAATATTCCCATTATCATTCACTTATTCTCTTTCTTACATCTGTTGCAGAGGAAGCCTGAGGTCAATTTGATGATTATCAAACAAGGTTATAAAGTCTCAATTAATGTGACTTGATTTTGAAATTATTTAATGATTGAAAATCTTTCTCTCATTAAACTGTTTGCTGCCTTCCAAAACAATGTAATTTTCTGCTTCTTTTTTATTGCAATGTGAAATAAAAACTTGAGTTCTAGAGCTAAAGAGATTAGATTCAAATCAAGACTTTGCCACTAGCTAACTATGTGTTCTTGAGAAAAGTAGCAAATTACTTAATCTTTCTGGACCTCAGTTCTCTCATCTGTAAATGGGAATAATAATGGTATTTATTCCATAAAATATTATTTGTGTGCAGATTTGAGAGGTTTGGCACAGAGTCAGCTTGTGAATATCGTAATGAACTTGTACAATGCCATTCCTCAAACACTCCTCCTGTTTTTTCTCTTTCTTCCAGTTATTATGTCCAATATTTCTCTAATAACTCTTATATTCCTTATTTTTTACTTCTTTATTCTTCCCAACTCAGAAAACAAGAATTGTCCAAGATCTTGTATTTGTCTTATTATTATGTCTGCCTTTTCTTTGGCAATTTTATCCATTACCATGGCTTCAGCCTTCATGGGGGCTTCCCATCTAGACATCCCATTGCCACCAATGAGTCACAGCATTCAAGTCAATATTTATACCATATATGCCGCCCTTCTGGTTTTCCCAACTTTTATCACTCCTGCTTTTTGCCAATTTAAAACTGCAGAGTTAATCTTAGCTTCTCTTTCTCTTTTTTAACCACATACACACGTATTTTCATGTTCTTGTTTAGTTTTACTCTCTTTTTCATTCTCACCACCACCATTTCAGTTCATGCCCTTCTTTGTTGCTGTTTAGGCTGTAGGTCATGTTCTACTCTTTGTGACCCCAGGGACTGTAGCCTGCCAGCTCTTCTGTCCATAGGATTTCCCACGCAAGAATACTAAAGTCGGGTTGTCATTTCCTTCTCCAGTGGATCTTCATGACCCAGGGATCAAACCTGTGTCTCCTGCATTGGCAGGCAGATTCTTTAGCGCTGAGCCACCAAGGAAACCCCATGCCTTTATTAGAAGAAGAAGAAGTGAAGTTTCTCAGTCGTGCCCGACTTTTTGCGACCCCATGGACAGTAGCCTGCACCAAGCTCCTCCTCCATGGGATTTTCCAGGCAAGAGTACCGGAGTGGGTTGCCATTTCCTTCTGCAGGGAATCTTCCCGACCCAGGGATCAAACCCAGGTCTCCCGCATTGTAGACAGACGCTTTACCGTCTGAGCCACCATGCCTTTATTACCAGACTTCAAACACTACAGATTGACTTGTTTATTTCTGGAGTTTAAATAAATGAATCATAGAGGATGTTTGATTTTGTGTTTGGCTTTTTCTACTCAATATTATGTTTGAGAATCAACCATGATGATATATATGGCAGCAGTTTATTTTCATTATCATGCAGGATTCCAATATATGAATATACAATGACTTAATTGTTCAACTATTGATGATATTTAGGTTGTTTCCACTTTAAGATTATAAATAATGGTTCTATAAACACACTTAAACATGTTTTGTGGTAAAATACACACAATTCTATTGGATACATATACACAGAAGGCATAAACATCAATGCATAGTAAAGACATTCTTATTGTGTTGAAATAAGAGTGGCTACCTCTAAATGGTGGTAGAATATGAAGAATTTTGTATCTTATTCTAAGCTTTATTTTTTTTTTTTCACAGTAAAGAAATTGGAAATTGGTAAACAAATTTATTTAGGATATGAGTTCCAGCATTAAAAAGCCCGATTCAGGGACTTCCCTGGTGGTTCAATGGTTAGGAATTTGCCTTCCGTTACAGGGCACATGGTTTTGATCCCCTGGTCCAGAATTAGGATCCTGTGTACTGTCAGACAGAGCCCCCATGGGGCAGTTAGAGAACCAGTACAGGAAATGAAGACCCAGTACAGCCAAAATACACCTAAAATAAATAAATAAACTAGAAAGTCTGAAGTATATATTCAGGGAAAAAATTCTTTCCATTCAATAACTAAAGTATTAGCAAAAGAAAAAATCAGAACACCTAATTCAAACACCAGTGCTACTATCTATCTCTTCTTATTTACATATTAATAGCAATTCCCTGGTAGTTCAGTCAGTAAAGAATCTGCTTGCAGTGCAGGAGACCCAGGTTTGATCCCTGGGTTGGGAAGATCTGCTGGAGAAGGAAATGGCAACCCACTTCAGTATTCTTGCCTGGAGAATCCCATGGACAGAGGAGCCTGGCCAGCTGCAGTCTATGCGGACACAAGAGTCAGACACAACTTAGCGACTTCACCACCATCATCACCGCTATTTTAAGTTACTTAACCTTATCGAAGTTCAGATTCTTCATTTGCTCATCTGTAAAGTTAGGAAACCTGAACACTGTTGCAAGGAATAAAATACCTATCCCATATAAACTCCAGTTCAGTTCCTGGAAAAACTAACCAGACAATAAGTATTCATTGGGATTGTATCATTATATTTATAATAAGAGGACACTGTTTTGTCTCTCATGATTTTTGGCTTGTGAAATTTGGGTTAGATACTTAGAAGAATTTGTTGTTGTGGAGGAATCAGAAGAATATTTATTATTATTGAACCAAGTATAGGGTAGCAAACTATCTGTAATCTACCCAGAAGTGGGGCTTAGATCTCGGAACCAAAACAGTAAGAGTAACATTGGCAGTAGAATAGAGGGAATTTACTATATCAGTGTCCTGACTGGAACATTACTGATGCTTCTCATGTTTCTTTGTATGTATATAAATATTATGACATCAAAGGAAATGATTATATGTGCAAATTGGGTATCTCTTTCTTAAAATTTTAGATCAGCTGGAACTATACTCAACTGAACCAGCAAAATCTAAAACAAATGAAACACCATTTACAAGAAAGCACTTAAGAAAATCTATGTATGACAAGCAATTTTTTTCAACCCATATTGCTCATCTATGATTCTAAGATATATGTGTTGTATTTACAAATGTGTTCCTATTGAAATTCATACTTGAATTGCTTGTCTATTCAGAATCCTCAAAAATTATAATAAAATAGAATTTTACATCACTGTCAATTGGAGATTCAGTCCAATTAAAAATAATAATTTTCATCAGCTTCTGCTTATTTTTCTGTAATACTGTGATAAATTATTAAACACACACACACAAATCCCCCCAAAAACTAGAAGAGGGCTTCTTAGACGTATGAGGTTACATACCGATAAACTCATCCTTAAATTGAAAATACCATAAATTAAAAAGACATATACTACACTAGCCTCCAAACATCAAAGCTAAGCATAGTCTCCCTTAAACATACTCAGAAATATCAGCCTACAGGTGGACAAAATCATCTAACATAAAGCCTGTTTTATAGTAAAGGGCTGAGTATCTCAGGTAACTTACTGAATGCTATACTGAAAGAGAAAAATAGAATGGTTGTATGGGTACAGAATGGTAGTTACGTGTATTGGTTGTTTCCTCTCATGACTGTGTGGTTGACTGGCAGCTCGGGCTGGTTGCCCTGACCAGAATCATGAGAGAATACCATACCACATATTGCTAACCCAACAGAAGATAAAAATTGAAGCTGTTTCGCCTGATTACATATCACTTTCACACCACTATAAAGTGGAAAAATCATAAGTCAAACATCATAACTTGGGGACCATCTATATTAGATTTTAAAAAATGAAAGAAAAATAGTAAAGAATCTGAGCTCAATGCAGGAGATGTGGGTTTGATCCCTGGGTCAGGAAGATTCTCCTGGAGAAGGGCATGGCAACCCACTTTAGTATTGTTACCTGGGATATCCCATGGACAGAGGAGACTGTCCGGCTACACTCCATGGTGTTGCAAAGAGTCGGATACGACTGAGTGACTAACACTTTGACTTCTTCCAAGGAGAAACAGAGATTTGGGGTTTTAGAAAGAGCCCAGTTTAAAAATCGGCTCCATTGCTTACTGATATTTGACTTTGGGTTAGTTCTGTCATGTGTAGAAAGAAACGATTGTGACGATTAAAGAAAAAAACAGAGCATAAAATATTCTCACAAGCTTGACACAAAATAGGTCTTATGGAACATTATGTTTCCTATTCCTTTTTACTCTATTTTGAAAGTATTTCCTTCTAAGTAAAAGAAATTTCCCAATTTTTGGTATTTTTATCTTCTTCATTAGAGACTTTTTTTTTTTAATGCTGTTATTCTTCAATCACTAAGTCATGTCTGATTCTTTGTGGCCCCATGGACTACAGCATGCCAGATTCCTCTGTCCTCCACTATCTCCCAGAGTGTGGTCAAATTCATGTCCATAGAGTCAGTGGTGCTATCTAACTATCTCATCCTCTGCTGTCCCCTTTTCCTTTTGCCTTGAATCTTTCCCAGCCTTAGCGTCTTTTTCCAATGAGTCAGCTCTTCTCCTCAGGTGGGCAAAGTATTGGAGCTTCAGCTACAACAACAGACCATCTATTGAATATTCAGGGTTGATTTCCTTTAGGATTGACTGGGTTTTTTGGATACTACTCATTATATCCCAAATACATTAGGGCCTTAAAGTCAGTATTTATCAAGAGAGCCAGAGGCTACAATTCCTTAGACAAAAACTTAGACATAGTTGTTTTAAATATAAATTTTCTAAAATGTGTCTCTACTTCACTCTAGAATATACCTATGTAACAGGATAAGTGCACATTATTATAATATTAGGCTTTCTGATTTTATTACAAAGGTTATATATTATATAGTAAACTTGTCTCAGTATATTACTCTCACAGTATTTTTTTCAAAGTCAGTATTTCTATACCTATGATGCTATTTTAGGTATCTGTCTGCTCTTGCTACATATATAATATCCAATATCTATAATATCCAATAGCATTTTTTATTTTTTTCAATGAACATATCATTGTTTGACTTGAGTTCATTTTTTATTTATCTGAATCATACTTGAGCTTCTCCGTGCTCTTTGGACACTACTAGCAATGATTCTGGAGAAGGCAATGGCACCCCACTCCACTACTCTTGCCTGGAAAATCCCATGGGCGGATGAGCCTGGTAGGCTGCAGTCCATGGGGTCGCTAAGAGTCGGACACGACTGAGCGACTTCACTTTCACTTTTCACTTTCATACATTGGGGAAGGAAATGGCAACCCACTCCAGTGTTCTTGCCTGGAGAATCCCAGGGATGGGGGAGCCTGGTGAGCTGCCGTCTATGAGCTCACACAGAGTCGGACACGACTGAAGCAACTTAGCAGCAGCAGCAATGATTCATGAAGCTAAGATTGAAACTCTTTACCTATAGAAATAGAGGCACTATTGATATAATCTTATTAGAAGTCAGAAAAAGTCATATCAAAATAATTCAAGACCATCAACACGTCTCTTGAATTAACAGAAGAAAATAGAGCACATTAACACTTCTATGAAGACCACTCTTCCAAGTAGAAATGAGATCACAATATAAAAATTACAAACCAAAGGAGTACAGGAATCAGCTATAAAGGAGAATCAGTAGATGTAGAAAGTGGAAAAAAAAAAAAAATTACATTCCAAGAAAATAACAGAAAAGCCCAGGACAGATTATCTCAAATCCTAACATTAATAGATTCCAAGGGATGTAGTTGAATTTCAAATTTAACAGATGACTGGCTCTCATAATTTTATTTCATATACAAACATATATTTCAGGTTAAAAAATATTAAGGTTTATTTTATTTTTGGCATATATGATAGAGTCAAAAAAAGAGGAAAAACTTCTACCTAATATTGGTTCCAAATCAAAGATTTTATATAGAAGTATATGAATGATTGAAATGTAATGTCTTGATTCCCTCCCTGATTCCCATATTTTGCTACCTGTAAGAGGAAAATATGAAAATATAAAAACTCATTATGAAAAATCTGTTGTCAAACACATTTGTGACACATGTATAAGTATAGCACAATGAAAAAACTACAGTAAGGTTCACTAAGTGGCCTTATACAAATTCAGTAAGTGCTAGATTTCTTTAGAGACAGCATCAGTTGTTCAGATAAATGAAGTACCTTCCAGAAGAGAGGTTTCTGGCACAAATCAATACACTGAAATATGCATTCAGTCCATATGGTATTTCAGTAATGGGTGCTTGAAATTCAGCACACAGAATTGCTATAAATCACAAGCAGAAATTATATTAAAGGAAAGTTAGTTCTGTGATTTGTACTCAGAAATCAATGGAAATGTGTACCAAAAATAAGAGGCTTTTAGACATGTATGTCAAAAGAAAAATGATTTGTGTCATTGCCATTCATAATTCATATTTTTGCTTCCTGTGTCCAGTTGAAGTTGGATTTTTTCCATGCTTCTTTTTCCTTATACAGGCAACCCTTAAAGTATATAAGAATCCCAAATTAGGAAGAAACCCACACAGTGATCTTTATTAAAAACAAAGGAATCACAAAATCCACACTCACCAGAACCTGGAGAAGAAAACACTTGACTAGAGGAGTATTTTGGAATGGGGTAACCATAGTTGCAGGTACATAGTGAGAAAAGTAGGACTGTTAGGATGAAACTGGGTTGGAGAGGACCTAAATGGTAAAGATAAGAGGCCAGAAGTGATAAGGTAAGAGGAAAACAGGGAGCTCTAGGAATCACTGATCGTGGAAAAGACACCATAAAATAACTGTGATCCTTATTAATTGCACTTTTATATCTATCTGTCTACACTATATCTACACACACATAATCTCTCTAGACTTGAATCACTACCAATATTTTGCTGTTGTCTGTTAAAGCTACAATTTCCACATATCAGGGACAACCCCCACCCCAACACCAAATGCATGCATGCATACACATGTGCCTTCATACCACAAGCATGCTATGAGTGGAAAGTGCTGTGATGAACTGACTGGATAATGTTCAGTGACCTAAATTGGAGCTTAGAATATTTGTAGGTGTGTGCCTGCCTTAATCAAATGAAAAGTAGGCCAAATCTATGTGTTTACTTTTTTTTAAACCACAGCTGAGAAACCTCTTTTTGTGTGTGTGTGTGCGTGTGTGCATGCGTATGTGACTGTAAAAATAAATAAACCATTACCCTGAAAAAGAAATGAACCATAGGTGGATTTCTATCAAAATAGACATGAAATGGATTAAAAATTAAACTCCAGACTGGGACAAATTTCATGTTTCTTTTCAATTCCCAATAATGCATTAGGATACATAATAAAATCCCTGAGGATATGTGGCACTGACTGTCCTTTTCTTGATAATCAGGGCATGGTTTGGAAAAAAGACTTTATTTCATGGATTTATGCCTTCTAAGATTAACACTCAAATACCAAATAATTTCAAAGCTAGCAAACATATGCCACTTTGTTCAGAATTTTGACCATTTTCTGTGAGTTTGTATAGAAATAATCCCCATAAATGTCACTATCAATATCTAGAGATGCACAAACTAAGCAGCCAAAGTATACTATTTCTCTAAAGTATGGTAGCGTATCATGCAATGCTACTGACTACATAAGCATCATTGAGATCATTAAACCTGAAGTGGAAATGCTTTTTGCTAAGATTTTAAAACAAGAGCAAAATTCTCACATGCTGCCAACTTGAAAGGGGGTATTTGCCTTCTGATGCCTCAGGAAAGGAGTATAGGGCAACTGCCATTACCATCTGAATGGAGAGGGATGCGAGCCTTGTGTGTTAGACTGACAATGTTTAGTCTTTTAAATTAACCAAAGAATTCACAGCTACACAAAAGAATGTCAACACTATGAGGAAAAAGATCCCAACAGAATTAAATGTGTTTGAAGAGCTTCTGTAGTCAAGGAAATAAAATACTAAATTTATAATGAGCCGATATCACTGCACAGAAAATGGACATAAGAAATCTCTTATGAGATGGATGAAACTGGAACCTATTATACAGAGTGAAGTAAGCCAGAAAGAAAAACACCAGTACAGTATACTAATGCATATATATGAATTTAGAAAGATGGTAACAATAACCCTGTGTATGAGACAGCAAAAGAGACACTGATGTATAGAACAGTCTTATGGACTCTGTGGGAGAGGGAGAGGGTGGGGAGATTTGGGAGAATGGCATTGAAACATGTATAATATCATGTATGAAACGAGTGGCCAGTCCAGGTTCGTTCGATGCATGATACTGGATGCTTGGGGCTGGTGCAATGGGACGACCCAGAGGGAGGGTATGGGGAGGGAGGAGGGAGGAGGGTTCAGGATGGGGAACACAGGTATACCTGTGGCGGATTCATTTTGATATTTGGCAAAACTAATACAATATTGTAAAGTTTAAAAATAAAATAAAATTAAAAAAAAAAAAAAGAAATCTCTTAAAGCAATCCAGTCATTTGACAGATTAAGAAACTGAGGCCAGAAGAAGGTAAGTGAACTCCAACAGTGAATCCACGTTTTCTGAGCACAATTCAGTGGTTCTTTCTGCTGCACCTCAGTGTCCCAGCAAGCAAACAGTACAGCCAGAGGAAGATTATACGGTCAAACTCCAGATATAACTCAATTTTATCCCCAAATCATGCAGGTATCAAATTTTTATTTATTTATTTAGCCAGAATTACTCAGAATCTATTTCTGTTTTACAAACAGAGATTTTGCTCACTTTTGTATCAATGCATGCATGCTTAGTTGCTTTAGAAATGTCCAACTCATTGTGATCCCACAGACCATAGACCACCAGGCTCCTCTGTCCCTGGGATTCTCCAGGCAAGAATACTGGAGTGGGTTGCCATGCCCTCCTCCAGGGGATCTTCCCAATCCAGGGATTGAACCTGTAACTCTTATGTCTCCTGCATTGGCAGGCAGGTTCTTTACCACTAGCACCACCTGGGAAGCCCTTTGTATCTTAATAAATAAGTGTTATTTTATCATATTATGACATTCATTTTTTTTTTTTCTAAATTTGGTATTTGTGGCTTTGAAGCAAGAGACAAGGATCATATGATATCACTGGACATCTCAAACACCCTGACCCATTGGAACTGTTGCTTAATTTTCTACCTATGCAGCTTTCTATTACTTTATTTTCCTTTGCCAAAACCAACCTCTTTCCAAGCTTTAAGTACTCACAGATGTGGGCACATACAAAGACTTTCATATCCCTAATGAAAATATTACTATTTCCATTTATTCCCTTCTTTAGTCAACTCCTTTTCATGTTCCCCATAGTTTCAAGTCACTTTTGTTGAAGTTCCTGTTACATGCTTGTCACTTCATGAAGACTGTTTAGGTTCTCTCATTCCACCTTCAAATTTATCTTCATCAACATTCATCTTCAATCTCTTAAATATGGTTTTCTGACATTCATTCCTCTCATGCTCATTGCAGCACTATTTACAATAGCCAGGACATGGAAGCAACCTAAATGTCCATCAACAGAGGAACAGATAAAGAAGATGTACATATATACAATAGAGTATTCCCCAGTCATAAATAGGAGCAAAATTATGCCAGTTGCAGACATGTGAAAGGTGTTTCCCAGGTGGTTCAGTGGTAAATGTTCTACCTGCAAATGCAGAAGATACAGGAGATGCTGTTTGATCCCTGGGTTGGGAAGATCTCTGCAGTAGGAAATGACAATCCACTTTAATATTCTAGCTTGGAAAATTCATGGACAGAAGACCCTGACAAACTATGGTCTATGGGGTCACAAAAATTTGGACGTGACTGAGTGACTAAGCAAGCATGCAGGCATGCAGGTGGATGGACTTACAATCTGTTGTACACAGTGAAGTGAGTGAGAAAGGGGAAAACAAATATACTAAGATATATACATGGAATCTAGAAAAACAGTGCAAATGAACTTCTTTGTAAAGAAGAAACTGAGGAGACATAGAGAACAAACTTATGGATACCAAGGAAGGAAGAAGGTGGGATGGATTGGGAGATTGGAATTCACATATACACACTCGATTAAGAAGAGGTGGCAAGTATACACAGAAGAACTATACAAGAAAGGTTTTAATGACCCACATAAACACAACGGTGTAGTCACTCACCTAGAGCCAGATATCCTGGAGTATGAAGTCAAGTGGACCCCAGGAAGCATTACTATGAACAAAGCTAGTGGAGATGATGTAATCCAGCTGAACTATTTCAAATCTTAAAAATGATGTTGTTAAAGTGATGCATGTTCAAGCTGGTTTTAGAAAAGGCAGAGGAACCAGAGATCAAATTGTCAACATCTGCTGGATCATCGAAAAAGCAAGAGAGTTCCAGAAAAACATCAATTTTTGACTGCTCAATTGACTATGCCAAAGCCTTTGACTGTGTGGATCACAATAAACTGTGGAAAATTCTGAAGGAGATGGGAATACCAGACCACCTGACCTGCTTCTTGAGAAACCTGTATGCAGGTCAGGAAGCAACAGTTAGAACTGGACATGGAACAACAGACTGTTTCCAAATAGGAAAAGGAGTACATCAAGGCTGTATATTGTCACCCTGCTTATTTAACTTATATGCAGAGTACATCATGAGAAACTCTGAGCTGGAAGAAGCACAAGATGGAATTAAAATTGCTGGAAGAAATATCAATAACCTCAGATATGCAGATGACACCACACTTATGAAAGAAAATGAAGAAGAACTAAAGAGCCTCTTGATGAAAGTGAAAGAGGAGAGTGAAAAGTTGGCTTAAAGCTCAACATTCAGAAAACAAAGATGATGGCATCTGGTCCCATCACTTCATGGGAAATAGATGGGGAAACAGTGGAAACAATGTCAGACTTTATATTTTGGGGCTCCAAAATCACTGCAGATGGTGACTGCAGCCATGAAATTAAAAGATGCTTATTCCTTGGAAGGAAAGTTATGACCAACCTAGATAGCATATTAAAAAGCAGAGACATTACTTTGTCAACAAAGGTCCATCTAGTCAAGGCTATGGTTTTTCCAGTGGTCATGTATGGATGTGAAAGTTGGACTACAAAGAAAGCTGAGCGCCGAAGAATTGATGCTTTTGAACTGTGGTGTTGGAGAAGACTCTTGAGAGTCCCCTGGACTGAAAGGACATCCAACAAGTCCATCCTAAAGGAGATCAGTCCTGGGTGTTCATTGGAAGAACTGATGTTGAAGCTGAAACTCCAGTACTTTGGTCACCTGATGTGAAGAGCTGACTGCTTTAAAAAGACCCTGATGCTGGGAAAGATTGAGGGCAGGAGGAGAAGGGGACGATAGAGGATGAGATGGTTGGATGGCATCACCGACTCAATGGACGAGTTTGGGTAGACTCTGGGAGTTGGTGATGGACAGGGAGGCCTGGCGTGCTGTGGTTCTTGGGTTGCAAAGAGTCGGACATGACTGAGCGACTCAACTGAACTGAACTGAAAGTGATGCAATCAATACGTCAGCAAATTTGGAAATTTTGGAAACTTCTGCAGTGGGCATAAGAGAGAAAAGGTCATCTTTTATTCTAATCTCAAATAAAGGCAAACCCAAGGTATGTTTACAGAGAAGGCAATTGCACCCCACTCCAGTACTCTTGCCTGGAAAATCCCATGGATGAAGGAGCCTGGTAGGCTGTGGTCCATGGTGTCGCTAAGAGTCGAATACGACTGAACGACTTCACTTTGACTTTTCACTTTCATGCATTGGAGAAGGAAATGGCAACCCATTCCAGTATTCTTGCCTGGAGAATCCTAGGGGCGGGGGAGCCTGGTGGGCTGCCGTCTATGGGGTCACACAGAGTCAGACAGAACTGAAGCGACTTAGCAGCAGCAGCAAAGTATGTTCAGACTATCATATAATTGAACTTATTTCATATCCTAGCAAGATTATGTTCAAAATCCTTCAAGCTAGAATTCAGCAGTACATGAACCAAGAACTTCCAGATGTGCAAACTGGGTTTCCAAGAGGCAGAGGAATCAGAGATCAAATTGCCAACATTCTTTAGATCATGGAGAACACAAAAGAGTTCCAGAAAAACATTTACTTCTGCTTCAATGACTACACTAAAGCCTTTTACTTTGATATGGATCACAACAAACTGTGAAAATTCTTACAAAGAGATGGAAGTACTGACCACATTATCTATATCATGAGAAACCTGTGTGTGGATCAAGAAGTAACAATTAGAATGGAACATTAAACAATGGACTGGTTCATAATTGGGCAAGGGGTATGGCAAGGCTATGTATTGTCACCCTGCTTATTTAATTTATATGCAGAGTACATCATACAAAATGCCAGGCTGGATGAATGACAAGCTGGAATCAAGACTGCCAGGAGAAATATCAATAACCTCAGATATATAGATGATACCAGTCTAATGGCACAAAGTGAAGAGGAACTTAACAGCCTCTTGATGAGAGTGAATGAGGAGAGTGAAAAAGTTGTCCTGAATTTCAACATTACAAAAAACTAAGATCATGGCATCCAGTCCATCACTTCATGGCAAATAGAAGGAGGGAAAGTAGAACCAGCGACAGGTTTTCTTTTCTTGGGCTCCAAATCACTGTGCACAGTGACTGCAGTCATGAAATTAAAAGACACTTGTTCCTTGGCAGGAAGGCTATGACAAACCTAGACAGCATATTAAAAAACAGAGACATCATTTTGCCGACAAACATCCATGTAATCAAAGCTATGGTTTTTCCATTCGTCATGAACGGATGTGAGAGTTGTACAATAAATACGACTGAGCACCAAAGAATTGATGCTTTCAAATTGTGGTGCTGGAGAAGACTCTTGAGAGTCACTTGGACTGCAAGGAGGTCAAACCAATCAATCCTAAAAGAAATCAGCCCTGAATTTTCATTGAAAGGGACTATTGCTAAAGCTGAAGCCCCAATACTTTGGCCACCCGAAGTATAGAGTCAACTCACTGGCAAAAATCTGATGCTGGGAAAGATTGAAGGCAAAAGGAGAAGGTGGTGGAAGAAGATGAATATATTGAATAGCCCTCATTGAGTTAACAGACATGAATTTGAGCAAAGTCTGGGAGATAGTAGAGGACAAAGAAGCCTGGCATGCTACAGTCCATGGGGTCACAAAGAGTCAGACATGACTTAGTGACTAAACAACAACGATGTGTAAGGTAACTAGTGAGAACTGACTATATAGCACAGGGAATACTCTGTTTTGAGTATTCAGGGTGGAATACTCGACTCTGTTCTCTGTGGTGACCTAAATGGGAAGTAAAGCCAAGGAAGAGGGGATATATGTATATGTGTGGCTGAGTCACTTTGTTGTACAGCAGAAACTAAGACAACATTGTAAAGCAACTATACTCCAATAGAAACAAATAAATAAATATTCCTCTCAGAGCACCTCATAGACATCTCTGTTCTCACCCACCACCCCCAAGAAAACCTGTATTTTGCAACATACTTTCAAGTTTTTGATAAGATAATCTAATAAATTGATGTGTTCTGATACACAAAAGTGTTAGAAATCTCTGAGACCATTTTTGAACTCTCTCTAAACTTTCTGAACATAATACATTCAAACAGAGGAATGAGCCCCACTGAGGGTATTTCAGGAGAGGAATACCAGCTGAGGAATGCAATTTCAGCAGCAGTAGTGGGGCTTAACATGTATCTCATATGATGCCAACTTGCATCAGATATTCCATCCTGACACAGCAGTGATACATCACTGCTACCAATGAAGCCATTTGTGAAAGGGAAGAGTAAACAAATTATAAAATACCTTGAAGCACTTGGTTTTAACTCCTGTTTCCCCGTTTAGCTGGTTACTAATTTGAAAAAAAGAAAATGATTTGCACAAATTAAAAAAAGAGAGAGAGAGAAACTTAGAGTTGACTAAGTTGTCAGAATTTTATGGCAAGAATATTTGGAACTTTGAAAAAAATAAGAAAAATTAGAAATTATCATGAATGTAAATTTTCTGTTCAATAACCACTGTGATGTCACATAGCACATTTGTTTTTCAACTCAAATTTGGGTGTAATCTTAGCTTTGTTCTTTTTTACTTTGTGACCTTGGTCAAAGTATTTAATATCTTTAAGCTTTTATTTCTTTACATCTCAAGTAGGGGAGAGAGAAAAAATATCCACCTTTAAGACTGTTATGAGGATTAAATTAGAGAACATTTATAAAGTAGTTAAGCACATCGTGTGGCACATGATGGACCTTAACAAATGATAGATTTTCTTATTATATTTTAGTTGCAAGTTTGCCTTTTACAAGTAGTTATATAATCACTAATACCAGTGTGATTTTGGACCCCAGGAGACTAACATACATCTATAAAACTGAAAGACACAGTTTTAGGAGAAATAATAGAATTTTCCCTTACAACAATTTTCTGCACCTGTTTTAGAAATGGATATCGTATAACTCTATTGAGAATTCACCTCCTATTATTTAAAACAATGTTTGATTGGATTCAAACCACCTTCCAACATTTTCTCAAAGGACAATCCAAACTCTTCAATTACCTTTTTCACATACATCTCAGAAAGTATTTTGAGTGCCTGAAAGGCCATAATTCTTTATTCCTAAAGTTTTGAATTCCATCTGATGAAGATATCACACTTTGTGAAGTAGCACCATGTCACAGAAACAATAGTTTAAATTAACCTCTTACTGCCTTCAGTCAGGTGCTTTCTTTTACTCCATAAAAGTTAATTTAATGCTTTTGAAAGAAGCAAGATTGGCAGGAATAGAGAATTAAGGTCTTTACGTCACAAAATAGGCACTGACAAGATTGAGTAGCAATATACTTAAAATTGTTGGCTATTACAGAAACTCAAATACATTTAGAGAGGGACTGCCTTAAGGGAGTGATGGTAATTGAGTCTTCCTGGGCCATTCAGTCCATGGACACATCCTAGGGATGATAATTAGAGCTATTCAACATGGCGAGTGCTGGATTTTAATTAAAAAAAAAAAATCACTGCCATCATCTCTTTGATACATTATGTAGCACAGATCAGAACCACTGTGTGAAATTACATGGAGGAAACGGTTTTTTCTGGACAAATGCCCTCAAAAGTTTCAAAATGTGAAATGCCAATCTAAAGCCATTATTTTATTAAACAAATATTTATTAGGTAGTACCATCTGCCAATTTCTTTTTTCTTGTAGGCACTGGGTAAAAGAATGGTATGATCCCTGCTTTCTTGGGGTTTAATGAAAAAGGAGAAAGATTTGAAACAAAAAAATACAAAAATTTAAAAGATAATTTCAGATCCAGGGCTGGCCTCATGGGCATGTAACCTGTGCAGTCACACAAGGCTCTGCTTTAAAAGGGCTTCAAACTTGGTTTAATTAATGCCAATTGCTTTCTGGAAATTCTGAGTAATTTTTAACAAGATGCCTGTACTTTCATTTTGTACTAGACTCTTCCAATTATGTATCCAGTCTTATTCAGACAGTAATAAGTTTTATAATAAAATAATGAGGTAGAGAAAGACAGGGGTCATGATTTACAAAACTCCTTTAGACAGGAGTCCAAAAAAGCCTTTCCCAGGAAATAAGTTATGAGCCCTGAATTATAATATTTACCAAATTAGTGGACCTCACAAACGAGAAGAAACTGTATTGAATCAAACTCAACAGATACTAATTTAACACCTATTCTGTGCAAGAAGACATTAGATTACTCTTTAAGTAATAGTAGGATGCAGTTTTTGTCCACAGTAAATTTGAAGTGAAAAAACAAAGTACACAGGGAGTTCTCAATATGCTTTTCAAGAAATGATGAGAAATATGAGGATTCCAGCAGTGGAAAACATCACCAAAGTTTGGGAGAATAAGTTAAACCTTTTAAAACAGGGGGGTAGGATTTCTTTGCTATGGTTAGTGAAGTAGGTGAGGTAGAGACACTGTTACAGAGTAGAAGTTCCCTGTGCTCACCACACAGCAGGCCAATAATCCAAGAGACAAGATGTTGAGGTTAGGAATATGACTTTATTTTGAAAGCTGGAAAACCGAGAAGATGGCAGACCAGTGTCTCAAAATAACCATCTTATGGGGTCTAGATGCCAGATTCTGTTATAGAAAAGAGATGGAGGGGAAGTGAGGAGTTGTAGTAAAAAGGCCATTAATTTTGCAAGTGTCTCCTGGAATGGCCAGCCTTGGTAGAGGGATGATTTAAGGATGTGTTAATTTCTTCCATCCTGTAGCCATCCACAGGTGGACAGGTTCCTAAACAAAAGCATTTTTGTTTAACATTCAGGCAGAGGCAGGGTTCCCTGAGGCAGGCCATTGTGTATGGGCAGTGTTGTTTTAGTGAACAAAAGCAATAGGAAGCAAAGGTTAAAGAAAAAGAAACACATCCAACATTGAGTCAAAATTCACTTTTCCCTATAACAAGGCTTCTTCGCCAGGCGGAAGAAATAGCATAATCAAAGGCTCAGAAGGCAAGCAGAATACCCAAGTGCGTTAACATTAAATAATGTTTAAAAGTAAAGCTAAATTATAGAATGGATGGAGGAAAACATTAAAAAAAAAAAAAAAACAAAAAAACCCTGGGTGCACTCTAATTTATTTCTTTTTCTTTTCATTAATACATTGCTAAGTTCTGTTGATTCTATTTTTAAAGTATATCTTGAATACAATGTCTGTCTACCTTACTTCTGGCTACCATCTCATTTCTACATGACTGCATCAGCTTTCCCACTGGTCTGTCTTCAGTTAGGCCTCTTCCCCAGATTAGTTCTCTTCACCCAAGTCAGAGCACACTTAAAATAAAATCTGATCAAGCTACTCTTGGGTTTGATATTTTTCAAAGCAGAGTTATGAATGGATAAGCCCTGATTCTGAAATCAGGCAGAATGGGATTTGAGTCTTGACTCTTCAACTTAACAGCTGTGCTGTTTGTTTGTTTGTTTGTTTGTTTTTAGCATTCTGGACTTCAGCATCCTCAAAGGGAAGTTATAATAATTAAATAAAGCATTGTGTGCAAACTGACAACACAGCAGAGTTAACACAGAAAACACCCAGTAACTGTCACTGTTGTCAGATGTAGTCAGATTCCTTCGGGTGGTATTAAATGCCCTAAATCAACTGACTTTTTTTCTCTCTAGAGTCATTTCTTGTCTTATTCTACATGTCCACATCCACAGTACTCAGCTACATGACATGCTCACCTTTTTTCCCATGCTGGGCCTTCTTGCAGGAATGCTTCTCCATTACCTATTTGTCTCATTCCTTCAACCTACTGTAGTCCTTCCCACTTGATAACTATGAAGACTCATATCCTGATTAGTCCAATGACTTTTCAAAGTCACACAGACAGTAGCAGAACAAAGCCCTGAACCAGTTTCAGTTCAGTTCAGTTCAGTCACTCAGTCGTGTCCGACTCTTCGCGACCCCATGAAGCGCAGCACGCCAGGCCTCCCTGTCCATCACCACTCCTGGATTTCACTCAGACTCACGTCCATCGAGTCAGTGATGCCATCCAGCCATCTCATCCTCTGTCGTCCCCTTCTCCTCCTGCCCCCAATCCTTCCCAGCAGCAGAGTCTTTTCCAATGAGTCAACTCATCGCGTGAAGTGGCCAAAGTACTGGAGTTTCAGCTTTAGCATCATTCCCTCCAAAGAAATCCCAGGGCTGATCTCCTTCAGAGTGGACTGGTTGGATCTCCTTGCAGTCCAAGGGACTGTCAAGAGTCTTCTCCAACACCACAGTTCAAAAGCATCAATTCTTCAAGGCTCAGCCTTCTTCACAGTCCAACTCTCACACCCATACATGACCACAGGAAAAACCATAGCCTTGACTAGATGGACCTTTGTTGGCAAAGTAATGTCTCTGCTTTTCAATATGCTATCTAGGTTGGTCATAACTTTCCTTCCAAGGAGTAAGCGTCTTTTAATTTCATGGCTGCAGTCACCATCTGCAGGGACTTTGGAGCCCAAAAAAACAGTCTGACACTGTTTCCACTGTTTCCCCATCTATTTGCCATGAAGTGATGGGACCGGATGCCATGATCTTCATTTTCTGAATGTTGAGCTTTAAGCCAACTTTTTCACTCTCCACTTTCATCAAGAAGCTTTTTAGTTTCTCTTCACTTTCTGCCATAAGGGTGGTGTCATCTACGTATCTGAGGTTATTGATATTTCTCCAAGCAATCTTGATTCCAGCTTGTGTTTCTTCCAGTCCAGCGTTTCTCATGATGTACTCTGCATATAAGTTAAATAAGCAGGGTGACAATATGCAGCCTTGACGTACTCCTTTTCCTATTTGGAACCAGTCTGTTGTTCCATGTCCAGTTCTAACTGTTGCTTCCTGACCTGCATACAGATTTTTCAAGAGGCAGGTCAGGTGGTCTGGTATTCCCATCTCTCAGAATTTTCCACAGTTTATTGTGATTTACGTAGTCAAAGGCTTTGTCATAGTCAATAAAGCAGAAATAGATGTTTTTCTGGAACTCTCTTGCTTTTTCCATGATCCAGCAGATGTTGGCAATTTGATCTCTGGTTCCTCTGCCTTTTCTAAAACCAGCTTGAACATCAGGAAGTTCACGGTTCACGTATTGCTGAAGCCTGGCTTGGAGAATTTTGAGCATTACTTTACTAGCGTGTGAGAGGAGTGCAATTGTGCAGTAGTTTGAGCATTCTTTGGCATTGCCTTTCTTTGGAATTAGAATGAAAACTGACCTTTTCCAGTCCTGTGGCCACTGCTGAGTTTTCCAAATTTGCTGGCATATTGAGTGCAGCACTTTCATAGCATCATCTTTCAGGTTTGGAATAGCTTAACTGGAATTCTATCACCTCCACTAGCTTTGTTCTTAGTGATGCTTCCTAAGGCCCACTTGACTTCACATTCCAGGATGTCTGGCTCTAGGTCAGTGACACACCATCATGATTCTCTGGGTTGTGGATCTCTTTTTTGTACAGTTCTCCTGTGTATTTTTGCCACCTCTTGTTAATATCTTCTGCTTCTGTTAGGTCCATACCATTTCTGTCCTTTATCGAGCCCATCTTTGCATGAGATGTTCCCTTGGTATCTCTAATTTTCTTGAAGAGATCTCTAGTCTTTCCCATTCTGTTGTTTTCCTCTATTTCTTTGCATGGATTGCTGAGGAAGGCTTTCTTATCTCTTCTTCCAATTTTGTTTTGTTTTGTTTTTTAAATTTTATTTTTAAACTTTACATAATTGTATTAGTTTTGCCATTCAAAATGAATCCGCCACAGATATACATGTGCTCCCAATTTTGAATTCATACAAATCCTGTGCTCATTACTCTCTGTATTTTTTGTCTCATACGTTTCAGATATTCTCTGGGAAAATATTTACTTAAAAAAAAAAAAAAGATTGTTCCAAAAATACAATACAGTACTTTGTTTGCTGCCTTTTCAATTCCCTGTCTTTTCCCCTTCATTGAGAATTGATATGGCTTTCCACAACAGCTTATTTATGTGAAGTAAAATTGGAACACAAGTAAACGAGCAAAAATCTGACATGCTCTACAGCTACCAAGAATAATCTTCAATTTGGGGATACATGGGTCTATTACCCTCTTTTGTGGGGGAAACTGAGACAGCCATTTTCAAATAGCACTTGTTTCAACCATAAAAAGCACTGTCATTTTGAAGGCATTTAGGGAAAGCTGTCACATACAAAAATTTTAATGGGATGCTAATCTGCTTGGTAAAATTAAAGTTTTAATTGTAAAGTCTGAGCTAAAGTAAATTCAGATTGATATAGATTCACTCCACAGACATCAATAATTTTCCATTATGTTAAAATCAATCCCAATTTTACATGCAAACAGCACATTCAAGTAAAAACCTAGAGGTTTGTATCCTACCAAAACATACTTATTTTGGATCTCTGGAAAAACAGATGTGTGTTTTTAATAAGAAGGACACCATTAAGCTTTGATACCTCCATTCCTGGAAAAATTCAGCTCATACTTTCTAATTAGACATCACAAATGGTTTGCTATTAGAGACTAACTGAGAAAAAAAATCAAAAGAATCCTGAGGGAAAATTGGATAAAAAAATTATACTAACTACAAAAAAGGACATGAAACTATCTGAAAGTGGTGTATATGTATAGTGCTATATAATATGCTTCTCTTGGGTTGCCAGTGCCTTCTCCCATATAATATGCTTCTCTATCTTAGAAAACAGCTGAATTTATAAAGTCGTTTAACCTGTACAAAACTCATTTCCTTGTCTGCAAAACGGAACAACAATGTTAGCCTTGTCCATTCTTCAGAAATGTTGTGGGGATTAAGCTGTTAGGTAGTTACAATAGGAAAAAGGAGTCCAAAATAGCTGTGGCTAAAAGACAAGGAAAGGAAAGAGCCCCAGAAAAGAGAACAAAGGAAGGTCTGAGGACTGAAGTGAGAACCTCAAGTGAAGCAAACAGTCTTCCTGGCTAGCCTAATTTACATAGGCAGGCTCAGGGGGTGGAGAAAAACCAAAAAGAAGAGCCAAAATTGAACGGTCTCTTCTCTTGTCTTTTGGGTCGGCCCACCCTCCCGCCTCAAGGATATATTTTCCCTTTCTTGCCAAATAAAACAGAGCTGTAACTGAGCTGTAACACTGGTCTGCTGCTTCAAATTTTCGCTGCAGTGCGACAAAACTGAGGAAATTAAACACTCCCCCAACATCTTTGGTGTCGTTTCTCAGATTTAACCTGGCTGACACAACCTCAGCTTGGCCTAGAAGCCCAGCTCAGTGAAAGCTCCTGCAGTGGAAGCTGAACACAAAGAAAACCCAGCACAGTGGAAGTGACAAGAAGCCCAGCGTGCTGGAAACCGGGACAGCAAAAACAGACGCAACAGAAAGCTCACATGGGTCAGTCTTGGATTCTAGAAGACCTCTGGTTAAAGAAGGAGGTCCATGTCCCTGTGGCTGGAAGGACATATGGCTAACAAAATCTTAATTGCTTTACAATCTCTCATTTCTTGTTTCCTTGAACCCCCTGTGAACAGGCGAGTGGCAGTGGGTACAATTGAGGGACGCTGGCAGGGGCTACTCCCCAGTGTGGCCCAAAGCTGCACTGTCTGCTGTGCCCTAGTAGCCGTTGTCCAAGTGGGTGAGGGTTCCTCTGTCCTTAATTTCCTTGGTGCCAAGGATCAGACCAATGAAAATTGTGGGCACAGGTCAGGTATTTAGCAGATTTTCCAGCAGGTCATGAAGGGGATTCCTCATTTTTCCCACTGCTTTTTCCTCCCATCCTTCAGCTCTCTCTCCATCTAGGCCACTGCTTACAAAGTATTGGGCAGGTCATCATCTTTACATTTCTGAAAGTTGTGTTTGAAACTGTTTACCTAACATTGGGATTCAAACCCACATGGCATGGACTCTGTTGTATGCCTTGTCACTCAGTTGTATTCAACTGGGACTTGGCCCTGCCAAAACCCATGGTGCCTGGTTTTAGGACCTAATGAAGCTCAGGTTCTTGATGTCTCATGGAAAAAAATTCAGCGAGAGACACAGTGATAGGTAAGAGGTAGATTTGTTCAGATTCAAAGAGAAGCACACTCCAAGAGTGTGGGCCATCACAGAAGGTGAGTGTAGTGGCCATGGAATGTGGTGTGGTTAGTTTTCCAGAGCTGGGTGATTTCATATGCTAATGAGTGGGAGGATCATTTCAACAATAAGGGAAGTACCCACTCCACTTTTATGGACCATCTGGTCTGTTGCCTCTTATCAATTTGTTCTTAAGCGACTTACTAACTCCTACAGCCAGGACCCCGCCCCCTTGTAGGCAACATCACTCTACCCCACTTATTATTAAAATACTCTAATATCCCTAACAGGACCAGACAACACTCCTTTGTCATTATTTCTGTTATTACTTAGTGTGGGTATATGACAATGAAACGTTTACCATTGGAAACACTCTAAACTGCTCTTATGGAGGACTAGGGGAGGAAGTCAGTGACTTACATTCCCTTAGATCAACAAGAGGATAAGGTTTATGTCTGTTTCACCAGGTTCCCAGTCTCAGGGCACAAGCTTGGACTGCTTTACATCATGGTATGTATTCCCATCCACACTGGACAAACTGGCAATGAGTTAAGAATACAACCCCTTAATCCTACCCAGCAATGGTCACGTTGGAGACTTTAGGGATGCCCAACTCCAATCCAGGTGTCCCAGGAGGTCGACCTGCCTCGACCTACCTAGGGATCTTGTCTGCAGAAGGTTGACACACCTAAACCTGCTCGGGGATCTGCCAGGCCAGGGGTCTCAAGAGATCGACATACCTCGACCTGCCCAGGGACCCAAATCTCAGGAGACTGACCTGCCTCAACCTGCCTGGGGATTTGATCTCCAGGAGGCTGTCATGCCTCAGCCTGCCTGGAGATCTGCAGCCTGACCTGGGGACACCTGGCTCTCAAGTTGCAACAGTACTGGGTAGGATAAGCTTTAAAAACACTCACCCCTAAGGAAGTCCACCAATAAAATAGAAGGAAGCCTATTAGTTTTTTTTTTTTTTTCTTTTTTCTTTTCCTCCCTGTCATCACTGTCTTTTAGATGGAAAGTAACCAATCTACTTCCCGACAGATGCCCTAAGATGCATCCTAGATAACTGGAAGCTGTTCGATCCCCTAACTCTAAGGAGAAGTCACTTAAAATTCTTTTGTGCCACGGCTTGGCCATGGTATCCTCTGGGGGATAAGGAACACTGGCCTGAGGATGGGAGTTTAAATTACAATACCATCCTGCAGCTAGATTTATTCTGCAAAAGACAAGGGAAATCGACAGAAATCTCCTATATCCAACTTTTCTTCTGACTTAAAGATATGAAGGGTCTCTGTCTTAAGTATGGGATTGTTGTATGCCCTAAAAGTGAGCCTAGTAGGCAAATGGTGTTAGGCACAGACAACCAAGAGAAGGAAGCTCCCGGTGAAGGCTCAACTCCCATGGCTCCTAAGTTGCCTGGTGTTCCTTCCTTGTATCCAAACGTGCTCCCACATCCAGGAGCACCCCCTCCACAAAAGCCAACTCAAGTATGTCCCTTAGTTGAAACTGGAGGAGAATTTGGACCAACCTGGGTCCATAAGACCTTCTCCCTCTTAGAACTAAGACAGATCAAACAAGACCTGTGAAGCTATACAGATGACCCAGGCAAATATATAGATATATTCCAACATATTACCTTGGCCTTTGACTTGACGTAGAAGGACATCATGGTTATATTTAGTCAAACTTTATCCGACCTTGAGCCCGAAGGTAAAGACCTTAAAGGAAGCCCAAAGGTATGTCATGGGGCTTCACATGTCAAGCAATAAATCCCTCGTGGGGGAAACTGCGCTCCCCTCCTCAGATCCTAGTTGGAATTATAGTGATGCTGAGCACATCTGGGAAGGGGATCATTTTCTGATCTATGTAAAGGCAAGACTAAAAGCAGCCCACAAAAAGTAATCAGCTATGCCCACATCTCAGCAATAACTCAGGAGCCCAATGAGAACCCCATTGCCTTTCTGGAAAGGCTAAAAGAGGTCCTCCAAAAGTTTACCCATCTGGGCTTACACTCTTATGAGGTACAGGTGATTTTAAAGGACAAATTCCTGTCCCAGTGTGCATTAGACAGAGGATAAAGTTACAATAGCTATAGTAGCAGGACCCTGCTGCTTCTTTAAATGAGATGGTCCAGACAGCTACCAATACCTTTCATAATAGAGAACAGAAAAGAGAGACCAAGGCCCAGGGAAGGGAGAGAAGGAAAGAGACAAGGCATGCCCAGATGCTGGCTGCCCTCCAGGGAAGCCCTATGGCAAACCCCGAGTCCTTAAAGGACAAGGCACAAGGCAAATGCCTAATCTGTAGATGGGCGGGGTATTGGGCCATGAAGGGTCCAAACCATGACAAGTCCCCTAAAACGGCTTGCTAAAAACAGCATCAGTTGGGACATTGGGTGGCACTGTGCCCCCGGGACCCAAGAGCCTCATGGTCAAGTGCCAAGCCTTCCCTCATGATGGTCCAATAGGACTGAAGTGGCCCACTCCAGTCAGCCCGCCTGTCACAGATAACCAACATGGGACTGGAGCCATGGGTGCAACTGGATGTGGCAGGTCAGTCTGAAAATGTCTTGTCCACCTACTCTGTCCTGACATCCTATTCTGGAGACTTCTCATCTCAAACCTGTACCATTTTGGGTGCTACAGGAAAAACAATTACAAAAAGATTCACCTGAGCACTTCTTTGTTGCTAGGAGGGACAAATACTTCTCCACCAGTTTCTGGTTGTCCCTGAGTATCCTACTCCCTTACTGGGAAGAGATATACTCACTAAACTGGAGACCACCCTTGTGATGGGTAACTTTTCAGTCCCTAGAGCCCTACAGATTCTGGTTACTATTGAGGAACCTATTACACCCTCTCCAATAGGGAAGAACCAAGAACTATTGGAGGACAAAATTAACCCCCAGGTGTGGGACCAGGGGATCCCTGGATGAGCCCACCATGACAAGCTGAACCAGTCATCATTATTCTCTGAGATCCCATTCAGTTTCCAAACCAGAAATAATACCCCCACAGAAGAGAATCTCAGGAAGGACTACAGCCTCTAATGAATAAATTCCTTGCCTGTGGGCTATTGGTCCCCACCAATTCGACCAGTTCTACAGTATAATACCCTGATCCTCCTTGTAAAGAAAAAGGATGGGGCCTGGTGAAGGGTTCAAGATCTTTGGATCATAAATGAAGCTGTAGTCCCCCTCCATCCCACTGTACCCAATCTCTATGTAATCTTGGGAGAAATCCTGCCCAGTGCCAAGTGGTTTACAGTCCTGGGTCTCAAGGATGCATTCTTTTGCATACAACTGGCTAAAAACCCCAATATCTTTTTGCCTTTGAGTGGGAGGCTGCAGAAGAAAAACACCAACAGACGACTTGGATGGTATTACCTCAGGGGTTCAGAGATAGCACCCCCCCCTACACCCCCCATTTGGACAGGCTCTTGGCTGGGATCTCCTAGATCTGGACCTGGGGCCTAATGGGAAAATATTACACTATGTAGATGACCTACTAATCTGCTCTCCAGATAAGAAAAATCCCCAACAATATGTAATTCAAGTTCTAAGCTTTTTGGCAGAGAGAGAATATAAAGTCTCCCATGGTAAGGCACAGATGGTCGAGACAAAGGTCCCTTACATGAGAGTTCAGATTACACACGGATCTAGGAGGCTGTGCTCTGATGGAGTACAAGGAATCCTCCAGTTTCCCTCCCCCACGACTTGAAAACAATTGTGAGCTTTCCTGGGACTAACTGGGTATTGTAGAATCTGGATACCCAACTATGGTCTAATTGCCCAGCCCTTATATGAAAGCTTGAAGGGATGGGATGATTCAATCTCACTAATGTGGGGAGCTCCACAAAAGAAGGCAGAGGCTACACTAAAAGAGGCCTTAATTCAAGCACCTGCCTTGAGGTTGGTTGCTAGACCCAGAAAAAGCACTCCAACTTTATGTCCATGAAAAGGAAGGAATAGCTTTGGGAGTGTTAACTCAAAGGTTGGGACCTGAGCCCCAGCCTGTAGTTTACTTATCCAAGAGGTTCACCCTAACTGCCCAAGGCTGGCCTCCCTGCCTTCGAAATCTTGCAGCTATTGCAGTCCTGATAGAAGATACTTTAAAACACTCTTTTGGGGGCAAACTAACTATTTTTACCAGCCACCAAGTGAAACAACTCCTGAATGGGAGAGGTCATTTATTGATATCTGATCAAAGGATCCTCAGATATCAAGTAGTGCTGATGGAAAATCCAGGCCTGACTATACCCCTTTTTGAGGTTCTTAACCCAGCTACCCACCTGCCTAACTCTGAGGTCTCTCTCCCCTTTCACTCTTGTCTAGAAACTTTGGACTACTGGACAAAACTCCAAGAGGGATTGTCAGGAGAACCTCTGACAAATCCTGAGGTAATTTGGTACACTGATGGAAATAGCTTTGTCTTGAATGGGAAAAGAATAGCTGGATATGCAGTAGTCTCCAATTTGGAGACCATAGAGGCTAAATTTTGCCCCAGGTACTCCAGCCCAATTGGCTGAGCTCATAGGCCTGATTCAAGATTTAGAGCTGGGAAAAACAAAGAGAGTAACCATTTACACTTACTCCAAGTATGCCTTTCTGGTACTACATGCACATGCTGCTATTTGGAAAGAAAGAGGCCACTTGACCACCTGAAGGTCCCCAACCAAGTATGGTGATCAAATCCTTAGACTCTTGGAGGCAGTCCATCTGCCTGCTGAAATTTCGGTCTCCCATTGTAAAGGACACCACAAAGGGAGCATGGAAGGGGCATGAGGGAACCAAGCAACTGATCAGGCAGCTAGGAGAGCAGCATTACAGAACAATGACCTAAGAGGGGTTACCACCTTAGTTCTACTGATTAATTTGCCAGAAATTCCTCACATACTGAAGGTGAGACTTTTAAAGCTAAGAGTGAGGGCTTTCAAGATGATCATACGGGGTGGTTCCAAAAGGAGGGAGTCCTTTTTCTTCCTGGGACCCTCCAATGGAAGTTGGTTAACTCCTTATATGTCACCACTCATTTAGAGGAGAAAGCCTTCCAAAGATCACTAGAAAGGTCCTTCAGAGGAACAGGCCTCCATATGATTATATAGCAAGTGGTCTCCCTTATCCCACTTGCCAATTAAACAACCCCCAAGGAGCTCAAAGACCCCAGATGCCCCAGCCTGTCCAATAGCAGGGGACCTACCCAAGAGAGGACTGGCAGATGGACTGACAGATGCCAGTTTCTCAAAAGTATAAATACCTACTAGTCATGATAGATACATTCACAGGATGGATTGAAGGCTTTCCCACCTGGACGGAGAAGGCTGAGGTGGTGGTAAAATAATTGCTCCATGAAATCATTCTGAGTGACAATGGGACCTCATTTACTTCTAAGTTCACCTAAGTGGTCTCTAAAGCATTAGGCATTACTTATTATCTCCATTGTCCCAGGAGGCCTCAGTCTTCAGGAAAAGTAGAAAGAGCCAGCCAGTTCTTAAAATCAGCAATAAAAAAGATAACCCAGGAGACTTCCCTGGGATGGAAGGAGGCTTTACCAATAGCTCTCCTCTACATCCATATTGTCCCTAAGGAACAGGTTGGTCTTTGTCCTTATGAGATGCTATCTGGGAGACCTTTTGTTTATGCCAATGATCTCTTCCTAGATCCAGAAGCTCAGATCCTCCAGTCTTATGCAATGGTCATTGGGCAATCCCAATAGGATGTACACTTGTGGAGTGTCAACCAAGACCCAAAAGATTCTAAAGAGCTACCATTATATGTTCCAGAGACTCAAGTCCTAATTAAAGTCTGGAAAGATGGACCCCCAAAGGCTCAACTCCAGCCCACATGGAAGAGCCCCTACCCTGGAATACTTTCTACCCTCACAGCAGTCAAGGTACCAGACACAACTCTTGGATTCACTACTCAGGAGTCAAACCAAGGAAGAACACAGAAGAGGATACCCAATACACCTGTGAGAACCCTGGGAGATCTCAGATACCTATTTAGGACTACACATGACTGCCATTCTAGTGAACATGCCCCAAATTAAGTTTCCAGGGATAAGACTTCTCAGGATAGCTCTAAAGAACTAACACAGCTTGTCAGGGGTTGTACTCCAAAACAGACAGAAGATAGATCTCCTGATCTTTGAACCAGGAGAGTCTTGAGCCATCTTGAATGACACAGGTTGTTCTGGGTAAATATCTCCAGCTAGGTTAAAGAAAGTCTCACAGTTCTCAAGTAAAAACATTCAGATCCTATGGGATCTCAATACAAGCAGGAGAGTTCTTGGGGTGGCTACAATCTCTCTTTGGGGGATCCTTCTCCTGACGAGGGGGAATTTGGAGTTGGCTAATGCCCCTACTAATCCCTGTTATCACCATATTGATGCTGCTTATGATTGCTCCATGTATCATCAATTGTCAGACCCATTTTGTCTCTGCCCAGGTCAACAAGCAACAACATGCAGTGCCAGTTCAACAAGGATGTGTAAAACTACACCCATTCAAGGAAAATACCGCTCACCCTTAGATGCTCACCACTATAAGGACTCTGAGGCTTGAGATTAGCAAGTGGGGGAGGCCCAATGCCCTCATTGTCCCAGCTCAGCAGGAGGTAGCCAGAGAGACCTTGATGCCCCTACTCCCCATCTCTTGAGGGGGGAATGTTAGGTAGTTAGAATAGGAAAAAGGAGTCCAAAATAGCGGTGGCTAAATGACAAAGAAAGGAAAAAGCCCACAAAAAATAAAAAAAATAATAAAAAAACAAAGGAAGGTCCAAAGACCAGAGTAAAAACCTCAGGCGAAGCAAACAACCTTTCTGGCTAGCCCAATTTACATAGGGCAGGCTCAGAGGGAGGAGAAAAAGAGAGCCAAAGTTGAGCCGCTCTCTTCTTTTCTCTTCATGCCTTTTGGCCAGGCCCACCCTCCTGCCTTTAGGATGTATTTTCCTTTGCTTGCCAAATAAAACTGAGCTGTAACCGAGCTGTAACACTGGTCTGCTGCTTCAGATTTTTCCTGCAGTGAGACAGAACCAAGGAAATTACACACTCCCCCAACAAAATGAAATAGTCAATATAAAAAAAAAAAAACTAAACACCACACTTTAAACATATACATACTAATCAAATATAATGTGATATCACTTCACGCTGGGAAAGAGACATACATCCTTCAACTCTCTTTCCAACCGGTAAAAGAAAAAAAAATCACTTAGGCCTTCTCTCTGATTGCCACTTGAATCATCTGCCTTACCAGGAACACTTTTTTTAACCTCTTCTCTATCAAATTAAAAAAAATAATAATAATAATTTCCTCCATGAAAGTTCTCTGAGACCTATAGCCTTTGCTTATCTCCCTCTCAAATAAAATTCCTATCTTAAATTATTACAAGTGAATCTTTTCAGGTTCTTTCCATGCTTGTTAGTCTTGCCACTTACATCCAGTCTGAAAGCCCTTCAGAACAGAATGGTGCTTGCGTTGCTTCCTGTTGCAGGGCTCAGCTCTATATACAAGGAAAAAGCTCAAGAGTGAATTGCCGAATGTATTCATTCACCCCTTGGGAAGGATGACTGGATTTCCTATTTAGCTACCCTAATAATTATTCATAGAAAATAATTTGTTTTGTCTAAAGAGAATCTATGCCAGAGTTAGATATGTGTAGACTATATTAGAGAAAATAAGACATAGCTCTCTGTTTGTATAACTGTTCAAGTTTCTTTTGCAGTTTCTATTTTTAACAATAAGAGCATTTATCTGAAGATCAATCTGTAATGAAAGACATTATAAATGTGGAGTCTGACCAAGGTTAATATCAGACATTTTCTAGTTTTAAGCCATGCAACTTTTCAGTTGGCTATTTGGTGTCTCAATTTCCTTATATGTAAAATAGGGATGCTACTACAGATGAGATAGTGCTTATCCTCTTGGCTATGTGTTATTAAGGCCTACATCAAAGAATATTTGAATGACTCATCCATTTACCCACTTGCTAGGTGTACATATATGGATTAAATATAATCCTTGGTTTTAAGGACTCAAAGTGAAATCAGGTATATAATTTGATTAGCAATAATGAATGTATGTTTGAACCTGAGTGATGAAGGAGTACAGGGAAAGAAATTATTAATTCTGTGTGCAATTTTTTTAAAGGGAGATATGACAGAAGAGCCATTTAATTTGGGCTTTTACTTGTGAGCAAGATTGTTCTGATTAGTGGGAAAATGTGGTAGAGAATAAAAACACTTTTCAGGTAAGCAATTAATGAGCACTAAGGCTTGAATTTATGGAATGTTTCCTGCAAAAATCTAATGAGAACACACTTATGAAGATATTGCAAAAGGATTATATTGTAAAACTGGGTGAGTGAAGCTTTATGAATTCTAAAGAAAGGCCCTTTATCTCACACACATGATATATATACTACATATATACACATATATAATATGCATATATCTAATATATATATAATGTGTATATTTATTCAAATATTTTCATTATCATCCTTCTGTAACATGGTATATACCTTGAAAATGAAGATTTAGCCCCTTAGAAATGAGTAATATATTCAGATAATTAAAAACTCTCTAAAATTTAATCTGTCAATTCCTAAATAATAAAACAGAAGTAGATGTTTTTTAAATAGTTTATGATCTCCAATTCTGTAGCTATTTTAATGACACATCAACAGTTAGCTTTGAGTTTCTTGATAAGTGAAATTAATATTATCTATTTCAGAAAGAAAAATCAATTTAAAATCAGGCCTATAAAATCTGAAAAGTTCAAGAATCCTACAGTGCTGCTTAGAAAGGAGTAGATTTTTCAGGGGAAAAATGGATGTGTATATTATTTAGAAGCTAACAACAGAAATGTATCATCCTTTCTTGCTTTGTGGTTTTGGTGGTATAACAAATGTAAAACTCAATTTCTTCTATTTATTTATTTCTGGTCATGTAGTGTGTGGGATCTCAGTTCCCCACCCAGGGATTTAACCTCAGGCTACAGTAGTGAAAGCACTAAATCTTAACCTCTAGATCACCAGGAAACTCTCCTGGAAGATCAACTGCTCAGTCATGTCTGATTCTTTTTGATACTCCATGGACTGTAGCCCACCAGGCCTTTCTGTCCATGAGATTCTCCAGGCAAGAATACTGGAGTGGCTTGCCATTTCCTCCTCCAGAGGATCTTCCCAATCCAGGGACTGAACCCATGACTCCTGTGTTTCCTGCATTGGCAGGTGGATTCTTTACCACTGAGCCACCTGGAAGCTCAGGGAGCTCCCTAAAATCCAGTGCATTAATTATTGGAATTTGCCAAGGCATTTTCATGGATAGATACATATCAACACAGAAAGGAAAATGGCAGCTTGTTGTCATAGATGTATTCATTCACAGCAAATAACAGTTTATAAAGGTGACTGTAAGGAAAATAAAACCATGTTCAGAGATGTTCATATTTGAAAGCTAGGAAACAATAAAATTTAATCTTAATAAAAATGTTTTGTGGGTAGAAAAAGCATTTTGCTTTGTCAACACAAAACTTTGTAAATACCACTGAATAGCATTAAAATACTCCTGATTGTGTGTGATCCAGTAAAGATAAAAAGCATTCATATATAATGTTTAAATGTTGATGGTAAGGGAGGGTTGTTACTGAAAAAAAATGACTACAGCCAGGTTAAATTAGTGTTTCAAATCATGGAGTTTAATGACTACAAAACCTTATAATAAAGATACTGAATTTATATATATAAGATTTGAAGGTAGTAAAATGCTCCTCTTTCATGTTTACCTAGAAGAGACCAAGTGTTTAATCACTATTTAATATTTTACAAAAATAATTGCAACTGTTGTTATAAATATCATAAAATAGTAATTGATACTTTTTAGATCTATGAACTTTTTTAGTTTACAGGACAATTAACTTTATTTAGTGAACCAAAAAGTATTTGGTAAAGTGTTTTAATATAAAGTGCATTTCTTCATTGTTAAAAATAAGGAATAAGATTTCAATTTTGTGGGGAACTAGCCAGAACTAAATCTCCTAGTTGTTATCAGGATAAGCTCTATTACAGTTTGGTGATGACTCTTAAAACAGTACTTCTAAACCATTATCATTATATTTTAAATTACTGACAGGGAATCTTGGAAATATATATAAATAACTTTAGACCTAAAAAATTTATTAGGAAATTAAATGACTCTTGCTCCCTGGAAGAAAAGCTATGACAAACCTAGGCAGCATATTAAAAAGAAGACATCACTTTGCTGACAGAGGTCTGTCTAGTCAAAGCTATGGCTTTTCCAGTTGTCATGTAGGATGTGAGAGTTGGACTATAAAGAAAGCTGAGTGGTGAAGAATTGATGCTTTTGGACTGTGGTGTTGGATAAGACTCTTGAGAGCCCTTTGGACTGCAAGGAGATCCAACTAGTCCATCCTCAAGGAAATCAGTCCTGAATGTTCATTGGAAGGACTGATGCTGAAGCTGAAACTCCAATCCTTTGGCAACCTAATGCAAAGAACTGACTCATTGGAAAAGACCCTGATGCTGGGAAAGATTGAAGGCAGGAGAGAAGGGGATGACAGAAGATGATATGGTTGGATGGCATCACCAACTCAATGGACATGAGTCTGAGCAAGCTCCAGGAGTTGGTGATGGACAGGGAAGCCTAGCGTGCTGCAGTCCATGGGTTCGCAAAGTGTCAGACATGACTGAGTGACTGAACTGAACTGAATCATATAATTATGCAAATGTATGCATGCAATGATGTTCAGTGTAAGGATATTTATATTACTGGAAATTGGAAACAACCAAATATCTATCAATGGGAGGTTGACCAAATGAAGTATACACCTCTGCATGCATTATGATGACATGCGACATAACCACTAAGATTATAATGCAGCTCACTATTTATGACATGAAAAAATACTTATCACATATTAATGAAAAAATTATACCATATTGCATTGATTTTATCTATGTATTTGTACATCAAAATACCCTTCCAAATATGCACATAGCTTTGTGACACATGTAACTAATATTTGGCAGTGATTTTTTTCTCAGTGATTTTATTGTTTTGCTATTTCTTCACTGTTTTATGCCTTTCTAAGACTGACATTTGATAATACAAATGACCGTCCATGTTTGAAAAAGGAATAACTTCCTCACCTTATTGTCATATATCAGAAAACTGCCATATTTAGTGAACAATTGTCTATTTATAAATATTGCCTAAGGTTGTCCCATGCATAATCTCCAAAGCCATACACAATGGCCCAGCATTTACATACTACCTTTAAAAAGTACTTTTATTTAATAATAACACTTTCATTCTTAAAAAAATTCCTTAAGTGGTAGATAATTATATTTTCCTTGTCAATGTGTTTATATCAGTTTTATAGAGGTTACAAAAAGATAATAAAATGGGAATAATGTTATAGCAACCATAAAAATGCAATAATTTCCTCTACCCTTCTTTTAGGAATCAGGAGAATGAGTCTAAGACTGGGTAAGCCATAAAATATTTCTGAACATGAGTAGCTAAACCTTGAATTGCTTGAAATGTCATTGTGTGCATCACCTGTAGTACTACCAATTTCAAATGCCACAAAAATGTTTTCATATTCTTTGTTCTGGACAAAAGATAATCTGAGCTCAGGAATACAACCCATGTCTCTAGTTTAACAATATACCACTTGGGATTTAATGTCCTTTTTAATACAGATTTTGTCACATCATTTTATAGTGAACATTGAACCAGCCTAAAGATGAAAATGATGCTAACCAAAAGAAGACATCCATAAAACACAATTGTTAATAGTTATACTCTTGTTAATTGTTTCACTTGGTATTGGTATTAATAGGATTTGACTCTGGCCAACCAGCCATCCTGGGACATTCTTGGCTCGTATCTGATAGGGTGTATAAGAAAGGACACCAGTGTTAAAGCAAAAGAAAAGAGTGGAGAATGTGAAAGAATAATGAAAGCTTTTGACAATTAAGAACAAACATTTAAATTGCCTATTTGAGAATGATATATGTAAGTATTTACTAAGCACTTACTAGGTTTTAACACAATACTAAGTGCTTTGTATCCACTATTTTAATCAGTATTTCCAAGTATGTAACATAAGTACACTTACAATCTTCATTTTATAAAAGAGGAAACTCTAGCACCAAGAGGATAACTGTGGCTTGTCATAGACCACATAGCTGAGCTCTCAGCTCTGCATGATTGCAGATTCTGGGTTGTTAGTCATTACATTATTGTGAAGAAAGGAATGAGGTAGCAATCAGACTATAAGTTAGGATGGAGGAGCCTGGTAGGCTGCAGTCCACGGGGTTGCTAAGAGTCGGATATGATTGAGTGACTTCTCTCTCACTTTTCACATTCAAGAATTGGAGAAGGAAATGGCAACCCACTCCTGTGTTCTTGCCTGGAGAATCCCAGGGACGGGGGAGCCTGGTGGGCTGCTGTCTATGGGGTCACACAGAGTTGGACACAACTGAAGTGACTTAGCAGCAGCAGAACTGGTAAATACCCCAAACTCTAGTTGTTTTTTTTCTGAGTTTATTCCCTCTTTCAACAACACAAGAGATGCCTGTGCACATGGACATCACCAGATAGTCAATACTAAAATCAGATTGATTATATTCCTTGTAACCAAAGATGGAGAAGCTCTATACAGTCAGCAAAAACAATACTGGAAGCTGACTGTGACTCAGATCATGAACTCCTCACTGAAAAATTCAGACTTAAATTGAAGAATGTAGGGAAAACCACTAAACCATTCAGGTATGAATTAAATCAAATCCCTTATGACTATACAGTGGAAGTGATAAATGGATTCAAGGGATTATATCTGATAGACAGACTGCCTAAAGAATTACAGACAGAAGTTCATAATATTGTACAGGAGGTGGTGATCAAAACCATAGCCAAGAGAGAGAAATGCAGAAAGGCAAAGTGGTTGACTGAGGGGGCCTTACAAATAGCTGAGAAAAGAAGAGAAGCTAAAGGTAAAGAAGAAAAGAAAAGATATATCCATCTCAATACAGAGTTCCAGAGAACAGCAATGAGAGATAAGAAAGGCTTTCTAACCGAACAATCCAAAGAAATAGAGGAAAACAATAGAATGGGAAAGACTAGAGATCTCTTCAAGAAAATTAGAGACTCCAAAGGAAAATTTCATTCAAAGACAGCCCAATAGAGGACAGAAATGGTATGGACCTAACAGAAGCAGAAGATATTAAGAAGAGGTGGCAAGAATACACTGAAGAATGGTCCAAAAACATCTTAATGACCCAGATAACCATGATGGTGTGATCACACACCTAGAGCTAGACATCCTGGAATGTGAAGTCAAGTTGGCCTTAAGAAGCATCACTATGAACAAAGCTAATGGAGGTGATGGAATTCCAGCTAAGTTATTTCAAATCCTAAAAGAAGAGGTTGCTAAAGTGTTGTACTTAATATACCAGCAAATATGGAAAACTCAGCAGTGGCCACAGGACTGGAAAAGGTCAGTTTTCATTCCAATGCCAAAGAAAGGAAGTGACAAAAAATGTTCAAACTAGCACACAATTCTATTCATTTCACATGCTAGCAAAGTAATGCTCAAATTCCTTCAAGCTAGGCTTCAACAACATGTGAACCAAGAATTCCCAGATGCACAATCTGGATTTAGGAAAGGCAGAAGAATCAGAGATCAAATTGCCAACATTCGTTGGATCATAGAAAAAAGAGAATTCTAGAAAAACATCTACTTCTGCTTCATTTACTACACTAAAGCTTTTGACTGTGTGGATCAAAATAAACTGTGGAAAATTCTTAAAGAGATGTGAATACTAGACCACCTTACCTGCCTCCTGTATTCAGGTCAAGAAGCAACAGTTAGAACCAGATATGGAACAATGGACTGGTTCAAAATTGGGAAAGGAGTATGTCAAAACTGTATATCATCACCCTGCTTATTTAACTTATATGCAGTGTATATCATGCAAAATGCCATGCTTGGTGAAGCACAAGCTGGAATCAAGATTTATGGGAGAAATATCAATAGCCTGAGATAGTCAGATGACACCACCCTTATGACAGGAAGCAAAGAAGAACTGAAGAGCTGCTTGATGAAAGTAAAAGAGGAGAGTGAAAAGTTGGCTTAAAAATCAACATTCAAAAAACTAAGATCATGGCATCCAGTCCCATCACTTCATGGCAAATAGACGGGAAACAATGGAAACTGAGAGACTTTATTTTCTTTGGCTCCAAAATCACTGAAGATGGTGACTGCAGCCATGAAATTTAAAGATTTTTGCTTCTTGGAAGAAAAACAGTGACATACCTAGACAGCATATTAAAAACCAAAGACAGTACTTTGCTGACAACGATCTGTCTAGTCAAAGCTATGGTTTTCCAGTAGTCATGCATGGATATGATAGCTGGACAATAAAAAATGCTGACCGCTAAAGATTTGATGCTTTCAAACTGTGGTGCTGGAGAAGACTCTTAAGAATCCCTTGGACAGCAAGGAGATCAAACTAGTCAGTCCTAAAGGAAATCAACCCTGAATATCCACTAGAAGGACTGATGCTGAAGCTTCAATACTTTGGCCACATGGTGCAAAGAGTGGAATCATTGGAAAAGACCCTAATGCTGGGAAAGATTGAAGGCATGAGGAGAAGGGGATGACAGAGGATGAGGTGATTGGATGGCATCAATGATTCAATGGACATGAGTTTGAACAAACTCTGGGTGATGGTGAAGGATAAGAAAGCCTGTCATGCTGCAGTTCATGTGGTTGCAGAGTCTGTTATGACTGAATGAATGAACAACAACAACCAAACAGATGGAAAACAGGTAAGCTAAACACCCTAAACTCTAGTTGGTAGACTCTTAGGTTTTATTCCAGAGTGAGGGAAAAACAGAAGTAAACAATACTATCTGATTCCCACCTGCTAGCCTGTGTAGTCACTGTTTGGATTAAGGTGTTTTTTCTAATCTAGTTGAATGCTAGAAGATAGGATCTTCTCTGCAGCTTCTTTAGTGTTTTATTTCCCCCCCCCAACATCCAGTGTTATGGACAGAATGTTTCCCACACAAATTCAAATGTTGAAGCCCTAAAGTCAAATGTGATGGGTAGAAATAGGACTTTGAGAAGTAATTAGGTTTAAATTAGGTCATGAGGGTCGAGTCCCATGATGAGATTAGGGTCCTGTTGAGGAAAGAGAGAGAGACCAGAGTCCCCTTTCTCTGTGCCATCTGAGGACACAGTAAGGAAACATTCTTCTGGGAAAAAAAGGGGGGAAATAAGTTAGCTGATACCTCCTGCTTGGACTTCTAGCCTCCAGAACTGTGAGAAATAAAGTACTCTTGGTTAAGCCATCCAGTGTATGATCTTTTACTAGGGATGGAAGCCCAGGCTAATATGCTGTATAAAATAAAACATCATGGGGCATATGAAGGAAAAATAGCGTAAGAATAACACAGACAACAAAGATAAACTCATAGGTCATCTAGATAATGGAATTTTTAGACAGGTACTTCACCCCACTCCAGTACTCTTGCCTGGAAAATCCCATGAACGGAGGAGCCTGGTGGGCTGTAGTCCATGGGGTCACTAAGAGTCAGACAGGACTGAGTGACTTCACTTTCACTTTTCACTTTCCTGCATTGGAGAAGGAAATGGCAACCCACTCCAGTATTCTTGCCTGGAGAATCCCAGGGACGGGGGAGCCTGGTGGGCTGCCGTCTATGGGGTCGTACAGAGTCAGACATGACTGAAGCGACCTAGCAGCAGCAGCAAACAGGTACTTAAACTAAATGTGATTAAAATGTTCAAAATGACAATAAAAGAATTGCATCAGAGAGATGAAAACTAAGAAAAATAATCAAATAAAAGTGTAAAATATAAAATATGCAATAACTAAGAGCCCACTAGATAAGATGAGTAATGGATTGGACAGAATAGAAGAGATTGGTGACTTGAAAATGTCAGTAAAATAATCCTGATTTATTTACAAAGGGAAAAGGATGAAAAAAAAGATATAAAGAAGGGTATAAGAGACATATGAGACACAATGAAAAAGACTAACATAATTGTGATTAGAATCCAAGGGTAGTGGCTACTGTGTGGACATCTGAAATCTCCCCTTCAGTACTAAGTCACTCACTTTCTTAGGTTTTGGAGATGCTGGCAACCCAAGCCTCTTAGCTCAGTCCTGCTTCAGGAATTTCTCTGCATCAAAGACACATCCCACCCAAAGTCACTCCTCTGTTCTGAAGGCTGCCTGCCTCCAATGACCGGCTGATGCAGAGCCATCAGTATCTGGCCCATATGAAGGGACATCCCCCGCTCAGAGGTCCCCGCGGAGTTAGCTGAGACCTTTGTTACCATTCTTCATGACTGGACTCCTTCCTTTGCGCATCTGACTTCCTCTATTCCTCACACAGATGCTGATCCTGAGGGCACCCCCCAAATCCTCATCTCAGAGTCTATTTTCTAGGGAACTTGTTCTAAGACGCTTGGTACTAGGAACGTTCCAGGAAAACAGATATCAAAATGTTATTTTGGAGTTGTATCACCTTCCAGCTGGTTGGCAATAAAAAATCCATTGCTGGTAGAAGGAAAAGTGCAGAAGGGCCTGTGGCAAGTTGTAACAGTGGAGCCGTTTACTGGTGTGAACCATTGCTGTTATATTATAGTATCTCAGGCTTTTGAGACTTTAGAGGAACTACAAGTTATAAAAATGATTAAATCAGAAGGCTCTTCCTAAATGCTCATGACGCAATGGAGGATAATAAAGGCTAAGCATGATTAATCACCAATTAATCAAGAGTAAAAGTCAGAACCCTATTAAACATCATATAAAGATTGATGAATATATATCTAAAGAATCTGCTAACAATCTAACTAGATTTAGCAAAGTCACTAGATACAAACATAAACATAAAAAATTTGCATTTCTACATACTAGGAAAAAGAATACATTTAAGACATAAAATACTATATCTATCTATACACACACACATACACACCCATATATATAATATATTATGGTAAATTGTCTGCAAAGATGGCTACCAACAATATCTTCATTTCTATATACATATTCCACTCTGCACATCAAGAAGTAGATTGTTTTCCCCTCCACTTGAATCTGGGCTGGGTCAGTGACTTGTTTTAACTACTAAAATGCTGCAGAAGTATCATTAATATGACTTTGAGGTTAACATTTACAAGGCCTTATGTTTCTGTGATAATTCTTTTTTTGTGTGTGTGATAATTCTTAAATCTAATCTACCAAGTATAAAATATTATTCTCAACTCCTTAATGGTGATAATTTTCATGGAGAGAGTGGGAGGTCACAAACAGGAGAATCTATGCACCACAGAGGACAGGTAGTATCTAGGTCCCCCTATGAAATCATCCTGGATCCCAAAAGAAACATAGCATCTGATAATCTGAGTCCATAATCCCTGACATACAAAATCGATATTTTATAAAATAGCCACTGAGTTTGTGTATGTGTAATTTCATTGCTACTAATTTTTAACACAGATGTAAAAAGAATATTATTGAGTTGATTTCTGCTGCTGCTGCTGCTAAAATGCTTCAGTCATGTCCAACTCTGTGTGACCCCATGGATGGCAGCCCACCAGGCTCCTCTGTCCCTGGGATTCTCCAGGCAAGATACTGGAGTGGGTTGCCATTTCCTTCTCCAATGCATGCATGCATGCTAAGTCGCTTCAGCCATGTCCAACTCTGTGCAACCCCATGGACAGCAGCCCACCAGGCTCCTCTGTCTACGGGATTCTCCAGGCAAGAATACTGGAGTGGGTTGCCATTTCCTTCTCCAGAGTTGACTTCTATGTAATAGTAACTGAAAGAAAAAAATGAACACACCAATAAAAGAAAACTAAAACAGAATGATTAAAGCAAAGAAGGGGCAAGTGATATGTATCATGTATTGCCTGAACTACTTGAATCATGAAGCAGTTTTGTTGAATTAATTCTGAATCAAAGTAGAGGGTGAATGAGAATGGACATCTAGCAATCCAGCATTAGAAAGGAGAGTTTCACACAGACACTGACTCACCATTTCTGAGGTAGGTCAGTTTCTAATTTATTACCCTCTTAACTGACGAAGTTTGGGCCAATTTTCCTTTCAGGTTAAATGTAGTTCACTTGCTTAGTTAACATGGCAAACCAAAGGAGCTAAAAAACAAGCTTATGATGTTTTAAAAAATAATTCCCTAAACACTTGGGTAAATATATTATTATTTGTAGTCCATACACCTCAATTTGAAAAAGGGCAATATTGATCCTACAAGAAAGAGCATAAGTTTGTGATTTACTGAAGAGCTCTTTTTATTTACTTTGCAGCTCTCCATGAGTATCTTCTGTTCTTTTGAATTATGTTGAAAAATAAACTCAGCAGTGCAGACCTATGCCTCTGCCTAAGGGAGAAGTGCTTTCTTCAAATAGAAATCAGCTATCATTTTTAGGATTTCACAATGCTAGGTAATACGTATGGAATTTCAAAAGTATCCTTTAATGAACGACGAAGCCACTCTAATACCTAAGAGAAGAATAAGCCTTCAAACATTTCAAAGAATCAATTTAATTTGATTTCTTGTATTTCCTGTGGTAGAACAAAGGAAGGATTACAGCTAACATTGAAGAGAGAAAATGGAGTTTTAGTGGGATCAGAAAATCACTATAAATCCACAGATGTAGACAATGCTTTGCTTTCAAATATTCACGAACGGCATCCCTGATTCAGAGGCAATTGGAATAGTCCCCAGAGTAGAATCAGAGGAGTAAAATGTGTGTGTGCATATGTGTGAAAGTGTGTCATACAAAATCACGTATGTGAGTGTGCTCACTAGAGATTATAAAAGATTGGATGAAGTAGACTTGGGGAAGAGGGGAAAACAAAGAAAGAGAAGGAGAACTTCCAAAGCAAAGACTCACTTTATCCTAGCATACTTTGCATTGCCAGGCATCCTACTGACATGCTTTATTAAGGACTTAAGATGCCTATACACTTAAAACAAGTCTGAATCTCAACAGACACAAGCTTATTGAATTGTTGATCCTGATCAGTAGGAAATCAGTTTTCTTTTCAACACTGAACTGACACATATGAAGTTGGATCAGAATTATGTTGAAGATTTACAGGGCTAAAGCAGAACTACTTTCCAGGAAACTGGTTAAGTTTAATCTCGCTTTATTAAGAAGGCTTATGTACATAGGTTACTCACTCAAAGGAATTCCAAAGATCTGTCTTAATTCATGAGAAACTAGCAATGCCAAGGCAAGTTTTTTTTTTTTTTTAATTAACAAACATTTGTACCTGTCTTATCTCCCCTATATTACCTATTAACACTGAGACTTAGTAATAATTGAAAATACCATGTACCTTATTCTTTGAAAGTCATAATGATATAGAACAAAAAATACCTTAAAATTCTTGATTATTACTGAAAACTTACGAGGTAAAATAAAAGTATGCTTTTTAAATTTTAGCACTACAATGGCTACTACACTTGCGGACAAATCATCAAGTCACCAAGTTGAAAAATTCTTTCTGGAAATTGTAGTCTCAACATTGGGTCAAATGAAAGCCAGCTTCTGACTTTTTCAGTCTTATTTGGCCAAAGTTGGACATTGTTTTATTTGATTGCTTTAGTGCTTATTTGCTTGGTTGCTTGATGATTGATCGATCAGGCTTCAAGGAATCAACTGATTGATTGATTCAGGCTTGGTTCATGACACTTCATCATCTTTGGTCAATGTATGGACTACTTTCATTAAACTTTTCAAGCTCTTTATTGTCCTGCAAGCACATGTAAGTAAAAAAAATGCATACAAGAAGTCAAGATTTTGTTTGAAATATTGGGAGTGAAGAAAGAATATAATTAAATTTTTAATTGCAATATTCAGTTTCTAGTATACAGAATTTATAATGAGTAATTAAACTTGGTATCAATACTTAGCAACCGATGGGTGGTTATCAGCTTGAAAATGACTTTTTCTCCTGAGATTTTAAAAACTGAAATTTCTCATAAAATACAGATTTTCATTTTCCTAAAAATCAGATGATGCAACAATCGAAAGTCAGTATTTTTAATTAGTAAAGAAGGGCAAGTGCTGAGAAGCAGATAACATCCTTAAACAGGGTGTATGCTTTTTGGTTTGTCACAGTTTTCATCAATCCTGTGGTCTAAGCTTCCTGTACTCCTCACATTACCTATCTGACCTTAGAAAGTATTTGAGTGTAAAAAACACAAGGCAAGAATCATGCTTTCAAAATCTATTCATATTTCACCTCTGCTGCTGCTGCTGCTGCTAAGTCGCTTCAGTCGTGTCCAACTCCTAGCGACCCCATGGACTGCAGCCTACCAGGCCCCTCCATCCATGGGATTTTCCAGGCAAGAGTACTGGAGTGGGGTGCCATTGCCTTCTTCACTTCTCCATTTTATCTCTAATATAATACATTAACATCTTAATTGATATTTACTTAAACTTGTTTATTTATCAGAAAAAGTTTTACTACTGTTGAAAACAAAGCAATAGCAATCAGATGTCAAAATAATCAATATTTATACAAATATTACACTTTGTGTATGTTAGAAACCTCTTTAGCCTTGTTTCCCATTCAGTTAGCACACCTTTTACTCTATTTCTGCACAACTAGCTTCCTGCAGGTATATATCCTCACAGATTTGCTCAGCTGTATTTCTGCCTTAGATTTTTTTCAGCCTTCTAGCACATAATCACGCATAATCTAGAAGTGCAAAGGAATGAAAAGTTCACGGGATGACTGTTGGTTAATGAAGATAGTAGCTGGTAAATAAATGTTCTTTCCCTATTCCCTAGGTGAACAACTTTGTGGTGTTTCACCTTTTAAAGGTCTCAGTGTGATAAGCCCCTGTTTTCCAAAGTGTTGACCCATCAGTGAACTCACCCTTCAATAGCCTTTCATTTCTTCCTGCTTTCACTGTTTTCAATCCCACACCATGTATACCACTTCCAAAAATAAAGAACCTGCAATGGAGCTTGTTTTTAGGCTGTTTTTCAAGGTAAAGAAACTAAGATACTGGATATATTGAACATTTAATTAGGGTTTTAAACACAGACTTACTAATAAGAAAGCTAAGAATGAAATCCTCTTAAATTTTATTCTTGATCTTTGGATGGAGTTTACAGAAGCTTTCTAAAATAATTTCACTTAATTCTTTTTGTAGAATGCAAATACTTTAATAAATGTTATACTTATTCAATAATAAGAAATCTCATAAGAAAGCATATGTGTATGTTGTCCCCCTTCAAAATACTGGAATTCAGGAATTAAAAAAAAATTCTGTATGAAGGAAGCAGATGTTTAAGTACTTTATGAACATTTAAATATTTAGCAGAGTCATTAATTTTACTGAAATGCATACATTTCAGTTAAGCATATTTGTGCAGCAGAATTTTCCATTAAGATTTCCATAGACTTTGGGTTGGTGAATCTACCCCTTGCAGCCCATATACCCAATAAGTGAACTAACACAAGAAAAGTGTATGATACTCCAATCATGGCAATTGTATTAAACAAAACAAAACAGGAATCTGCTACCCTCCCCCTGACTCTTTCTTCTTTTTCTTTGTACTATATATAGCATCATATAGATTTTTTTCTTTAATTTGAAAATAGTATCTCACTTTCTTAAAGCTATATAATCAATTCTAATATTTCGTAGGGTAGCCCGAGTCCTGGACTTTCTGTATCCTTGTGCACATTCTGCCTTTTTTTGGCAGATGGCTGAAAGGGCAGTGCTAAAAGTGGGAAACAAACCTTGAAATTTCAGGGAATGAACTCTTCTACAGAACAGATTTTGTAACAAAACAAAGTGTTACTTTTTGAAAATCTAGATTTTTATTTCAGTCTGCTCTTACCAGAAATCTTTCTAAAATGTACTGTTACTTACTTCACTGATGTCTTTCACAAAACAAGCTGAATACAATTTATAATTTTTGATGGTTATATCACTAGGAATTGTTGACCAGATGGTTGTAATCACAATAATAACCTCAGAAACTAATGAAGTATGTCATGTTTTTTATCCCTATGTCGAGGAGTCTGAGATTGTCAGGTTTTTTAATAGATAAATTTCAAGTTTTCATAAATTCATTCTTTATCATCAGAGTCCAACCAGAATTTTCTACCATCTTGGTGATTAGAGTATTAGACCTTTGAGAATCTGCTGAACCTCTTTCAAAATATATATCATTTGCCAATTTATGACTCATATTTTTAATAAAAGTATGCTTTAATATCACTTGTAACCCATGGCAACATGGCAGTATGATGGGATACAAGATTAAGATCTGCTACTCTAGTTGCAAACTTCATGGCTAACTTGAGGTAGGATGATGCTTCTCTTACTTGGCCAACACTTATCAGTCAACAAGACTTGACTATTAATTTACCTTTTTTTTTTAAATTTTTGCCATGTGAGATTTAATTTACCCATTTCAAGTGTTGCTTCTGCATTTTAGAGTGCTTTATTAATTTGCTAGAGAAGTTGTGGCAAAGCACCACAAACTGGAGGCTCACCTAACAGAAATAATTGCCTCACAGGTTTGGAAGCTTGAAGTTCAAAGTCAAGCCTCCAGCAGTTCATTCCTTGTGAGGATTGTGAGAGAAGGATATATCCCAGGTCTCTCTGTGTTGACTTACTGATGGCTATCTTCACTTTTATGTGGCATTCACCCTGTGCATGTGTCTCTATATCAGAATTTCTTCACCAGTGATATTAGAGTAGGGTCCACCCTAAGGAACTCCTTTAACTTGATTACCTCTGTAAAGACCTTATCTCCAAATAAGTAGCCCAAATAATTGAGGTACTTATATCTGAGGTGCTAGGAGTTAGGACTTTAATGTATCAGTTTCAGGGGAGCACAGTTCAACTCATAACAAGTGCATACAACCAAAGACTACTATTCATTTAACACACATTTCTATAAGATATTTTATCCAGTTATCATGCTAGAACCAACACTGAAGATGAGATGTTCTGTGTTACTGAGGAACAAACAATTGCATTCATATAGACTATTTATTGGGATAAAATTCCTAGGCCTTCTTTCTAAATTTGCACTACCTAATGATCATGATATTCTCTATGGAGCTTTACTATTATGATACCAATTAATATAGGTGCAGTCAATTCACAAACAAATCCAAATAAAGGTGTCAACACATTGTACTAATCAGTTAGTTTGTGATGTATTTGGTCAGGAAAAGCACCTCTACCTCTGAGCCTGGGAAACGTGATACATGGCTTTATCAAAATGATCTTCCATTGTCCACTATGGTCACTATGGTGTTTTTAAAATATCTTTAAACCTTAAGCTTTATCTTTTTGGGTCTTCTTAAATTGCAATCTGAGCATAAAGTTATATACTAATATTGGCATCAAAACTCTTGTGCTCTTAAGTATTTGGTGTATGTGAGTAATGATTCCTCTAAAATTGTAAGGGTAATATTCTATATTGTGAATAAAATACATCATATACATATAAATATAAATTTATATAAATTTCACCATGTGTCAAATATGAGATGGAAGTACTGTAGGACAATATTTCAAATTCAACTTCACAATTATTAGCCTTCAGTTTTAAGTAAATATGGAATTAATGTCCTATATGAATATCCTATATGAAATTATAAAAAAATATATAAAATATACTTCTTTGAAACATTCCATGATAATTTCATAAACCACATCTCATTTTCTTCTTTTCTGCAAAAAGAACTCATGGAAGAATATAAATTAGCACTAGAATAGGAAATAATATGATTAGTCCAAAAATACATAAGTCCTATAAAGACATCAGAATTTTCAATTCAGTGAAAATAGGAAACATAAGAAAGAAACTAGTGAACACCACCCCACAAATACAACCACTTTTCAGGACACTCCACTTATTGTTAAGTTCAAGCAAAAAACAGTACACTCTGTTGAAGTAACTCTTATTTTAGATGCCAACACACACAGGCAAAGGAGAATGAGAACTTAGAGTTTTGCCTCCTTTCGCTCAGAGTTTATCAGGGGGACAACTTATAAGGTGGAACAACCTGATAAGCTTCTTTGTATCCATTTCTGCTTTCATTCCAACCTGGGACAACCTACTGAACATAGATTGCTGCAAAGAAACCTTTTTTAACAAGCTGAGCAATAGTATGTGAGTAAACACAACAGGAGACTCTTTCATCATTCCTTTCAGCTCCTCAAATTAGGAATGTGTGCATTCTGTTAGAAAGCAAACACAGCTAAATGCACTCAGATCTTTTGCTTCAGTTTCTGATAATATCAGCCTCTATATAGGGACACTGGCAAAACAGCAGAGGTAGTTTCACTACCCAGAGACTATAACTATGAAGAAAAAGAGCTTTAATGGTAACCACAAACACCACTACCTTGTCTATATAATTTCAGTTTATTATCTCAATAATTCTAGAGATTGGTATAATATTTAATCCATTTTCAGATAAGGAAACTAAGTCCCAGTAATTACTAATTTAAGTAATTTGCCCCAAATTATGCAACTATCAAGCAGCAGCATATGCATCTTCAGTCACTCAGTCGTGTCCAATCTTTGTGACCCCATGGACTGTAACCCACCAGGCTCCTCTGTCCATGGAAATACCCTGGCAAGAATATTGGAGTGGGTTGCCACTTCCTACTCCAGGGGATATTTCTGATCCAGGACCAGATCCTCATCTCCTACATTTACCACTGAACTACCTGGGAAGCCCCACCAAGCGGCAGAGAAGGATTCAAAACCAGCATTTGATGTCAGCACCCAGCCTGTTACCCACAATGTTCAAGACGTAGGAAAGTCGCTGTCAACGGAAATCCATACCTCCAAACTCTTAGGAAAAGTATGCTTGAAATTCTCTGAAGGAAAGATGATACTGCATAGTAAGGGAATAGAAAGCAGTCAAGTTTTGCTGGAGCACAAAGTAAGAAGGCTTCAAAAGGCAAGACGTGATGCTGGAGAGAAGCTAGGCAACAAAGTGAATGATCCATTCCCTGCCCCTATAAATGAGATATTAGTTTCAGAAATAATCAAGCTGCTCTTTCCACGATGATATATGTGGAATGGTATCTATATAACATTTACATTAAAATCTGAGCCAATGTGGCCACTTTGGAACAATTTAGAGTTAAAAGCATAAAAAAGTCCGGGTTTCCAAAATGGATGAATTTGGCATTAGTACCTTTTTTGACTATCTCTGTGTTAAAAATGTATATATATCATTCGCACAGTGCTATTAGGATATCATTCAGTCTTTTGAGAATTATGTCACGTTGAGCAATATTGTAAGTGATAAAATTGCTTCTACTGAAACACTGTGTCTACATGATATGGTATTTTAGCAAAGACGGGGCATTTTCTTCTGTTTTAGATTATCTTTACCAAAAGATTATCTTTATCCAAAACAAGTAGTAGAACATATTTCAAAATATTTTTTTATTGGTGATGTGCTCATCTCCAGAGCTTGGATTCAGGAATCTATTGTCTTTCTGAGTGAGGATTCTGCAATTCTACTGGTGTCTCCTAATTTTTTTTATAGCCACAGTTCCTTTTACCTCCCAGCTCATTACAGAGACAAATATCCACCAGTGACAGGCAACTTTTCATTCTAATGCACCTGTACTACTGATGTCTGGGGCTCTGCGATATTCTATTTTGCACCTGAAATTAGTTTCTATGTTACAGCTCTGAATGTGTGATAAGAAGAAAGATACAGTAATTTAGATAAACTCCACTAAATGGCTTGACTGAAATAAAGCCAAAAGGACGGTATAAATGGCTGAAGTGATTAAGACTGTCAAGTTCTCTGGAGTACAGTTGGAGAATACAATTGCTGATGGATTATTATTTATCCATGAATGTGAGTTTGGGGGATTTAATTAAGGATGTTCTATTATATTTTTCAAAGCTTATTTGAAGCTGTAAGTCAAAAGCTGTAGTAACAGAGAATGTTGCCTCTGATCAAAAAACTGGATCTCTAGCCATATTGGGGAAGCCCTCTTTGAGGTTCCTTTACTGTTTTACCCTATATGTAAATATTGAAAAATAAAATACTATTGGTATAACTGTTTCTTAAAGATTTATGAGCCATTGGATGGTCAATTTATATTCATATATATATATGTGTGTGTGTGTGTGTATGGTATGTTTATCTATATTCCTATATGCAGTGAACTCCGGGAGTTGGTGATGGACAGGGAGGCCTGGCGTGCTGCAATTCATGGGGTCGCAAAGAGTCGGACGGGACTGAGCGACTGATCTGATCTGATCTGATGCATATGTATGTATATTCACACATATGTGTGTGTGTCTGTATACACATATACATATGCGCTTTTTTAATGCTTGATGACAATTACTCAGTGATTTTATTTATTTTATATTTGTCTTTGCTGAGTCTTTGTTGAAGCACAGATTTTTCTGTAGCTGTGGCAAGCGGGGGCTACTCTGTAGCTTTGGTGTATGGGCTTCTTACTGCAGTGAATTCTCTTGTTGCAGATCACAGGCTCTAGGATGCATGGGCTTTGGTAATTGCAGCACATGACTCAGCAGTTGCAGGCTCCCCCAGGCTCTAGAGCACAGGCTCAATTAGCTGCGACACACAAGATTAGTTGTTTCCTGGCATATCTAATCTTCCCAGTTCAGTTCAGTTGCTCAGTCATGTCTGACTCTTTGCAACCCATGAATCGCAGCACGCCAGGCTTCCCTGTCCATCATCAACTCCCAGAATTCACTCAAACTCACATCCACTGAGTTGGTGATGCCATTCAGCCATCTCGTCCTCTGTCATCCCCTTCTCTTCCTGGCCCCAATCCCTCCTAACATCAGAGTCTTTTCCAATGAGTCAACATTTCGCATGAGGTGGCCAAAGTACTGAACTTTCAACTTTAGCATCAGTCCTTCCAAAGAATACCCAGGACTGATCTCCTTTAAGATGGATTGGTTGGACCTCCTTGCAGTCCAAGGGACTCTCAAGAGTCTTCTCCAACACCACAGTTCAAAAGCATCAATTCTTCAGCACACAGGTTTCTTCACAGTCCATCTCTCACATCCATACATGACCACTGTAAAACCCATAGGCTTAACTAGATGAACCTTTGTTAGCAAAGTAATGTCTCTGATTTTGAATATGCTGTCTAGGTTGGTCATAAGTTTCCTACCAAGGAGCAAGCATCTTTTAATTTCATGGCTGCAGTCACCATCTGCAGTGATTTTGGAGCCCCCAAAAATAAAGTCTGACACTGTTTCCAGTTTCCCCATCTATTTCCCATGAAGTGATGGGACCAGATGTCATGATCTTCGTTTTCTGAATGTTGAGCTTTAAGCCAACTTTTTCACTCTCCTCTTTCACTTTCATCAAGAGGCTTTTTAGTTCTTCTTCACTTTCTGCCATAAGGGTGGTGTCATCTGCATATCTGAGGTTATTAATATTTCTACTGGCAATCTTGATTCCAGCTTGTGTTTCTTCCAGTCCAGCGTTTCTCGTGATGTACTCTGCATATAAGTTAAATAAGCAGGGTGACAATATATAGCCTTGATGTACTCCTTTTCCTATTTGGAACCAGTCTATTGCTCCATGTCCAGTTCTAACTGTTGCTTCCTGCATGTAGGTTTCTCAAGAGGCAGGTCAGGTGGTCTGGTATTCCCATCTCTTTCAGAATTTCCCACAGTTTATTGTGATCCACACAGTCAAAGGCTTTGGCATAGTCAAAAAAGCAGAAATAGATATTTTTCTGGAACTCTCTTGCTTCTTTAATGATCAGCAGATGTTGACAATTTGATCTCTGGTTCCTCTGCCTTTTGTAAAACCAGCTTAAACATCTGGAAGTCACAGTTCATGTACTGCTGAAGCCTGGCTTGGAGAATTTTGAGCATTACTTTACTAGAAGCATGTGAGATGAGTATAATTGTGGGGTAGTTTGGACATTCTTTGGCATTGTCTTTCTTTGGGATTGGAATGAAAACTGAGCTTTTCCAGTCCTGTGGCCACTGCTGAGTTTTCCAAATTTGCTGGCATATTGAGTGCAGCACTTTCACAGCATCATCTTTCAGGATTTGAAAGAGCTCAACTGGAATTCTATCACCTCCACTAGCTTTGTTCGTAGTGATGCTTTCTAAGGCCCACTTGACTTCACATTCCAGGATGTCTGGCTCTAGGTGAGTGATCACACCGTCGTGATTATCTGGGTTGTGAAGCTCTTTTTGTAGAGTTCTCCTGTGTATTCTTGCCACCTCTTCTTAGTATCTTCTGCTTCTGTTAGGTCCATACCATTTCTGTCCTTTATTGAGCCCATCTTTGCATGAAATGTTCCCTTGGTATCTCTAATTTCCTTGAAGAGGTTTCTAGTCTTTCCCATTCTGTTGTTTTCCTCTATTTCTTTGCATTGATCGCTGAGGAAGGCTTTCTTCTCTCCTTGCTATTCTTTGGAACTCTGCATTCAGATGCTTATATCTTTCCTTTTCTCCTTGGCTTTTTGCTTCTCTTCTTTTCACAGCTATTTGTAAGGCCTCCCCAGACAGCCATTTTGCTTTTTTGAATTTCTTTTCCATGGGGATGGTCTTGATCCCTGTCTCCTGTACAATGTCACGAACCTCTGTCCATAAGTCATCAGGCATTCTGTCCATCAGATCTAGTCCCTTAAATCTATTTCTCATTTCCACTGTATAATCATAAGGGGTTTTATTTAGGTCATACCTGAATTGTCTAGTGGTTTTCCCTACTTTCTTCAATTGAAGTCTGAATTTGGCAATAAGGAGTTCATGATCTGAGCCACAGTCAGCTCCTGGTCTTGTTTTTGCTAACTGTATAGAGCTTTTCCATCTTTGGCTGCAAAGAACATAATCAATCTGATTTCAGTGTTGACCATTTGGTGATGTCCATGTGTAGAGTCTTCTCTTGTGTTTTTGGAAGAGGGTGTTTGCTATGACCATTGCATTCTCTTGGCAAAACTCTATTAGACTTTGGCCTGCTTCATTCCATACTCCAAGGCCAAATTTGCCTGTAACTCCAAGTGTTGCTTGACTTCCTACATTTGCATTCCAATCCCCTATAATGAAAAGACATCTTTTTTAGGTGTTAGTTCTAAAAGGTCTTGTAGGTCTTCATAGAACTGTTCAACTTCAGCTTCTTCAGCATTGCTGGTTGGGGCATAGGCTTGGATTACTGTGATACTGAATGGTTTGCCTTGAAAATGAAGAGAGATCATTCTGTCATTTTTGAGATTGCATCCAAGTACTGCATTTCGGACTCTCTTGTTGACCATGATGGCTACTCCATTTCTTCTAAGGGATTCCTGCCCGCAGTAGTAGATATAATGGGCATCTGAGTTAAATTCACCCATTCCAGTCCATTTTAGTTCGCTGATTCCTAGAATGTCGACATTCACTCTTGCCATCTTCTGTTTGACTACTTCCAATTTGCCTTGATTCATAGACCTGACATTCCAGGTTCCTATGCAGTACTGCTCTTTACAGCATCAGACCTTGCTTCTATCACCAGTCACATCCACAACTGGGTATTGCTTTTGCTTTGGCTTCATCCCTTCATTCTTTTTGGAGTTATTTCTCCACTGATCTCCAGTAGCATATTGGGCACTTACCAACCCGGAGAGTTTCCCTTTCAGTATCCTATCATTTTGCCTTTTCATATTGTTCATGGGGTTCTCAAGGCAAGAATACTGAAGTGGTTTGCCATTCCTTTCTCCAGTGGACCACATTCTGTGAGACCTCTCCACCATGACCTGCCCATCCTGGGTGGCCCCATATGGCATGGCTTAGTATCATTGAGTTAGACAAGGATGTGGTCATGTGATCAGATTGGCTAGTTTTCTGTGATTATGGTTTCAGTGTGTCTGCCCTCTGATGACTCTTCCCAGACCAGGGATCAAACCCATGTCTCCTGTATTGGCAGGCAGATTCTTTACCACAGAGCCACCAGGGAAGCCCAAAAGTGATATTAAAAATAACTTTTCCTACAAATTTGCCACCAGTAGAATTAAAGTACACAGTCTGTACTATAGGAAGAAACTAAACTCAATATAACATGGATTTCCACAATAGGATGATTTTATATACTCTAATCTTCATTCTTTAAGAAAACTTGTCATGTTTTTAAAACATGGTGGAAATGCCACATGGGTCAGCTATATCTGGACAAATCATATGGCTTAAATGAACAAATAATAGGCATGAATAAGATCCCAAAGGATCAACTACATTTTTTTCACTCTGTTTCCTACTTCTAATTAGGATCATTACATGTACACTGTTATTAAATCAAGTTAGAAACTAAATATGAACTACAATTCTATAGATTAAATATGATTACATTTACTTGATATTCCTCAAGTGAAAAATAGGGTGGGTCTATTTTCTTTGCCCTTTAACTGGAGCTGACCTGTGATGGCTTTGACTAGTTTTATATAGAAGAAGTGATGTTTTGCTAGATCTAAGTGCAGCCTTTAAGAGGACTGGCAGCTTTAGCTTTCACCTCTTGGAGCCCTGGCTGCCATTTAAGAAGTCTGAGTTCTATGTTGGGAAGACCACATTTGGAAGCCATGAGTAAACATAGAGAGACGGGCCCATCTGCACCCCGCCTTCTAGCTGGGTTCACCGAGCTGCCACACTTCAGTGAAACTATCTTGGGCCTTCTAGACCAGCCTGATCCTGATGACGTCCATGGAGTAGAAGTGTGAATCTGAGCCTTTCCTAAGGTTCTAGTCCACAATGTCAGTAGAAAATGTTGCTTTAAGCTACTAAGAATTAAAATATTCTGTTACACAGCAGTAAACCACTAGGTAATCTTTAAAGTAAGATGTGACATGTACCTATATTGATTAGTGTTTTTACATTTTTGGTAACTTTTATAGTCTAGTATATATTATGTGATTTCTCTAATTACACTAATAAAAGAATACCATATGGATTTTTATCTTCACTATTGCTTGAATAAAGGAAAAATTGTTTGGCTACTTTTTAACTAAGCAAGCCTGTTAAACACTGATAATAACTTGATACTATTCAATTTTTATTTGGTTTTGCTGCTGATTTATATTAGTGCCACTCAGTGTATTCTTTGGTTTTGTATGCATGCTGTTTTTTTCTGGGAACAACTAATCTGATAGAAGAGTAAGATACAATGTTGCTTTTGTTTTTGTTAATGGAATTTCAGTTTTATTTTTTAAAGGAATCAGAGATGTTGTTGAAAAAGATGTAGTAAAGTAATAAAATTCCTCAGATGAGCATGGAAGGGACCTATGCCTAATTTTCCCTAAAACTTTCATCTATGTTTTTAAATTAAAATCCCTAAATGCATTCCCTTCTATGCTTTCCCATATTTAACTCTCAAACCTAAAGCCCTCAATCTATGTTTTGAGATACTGTACCTCACATTTCACTTCAGAGTTATCAGATGTTCAATAAATTAATAGAATAAATTAACTTGATCCAAGTGGTAGTTTACACTGTAGCAAGTATATATTTTTTTAAAAAATGATATGACAGTACTTCTAGCATTAAGATATATAAGATAATCACTATCAGTGGCCTTTTTATAGTCATTCTAAGGAGGATTTCTGATTTTATGTAATATCAGAATAGAGGTTACAAGAGAAACAAACAGTCCTTTGTCTTTTCTCACTCTTCTAAGAAAATTTTTAACATTTTGTTTTTAGGGACAGTATGGCATTGCTTTGTAATTTCTATATGTTGTACCACATTGCTCTTAATTATAGACAAAATTATTCAAAGTAAAGGAAATTCTCCATGTGGGATCTGTGGAAGAATTCAACTAAATAATATACTGTGTTCTGTAAAGATACATTCTATAAACAATGTTTTTTTTTAACATTTTTTCAGTACTGATATTTCAGACTAGATAATCTGTGTTTACAGGAGGTGTTTTGTGCATTTCAATATTGTTAGCAGCATCCCTGGCTCTAAGCACATGATGCCAGAAGCACTCTGACCATCAAAAATGTCTCTGGACATTGCCGAATATCTCTAGGGGAGAAAGGGCAAAACCATCTTCCAGGGATCGGGAATCACTGCCTTTCATCAGTTACTAAGCTGTGTGTTGTGTGTTAGTTGCTCAGTCGTGTCCAACTCTTTAGAGCCCCATGGACTGTAGCCTGCCAGGCTCCTCTGTCCGTGGAATTTTCCAGACAATACTAGAGTTGGTAGTCATTTCCTTCTCCAGGGGGTTTTCCAAACCCAGGGATCAAACCCAGGTCTCCTGTACTGCAGGCAGATTCTTTACCAGCTGAGCCACCAGGGTTTCACTAAATTTGCATGTGACTGAACATTATAAAGAACTGTATATACTATTTATATGAATTATGGTTTTTCCTGTGGCCATGTATGGATGTGAGAGTTGGACTGTGAAGAAGGCTGAGCGCTGAAGAATGATGCTTTTGAACTGTGGTGTTGGAGAAGACTCTTGAGAGTCCCTTGGACTGCAAGGAGATCCAACCAGTCCATTCTGAAGGAGATCAGCCTTGGGATTTCTTTGGAAGGAATGATGCTAAAGCTGAAACTCCAGTACTTTGGCCACCTCATGGGAAGAGTTGACTCATTGGAAAAGACTCTGATGCTGGGAGGGATTGGGGGCAGGAGGAGAAGGCGATGACAGAGGATGAGATGGCTGGATGGCATCACTGACTCGCTGGACGTGAGTCTGAGTGAACTCTGGGAGTTGGTGATGGACAGGGAGGCCTGGCGTGCTGCGATTCATGGGGTCGCAAAGACTCGGACACAACTGAGCGACTGATTTGATCTGATCTGATAGATATTGATCATTTAAGGAATCATTTGCTCTGTTGGAGATTAAATGCACCTTTATCTTAGCTTCTGATCTTTTCCTCCATCTTCTATTTACATCGTTTTAAGAAACTAATTTTAATTCAATTTCTTGTTTTATTATATGTGCATCTAAATATTATTTTAAAGTATTTATAGATAAAATATACATAAAAATGAATGATGAAAACAAACAAATAAACTGGCCTTTTCCATGACAATATGGGATGCTTCTGCACATGTTAATATTTTATGTTTAGCTGCTAAATCCTAATTAGTATCAGCTTTTCACTTAGAGACTATCTGGATGATAAATGAGTAAGTCAAACTGTAGCCAATTCATCTGTCTCTATGACAACCCTAAAACCAGGTATTAATGCCTCTTACCACACTTAGCTCAACTGTCCCATGTTTATCTCTGCATATAGACAATAATACTAGCTAGCTTATTAAAGCTAGCTTGTTATGCATTTTATTGAAGAATCTGTTTCCTTGAGATTTAAGAAAAATGGTCCTCCCTTTTCACACTTTTTCCTTATAGACAGTTAACTTTTAGAAACAAGAGTCTCATTTTCTTGAGGTCTTCAGGTAGCAGAGTGGTATAGTGGGATGACTTTACTTTTGCTATCATAAATTCTGGTCATAATTTCTGGTACTTGTGAAATTTCAGATCCTTAAGAAATAGTCCCTTAATGCAGGTGTATTGACCACTGGTTAGATATAAGAAAATAATAAAAACAAGCCCAATACAGCAACCTTTTCCATAAAGTCAATTCTACCAAACTGAAGGGATTACCCTTTAGAAAATAGAAGAAAACTACAGACCAATATAACCGATGAATATAGATGCAAAAATTCTGGACAAAACATAAGCAAACCTAATTCAACAACACATTAAAATAATCACACACAATGACTGAATGAGATTTAACTCTAGAGTGCAAAGATTTTGACATATACAAATCAATAAATATTATATATCACATTAATAGAATGATAAAATAATATGATCATCTCAGTAGATTCAGAAAAAAATTTGACAAAATAGAACATTCTTTCATGATAAAGGCACTCAATATTGAGTATGTAAGGAACATGTCTCAACACAGTAAAGGCCACAGACAGTAAACCCATAGTCAACATTGTATTCAATGGTAAAAAGTTAAAAGCTTTTCCTCTGAGATCAAAAACAAGACAAAGGTGTTCGATCTCATCACTCCTTTTCAAAATCCTAGCCAGAGTAATTCGGCAAGAAAAAAGAAAACATTCAAATTAGAAATGAAGAAGTATTTAATAAAACAGTAAAGCAGTCTCACTTTCATGATGATTGTATATGTATGTGTGTGTGCGTGTATATATATATATAAAATCTACCAAAAACTTTTACAACTAGTCAACAAATTTAGTACAGGATACAAAATTAACATTCAAAAATCATTTGCTTTTCTGTATAGTAATAACAAAAAACATGAAAAAGGAAATAGAATAATTCCACTTAAAACAGCACCAAACTTAATAAAACAATGTGTGCTGTTGTGATAAGTCATTTCAGTCATGTCCAACCCTTTGTGACCCTACAGACCATAGCCTGCAAGGCTCCTCTGTCCATGGGCTTCTCCAGGCAAGAATACTGGAGTGGGTTAACATGCCCTTCTCCAGGGGATCTTCCTGACCCAGGGATCGAACCTGGGTCTCTTAGTTTCCTACATTGGAAGGCAAGTTCTTTACCACTAATGCCACCTGGGAAGTCCCAATAAATACATTTAATCAAGGAGATAAAAGATCTGTATATTGAAAATCACATGTCTTTGATGAAAGAAACTGAGGAAGACATAAACAAAATATTCTGTGTTCATAAATCAGAGTAATTAATATTGTTAAAATCTGCATACTACCTGAAGCTGTTTATAGCCATTTATTGTCTCTTTTCAAAATTGTGTTGGGAAAATTGTGAATCATACAACAGAAAAATGAAATTGAATCACTTCTTTCATTACTACCACTCACAAAAATGAACTCAAAATGGATTAAATACTTAGATGTAACATCTGAAATCATAAAAGAAATAATGAAAATGTAGGAAGAAAGTTCCTTTACATTGATCTGGGCAGTGACTTTCAGGGGGCTTCCCTGGTAGCTCAGCTGGTAAAGAATGCACCTGAAATGCAGGAGACCCTGGTTAGATTCCTGGTTGGGAAGATTCCCTGAAGAAGGGACAGGCTACCCACTCCAATATTCTTGGGCTTACCTTATTGCTCAGTCAGTAAAGAATCCTCTTGCAATGCTGGAGACTTGGGTTTGATCCTTGGGTTGGGCCGATCCCCTGGAGGAGGGCATGGCAACCCACTCCAGTATTCTTGTCTGGAGAATCCCCATGGACAGAGGAGACTGGTAGGCTACACTCCATGGGGTTGCAAAGAGTCAGACACAACTGAGTGACTAAGCACAGCACATACTAAATACACAGGCAACAAAAGCAAATATTAACAAGTGAACTAGAGTAAACTAAAAAGCTTCTATACAGCAAAAGAAACAATCAACAAAATGAAAAGACAACCTACAAATGGGAGAAAATATTTGCAAATCATCTGTTTGTTCAGTTTAGTTCAGTCGCTCAGTCGTGTCCAATTCTTTGCAACCCCATGGACCACAGCACGCCAGATCTCCTTGTCCATCACTGACTCCCGGAGTTCAACCAAACTCACTTCCATTGAGTCGGTGATGCCATCCAACCAGCTCATCCTCTGTCATCCACTTCTCCTCCTGTCCTCAATCTTTCCCAGCATCAGGGTCTTTTCCAATGAGTCAGTTCTTCGCATCAGGTGGCCAAAGTATTGGAGTTTCAGCTTCAGCATCAGTCCTTCCAATGAACACCCAGGACTGATTTCCTTTAGGATGGACTGGTTGGATCTCTTGCCGTCCAAGGGACTCTCAAGAGTCTTATCCAACACCACAGTTCAAAAACATCAATTTTTTGGTGCTCAGCTTTCTTTATAGTCCAACTCTCACATCTATTTGTTAGGAGGTTAATATTGAAATATCTAAGGGACTTATACAACTCAAGATCAAAAACCAAAACAGTCCAATCAAAGAATGGGCAAAAATACTGAGTAGACATTTTTTTTTTCTAAAGACTACATAAAAATAGCCAACAAGTACATGTAAATTTACTCAACATTACTTATCATCAAGATAATGAAAATCAGAACCACACTGAGATATCACCTCACATCTGTTAGAATGTCTATCATCAAGACAAGAGCTAGCAAATATTGGCAAGAATATATAGAAAAGGGAACTCTTGTCCACTGTTGGTGGAGTGACATTGGTATAGCCAGTATGGAAAAGAGTATGAACACTTGTCAAGAATAAAAGGCAAGCAAACTAATAACATCCAATAAAGCTAAAAATAGAAAAGGCACAGTATCTGACAACCCCACTTCTGGATACACAATTAAAGGAAATAAAAATAGGATCTAAAAGAGTGTCTGCACTCTTATATTCATTATAGTTCTATTCATGATAGCTGACATATGGAAATAGTCTAAGTGCCCATCAGGGAATGGATGAATAAAGATGTCATATGCACACATAGACTAGAATATTATTCAGCCATGAAGAAGAAGGAAATCCTGCCATTTGGGACAGCATGAATAAAACTCAAGACCATTATGCTTAATGGAATAAGTCAGAGAGAGAAATATAAATACTGTATGACAGTACTTCTATGGAACCTAAAAAAGCCAAATTTGTAAAATGACAAACAGTAAAGTTAGTGAATGGAAATGGGAAGATGCTGATTAAAGGGTACTAACTTTAGTTATAAGATGAATAAGTTCTGAGGATCTAATATAAAACATGATGATCATAATTAATAATACTGGATCATTTACTTTAAAGTTGCTGAGAGTAGATCTTAGATGTTCTCAGTCCAAAATAGAAATGGTAATTATGTGATATGCTGGCTATGTCAGCTAATGCTGTGGTGGTAATCATTTCACAATGTATATCTATTTATAAACACACTGTACACCTTCAGTGTACACAATGTTATATGCCAATTATATCCCATAAAACAGGAAAATAACATACTACATAAATAAATAGGGGAACTACCCTTGCTTATTTATTTATTTAGGGGTTTTAAAATATTCTTTTGTCAATGTAAATTGTAAGGTATAGTAGAGGATATGTAAGGTATGGTAGAGGATATTTTGATATACATATGCACACACATATATAATCTTGTCATATAGACATTTTACATACATATATATAAATACATTTTTGATATTTGCACATGGTACCCAAGCTGTTTTCCCAAACACAACCAACAAAAAATATAGAATGCTATGCCTAGAAAGTTCAAATCTGGAAAGATTTTATTTAATTTTTTCTTAGAGTTACAATCAACTTAAGATTGACTTAAATTCCTAAAGTACTTATAAGCATCTGTCTTCCCTAGAGCTGAAGTTTTAATAGTGCCCTAAAGAGAATATTCATTCCCTCCTAAAATAGAGAAGAAGAGAGCAGAGTACTCTGTCTTCCCACATCTCATCGCCACGACATATTTACTTAAAATATCCCTAAGGGAAGTACCATTCCCTTTCATGATGCTAAGCTGAGACTTGTGTCCAACCTATTACACACAATCTGAGACTTTCATGGGGCTTTAACCTTAACATTCATGTGGTCTTTAGCAAATCATTTGACCCAGCTGGACCTCTATGTTTTCCTACATTTGTTCCCCCAGTTTCTTTACTGAAAGCATATAATTGAACATTCAGTCAATTATTGTTGATGGTGACCCAAAAGGAGCAAAATGGATACAAATTCCTGTTCCCATGGGACTTCTAGTAAAACAGAACAGTAAAAAACAGTGGGAAAAATAAGACATACATCATTTGGTGACAAATGCTATGGAGTTCTGGGATGGGGCAGAAATTCACTTTCTAATACCCTCCTCATGGAAGGCCTCACTGAAAACATTTAAGCAAAGACTTAAAAAAAGCATGAGCACACTAGTAATCTGGGGCAGGGGTGTTCTAGGAAAAGGACAGATAGGTCTAAAACCATTAAGGTAAGAATGTACCTGACTTGTTCAAGCAACAGCTAGGAGAAGAGGGCTGCTGGGGCAGAGTAAAGAAAGGACTGATTGGTGAGTGGTTAGATCAGGGACATGTCAGGGGCCAGGCCAGAAAGGGGTTGGCAGGCTGTTTTAATTTTTATTTCCCTAAGATGGATGCCATTGAGGGGTTTCTAGTGGAGAAATGATACAAGCTGACTTATGTTTTCAAAAGATCACTCAGCTTCTCTGATAGGAACAGGCTTTGCTGGTGGCTCAGACGGTAAGGAATCTGCCTGCTGTGCAGAAGACCTAGGTTCAATCCTTGAGTTGGGAAGATCCTCTGGAGAAGGGAATGGTTACCATTCCAGTATTCTTGCCTGGAGAATTCCATGGACAGAGGAGCCTGGCAGGCTACAGTCCACGGAGTCAAAGAGTTGGACATGAATGAGTGACTAATATGTTCACGTCATTGAGAGGAACGGGAGAAGCAAGACCAGGTAGGAGCCTGTGTTTAAATCAATGTGGTGATAGGTTGTAAGGAGCAGTAAAATCTAGAAAATGAAAGGGTTGAACTACTCATTCATTTAGTGAAGTCATTTAATAAGCATTCACCAGATGTCAGACACTGTTCTAAGAGTTATATATGCAGTGGGGAAGAAGACAAAACAGATCATACCTACATTGATCTGATATCTAACGGAGTCCTTTAAGATGCAGGCCAGCTCTAACATTCTCAGTATAGTTCAGAAACATCCAGAACATTTACTCTTTTCAGTGAGGGGATAAAAGAAACAAGCACACAGTGGCACAGGTTGCGATTAAAACCCAGAATGGTTGGTATACGCTGCTGCTAATAATTGCCTCATCTTCCATCAGCATTTCAATGAAAAGCCAGTGAAAAAGGAGGCTGGTGTACCTAAAAAAATGTTGATCATCTGCACAGATGTCTGCTCTTTCTGAGTAATTCCAATCTCCACTTTCAGCTTTGCAAAGCGTGTCTCTTTATGGACCATGTTATTAATGAAATGGAAAAGAATGCGCAGGAAAGCCTGCTGTTGTCTGAAATTATCCTTACTTCTGTACTGCCACTGGCAATAACTGTCTCCTCTCCAGAATTCCGGAACAGTGAATTCTTTCTTCACCAGATTAAAAGCAAAAAACAATAAAAACAGAACCACAACCACCGGAGGAAAAATATCTTATCATTATGAAATTATAATTTTGCTGTTGTATTTTGAGTAGGGTTGATGTGAGCAACTCTTAGGCAATTCAGTTTGTTTTTAATAACCCAAGTTATTTTGAAGATTATCAACAGACTATCTGATAATTAAGACCATTCCCCATAATGCTTATTATTCCAAACTCAATATGTCAGTTAGAAATGTGAAAAGCTACAATTTTCCAAGATACCAGTAGTGATTTCTAGTTGCCATATGGATGTCAATTCTATAACAGTATGTCATAATAGTCTCAGAAACTGAGAGGATATAAGGGATCTGACTTGATGGTCTATAGTCTTTGTGAAGGGAAAAGTCACTAAGGTTTTTATGAGATCTGGAACCAGATCCCTTGCAATCATGTAGGGTACAAGAAGAGGGGTTCTACATTTTTTCATTTTAAATAGTTTGGAAACTTATGGCTAAAATGCTTCTAGTGTAGCATTCTATATACACATAATAGAGTACAAATTTTTATATAGATTTAAATGTATTTATATTGTATATGCATGTTTATATATAAATAGATGCATACATATACAATCTACATACATTTTAAATCTATAGCTATATCTATAATTCGGAGAAGGCAATGGCACCTCACTCCAGTATTCTTGCCTGGAAAATCCCATGGATGGAGGAGCCTGGTAGGCTGCAGTCCATGGGGTCACTAAGAGTTGGACACGACTGAGTGACTTCACTTTCACTTTTCACTTTCATGCACTGGAGAAGGAAATGGCAACTCACTCCAGTGTTCTTGCCTGGAGAACCCCAGGGATGGGGGAGCCTGGTGGGCTGCCATCTATGGGGTCGCACAATGTTGGACATGACTGAAGCGACTTAGCAGCAGCAGCAGCATATCTGTAATTTTTATTTTACTTGTGTTAGATATAACTTCAGTCTTATGGTAACTGTTCTTAACCAAAAGTACACATCATAATCACTTTTGAGATTGGTATATATAATATATATATACATATATTGTTTGTATGTATAAGAATATATACATATGGCATGAGGCTCAAGCATTTCCAATAAAGAAGTGTCCACAAAATTTAGTTTCTGACAATATGGTAGACTTTGTTACTTGAATGATTCTACTAATAGAAACAATTTAAAAAGCTAGCATATCTTAAAATACATCACTGAGCTGGCACGAAAGAAAGAATTTATGGATGGATTAAAAATCAAAGTGAAAGCTAAATCTTGGGAGGTTACTAAATGCCAGTAGAAGTTTTCACCCTCTTGGTGTCTCCAAATCTTGATAGCCTTGAGTCTCTGTTTTATCAAAGTTCAGTATACAGGAGATGAAGCCCAAGTCTCACTCCTTATAGAGAATATATGAGAAAACACTAAACAAAACTTAAACCCTAAAGGATGGCAACTCAGCATAAAGTTTAATGATAACTAAACACAGAAATTCAGAACAAGAAAATATGTCTGCACTGCCATTGGCAATGAATATAAAGATAAAAAATCCAAAGGTAAAACAAAAGAAACTTCCTGGAATTTGCATAATCACAAAGTGGACTGCAAGTAATTTCTCAGTTTGTGTTTCAGTTTTTATGCTACTTGTTTGAGCATAAAGCATTGTAAAAATAATTTAACATAGATACCAGTTTGTTGGGTCCACTGGTAACCATGGTCAATTTCAAATTTTCACTGAAGAAATGCAATTTCAATAAGTCTTCAAATAATTTCCCCATAAATAAATAAATTTCCTAGGAAAATAAGGCTGAAGCGAAAAATCACACAATAAGGAAGGAAGGCCCTATGAATGAGAACAAACAGAAATAAAAGAAGAATCAAACTCACAAAGATTTTTGATATCACAATTTAACTAAATTAAAAAGTAAATATTATGTTCCCCAAAAAGTAAAATAATGGGCAAGGAACTAGAGAGCACTGGATCAATGAAGTATACTTAAAATAACAAAATTGATATGTAAAATATGTAATAATTAATTTTAGAAATTGAATAGAATGGGTTAAATTTTAATGTAGATGCAACTAAATTAAGTTGTATGGGAAGAAATTTAGCTCAGAGAGAAGACATAAAGAGTTTACGGAAGGACAAGGTATGTGCAGGATAACATAACAACTTAACAACAATTTAAATTTCTGGAAGGAGATAGGGGAATAAAGAGAAATAACATTTAAATATGCAATAAAGTTTTCCATAAATATATTATTGAATGACAGAATACTTCAGACAGAGAAAACACAAAAGGTCTCTAGCAGGAAAAACAATGTAACACTATGGCCACAGAACTGGAAAAGGTCAGTTTTCATTCCAATCCCAAAGAAAGGCAATGCCAAAGAATGCTCAAACTACCACACAATTGCACTCATCTCACACGCTAGTAAAGTAATGCTCAAAATTCTCCAAGCCAGGCTTCAGCAATACATGAACCGTGAACTTCCTGATGTTCAAGCTGCTTTTAGAAAAGGCAGAGGAACCAGAGATCAAATTGCCAACATATGCTGGATCATCGAAAAAGCAAGAGAGTTCCAGAAAAACATATTTTTCTGCTTTATTGACTATGCCAAAGCCTTTGACTGTGTGAATCACAATAAACTGTGGAAAATTCTGAAAGAGATGGGAATACCAGACCACCTGACCTGCCTCTTGAGAAACCTGTATGCAGGTCAGGAAGCAACAGTTAGAACTGGACATGGAACAACAGACTGATTCCAAATGGGAAAAGGTGTATGTCAAGGCTGTATATTGTCACCCTGTTTATTTAACTTATATGCAGAGTACATCATGAGAAACGCTGGACTGGAAGAAGCACAAGCTGGAATCAAGATTGCCGGGAGAAATATCAATAACCTCAGATATGCAGATGACACCACCCTTATGGCAGAAAGTGAAGAGGAACTCAAAAGCCTCTTGATGAAAGTGAAAGTGGAGAGTGAAAAAGTTGGCTTAAAGCTCAACATTCAGAAAACAAAGATCATGACATCTGGTCCCATCACTTCATGGGAAATAGATGGGGAAACAGTGGAAACAGTGTCAGACTTTATTTTTGGGGGCTCCAAAATCACTGCAGATGCTGACTGTAGCCATGAAATTAAAAGACGCTTACTCGTTGGAGGGAAAGTTATGACCAACCTAGATAGCATATTGAAAAGCAGAGACATTACTTTGCCAACAAAGGTCCATCTAGTCAAGGCTATGGTTTTTCCTGTGTCATGTATGGATGTGAGAGTTGGACTGTGAAGAAGGCTGAGTGCCGAAGAATTGATGCTTTTGAACTGTGGTGTTGGAGAAGACTCTAAGAGCCCCTTGGACTGCAAGGAGATCCAACTAGTCCATTCTGAAGGAGATCAGCCCTGGGATTTCTTTGGAAGGAATGATGCTGAGGCTGAAACTCCAGTACTTTGGCCACCTCATGCAAAGAGTTGACTCATTGGAAAAGTCTCTGATGCTGGGAGGGATTCGGGGCAGGAAGAGAAGGGGATGACAGAGGATGAGATGACTGGATGGCATCACTGATTTGATGGACGTGAGTCTGAGTGAACTCCGGGAGTTGGTGATGGACAGGGAGGCCTGGCGTGCCACTATTCATGGGATCGCAAAGAGTCAGACACGACTGAGCGACTGAACTGAACTCAACTGAATACCTAATACATTATAATAATAAAGGTGAAAACCAAAAACACACAAAAAATATTATTTTAAAAAGTGGCCAAAGATACATCAGCTCAAAATATGGCATTTAAACAGATCACTATTATTTTATCAGCAAAAAATGAAAACTGGAAGACAGAAGAATAGTTTTTTCAATGTGATAATAGGTCATTCTCAATCTAAGATTCTATACCCAGTAAAAGTATCTTTTAAAAAATCACAATGAAATCATGAGAGTTTACTACCAAGCATTTCTCACTGAAGTAAATTTAAGTCAAAATAAATCTTTTCAAATTAGAAATCTAAACTGTAAGAATTAATGAAGAACAAAAACATTTATGAATATGTGGGTATACTTAAGTAAACATGAAAATATGTATCAATAAAGATTATGGTAAATTTGTGGGTAAAATAAAACAAGATAGAAACATTCTGAGTATCATAGAAGTTGGTTTAATCTTTGAGGAGGGAAGGGAAAAATATTAAATAGCATTCTTCTTCTTTATAAAGTTACTAGTTTTAAATCACATTTCTCCTTATAAATCCTTCCTCTGATTCTTTTATTTTTTTATCCTTGATTTGTTAAGGATTTAGAGTTTTTAAATCCTTTTTTGTTTGTTTGGATAGATTTTGCACAGGACTAGGGGAGCCAAATCTAACTTACACTCATTTTGATGTCCTGTCATGCCAGCTGCCTCAGTTGAAACTGAGACTGTAAGGTCCATCTTCAGACATTATAAGGCCACAGCAATGCTTTAATTCTGAACTTCCCATACATATGTTGTAGATAGCTTTATTACCTATCTTAGCATAAAACAAAGTCAATAATCAGCTATATGGGATAATTATAATATGAAGTTTACATATCCCTAAAAATAAATGAAAAATAACTTAGTATTTTTAGAAATTAAAATTTTGAAGACTGTCGAGCTTTTTCTTTTCCAGGAATATTTCATATTTATTGGCTCAAATGCTTGAGAAAAATTCCAAAACAGGCTCATCCTTTAAAACATATGCATAAAATTCTGTTTTCAATATGCATGTCATAAGTTTTTGATGCAAAATTAAATTTGTGTGATAAATATCAGCTGAAGCATATTTGATCTTTGTTACTCTATGTACCTAATAGGAATTTAATATCCATAAAATGTAGGGTATTGATACATCTTAATTGCCTCAATGGAATTGAAATCAATACTGCTATTAAAACAAGGCTTTTTAAATTCTCCTTAGCACTGCCTATAAAATTAAACAATATTTTGTGTGGCATGCTTGTTGGTGTGAACAACTACTCAAACCTCTTTACAAGCCATTTATTTCATGTCATTACATGTGCAACTTCATTTTATTGGGTTGGCTAAGAAGTTTGTTCAGATTATAACTCAAACGAACTTCTTGGTCAACCCAATAAAATCATTATACTAAACTGCATATTTAAAGATTACCACTTTTGTGTTAATAAGTAAACATCAAAACTAAAACAGGATACTTTAGATTTTCAAATCATTTATGAAATCCAAAGGGCAATATAAAGTCATAATTACATTTTACAAAAGTGATTGAAATCATATATATTCCATATGGTGCGTTTATAAAAGTATAACATGCAAAGCAAGATGAAATGTGAAGGCGGATTCATTTTGATATTTGGCAAAACTAATACAATTATGTAAAGTTTAAAAATAAAATAAAATTAGAAAAAAATAAATAAAATAAAAATGTATTCTTTCAATTCTACTCCTTAATTCTCCTCCTTTTTTGGATGAAAGCAAATCTATGCCTGGGGAGCTCTTCATGCAGAGTAAATATTTCAAAGAAAGATTCTATAGATGGTAGACTTCTTAATACCAAAGGCAACTACTGCTAACTACCAATATGAAAAAAAAAAGAAAACTACATTTAATAACTAAATCAAGAGTAGGGGTGTGAGAGGTATATAATAATTTTTTTCTTCAAAAAGCCAAAATAAATATAGATATATCTTAAGTGGCAAATCTAATGTAAACAAAAATGTGAGTATTTTTTTTTAATCTGATACCTAAACTTAAAGGAGAAAGAAGTTTCAAAATAACTATTTTTAAGTAAATCTTATAAGAAGCTATAAAAGTCTAAAAAGAGCTTTTATAAGAAAAGATTGTGAGCACCGTACTAGTCTTTAATTTGTCATTGCTCCATTTGTCAGTTATTATTCCCCATGAGATTCTCTGCTAAAAATGTGTCTTTCTCGTACTCTATTTCTGTATGTCTGTCTTAATTCCATGTCATCCTTGTTTTCTTAAAGTTTCATTCACTTTATATGTTTTATTACCCATGTTTTCTAAAAAAAATACATCATAAAAATTCTTACAGAAATAACACATATATACAACCATGTGTATTAGGCAAAATATGAAAGACAAAAGTATCCATTTTTAAGATCATAACCAAAACTGGGCATCCTTAGACTGTTTAACATTTCTGGTTGTGAGCTGGCAAATGTTTGACAGCTTGATTGCCAGGAAAAATGACCTGATTTGTAGCATTTGCCTATTTCCATAAGGAAATACTGTCAATGTGGCCATTTTCAAACTACCAATGTGAGGTCACTGAACATAGGAGTGGAAAGAGATCCTAGCAACTCATGATATAGTCCAGTATGAGTTATCTCCTGCATGCCACAGTAGTATTCTGTTATAATGTAGTTGTGGCTCTCACGATTCCCAGGGCACTCCAATGATATGTAAAGACTGAGTTAATACGTCTTGAATAAAAATTCATAATTAAACTCTAGTACAATTACATTGAATTCCCCACTGCTAATCAGAAATTAAAGTGTTCCCATTAGTTCAATAAGAATGCTCATGATAAGCTTTTTAGTACTACAAGACTTTTTAAATGGCCATTGACATTTTCTATACACCAAAACCAAATACATTACAGTGTTTACATAGTTCTACTATGTAGGTTACATATAGTTTTATCGCTAACTGTGTGTATCTGTGCAGCTATTTTGTAACATAAATGTGCTGGAAATTCAACATTCCACAAACATTTATTTAGCAGTAGTTCCTGTGAGAGATGTTTGGCAAAAAATGGGTGAATCAGATATAAATAATTATATATATATATATATATATATATGTATATATGTATGTGTATATATATATATGTATACACACATTATGCATGCCAGCTTTTGGCTATTAAATGCATGTAGTACAAAGTTTTCATTGCTTAATTAGAATCTGAACAATCATTGCCTAAGTAAAAATTTTCAAGACGATCCCTAGAAACAGATTTATTCAATTTCCCACAGAAGAAACAAATACTGAATTTTTCATCTCTTTTCTTCATTTGTTAGAGTTTTGAAAATAAAAGTATAAAGCATCTGTTTGCTTTCCTCAAAAGACTTACTTTCATAAATGCAATAACATCTGGTACTAGCAGAAGTAGTTAGAGTTGACATTCTAAGCAACTCTTTTTACTGGATGACTTTGAACTGTATAATGGGCAGATGAAGCAATTAGATCCTTTGTTGCAATTCATGTAAGAAATGTCTCATTAATTTGTGAAACAATGCACTGAACATATTATTGGCATGCAGTGAATGAAAATTGCACACATAGACATAATAAGAGATAATTATTAGTTCCTACAATTTCATGTGTATTTTGTATACAATATGGTGCATATTTAATAATATCAACATTGCAGAACACTGACAATACTTTCAAAACAATGTGTTAAATAACAGATGTATGACCTTATCTCACTAGGATTACTTCAAAAATCTAGAGTTTACTCTCACCATGCTCCCCAGGAGGCTTTTCAAGATTGGAGTTTTCTCAAAGAAGAGAATCTTGGAGTCTCTAGATTTATCAAAAGGATAAAGGAGTACAGTTGCAGAACAAAACATAAAATTTCTTACTGATTTTGCTGTACTAAATATTAAAAATATTATAAAATAATATGTTACTGTGAAATAACTTTCCATAAAGTCCAAATTGAATAAAGAAGCAGAAATGAGTGCTACTTGAGATCTCGGAGAGGAACCACATGAAGCAAGTGAGCCAGGTGTGGTTTAAACTGAAGGTCTTCCTAAGAGTGCTCTCTGATGAAGACCTACCTTGATATTTAATGCTTTATTATTATTTCTTATTTTTATTAGGTAAATTTTGCCAAAGTTCAACAACCAATAATAAAATATTAAAGAAAATAATAATCCAAGTCTAAAATATTACATTTCCATTAAACTGTTAAAAAAGAATAAATTTATTTCCAAATCAAGCACATAGTATATAACATAATTTAATGACAATATTAGTGCATATGTAGCTACATTTTAAAACATAACTCAGTATTAATCATCTCTTTAGTTCAATGACATAGCAAACTAAAGGACTTGGAGTGAAGTGACCCAACTGAAAATTATGAACATGGATCCCAAAGAAGTTTGTTGCTTTTTAAATTGTATAAAACTTTATGCTATTGTGGAAAGATACATATTTTGTTGACTCTTTTTAATGTCTGAATGCTTCAAGGTAATAATTAAGGATAAAAGATATAGATCATAAAAACCACACATATTGATTTAGAGTCTGATGCCTCCAAAACATCTGTGAGTCTTATTCTTTCAAACCCCTTTACCTGTGGCTTCCCTTCTCTCACATGCATTCATTTAAAAACTCAGTTAATTGAGGAAAAGAATGTAAGGTTAAAAATGTATTATTTATATGCTCTCTCTGGTCACATTAGGCCCCTATCACATCTAAATCTTACTATGTAGTTAGCAGCTAACATTTATTAAGTGCTTATTATGGTCTATACCTGTGAAAAGTTCTGCATTATCTCATCTACTCTTTTCAAATTCCTGTTTCCATTGTATAAATGAAGAGTTTGAGGAACAAAAGTGTTAGGTAACTTTTCTAAAGTCATGTAATTGATGAATTTGGGGGTTGGAATGTGAAATCCTGAAGTTTTATTTCGGACCTCAAGCTCTTTACTAATGTATTATATTTCCAAAAAGGAGAAAGGTAAAGGGGAGAAAAAGCAACTTAGTAAGTAGTGATTAGCAAAAGACTGTGATATATCACAGTCTATATGGCAGAAAGTGAAGAGGAACTCAAATGCCTCTTGATGAAAGTGAAAGTGGAGAGTGAAAAAGTTGGCTTAAAGCTCAACATTCAGAAAACGAAGATCATGGCATCCGGTCCCATCACTTCATGGCAAATAGATGGGGAAACAGTGGAAACAGTATCAGACTGTATTTTTCTGGGCTCCAAAATCACTGCAGATGGTGACTGCAGGCATGAAATTAAAAGATGCTTACTCCTTGGAAGGAAAGTTATGATCAACCTAGATAGCATATTCAAAAGCAGAGACATTATTTTGCCAACAAAGGTTCGTCTAGTCAAGGCTATGGTTTTCCCTATGGTCATGTATGGATGTGAGAGTTGGACTGTGAAGAAGGCTGAGCACCGAAGAATTGATGCCTTTGAACTGTGGTGTTGGAGAAGACTCTTGAGAGTCCCTTGGACTGCAAGGAGATCCAGCCAGTCCATTCTGAAGGACATCAGCCCTGGGATTTCTTGGGAAGGAATGATGCTAAAGCTGAAACTCCAGTACTTTGGCCACCTCATGCGAAGAGTTGACTCATTGGAAAAGACTCTGATGCTGGGAGGGATTGGGGGCAGGAGGAGAAGGGGACGACAGAGGATGAGATGACTGGATGGCATCACTGACTCGCTGGACGTGAGTCTGAGTGAACTCCAGGAGTTGGTGATGGACAGGGAGGCCTGGTGTGCTGTGATTCATGGGGTCGCAAAGAGTCGGACACGACTGAGTGACTGATCTGATCTGATAATATATGAGAATGATAATATATGACAGATTTGAAAAACAGTGTTCAAATGGCATTTCCAGTCTCATAGTAAAAGAATCTGTGCAAAGTCAATGAACGGTCTCCTGGGATCTGTAAACAACCTATCCAAAAGAGGACAGCAGTAAGGTCTTGAATGAGTGAAATAATAGGTGAAACAGGACAAAGGAAAGGAAAAGAAGATTGAAAGTAAAGCAATTGATGTTTATTTACTCTATTACCCTTCCTAGCTTAATAACATTGGGTTCATTATGAAGGTAAGATTTGCAAATGTGAATCAATGTCTAAGATTAGTGCTAAAAATTTAGTAGATTTGAAATTATATGCCGCATGTAAACTTGTACTCCAGAAGAAACCATATAAATTCAATATATTCCTTCACGTTAATCCGTTTTTCTAATCTTAGTTCTGGAATTCAAAGAAGCTTTATCAAAGTGTTCTCTTGAGCACAACTGTAACTTCTATTTGATTCAGTACTGAAATTAATTGGAATGACAGTGTAATATTGACTGAAAATATAACTCTATGCTATATATATATCTGAGCCTTCACATTTAAAGAATAGAAATTTAAACATTCTGAACATCAGAACAATCAATGAAGTTACACATACATTTCAGGCACAATGTGCTTCCTGCTCTAGAGAATGTTTTGGGTAGTTCAGTTGTTTTCCCACTTTCCTTATAAAAATTTCACTGTGATGTGTATTTTAGAGATGTTTTCATATAAACTGTCATTTGTACAACATGTATATTTAATTCTAGTAAGTAACCATTCAAACTTTTCCCACATATCTAGTTGTTTTCCAAGCACATAGTTTTAACTACTTTTAAACAAGTACAGGGGAAAAAAAGCTGTGACTGGGACAAATTGCATATGTTCCCCTCTGTCCTACCCCAGAGAATTTTTTTCACAGGGAGAATAGAGCAGGCTACTATTACTGCAAATTATATTCCTACAACTACCATTTGTAGTGTTTCCAGAGAGTATGTATTTTTAGATCATCATAGTATGAATTAATTTTGAAGTAAAAAGAATATGTCACTAATAAATAAGCATTGGATCATATTATGATTATACATTATGTTTAAATATTTGGGGGAGGCAATTTGTGCTTTCAAAGTATTTGTTGAATTCAGCCAGACTTTATTCTAAATTAAAAAAAAATGTAGATTAGTAAACATTTAAACCTTAAAATATTTTCAGGATATAAAATAGGGGAAATTATTTTCTTAGACATATTCATTATAATAAATAAAACAAAAATGTTTCTGTACTTTAAGATTTAAACAGTTATTACAATGCCACATAAATGTATGCTCAAAATGGGTTCTTTGTTAATAATTTTGGTATGTTGCCTTAAGGTTTTATTTATCTAGATTAACTTTATATGATGAAGAATACATACCTTTATTTCATAATGCATAAGAAAACTGGAAAATATTGTATAATGGGAAAGATAATTATAAAACCTTCAAGCAAATTTGTAAGATACTTTAAGTTTAGAGAAGTTGATTGTATTCTCTATTGTCAAAATACGACTGAAATTAATGTAGAAAAATCAACCCCTCTCAAAGCAAGTAACTAAGGATGAGAATAAAGTCAGAACAGATAAGAAATAAAGGAATATGAAAAAATAAGGTTACAATTGGTGGGAAGAATTGGTCTGAAAATGTTCTTAACTATTTGGGTATATTTGAATCTTCTGAAAGCATGGTGAAAGGTAGGATTCGATCCACAAAAAAACCCATATACCCCTACCTTCAAAATTCTGAAAAACTGCAAACATCAGCATTATTTCTAGACGGCTGCCTGGCTTCATGAAAGTAGTTCTATCCTCTAGGTTAGAATTCTTGGCTCAGATCAAGATTCCAAGCCTATGGTGAGGGTTAGATATTAAATACTAAGGATGCTAAATAGTATAGTAAATAGGAGTATACAATATGACCCTCTTAAAATAGAGAGCCCAAGGGGATGAGCTGCTACCAAATTGCTTGAAGATCTTTAACAGACAGATTTAACTGTCCCCAAAAATGGCCCAATTACAGCCATGAGGCTAAGGTCACTGGTTCAGGTTATAAAAGTTGATTAAACCAAGTATATAAAAGATGTTGCAAGAGATCAGCATTTTAGCTCCAGGACCTACAAGCAGAGCTGTATAGATCTCATAAAGAGGAAAAGAGGTCCACTCCCTATTGAACGTCAGTCACATTAGGAGAAGAAATCGGCAAAGGCATCCTGGAATCCCAGAGGTCACTATCAGGCAATGCGAACCAAGAAAGCCTATCCCCACCTTAGGCAAAAGGTAAATGACCTACTGCCCCAACGTATTAGCACTCCTCTGGCTCTAACTCCAGCAGGTAAGCTAGTTAAATGCAAATATTCCTTGTTGTGGCTATTGCTCTTATTGTGTACAGCCTGGATAATAGGGTTGCCAGTTGAACACTCAAGCCCAGCCCTGTCGCAGGAGACAAGCTGAAGGAAAATCAGCCAGGTGTTCCAGTGTATCACAGGATGGCTGAGTGCCAGGTGCTGGCTGGCCCTGTTACAAGGGCTTCAGCCAGTGTGCTGTGAGGTATGGATTCTGACCCAGAGCTCACATCCCTCTGTATTTGACAGTGACAATAGAAGCATGTCTAAACCAGCCACTCTCTCCTTATACCATGCTTCAGATTTTATTTTAGTCAGAATGGCTCTCCCCATGTAACCAAATCAGACCCATCTAGCTGGCAGGTTTGAATTCTAATGATCTTACTATAATATTAACAAAGTAATGTCTGGATTATAAAGCTGCTCTCCATGAAACATCCTACATTTAGGACATCATTGTGCCCAAAGGTGTATGCATTGTTAATGAAGTCCCCACAAAGCTAGACCACAGGCATTGATGTATCTGTGATGATCTGATGGAGCTCACAGAGCTCTGCTCAACTAGTAGGAGAGACCAGACTATTATCAGTCCATCCTCAGCCAGGCATCTAGCATATATACTTAAAATTTAACAGCAGCCAACCACTAATGCCCTTCATGCATCTCCACTGGGAAAGACCACCCTCCTCCTTGACAGGCCTTAGTCACTTCTAAGTACAACCACGCATCAGACAATGTCTCTGTAGCCCAAAGAACGCTGTTGGGGATAACTGCATCTCAGATGTGAGGCTACAACTAAAGAGAATGATGAGAACTAAAGTATCGCGTGTAAACAAAGGATGCTGCAACCATCAAGCCAAGACATTATAGCCACCAGGATGTGTAGTTCTGAGGAAACTCAGGGTAGAAACAGGATGTCAACTGCTGTGATCACCCCCAAAGGTGCACCTGGAGGAAACTCAAGATAAGGAAACACAGGATGCTGGCCCCAGATAGCTGAAGTGCATATCAAAGGAATACTTTCAGTGAGCCCACACTCTTAGATCTTCCCACAGAGAGAAAAACACTCAATTTCTTAACTTGAGATATCTGGTTTCCTTTTATTAATACCAATTTTTTGATGTTCCAACTACCTGGTTTTGGTGCAATCAACTCCTATATATTTTGGCTTTATTCTTCCTCTTTGGGATAGTGTTTTATTATCTGAGATGCTATCTCTGGGCTTAAAGTCCTAAGAATGTCTGCCAAATATAACTTTAACCTTTGGGTTGCACATTTTTTCAGTCAACAATTACAAGGTAGTTAATGTGCCCCAACTTCATTGGACTCTGGGATTCTGCCCACACCTTATCACCTGTCCTCCAGGAGGAAAATGAATGACTGTGGTGACTGGCAATCCAGAGACCAAGTGGCAAAACTACCTTCAGTTGATGAACCCTACAAATTCCATTTGTCTGATGTAGCTACTGCTGGCCTCATGAAGCTTGCCTCAACTGAAATGTCTGCAAAATCTTAAATCCCCTGCCAACTGCTGAGCTACATTAGCTATTTCATGTTCTGGCAAGCCATATTATGTATTCTCAACCACACTAGCCACAATAAGGCATTTTCTGCAACACCCCTTATGAGACCAGCTTAGATCCTCAGGTTAGGGGCCTCTTGATGCTCTGTTCATGGCTCAGTGTACTAGATGACAGCTTTTGTTTTCCACATGATGTATCCATGACAGACCTTATTGCCCTCATTGTTCTCACCACCCACAGGCACCTCTTTTATACCCCCAAATTTTCTCTTTACATCTTATCCATAAGCCCCTCCCCACTGTACATAACAACCCTGGCACAAATAGGTCATGTTTCTACATAAATATATATTCATACAAAATTCCAAGATAGAAGCTCAGGCCTTATTAAAAAAAACAAAACAAAACAAAAAATTATGTTGGATCTGTCATCATGCAGGGCTAGACCTACAGCTCTTCCTAAAGATCAACCTCTCAAGATCATTCCCTCCAAAGCACCAGGAACCTCATTTAAGCTTACCAAACACTTTTCCTTTTAGTTGGAATGGACCAATCAGACCTTATCTGGGTAACGCCTAGGTACTCCACCCAAGGATCTTAATAAATGTGTATCCCAGGTCCTGTTTGTGGCCCTTCCAGACATGCTGTATGCCTCCTTCCAGAACCTATGGGTAAAGAGCTAGATGTCACTTTCCCTTATGATCTTTTGTGGGAACACAGTTCACCATAGGTGAGGTGAAGTTGCTCAGTCGTGTCTGACTCTTTGCGACCCCAGGGACTGTAGCCCACAAGGCTCCTCCGTCCATGGGATTCTCCAGGCAAGAATACTGGAGTGGGTTGCCATTTCCTTCTCCAGGGGATCTTCCCAACCCAGGGATTGAACCCAGGTCTCCCGAATTGGAGGCAGATGCTTTAACCTCTGAGCCACCAGGGAAGCCCATAGTTCACAAATAATCCAAGACTCGAGTTAACTAATGTCACTCCAACAAAGACCTAGCCAGGAGCCTAGGACCTTTCTATTGATACATGACCCCCTCTTGGTTCTTTTCATGGGTTCCTCTTATTCTTCAAATCTCAATTTACATATTATTTCCTTAGCCTCTTTGACCATCATATTTAAATAAAGATCTTCACTTTATTTCTCCTTCACGAAATACTTTTTAATAAAATTACCTTGTTTTGATTCATCATAGTACTTATCACAATTTATTAACTTGCTTACTTTTCTATTATCTGTCCCTTTGAAATACAATGTCCATATTTTGTTTACTATCATGTCTTCAATATTTGGGATCATGATCTGTAAATAGTAGCCTCTCAATAAATATCTGAATTAAAAAGAATGAGTGAAAAAAAAAAAAGAATGAGTGAGTAGGTGCTCCATCTTAGAACTATGAAGAACTTCAAAATAGCTTCTATATTATAATTCTACCTTCAGGCGTCTTTTGGAATTTATAAGAGAAAAAAGAGTTTAGAAGTAGAGCTCAAGAATTTTAGTCATTTCTGCCAGTGAATTATGCAGCCAAGAAAGGAACTTATATCCATTTGAAATGTGAAATAATAGTCCTCATTTGTCATAGTCTTGGATATTCATATTCATGTATTTGTAACTAAAAGATTTTGCAGAAGGCAATAAATGGTTCACCAGAACTCATCCTAAAATTATGTATTTAAAGCTTCTAGCATGACTTTGAAGTTATTTTTGATTGAAGAATGCAGATAAAGTCAGAATCCTCTCCCCAAATTGTTAATTTAATCAATGTAGAAGCAAAACAAAAACAACCCAACAATAAACATAGGCAGCGACTCTTTCAGGGTCCTTTCTGCTAGTTGTTTATTGTAGAAATCCTTTTCCCTTATGTTCAAAGCCCTTTCTTATCCTCTTCCCTTCTGATCTCCCTATATGATGTATTCTTTTAACTTCTGCAAAACAAACAGGCTGGTAACCCTAAAAATCTAATAGGAACAGCAACAGTACCTACACATTGGGTGTCTAGCAGGTAACGCAGCAGATGGCAAACACAGATGGAAATGTTGCCACTTTCCTGGAATCTGTGAATTCTAAATACTAAGAGACACCTTCTCCTGCCTCCACGCCCTTTACTAACAGCTCCTGTCAGTTGTCCAGCAAAGAGGAAAGAGTGGCTGTATCCATTTTCTTTGTTATTCCTTGTGCAGTTTAAGAGATTCAAATATGATTTTCAGACACTATGCTTTAAGGGACAGACTACTGAAAGATAAACAAAAGATCATTTCTGGCATCTAGTTTCTAAGAGATTAAATGTGAACAGTAGTCCTCGTGGCCCCTTCAGATTGACACACAGGTACTGCTATTAATTCAGCTGTCTGCCTTGCTGTCCCAATTGTGGGGTGATTACGCTGAAGGATTAGAACAACATTCCTTTGGATATTTGCTTTAAGAAGCAAGTAGGGAGGCATCACCAAATCGCTGAAGTATAAAATTAGGCAAGCAAGAGCCATGATCACACAATAAAACAGCAAACGTTGTATTTACAAATCCAGACTTTGCTTTATTCTGTGATGTATTTTCCAGTTTCCCTTAGACGAGAGGGTAGATGGGATGAGTGAGTGAGTGAGTGTATGTGTTGCAGTGGGGCAGGTAGGCAAAGGAGACCAAGAAAAGAAAAATCCCAGCATATGTAGTACTATGGCACTTAAGGTCTGTTTTCTATCATCTACTCCCTATCATTTCTAAGAGAAGAGCGCCAGTTTACAATCAAAGTATAGTAAAAGGAAAAACAGTGAAAGATTGTGATTAATCCTCTTACTATTTATTTTTTATATATAGTTTTACATTTTTCTATCCTTTCAATTTTAAGTTGTTGAAGTACAGAAACAAAGGTATCAAATTTTGTCTAATATTCAGTTCCTTGTGAATATATATTTCTCAGTGTTAAAAATGAACTTTTTTGCGTGATATGCCTGAAGTGTAACATAGCAAGAGACACATTTATTAATATGTTTTCTTACTTGCATTCATAAAAGTTTCCATGTTGGTCATGCTTTTCCTGCTCTTAAGTTGATCACCTTAACTTTGGAAAGTCTATCAAATTTCATATGTTAGTTTATTCCCACTCTGAGAATCACATTAACCAGCCAAATATAAAATCCAATCTGCAGCCAATAGGAGTTTTCAGCAACCAGTATCTTTCACCATGATTATTATTTCAGTGTTTTATGCATCCTTTACTATTAGATCTTACAGGTACAGCAAAAAGTGACCTGATACAGTGGAAAGGAAAGTGTTTTCAAACAGTATTCACTTAGTGGAAAAGGGAATACATATTTTAAAATGAGGACAACTGAAGTCTTCTCCAAAGATTTGGCTTCATTTTGACAGGAATGAAACTGTATGAGTCCAAATTTTCAATTCAAATAAAGGACAACTGGGATATGGTTACATTCTTCCCTACCTTAATAAATTGCTACATGGGTTGGGTTGGAACTCAGGAGATAGGATTTGAAAGTCTCATTCATCATTAGTGTAGAGGGACTAGAATCAACGGAAAGTGCTATGCTGTCTCACATAACCAAATAGTGATTTGATGGGAGACTTATAATTAGGTAAAATCAAACTGTATAGATTTAGCGTCAGTCAGTCAGTTCAATCGCTCAGTCATTTCCGGCTCTGTGACTCCATGGACTGTAGCACACTAGGCTTCCCTGTCCATCATCAATTCCCAGAGCTTACTCAAACTCATATTCATTGCGTCGGTGATGCCATCCAACCATCTCATCTTCTGTCGTCCCATTCTCCTCCTGCCTTCAATCTTTCCCAGCTTCAGGGTCTTTTATAATGAGTCAGTTCTTCCCATCAGGTGGCCAAAGTATTGGAGTTTCAGCTTCAGCATCAGTCTTTCCAATGAATATTAGGACTGATTTCCGTTAGGATTGACTGGTTGCATCTCCTTGCAGTGGAAGAGACTCTCAAGAGTCTTCTCCAACACCACAGTTCAAAAGTATCAATTCTTCGGTGCTCAGCTTTCTTTATGGTTCAACTCTCACATCCATACACGACTACTGGAAAAACCATAGCTTTAACTAAATGGACCTTTGTTGGTAAAGTAATGTCTCTGCTTTTTAATATGCTGTCTAGGTTAGTCATAGCTTTTCTTCCACAGAGCAAGTGTGGAGAGGTTTATCCTTCTGTCATAAATGATTAGTAGGATTGGAAATTGGATTGTAGTATTTATTTATTTTTTTTCTCACAAATGGTTTATAGACCAGAATTCTGATGAGTGGAGTTACCTATTTCCATGGGAACTATCAAATTGTAACTATGTAGGTCTTAGGATCTAGCAAGTAGACTGATACATCTATAATATTTAAGATAAGACTGTATCAAGTACTTGAATGGGAGAAAATATTTGCAGGTAATATGACTGATATTAATATATATTGGTTAGTATCCAAAATATATAAATAGCTGTTATAACTCAACATGAACAAAACCAACAACCTGATTAAAAATTGGGAAGAAGATCTGAATAAAATTTTTCCAAAGAAGGTATAAGATGGAAAATAAGCACATGAAACGATGTTAAGAACCATTAATCATTAGAGAAATACCAATTAAAACCACAATGAGATATCACCTCACATCTGTCAGAATGACTATCAAAAAGAACACAAATAACAAATGTTGACTAGGATATAGAGAAAAGCCCAGCAATTCCACTCCTGGGTATATGTTCAAAAAAACTGAGAACACTAATTCAAAAAGAGACATGCACCCCAATATTCACAGCAGCATAATTTATAATTACCAAGATATGGAAATAACCTAAGTGCCCATCAACAGATGAATGAATGGAGAAAATCTGACATATATGTGTGTGTGTCACACACACACACACACACACACACAATGGGACATTACTTAGTCATAAAAGAAATGATTTTGCTACTTGCAACAACATGGATAGACTTAGAGGGTATCTAGTGAAAGTTACTCAGTTGTGTCCAACTCTTTGTGCCATGATGAACTATATAGTCCATGGGGTTCTCCAGGATAGAATACTGGAGTGGGTAGCTATCTCCTTCTCCAGGGGATCTTCCCAACCCAGGGACTGAACCCACGTCTCCCACATTGCAAGCAGATTCTAGAGGGTATCAGGCTAAGTGAAATAAATCAGACTGAGAAAGACAAATACTGTATGATATCACTTACATGTGGAATATAAATAATACAACAAACTAATGAATATAACAAAAGAGAAAGACTCAAAAATATAAAGAAAAAACTAGAGTGGTGAAGAAAGGGGTGGAGAGGAAAAATGGGGCAAGGGATTAAGAGGTATAAACTACTATGTATAAAATAAATGAGTAACAAGAATAGATTGTACAACACAGAGAATACAGCCAATATTTTATAGCAACTATAAATGGAGTATAATCTCTAAATTGTGAATTACTATGCTGTACACCAGAAATTAACATAATATTGTTAAGCAACTATACCTCAGTTTTAAAAAATAATAAAGTATTAAGTATTCTGATTCAGTGACTCTATATATTTAATCTTTCTTTTCATTCATAGTCCAAAGGCAATATGACACTACTGTTGTTGTCATTTAGTTGCTAAATCATGTTCAATTGTTTTGCATCACTGCTATAGGGATATCTTGATTTACAGATTGATTATATATACATATATATATATGTATACACACATAAACACACACACATAAGCCAACAAATACATATATATGCTATTTATATTACTAAATGTCAAAAGAAACAACTGGTCGTTTTAGCTGAACTTATCATAGAGCTAATAGTGAAAATGGAAATAGGAGAACTTCTCATGAAGGAACCTACACACCAATCATATTTCATTTTGACAACTGGAATCATAAAACTTCAATTTTAAATAATAAATCAAATTGTTGACATTTTACCTAAATCAATAATCTTCTCATTTCAAAGAAAAAATAGATATGCCCTTAAATGAAATTAAACAATTTATTGCTTAAAAAGAAGAGCAACAATAAAAAAGAAATGTCGAAATTTCTATATTTTATAATTACCCTCATATATTATGTCTTTATATTTCTGACCCAGGTTTCTAATTTCATTAGATTCTGACTTTCAAATTTCATTGTAGGAAATGAATTGCTTCCATGTACTTATTTTTAAAAATTCAATACATTTGAGCCACTTTATGTTTTCTTTGCCAAACTTTTAGACTAATTGAAATGCACTTTAGACATTCATAAGTTGTATTTCATGCAAAATGTGATTCGGCCACACAGCATATGGCAGTCACATTTACAGTGGTAAGCATTTAAATTTTTATATTTTATGTTTAAAAGAGACAAGTATCTTGAAATATATATTTAACAATTTTTTGCCCATAGTGTTGCTTCTATAATCATGCTTCTTATAAATGAAAAGTATATTGAATTTACCAGAAAAATTCATTCATAAAATATACACCACTGACATATTTATGCATCAAATATTTAATGTACCTATCTGACATACTGATAGACATAGGACGGTGATCTATGCCTAGATTTTAATTTAAAAATTTCTATCCTGCTTCATTATTCTAATTACATAAGTACATGCCTTTTTTGCAGGTTAACATTTGGCCACATAAAGATGTTGGCAACATAACCCTACCTCAACCTCTAGCCACTTTAAATCTCATACTCTTGAGGTAACCAAGAGCATCTCTTCACAAGGTGCCACAGCCTTTAAGGAAAAAGTTGTATATTTCACGTTAATTAAAATAATGGTTCATAAAGTTGCATAATTGTTGAAGTGACCAATTATCACTGTAAAGCAGGTGCTAAAGCTAATTTTACACACTCCTGGCAAAACAATCTATCAGAGTGTTGCTTTTTAAATTTGAAGGCTCCTCATTAGCTTAGAATCTTGGAAGTTTTAAGCTGAAAGGAGGCCTCTCATCTTGCCTATCCTTTCACTTTTAAGCAGGAAAACACTTAGACTAGCCAATGTAGATTAAACATGAGTTTTTGGTGTGTTTTTTTCTTAGTTATTTGTTTTCTTTTAAAGACACTAGCTAAAAGAGTCCACAATTGATCTTACTATACTCAGAGGTGATTCTACCAATTCAAATCAGACAATCATTCTCAATATAGTTCCCAAATATTTCTATTACATAATGCAATTTGTATTATTTTTTTTTAACCTTTTCAAATCCAGAGGAGGTAGCAGTAAGTATAATAATAGAAAACTTGCACTTCAGTTTGGCTGACACTCAAAATATTTAGCAAACTGTGGCATGGACAGCGAACAGACAAAACAAATACTTGAAGATCAATAAAAAGGAAGGTCTGTAAACAATCTGTATAGCCTTGCTCTTTTTGCACATATCTCTATAGGTGGCTCAGTGGTAAGGGGTCCACCTGCCAATGCAGGAGACACGGTTACATTCCCTGGGTTGGGAAGATCCCCTGGAGAAGGAAATGGGAACCCACTCCAGGTGTTCTTGCTTGGGAAATCCAATGGACCAAGAAGTCTGGTGGGACTATGTTCCATGGGGTTGCAAAAGAATCAGACATGACTTAAGCAACTAAACAACTATAGGAATAGCTGCTTCTATGGAAGATTTTGACAAAAACGCTACATTAATAGAAACGTTATAAAGTGGTAGAAATTATACTTGAAACAGGCAAAGATAGATTTTTACTGACTTGTAAATCCTGGAATAGTGCTAGTTTCATACACAACTATTATAGATTTAGGGATTACTCAGTGTCTTCGGGACTCAATCTTTCTCACTCTTTTTCCCAGTCTTGCCCACTTCTGAGTTGGATTCATGCTCAGAAAACATGTTTACAAAATGGAAGACATCATCTCATATCTTTTTCACTATAGACACATCTGACTTGATAAGTTCTAGGAAAATAATGCCCAAATGTTGGTTTTCCTTACAATAGTATCATGGATGCTTATTCAAATATCTCTTATAAAATCTCCTAGAGATTTGGGGTCAATAGATCTTGGGGGAGACTTGGGAACCTGAAATTTCAACACACATTCCAGGTTTCTTTGATGCAAATAAACTAGGTTCTTACTGCCCCCAAAATAGGCTTTGGCTTATGCTACACTTTAGTACTACTCTCACTTTTTTTAAAGCAGTATCAATTCTTTAAGTGAAACCTTGTGGAACACCAACATATTTAAAAGAGAAATCCAAAATCTCAAGTACATTAAAAGGGACATTTATGAACATTAGAACTGAGGTTTGGAGTGACTAGATACCTTGGAAATATCTAAAATGTAAAAACAAGTGAAATAATGTCACAAGTTGCCCCAAAGTTGCACAGTGAGCTAGCTGTCAGAAGAGGATCTCAAGTTGATTCTGTGAACTCCTGATTTGCCCATCTTCTCATGATACATAAATTCCATATATATTTTACTGGATCTTAAGAATATAGGTTATAAGCAAGAAAATATTTTCATTCAATCTACTCATGTTTCTTTCCAAAGTATGGGTTACATGGTATGAACAAGGCAAGGCCTGGCCCTGTTTTCAATAGAAGGAAAAGAGACAATACAAAAAGAAATAAAGAGGATAACTGAAGGCTATACTTCATTCTATGGAGAAAATGAGCAATATGAGATGTTAAGAAGTTAACTGAAGAAAGGGGGTATTTAATACATTTAATTTTAGTTTACATGCCTGTCTTCTCAGGTTGATAGGAAGCTCATGGATAACAAAGACCAGAACACATTTAACTGTTTCCTTCACTTCAATTATATAACCTCTAGACTATAACAGATATGTATAAATTTCTGTTGAATTTTTTCCTATATATAACTGTTTCGATCATTGTAATTAGTAAACTGATAAGACTTTGACATTTTTATAAACGTGCAATATATGACCATTGATTTTTTTTATCATGCTTTAAAACATTATCTCTAAACCATACACTGGCAAAGCATGCTGCTGCTGCTGCTAAGTCGATCAGTTGTGTCCAACTCTGTGCGACCCCATAGATGGCAGCCCACCAGGCTCCCCCGTTCCTGGGATTCTCCAGGCAAGAACACTGGAATGGGTTGCCATTTCCTTCTCCGATGCATGAAAGTGAAAAGTGAAAGTGAAGTCGCTCAGTCGGGTCCAACTCTTAGTGACCTCATGGACTGCAGCCTACCAGGCTCCTCTGTCCATGGGATTTTCCAGGCAAGAGTACTGGAGTGGGATGCCATTGTACAAGGTATGATTTTCCTGCAGCCTCTAAGTAAGAAATTCAGTAAGTGTTTCAAGAACACTGTTCACTGGAAGAGAGAGTATTTAAGGTCAGACCCTTCTGACTTCACAGTTTTCATTCTATTCACTAAAGCAAATCATTTATCAGTAAAGTTAAAGTGAAAGTTGCTCAGTCATGTCCAACTCTTTATGACTCCATGGTCTATACAGTCCATGGAATTCTCCAGGCCAGAATACTAGAGTAGGTAGCCATTCCCTTCTCCATAAGATAAATTCAACACAGGGATCAAACCCAGGTCACCATCACTGCAGGTGGATTTTTTGCCAGCTGAGCCACCAGGGAAGCCCATTTCTCGGTAAAGTACTAGTCAAATGTCTAAAGTCAACACCACCACTTTGGGTTCTGATATATCTTCCCTCTAACCATCAAGACAAGTGTTTGCCTATGTGGATATACCTGGGCTGAAATTAGTGGAAGTTGTCTGGGGATGCTCATGACTCTCATTGGTAGGATCACTATAGTATATATCTCACAAACTGGGATGGGTAATTATGTTGTGACAGTAAATTAAGAGTCGTGCAGAAGAGGAGGTATAGTCATGTCCTTCTGGGGAAAAGCAATAGAAGTTATGTTTTTTTAAAGTCCAAATATTCATTTTAACATACTTATTTTCTTTACTATTCATTTCAGTGATATGAGGCAGCTATTTTTAACTTTCATTTTGAAGCTGAGGATAGTGAGGCCCAAAGCACTTAGGTAACAGTAAGTGAAAGAACCAACATTTTCGCAATAATCTATTGGACTCTGCACCACATATTCATCTCAATACCAAAAAAGTAATGATAAAATTAATTTGGTTACTTACTATATGACACAAAGAATATGAAAAGTTAATGAAGACTATGGAAAGAATATTACTTAAAGCACATATTTTCATTATTAATGTTTCAAAATATAACACAACAAATGTTAGAGGCAGTGGAATGACATTCCTCAATCTTTGGTGATTCCCAAGTTGGATTTTACAACCTCTTTTATAATAATAGTTTTCACACATTTAAGGTAGGATTGATCTGTGTCTCTTCTAAAATATTCCCCAGAATTGATAACCATTGGCCTAAAAACATGTAGTAACACAGTCATAGAAATACAGCATTTACATTTGTATCATGTACGTATCATCCTGAAAAATACACCATTCTAAAAAAAAATAATTAGGTTTGTGTTTGCTTCTTTCAATTGTCTCAAAGAATTTGGATTTCATTCTTCAATAAAAACATTCTCAACAAGTAAGCGGTTTTGATAATCTGAATAGTCAAGACATTTGCATGAGGCCTCTCTATAGGAATTTACTCTAGATTAACTGCATGGGTATCAAAGAAGGCAGTGATGTTTAATCAAGGACTAAATGACTTTAGACTATAAAAGAGGAAGTGAAAGGAAAGCATCTTCTTAGTTGTCAAAAAGTCTTTAAGGTCTTGGATTCTGATATTCTGAAAGGCTAATAGCTTGATAACAATAATCAGTTCAGTTCAGTTGCTCAGTCATGTCCAACTCTTTGCAACCCCACGGACTGCAGGACACCAGGCCTCCCTGTTCATCACCAACTCCTGGAGTTTACTCAAACTCATGTCCATTGAGTCGGTGATGCCATCCAACATAATAATAATAGTGAAAATTAAAACAATGTTATTCATCATTTATGGAGTTCATGCTGGAATAGCACTAAGTACTTTGCGTATATTATCTCTCATTCTTACAAAAAACTTCCATTCAGCAAATGAGAAAATTGAGACTGAGAGCAGTTACATAAATTGTTCAAGGTCACATACACAATGGATCTTGCCTTAAATTCAAGTCTGAGTTAATTCCTAACTCATCCCATTCTCCCCATCCCAGATAGTTCCCATTTCTTATGTGTTAAAGATGACACTTGACACTTGTTGTTTGTAGACACTGAATAGCACATTAAAAAAAAAATGCTATGCTCTGAAACATTGCAAGAAGATGAAAAAATCTCAGAATATTCACATCTCTCTCTTTTTTGTTGTTATTAAATAAAGAGATGCTTGAGTGTAACCCTCAGTATTTTACCTATGCTGGAAATAAACCCGAAGTGCAAGTATGTTTTCTCCAGCATTTGTTTTTGTAGTTCATTTTTGAGCCACGTTTACATACTGTGAGAATGATTACTTTTCAACTCCTTGTTTGTCATAGTGAATATGACCTAAAAATCTGAAGGATAATTACATCATAAATCATGAAGACACAGTCTAGTTGTGGATTTTTTTAAATTTACCTTTTAATTGAAGAAAAATTGCTTTACAATGCTGGTATGGCTTTTTGGAGTATGGGAAAATACATAATAGTTTCAGAGGTCTGCATTTTTCTCCATGTTTCTTTCTGCTGGAAAGTGTACTGTCCTCAATGCCTTTAGATCATCTTCCTCTAGGGAGTACAATTCATTTTCTATCATCTTAAAACAGTCCTTATGTAAGAGTGAAAACAAATAAGTTTGACATATACACATGTCCCTCTCATATTTAGTAGCATGAAATGTTTCTAGCATATTTCATCTCCATTTTAATGAAAGTAAATCAAAACTTTCTAATCCCTTGAGGAAATACAGTAAGTAATAAAAATACTAATTTTTAGTGGACTTTATTAAAACTAACTCAGAATTATTTCCAAATAATAATAGTTTCCAGTTATTGAGGACTTGACTCTCCACAAAGACATTTTTTAATTATCTGACACTGTCAGGAAGTAGGTAACATTGCTCTGCCAATTTTATAAGCGGTAAAAATAAGCCAGTGAATTTAATTAACTTGCTGTGTCTATACAGAATTCAAATTTGAACCAACACTATTAAATACTTTTACATATAGGTCTTTCAAAGAACAGAAAGTATTTAACTGATGACAATCACTCTTGTTTCATAGATTGAAAGCCTTAAGTAATTAAGTCAGTGAAAATAAAACTCCTGAATTCCTCCATTGTCCTTTTCAGAAACGTTCAAATTATATGGAAAGGACTGCAGTTTTAAACACCGAGTAAGTATAGTGCACGTTTTCTTACAAAACTACTGCAGGATTAGACAGATTGGATATATATTAGGTTTATAAATTATACAATTAAAGTAAAACTGAGAGGCTACTTAAAGATTGTCATACCACAGACATAGTTATTTTTCTTTTTATGAGCAAAGAAAAAAAAATTGATAAAGTTTGATGGTAAGAGAATCTTGGATCAATTGTCCTGCCATACAATTTTACTATTAAAAGTACTATGAAGATATTGCCCACAAAATTTATTCCTGAGCACATTGAGAGAGTAAGGACATTCATATACTTCAGGGATTAAATGCATCAGTCCAAGGATGCATGAATAATATGTGAATAATTCTGTTGATGGTGAAGGAGATAGTAATTGGTGGTATTCACAACTTTCTTAAATCATGTGCTGACATTAAAAAAGTATATTTTCACTTTTAAGTTTTTCTGCTTGAGACATTGCTTATGAGGGGAAAAAGCTGGACTGATCTTAAAAGAAAACATACACTCAGTCAAAATTGAAAGTATATTCAAAATATAAGCTCCTTTTCAAATTTAAACTCATTTTCTTTCGGATCTCAGAACACAAGACAATGGATTCACTGCAGACTGAATATGCAAGGCCATGAAACTGGGCTGAAACTCCAAGAAAATGGTCAAACATGTTAAAAGGTGAAAATAAAACATTATTATTGATTTTGTAGTACTTTCTTGCAATTTTCATAAATTTTTTATATTGTTCCAGCTATAGTGACATATTTTCTTCAACAAAATTATTTTATATAATACATGGAGATACACACCATGTATTTTTTACTGTACATAGTGCTTTGGCCATGGAAGATCAATCTGTCTTCAGGATGTTGATATTCTTATTGAGGAGACAAGAATAGCTTCCATCAATAAATAGAGAAAAAATAAAAGTATATGACAAAATGCTAAAACATGTGGTACACAGACTGTATCGAACCTAGTACTGAGAGAGTCAATTCCCAGGCAGGGTGGTAAGAAGTCTGGAGTCCCCAAGGAGGAGAAAGGGGCCTGGGCCTCTCAAAGTGGAGACAGGGGTCTGGGGTTCTCAAGGAGGAGGAAAGGACAAACTTTTTTTTTCTCCTCTACATTCCTTAGTCTTAGTCACATAAAGCGTTTTTTTCTTTAAGCCTGGAACTGATGATTACACAACAAATAACTCAGTTTAAACTCTGTACTAAGGATTATGTAACAGCAGTGTATCCTGCTTGAGGACAGTTTCTCCTTTCTGAAAACCTTCTGACTAATCCTGATATTTTAGAATGCATATTATGGGACTGGATCTGGTAGGATCTTTCTATTATTAAATTCTAATCCTGTTATCCTAAAATGTAAATTGTGGGAGTGGGTCTGATAAAATTTTCACAAACTTAAGACATTCCTTTGATTTATTATAATAACTAACTAAAAAGTATATAACTCCCTTGCTAACACTAGCGAGGGGGGCACTCTCCATCCCCCTTCTGATGTCTATGTCAGAAGCTTTCTCTGTCCCTTTTTATATTTTAATAAAACTTTGCTACACAAAAGCTCTTGAGTGATCAAGCCTGGTCCCGAAGCTAAATCTTCTTCAGAGATCACAAATCTGACATCGTTCACTGTAAGCTATCAATACTTGAGAGAAGACTTGTTAAGACTAATCAGAGGGTTAGTCAAGCCTGGAGAGGCTTTCTTCATGTATCACGAAGAGTCTACTACTTGCTACCTGAGCCAAGTGGGCCAAGTTATTCTGCATCTCTGGGTGTTAGTTGCTTATTCTCTTGAAGATGTAAAAATAATGCTGATACAATAGATTTTATTTTAAGGAGTAAATGAATTGGTATAAATTGAAGTGTGTACTTTGCATGCCTTCGTGATGAAGATGATGATAGCAGAGATGACTTAAGTAGTGTGTGATGGAGAGTAGAAAGAGTAGGTGAAGAATGGGCAGGGGAGTGCTAAGATGATGAAGAAATATTTTAAATATTTATTACCAGGAAAGAGAATTGGACTTGGTAAAGTGGAAACCAGAGGGTAACAAAGTCCAACACAGGTGGGTTTAACTTGACTCTCACAATTAATAATCAGTGTGTTTTCAAGCCTAGATGACCCTGTATTTTTTCATCATGGAATTCAGGGATAGGAACACAAAAATATGAAAAGAAATACGTTGAAAATCATATGAAAAAACATCAAAATATCTGTTGTGTTTAGCAAGGTTGATTTATCTCCATTAGGCACAAGACCTACAAGTATTTAATGTTTCCAAAAATGTTTTAATTTTATTTCTTCTAAAATCAGCAGAAAAAATGAACATAATAAACATCACTATATGATAATAACCCAGCCTTGATTATAATTTTTTAAATACCATTACAATTATAAATGTAACTTTCAGTATTTTTTAATGGAGAATGTGATCCCTGAAGGCTAAATGCCTGGAGTCTGCAAAAGTCACAATGTGTTCTGTTGTTCAGTTCTGTTCGTCACACATTATACCTTGTATAATACCTTGTAACCTCATGAGAGACATGGCTTAGTTAATATTTTCATGCAACTAAATATTTAAAGAATAAAAACCTGTAAACACAAATAACTGTGTACAATCAATATAAAGCTTAGAAAACCATGATCCAAGGAGCCCAGGTTCAGAGAGGATCTGCATTAAAATTACTCAGCTTAAAGTTGTTTCAAACTTTACTCACTTTTCCCTCAAATATATGTGTGTCCACGTATATAACAAACAGAATCTTATGAAATTCTATATGCAGCATTATCTGGTAGCACCTCAAATCTCCCAAAAGGATTTCACTTTTGCTAACCTGTCTATACCATCTTGGTCTCCTCCTCACCTCTGTTCTCAATACCACATTAGTCCCTGTCAGCATGCACATGTCACTCTAGCATCTTTCCACAGATAGTTCTTTGGAGAATTTGTAGCATTTTTTGCCTTCATTTTTCAAATGATTAAGTAAAGGGAAGGTTACTATATGGAAGAAAAAAGCCTGAGAAACACTGCAAGTAAATTCACAGTAGCCAGTTAAAAGTACAGGATCAGAATTCAAGTATTTACTGCCCAATCTCTTCTTTTGAGGACATTGGCTACAATTATTATATGACAATAGTTCCAGTCAGGATTTAAATACCACTTCTATAATTCTTAACATATACTTCTTTCTAAATAGAAATTATAAATATTTATGTAAAATAATTAAGACTAAAAAGAAAGAAATAAGGGGTTTTTTTTAGGATAACATTTTGTTTTGTTATATGTTTTACTGGAATAATTTAACTAGAATACTACAATTATGCATAAGAAATTGCTAAACTTCTACTTTGCAAGGAAGTTTAACTGGCAAATGCCTCTGAAATTAGGATCCTACTTTATTAAATGGTTTCTTAAGTCACTAAAATACTTGGCAAATTGCATATTTACACGTTGATTTTTCTTCTTTATTTAAAAGATGGTTTTAAAGTCTGCAATTCTCTGATAAGGAAAGAAAAATCTGCATTCACTCAGTATAACTAAATGCTTTCTAATATATCGATATCTAAGACTAAGATCTGTCCTCTAAGAGCACTGTGGCATAATCAATGCCTCTTTGTCTTAGAATCCATGGATAGAACATGACAGCAGAGAGAATCAGCCAAGACAGACCACTTTAATTTTTATTGACAATATGATCACAGGTGTGTTTTTAATTATCTTGCCACATTGCTTTCCCCATCAACTGTCACTAATAATTTCATACAGCAAGCATGTTGCCCCTTTTGACATTACAGAATACAATTTAGAGTCATTTAGGATGCTTGTAGATTGACAAGTGGCCTCACCTTTTGTGAGAATACAACTAAGACAGTCAATGGACTTAGAAAATTAGATGCCAATCATCTTTGTAACATAAAAGTGAGGATAGCATGAGCAAGGTAATCAAGAACATGGAAATTTTTAACATTAGTCTAATGGCTATGGCTAAAATTGCTGTAACCTGAGACAATTTAGGCAAAGGAACTAACTTGTTGGTATCAAGTGGGAGATAGGGAGAAAAACGTGACATTTTGGTCTTTTTCTGCTTTAGAGTACTTAGAGAATCCTCCTCAATAACTGGTACTTTCAACAATAATACCCCAAAATAGAGAAGATCCTGGATGCTTTTTACTCAAGGAATTAATGATTCATTACCTAAGTTTAAGGCTTTATGGCAAAAGAAGCGTGTATATTTTTTAATCAGGTTACAACCCTATCTATAAAGATTTGTTGTGTGTAGAAACTATCCACTTTCCCTGAAGTTAAAAAAAAAAAAAAACAACAAAAATAAAACCCTGTTTCATTTTACTATATTTATATTGTATTATAAAAATAAAATATTTTAAAATTTTATATTTTGTAAAAGCCCTAGATCTAGGTCTTCTGTGTTAAACAAATAAATTATGGTCTATATCTTCTATGGCTGACTAATATTTTTACTCTTTTGTAAAACTAATGAAAAGCTACACTTTTATATTAGAATGAAGAAGAGTACATCATGCGGAATGCCAGGCTGGATGAAGCACAAGCTGGAATCAAGATTGACAGGAGAAACATCAATAACCTCAGATATGCAGATGACACCGCTCTTATGGCAGAAAACAAAGAGGAACTGAAGAGCCTCTTGATGAAAGTGAAAGAGGAGAATGAAAAACCTGGTTTAAAACTCAGCATTCAAAAAACAAAGATAATGGCCTCTGGTCCCATCACTTTATGGCAAATAGATGGGGAAACAATGGAAACAGTGACAGACTTTATTTACTTGGGCTCCAAAATCACTGCAGATGATGACTGCAGCCATGAAATTAAAAGATGCATGCTCCTTGGAAGAAAAGTTATGACCAACCTAGACAGCATATTAAAAAGCAGAGACATTTTTTTGCCAACAAAGGTCCATTTAGTCAAAGCTATGGTTTTTCCAGTATCACGTATGGATGTGAAAGTTGGACCATAAAGAAAGCTGAGTACCAAAGAATGATGCTTTTGAACTGCGGTGTTAGAGAAGACTCTCGAGAGTTCCTTGGACTGCAGGGAGATCCAACCAGTCCATCCTAAAGGAAATCAGTCCTGAATATTCATTGGAAAGACTGATGCTGAAGCTGAAACTCCAATACTTTGGCCACCCGATGCAAAAAACTGACTCATTTGAAAAGACCCTGATACTGGGAAAGATTGAAGGCAGAAGGAGAATGGGATGACAGAGGATGAGATGGCTGGATGACATCACTGACTCGATGGACATGAGCTTGAGCAAGTTCTGGGAACTGGTGATGGACATGGAGGCCTGGAGCGTGGCAGTCCATGGGGTCTCACAGAGTCAGATACGACTCAGTGGCTGATCTGAACTGAAGAAGAATATTTAATCATTAGAAATAAAGGATTAAGAAAAGTCTAACTTAAACAGTCAGAACATCAATTACTAAGAAAACAAAAATTTCAGATGTGGCATACTCATAATAGAAGGGAAAACAGCCGACTTAGTGGTACATATATATTAACCCGATGAATCTCAAAAACTTCATGTTGAATGAAAGAAGCCAGTCACAAAAGTGTATACGCTGTATTCACATCCTGTATGTATGTACACACAATTATATGAAGTTTAAGAACAGATGAACACTGGGGTACACATGTCTCTTTCCCTTCTGGTTTCCTCAGTGTGTATGTCCAGCAGTGGGATTGCTGGATCATAAGGCAGTTCTATTTCCAGTTTTTTAAGGAATCTCCACACTGTTCTCCATAGTGGCTGTACTAGTTTGCATTCCCACCAACAGTGTAAGAGGGTTCCCTTTTCTCCACACCCTCTCCAGCATTTATTGCTTGTAGACTTTTGGATTGCAGCCATTCTGACTGGCGTGAAATGGTACCTCATAGTGGTTTTGATTTTCATTTCTCTGATAATGAGTGATGTTGAGCATCTTTTCATATGTTTGTTAGCCATCTGTATGTCTTCTTTGGAGAAATGTCTATTTAGTTCTTTGGCCCATTTTTTGATTGGGTCATTTATTTTTCTGGAGTTGAGCCGTAGGAGTTGCTTGTATATTTTTGAGATTAGTTGTTTGCCAGTTGCTTCATTTGCTATTATTTTCTCCCATTCTAAAGGCTGCCTTTTCACCTTGCTAATAGTTTCCTTTGATGTGCAGAAGCTTTTAAGTTTAATTAGGTCCCATTTGTTTATTTTTGCTTTTATTTCCAATATTCTGGGAGGTGGGTCATAGAGGATCCTGCTGTGATGTATGTCAGAGAGTGTTTTGCCTATGTTCTCCTCTAGGAGTTTTATAGTTTCTGGTCTTACGTTTAGATTTTTAATCCATTTTGAGTTCATTTTTGTGTGTGGTGTTAGAAAGTGTTCTAGTTTCATTCTTTTACAAGTGGTTGACCAGATTTCCCAGCACCACTTGTTAAAGAGATTGTCTTTAATCCATTGTATATTCTTGCCTCCTTTGTCAAAGATAAGGTGTCCATATGTGCGTGGATTTATCTCTGGGCTTTCTATTTTGTTCCATTGATCTGTATTTCTGTCTATGTGCCAGTACCATACTGTCTTGGTGACTTTGGCTTTGTAGTAGAGCCTGAACTAAGGTAGGTTGGTTCTTCCAGTTCCATTCTTCTTTCTCAAGATAGCTTTGGCTATTCGAGGTTTTTTGTACCCCAATGTTCATTGCAGCACTGTTTATAATAGCCAGGACATGGAAGCAACCTAGATGTCCATCAGCAGATGAATGGATAAGAAAGCTGTGGTACATATACACAATGGAGTATTACTCAGCCATTAAAAAGAATACATTTGAATCAGTTCTAATGAGGTGGATGAAACTGGAGCCTATTATACAGAGTGAAGTAAGCCAGAAGGAAAAACACCAATACAGTATACTAACGCATATATATGGAATTTAGAAAGATGCTAACAATAACCCCGTGTATGAGACAGCAAAAGAGACACTGATGTATAGAACAGTCTTATGGACTCTGTTGGAGAGGGAGAGGGTGGGAAGATTTGGGAGAATGGCATTGAAACATGTATAATATCATGTATGAAACGAGTCGCCAGTCCAGGTTCGATGCATGATACTGGATGCTTGGGGCTGGTGCAATGGGATGACCCAGAGGGAGGGTATGGGGAGGGAGGAGGGAGGAGGGTTCAGGATGGGGAACACATGTATACCTGTGGCGGATTCATTTCGATATTTGGCAAAACTAATACAATATTGTAAAGTTTAAAAATAAAATTAAATTAAAAAAAAAAAGAACAGATGAAATCAAATCATGGTGATATGATCAACATAGAAGACATCTCAGGAGAGGGCTGGGATGTTTTAGGGAAGGAAAACTAAAGAACTCTCTTGACATATGGTATATATATTAATCTTGGTAGTAATTACATGGATGTATATATATGTAAAAATTTTTCAAGCTGTACACTTTAGATTCATGCATTTTGCTGGATGTGGGTTATATTAATACTTCAATTACTAAAAATCAGAATAATTAACTTTCTGCTGTGGTTAACATTGACTAACGTTCATTCAGCACTTGTATGCATTATTATCTTTAATCCTCACAACCACCTTATGATAGAGACATGGTATTAGTCCCATTTTTTAAAACATTTATTTGGGGCTTTCTCAGTGGCTCAGTGGTAAAGAATTTGCCCGGCAATTCAGGAGATGTGGGTTCAACTTCTGCGTCAGGAAGATTACCTACAGAAGAAGATGGCAACACATTCAAGCACTCTTGCCTGGGAAATCCCATGGACACAGGAGTTTGGTGGACTACAGTCCACAGGGCTGCCAAAGAGTTGGACGTAACTCAGTGACTAAACAATATTTATTTATTTGTTTTAGCTGCTTCAGGTCTTAGTTGTGGCACATGGGATCTTCCTTGAGTCTCAGGCTTAGCTGCCTCATGGCATGTAGGATCTTAGTTCCCAGACCAGGGATCAAACCTGTGTACCCTGCACTGGGAGGCAGATTCTCAACAACTGGACCACCAGGAAGTCTCATTAGTTCCATTTTTAAGTACAAAAAGAGGCACAAGAAGATATGAAGTTTCCCAAGTTTACTTAGCTAGTACATCACAGAACTAAGATCAGAACTCACTCTAGTACCAGAGCCTACAGTCTCAAAGTACACAGTTTTCCCTATCAAAAAACTTGATTTTAATTTGCTACGGAGTTCATGTAAGAAGACAACAGGGTTGTAAAAAGAAAGAAAGCCATTAGAAGCATCAAAGCAATGGAAATGGAAAGCAAAACCCATTAGTCAGTTTTGGGGCTTTAACTAATTTTCAGTTTATGAATTATACATATGGATGTATAATGCTTTTAACTGTAAATACCACATTGTTCCCCAAAGTGCATACAAGATAAGCTTGTTTGCCTACTACAGGTTTTCTAAGATCAATGGATGTTAAAATGTGTCAAACAGCTGTTGTTTCAGGACTTCTCTCTCCACATTAAAAATAATCTGCACTACATTATCATAACACTTCTACATGCCCTGAAAACAAATATGATGGGTGTAAAAAATGAACTGCAATCCATTATCATAGACATTCTCTCAGCATGATTCACAAAGTAGTAGAATAAATGTTTGGAGAAGGAAACGGCAACCCACTCCAGTGTTCTTGCCTGGAGAATCCCGTGGACGGAGAAGCCTGGTAGGCTGCAGTCCATGGGGTCGCACAGTCAGACACAACTGAAGCGACTTAGCAGCAGCAGCAACAGAATAAATGTTAAAGCCCTAAAAATAGATTTTATCTTTCAGGGTACAAAATCTAGTAAAATTCAAAGGAAATAATTTTTGAATAAAAAATAATATACACAAGTGCAATGAGTTAAATAATTATGAATAAATTACCACCAGATTTATTTTTACCATTCTTAAATGTTCGACCTTTAGGTTAAATTCATGACAAATCTTGCTTCAGTAAGCACTCTTTGGGATTCATGTATCCAAATTAGCTGAAACTGGCTCTTGCAGTTCATCTTCTTCCTAATTTTGAGCACATAGATTGGAGATGGCTTATTCTCTATCTCACTTTAAAGTCTCTTTTTTTTTTTTAGTCTATACTCTGTTTATTTAACTTATATGCAGAGTACATCATGAGAAACGCTGGACTGGAAGAACACAAGCTGGAATCAAGATTGCCGGGAGAAATATCAATAACCTCAGATATGCAGATGACACCACCCTAATGGCAGAAAGTGAAGAGGAACTAAAAAGCCTCTTGATGAAAGTGAAAGTGGAGAGTGAAAAAGTTGGCTTAAAGCTCAACATTCAGCAAATGAAGATCATGGCATCTGGTCCCATCACTTCATGGGAAATAGATGGGGAAACAGTGGAAACAGTGTCAGGCTATTTTTCTGGGCTCCAAAATCACTGCAGATGGTGACTGCAGCCATGAAATTAAAAGATGCTTGCTCCTTGGAAGGAAACTTATGACCAACCTAGATAGCATATTCAAAAGCAGAGACATTACTTTGCCAACAAAGGTTCGTCTAGTCAAGGCTATGGTTTTTCCTGTGGTCATGTATGGATGTGAGAGTTGGACTGTGAAGAAGGCTGAGCGCTGAAGAATTGATGCTTTTGAACTGTGATGTTGGAGAAGACTCTTGAGAGTCCCTTGGACTGCAAGGTGATCCAACCAGTCCATTCTGAAGGAGATCAGCCCTGGGATTTCTTTGGAAGGAATGATGCTAAAGCTGAAACTCCAGTACTTTGGCCACCTCATGCGAAGAGTTGACTCATTGTAAAAGACTCTGATGCTGGGAGGGATTGGGGGCAAGAGGAGAAGGGGACGACAGAGGATGAGATAGCTGGATGGCATCACTGACTCGCTGGACCTGAGTCTGAGTGAACTCCGGGAGTTGGTGATGGACAGGGAGGCCTGGCGTGCTGCAATTCATGGGGTCGCAAAGAGTCGGACACGACTGAGTGACTGATCTGATCTGATCTGATATAGGGTTCACCCCTATTTTTCTCCACCCTCCAACTGCTTTGGTCACCAGGCAGATTACCTATTTTTACCTACCAGATTATTATTTAGCAAATAAAAATGATAAAGAATTTGCTCAATTTTATGCTATAACTCCACAAAATTCCATGATTTCTCTTCTATCATTTTCCTCTTTCTTCCTCTAAAGTGATGTCATCCTGGTACAGGATTTATTCCCTCAAGTTTGCTCTGGACCTATCTGATCTGTGCCCAACAGGTTCTTCTCCAGCAGCATCTATACCTGTCCAAACCCCTCCCATGTCACACACCTTTCTTGTATTAAACTTGCTGTGTGACCTCTGCCCTGTCATTTTGCTTTCCTTTTACAGAAAATCTTGAATATGTTGTGAACATTTTCTGTCTTCACAGCCTCAAATAAAAATCTATTCTGTCTCCTCAATCTCTTCTTCAACTCTATGATGTCACTGGAAATAGTATTCTCAGGCACCAGTGTTCTCCTTACTGCTCCTTATGGACATTTTTTATTTCTTGACTTTCTGATTTCCAGTGTAATTTGGTGCTTGTAGACAACTTCCACCTAGATAATTTCCCTCAGATTTTAGATATAATATACTTTCCTGGATTTTCTCCAGCATTTCCAGAGGGGTGACTTCTTAAATTGTTTTTTTCTTTTTTCTCTGCCTCCTCAAATATTCATTTTTAAATTACTTGCATCACTCTTGTAAGCTTCAGAATCCTATACCCTTCTGCCAACAGGCTATTTCAGAATGGAATTCCAGCTTCATTTGGATAACTTCAACTTATCTTCAGACCTCAGATTAAATTTGACTTCTTCTTTTTTTTAAATTTTATTTTATTTTTAAACTTTACAAAATTGTATTAGTTTTGCCAAATATCTAAATGAATCTGCCACAGGTATACATGTGTTCCCCATCCTGAACCCTCCTCCCTCCTCCCTCCCCATACCATCCCTCTGGGTTGTCCCAGTGCACCAGCCCCAAGCATCCAGTATCGTGCATCGAACCTGGACTGGCAATTTGACTTCTAAAAGGCATATAAGCTCTCTTAAAATGTACTGTTTTCCTTATTATAACTTTAATATATTGTATTGTAATTGTATGTTCTTTTGTATTTGCATCTTATTCTCCAGCTCAAAAAAGGTATGAACAATGCCTACTTTTGTTTCCAGCTGTATCTCCCATACTGACCACTGCTGCTGCTGCTAAGTCACTTCAGTCATGTCCAACTCCGTGCGACCCCATGGACTGCAGCCTACCAGGTTCCTCCGTCCATACTGACCACAGTGCCTTGCAAATGGCAGGTACTCAAAATGCCAAAGGGAATTTGTCTTTTCTGGTACCAGTACAATATCATTTTCAGTATTATAGTTTATTAATAAAATAGGAGGCTAAATAAGGGCTTAATTGCCCTAATTAAAATATATTTTCATTTTTCATTAATGTTCCCAAATTTGCTTTCAGATAATCTATTGAGATTTTGACTGGAAGTTCACTGTATCTATAATCCAACTTAGAGCAATTAAAATCTTCAAGATATAGTATCTAGTTTTCCATTTCAAGATTGTGTCTTTATATTAATCTATGACTTTTATGTCAGAGTAAGTATAATGTGACTTTTTTTACATATGTCCCACTTATTTCTTAATATTCTTAAGCATTTTATGGGCTTTGTCACTTATTATAAAAAGGGTTTTCATTAAATTTACCAGTGAGACACTGATTGTATAGATGTGATATGGCTTAGTGTTTAAGAACACAGGCTTAGAGCTAAACTTCCTAGACTTAAATATAAGCTCCTGTACTTACAAACTTTAAGACTTTAAGCAAACTACTTGCCTTTTCTTTGTGTTAGGCTTTTTCTTTTTGCTCTGTTTATTCTGATTTGTTTGTTCTTTTTGAACTGTGGTATTGAAGAAGACTCTTGAGAGTCCCTTGGACTGAAATGAGATCCAACCAGTCCATCCTAAAGGAAATCAGTCCTGGGTGTTCATTGGAAGGACTGATGCTGAAGCTGAAACTCCAATACTTTGGCCACCTGATGCAAAAAACTGACTCATTTGAAAAGACCCTGATACTGGGAAAGATTGAAGGCAGAGGGAGAAGGGGATGACAGAGGATGAGATGGTTGGATGGCATCACCGAGTTGATGGACATAAGTTTGAGTAAACTCCGGGAGTTGGTGATGGATAGGGAGGCCTGGCGTGCTGCAGTCCATGGCGTTACAAAGAGTTGGACGTTACTGAGAGACTGAAGTGAAAATAATATCTAATACAGGATTTTCAGAAAACCTTCTTGAATAAAGAAGGTTTTTGAATAATTAATCAATGCATGGAAAGAACTTAGAATACTGACAGATATAAAGGGAAGTGTTCAATAATGTTGAGGATTATGAGCCAGCAACTTTGCTCAATACTTACTGATATACATTCACCCAAACAACTAAATTGAATTCATAATCTTAATTATTTTATTATTAAAATAAGAGTACTCCCAAATAAATAATACTATTTTCACTGATAGGAGGGAACATTTTCCATGTGTCAACTCAACAGACAAATGATAGAAGACATCTTCAAAGAAAGGTAGAAGTATTATCTAATTTATTAACATGTAATCACCATTTTATGCTTCATTACCCTGATCCTAAAACATGTGCATGCACACACACATACTCTAATTTACTCATACTGCAATGATCATTATGTGGAATAATGGAAGCTTAAGGGGTCTGATTGCTTGAGTTTCATATCCTTTTCATTATGGCACAGAATTTGTCTGGGATCCAGTTTTATTATCTGCCAAATGGATATAACAATCTCTCCTTGTTTTAGTGTGTTTAAAAAAAGACAAAGTATGAACAACTTAGCATAGGACAGAGCACACAGCCAGCTCCCAATAAATGTTGCTTTTATATTGTGGTAGCAATAAACTTCATTCAAAGAGTGGCAGCATGATGGAGTCAGAACAATTAAACAGGCACCACCTTGGCTCTGTCAGATATTAACCTTGTCTCTCATTCAGCACCTCCACATATCTGGGTCTCAGTTTTCTCATGTAAAAACTGAGCAGGTTAATTTAGATGATTTCACAAGTCTTTTCAGTACCATTTTGGATTTCTACAGAATAAAGAACATCTCCTATTAACCTGAGATACTAGTTTGCTTTGCACATTGGAAGATATCCATGTTTTTACTGGAGTCCATGAAAAAGCCAAGAAAAAGTTAAATTACTAATTAGTCTTCTAGCTCCTTCCTTAAAGCAGTGGTTATCTTTGTTCAGTTTTTGCAGTGGTACAGTTCTAGGATATCAAATTAAAAATAAAAGTAGGTTATTGCGGTAGTGTTCCACAGGAAGAGAAGTAATTTTATTGCTTAAGAGTCCTCCTATATTATGCAATCTTGTAAGTCAAGTATGAATTTTGACAGAAATGATGTATTACACAAATACAAATTTCACGGATAGAGATGTGACTTCCAAAGATCCAGAAAGATAAAAAGTAAATCCGTGCTGTAATTTAAATCCAGGTTATAAACTTGGACTCCACCTGGGATTCCGTGTAGATTTGTTAAACTATCATATTTCAGCTCAGGGAACTTTTTCCAGAGCTTTTCATTCTCACTTTATTGACATTTCAGTAAACAATATTTAAGAAGTGGGTATGAAATTCTCCTCATTTGGCCTTTTGTGGCAGGCAGATTTACCAGGAGAAAAAAAGAATTTTAAATAACAAATACATTATAAGGGGAAATTATTTTGAGATTGCAGAATTGCATATAAATATTTATTTGCACACATTTACCCTGTTAGAATTGCCATTCAGGAACATTATGCCACTGATTCGAAAAATAAAATGCTACATAAATAGAATAATGAATATTGACACACTAAAATGTAGTGAGTAATTATAAGATAGGAAATTGCCTTTGTGGTAATTAGGGAATGATAAGACACTCACACATATCTGTTTCATTTCAAAGTGTCCTTTAAAAAATTAAAATAATACTTTCAGGTATTTCATAAATACTTTTTAAATAAAACAGCTTATGCTTATATTCTATACGTCTCTTTCTCTATCAGTTGTTTTCCTATGAGCTCAAAAGAGTAGGTATTTCAGTTATTATTTAAGATTTGAGAAACAGAGCTAAATTCTTTCTCAAGGCAACTTAGCAAATCAATAATAGGTACACACTAGAAGAAAAATCTTATTGTTTCTATTCTATGATAACCATGGCATTCAGCTATTACAGTACTTCACATAGTTCTCATCATGCTGACAAAACCACTGTGATGTAATCAAGACATATGATAGTATTCCCTTCTTAGTGGATGAAGAAACACTTCTAAGAATTGAAGAATCTGCTCAAAATTTGTGTACCTTGTAAGCAGCAATGGGAGAGCATGAATTCTGACTTCTGGTTTTATATACTTTTTATTACATCACACTATATTTTCTGCTATTAGACAAAAACTTTAAAATGCATCAGTTAAATCATATTTCATTTAATGGAAATCTATTGTTGTTACTCAAATCTTGACATAACAATATTACACAGTTTTGAGTTGTATTGGTATATATTTAAAAAGCCATTCATTGTCAAACATCTAAAATTAAGACATGATTTTTGGAGTGACATTGGCTTGTTTTAAATGCTACTCTTAAATATTGCTTTAAGTATCAATAAATCAGACTGGAATGTGGAGAAACAATGCATATAGCAGGCACTCAGAAAAATAGCATTGCGTTTTTCAGAATATAGGACCTTCTTCTTTCTAAAGTCCTGAAAAAATACATTTAAACAAAAACAATAACACTAACACTGTTAATATACTCTAGTGTACAGAACTCTCCAACAACAAAAAAAATACACAATTTACTTCCTTCATTTGACACTATGTCATAAATAAAAAATAAGAGGGTAATGAATTATAGTTTGCAAACACTAGAGCCAAATAATAACTGCTGATTGCTAATAAACTGCAATGAAATGTGATCCATATCAAACAGAAGTGATACTGTAGCAATAAACATTTAGGAAAGAACTGTATATTAATAACAATTCTTGTCCTGTCACTTGAATATTAATTCTTCTGTGTGCAGCTTTTTTTTAAAAAAAAAGTTCACAAAATTACTCTTTGAGTTGGCCTTAACAAATCTGTCAAAAACTCAGTTTTTCTCCTTTTTTCAATTGTTTCCTATTACCGATATTTTTCAAACAGCTACTAAAAGGAGCTATTTTATGAAAAGAAATAAAAGATTAAATACAACCATCTAAAATTAAAGTGTAACCTCCTCTTCCAGCCATAATAGAGAAAGTGATACTGGACTTGCCCTGCTGCTATAAACAACAATAAAAGTGCTCAACTCATATGAAGGAAATATTTCAGGCACTGGATAATACACAGTTCAGGATCATGATTTTTGAGGAAGAACAAAATAGGTATTTTACATGTCCTCAAATTTCTTCCAGGGAATGTTTTCCTGGCAGTGGTGGAGAGATGTAGAGCCCCAGAACACAGCAATGCCACCAAGTTGAGAAGACAGATACTGGAGTCTGTTGCTGCTAACATGACAGGCTTTGGTCAGCCAGGGTACTGAATCAGAGAGTGCTCTGCAGATGGCATCACTGGAGTTTGTGGAAGGGTTCATTATGGGTCCTTGGGCTGTAGGGAAATAAACAAACTTTTGCTACAGGATACACTAAAGGAAGTTTAGGCAATATTCCAGACAGAGGCAAGGGTCTCTAATATCTATATTTATGTGAGTATATAAAGATTATTTTTCCTCCTTAAATGACAAATGATTATTTGAGGTGAAAATAATGAAGTTACTTTTTTAAGGGTTATAGTACTTGTAGAATTAAAACATTTGACCACAGAATAAGGGGTGATGGTAAATGGATTGTTCCTATTTTGTAGTACTTATGTTTTATGTAAGGTTTCTCAGTACTAATTCTAATTATGCATTAATAAAATAGGATATATATCATACTCTCTAGAGCAGCCATTTGCAAAGAACTAAAAGACTGACTAAAAACTAGTTTAAAAAATGCATTACTAAAAGATATTCAATTGATGCTTCTGAACTGTGGTGTTGGAGAAGACTCTCGAGAGTTGCTTGGACTGCAAGGAGATCCAACCAGTCCATTCTAAAGGAGATCAGTCCTGAATATTCAATGGAAGGACTGATGCTGAAGCTGAAACTCCAATACTTTGGCCGCCTGATGGGAAGAATTGACTCATTTGAAAAGACCCTGATCCTGGGAAAGATTGAAGGCGGGAGGAGAAGGGGACGACAGAGGATGAGATGGCTGGATGGCATCACCGGACTCAATGGACTTGAGTTTGAGTGAACTCTGGGAGTTGGCTATGGACAAGGAGGCCTGGTATGCTGCAGTCCATGGGGTCACAAAGAGTTGGACATGACTGAGCAACTGAACTGAACTGAACTGAACCCAATATAGGAGAGGAAAAAAAGAGTAACAGATAATTGAACAAATAGTAAGGTGAAAACTTTCAGCTCAGTTCAGTCACCAACTGCAGCAATTTTGGAGCCCCAAAAGATAGTCTGTCACCGTTTCCCCATATATTTGCCATGAAGTGATGGGACCAGATGCCATGATCCTAGTTTTCTGAATGTTGAGTTTTAAGCCAACTTTTTCACTCTCCTCTTTCACTTTCATCAAGAAGCTCTTTACTTCTTCTTCACTTTCTGCCATAAGGGTGGTGTTGTCTGCATATCTGAGGATATGATATTTCTCCCAGCAATACTGATTCCAGCTTGTGCTTCATCCAGCCCAACGTTTTCTCATGATGTACTCAGCATATAAGTTAAATAAGCAGGGTGACAAAATGTTTAAATCCAACCATATGAGTAATGACATAAAATGTGAATGAATTAAGCATTTCCTACAAAAGTCAAAGATTGACAAAGTGGATAAACAAGTATCACTCAATTTTGTCTTAGAGTAACATCTTAAATTGAAAAATCACAGATAGATTGAGAATAAGAAAACAAACAAACAAACAAAAAACTGCACAAAGATATTCCCTGAAAACATTAAGGAGAATCAGAAAAAGTAGCTTTCAAAACAAAAATCATTACCAAAGACAAAAGGGAAAAATATACTAATGATAAACAGTCCAATTCATCAGGAAGATATAACCATCACAGATGTATATGCACCTAATAACTGAGTTTCAATGTGTATAATAAGAAAAAAAATGGCCAGATTAAAATAAAAAATAGATAATATCTCAATAGGAGATCACTTTTTCTAAGCATTTGTAAAACAACTAGCCCCTCAAAAATCAATAAGTATATAAATGATTTTAGTAAAGAATATTATGCTCAATAGTTTAAGATGAAATATTCAGAAAAATAGACTACACATCTTCAGTAGTAAAGCAAAACTCAATACTTTACAAAAGATTAAATCTTACAGGGTATATTTTCTGACCACATAAATAAATAGAAAAGAAGATATCAGACAAGACTCAAATGTTTGAAAAGAAATAACATAACTCTAAATAACCTCTGACTTAAAGAAGAATTCTCAAAGAAAATTAGAAATATTAAATAGTAGGGGAAAAATGCATAAAATTTGGTAGCATGCCTCTGAAGCAGTGAGCTAGAGGAAGCAACAGGAAATCTTATGTTACTGTTGTAAGTATGAAATGATCCAACTCCTTTGAGTAACTATTTGGCACTTTCTTATGCAGCTAGACATTCACTGAGTATATGACTCAGTAATTCCACAAACAGATCTTTAACCATGAGAAATAAAAACATATGTTCACGAAAAGAATTACATAAGAATGTTTATAACAGCTTTATTCATATTAACCCAAACTGCAAACAACCCAAATGCCCATCTGCCAGGAGGATGGATAAACAACTTGTGGAATATTCATGTAATGTTTACTAAGAAAGTGGCCAGTTGATGATGTAACAACATCCATGCACTGTCAAACCATGATGAAGGAAAGACTCTACACAGAAAAGAATACACAATATATGATTCCATTTATTCAATCCTCTGGAGACTAAAGAGAGCTGCCTATGAGGATGAGGGGCTGACTGGGAAGGGGCTCATGGGAACTTTCTGGATGGTGGAAATATCCTATGTATTGACTGGGGATTTGGGTATGCAGATGTATGTATTTATTTCACTTAACTAAATTATGTCCTAAGACCTTCGTATTTTATTGACTATAACTTTTTGCCTTTAAATAAACAAATACACAAAAGAATGAAGCCAAAGGAGGGACTTGGGTGGTACGTATTTTAAATATATCTTGCCAAACTTATCATTATCCCAATGTTCTTTTTCTTCTGACATTGAGTTATATCTCTCAGTATTTTTAGCCCTTGATTTTATATAGACTGGTTTCACTTCCAGTACCTATAAAAAGATCCTTGGTCCTATTTTCTTATTATTATTAGAAATGTTAAGGCACACCATACATTTTAGACAAGATGTGTAGGTTGTGTGTGCATGCTAAGTCACTTTGGTTGAGTCTAACACTTTGGAACCCCAACAACTGTAGCCCACCAGGCTCCTCTGTCTATAGGATTCTCCAGGCAAGAAAACTAGAGTGGGTTGCCGTGCTCTCCTTCCAGATGTACAGATTACTCTAAGGTAAAAAGCTAACTCAAAATTTTCAGTGGTTTAAGGCAACAGAATTTGTTTGCTTCATGACACGTCCCATACATGTCAACTAGGAGAGTGAGTGGTAGACTGAGCTCACATAGACATTCAGGGCCTTGGCTCTGAACAACTGCATCAGCTTGTGAGGCTGTCTTATCACCTTCTAGCTTCCAGGGTCACAGGAGGGAAGAAGAGAGTGTGAAGAGCTCATAACTTGGTCTAGAAATAACATGTGCCATTTCTACATAGAGCTCATGCATTATAATTAGCTACATAATTGTAACATGATCACAAAGGAGACTGAAAAATGTAGAGGGGGAGGTGGACATTTGTTGAATGCTACCATCTTGCCACAACTTCCATGGCTAATTACACTTCTATGATAATTATCAGATAAGAAATCAATGAGACTATAATAGCATCAAACCCAGGAATCCTGTGCAGGACTGTGGTAGAGCTGCAATCCAAGGTAGACTATAGTCAAGAAGTTTTTCTAAAATCTGCTAAGACACTCCTAAACCAATGAGCTTTTACTGTTTTTCCAAGTTACTTTAAATTTTATGATCTATATTTATTTAATAAACTATGTGTTAAAACGGAGAAGGCAATGGCAAGCCACTCCAGTACTCTTGCCTAGAAAATCCCATGGATGGAGGAGACTGGTGGGCTGCAGGCCATGGGGTCGCTACGAGTCAGACACAACTGATCGACTTCATTTTCACTTTTCACTTTCACGCATTGGAGAAGGAAATGGCAACCCACTCCAGTGTTCTTGCCTGGAGAATCCCCGGGGTCCCAGGGATGGGGTCACACAGAGTCGGACACAACTGAAGCGACTTAGCAGCAGCAGCAGCATGTGTTAAAATATCTTTACCTAAGATAGTGTTCCTCAAATCTGAACATAAGAAATTTGGATGTAAAAATTTAGTAAGGCTTCTCCTTGCACTTCACAGATAACCTGTATACCCTATGATGGCCAACAAGGCCATAGTTTCCTCTATTCCAAATCTTCTGAAAGTCCTCTCCCAACACCCACTGATTGTGCTTCAGCAGTACTTTTTCATATAATGGAATATTCCTCTCAGGATCCAAAGTATCTTTCTCTCTCAGGCTGAAAGATTCTCCTCCAATGCCTAGTTTACATTTTCACACTTGTCTCCCCACCTTTCATCTGCTGATATAAAGAACAATACTGTTCCTCTATCCCTTGACTCAAACGCTCCCTTAAAAGCAGCACCCACGATCATGAGGACAGGAACCAGGCTGGATTTGCTCTCAAGCACTGGCACATAGAGGATATATGTAGGCTCTTGAATGAATAGACCTAGCACACAAAACACATGACTATGAAGTAATGAGCCACAATCAAATAGTCAACCTAAGGATTTGTCTCAATAACAGTACCACTCTGCAATTGCATAAAATAATTTAGAAAATTTAAATAATCTCACTGTATCCCTTATTACAACTGATTTTTTACACAGTATGTTTTTGAAGTAAGTAGATTGGTATAATTTTCTCCACTTTACAGGTCAATAAACTAAAGCCTTTGGAATGTCTGTGAGTTAACTGGAGCCTATTATACAGACTGAAGTAAGTCAGAAAGAAAAAGACAAATACAGTATACTGCTGCTGCTGCTGTTGTCGCTTCAGTCGTGTCCGACTCTTTGTGACCCCATAGACGGCAGCCCACCAGGCTCCCCCATCCCTGGGATTCTCTAGGCAAGAACACTGGAGTGGGTTGCCATTTCCTTCTCCAATGCATGAAAGTGAAAAGTGAAAGTGAAGTTGCTCAGTCGTGTCCGACTCTTAGTGACCCCGTGGACTGCAGCCTACCAGGCTCCTCCGTCCATGGGATTTTCCAGGCAAGAATACTGGAGTGGGGTGCTATTATTTAGAAAGATGGTAACGATGACACTATATGTGAGACATCAAAAGAAACATAGATGTAAAGAACAGTCTTTTGGACTTCGTGGGAAAAGACGAGGGTGGGATGATATGAGATAACAGCATCGAAACATGTAAATTATCATATGTGAAATAGATTGCCAGTCCAGGTTTGATGCATGAGACAGGGTACTCAGGGCTGGTGCACTGGGATGACCCTGAGGGATGGGATAGAGGGAGGGAGTGGGAGGGGGGTTCAGGATGGGGAACACATGTACACCAAAGATTAAAAAAAAGAAAAAGAAAGAATGTCTGTGAATCTAGATTACAAAATCAGACATTTATAAAGTGTGACAATGACTGTTAGCTGCAAACCAAATATGTTTCTTTTTTCCTCTGGGCCTGCACTTGACTTCATTCCCCATCTTCTGCATTGAGTGCAGTTCTGTTAAAAATTTCTAGAAAATGGAACATGTAAGGAGGTACAGTGTTTCACTTTCAGGCATAGCCCACTATATTCTCTTATGTGCTATCTTTCATCTTTTTTTTTTCTTCAGCAAACTTGGCACAGACAAGTGCAAAGATGTTGAAAAACAGGGGGTAAACTATAGAAGCAGGTTAAATTTCTATGAAGCCTCTTGATGGACAGGTCTCCATTAATTAAGAGCATATATTTCATCCTTTATTGACAAAGAGTACATTTATAATATGTTTCCTGTCCTGAAGTCGCTCAGTCATGTCCGACTCTTTGCGACCCCATGGATTGTAGACTACCAGGCTCCTCCCGCCATGGGATTCTCCAGGCAAGAGCACTGGAGTGGGTTGCCATTTCCTTCTCCAGGGGATCTTCCCAACCCAGGGATTGAACCCAGGTCTCCTGCATTCCAGGCAGATGCTTTAACCCCAGCCACCAGGGAAGCCCACAATATGTTTAGGCCATTCTTTATATTTTAGAGTTCAGAAAGAAATGGCAACCCACTCCAGTATTCTTGCCTGGAGAATCCCATGGACAAAGGAGCCTGGTGGGCTACAGTCCATGGGGTTGCAAAGAGTCGGACACAACTGAGCGACTTCACTTTCACTGTTTAGAGTAGGTAGTACCGCCTATTTTTTGAAGTTCCTTTTGATAGCTGTTGTCTTACTCTGGTATTGTAATACATACTCACACAGGCAAAGACACATACACCCTATACATGTACTGCAACTATGGAAGACAAAGACTGTACCTTGCAAATTCCTAGTGCAGCCATCACACTTGACCAAGAGCACCAGCTTGCGCTGTGAAATACATTGTTCAATTTGCTATGAGAACAAACCACTCATAGGGTGCTCCTGGTCAATGACTGAGTGTAACAAAGACTCTAAAAATGAAACACTCCTAGAAGATTCAGGACTCCTTTATTGACAGACTGAAGTTCAATGACTACTTAGATTAGAAGGCAGTCCAATATATTTCTAAAGCCCTTCTTCTTCACCAGAGGTCAGACTTGTGTCACAATCTGATGACTTTTCTTAGCTTTTCTGATGTCCTCCCTATTTTCTTTCACATAGGAAATTCCTCTCATTAAATCTTTGCATGTTTAATTCCGTCTTGGCTTCTTCTCAGAAGACCTGCACCAGGAAAGTGGCTTCATTCAAGGCTAGAAGAGCTGAGCCTCATAGATTATACAGTTGGTCTTTAGTAAATTTATTCCCTAGCCCCATTCTTTCTCAGCTCATTTCATATCATCACAGGAGTTTTCAGTTGTCTTAATGTACTTTGGCATCATAATATATTTTTTCTCTTGCAAAAGTGACTATGATTTATTACTTAACATATAGTCTGAGCAATTAGAATCCAGTGCTCAGAAAATACTCAGCCTCACTTCAAAATATCTGGAATTTCTTAAATTAATTTGATATCAATCACAGTATCAAGAGAAATTTGTAGCTTTTCTTATTATTTGAAATGTCCAAATATTTCAAAATGTTTATAGATATGGTACAAGAAATAAGACATATATCCCTTGTTAAGTCAAGGGTCACATTCTGAATTCTATGATGAGTGGCAAGGTTTTATTCAGACTTTTTCCCATAAGAAATCATAACAAAAATAGGAATATTATCCCAGAGGAATTTTTTTTTTCCTTTTGGTGCTCATCAAGTTAAAAATATTTCTGAAAATTTGGTTTTTAAACTGTGATTGTCCTTCTAAACTTCCTTAAGTGAAGTCGCTCAGTTGTGTCCGACTCTTTGGGACCCCATGAACTGTAGCCTATCAGGCTCTTCCATCAATGGGAATTTTCAGGCAGAGTGCTGGAGTGGATTGTCATTTTCTTCTCCAGGGGATCTTCCCAACCCAGGAATCGAACCCAGGTCTCCCGCATTGCAGACAGATGCTTTACCATCTGAGCCACCAGGGTCCCCAAAAAAACTCAGTTTTAGAAGAGACCAAACTACTTTTTCTTTCTAATACAGAGTTGTAGAACACAATCAACAACACTAAAGAGATAGCTACTAACAAATATCATACTCTTAAATTTGCAATATTTTCCTCATTTCTAAGTAAGCAGGTAGGGAATAAAATGTGAGAAAGGATAATCTTATAGTTTAGGTACAAATTTCTAGATTTAAGACATAAGAACTTAAAAGGTAAAAAATTGAGAGCTTAAATTCATGTGGAAAAATATTTCTATATGTCTCTAAAAGCAAATTGGGCTAAAATTAACATAGTCTTGCTGCTGCTAAGTCATTTCAGTTGTGTCTGTCTCTGTGCGACCCCATAGATGGCAGCCCACCAGGCTCTTCTGTCCTTGGGATTTTCCAGGCAAGAATACTGGAATGGGTTGCCATTTCCTTCTCGAATAGTCTTGCTACACTTTTAAAATTAGCTTGAACAGATTTCAGATACTCTGTAGTATTTAACCTACATAGATTTTTAAAAAATCACATAACAACCTACAAAAACAACAAAAAAATTGTTTTTATGAAACATGTTCCCATATTTTCTCATTAATACTGAAGGTGCAAAGAGAAGACTGTGCACTTAATTTGAAAAATATTCAAGCTCTTGTCTTAAAGTGCAAACTTCAGGGAAGAAGAGTTTGTTGTATAGTTAAAAGAGACTTTCTTAAGATCAAGATATCTTATTTCTTGGAGATTAGTTCCAGTAAGATGGGTCCCCTCAATCTTTAGAGTCCTGCCTTTATGTGCTTCCAACTATATGTTTCTAAGATTATGCCTTTTATATAGTCTCTTGTTATGGAGGAAATGGGAAGTTGTTTTTTTTCCCCTATTTGTATAATGTTTAGAAGATAATATAAATGACCTGAAGATGAATATAAAAGATTGTCTTTAGACATCCCTTCTCATCATATTCTTTTTTATATTACATTTAGAAATGCACAATTAGAGATGGCTTAGACTAACTTGAAAAGAATTTGAGGAAATCCATATATATTGTAACAGAAAGACACATTAAGAAGTTATCGGGAACAATAAAAGTTACATGGCTCTGGCTGTGACCTGAACCAATTGTTTGGAAGCGTTTCTCAGTTATATCCTGAGAATCAATAAGAAAAACCGTAGGACCTAGGTGAGTTGAACCAAGAGTTATTATTAAGCATGACAGCTGGAAAATAATGATTGTGTCTTAACACAATGGTAAACTGAATAACCCTGTAATTCTGCTTATAGAAGTTAAAATATGTACTCAAAGATTATGCTGAAATGTGTTGGTGCTATATATCATGGTCCTAGAATGTTTAAATAATATGTGTGACCAATGACAGAGACATAGCTGAACAAGTTATCATCCATACAGATGACTGAATCCTTAGGAAACCATTAAGAATAAAATTTTTAAAGAATTAGAGTAACATTAAGGGAATTATTGTATATGTTGTGACAAAAAAGTAGACTAATAAACATTATAACATAAATTTTATAAAAGAGAAAAGCAAGATGCACATGTTTATTCATCTTTTTCTATATATGCACACAACACACACTCATACAAATGAAAAAATCACCATTAAATTTGCTATGTATTTGAGAGTGCTACACAGATGATAGAGCTTCCCTTGTAGCTCAGTTGGTAAAGACTCTGCCTGCAATGCAGGAGACCCGGGTTCAATTCCTGGGTCGGGAAGATCCCCTGGAGAAGGAAATGGCAACCCACTCCAGTATTCTTGTATGTAGAATCCCATGGACAAAGGAGCCTGGCAGGATACAGTCCATGGGGTCACAAGAGTCGGACACAACTTAGCGACAAAACCACCACATGGATGATAAGATAAAAAGAGTTTTATTACTTCCTTATATATAATTTCTTGCATTTTATTGTATATTTGTATAAAATAAAACTGTAAAGCTCTATAATAAGAACAAACATATTGGTGTTTTAAAAGAAAAAATAATACTCAGCTAAAAACATTTGGGAAAAGAAGTCAATACAAAACAAACTGTCAAAGTACTAGATTCCAGGCCATCCCCTGCCCCACATCTTATCCATGGAACAGCAGATAGAGAAAGTACTAAGACAATGATTAAGAAAGAAAAATAACGAATCCTTTATGTTTCACAGAAATGGATTACATCCAGTTTTGAAATTTACCGAGTTGTGAATTTAATTTAAAAAAGTGTCTTTCCATCATTAATAAAGACAATTGGGTCATTTCTCTTGTAATGGTGACTGATATAATTCTGCAAAGCAAATTTCTATAATCTTGGTGAATAGCTGTCCTGAATGATCTGTATATGGATCAAAAACTGTTTATAAAAATGTATTTTAGACATAGACACATTGTTCAGGTTGCTATGGTAACTATAATCCCAATTGTGCCTCCCTAAACCAAAGTCTATTTGATTTTTGTCATTCTTGTCTAGGAGTGCTCCTACTCTGAGAAAATTTAAAACTTGTTTGGAGAAGGGGAAATAAGCTATTAAAATTGAGATCTTTTGTTATTATATCTATAGCCTAATATGCTACATTATTGCATATGAAAAGCATCAGTATTTACTTGATTGAAGACTAATGCATTTTAATTTATGTGATGTTTTAATAATGCATAAGGATTCCCAGCAAGCTCACACTTTGGAATTTGTACTGGTACATGTAAGTGGTCTCTAATTCTTGTCTTCTCTCTCTCACACACACACATATACCATACACGCAAACATATTCTCAAACTTACAAACAGTTTTGTTTATGAAGACAATTTCGAAGCATCTGGTTCAGAGCTCCATATATAAGCAGTTTGGAACTTTCTAAAATAAGCAGGGGCCCAGTGGCTTCTAGTATTTATGACCAATAGGTAGGCAAGGAAGAAAACTAGGCATTAACATGGTTCTTCCCCATGTATTGTTTCTTCTACTTTCCAGTCCCATCAAATAGTCTCTAATTAATAGAAATTATTTATTTTACATAATGAAAATGAATGAAATATAATTCGTGTATATTTCATAAAAAGCAATAAATCAGAATGAATTTTCCTCCATATCCATCCCTCACATTCTAATTGGCAAATGTGCCAATATTTAAATTTCATCACCTTATATAAACTCTCTCTTGATTCTTCTTCTCCCAACACATTTTAAATCTCTTCTGACCTCCAAAAATATTGTTACGTATTTTTCCAAGTCATTTTACTTGTAAATCCTTCTATCTGGAAAAACTTTCATCCATCATTAGATTCTCCTGCTCTTACCACTCTCCGTTGGTCTTCTTTTGTCTCCTATTTTTCAGTACTCAACAAGTTGTATCCACTTCTGTGAAACCTACCATCATTGACAAAGCATCATTTGGTGGCCCTCTTATGTACTCTCAGAGTGTAAGCATTGTCCTCCTTTGCATTTACCAGTTTACTGAAATTGCCTCTTTTACATATTGTCTTGCTCTATTCAACTATTTCCCAGATTTTCCTGTTCAGTCTTAGATCTATTCTGTACTTACTCTCTCTGCTCTGTATGGATATCCATTTCCTAGATTTCCTTACTAGCTGCCTTCCTCAGAGGCACTGATAAAAAATTAGAAAGAAGGAACAGACTGAACCCCCCAAATTTCTGTATCTCTGCAGTGACAGGTGTCTCTAGTAATTCCTGCATCTCCCCTGTAGACCATCCCTCATGAAACCACTGCTGCCTCCATGGTCCCACCTCTTGCTAGAAACATCTTCACCTTGGTCCCCTAGAGATAGAGTTTCCTGTTTTCACTAACCCAGGTTGCCTCATTAACCCCTGCTTGGCTTCTTCAGTTCTTTCATTTTATGCCACATTCTTATATTAAAAGTCTGTCTGTTGGTAATTCCTAGGATAATACCTCTTTTCCAGATTAGATCTTGAAAGATAAAACTATAAACTTTTTAAAAGCATTAAGATGCCTTATTCTTTTAGTTCTCTTAGCAAGAAGCACGATTATTAGGTGCCACTAAATGTGTGTTAAGTTTACTGTGCTTAAATTCCTGTATAGGAATATAAGTATTTAAATTAAGAAAGTTGCTTTGGTTGCTTTGATATTTGAAATGATAATAGCATCTGTCAAGGTACTTCATTTCCATTTAAAAATATCCAGTCTCAAAAAAAAATTTCCTTAAGGAATTGTTTCTTTACTTTTTAAAGTTTTGCTACTGTTAATTATGAAAATACAAAATTACTTTTTTTTTCTAGGGAAAATAAAAACAACTGCTGTCCATTCTTCTCCATTGTCTTGCCCACCTATTTGAGCTGCCTCATCTGTGGCACTGTCTCTTCAGGCACAGCTAAGTATCCTTAAATGACTACTTCATTAAGCAATAAAATTAAATAGTGGCAAACAAGTATTTTTTTCAATCTGAACAAATTAAATGCTCTATTTTTTTAACTTATTTTACTTAATTGGCAAAAATGCCCCAGAGCTAAAAAATAAAGTTTAATCACTGCTTGGTTTTAATTTTTTTCCATTTTAATTTTCTAGTGAAAGATGGAGGATGAAAGCAGCAGGACCTCTGGGAGTCACTACAGATAGCAACATTTCTGCCAAAATTAATAAAGTGGAGCAAAATACCAAAACCAAACAAGGCTCTTAGAGAATAAAATCTATGAACATAGGCGATGGCATATGCTGTTCAAAAGAAATGTGTGTGCTTTGGAGATAACTTTTTCCTTGGCTTTTTCTAAGGTTGGACTTGGCCTCATTTAGTTAAAAAAATATCACATTGTTCATCCTGAAAAATATTTATGACTGTGATAGATGTGGACATTTTCCAAATGCCCTCATCATAGAGTAGATATGATGGTCACTCCACAGGCTTTGACAAATTGGTAACATGCATTGCAAAGCTTTTAGTATAGAAAAGAATCTGGTAAAAGAGCTCTAATACAGCTGTTGCCTGGAAGCACATAGCTGATGTACCTAGGCCAAATATCCAGCTGCCAAATGGCAAGATCATTTGTTACTCATATAATGAATAATTAAAATGATGGAAATTTTTAATACATATTGTTTGCCTAACAAAAACAAAAGAAAAATTTGGTATAAAGCTTTGATATTTAAGTGAAAGGAAAGCTATTTCTGAAAATGTATGTGTCAAATTTAGAAAACTGTATAAAATACAGCAACAGTAACAAAAATCTCTTGCTTTGCTTTTTTAAAAAAATCAATGAGCTGAATTTTCATAAGAAAAAAAAGGAATTATATGTATTCTCATATATTAAAAATGTTCCTAAATATTTATCAACCCTTTAAGAATATATTAATACTTTTAAATTTGCTGTACTCTATAACTTAGGTAATTATATTCAACACAAGATCCATTTCATTATTTCAAATGTCCAAAGACATTTGACATAAAGCTAGAGTTAGACCATTCTAAACAACTTTAAGAGTTTTCCTAATAGTCAGCAATCAAATTTGATTTGGAGGGCATACATAAAATTGCCACTCTGATTCTTCTCATTCCTCCTTCTCTACCAGACATATGGTATATAATCAAGAATGCAGATCATAAATGTGACCTCCTTGAAACTCCTGTCCAGGAGAACAGATAGTGATAAATTCTGGAAACTCTTAGTCTAGTTCTATAGTAATGTGTGTTTTCTCTCAGGCACCTCACTAGAACTTTAACAAGAAAAACTGATAAGGACTTATTGAACTCATGATCTCTTTTATTCAAATAGACCCAACAGTGTGTAGGAAAGGCATAATTACATGATTAGCTATTGAAAATACAAAACTCATCACTTCAATTAGTATGCAAGTTTCTTCCTGACAGAATAAATGTAGAAATCAAATATGATTGGGCAAGGTGATTATTGCTATTTTCCTGGATATGTGGATGAAGGAGTAAAAGGTTATTTTTAAAAGACTTCTTAGCAAAAAAAAAAAAAAGAATATATATATATATATATATTTATATATATATTATATATTTATATAAATATATATATATTTAAAGAGATAAACTATTCCTCTGTAAAAGTATAAGGGTCATCCTCTCATAAAATGACCAAGACAGTTACTTTTTAGTCAATGCCACTCTTTTAGCTTTTGGAGAGCACTTGAGGCTTTTCAGTGATAAACATGCAATTTAACTTTCTAATTGAAAACAGTTAATATTTATCAAATCTAAATCTCTTTTTGGCAAATATTTATAATGACAGTAAAAATCGCTGTATCTTGTATTCATAAGGGATTCTTTCTTAAATTTTTAAGTATTAGGTGATGGGTTGGCTTCCATTGTTCTTCCACCCCTGGAGATTACACGGGACTGTATTTGAAGTCACAGAGACAGTTTAATTGTATTGTTCAAGAGACCCTAAATGTCTATTTTAAGCCTAAATCTTGGGTTTCTGTGCTGTTCTTTATATACTACAAGGCAGACCACTTGCTTTCTATGTTGAAGAAGTAAAACTCAGTAATAATCACTAGTGATCATTATTTTAATGAGAAATATGAAAGATTTTTACACATTCCTTTAGTGATAATAATTCAGGAAATGATTTTTTTTTTTGCAAATAAAATTTTCCTTTTGGAACATAAATGTGTTACTGGCCAAGACATCTACTGCTGTCCTTTAATTAGTGATCTCATAAATCCTAGCAGATGGACTGACCTTCTAACCCACTAAAATAACAAGATGGTATATGTCTGATTTATTTCCTATTAAACAGTATCAGTAAAGGGCCAAGATATACAACTCTACATAAAATCCAACCAGGATGTCAAACAACCATAAAACACAGTGACGACATTTACAGATAAAAATATGTAAGTGCTCAAGTATCTTACACAGTATGATAAATTAAATGTTCAGAGTTCATATTGTTATCTTAATCTTTCTTTTTCTTCCATTGATCACTTTCCTATATATATCATGATTTACCTGGCAATATTAAAACTAATTGAAAGAAAAAAAAGATATTATTAATCAAAGTGTTTCTTGAGAAGCATAAAATTGTACCATAAAACATGTTTCTTATATGTAATCTAGTCTCATGTATTAACATCTTGCTTTTTCTTAAAAATATAAAAATTATTCACATATATTACATTTAATCTCTAAGCCTATAGTAATAAACAGTTAAAAATATATACAAAAAGCAAACAAAATAAAACCAAAGATCTTGGCCTTGTTTCTGGCAGATTAGGGTTTTTCCTGAAAATGTTACCAGCGTTCGTCCTCCAATCTTTCCTGAAACACACTGAGAGATGTGGGTCAGAATGGAAGTAAATAAACATGTTTATTGAAAAGATAATACCAAAAGTCCATGAGAGAGTATTATCTATATGCTCATGTGTGTGTTAAGTCGCTTCAGTTGTGTCTGACTCTTTGCGACCCTATGGACTGTAGCCTGCCAAGCCACCTGTGTCCATGGGATTCTCCAGGCAAGAATACAGGAGTAGATTGCCATGCCCCACTCTTGGGATCTTCCTGACCCAGGGATGGAACCCACATCTCTTACGTTTCCTGCATCAGCAGGCATGTTCTCTACCACTAGCACCACCTGGGAAGCCAGTACAAATAAGTTAAAGAATGTTGTTCAGTCACTCAGTCATGTCTGCTTCTTTGTGACCCACCCCCCATGAGCTGCAGCACACCACGCTTCCTTGTCCTTCACTATATCCCGGAGTTTGTTCAAACACACATCCACTTAGTTGATGACGCCATCCAAACATCTCATCCTGTTGTCACCTTCTCCTCCTGCCCTCAATCTTTCCAAGCATCAGGGGCTTTTCCAGTGAGCTTGCTCTTCACATCAGGTGACCAAAGTATTGGAGCTTCAGCATCAGTCCTTCCAGTGAATATTCAGAAATGACTGATTTGATCTCCTTGCAGTCCAAGGGACTCTCAAGAGTCTTCTCCAGCACCACAGTTCAAAAGCATCGATTCTTCAGTGCTTATCCTTCTTTATGGTTCTACTCTCTCATCCGTTCACGACTACTGGAAAAACCAAAGTTTTGACTATACAGACCTTTGTTGGCAAAGTGATATCTCTGATTTTTAACTTTCTGTCCAGATTTATCATAGCTTTTCTTCCAAGGAGCAAGCGTCTTTCAATTTTATGGCTGCAGTCACCATCTGCAGTGATTTTGGAGCCCAGGAAAATAAAATCTCTCACTGTTTCCATTTTTTCCCATCTATTTGCCATGAAGTGATGGGATTGGATACCATGATCTTAAATTTATGAACGTTGAGTTTTAAGCCAGTTTTTTCACTCCCCTCTTTCACCTCCATCAAAAGGTCCTTTAGTTCCTCTTCACTTTCTGCCATTAGGGTGGTGCCATCTGCATATAGGAGGTTATTGATATTTCCCCTGGCAATCTTATTCCTGCTTGTGCTTCATCCAGCCTGGCATTTCACATTCTGCAGAGCAGTTAAATAAGCCTGGTGACAATATACAGCCTTGACTTACTCCTTTCCTAATTTTGAACCAGTCTATGTTCCATGTCTGGTTCTAACTCTTGCTTCTTGACCGACATACAGGTTTCTCAGGAAGCAGGAAAGGTGGTCTGGTATTCCCACATCCTTAAGAATTTTACACAGTTTGATGTGATCCATACAGGCAAAGGCTTTAGCATAGTCAATAAAGCAGAAATAGATGCTTTTCTGGAATTCTCTTGTTTTTTCTATGATCCAAAAGATGTACTTACAGTCAAAGGGCAAAATATATTCACTCTTGCTCTTTTTAGGAGTTAATTTTCTCATGCTAGTTTCCATTAAATGTAAATGAAAAGAGAGTGTAGATCCATATTGAAGGCAAAAGACAGTAGAAACAAAGCCTTGTAGATAAAGGCTCATGTGATAGGGGTCAGGCTTTTACCAACTGCAGGCCACAAAGGAAGCTATGGCCATCCACACTGCATAAACCAACTTCCATAACTGAGAGCTCTCTTTCTCTCTGCCAAGTCTGTGTCTGGAATAAGCAACCCAAAGAAAGAAGTCCCTTGTGTGTTGTGCTTTGAAAATAATGAAAATACTTCTCTCCTCCACATTCCTCTTGGCCTGCTTTGGTAGGTAATAGAAAATAGGATTCCAGGCTTGTATTAGGAAGGGACTGTTCTTTCTGGAATAAAATTTACCTCCAGGTAAGGGTGCTACACAATCCATATTAACACTTCAGTATGACTGAATTTAACAGACTTGATTAGGTTGAAGACTATTGAGACCCATAACTGAAAGCTTTTGATAGAATGCAAGGAATCTTAATGCACAGAACTCTGAATAGTTAGAATGACCGGGAAAGCTATCTGTTTGGAGCCAGTGTCTAAAACACTAAATAGCAAGATGGATGTTAAGAACAAAACACAAGTACTTGTAATCACATACACTGTGATTAAACTCTTCTTCAAGCTTACAAAGCGGATCAAAATTTAACACAGAGGAAACTTGATCTGCCATCTAAGGGGCTCTCAAGTGATAAATGTCCAAGTCAAAATTTCTAAGTTCCATTAACTTCTGTATGTTCTATTTTTAGAAGATACTGCTCCATTATATTCTTAAGGAGAAATGAGATATAATTAGCTACTTCAATTTTCATTTTTCAACTGACACACACAGTTTAAAAATTAAGGCCCTTTTCAGTCCCTCACTGGTAAATTTCTCCCAGGACTAATCTGGTTCTGCTCTTCAGGATCCATGAAATTCCTACACTCTGAGGTTCTCGTGGCTTTGTGTCATCATAAGAAATGGGCCCACCATGCCCAGTTCCCTCCCGTTAGTGACATCCAGTGAACTGCTTTGTCTCATACCTAATCAAACACTTATTTATAAATTGTCTAATCAAGGTCTGGTTTGAGGACATCTTTATTCACCTAAATTTTCATCAGTAAAAGAGGTCAGAATTGTTTTATCATTGGTCCTGCTGCTTCAATATTGCACTCATGAATTGGATGTATGCATGTGTGCATGCTCGGAGAAGGCAATGGCACCCCACTCCAGTACTCTTGCCTGGAAAATCCCATGGGTGGAGGAGCCTGGTAGGCCGCAGTCCATGGGGTCGCTAAGAGTCAGACATGACTCAGCGACTTCACTTTCACTTTTCACTTTCATGCATTGGAGAAGAAAATGGCAACCCACTTCAGTGTTCTTCCCTGGAAAATCCCAGGGACGGGGGAGCCTGGTGGGCTGCTGTCTATGGGGTTGCACAGAGTTGGACACAACTGAAGCAACTTAGCAGCAGCAGCAGCAGCATGTGTGCTTGCTAAGTCACTTTCAGTTCAGTTCAGTTCAGTCACTCAGTCATGTCCGACTCTTTGAGACCCCATGAATCACAGCATGCCAGGCCTCCCTCTCCATCCGTGGTGTGGTTCTCCAACACCACAGTTCAAAAGCATCAATTCTTCGGCGCTCAGCTTTCTTCACAGTCCAACTCTCACATCCATACACGACCACTGGAAAAACCATAGCATTGACTAGACAGATCTTTGTTGGCAAAGTAATATCTCTGCTTCTCAATATGCTATCTAGGTTGGTCATAACTTTCGTTCCAAGGAGTAAGCATCTTTTAATTTCATGGCTGCAATCACCATCTGCAGTGATTTTGGAGCCCCCCCAAAATAAAGTCTGACACTGTTTCCACTGTTTCCCCATCTATTTCCCATGAAGTGATGGGACCAGATGCCATGATCTTAGTTTTCTGAATGTTGAGCTTTAGTCATGTCCAATTCTTTCCAACCCTGTGGACTGTAGCCCTCGAGGCTCCTCCAGGCAAGAATACTGGAGTGGGTTGCCATGCCCTTCTCCAGGTGATCTCCCCGACCTGGGAATTGAACCCGCATCTGTTACATCTCCTGCACTGGCAGGTGAGCGCTTTACCACTACCTGGGAAGCCCTTGAATAAGGTAATTCTTACCAAAGACAGAGTCTAATCTGTTTTCTCTTTCTGCCATGCAGAAAGCTACTAAAATCCTCCTATTTCCACAGTCTCATTTATCTAGCTTGGTGGATTGTTTATATTGTTTGTGGTGGGGCTGGTGTAAAGGCTTTTTCTAAACATTTCAATCTTAACTGTACCTGCAGCTCTTGTGAGTGGGTATGTCTTCACTTTACACCATATTAACATTGGTTGCCTCCTCTGTTTACATAGAATATCATGTCTAACTTTCATTTGTTTAGAGTCTATACCCTTGGATGTGTATGGGATTTTAAAAATGTGTGGCTAATAAAACTGATAAAATCCTGAAATTTTGATCAAATAAAAGAAAAAAAAAATCTATACATCAATTCAATTCAATTTTAATCAGAAGAGTGTACAGTGCCCCAGGCAGAGAATGAGGATAACTAATTTCTAGTTTCCAGGCTGTCTTTTCTCACAGACAGGCCTTTAAAATGCATTATGAGGGTGAAAAAAAAAATCTATATGTATAAACTAGTTCTATGTACCACCATATATAAGAGAATGGTGGAGACAGAAAAGTGTCCTTCTCTTGGGAAGGCTGCCAAATAAATTAAATTTTATATAGTCTACAGTTATAATTAGAAAATAAAGAAAAACAAGGACTTCATGCTTCTGCTGCTAAGTGCTTCAGTTGTGTCCGACTCTGTGCAACCCCATAGATGGAAATCATAAAAACCATAATGCAAAGTAAATTTATATATATACTGGGTAATAGTTATACATACAGTCATACATATTTATCAAAAACTGATAGAAAAAATGAAAAAGTCAGAAGTTCTAGAATAGCCTGGTAAGAATTATTTTGCTCCCTTTTGTAAGCCTATAGTTTTGCTATAATTTTATTTGTAAGATAATCAAGAATTGAATAAAAACTAGTAAAAACAAAATTATATTATAAGGAAGTCAAATATTGCCCCCAGCTAACTGTCATAAGGATATTGACTATATTAGACTTTTGGAAAAGCAAATTCCAAATAATTAGTTGGAAAATGAAAATGAGGAGTTAACTGATTTGTACCCGAATTTGAACACCAAGAGTCTCACAACATTTACGCTTTGTGCTTGGCCTTCAAGCTTCCTAGGATAATTTGATGATACTCCACCTCTCATATTTTAAAATTAAAACTGATTTTTCCTCTCAGTCTCTGTTTCACTATATCTTACCATTTAGTTTATTCCCAAGGAAAAAAAAAAAAAAAAAAACAGTACCCATACAAACAGAGGAAAGGTTAATTCTACAGTTCATCTAAGTATATTCATACTGCATCTATTTTAAGTTCTCACATAAACTTACTTTAGCAAAATAGCATATAGTGATTTGAACTGTAATACTGTACACCTTTTGTTCTCATGTGAAAAAATGATCCATAACTCAAGACAGATGGACTGACAGTTATGAAGGTCAGTCCCTTGTATAAACTTGATTAAGAAGAGATGGAGTAAAACAGTATATGAGAATGATAATATCTTACGTAAAAGATTTAAAAATTCTCTAGTGGAAATTGACCATGTTTGACAGGTCATTTTTAAGATTATAAACTTGGTTCAAGAAATATATTCTTTTAGCCCCTATAAATTAAATTACTTCAGTCCATTTAATCTTTACTAACAAATAAGAATAATTATGAAATCCAAAAAATCAAAGAGCAATAAGCTATCCAACCACCCCATCAAACATCAACAGAGACAATAAAATTTGATTAGTACAAAATTCTGTTTGTATGGGGTAGGAAAGATCTTTAAAATGAGTGGTGATTTATTTTAAAATTTAGTAAAGGAGTAAATGTTATGTTCAGACAGGTGGAGGATTGTAAGATAGACATTTTAAGGGTGAGCAAATGGCCTATGAAAAACCACAGAGACAAGTAAGGAACTTATTAAAATTTCTTCCTATATCCACAGTAACACTGAAAACACCTCGAGTAGTAGAAAGAGACTTGTGGCTTGAGATTTCCAATGAGATGTTAGACTGCCACTTAAAAGCATAGCAAGATGTCACTGAATTTAAGGAGAAAAGGAACACTTGCTAACATCATCACATAATTTTTTCCTTGGGATTTAGAATGCAAAGTTTTTCAAAAGTGTTGTGTGTGTACATGTGCTCAGTCATGTTCAACTCTCTGCGACCCCGTGGACTGTAGCCCACCAGGCTTCCTCTGTCCATGGAATTCTCCAGGCAAGAATACTAGAGTGGATTGCCATTTCCTTCACTATTCAGAAGCGTTGGTGCACATTAATTTATAATGACAGATATCAAGACATGTGGTCCTATTTCTAAAAGAATTCAAAGTATCTGGGGTCAAAAGATAATGTTTATGCACATTATAGGAAGATTTACTGAGAAAAATGACTTCAATTCAAAATTAGGGTGAATAGTTGTTAAAGAATTTGATCTGGGTTGTGTTTGCAAAAAAAAAAAAAATCCTTCACAAAATAATTGCACTGAATTTTAATATTCTATAAAGTATTCCTTTTATACTTAATATATTAAGGATTATCTCTCTCTTTTATATATAATTATACATATTTTAATTTTTAATAAAAGTTGATACTACTACGGTTGTGCTAAGTTGTTTCAGTCTCATCTGATTCTTTGTGACCCTATGGACTCTAGCCCTCCAGGCTCCTCTGCCATGGGATTCTCCAGGCAAGAATACTGTAGTGGGTTGCCATGCCCTCCTTCAGGGGACCTTCCCAACACAGGAATTTAACCCTTGTCTCTTATGTCTCCTGCACTGGCAGGTGGGTTCTTTACCACTAGTGTCACCCGGGAAGCCCACTACTATAGTCATTAATAAGTTATTTTGGAATTAATGACTGTTCACAGAACATAAATTTTTCCCTGTAAGCGTTTGACTTGAGATTTTTACCTTACTGCAACAAATTCAGTGGTAAGTTGGCACCAACTGTCTTTAATGCTAAATCATAAATATAATTTAGGAAAAAAGCAGAATATGAAAATCTTTTTACGTACTGTTAAGAAGTTTAACTTTATCCTTAAAATTATGAAGAAAGTTTTTCTTAACACTATTTCAGAATGAGGGAAGAATTTATTCATACCAATGAAATTATAGCAGCATTGTCAAAAATATTTAGGTGGATATCATTTATGGATTTACACGGATAAAGATAAATGCTTTGTTATTTTAGTTATATAATAAAATGTATACTAAGTTCAAAAAGCAACTTTATAACATGGCATAGTAGGATTGGTTAATTCAGAAATTTATATTCTGGAAATTTAATTAAGAATCAAAAATATTGTATCTTTGGTTTTTCTGACTCTAACATAGGTAACAGCAAAATCTGGGGAACTAAAAAAAGGGCATAAAATATTTTCTTTGGGAAAGACAAAGCTTTATAACAGAAGATCATTAAATACAGTTGATTTGTATGAGAACACTTTACCATAATATGTGTCACTTTAATAGCATTGATACAACAAAGTAAGAGTTCTAAAAAAGAAGGAAAATGTAAGAAAACTACTAATCATTTGAGTATAGTCAGGAAAATGAGGCCTGTGAGAGTCAGGTAGCAACTCCCTGCTTAGTGTTATGTCTTTTCTCTATTTAAAATAAATATTTATTCTATCATGAATGGTGTACTACTCTTTCTATATGGACCATTAGCTATTTTTCAACAAATTTCAAAAATTGAAATCATATAAACTCTATACCGCAGTTAATCTAGACATAAGCAGCACAGAAAACAATTATTCTCCATGCAGGAAGATTAAAATATCTTTTAAACCCATAAATTTAAAAGGAACTACAATGAAAATTTTAAAATATTTAAAGCTGAATAATAATGAAATATTGCCAATCTAAATATGTGAAATGTAATTAAATTATGCATACTGGGTATTTTTAACCTCGAATACGTAAGAAAATCTCAAAATAAACTGTCATATCATTCATTTCTAGAAAACAGGAAAAAATCACTCAAAAAAAAAAAAGGGAGAAAAAAAATAAAGAGATAAAATAGAAAACCAGTGATAGAAAGAACTGACAAAGCTACAGGCTGATTCATTTAAAAGAGTAACCAAATTGATAAAACCTTTCAAAGCTGATCTAAGAAATGGAAAAAAAGAAGGAAAAGAGACATGATATCCAGGATAAAAAGGAGACATAGCTATAGAGACTACAGACATTAAAAGCATGAACATACATAATAAACAAGACTATTCAAGGAAATTTGAAAACACTGGTGAAATAAATAAATTTTTAGAAAAATTACAACATGCTCAACTGAATGCAGAGTTCCAGAGAATAGCAAGGAGAGATAAGAAAGGCTTCTTAAATGAACAATGCAAAGGAATAGAGGAAAACAAGAGAATGGGAAAGATTAGAGATCTCTTCAAGAAAATTGGAGATATCAAGGGAACATTTCATGCAAAGATGGGCACAATAAATTAGGATAGAAACAGTAAGGACCTAACAGAAGCAGAAGAGACTTAGAAGAGGTGGCACGAATACACAGAAGAACTATACAAAAATATTCTTAATGACCTGGATAACCATGATGATGTGATCACTCACCTAGAGCCAGACATCCTGGAGTGTGAAGTCTAGTGAGCCTTAGGAAGTATTACTCTGAATAAAGTTAGAGGAGGTGATAGAATTCTAACTGAGCTATTTCAAACCCTAAAAGATGATGCTGTGAAAGTGCTGCACTCAATATGCCAGCAAATTTGGATAACACAGCAGTGGCCACAGGACTGGAAAAGGTCAGTTTCCTTCCAGCCCCAGTGAAAGGCAATGTCAAAGAATGCTCACACTGCTGTACTGTTGTGCTCATTTTACATGCTAGTAAGGTTATGCTCAAAATCCTTCAAGCTAGGAGTCAGCAGTATGTGAACTGAGAACTTCCAGATGTACAAGCTGGGTTTAGAAAAGACAGAGAAACAAGTGATCAAATGCCAACATTCGTTGGACCTTAGAGAAAGCAAGGGAATTCCAGAAAAGCATCTACTTCTACTTCATTGACTACATTAAAGCCTTTGACTGTGTGGGTCAATACAAACTATGGGAAACTCCTAAAGCAATGGGCATACCAGACCACCCTACCTGCCTCCTGAGAAACCTGTATGCAGGTCAAGAAGCAACAGTTAGAACCAGACATGGAACAACGAACTGGTCAAAATTGGGAAAGGAGTATATCAAGGCTGTATATTGTCACCCTGTTTATTTAAATTATATGCAAGGTACATCATGTGAAATGCCAAGCTGGATGAAACACAAACTGGATAAAAATTGCTGGGAGAAATATCGACAACCTCATATATGCAGATGTTACTACCTTTATGGCATAAGACAAAGAGGAACTAAATAGTTCTTGATGAAGGTGAAACAGGAAAATGAAAAAGCTGGCTTAAAACTTAACATTCAAAAAGGTAAGGCCATGTCATCTGGTCCCATCACTTTACGGCAAATAGATGGGAAAAAAGTTAAAAGAGTCACAGATTTTATTTTCCTGGGCTCCAAAATAATTGTGGATGGTGACTGTAGCCATGAAATTAAAAGACACTTAGTCCTAGAAAGAAAAGCTTCGACAAACCTAGACAGCATATTAAAAAGCAGAGACATCACTTTGCCAACAAAGCTCCTTATAGACAAAGCTATGGTTTTTCCAGTAGTCATGTACAGATGTGAGAGTTGGTTCATAATAAAGGCTAAACACTGAAGAACTGATGCTTTTGAACTGTGGTGCTCTAGAAGACTTGAGTCCCCTGGACAGCAAGATCAAACCACTCAATCCTAAAGGAAATCAATCAATCAGAAATATTCATTTGAAGGACTAGTGTTGAATCTGAAACTCCAATATTTTGGCCACCTTATGTGAAGAGACGACTCACTGGAAAAGACCCTGATGCTGGGAAAGATTGAGGGCAGGAGGAGAAGGAGGCAGCAGAGAATGAGACGCTTGGATGGTATCACCAAATCAATGGACATGAATTTGAGCAAACTCCGGGAGACGGTGAAGGACAGGAAAGCCTGGCATGCTGCAGTCCACAGAGTCATAAAGAAGTAGGCATGATATCTAGGAATGCATATAATATGTGCTGGTTCTAGTGCTCATTTGCTCAGTTGTTTCCAACTCTTTGCAACCCCATGGACTGTAAAGCCTGCCAGGCTCCTCTGTCCATTGGATTTTCCAGGCAAGAATATTGAAGGAAGTTGCTATTTCCCTCTCAGGGAGACTTCCCAACTCATTCATAGAACCCAGGTCTCTTGCAATGCTGGAAGACTCTTTACCACTGAGCCACCAGGGAAGCTCCATAAAGGATATAATATGTAAACAAGTTCTCAAATACATTAGGTACTTTTATTATCTGCAAAAGCTATGATTTTACATTCTTTTACTTTCCTACATGCAATTAATTTCTCTTTATTTAATATATCAGTCATTTGAAAAAAATTTTTGAGTATGTATCTTTTGTACCTAGCCCTTCAAGAGAAAAAAAACTGAAGTAAATTGTTTATCACAATATACTTTATGACACAGTTATAGTGTCTGTTGAAATTGATGCTTTAAATTCATGTTTAATATAATGTTCTCTGCCTCAGAGCACAGAACTTTCTTAAATGTAAAAATAAATTTATAGGAGTGATACACATTGTATAACTAAATTTATCATAACCCGAGAATGAATTTTGGACATATACAAATACTACTACAGAATTCTATATACATTGAAATCTGTTGAGCACAGTACATGAACAGTTTGTATATGGAAAATACACTTCCATTAAGCTGAGGAAGATATATTTAAGGTTAATTTACATATTCCCATGCATCATGCATCTTTTGTATTTTCCTGAGTTGAAGAAATGGAGTTCTTTTTTCCACTTAGCTATTGAACATTTCAGGCTTTTTTTGCTTGCTCCACAATAACTTTCAAAGGCACAGACTAATATTAAAGAAATTTGGTCAAGGGTCTAACCCTAACCCTAACCTTAACCCTAACCCTTTTTAGGGTTATCAAGATATAAATTATTTTCCACTTTTGGTATAGTCTACTATTCTTTGTAATTGGCAGGTGGAAAAACCTCTTAAAAGCAAACACCTCCCCTTATTTTAATTGAATATCAGTAAAATGTTCAATGTCATCATGGATTATAGAAACATGGACTTTCATGAAAGTGGTTGAAAAACCATGAAATCAGTGGTTTAGTGCTATTTAAACAAATAAATCTTAGCAGGCAGCAAGTTGTGTTTCTGACCTGAAGAAGGAATCTCTAAATCTTTCCAGCAATATTTTGCAAAATGTAGTCCAAAACCAACTGCATCAGATTCATCTAGGAGTCTTGTAAATTTGACAAATCCTAGCTCACATCTGAATTAGGTGGTGAACTAGAACCTACACTTGAACAAGCTTCCGGCTGATTTTTATGCACACTAAATTTCAATAATCCAATCCATAACCTTTATTTTTCAGACTATTAAACAAATTAATGGTAGGCCATTAGACAGGTGGTGCTAATGCCATGGTCTAAGTAAGCAAACTCAAATTTAAAAGTGTAAATATCTCAAAGTTAGAAAATCAAATGCTAAGGACAACCAATCTCAGACATCCAAGTAAGATTTATGATATATACACGAAAGAAAGCAATTTCCTTTCTTTGCTTCTGCACTATCTCTATGTTCTTCCCCCAGTTCCTATCTGTTGAAGCTGCTTAAGTCTTCTGGTTTAATGTTGTCTTGAATAGAATCAACTTTTAGTCAAATACACTTAGACATTTTTAGTGACTCAGTTTATCTTTTAAGAGGAAATTTAAAACTTCTTCATAACTACTCAAGAATTCAGGACTCCAAATCCGTAGTGTGGTTGCCGAGACAGATGTTCCTTATTAAGGTGGCTGTTGATCAAGGAAGCCTGTTACTGTGGGTCTGAATGGTATTTTCCTCTTAACATCAGATTCATAGTCTTAATCCCAGCACATTTCTGTCCCTTCTTCTTACCTGATATTCCAACTCTGCTTTTGAGTGTTACCTACTAAATGTTTATAGTATATTCATCATCCACTTAGTCACTTGCTTGTCAACCCGAATGATAAGAACTCTAAGAAGGCAAGGAAAACAGAACCTGTCACCTTCTTGCTTCAGATTTCCCAGTTATGCCATCTGTATGTTAAAACTGGGAGAAATCTTGCTGTTCATCCCAAGAATGCATTTTTTCCCCTGAAATCAAGGGATTGTGCCTGATAGCACAGTTTACATGAAAAGGACAGGTACTGTAAGTGGCCAAGGAAAAGAATATTTTTTTGAAAATAAAAACGTGACATTGTTTACAGATGGTGTTTCTCTAAAATAAAAAGTTAAATAAATCAAAATAAAAAAAAAAAAAAAAAAAAGAAAAACATGAGGGAACTATTTCTGACAAATGACATAAAAGCTTATGGTCACAGCAATAAACAGTTCTACTCAAATAGGAAATTAAGCAAAGTTAATAGTATAATCGTTTCTATGGGTACAGGGACATTGCTATTCTATGGTAGTAACTGCATTTCAACTATAACCAACTTGTTTCATGCTTTTTTCAGGTTTATAATCACTACAAGTAAGATTCCAAATAAAATTGCATACTAAGAAAAAAAATAAACCTCTGAGTTAGATTCTTGTTACATCATTTTAAATATCAGTTAGTTTGCTGTTTAACTAGTCTACAAATTAGCTAAAAATAAAGCTCAATCTTTAGCCAAAACACATAATAAGTGGGAGAATGTGTGTCTTGGAGAGGAACTCTTAAGGAACATTTCTAAAGGGAAGTATCTGGGCATGATAAAAACATAACCCATTTAACTAGATTGAAGGAAAGCAGGTAAATGGAACTACAGTAAGTGCTTGAAAGAATACTGTTGATTGTGTTGCCAGGCAACCCCAGAAAAGCTTCAAATTTCATTATTAAATAATAAAATCTTTAGTCTAAGTACTTTAGATAACAAAAGAATTTGAATTCTGTATACTATTGCCTGAGCAAGAAGAAAGAAAAAGGCCAAGGGAAACCCATTTTGCCTGTTGGTGAAATTTCCTGTCCTTCTTTTTCTAAAAAAAAACAAAAAGAAGAAGAAGAAAACAGGTTTTCATTGGATAGTAAGTGCCTCAAAACAAAGAGAAAATCAGTTAAGAGCTTTAAATTGTGAAACTTGAGGTTCTTCAAGCTTTTGAAACAACTAGGGTGAGCAGCAGAAAAGATAGTTGTAAACCAGCAAATCCCACAAATGTAGCACCTACACTTGGCTTATAAGCAAGTTTCATGACATCTATAACCTGAATATTTACCAACCTCATGACAGAAGGTTAGACAGGAGAGAGGGAGGAACTTAAGCATACAGTTTTATCTACAGAGGAATAGGTGTATGTGCAAAGAGTGGCACTACTACTATTTTTAAAGTTACCTACAATAATAACAATTTCTTCATTTTGTTAAGAGCGTGTCTCTCTTTCCACAAGGAAAAAATAGGCTAAAACTCCAAAAACCAATCAACTTTGGGGCTTAAGTTTAATATTTTAGAGAAACAGTTCCTTTTTTGAGATTATAATAAAATAACACAGATGTAGATAATTACTACTTCAGGCAAGGATTATATTTAATTACTGACAACTTTTCTTTGAATATTCAGGGTTGATTTCCTTTAGAACTGACTGGTTGGATCTCCTTGCAGTTCAAGGGACTCTCAAGAGTCTTCTCAAACATCACAGTTCATAAGCATCAATTCTTCATCACCCAGCCTTCTTTATGGTCCAATTCTCACATCTGTTCATGACCACTGGAAAGAGCCAGAGCTTTTACTAGACAGACCTTTGTCGCTAAAGTATGTCTCTGTGTTTTTAACTGTTTTTCTTCCAAGAAGCAAGTGTCTTTTAATTTCATGGCTGCAGTCACCATCTGCAGTGATTTTGGAGCCCAAGAAAATAATCTCTCTCACCGTTTCCATTGTTTCCCCACCTATTTGCCATGAAGTGATGGGATCGGATGCCATGATCTTAGTTTTCTAAATGTTGAGCTTTAAGCCAACTTTTTCTCTCTCCTTTTTCACTTTCATCAACAGGCTCTTTAGTTCCTTTTTGCTTTCTGTCATAAGGGTGGTGTCATCTCCATATTTGAGGTTATTGATATTTTTCCTGGCAATCCTGATTCCAGCTTTTGCTTCATCCAGCCCGGCATTTTGCATGATGTACTCTGCATATAAGTTAAATAAGCAGGGTGAGAATATACAGCCTTGATTTACTCCTTTCCCAATTTTGAACCAGTCAATTGTTCAATGTCTGTTTCTAACTGTTGCTTCTACTGCATCAGGATTCTCAGAAGGCAGGTAAGGTGGTCTGGTATTCCTATTGCTTTAACAATTTTCCATCGTCTGTTGTGATCCACATAGTCAAAGGCTTTAGCATACTCAATGAAGCAGAAGTAGATGTTTTAATGGAATTCTCTTGCTTTTTCTATGATCCAATGGATCCTGGCAATTTGATCACTGGTTTCTCCGCTTTTTCTAAATCCAGATTGAACATCTGGGAGTTCTAGGTTCATGTACTATTGAAGCCTAGCTTGGATAATTTTGAGCATTACTTTGCTAGCATGTGAGATGAGTGCAATTGTGTGGTAGTTTGAACATTCTTTGGTATTGCCCTTCTTTGGGATTGGAATGAAAACAGACCTTTTTCAGTCCTGTGGCCACTGCTAAGATTTCCAAATTTGCTGGCATATTGAGTGCAGCACTTTCACAGCATCATCTTTCAGGATTTGAAATAGCTCAGCTACAATTCCATCATCTCCACTAGCTTGTTTGTAGCAATGCATTCTAAGGTCCATTTGACTTTGCTTTCCAATATGTCTAACTCTAGGTGAGTAATCACACCATTGTGGTTATCTGGGTCATTAAGATCTTTTTCATGTAGTTCTTCTGTGTATTCTTGCCACCTCTTTTTAATCTATCCTGCTTCTGTTAGGTCCATCCATTTCTGTCCTTTATTGTGCCCATCTTTGGATTAAATGTTCCTTAGTATCTCCGATTTTCTTGAAGAGATCTCTAGTCTTTCTCATTCTATTGTTTTCTTCTATTTCTTTGCATGATTCACTTAGGACTGTTGCTGAAGCTGAAGTTACAATACTTTGGCCACCTGACATGAAGAGCTGACTCAATAGAAAACACCCTGATGCCAGGAAAGATTGAAGTCAGAAGGAGAAGAGAACAACAGAGGACAAGAGGTTGGATGGTATCACTGACTCAATGGACATGAGTTTGAGCAAGCTCCAGGAGATGGTGAAGGGCAGGGAAGCCTGACATGCTGCAATCATGGAGTACAAAGAGTAGGACACGACTGAATGACTAACCAACAACAACTTTTCTTAACTATCTTCTAGCTGATATTCTTCTGTATATAATGGAACAAACAGTTACCACATGCATTTGATGAATCACAATTGCTAAATATTTATGTCTCTTGTGAATTGGAGGGGACATATTTGATTTAACTCAGTAACAAACATTAGTCTCATGAAAGAAAGTGATGTCACTCAGTCATGTCCAACTCTTTGAGACCCCGTGGACTACAGTCTACCACACTCCTCCATCCATGAGATTTTCCAGGCAAGCGTACTGGAGTGGGTTGCCATTTCCTTTTCCAGAGGATCTTCCTGACCCAGGGATCGAACCCAGGTCTCCCGCATTGTAGGCAGACACTTTACCATCTGAGCCACCAGGGAAGTTCATGAACTGAATACAATTCGCTAAGGGCATATTAGTAGCAAATAAATATATTACTATATTGTAATGTGTTTAATCTTTCTGTGACACAACATAATTATTTAACTAGTATTCTATCTATTTTGCATATCTACAATTCTGGAAATATTTTCCTGTCACAGCACTCTGATCTGTGTTCAGTGCAACTGCCATTGCTAAAGGATTTGAACTTCCAAAGCCCACTCTGAAGGACTGTTTTCAGTTAAACTCACTTACTTGAGGCACTTGATACTTGATGACTATCTCTTTAAATTTTACTTCTTCAACTTGTGAGATAGTACTTCTCAGCTTTCCTCACATCCATTCTCTGGTCTTTGTATTTTCTCTACTCATCCCTGCAATCTTGTTATTTCTCACAAGGGATCAGCATTTGTCCCTTTCTTTTGCAACCACCTCATCTTTACTCTCAGTCCATATGCCTTAAATGGGCTGACTTGAGAACTAAGCAGGTAACCCAAGACTAGCCAGCAAGAACATTGAATCTCCTTAGCCATAGCTATCAGTCATTCATTGGTGGACAAATGACCCAGGGTAGTTGATGTGAAACAGGAGCAGCATATTTGTCTGAACTGTGATAATTGGTGGATAGGAATTCTTACCAATACTAATTATCTTGTATAGACTTTATATTATTCATAGTTCTTTGAAAGACCTGAGTGCCTGGTCTTATTTCAGATATTTATGATCAATTATCTTGTATACCTGGATTTTCTGTCATTTTCCTCTCTGCTGCCTATACTCCTGCCATTACCCACAAAGCACATAAGTATCTCATTTCTGATTCTTATATTTTAATCAAAGAATGATCAGAGATTGTAATACATAATCAGCAACAATATAATGTGGTCTCCTTGCTCTTTTCAAAGGTAAAGCTTAATAAATTGCAAATAAAATACCAAAAAAAAAAACCCAAAACACACTGCCATAAGTTAGAGTGATGTTCTACAAGTGAAACGGGAGGTATAGTAGTAATGAAATCCATGTTTTTTCCTATCAATTTGAAAGGAAAAAATTTACTCATGGTTGATTGAAAGCAACATATGGGGGAATTGACAGAGCTGCATTTGTTAAATTTTGTTCAAATGAATAAAATTAAATCATAGGTTAATCTGCTTAGAAATATAGACAGATGCTTAATATGAGCATAACAAACTATAAAAAATGAGGTGAAGAAATAAATCATATTGCAATTTAAAAAATATTTTAAAATACATACTATGGTTTCTCTGCATATATGTTTTATAAGTTAATATAACCTTGAGGAATAAGTTGATAGTTCTCAGGTAGGTATAATCAACATTGACCTATAATAGGGTATGACTTTTTATGCCACAGTAAATTACTAAATATCTGACAGATCCATTAGGAAGCATCACTACAAACAAAGCTAGTGGAGGTGACAGAAACCAGCTGAACTATTTTAAATCCTAAAAAATGATGCTGTGAAAATGCTGCACTCAATATGCTGGCAAATTCAGAAAACATATCCATGGCCACAGGACTGGAAAAGGTCAGTTTTCATTCCAATCCCAAAGAAAGGCAATGCCAAAGAATGTCAAACTGCCACACAATTGCACTCATCTCTCATGCTAGCAAAGTAGTGCTCAAAATTCTCCAGGCAAGGCTTCAACAGTACATGAACTGTGAACTTCCAGATGTTCAAGCTGGATTTAGAAAAGGCAGAGGAACCAGAGATCAAATTGCCAACATTTGCTGGATCATAGAAAAAGCAAGAGGATTCTAGAAAAACATCTTCTGCTTCATTTGACTTCATTCAAAGTCAAAGCTTTTGACTGTGTAGATCACAACAAACTATGGAAAATTCCTCAAGAAATGGGACTAGCAGATAACCTTACCTGCCTCTTGAGAAATATGTATGCAGGTCAAGAAGCAACAGTTAGAACAGGACATAGAACAACAGTCTGGTTCAAAATTGGGAAAGGGGTACATCAAGGCTGTATATTGTCACCCTGCTTATTTAACTTATATGCAGAGTAAATCATGCAAAATGCTGGGCTGGATGAAGCAAAAGTTGGAATCAAGATTGCCAGGATAAATATCAACAACCTCAGATACGCAGATGATACCACCCTTATAGAAGAAAGTGATGAGGAACTAAATAGCCTCTTGATGAAAGTGAAAGAGGAGAGTGAAAAAACTGGTTTAAAACTCAACGTTCAAAAAACAAAGATCATGGTATCCAGTCCCATCACTTCATGGCAAATAGATGGGGAAACAATGGAAACAGTGAGACATTATCTTCTTGGGCTCCAAAATCACTGCAACCATGAAATTAAAAGATGCTTTCTCCCTGGAAGAAAAGCTATGACACACTTAGACAGCATATTAAAAAGCAGAGACTTTGCTGACAAAGGTCCATCTAGTTAAAGCTATGGTTTTTCCAGTAGTCATGTATGGATGTGAGAGTTCGACAATAAATAAAGCTGAGCGCTGAAGAATTGATGCTTTTGAACTGTGGTGTTGGAGAAGACTCTTGAGAGTCCCTTGGACTGCAAGGAGATCAAACCAGTCAATCCTAAAGTAAATCAGTCCTGATTCTTCATTGGAAGGACTGACGCTGAAGTTGAAACTCCAATATTTTGGCCATCTGATTTGAAGAACTGTCTCACTGGAAAAGACCCTGATTTGGGGAAAGATTGAAGGCAGGAGGAGAAGGGGAAGACAGAGGATGAGATGGTTTGGTGGTGTCACTAACTTGATGGACATCACTTTGAGCAAGCTCTGGGAGTTGGTGATGGTCAGGAAATCCTGGTGTGCTGCAGTCCATGGGGTTGCAGAGTCGGACATGACTGAACAACTGAACTGAACTGAAATGACAGTGTCATTCTTATCTCTTTGAGACATACTATTTCCTGAAATATCCCTCTAAAAACAGTAATTAGTTTTTTTTTTTTTTTTTGCATGGATAGAAAAGCTTGCTTTATGACTAGTCTCATATCTAAGAATGAACTCTGAAAATTCTACTTAACAGCATTATTTTTTTTTCTCTGTGGTATTTCCAAACAGATCCAAATGGATAATTATTAAAATTTCTCAGGATAATTACTGTAATCATTCTATATGTTTCCCAATTACCTGAAGTTTGGCAATTTAAGCATCATTTATAATGTTCCATGTTATCTGTAGTTTTATTTTAATTCAGATATTCACCTATTGTTTTAATCATCAACGTCATCTTCCAGTGAATCATCAAAGTTGGAATCAAGGACATATTTTAATATATATATATATATATATATATATATATATATATATATATATAAAAGACTAAAGGTGCACAGTTTTACATGTGTTTAACAATATTTTTATCTAGCCAAGTAAACAGAATATTCAATAATCTATGTACATTATTTTGAGTTTAACAGCTGATTTAACTTAGTATTATTTCAATAATACTATAAAAGTGTATATATATTAATATTATTGTGTTGAGAACCCCATGAACAGTAAGAAAAGGCAAAAAGCTATGACACTGAAAGATGAACAGCCCAGGTTGGTAGGTGTCCAGTATGTTACTGGAGAAGAGTGGAGAAATAACTCCAGAAAGGATGAGAGTTGGAACTAAAGTGAAAACAATGCCCAGTTGTGGATGTGGCTTGTGATGGAAGTAAATCCAATACTGTAAAGAACATTATTGCATAAGAACCTGGAATGTTAGGTTCAAGAATCAAGATGAATTGGAAATGGTCAAACAAGAGATGGCAAGAGTGAACATTGACATTTTAGGAATCAGTCAATTAAAATAGACTGGAATGGGCAAATAATTTAGATAACCACTATATCTACTACTGTGGGCAAGAATCCCTTAGAAGAAATGGAATAGCCCTCATAGTCAACAAAGGATTCTGAAATGCAGTACTTGGGTACAATCTCAAAAAAAAAAAAAAAAAAAAAACAGAATGATCTTGGTTCATTTCCAAGGCAAACCATTCAACATCACAGTAATCCAAGTCTATGTCCTAACGACTAGTGCTGAAGAAGCTGAGGTTGAATGGTTGTATAAAGACCTACAAGGCATTCTAGAGCTAACACCCAAAAAAGGATATCCTTTTCATCATAGGGGACTAGAAGGCAAAAGTATGAAGTCAAGAGATACATGGAGTAACAGGCAAGTTTGGCTTTGGAGTACAAAATAAAGCAGGGAAAATGCTAACAGATTTTTGCCAAGAAAACACACTGGTAATAGCAAACACCCTCTTCCAACAACACAACAGATGACTCTACCCAGTACTGAAATCAGACTGATTATATTCTTTGCAGCCGAAGATGGAGAGGCTCTATACTGTCAGCAAAAACAAGACCGGGAGCTGATTGTGGCTCAGATCACGAACTCCTTATTGCAAAATTCAGATTTAAATTGAAGAAATTAGGAAAAACCTCTAGACCATTCAGGTATGACCTAAATCAAATCCCATATGGTTATACAGTGGAAGTGACAAATAGATTCAAGGGGTTAGATCTGAGAGACAGAGTGCCTAAAGAACTATGGGCAGAGGTTCATGACACTGTACAGGTGGTGGTGACTAAAACCATCCCCAAAAGAAGAAATGCAAAAAGGCAAAATGGTTGTCTGAGAAGGCTGAGGAAAGAAGAGGAGTTAAACGCAAAGGAGAAAAGGAACGATATACTGATCTGAATGCAGAGTTTCAAAGAAAAGCAAGTTGAGATAAGAAAGCCTTCCTAAGTGATCAACACAAAGAAACAGAGGAAAACAATAGAATGGGAAAGACTAGAGATCTTGTCAAGAAAATTAGAGATACCAAGGGAACATTTCATGCAAAGATGGGCACAATAAAGGACAGATACAGTATGGACCTAACAGAAGCAGAATATATAAAAAGAGGTGGCAAGAATATACAGAACTGTACAAAAAAGATCTTAATGACTCAGATAACCATGATGGTATGATCACTCACCTAGAGCCAGACATCCTGGGGTGCAAAGTCATGGGCCTTAGGAACCATCAATAAGAACAAAGCTAGTGGAGGTGATAGAATTGTAGCCGAGCTATTTCAAATACTAAAAGACAATACTGTTAAAGTGCTGCACTCAATATGCCAACAAATTTGGAAACCTCAGCAGTGGGCACAGGACTGGATAAGGTCAGTTTTCATTCCAATCCCAAAGAAAGGTAATGTCAAAGAATGTTCACACTACTGCACAGTTGCACTCATCTCATGCTAGCAAAGTAATGCTCAAAATCCTCCAAGCTAGGCTTCAATAATATGTGAATTGAGAACTTCCAGATGTTCAATGGATTTAGAAAAGGCAGAGGAACCAGGGATCAAATTGCCAACACCCATTGGATCATAGAAAAAGAAAAGGAATTCCAGAAAAATATCTACCTTTGCTTTATTGACTATGCTAAAGCCTTTGACTGTGTGGATAAAAACAAACTGCAGAAAATTTCAAAAGAGATGGGAATACCAGACCACCTTATCTGCCTTCTGTGAAACCAATAGGCAAGTCAAGAAGCAACAGTTAGAACCAGTTAGGATATGGAATAACAGACTGGTTCCAGATTGGGAAAGGAGTACATCAAGGCCGTATACTGTCACCCTGTTTATTTAACTTATATGCAGAATACATCATGCAAACTGCCAGGCTGGATGAAGCACAAGCTGGAATCAAGATTGCCAGGGAAAAAAGTCAATAACCTCAGTTATGCAGATAACACCACCCTTATGACAGAGAGCAAAGAGGAACTAAAGAGCCTGTTGATGAAAGTGAAAGAGGAGCATGGAAAATCTGGCTTAAAACTCAATACTCAATAAACAAAGATCAAGGTATCCAGTCCCATCACTTCATGGCAAATATATAAGGAATCAATGGAAACAATGACAGATTTTATTTTCCTGGGCTCCAAAATCACTTCAGATGGTGACTGAAGCCATGAAATTAAAAGACACCTGCTCCTTGGAAGAAAAGCTACAACACACCTAGACAGCATATTAAAAAGCAGATATGTTAGTTTGCTGACAAAGGTCCATCTAGTCAAAGCTATGGTTTTCGAGTAATCATGTATGGATGTGAGAGACCATAAAGAAAGTTGTGTGCCAAAGAGTTGATGGTTTTGAACTATAGTGTTGGAGAAGACTCTTGAGAATCCTTTGGACTGCAAAGAGATCAAATAAATCAATCCTAAATGAAATCAGTCCTGAATAGTCATTGGAAGGACTGATGCTGAAGCTGTAATACTTTGGTCACCTGATGTGAAAACCTGACTCATTAGAAAAGACCCTGATGTGGGGAAAGTTGAAGGCAGGAATTGAAAGGGATGACAGAGATGAGATGGTTGGATGGCACCACCAACTCAATGGACATGAGTTTAATCAAGCTCCAGGTGTTGGTGATGGACAGGGGAGCCTGGTGTGCTGCAGTCCATGGGGTCAAAGAGACACAACTAAGTGACTGAAATGAACTGATACACACACACACGCACATATATATATATATGTGCGTGTGTGTGTATGTGTGTATGCATGTACTGAATGAATTAAATTGCAGTTCAAAGTTTTGATATTACCTTTACGAAAGATCTGTGGATAATTCTCTTAAGAACATCTAATCCACTTAAATGAACTGATTCCTCTGTTTACAGCATGCTACAATATTATGCCCTATATATCCCTTTTGTGTGAAACCTCTGTCTAATCAGTGTTCATATATCAAGGTGTAATCCCTGATATAAACTTAATGACAGTAATAAAATAATAAGTTTCAGATGTTCCTTCCTGTCTAGACACCATTTGCAATGTGGGGACTTGTTGTGGCACTGTGTCACTGTCTTGTCAGCAGGCACAAATGTTTGGTACCAACTGTTTCTTCATTGGAAAAATAATGTCCCTTTCAAAAATTTTAAATCAAGAACTGGTTGAATTTTTAGAAAAAAAATGAGGACAAACTTCTTCCTTCACCCTCCAATTATTGGAATGACTTAAAAAATTCCATAGAGTTGCTTCTGCCTTTGTCTACATATGATACTCTGTCTTTTATAAATCTTTCTTCTCTTATATATAACTCCCCCAAAACACATCTTTAGCCTTTTTCTTATTTATTTTCAATTATTTAATTTTATAAATATTTAGAAAATTTCGTATTAGAAATAAGCTCCTCTCCAAGCATGTTTGTCTTTGACTTCTTGCTAAATGTTCCACCACTTTAAACTCAGTACGTTACATTTGACTAAAGCTTCACCCTCTGATTAGGATGAAATATCAAAGAAGTTTCTGCCATAAACAACTAGACATTAGATAAAACATATGCCAGAGTATTTTCAAACACTGGACAATAGGCAGTACGGTACCAGGACCCCCAAAATAAGTGAAACAAAAATGATAAGCCCTCAAATTGTACCAACTACCTACCTAAAATCAGTTTCTAGGCCACTAAAGAGGGTCATCTACAACGAAATTTAGTTATCTTGTTTAGTTGCAGAGATAGGAATCAAATTTTGTGAAAGTCAAGGAAACTGGATTTTGAAGAAATCAATAAGGGAGAGGAGTAAACAATAGAGAAAGACAACTCTGTAGAACTTTAAGAGAACCCTCCAAGTCATTCACTGAGTATTGCTCTGCACATTCATGAGCAGAAACCACCAGAGCTATGAAAGAACCAAAAGAAGGGAGTGAATAGAAAAACTCCTGGAACACTCACAGGGCTAGGAGTAATTCATGTTTCTACACAACACAGTGGAAAGATCTCATAATACATAAGACATTGGATAGATTCCTAAGAATATTGCCTTAGTTTTGAAGCTTTATTAGTCTTATTCTAGAGATTTCTCAGAACTTTCCTTACAAAAGCTTAAAAAGCAAGACTTAAAAATATTTACAGAGCATAAATTTATATAATTTGATGCCCAGAAAAAGAGGACGCAGAGAACAATATATTTGAATAAACAATAACCACAAATTTTCTAAGTAGCTGAAATGTATAGACACATAGATTCAATAAAAGTGAAAGAACCCAAAACAGTATTAAAAAACATTCCAAGAAATGTCATATGATGCTACTGAAGTCAGTAATGAAGACAAAATATTAAAGTAGAATGAGAAAAAAGAAATATTGGATATAGGCAAAAAGAAAAAAAAGAAAAAGACAGGAAGGGAAGAGAAGGAAGGAAGAAGTCTCATCAGAAACTATTCAAACCAGAAGACAATGGAAAGATATCTTTACATTTGCAGAAACTAAAAAAAAAACTGTCACCCTAGAAATTTTGACTATCTCTGTGACCTGACATTAAGAAACTTCTTAGTTTCGACATAAAACGCTCAAAAAAAAAAAAAGATAAATTGAACTCATCAAGATTGAAACTGTTTAATCTTCAAAAGACATTGACGACAAAAGTCAAGCCAAAGACTGAGTGAAAATATTGGTAATACATATATGGGATAAAAAACATGTAATTTGAATATCTAAAGTACTTTTACAGCTCAGTAAGGGCTTTCTCTATGGTTCAGTGGGTAAAAGGATCTGCCTGAAATGCAGGAGACATAGGAGATGCAGGTTTGATCCCTGGGTTGGGCAGATCCCCTGGAGGAAGCAATGGCAACCTACTCCAGTATTCTTGCCTGGAAATCCCATGGACAGAGGAGCTTGGCGGGCTACAGTCCACGCGGTCTCAAAGAGTTGACACGACTGACAGACTAAGCATGCACAGCTCAGTAGTATGAAGCCAACTCAGTCAAATGGGGTTTTAATTTTATTAAAACCTCAAAGATGATATGCAAATGAAGAATAAACATATTAAAAAGATGGTCAACATTACTAGGCATCAGAGAAATACAAAGTAAAAACACAATAAAATAGCACTACATACGCAGAATGGTTAAAATTAATTAAAATAATAATTTCAAGTTTGTTGAAGATGGGAAGCAACTGGAATTCAATGACAGTGAAAATTAAAAACGCCATTCTACTTCAGAAAATGGTTTGGTAATTTCTCATAAGGATAAACAGTGTCCTAATAATCCAGCAATTCCTCTCATAGGTGTTCACCCAACCAAAATGAAAACAAATTGACACACACAAAAAATTGAATCTGAATATTTAAAGCAGCTTTATAAACGATACCCAAAATCTAGACATAAAAGTAACATGTTAACTAAACAAGAAATTGTGTAATTTCCACACAATAGAACACTCAGTCAGTTCAGTCGCTCAGTCGTGTCTGACTCTTTGCGACTCCATGAATCGCAGCACACCAGGCCTCCCTGTCCATCACCAACTCCCGGAGTTCATCTCAGACTCACATCCATCGAGTCAGTGATGTCATCCAGCCATCTCATCCTCTGTCGTCCACTTCTCCTCCTGCCCCCAATCCCTCCCAGCATCAGAGTCTTTTCCAATGAGTCAACTCTTCCCATGAGGTGGCCAAAGTACTGGAGTTTCAGCTTCAGCATCATTGCTTCCAAAGATATTCCAGGGCTGGTTTCCTTCAGAATGGACTGGTTGGATCTCTTTGCAGTCCAAGGGATTCTCAAGAGTCTTTTCCAACACCACAGTTCAAAAGCTTCAATTCTTCGATGCTCAGCTTTCTTCAGAGTCCAACTCTCACATCCATATATGACCACTGGAAAAACCATAGCCTTGACTAGATGGACCTTTGTTGGCAAAGTAATGTCTCTGCTTTTGAATATGCTATCTAGGTTGGTCATAACTTTCCTTTCAAGGAGTAAGTGTCTTTTAATTTCATGGCTGCAGTCACCATCTGCAGTGATTTTGGAGCCCCCAAAAATAAAGTCTGACACTGTTTCCACTGTTTCCCCATCTATTTCCCATGAAGCGATGGGACCAGATGCCATGATCTGAGTTTTCTGAATGTTGAGCTTTAAGCCAACTTTTTCACTCTCCACTTTCACTTTCATCAAGAGGCTTTTGAGTTCCTCTTCACTTTCTGCCATAAGGGTGGTGTCATCTGCATATCTGAGGTTATTGATATTTCTTCCGGCAATCTTGATTCCAGCTTGTGCTTCTTCCAGTCCAGCGTTTCTCATGATGTACTCTGCATATAAGTTAAATAAGCAGGGTGACAATACACAGCCTTGATGTACTCCTTTTTCTATTTGGAACCAGTCTGTTGTTCCATGTCTAGTTCTGACTGTTGCTTCCTGACCTGCATATCGGTTTCTCAAGAGGCAGGTCAGGTGGTCTGGTATTCCCATCTCTTTCAGAATTTTCCACAGTTTATTGTGATCCATACAGTCAAAGGCTTGGCATAGTCAATAAAGTAGAAATAGATGTTTTTCTGGAACTCTCTTGTTTTTTTCGATGATCCAGTGGATGTTGGCAATTTGATTTCTGGTTCCTCTGCCTTTTCTAAAACCAGCTTGAACATCTGGAAGTTCATGGTTCACGTATTGCTGAAGCCTGGCTTGGAGACTTTTGAGCATTACTTTACTAGTGTGTGAGATGAGTGCAATTGTGCAGTAGTTTGAGCATTCTTTGGCATTGCCCTTCTTTGGGATTGAAATGAAAACTGACCATTTTCAGTCCTGTGGCCACTGCTGAGTTACTTAGCAGTAAAAGAGAATGTACTGCTGACGTGCACAACAACACAGATGAGATATGGAGTTGACAGAAATTGCAGTGATGAGGAAGTGCAGGGGGGACAGAGTATGTGGCATATAGTAAGGACCTGTAGATAACTGGATACATGTTCTTCCTATATGTAAGTGATTTGGGTTGAATGTGTTTCAAATGATATAGGCAGCTCATGATATAATTCAGAGTTTGATTTTCTAACGTTTGGAAGGATTTTACCAGGGAAGGCAAAAATCTTAGAGAATTATTGTGATCATTATATGAGTCCTTAATGCAAAGTTCTTATAACAGTGTCTGGAACAGAGTAACCACTATATAAATGTGTGTTATCATCCTTTTTGAAAGTGAAAGTAAAGTCGCTCAGTCTGCTCAGTCATGTCCGACTCTTTGCGACTCCATGGCCTGTAGCCTACCAGGCTCCTCTGTCCATGGGATTTTCCAGGCAATCATACTGGAATGGATTGCCATTTCCCTCTCCAGGGGATCGTCCCGACCCAGGGATCGAACCCAGGTCTCCCACATTGTAGACAGACGCTTTACCGTCTACGCCACCAGGGAAGTCGTCATCCTTATTAGGACAAATTAAAAAACATGCACTTTAACATGCGTCTTGAAGAATTGATAATATTCTGATAGTTTACTAAAGTGAGATGGGAGGGTGAGGATTCCAAGCGCCTAGACAGATAGAAAATAGTTCAGGATTTCAACATTTCCTTTGCAGATGATTGAAAATATCTTGCTAAATGTTTTTCAGTGTGTAATTGCACCCACTCTAATACTCTGAGAAGATAGGTCTTTTAAAAAGACAATTTTTTTTAATTTAAGACAAATTTTTTTTTATTTTAAGACAAATTTTTAAGACAATTTTTTTTAAATTTAAGACAAATTAAAAATATTTACATTTAGTATATGCACAGTGTTATAAAAGCATTACCTCTGCCTAACTCCAAAATATCTTCATCACCCCAAAAAGAAACCACCTATTAATTCTGCTTTCCCTCCTCAGTGCAGTCTCCAGTAGCCACTCATCTACTTTCTGTCTTTATGTGTTGGGCTATGCTGGATATTTCATATAAATGGTATCATATAGAATGTAACTTCTGTATCTTACTACCTTGACTTACTACGAAGTTTTGAAGGTTCATCCATGTTGTATCATGTGTCAATACTTTATAGCTGGATAATATTACTTGTACAGGAATGTATGTGTGTTGCAGACTGTTTATCTGTTCATTAGTTGATAGACATTTAGATTGTTTCAACCCTCTGGCTATTGCAAATCGTGCTGCTATCGAGGTACAAGTTTTTGTTTGAATATTTGTTTTCAATTCTTTTGATTAGATATCTAGGGTGAATTGCTGGGTCACATGTTAATTCTATGTTTAATATACTGAGCACAAATTTTTTTTTTAAAGATGCATGCTTGTTGTGTAGATAGGTTAGTGAAGTTGAGAAAGAGTGTATGTATACATATATATATAGGTAATACTTCACGTACAAATATATATTGATATATATATATATAGACATACACATGTATGTATCTATACAAATTTATGTTGAATAGTATATATCTGGAAATATCTATGTTAATAGCAAAACATTTTTCTAATAATATGTATTAACATTAGTATTAATGATCAATCACTATTTTTCCCATTCTATGCTAAGCAATTAGTATATCAATATAAATAAGGCAAATTCTTATATGGGATTCTTCCTTTAAATAATTTTAAATCTAAATAAATATAGAAAAAAAACCCACAGGAACACTAGGGAGAAACATAAGGTGAGGGTGATTTATAATGGAAAGGGGTGAAGAATTCTTGTTTTTGAATTTAAAAGTCAAAGTCTGTGTGGCATATCAAGTCTGAAGAGAGTTTTTTGAGGGGAGGATTTATATACTTCATTCATTCAATTTCCATGTTTCCAAAACATTCAAAACCTGGGGCAAGGGACAGGTGGAATGCTTCAGAGTCTACAAATAAACTATTGCAACTTGTCCTTACTGAGCCTGGATCCAAATTGGCTTCCTGCCCAATCCCCTCCGAAACTGGGAACTGGCCTTTCTACATGCTGGTTTTTAACACCCAGTCACACTTTGGGTAGGTCCCCACCCAGATGGAAGCACAGATGCAGCAGTAGCTGAAAGATTATTCTGAGACTGACAAGCCAGATTTCCTTGAGATTCAGGAAAGCTCATTCAATGCTTTTCCAACTCACTGCAACTTTGGTCTGTACTGCTGTTCCCTATGAATTTGGGAGAGAATGTTAGAACAGATTATGTGGTTCAGATCATTTTATAGGCTGGTGGAGTTGAAACCCATAGCAGATAGATTTCAAATAAGCCTTCCTTCTCAAACTTGTTTCCATGTCTTCTATCCAGAGAGTACATATTAGGACTTTTGGTGCAATCACTGAAAAAGGTACTTATAACTGTATAATCAGCTGCAAAATATCTTGGTAGAGTTTACATGACTGGATGCTTAGGAACTAGCAAAAATCTCTATTGAAAGAGCCACTGTGTGAGTACTTAAACATTTTGGTTTTACTGTCTTCTTCCCTTCAGTTGTTTTATAACTATCCAGTAACAATGAAGAACTAGGTAAAAGTGGTGCCAAAGAACTTTGAAGAGGTAGTCAGCATCCAAAGCTTGATTTAGGAGTACAACCTCTGACATGAGTATATAATAAATAGGCAGTATCTATAAGCATTTTATGTATAGATAATTGTCATTGCTATTATTTATCCATATTTTTCTTTTGTTTGGTAGGATGAAGTCTCCTTAAGGAAGACCTGTGTTGTATTCACTTTTTTTTAATACCAAGCACTAACAGAAGTCCAACCTACTAGTGATGGAAAAATGATTAATTGAAAATGAATAAATTATGATACAATTTCCAGATTTCTTAATGGTTCCCAGTGATGACTTTCAGTCCATCTATCTAGATTCATCTTTTCATTTTCAGACAACACACTGTTTATAATGGGTTCATTCATACATCAAAGGAATGGTCTGATTACCTTTTATTGTATCATGGTTTTTCCTGTTTTGATTTTGAGGCTCTAGGTGTTGAAGAGATTTTTTGCCTGCTTTTTTTCCCTAATAAATGTTGCCTAATTTAAAAATGCATTATTCAGGGTTGCTTTTCCTTTGAACAAAATGAATAACACATGGAATGACCTTCAAATTTTACAAATAAGGCATGCTTCAAATGATACTTAATTCTTTACAATTTGCCGTATCTAATTCAATGTTCTTCTTTCTTTGCCCTTATGAAACCACCTTAACATTAATGATGATGTTTTCTTTCAACCACTAACCATATAAATTCATAAATACCATATCTGAACTCTGAGCAAATATTTGTCTAAATAACTATGTACATGTGCACCATTTTTTTGCAAGAGGATAAAACAGAAGGAAGAATAAAAGCAGATTCAGAATTTTCCTTAATTAATATCTTGGAAAAACTAATGTGCACTTGTACACTCTTATTTTTTTCTTTTGATTATCTTTTAGATGAAGCTTGACTCAAAATAGCTAATTCTGCTATAAAATGTCTCAAACTCAATAACTTTCATCAAAACAGTGATAAAATTGCTGAATAAACTCAATGTAACCAGAAAGAAAACACAGACACCTGAACACAAACACAAATTAAATAGTTATATAAACCATAGTTTAAGCCAGCAGAGAGTTTAAAAATAGAAGCAAAAAGCAGTTCTCTTTAAATTGCTGATCTCCTCATACGTCTAGTTGCTGTTAGTTGTTTTGCTCAGTAAGGAGGATCATTCTGACAGCTACAACTTGTTAGTGTTTCTTTATAAGATATGAGTAGAAATATTATAAGGCATTCTTAAGATCTGTTTGATGTTTTTAGGCTATTATTTATACAATACTGAAAGAATGGGGACACAGTAAAATAGTCACATGTTCTTTACCAAAATTGAGCATCCTCAATTACCTCCACAGTGGCATAAAAACTATTTCTTATTTGGCTTTGTTTAGACAGGCAAAATCAATTCATTCACTTCCCAAGAAGAACCTAAAAATAGGACTGGGAAATAGAGGGCAAGAGAGATCAAGTGGTAATATTTATTGAGCAAAGGGATTACAGTTTAATAAGATGGTTATGAATTACATAATAAATAAGTTGGTGCTATAGCTGTATTATACGGTATGTAAATACTATAAACATGTATAACATTTGAATTAGTTCCATAATATATAAATATATCCTAACTGATATTGTGTGTGTACCTGTATGTATGGTTAGGAACAGGTGCTCTATTAAATGCAGGTCCTAAATAATATTCTAGGACAAACATTCTACTTACTATCTGAGTTTTGTCCTAGAGCTATAGTTTTCAAAGTTTTCTACTTAAAGGAGAAACTGTGATATACATCCCCGACTAATGCCAGTTAATCAGTAAGGTAGAGGACAGGGTTTATAAAGCTCCCTGTTCTCATCTAGGACCCTTTTCAATTATCTATGCCCTCTTTATCATTTTTAGTTTTGCCATTAGAGCTATGAATCAGTACAAATGAAGTTGTCTTTAAAATCTGGCTACAATTCTGATCCCCTTCTTTATTCACAGCCCCTAAAGATATTTATCCAGTCAATATATGTTGAGTGCTTACCGTCTGGTCCAGGTACTGAGATGTAACTGTAAATGTGATGAACACAGTCCTGCCCTCATGGACTTAATAAACTAAAGGCAGACTAGGAAATAGCTAAATAAAATGCAAAATATAAATGGCAGCATCTATAAATGTGAAAAAATAGGTATTTGTTTTACTTTGAATGGCCGGTTTGCATACATGCAACCTTCTGGATTGAAGATACACAATATGTGGCAGAATTCATACCAATCCAGGCACAATTTTTTTCTGGAAATCTGCTCACAGAGAGCAAATAAATATGTGGCTAAGATTTTCTAGTCCTATTTACTTTTCAGGTAGAGGTGAAATATTGCAAAAGCTGTGTATTATGGAAACCAAGTTTTAAACTATCCCAAAGTGTTAAACTTGATCAGATGCTCTGAAAACAGAGTATGACACTTGAAAGTCAATTGAAAAGCTGTGAACCTATTGCCATTTTCAATTTGAATGCTAGTTTGTGGATTGAAATTAGTGTGAAAAAAACCAAATACCCAGTGATTAAAGCTCAGAGCAGTAATGCTGTTGCTAAAACACTACTCCAGAGGGGAGGGCTCTGAAAATCTCATACAAAGGCATGCAAAAACAGATTTATTTTCGAAAAGCAGAAAATGCGGTGAAACATGTATTTTTCTTTTCACAATGTATGCTCTCTTAAATGCTCTTTAGCTGTATGATTATTGTATCAGAGCTCAAAGTGGAAAAACACGCTGAGTAGAAAAGGGAACCTGCATTAAAGAGCTTGAAAGGCTAGAGGATAGTAGTTTCCTTCCAGTGCAGTCAATCACAGAAAGACATGGGTTGTTTCAGTGTATAAAAAATTAAATTGTGCGTGTTTGGGGCTGGGGTCGTAGAAGCGAGGAAGGATAGTGATTCTAAGCCCTTAAAAACTTTCCTCCTTTTCCTGTAAGATTCTCAGTTTGAATGTGTCTGTTTAACTATTTCTAAAAGGGAAATTGTGTTGCTCCTAGTCAGGGAAGGTAATGTCAGGATTTGCTAATCTGGTAATAAGGAACAAGAATACTGGTTAGACATGCACTATTTCTGTTACTGGCTTCTAAGACGTATCAGGATAATTGCTTTTTGTGTTTCAGTAATAGTCTAAGTATACCATTTCACTTGCTGCATCATTTTATAATTACCTATTTCTGTCTCCCTGCTTGAAGACAGGGACTCCTATTTGTCTCCAAATTCCAAGCACCTTCTCAGTGCTGGGCAGAAAGCTGACAAAAAAACAGTGTTTAATTTAACAAATGACTATGCTAACTGGCAGTTCAGCTTCTCCAGTAAGTCATCAGTTACAGCATTTTTTTCTCTAAACGCATCCTAAAGTATCTTATATTGAATAGAATTTACAAGTTAAAGGACAAAAAAATTAATAATTTGCCTAACAAGTCTTTGGATGGTGTGCACCTAATGGAATCAGTAATCTTCATACTCCTTTGGCAAATCTATAAACACTTTAAAATTTTCAAATTATAATATAAAATATGAAAATGATCTGTTGGAGATGATCAAATCCACTGAGCTGGACAGAGTAATATGTCAGCACCTCTGCTCACATCTACAGCCTGGAGCTTTGTGAAGGTAAGCAGCACCTTCATCATTCTGGCATTCTATTTTAGTCTAAGTCTACATCAGAAGCCTGCCAGGGCTCAGTGCTGATAACAAAGCACTATCGCTTTTCAAAGTGACAGAGCACAGTGACATATCAACACTAGGACTTAAATGAAAAGCCCCTTCTAATTTAACTGGGGATCTGCTGAAGCTGTATTCAGCCCAGTACTCTTGTTTTCAATTAAAACTTTCTTGTAACAAGAGAAAAGTTTGGCGTTTCCTTTCCTTTTTTTGAAGCAGTTATGGAATTAAGTGGAAAGGACAGTATAGAACAGAGATGACCCAGTAACTGCTAAGTACCTATCAGCCTTTTTTAATCTACTAATTGCAGTTCCTATGGTTCAAGGAAAGTTTTGAACTTTCATGCTGCTGAAAGGATCCTTTCTTTCAATATCCTGTTCTTCGAGGATTTTTTTTTTTTTTTTTTGGTTACAGTACATAAAGCAGAAAGGGTACACACACACACACACACACACACACACACAGAAGTCGCTCAGTCGTGTCCAACTCTTTATGACCCCATGGACTGTAGCCCACCAGGCTCCTCGGTCCATGGGATTTTCCAGGCATGAATACTGGAGTGGCTTGCCATTTCCTTCTCCAAGAAAGGGTACATCAGGTATCAATTACTGAGCGCCTGCTGCATGCCAGGCAGTTTCATTATGGGGATGGGGGGCTCTTACCTGTGCTAGTTCATGAAATTTCTACTGAGGTATATGATGTTTCATTATTTGTTAATACCGAAAAAGGAACACATGAGTAAAGAAACTAACATCTCTGTGGTCACACGGTAGTAAACAGTAGAGGTGGAATTTCAGCATATATCCCTGTCCTGCAAGCCTTGCATATTAGTTACAACATTGCTAAGGTATAAAAGTGAAGAATTATGGGTAATATCAACACTGTCTTGATTAGTTTTTATTTAATATTACTTCCAGTTTGCACTTTTCTTAGATGAAGTTTCTTAGAACATATTTAGCCAATAGTCTTTTATCCTTAAACTGATTCAGAGTACCTCAACAAACTGTAAATTTCTAATATGAATTCATACCACATCTTAAAATCTGTTTCTGAAAACTGCATTGGTGTCTGTTCTTACTTTATTTTTTTTTGAAATATAATGTGGCAATTTATTATAAAATGAACTAAAGTTATACAAGTTGTTTTGGAGGGATTTGTTCTTACTTTAAAGGCATAGTCTGACAGAATTGCCACTACTTACTGTAGAAATGTAGTTAAGGGTATGTGGTAAGGACACAGGTAAGACCTATATCCTCTTTATAAAGCCCTATAACATATCTCTCAAGCCTCAGTGATAAAAAAACGAATAAATAAAAGCTTTGCTTTTCTTAAATAGCTGATATTTTAAAACTATATATCTCATGGACACTGTAAAACCTTTTTACTATTTCTGCTTCATCTAGTAATAATCCCAAGGCCAAGTTCATTAACCATGTTTACAATATTTTGGAATTATTTTTCATTCTTAAGTTTACCTGTAGGTTAACATATACATTATATATATGCATACATTATACATATATTACATGTGTGTGTATATATATATATATATATATGTATGATTTTATTTCTCTATGCCTTCACATTTACTCTATGCTCTTACATATATCATGTATATTTTTATAATTGCCTCTACTACTTTTGAGAATGAGATGAGTTCTCAATAAATAACTAAATAGAAGTTGGACTAGAGTCAGAGGGAGGGTGTAGATCAGGCTTCTTGATGCATTTTTTAATACCATTAGATCATAACCAGAGCATCCTTCAGAGCATTTCTTCACATTTGTTTGTTGCGTTTCAAATCACTAAATCACAACACTGGGTTTTCAGACTGCTATCAGTGAAAGAATAGACTACCCTACTTCAGAGTGTAAAACCCCTTACTGCTGCTGATAAAGAATAATTTTGGTCACACACATGGGTACAGCACCAGTTAGAATTTTGGAAGGAACATTCTCCTTTAGGGATAAAACAAGTTTCTGGCAATTTGTCTCTGAGACAACCATTAGGTACAAAGTGTATTTTTGTATATATATTTATTTAGTATAGTTTATGCTCTCCTATTGATGCTTAGAACATTTTTCTGCAAAAAAAAAAAATGTTCTAGTGAATTGGCTCCACATCAAATCTCTATCTTCTCTAAAATGGCACGAGTCAGTCTGCTATCACTTGATTGATCAAAGCTTGGACCAAAGGGCAGCCATATGGCATGAAACTCAATGATGCTATGCTGCAAACTAGAAAATCTGGAATCAGCAGATGCCAAGAAGTGGAATGCATAGTGATGTATGAATTAATGCAGGCAGACAGGAATAAAAATATTGATGCACTTCTAAATTGATATTGATTCATGTGTATCGATGAGTAGTTACAGAATCATTTTCATTTCCCAAACAAATGCTCTAAAGAAAGATTTTAAAAGATTTTGTTTTAAAAAATCAACTGCAATTGAATATATATGGAAATGCATAATCTTGAGGGTTTTTTTCGTCTTTAGAAACATTGTAACCAGACTGGCATCACAGATGCCATAAGAGTAAGTCATTCAGTCACTCAGCAAATATTTACTGAGTGCTTTCTTGTGACAAGTGATGTTCTAGATTCAAATAATATCGAATCAAGGAAGACAATTACTTTCATGGAGGTTAGGTTCAAGAGTGAGGAGAAATAATGCAAAACAAATTAATATGCAAGATAATTTTAAGTAAATACTCTGAATAAAAGAAAATAGGGTGATGTGATAAAATAATAGGGAGGAGAGAGGATGAGTTTACTTGAGCCAGAGTGCTTACAGTAACATATTAATTGAGACCCAAATGGAGAAGAGTCTGTTATGAAAAGATATGGGAATTAAATGCCCCCTGCATAATCAGGGGTTGCACTTGAAACCAGCTAGTGCAAAAACTCTTACAGAAAAATAAACTTAGACTATCTGAAGGCAGAAATAAAGCTTCTGTGGCTTGAACAGAGTGAGTGCAAAGTGGGAGGTGGTAGCAGAAGAGAAGAAAGTCATCTTGACAAGATGGAAGGCTTCTGTTGCATATTACTTTTGTTTCTTGTACAGACAAAACTTATCAGGGCCTTATGTTTCTAATAAGTCATGAGCTGATCTTTGAAATCCCTCCAGATCTAAAATATTATGTTGAAGTATTTCTACTTAGAGTTCCAGCTATTCTTTGGTAATTCATTCACATTACCCATCTCTGGCATTTAGAAATGGTTAGAAACACATGGAAACAGAGTTCATAACTAAAAGGGTTAAAGCATCTGTCTGTGTCAGTAATGCACTGAAATTTTAAAGCACTAGATAAAAATGTATTTGTAAAATCAGTTGTCCCAAAGTGCTCATTCCATTTACTGGGAGTGATGTCCTTTTTTGGAAACTGTATTAAACTATTTTAGGGTGTTAGGATGCTACTTAGTAAATTGCTGCTTTGCTTCAGGGAGCTAAACTTTAAGCATATATAGACTATATAAAACCAATCCATATTTAACAATCTACTTTTAAAAATCAACGATTTTCAGCCTTTTCCCAATGTCATGCCATTGTCATATACATCCCCTCTAGTAATATTCCTTAGGGTGGAATGGGAATTACTCCCATGATGACATTTGGGTAATTTTCTCTCCTTTTTTGGGATGAGATTCCTCTCAAAGGAATGGGTTACCTTTCATTTACCTTCCCCAAGATCATGACTTTAAGCTATTGATTAAAATAAATAAAATTCAATCAGTTTAAAAAGCATATTTTGTTTTTCTATCACTGAACATGTAACTTTGTTTTTATACCCTTTTCACTGAAAATTCTTAAAGAGAGGGGAATATCAGACCACCTTACCTGCCTCCTGAGAAATCTGTATGCAGGTCAAGAAGCAACAGTTAGAACTAGACATGGAACAACAGACTGGTTCCTAATTGGGAAAGGCTGTATATTGTCACCCTGTTTATTTAACTTATATGAAGAGTATATCATGCAAAATGCCAGGTTGGATGAAGCACAAGCTGGAATAAAGATTGCCAGGAGAAATATCAATAGCCTCAGATACCAGGATGACATAACCCTTATGGCAGAAACTGATGAGGAACTAAAGAGCCTCTTGATGAAAGTGAAAGAGGAGACTGAAAAATCTGGCTTAAAACTCAACATTCAAAAAACGAAGATCATGGCATCCAGTCCCATCACTTCATAGCAAATAGATGGGGAAACAATGGAAACAGGGACAGACTTTATTTTCTTGGGCTCCAAAATCACTGCGGATGGTAACTGCAGCCATGAAATTAAAAGATGGTTACTCCTTGGAAGGAAAGTTATGACCAACCTAGATAGCATATTGAAAAGCAGAGACATTACTTTGCCAACAAAGGTCCATCTAGTCAAAGCTATGGTTTTTCCAGTAGTCATGTATGGATGTGAGAGTTGGACTATAAAGAAAGCTGAGTGCTGAACAACTGATGTTTTTGAAATGTGGTGCTGGAGAAGATTCTTGAGAGTCCCTTGGACTGCAAGGAGATCAAAGAGTCAATCCTAAAGGAAATTAGTCCTGAATATTCATTGGAAGGACTAATGCTGAAGCTAAAACTGCAAAACTTCAGCCACCTGATGTGAAGAACTGACTCATTGGAAAAGACCCTGATTCTGGGAAAGATTGAGGGCAGGAGGAGAAGGGGATGACAAAGGATAAGATGGTTGGATGGCATCTCTGACTTGATGGATATGAGTTTGAGCAAGCTCCCGGAATTGGTGATAGACAGGGAAGTGTGCTGCAGTCCATGGGTTGCAAAGAGTCAGACATGACTGAGCAACTGAACTGAACTGAACTGAAGTAAGTATCTCCCAGGGTTTTGCAACATGCAGGTGTAACGTGATCACATGAGAAATGTGTTATTTACACACACATTTATTGAATATATGTTTGACATGTACATGAGTGTCAGGCACACTCCTTAGTGCTGGGGATACAACTGCAAGGTAAAGACATATATAATTTCTACTTCGTGGAGCTCATGGCCTAGGATGTATATGTATGTGGAGCTATGGGGGATGGGTTACAGACAGGTTAATAGTCAAGTGCAATATGCAGTGATAATGTCTATGGTGGGAAAAGGACTAAGTAAAGTAGGAGCACCAAGAAGGGTACCTAAACACATGTTTAAACAACAAGAGGACATTTAGAACGAGGGACAGCCAGATAGATCTAAGGAAAAAGTAGCAATAAGGCAGACAAAGTGGTACTTGCAAGATTTCCAGGTAGAGTATTAAAAAAATAAAAATAAAAAGCTTGGTGGTAAGAAAATAAGTTCTATTAGCTTATTTATATATACTAGGTTATATTACTAGAGAAGGCAATGGCACCCCACTCCAGTACTCTTGCCTGGAAAATCCCATGGGCAGAGGAGCCTGGTAGGCTACGGGGGTTGCGAAGAGTCGGACACAACTGAGCGACTTCACTTTCACTTTTCACTCTCATGCACTGGAGAAGGAAATGGCAACCCACTCCAGTGTTCTTGCCTGGAGAATCCCAGGGACGGGAGAGCCTGGTGGGCTGCTGTCTATGGGGCCGCACAGAGTTGGACACGACTGAAGCAACTTAGCAGCAGCAGCAGCAGCAGCAGGTTATATTACCTGATTTACACGTCTGGTGAAAGGAAGTTGAGATAAAACATCCTCTACTGACTTGTTTTTTCTGTGACATCAGAAGATAAGATTATTCACTTAAGGGAGAAAGTTATGGGGTCCTAAAATATTGAAGATGGTGAGCAAGTGTGAAATGCAAGTAGTGGGCAATGGTTCCACTTAGAGTTTGGATGTAAAACATTGCAGAAAATTTCACTTCCATCTTAGTCACAAAAACAAAGAGATAATCTACAAAATCATAACTAGCTTTCACTTTGTTTTCTAACTCCTCAGACAGTTGAGGTATTGGGGGAAAAAAAAAAAACTAAATAGATTAAATAATAAAATAAACATTTTTCTAGCAGAGAAAAAATCTACAGTTCCTTTCATTCCTTGCTGAGTGGCAGGGGGATCTACTTGTCATAGATCTTCAGAAATAAAGTAAATATTGTTTTATTAATCCATTGGATGGGGGGAGGTAGGAAGGAGGCTTAAGAGGGAGGGGATATGTGTATACTTATAGGTGATTCACTGTCTTTTTTTCATTTTATTTTTAAACTTTACAATATTGTATTGGTTTTGCCAAATATCAAAATCAATCTGCCACAGGTATACATGTGTTCCCCATCCTGAACCCTCCTCCCTCCTCCCTCTCCATGCCATCCCTCTGGGTCGTCCCAGTGCACCAGCCCCAAGCATCCAGTATCGTGCATCGAACCTGGACTGGTGACTCGTTTCATACATGATATTATACATGTTTCAATGCCATTCTCCCAGATCTTCTCAGCCTCTCCCTCTCCCACAGAATCCATAAGACTGTTCTATACACCAGTGTCTCTTTTGCTGTCTCGTATACATGGAACCTTCTGCAGGATAGATCACATCCTGGGCCATAAATCTAGTCTTGGTAAATTCAAAAAAATAGAAATCATTCCAAGCATCTTTTCTGACCACAATGCAGTAAGATTAGATCTCAATTACAGAAGAAAAACTATTAAAAATTCCAACATATGGAGGCTGAACAACATGCTGCTGAATAACCAACAAATCACAGAAGAAATCAAAAAAGAAATCAAAATTTGCATAGAAACAAATGAAAATGAAAACACAACAACCCAAAACCTGTGGGACAGTGTAAAAGCAGTCCTAAGGGGAAAGTTCATAGCAATACAGGCATACCTCAAGAAACAAGAAAAAAAGCCATTAAAAAGATTCACTCTCTTTTACAGCAGAAACTAAAACAACATTGTAAAGCACTTATATCCCAATAATTAAAAAAAAAAAAACAAAACAAACAAAAAAAAAAACCCTGCTTGGCTATCCAATATGACTTGCTTTGGTCAAAGCAAAGTTGTAAGTATTATGCATGCAGCCTTGAAAAGTGCCTGCATATCAGGGTTTATCCTTTTGGAACACTCCCTCTTGGAGCCTAGCTGCCATGATATAAAAAAGTTCAGTTTTAATGCAAAAAAAAGAGGTCACACAGAGCAGGCCAGTAAGATCTAACACCTTGTGAATAAGGAGGCTGTGTGGAGAAGAACTGAGGCACCATCTGATAGTCTGTATCCAGGTGCCAGAAATAAGAGAGAGGTCATCTCAGAATTTTCATTCTGCCCAACTAGCAGCTGAATTCAGTGATATAAACCGTCATATGGAGGAAAACTGCCTCATCAACCGGAATCATAATGAATACTAATGTTTAAGCATCATTTTGGATTGTTACACAGCAGTAGATAACTGGTAACACTCGTTACACTGCTACCAAACTTAATCCCCGCATGTGGCAGGCATGATGAATGAGAATGACGGGGAGATGTTGCTACAGAACAAGTCTGAGTCCAGCCAGTACTTTTCCCCAATTGCAGAGAAGTGGGGGGCTGATTAGGATAGAAGAGAGGAGGGAGCTTCCTCTAGGCATGTGGCATATTTCCCAACGTCAGTGTCTGCTGAGGAATGACAGAAGGACAGGGATGCTGAAATAACAGCTATGATGTATTTTGAATTTGAACTGACTGGCTAGCTAAGGTTGGGTGAGGCAGAAAATGAACCCTTGAAAGAAGAAACATTTAAAATCAAGGCTTAAGTTTATATTGAAAAAAACAAAACAAAACAAAACACAGTAATAGAGCAAAGTAAGGCAAAAAAGAGATGATAGCAGAGGTCAACAAAATTGAAAAAGAACAAAAGTAGATAAAATTGACAAATGCATAAGTTGGTTCTTTTAAAAGAGCAATAAATTTGACAAAGTCTGAGTTATTCTAATCAAGAAAAAGCAGATATTGAAATAGCACAAATGAGAAAAAGAAACAAATACAATTTGACAGTATTAGAAATGAGAAAGCAGATATCACAACAAATCTTTCAGTTCAGTTCAGTCACTCAGTCATGTCCAATTCTTTGTGACCCCATGGACTGCAGCACAACAGGCTTCCCTGTCCATCACTAATGCCCAAAGTTTGCCCAAACTGATGTCCTTTGAGTTAGTGATGCCAACCAACCATCTCATCCTCTGTCGTCCCCTCTCCTCCTGCCTTCAATCTTTCCCAGCATCAGATCTTATCCAATGAGTCAGTTCTTCAGATCAGGTGGCCAAAGTATTGGAGTTTCAGCTTCAGCATCAGTCCTTCCAATGAAGAATCAGGACTGATTTCCTTTAGGATTGACTCTTTGATCTCCTTGCAGTCCAAGGGACTCTCAAGAGTCTTCTCCAATACCAGATTTCAAAAGAATCAATTCTTTGGCACTCAGCTTTCTTTATAGTCCCAACTCTCAAATCCATACATGACTACTGGAAAAACCGAGCTTTGACTAGATGGACCTTTGTCAGCAAAGTAATGTCTCTGATTTTAATATGCTGTCTTGGTTGGTCATAGCTTTTCTTCCAAGGAGAAAGCATCTTTTAATTTCATGGCTGAAGTTACCATCTGCAGTGATTTTGGAGGCAGCAAAAATAAAATCTCTCACTGTTTCCATTGTTTCCCCAGCTACTTGCCATGAAGTGATGGGACCAGATGCCATGATCTGAGTTTTCTGAATGTTGAACTTTAAGCCAACTTTTTCACTCTCCTCTTTCACTTTCATCAAGAGGCTCTTTAGTCCTTCCTCACTTTCTGCCATAACGGTGGTGTCATCTGCATATGTGAGGTTATTGATATTTCTCCTGGAAATCTTGATTCTAGCTTGTGCTTCGTCCAGCCCAGCATTTCACATGACATAACACTGCATATAAGTTAAATAAGCAGGATGACAATATACAACCTTGATGTACTCATTTCCCTATTTGTAATCAGTCTGTTCCATGCCCAGTTCTAACTTTGCTTCTTGACCTGCATACAGATTTCTCAGGAGACAGGTCAGGTAGTCTTGTATTCCCATCTCTAGAAGAATTTTACAGTTTGTTGTGATCCACACAGTCAAAGGCTTTGGCATTGTCAATAAAGCAGAAGTAGATGTTTTTCTGGAACTCTCTTGCTTTTTTGATGATCCAATGGATGTTGGCAATTTGATCTCTGGTTCCTCTGCCTTTTCTAAATCCAGTTTGAACATATGGAAGTTCACGCACAGTTGAAGCCTGGCCTGGAGAATTTTGAGCATTGCTTTGCTACCATATGAAATGAATGCAATTGTGTGGTAGTTTGAACATTCTTTGGCATTGCCTTTCTTTGAGATTGGAATGAAAACTGACCTTTTCAAGTCCTGTGGCCCCTGCTGAGTTTTCCAAATTTGTTGACATATTCAGTGCAGCACTTTTACAACATCATCTTTTCGGATTTGAAATAGCTTAACAAATTTTACACACATTAAAAGAATGAGAGAATATCATTCTTTATACCAAAATCCAGGATAACTTTATACCAAAATCCAGGATAACTCAGATAAGATGAATAGATTCATTTGAAAACATAATAGACTCCTATTCATTTCAAGCCAAAAATTAATTGAAGGTAGATCACAAACCTAAATATAATGTTAGAACTATGGGAGAATATCTTCAAAGCTTGGATTAGTCAAATATCTCTCATGAACGACAAAAATATTTTTACCATGAACATAAAAGCATTAACCATAAAAAAACTATTATATGGAAATTAATAAACATTAAAAATTACTACTCATTGAAGATACCAAGAAAGTGAATAAACCAGTCAAGCTACAGAATAGGAAGAAATACTATCAGTACTTATATCTGAAAAAGAGCATATATACAGAATATATAAATATCAGATCAACAAATACAAAAATAAATAAGCAATTAAATGTGGGCAAAAACTTGAATAGAAACTTCACAGAAGATACTTGAATGCTCATCAGTCATATAAGAAGGAACTCAACATTATTAGACATTAGAAAGATAACAGTTAAGCCATAATAAGATATCATTTCAATTTACTAGAAAGCCCCAAATCAACAATGCCAACAATTCCAAATGTTAGCAAGAATGTAGAACAACTGGAAAGTTTATAAAATGCTAAGAGTTATACTGCTGCTACTGCTAAGTCGCTTCAGTCATGTCCGACTCTGTGTGACCCCATAGACGGCAGCCCACCAGGCTCCACCATCCCTGGGATTCTCTAGGCAAGAACACTGGAGTGGGTTGCCATTTCCTTCTCCAAGAGTTACACTGGTAGACATATAAAATTATGCTATTTTGGAGAACTGCTAGGTACTTTCCTACAAAGAAATAGAAACTTACACTAAAATCCAACTACACTAATAGGTATTTATCCCAAATATGTGAAAACATACATCTGCAAGAAACTTCTATCAAAGTTCTCACAGCAACTGAAAACAATTCAATTATCTATCTACAGGAAAGTGAATAAATAAGTAGTGATGTATTCAAAGAGTTAATTACTACCCAGCAATTGAAACTCCAGTACTTTAGCCACCTCATGTAAAGAGTTGACTCACTGGAAAAGACCCTGATGCTGGGAGGGGTTGGGGGTAGGAGGAGAAGGGGACGACAGAGGATGAGATGGCTGGATGGCATCACTGACTCAATGGACATGAGTTTGAGTGAACTCCGGGAGTTGATGATGGACAGGGAGGCCTGGCGTGCTGTGATTCATGGGGTCACAAAGAGTCAGACACGACTGAGCGACTGAACTGAACTTAACTGAACTAAAAATATAGAACTACTGATAAAAAACAACAAAACAAAGAATTATCAAAAACATTCATTTGAGCAAAAGAGATCATATACAAAATAACGCATATTTTGAGATTCTATTTACAGAAATTTCTGGACTAGGCAAAAGTAATTATGGAAATAGAAATTAGAAAAATTGCCAATGGTAGATAACTGGAATTGTGCAGGCAGTTTTCTCGAGGGATGCAGATATTTAATATCTTGCCTCAGGTGGTAATTCCAAGGTAGATATAATTATCAAATTCATTGGACTTAGTATCATAATGTCATGCCATAATGTCAAATCAATAAAATAACTCTATATATGACTTATTTTAATTAAGAAACAAACAAAAAAAGAATGAGCCAGAGAAGGAATTAAATTTGATTTTGGCTTTTTTTATAATCCAGTCCCTGCTCTAGTGTTGTGTAGTTGTTTTTTCTAAAGGGTTTATTATGTTAAAACTTAAAACTAGTTGCTATAGTGGAATCAGAAGAATATATGCTTTTACTATTAAAAAAATGTGTTTGTTAAATGCATATTGTTAGAGGCAGCCATTTTTCAGAGCTCTTAACAAAATTTACTTTGAGTCCACATTTTATCAGGCAACTGTCAGATTAGAACTTCTACCTTCAATTTTGTAAGCTATTCGAAATTTCAAAAAAACCCTGCATTTAATCTGTTCTCTTGTAGGAAATGCATCTAAGCTACTGCCCATATCTCTGTGATATACTTCAAAATAACCTTGGTTTGAATTAAGCTTCGGAAAAATGGTGAGCATTTAGAAAGCCTATTTAATACCAAAGTAACACAAAACTGTTTCTTTTAAGACAGTACTTCATTTTATTCGGTTAAATCTTTAGCTTTTATCTTTAATATTTTTATCATAAGGATCAAATATAAAAGAAGCAAGTATTATTTACAATACTAATTTTAATTGATTATATTAAATTTTGATTTTTATGCTCTCTTCTCTAAAAATATTGTTCATAGATGTTGTCAAATGATTATATGGCTTAAATATTTTAAATTAGATCATTTCAATTTGCTACCTACATATGACACAACGCATTTTTAAATTTTATTTAGGCTTGCAAATTCAATTAAGAACTAGTTCTTTCAAAATACTTTCTCATTATGGGCTATATACTTAATCCAATGATGCTTAAAATGTTTTGAACACTTACATTGAAGTTGCCTTCAGACCAATTTTGAAGCAAAAATAACATCAGTCATCTAACTTTATAATAATTTAATTTAATCAAGATTATTATTTTAATATCTAAAGGCACTTTTTGCATTCACACAAATTAGATTCATATGGGTTTTTTCTTTGCATACAAATGAAATTTACCTTGGATTGTACACTTTTAAAAAATTACTTTTTTAGAGGCAAGATGACTAGGACAAAATGTTATTAATAATTTTACTTCATATATTTTTATTTATCACTTGCCTTATAGTTTAATTACAATAGTAAGTTAGAAAGTAGGAATTCAGAAGTTACCTCACCGTTCACATTTCTAGTTAGGGTAGGTTTTTTACTAACTCCAAATACGTTTCAGCTAACCCAAATCCCATGTTATTTAAGTCAAAACTAAATCTCAGCTCTCTCATTTGTTGCAGATTCTCATGTATTTCTGTTTTAGTTTTCTATCTTCATTCAGGTTTTACAGTTTTCTATTTAATGTCCTTTTATAATTTTTACCTTAGATGATTTTTTTCTTTTCTTCACTTAATTTCAATTTTGTTCCTCTTTTTTAATGTATCCAATATTAACTTTTAGTATTATCCATTTAGCACTTTGGTATTCCCCATTACTGATTATTTTATATACATAATTGCCTCCTTTATATGTAAAATGCTAGCAGGACCATCTTTATTTGAAAGTGCTCCTCTTTAACATACTGTACCCTGCATTTACAACAATAATAATTGCTACTACTTCTGCTTATTGACTACACTAAAGCCTTTTACTCTGTAGATCACAACAAACTGTGGAAAATTCTTAAAAGAGATGGGAGTACCAGACCACCTAAACTGTCTCTTGAGAAACTTGTATGCAGTCAATAATTAGACCTGGACATGGAACAATGGACTGAGTCAAAACTGAGAAAGGAGTACAAGGCTCTATATTGTTACCCTGCTTATTTAACTTATATGCAGAATACATCATGTGAAATGCCAGGCTAGATGAATCACAAGCTGGAATCAATGTTTCCTGGAATTGCCAGGACAAATATCAACAATCTCAGATATGTAGATGATGCCACTCTAATTGGGCAGAAAGTAAAGAGGAACGAAAGAGCCTCCTTATGAAGGTGACAAGGAGAATGAAAAAGCTGGCTTAAAACTCAACATTCAGAAAAAAAGAAAATCATGACAACTGGTACCATTACTTCATGGCAAACAGAAAGGGGAAAAGTGGAAGCAATGACAGATTTTATTTTCTTGGGCTCCAAAATCACTGTGGATGGTGACTGCAGCCATGAAATTAAAGATGTTTGCTCCTTGGAAGGAAAGCTATGACCAACCTAGACAGCTTAAAAATCAGAGACATCACTTTGCTGAAAAAGGTCTGTATAGTCAAAGCTATGGTTTTTCCAGTAGTCATGCATGGATGTGAGAGGTGAACCATAAACAAGGCTGAGAACTAAAGAATTGATCCTTTTGAATTATGGTGCTGGAGAAGACTCCTGAGAGTCCCTTGGACTGCAAGGAGATCAAACCAGTTAGTACTAAAGAAGATCAGTCCTGAATATTCATTGGAAGGATTAGTGCTGAAGCCAAAGGTCCAAACTTCGGCAACCTGATGTGAAGAGTTGACTCATTGGAAAAGACCTTGATGCTAGAAAAGATCAACAGCAAAAGGAGAAGAGGTCAACAGAGGATGGCATGGTAAGATAGCATTACTGACTCAGTGGGAATGAATATGAGCAAACTCCAGAAAATACTGGAGGATAGAGAGCCTGGTAAACTGCAGTCCACAGGGTCGCAAAAAGTTGGGCATGATTTAGTGATTAAACAAAGACAACCAAGTTTTAATTGGCCTTGAGACTTAATGAACTTGAAATCTCAGAAAACTCATCTTTAAAATGTGAATATAATAGAGCCTACTTTAGACTGTTTTGATAATTAAATATGTAAAATGATTGGTTCAGTAACTGTCACTCACCTAGCAAGGGCTCCATAATAATTGTCCTTACAACCTCAGAATGGCATGCCTTGGGGTGTTCAAGAAACAAAGATATTTATCTGTGTTTTAGCATATTTTATGTTAGTCCAAAACACTCATACTGAGTTTTCTATTTTGTTTAATGAGTGGTATTAAATATCTACATTACTTTTCATTTCCAATGAGGACTCCCAGAACAATTCAAAGAAAACACCCACCTTTATTCTCCTAATCATCTGCATTTTACCTTTGTGTGTGTGTGTGTTTCTGTGTGTTTGAACATTTCTTTAAACATGACATCAAGAGCTAAGCCTGGTAAAGCTATCTTCCGGCTCAGATAAAGTATTTAAACATTCATGGGCCAGTTAAAATTTCCAATTTGATGTTTTAAAAACACTACAGTTGATAAATATGTCTTGTTTCCAGTAAACTCACAAAGAATTCCATTTATTTACCTAGCTTATTTGAAAAATGAGTAATCCTTGTAGTGAAAGAAAAATGGCTATGGAAATGAATTATGCACAGAGCTTGAGAACAGAAAGCAGAGAGTAATTATGGAGGAGTTATAAGCAGAATGGACATCTTTTTAGATCACACAATGCTGAGAAAGTCGAATTCTAATCATCCAGAATGCAGGCCCCTTTGTGAACATTATAGCATTTTCCAGAGATTTCAGAAAGGGTAGAACCTCAATGCTCTAGAGTAAGGGCTACTCTAAACACACTCTAATAAATTCTAAACTCCATGTTCACATAATCATGCTGAGCAATCAAAAAATTAACTGACAGAATTAAAGTCTTTAAAAGAAGGTAACAATCTATTTTCTCTAAATTTTATCATTGTTCTGCAATAGCAAACACATAAGCAAAAACTGTTAGACATATGAAGAAAACAGAAAAATACATCCTGTATCCAGAAGTAAAAACAAACAAAAAATGCAGTCAATAGAAATACACATGATGGAATTATCAGACAAGGACTTTAAAATAGACACTGTAAATGGGATGAATAGTTCAAAAGAAATATAAATTTAACAAATGAATAAATATGAATTCCAAGCAAAGAAATAGCTGTATAAAAATGAAACAAGTGAAAGTTGAGAATAATGACAAAAATAACCTAATATAAAAAGCTAATGATATGTTTAATATCAGACTATACAGTATAGAAAAAAACAATCAGTACTCATGTAAGAAAAATAGTAGAAAATGCCCAAACTAAAGGACACAGAGAAACAATGGTTGATATCTATCTCTGATAAATGTAGGAGAATATGTCAATAATATAGTTTAACATACATTTGGCTGAAGTGTGAGAAAAAAGGAATGAAAAAGTTTGGGGCAAAAAAAATTTTTTTGAAGAATATTTTTCAAAATTTTACATAAGTTCTCCCAATTTGATGAAAACTATAAAGCCACTAATCTAATAAAAAAGTGAACCTGAAGCATGATGAGTGTAAACACAATCACACACACACCCACACATACACAAACACATCTGGAAAATGCCTAAGACATATCAGGCAAATTGCTAAAAGTGAAAGAAAATGAGAAAAATTCCCAAGCCCTCCCAAGAAAAAGGATTATTACAGTTAAAAGAACAAAGATTATTTTTTCTGACTTTTTTCTTAAAAACAATGAAAGACTGAAGACTAAGATACAATATCTTTAAAATGACAAAAAAAGTAAGGAAAAACAGTCATTCAAGATTTCTTTAGCCAAAAATGAAGGTGAAATAAAGACATTTTCTGAGCAATATGACATAATTTGTCATCAGCAGATACATACTTCAAGAAATGATACAATTAGTTTTTTATACTAAATAGAACTGCTAATAGAAATTAGAATCAACTCGAAGGAAGATGAGGATTGTAAATAACATCTAGGACAAACAGAAAATAAAAGCTAGAATATAAGCATAAAGCCAAATTTATCAATAATTATATTGAATGAAGATAGACTAATATTTAGGGTAAGCAATCAAAAGGCAAGGATTTTCAAAATGTGTCATAGAGCAAAATGGAACTATTTGTTGTTTAAGTGCACTTTTATATGAAGGCTCAACTGGGTTAAAAGCAAAATGATGGTAAAATTATACCTTAAAAGCACTACTTATGAGAAATTTGGAGTGCTGTATAAGATGAAGTTGACTTCAATAAAAGGAACATAACCAAAGGTAAAGAAGACTATTTTATAATAATAAAATGATCAATTCATCAAGTAGATTTAAAGAGTCCTAAATGTATCTGCACTTAACAGAAAGCTTCAAAATAAATGAAGTGAAAATTGTCAACAGTAAAGGGAAAAATTAAAAATTACAGAATCATATTTGTTTATGCTTATGCTCATTTCCAGTAACTAATAGAAAAAAAAATATAATTAGCATATAGAGAATTTGCTTAACACTATCAAACAATTTGACATCATTGGTATTTTTAGAACATTATACCAACTTCAGAATATGTATGTATTTACTTGAAGAAAAGCTTAGGCAGGTATCTTTGCAATCTTACAGTTGGTAAAAATTCTTACCTGAGATACAGAAAGCTCAAACTTACAACTAAAAAAAAATAACTGAAAAGTTGGATTTCATCAACTTTGTAAAATTCTGTTTACTAAGAAGACACTGATAAAACTGAGTAGAGAAATCACAAATTGAGAGAAAATTAGGTATAATTTTGTAAGAGTACACATGACAAAAGACTTAAACCAGAATGTATAAACAACTACAACCCAATCAAAAGACAAACAGAATAAATTTTTTGAGTAAAAAAGGTCCATGCTACTGCTAAGTCACTTCAGTCGTGTCCAACTCTGTGCAACCCCATAGACAGCAGCCCATCAGGCTCCCCTGTCCCTGGGATTCTCCAGGCAAGAACACTGGAGTGGGTTGCCATTTCTTTCTCCAATGCATGAAAGTGAAAAGTGAAACTGAAGTCGCTCAGTCGTGTCCGACTCTTAGGGACCCCATGGACTGCAGCCTTCCCGGCTCCTCTGCCCATGGGATTTTCCAGGCAAGAGTACTGGAGTGGGGTGCCATTGCCTTCTCCAAAAAAGGTCAATAGATAGTTCTAAATGGAAACTATCAGAATAGCAAATTAACACATAAAAAAGTCCTACACCTCAATTCCAGAAAAATAAATGACCCAATCAAAAAATGGGCCAAAGAACTAAATAGACATTTCTCCAAAGAAGACATACAGATGGCTAACAAACACATGAAAAGATGCTCAACATCACTCATTATCAGAGAAATGCAAATCAAAACCACTATGAGGTACCATTTCACTCCAGTCAGAATGGCTGTGATCAAAAAGTCTACAAGCAATAAATGCTGGAGAGGGTGTGGAGAAAAGGGAACCCTCTTACACTGTTGGTGGGAATGCAAACTAGTACAGCCACTATGGAGAACAGTGTGGAGATTCCTTAAAAAACTGGAAATAGAACTGCCTTATGATCCAGCAATCCCACTGCTGGGCATACACACTGAGGAAACCAGAAGAGAAAGAGACACGTGTACCCCAATGTTCATCGCAGCACTGTTTATAATAGCCAGGACATGGAAGCAACCTAGATGTCCATCAGCAGATGAATGGATAAGAAAGCAGTGGTACATATACACAATGGAGTATTACTCAGCCATTAAAAAGAATACATTTGAATCAGTTCTAATGAGGTGGATGAAACTGGAGCCTATTATACAGAGTGAAGTAAGCCAGAAAGAAAAACACCAATACAGTATACTAACACATATATATGGAATTTAGAAAGATGGTAACAATAACCCTGTATACGAGACAGCAAAAGAGACACTGGTGTATAGAACAGTCTTATGGACTCTGTGGGAGAGGGAGAGGGTGGGAAGATTTGGGAGAATGGCACTGAAACATGTATACTATCATGTATCAAACGAGTTGCCAGTCCAGGTTCGATGCACGATACTGGATGCTTGGGGCTGGTGCACTGAGACGACCCAGAGAGAGGGTATGGGGAGGGAGGAGGGAGGAGGGTTCAGGATGGGGAACACATGTATACCTGTGGCGGATTCATTTAGATATTTGGCAAAACCAATACAATATTGTAAAGTTTAAAAATAAAATTTAAAAAAAAAGTGTTCAACACTATTGGTCATCAGGAAAGTACAAATCGAAATCATGATCAGATGCTACTTAATATCCAATGTGAAAGAATGAAATCAACAAGACTTATCATCAACTGCTGGTAGGAGCATATCAAACACCAATATGCTCTGCTGCTGCTGCTAAGTCGCTCCAGTGGTGTCCGACTCTGTGCGACCCCATAGACGGCAGCCCATCAGGCTCCCCCATCCCTGGGATTCTCCAGGCAAGAACACTGGAGTGGGTTGCCATTTCCTTCTCCAATGTGTGAAAGTGAAAAGCTCTATGATCCAGCAATTCCATGATGTGGTATTTATCTTGCCTAAATGAAAACATGTCACAAAAAATGGTTTTATAAATATTCAACCAAATGTACTCCACTGATTTTTGACAAAGGTAGAAAACTAATTCAATGGAAGAATGATTCAATAAATATATTGAGGCAGTTAGACATCTATATGCAAAAAAAAACAAAAAAACAAACGAATCTTAAGCTTCACATGTTATACAAACAACAAACATTATCTCAAAGTTCAGCATAGACTTAACTATAAAATAATGATACTTTAAGGAAGAAAATCACAGAATGTCTTGGAGGACAAGGGCTAGGCAAAATGTCCTTAGAAATGACACTAAAAACACGATTGATAAAATGAAAAACTGATAAATCGAACTTGTGATGGTTACCTTTTCGTGTCACCTTAGCTAGACTATGAGAAGAGTCAATGGCACCCAACTGCAGTACTCTTGCCTGGAAAATCCCATGGATGGAGGAGCCTGGTAGGCTGCAGTCCATGGGGTCGCTAGGAGTCGGACACGACTGAGCGACTTCACTTTCACTTTTCACTTTCATGCATTGGAGAAGGAAATGGCAACCCACTGCAGTGTTCTTGCCTGGAGAATCCCAGGGACGGGGGAGCCTGGAGGGCTGCCATCTCTGGGGTCACACAGAGTTGGACACGACTGAAGCGACTTAGCTTAGCATAGCACAGATAGACTATGGTGATCAATTGTTTGACCAAATACCAATCTATAAGTGTTGTAAGGTATTTTTAAGGACATGATTAACATTTAAACTGGCAGACTTTAAATAAAGAAGATTATTCGACACACTCCCATCCATCAGTTAGTAACTTTGTAGAGAATTAAAAACAATAATAAAACAGACTAAATGTTGGTTTGCTTTTTATTAAATTAAAAAAAAAAAAGATTTAAGTTTCCCAAAGGAGAAGGAATTCCGCACCAGACTGCAACACAAAAATTCTGCCTGAATTTCCAGTTTTCACCGCATTCAAGACTATAACATCAATACTTATATGAAACTTTACTATACTATCTTGCCCTATGAATTTCAGTCTTGCCATCTCTTGAAACCATATAAACCAATTAAAAACAATCTTTCCTACTCCTGCTCTCCCTGTCATATATAGGTATATATACGATGGAATTATGAATTATATTTGTATGTATTACAAACAACAATATATTATACAAACTATATGTCTCCTATTGGGTTTTATTTCTCTGCAGAGTTTTGACTAACAGGGACTATGAATATTAAAAGTGTTTGCTCTACAGATGCTCATGAAGAGAATGTAAAGGTAAGACATATCCTGAGAGAAACTCCTAATCACATACCAGGCAAACGGCTAATGTCGGGTATAAACAAAGAACTCTCAACACTCATCAGCTGAAAAAAAATTCAAATAGGAAACCGAGCAAAATACATGAGCAAATATTTCAACAAAGAGAATATAGAGATGATAAATAAATGTACTGAAATATGTTCAAAAGCATTAGCTATCAGGGAAATGTAAACTATAATCACAATGAACTATCACCACACACTGATCAAAATGGATAAGAAAAAATATAGTGACAACACCAAACACTGGCAAGAAAATAGAGAAACTAAACCACTCATATATTTGCAGGTATGTACGCAAAATGGTATAGTCATGTGGAAAATAGTTTGGTGGTTTCTTATAAAACTAACTGCAAATACCATATGACCCAGTAACTGTACTAAATATGCAAATTTTTGTACAATCCACATGAAAATGTATGTTCACACAAAAACCTATATACAAATTTTCATAGCAGCTTTATCAAGAATAGCTCCAACCTGGAATCTGCTTAAATATCCTTCAACAGGTTAAGAAAATTTGGGGATATCCATACCACTATTTAGCAATAAAAAGAAATGAATTCTTGATAGCACAACTACTTGGATGAATCCCTAGAGAATTAAGCTGAATAAAAAATCCAATCCTAAAATGTTATATATTACTTGATTCAATTTATGTATCATTTGAAATGACAAAATTTTAGAAATGGAGGAGTGGTTGGTGGTTGGCAGTAGTCCATAATGAAGTGTGGATGAGACAAATGATAGAGAATGGATTGAGGAAGGGAACATAGGTGTGCGTATATAAGAGCAACATGACGCTTACTTGTTGGAACTGTTGAGTCTCTTGATGATAGATATTCAGTCCACTCAGTTAGTGTGGTGGATACTCTACATGTGATAAAATTGCATCTATATAAACACATAAGGGCTTCCCAATGGTGCTAGTGGTAAAGAACCCTCCTGCCAACGCAGAAGATAAAAGAGACAAGGGGTCCATTCCTGGGTGAGGAAGATGCCCTGGAGGATATGGCAACCCAGTCCAGTATCCTTGCCTGGGAAATGCCATGAACAGAAGACCCTGGTGGGATTTTGTCTATAGGGTCACAAAGAGTTAGACACAACTGAAGTGACTTAGCACAAATACATATCTGAATACCAGTAAAACTGCAGCAATTTGAATATGGTAGGAAGATTGTATCAATGTCAATATCCTGGTTGACATTATCATATATTTTTGCAAAATGTTACATTGGGAGAAACTTGGCAAAATGTGTAAGAGATCTCTGTATTATTTCTTATACTATATGTGAAATCTACAATTATCTCAAAAAAAGTTTCAATAAAAAAGAGATACAAGATTGATACATAGATTGTTAAATTTTCATACAGCAAATATTACTTAGAAATAAAAATAATAAGTAATATAAAATATGTTTAAATCACAAAACCATAGTATGATGAGCAACTAAACTCACAGGAGTACCTATTGCATGATTCCACTGATATGAAGTTCTTTCACAGTCAAAATTAACCTACAGTAACAGAAGCATAACTGGTTGCTTTTTAGTGGAAAAGAGACTGTATGGAAAGGTTGTTGGTAATAACCTACAATTTGATGGAAATGTGGAATATGCAGGTATAGACACTTTACAAAACATCAAACTGTGCACTTAAGGTATGAAAATTTTATTCTATACTTTATTCCTAAATTTAAAAATTTAATATTTATATAAAAGATATATAAAAATCAAAGATGTGTTCTGCAGTAAGATAATATCCTGAATCATAGATTTTTCCTTGCATCTTTAACTATCATCTTTTCAGTTCACTTGCAATTTATTTAAAGGTACCCTTGTCTTTCTCTTTAAGAAGGTGGTACAGCTTTAGGGAAAAAAAATGATATGGGTTTTAATAGAATATCTTCTTCCATTTTGTGATAGGTCAGGGATTCCAAATTTAGTGAATTTCTAGACTTCCTTTAAAATGGTTCATTTTAGGATTTCAAATAGCATAATGGATTTCATACTTTTGAGTGTAACTCCTTTTTATCTAGCCCACACTCAATAGCCCCATTTCCCTTCCCCAACCCAGAAAGTACTACAGAACAAAAATGGGCAATAGAAGGAGTAAATTTTAATGCCCCAGAGAGTATCTGTTTTGGTGAAATACATATAGTTTTAGCCCCTGAAAAGCTATAGTTCCACACTGAGACCTGAATAGCGTCTTAAGACAGTATTCTTTGTATATCTAATGTGATGGCATTTCAGGTAGCCTGGGCAAGGTGAATGGGATGATTTCTGATGATAAATAACCAGACTTTTAATAAACTTTATAAAAGTTACAATGGTAGAAACACTAAATCCTTAATTGTAAAATTTTGTAAAGCTGACAAAATGAGATCAAAATGCTACAACATTTAGAAATATAAATATTTAAAATAAAGGTCTCTAATTATTCAGGAAAGCTAGCATAGTTCCAGTTTCCCAATGATGGTATTAAGGACATTGTTTATATTTAATCTTACATCAATACATGTACTTTGCTTTTTATGTGATAACAAAGAGCACACTGGTACTGGAATAGATATAGTATTTATGTAGGATTTTAGAATAAATATATCTAAAATTTCTCTTGAATGTTGATGTATTCAGAATTTTTACAAATACATATAATGTCAGCCAATTCATTCTTTAACCACCAGTTAGAGTCCTGAGACAGGTTTCTGTGAAACTCAGTACGAATTCAGGAAACAGGCTGAAGATATTTACATTCATGCATTCATTCCTATGCAGTTCCAGCTACATCTTCTGTCCTCCTTTCATTAAGCCCTCTTTACTTCAGTTGGAGAGCTCATTTCAGTGGTGAATGTGTAGTACCAATCAGTCTTACTGCATAAATCTGGTGATAAAAAGCTGATCATCTGACTCCACCAATAAAGGCTCACCAGCCTTCACTGCCAGAGTTAGGTACAATGCTCCAAGTTAATTTACATATCCTGCCAGTGGTCTATAAGTTGGAATGTTGCACTTGATGATCTAATGGGAAAGACTGACTCAGAAGAACAACAAGATCACCTCCTTGAAATGAGGCAGACGAAGCAGCAAATATGCAGAACACATTAAGATGCATAGAAGCCTGACTGCTCATCACCATCACTTTGAAGGCTTTCTAGTGTGTGGATCTGTATGCCTGTTTCAGAATCTACTCTAAGTCTGAGAACCATCAATATTCAGAATATCATTTACTCTTCATGTAAAACAAGTATCTCACTTTTACAAATATAGAAACTGAGGCTAAGAGATTTAATTAATTTGCCCATTTTAACTCCAAAGCCCACGCCATTTTGTTGTCCCATGAAATCTCTAAAGCAAAACAAAATTGAAGGGAAACAATAGGCAGAGGATATGGAAAAAGAGGGAAATTAGCTTGAGGTCATAAAGTCATGCTTTATGCATTTGTGAAATAATTTCATTGTCAGCTGCTATATTTCAAATTTAGTTTTATCTCAAAACATAAGCAAAACCTCCAAGTCTCTAAAATTGTTTTACTCCAAACAATGTGTTTTTCAATCAAATTCTCAGAAATCAAGTAAGTTTACTTAGTTCTCCCTATAATTCAGTTATACTTATGAAGAGAAATGTGCCAATTTGCAGTATAGCTTCCTCAGTTAATGTGCAAATATTGTATACTTCCTTCTCTGTAGTGAATATACCACAAGCCTGTTCTAACTAAAGACCTAAGCACAGTCTGAGATTTAGCTACTAATTTTCAGATGTTGCTCCCAGAGCTCAAGGTTAGTGCTTGAGAAGGCTCCAGAGATTCCTGCGTTTTAATGGAGCAAAATCACATGGAGACACGGATTCCACTCAAAGGCAAATACTTCATGGCAGTTTGCTTCACTTCCTAACACAGTTGAAGGCCTTTGCTGACAGTGAACCGGTGGCAGGTGTGCTTTCATGTTGACAGCTGCAGTTCTGACATGGATCACAGGCAAGCTCTGCTGGCAGCGCTAGAACATCTGGAGCATTTGGTCCGATTTCAAAAGCCAATTTGAGGGAACTGTCTTCTTCCATTTCAGAAAACAAAAGTTCTTAATGCTGGGGCCCAATTTGCACTGAGGTAGCACAACAACTCACTATATTTCTTATTTATTAAATATGGAGGCAAAGACCACAAAGCACGCCAACACTTTTAAAGGGAAGAGGGTTTGTAGAACAGATTATGGGGGCCCTTTCCTTACGATTTCCGTTGATAATGTGAAAGCACTTGACACAAAGCAAAAAGAACTAACACTTATCCCCCAGAAATTAGTGAGAAGTTGTTATACTGATTTGTAATAGAAAATATTTCATACTTATTGAATGGTGAATGAAGTATTTTTCTAATCATTAAGAATACTATTCAATGCTAACACATTAAATACCATTCTGCTAAGATTACACAAAACAATCAATGTCACTTAATTTCTCAAACCTACTGCTGTGTAGTAGCAAATGATATCATTTCCATTTAACAGATGAGGTTACTCAGACTCAAAGAATTACACAATTGCCCAAAACCTGTAAGTAGGAAGCAGGAAATTGAGATGCTTTCCCAGATTGGGATTGCAAATATCACACTTCTAATGTGTTTTAATCTTTTGAGTACAGTATGGATACTCTTAGCTTGCAGAACTTATGAGGTTAGTGAGGAAAGCATATAATTTTTCTTTACTATCAAGTAATTGCAAATATGCCAGGCCATATTGTGGGCACTAAGGAAATCCCTATCAAAATATTCATTGTATTAGAACTTAGGACATAGAAAATTTTACAAGAATCAGGCAAAGTAGCTTCATTTGCTTCAAAATTCAATAATTACATCTAGACAAAACAAACAATGCCCACAATTTCTGAACTTAATTGATGATTATTGAGCCCTCTGGGAGTAAGGAAGAAAAGTTGACAGCTATAGACACACACCCTCCAACAAGAGAGTTCACATATAAGAACTTTGCCTGTTCCTGATTTGGTGGCTTTTTAAGTAAATGAAATAGACACTGATGGGAACATGGCATCTAAGGATATAATTTTTGAATATTCTATTATGGACTGGGTACAAAAGTTAAATTCAAACTTTACCTTCCCCTTTTTCATATGACAGTATTTCAAGGGACAAGTGGGAAAGGATCCAAAAATATTAATTGCAAACTCCATCACTGTGCTCATGTGGGTGTATGAAATACGGGAAATGCTACCAAGTAATTTATCTTCAATGTGGTGCCAACAAGGACGTGACTTCTTATAGTCCACATGCCAAAGAATGTCCTTTCAAATGATATTAGAGTATTTTATGGATGAGTGTGTGACTAATGGATAGAGACTGATACATTTTCCTGCCACAATATTATTGAGACCAGAGTAGTTACTTCTAGTACACACTGACAAATGTTGCTGTTTTTTTTTTTTTCCCCTTTGATTTGAATCATTCATTTCTTCCATTATATTGGTAGCTTTCAGGGGAAAAAAAATCTTGATGTGATTTTTAAGGGGGAGGCATGTCAAGCAAAGAGTGTAGAGCTAAATATCTTTAAAGAAATGTGTTTTGGCACCACCCAAGAGAAAATGAACAATCATACCCTCTCTGGCACCTGAAAATGTTGGTCGATGTTTGGCACCTGAAGAAATTACCCATGAAATGAACACTTGGGGCTTGACTCATTAGAATTCAGTGCCTGTGTCTTCAAATGAATAAGAATCTCTCACAGATACTGAGAAATAGAGATAAAAAGGAATGCAGAGAAAATGACAACACTTCTTAAATATGCAGGAAACTCAGATTTAATGGAATTTGCTTCCTAACACACCGTATGAAGGCATGATTATAGGTTCACAAGGTCATAAATTTCAACCCCAATAAAACTATGTATATTTAATTCTTCAAAGAAACAGAGCCAATCAGAAAAATATAAATTTTAACTGCCTTGCTTCTAGCTCTATATTTTATGTATTATACAAGTTTTATTTTATATCTATAACCTAGTCAAATGTAGGTTAGAATTTTTAGTATTTACATAAAGAGAAACATAACTTCATATATTCAAAATTCAGATGCAATTTTTAATTTTTAATTAATTTATTTTTCCTGCTTCTGGCAGACTCAACTTTTAAATTAAAGATAAATGTGTCATAGTGACATATTTCACAGTTTCAAGTGTATTTTAGGAGAAGTATATGTTACACTACTACCAACATATGTTTCATAAATATGTGTTTTTTTCTGTAGATTATTTAATATGTGTCATTGATGCTCATATTCTCTGCATCATTTAATTATGTAAACCTGTACTTTCCCCATAGTTATTGACCGTTTTCACCATCTGTATAATGTCACATATTATCGATGGGATTCACTAGAATGAGGGAGAAAGTTGCTTATAAAGTTGGACAGAACTAAAACCCTCATATTTTTGAGTTTGGCTTCACTGGAATATAGTCTTACCAACTCTTCTAATATACAAATAAATATACACAATTACATGATATCTCATATTTTATCTGCAACTATATATCAGCAACACTGCATAATGAAAAGCATCTTTTACCAAATGATTTCTTCCTGTTTGCTTTCTATTTTAAAAATAGGTTAAATTCAGCATCTTGTGGACATAATATATATAACTTTGGAACTGTGTTTTGCATTCAAGTAGTTATAAAATACATTTCAAATTCATGTGTTCTCATGTATACAGATGAAAGTAGCTGAAATATAAGCTACTAACTGACATTTTTCATTACAATGCATATGAAGAGAATAAACATGAATCTAATTTTCTTACAATATGTAACATAAATTTAATAAAAATTTTAACCTTAAAAACAAATGCAAACCTAACAAATGCCTGCAAAAGTTTAAAAGATTGTCCTCCTCTGAAAGTTTACATATAGAATAATAAATGAATAGGAATTCCGCTATTACATTCATTCTTTTCATCTTAAATTATTCTTTATATAGCCTTCAGATCAGATCAGATCAGATCAGTCACTCAGTCGTGTCCAACTCTTTGCGACCCCATGAATCGCAGCATGCCAGGCCTCCCTGTCCATCACCAACTCCAAGAGTTCATTCAGACTCACGTCCATCAAGTCAGTGATGCCACCCAGCCATCTCATCCTCTGTCGTCCACTTCTCCTCCTGCCCCCAATCCCTCCCAGCATCAGAGACTTTTCCAATGAGCCAACTCTTCGCATGAGGTGGCCAAAGTACTGGAGTTTCAGCCTCAGCATCATTCCTTCCAAAGAAATCCCAGGGCTGATCTCCTTCAGAATGGCCTGGTTGGATCACCTTGCACTCCAAGGGACTCTCAAGAGTCTTCTCCAACACCACAGTTCAAAAGCATCAATTCTTCAGCGCTCAGCCTTCTTCATAGTCCAACTTTCACATCCATACATGACCACAGGAAAAACCATAGCCTTGACTAGATGGACTTTTGTTGCCAAAGTAATGTCTCTGCTTTTGAATATGCTATCTAGGTTGGTCATAACTTCCTTCCAAGAGTAAGCGTCTTTTAATTTCATGGCTGCAGTCACCATCTGCAGTGATTTTGGAGCCCCCCAAAATAAAGTCTGACACTGTTTCCACTGTTTCCCCATCTATTTCCCATGAAGTGATGGGACCAGATGCCATGATCTGAGTTTTATGAATGTTGAGCTTTAAGCCAACGTTTTCACTCTCCACTTTCACTTTCATCAAGAGGCTTTTTAGTTCCTCTTCACTTTCTGCCATAAGGGTGGTGTCATCTGGATATCTGAGGTTACTGATATTTTTCCCGGCAATCTTGATTCCAGCTTGTGTTTCTTCCAGTCCAGCGTTTCTCATGATGTACTCTGCATATAAGTTAAATAAGCAGGGTGACAACATGCAGCCTTGACGTACTCCTTTTCCTATTTGGAACCAGTCTGTTGTTCCATGTCCAGTTCTAACTGTTGCTTCCTGACCTGCATACAAATTACTCAAGAGGCAGATCAGGTTGTCTGGTATTCCCATCTCTTTCAGAATTTTCCACCATTTATTGTGATCCACACAAGCAAAGGCTTTGGCATAGTCAATAAAGCAGAAATAGATGTTTTTCTGGAACTCTCCTGCTTTTTCCATGATCCAGCGGATGTTGGCAATTTGATCTCTGGTTCCTCTGCCTTTTCTAAAACCAGCTTGAACATCAGGAAGTTCACGGTTCCTATATTGCTGAAGCCTGGCTTGGAAAATTTTGAGCATTAGTTTACTAGCCTGTGAGATGAGTGCAATTGTGCAGTAGTTTGAACATTCTTTGGCATTGCCTTTATTTGGGATTGGAATGAAAACTGATCTTTTCCAGTCCTGTGGCCACTGCTGAGTTTTCCAAATGTGCTGGCATATTGAGTGCAGCACTTTCACAGCATCATCTTTCAGGATTTGGAATAGCTCAACTGGAATTCTATCACCTCCACTAGCTTTGTTCTTAGTGATGCTTTCTAAGGCCCACTTGACTTCACATTCTGGGATGTCTGGCTCTAGGTCAGTGACCACACCATCGTGATTATCTGGGTCATGAAGATCTTTTTTGTACAGTTCTTCTGTGTATTCTTGCCGTCTCTTCTTAGTATCTTCTGCTTCTGTTAGGTCCATACCATTTCTGTCCTTTATCGAGCCCATCTTTGCATGAAATGTTCCTTTGGTATCTCTGAGTTTCTTGAAGAGATCCCTAGTCTTTCCCGTTCTGTTGTTTTCCTCTATTTCTTTGCACTGATCGCTGAAGAAGGCTTTCTTATCTCTTCTTGCTATTCTTTGGAACTCTGCATTCAGATGTTTATATCTTTCCTTTTCTCCTTTGCTTTTTGCTTCTCTTCTTTTCACAGCTATTTGTAAGGCCTCCCCAGACAGCCATTTTGCTTTTTTGCATTTCTTTTCCATGGGGATGGTCTTGATCCCTGTCTCCTGTACAATGTCACGAACCTCATTCCATAGTTCATCAGGCACTCTGTCTATCAGATCTAGGCCCTTAAATCTATTTCTAGCACATACTTATTACTGTTCATAATTATTGTGAATAGACTATAAATTCCTGGAGGGCTGACAGTTATGTTTAGCACATTGACTCTAACTTGCCCCCAGTTTTTTTGCCCAGTGCCTTGTTGTCATGCAGTTGCTCAGTCGTGTCTGACTCTTTGTGACTCCCATGGTCTGCAGCATGCCAGGCTCCCTGTCCATCACCGTTTCCCGGAACTTGTGCAAATGCATGTCCAGTGAGTTGGTGATGCCATCCAACCATCTCATCCTCTGTCATATCCTTCTCCTCCTGCCTTCAATCTCCCAGCATTAGGATCTTTTCTAATGAGTTTACACTTAGCATCAAGTTCCAAAGTACTGGAGCTTCAGCATCAGTCTTTCTAATGAATATTCAGGATTGATTTCCTTTGGGACTGACTGGTTTTATCTCCTGCTGTCCAAGGGATTCTCAAGAGTCTTCCCCAACAGCACAGTTCAAAAATATCAGTTATTCGGTGCTCAGCCTTCCTTATAGTCCGACTCTGACATCCATACATGACTACTGGAAAAACCATAACTTTGACTATATGGACTTTTGTCAGGAAAGGCCCCATGCCTTGCCACAATGTAAATACTAAATATTTTAAAATTAGTTGTTGATGCTAGGGTCCTGAATCAGGTGAAAGAAAGGTTTAAAGATTATAGCTCTTTTTTTAATTTATCAGAAGTAACAGAATCTGAAACCCTTGTTTCTTACACGATCAGGCTATCAGAATAGGTAATTTACCTAAATTCTTTGGGATTCAGCACCTCATTCACAAATTCTGATTGATTGGCTGTGATGAGCATAAGACATAATGTCCAAAAATAAAAGAAAGAATATTCTTCCAGCAAACTGGCCCTCAGTGCCATTCAATAAATAGTCACTAATTTTTCCATACTACTTGAAAGAAAACGACATTTTCACAAAGAACAAGCATATGACATGATGTATGTGAAATGCTAAATTGCTTCAGTTATGTCCAATTCTGTGTGACCCTATGGACTGTAGCCCACCAGGCTCCTCTGTTCATGGGATTCTCCAGGAAAGAATACAGGAATGGGTTACCATGCCCTCCTCCAGGGGATCTTCCCTACTCAGGGATCACACCCACATCTCTAATGTCTCCTGCATTGGCTGGCAGTTGAGTTATTTACCACTAGCACTACCTGGGAAAGCTGTAGTAGGTACTACTCAAGTAGTAAAAGAGATTCGATTCAGTTCAGTTCAGTTCAGTCACTCAGTCGTGTCTGACTCTTTGCGACCCCATTAATCACAGCACGCCAGGCTTCTCTGTCCATCACCAACTCCCAGAGAATACTCAGACTCATGTCCATCGAGTCAGTAATGCCATGCCACCATCTCATCCTCTGTCGTCCCCTTCTCCTCCTGCCCCCAATCCCTCCCAGCATCAGAGTCTTTCCCAATGAGTCAACTCTTCACATGAGGTGGCCAAAGTACTGGAGTTTCAGCTTTAGCATCAGTCCTTCCAAAGAAATACCAGGGCTGGTCTCCTTCAGAATGGACTGGTTGGATCTCCTTGCAGTCCAAGGGACTCTCAAGAGTCTTCTCCAACACCACAGTTCAAAAGCATCGATTCTTCAGCTCTCAGCCTTCTTCACAGTCCAACTCTCACATCCATACATGACCACAGGAAAAACCATGGCCTTGACTAGACGGACCTTTGTTGGCAAAGTAATGTCTCTGCTTTTGAATATGCTATCTAGGTTGGTCATAACTTCCTTCCAAGAGTAAGCATCTTTTAATTTCATGGCTGCAGTCACCATCTGCAGTGATTTTGGAGCCCCCCAAAATAAAGTCTGACACTGTTTCCACTGTTTCCCCATCTATTTCCCACGAAGTGATGGGACCGGATGCCATGATCTTCGTTTTCTGAATGTTGAGCTTTAAGCCAATTTTTTCTCTCTCCTCTTTCACTTTCATCAAGAAGCGTTTTAGTTCCTCTTCACTTTCTGCCATAAGGGTGGTGTCATCTGCATATCTGAGGTTATTGAGATTTCTCCTGGCAATCTTGATTCCAGCTTGTGTTTCTTCCAGTCCAGTGTTTCTCATGATGTACTCTGCATATAAGTTAAATAAGCAGGGTGACAATACACAGCCTTGATGTACTCCTTTTCCTATTTGGAACCAGTCTGTTGTTCCATGTCCAGTTCTAACTGTTGCTTTCTGACCTGCATATAGGTTTCTCAAGAGGCAGGTCAGGTGGTCTGGTATTCCCATCTCCTTCATAATTTTCCACAGTTTCTTGTGATCCACACAGTCAAAGGCTTTGGCATAGTCAATAAAGCAGAATTAGATGTTTTTCTGGAACTCTCTTGCTTTTTCCATGATCCAGCAGATGTTGGCAATTTGATCTCTGGTTCCTCTCCCTTTTCTAAAACCAGCTTGAACATCTGGAAGTTCACGGTTCATGTATTGCTGAAGCCTGGCTTGGAGAATTTTGAGATCACACTCCCTCTATTTTCAGCACAAAAATTAGAAATGTGGATGAGAAAGTGTACTCAGTTCAAACCTTAGGTAAAATAGAGTCTTCTGTTACTTTCAAAAAAGCTGGTGTCTATTAATCTATACAATATACATGTTCATAAGAACTCTTTATCTTCAGAAGCACTGGGATGTTCTCATTACTTCACACATATCACCCACTTTAGGTTCTCTTCCTTGTCAGACTCATTTTGTTCCTGTTGTTCCCTCTCTTCTCTGCAAACTCTTAATGTTAGAATGCTCCAAGGCTCAGTCCTGGATATGTTACTTTATGCACACACAGTAAAGATTTCATTTCATCTTTTGGATTGAAATATCATCTTTATGCCAGAAACACCCATATTTTTTATCTTCTACACTGACATAACTTTCAAATCAGAACCTCATATACTCAAAGGCTTGCTTGATATTACAATTTAAACAAAGGCTGGAAGGGTTCATCACTACCAGACCTTTGTTGCAAGCTAAAATCAAAGGGTGCTAATTAACATTATAAAATATATGAATCTGGAAAAGTCCCTGGTAAAGTCAAATACACAGTAAAATCAGATTGTCTATTACTGTATTGGTAGTACATAAGTCATTTGCAATTCTATTAAGACAGGTAGAAAAAACTGTATTAAAAACAACTATAACTATAATAATGTTATTTGATACACACTACAAAAGGATGTAAACAGTAACATTAAAAACCTAAAACATGAGAGAGTGAGAAGTAAAAGAATAAATTATCTTTGTGCTTTCAAAGTTAAGTTCTAATCAGCTTAAAATAGAATGTTATAATTATAAGATACCTTATGTAAGCCTCACATTAACTACAACAGAGACAAAGAAACAAAATAACTATGGTAGATACACAAAAGATTATGTGTAAAGGAGTCATAAAAATGATGATGAAGGAGTCAAAGCATACCACCACATGAAGTATGCAAATCACAAAGGAAAATAGGAAGAGAAAAATTAAGGCACAAGGAAGGGATCTACAAAAAATTCAGAAAACAATTGACTCAATGACTATAGTATATCTTGTTTAATTGCTAAGTCATGGCCAACTCTTTTGCGACTCCACGGATTGTAGCCTGCCACCCCTTTGACCATGGGATTTCCCAGGCATGAATACTAGCGGGTTTCCATGTCCTTCTCCAGGAAATTTTCCCAACCCAGGGATTGAATCTGCATCTCTTGCACCAGCAGGAGGATTCTTTACCACTGAGCCACCTAGGAAGCCCATTGTAAATACTTACCTATCAATAATATTTTAAATAATAGATTAGATTCTACAATCAAAACATACAGAATGACCAAAAGAATTAAAAAAATAGCAATTAAAAATATCCAATAATATGCTGTATGTAAGAGACTCAAGTAGCACTAAGGTTAAGAACACACATAGGGTGAGACTGAAAAGATTGCAAAATATATCTCAATTAAATTTTTTTAAAGCAGTTATACCTATTTATATCAGGAAAAATAGACTTTAAGTGAAGAAACATCACATGACACAAAAGACTGCTATTGTATAATGAAAAAAGGGTCAATTCATCAGGAAGAAATAACAAATATAAATGTTAGTGCACCCAACATAGAAATACCTAATTATTAATAGCAAATAACAATAGAATGAAAATGAGAAATATATAGCAATAGAATAGTTGGGTACTTTAATACTTTACATTCAGTAATGGACAGACCATCCAGAGAATCAAAATTAAACAGCAAATTTGAACAACACTAGAATATAGAGGCCTAATAGATAAATATACAATATTCTACCACCAGCACAAGAATGTTCAAGTACACATGAACAAGCATAGATCATATGTTAGGCTCATAAAACAAATCTAAGACACTTCAAAAAGACAAAAAATTATATCAAGTATCTTTTCTGACCACATAAAATGAAGTTGTAAATGAATAATAGAAGGAAAGCTGCAATATTCACAAACATGTGGACATTAAACAACACATTTCTGAACAACCAACCAATGCACCAGAGAGAATTCCAAAGAGAAATTTTAAAATATCTTGAGACTAAAAAAAAGAAGAAAAGAAAACATAACACACTAACACTTATGGAATGCTGCAAAAGAATAAATATACACATCAAGGAAAATAAAAATGATCTGAAATTTAAATCTAACTTTATGCCTCTAGGATTGAGGAGAAAACAATAAACTAACCCCTAAGTCAGTGGAAGGAAGGAAATAATAGAGATTAGAGAAGAAATGAATGAAATAGAAATAGGAAAACAATAGAAAAGATTAATAAAGTTAATAGTTCTTTGAAAAGATAAAGAAAATGAACAAATCTTTAGCTAGACAAGAAAAAGGGAAAGATGATTGAAATAAATAAAATTGTAAATGAAAAGAAACAGTACAATTTATATCATGGAAACAAAGAATCATAAGAGACAGTTATAAACAATACCAAGAAATAGAATCATCTAGAAATTAATAAATTCCTAGAAACATGCAACTACTAATAGCAATACTGAATCATAAGTTTTTCCAGTGGTCATGTATGGATGTGAGAGTTGGACTGTGAAGAAAGCTGAGCACCGAAGAATTGATGCTTTTGAACTGTGGTGTTGGAGAAGACTCTTGAGAGTCCCTTGGACTGCAAAGAGATTCAACCAGTCCATCCTAAAGGAGATCAGTCCTGGGTGTTCATTGGAGGAACTGATGTTGAAGCTGAAACTCCAATACTTTGGCCACCTGATGCAGAGAACTGACTCATTTGAAAAGACCCTGATGCTGGGAAAGATTGAGGGCAGGAGGAGAAGGGGATGACAGAGGATGAGATGGTTGGATGACATCACCGACTCAATGGACATGAGTTTGGGTGGACTCCGGGAGTTGGTGATGGACTGGGAGGTCTGGCGTGCTGTAGTTCATGGGGTCACAAAGAGTCGGACATGACTGAGTGACTAAACTGAACTGAATCAAAAATAAAATGTGTGAACAGATGAATAATGACTAAGGAGATAAAAGCAATAATTAAAACCTCCCCCAAATAATCATTTTTCAGTGTCATATCTTTTTGCCTGTTCATACTCTTCATGGGGTTCTCAAGGCAAGAATGCTGAAATAGTTTGCCAATCCCTTTTCCAGGGGACCAAATTGTCAGAAATCTCTACCATGTTCTGTCCATCTTGCATGGCCCTACATGGCATGGTTCATAGTTTCATTGAGTTACACAAGGCTGTGATCCATGTGATCATTTTGGCTAGTTTTCAGTGATTCTGTCTGCCCTCTGATGTATGAGGATAAGAGGCATGGGCAAATTTCCTGATGGGAGGGACTGGCTGTGGGGAAAACTGGGTCTTGCTCTGATGGGCAGGGCCATGCTCAGTAAATCTTTAATCCAATTTTCTGCTAAGAGGTGGGGCTGTGCTCCCTCCCTATAGTTTGGCCTGAGACAGCCCAGTCCTGGAGTCTTGTTCTAAGATGGCAGTTAGAAGGATATGCACTCATCTTCTCCTGTGAGTGTTTGAGGCTGTCTTGCAGGGGCATGGGTCAGCAGTGAGCTGCTGCAGGAACAGGGGCACTGGCAGCAGCAGTCCTGGGAGGCGGAGCATGTGGCATAAACCCTCTTGGAGGAGGTCGCCAATAGTCAAAAAGATAAGACACTGAAAGATGAACATCCCAGGTCTATAGGTGTCCAATATGCTACTGGAGAAGAGTGGAGAAACAGCTCAGAAAGAAAGAAGAGGCTGAGCCAAAAAGGAAACTATGCCTAACTGTGGATATGTTTGGTGGTGAAAGTAAACTGTGATGCTGTAAAGAACAATATTGCATAGGAATCTGGAATTTTAGGTCCATGAATCAAACATTAAACTATTAATTAAGGTAAATTGGAAGTCATCAAACAGGAGATGGCAAGAATGAACATTGATATTTTAGAAATCAGAGAACTAAATTGGACAGAAATGGGCAGATTTAATTCAGATGACCATTATATCTATGGTCAGGAATCCCTATAGTCATAGGCCTAGACTATGAGGCCTAGAAGTAGGCCTCATAGCCAACAAATAAGTCCAAAATGCAGTACTTGGGTGCAGTCTCAAAAACAATGGAATGATCTCAGTTTGTTCCCAAGGCAAATGATTCAGCATCATAGTAATCCAAGTCCATGCCCCCAACCACTAATGCTGGAGAAACTGAAGCTGACTGGTAGTATGAAGACCAAAAAGACCTTCTAGAACTAACACCAAAAAAGATGTCCTTTTCATCATAGGGTGCTGGGAGCCACCACCAGAGATCCCACCCATGACAAGGTCATGTGGAAGAGCCATGATGAGCAAGGCGGATCATGGCTCAAGAGATTCCCTCGATCTGCTCAAGCATCTACCCCAAAACCAGAATCTGTCTGTCTTACTATTCTGTGCCTTTCACCAACTCTTCTGACATTAACAGGGGGCTATCCCCGACCACCTTTCTTTGGAAAAAGTCAACTTAGGGCTTTAATTAATAAGTCTCCTGGGCATGAAAGGAATATTTCTATTTTAACCCCTCTGTTGGCATTCTAGCTTGCCTGACAGGTTCATCCATACTCTTGCAATTAACACACATAATTGTTCGCAACTCCCCAACCTTGAAAGGCACAGGAAGCCAAAACATTCTAAAAGTCCTAATGAGCATAGAGCCCTTTAAGAGATGAAAACTTATTAGAATAGATAGTACTGGTAAAGGGCTTCATTATTGGGCCAATGCTTGCTGCCAAGTTCCCATATCCCTTATCCATTGTACACCTGGGAGTGCATTAGTTAACATAGTTGGAATGTAAGAAAAACAAGTAGCAGCCTTGGAATTAACCACATCAGACCTTTGAGCTAATTGGTTCTTTCTTTGTTGTGACCCACTGCACCTTTGCTTCCTGAGAATGTAACTTTATTTAGTACTTTCTGAGGCTGGGAGAAATAAAGAAGAAACACTTTAAGGGAAAATAAGTTTTCCGGTTGAGCAGCCTTTATCAAAAAACGGTCATAAAATGTCCTCAGGCCTCCAAGGCCAGAAGACAATGTACACAACATTGTTTATGGGAAAGGCGTGCAGAAAAAATCATGGTCTTGATAAAGACAAAACAGATGTAATGTTTGGGCTGACTCTGTAGGACTTTGCATCTTTCATTTCCCTCTATGTACAAGTCAAGGTATAAAAGTTCCTTTTGAAAATAAAGTTATGGGCCTCGCTCACTGAAGCTTGGTCTCCCCGTGTTGTTCTTTTTTTCCTTTTCCCTTCTTTTCTCTCTCTGTTCTTCTTTCAGGATGACTCCTTGGAACACAGGAGCTTTATTGACTTTCTGTGTAAACCAAGGAAGATCAAGCCTCTTTCTCTTCCCTTTTTACTTTCCTTATCACCTATGCCATCATCCTGAGGGTACCCCTGGATCCTGCTGGGGCTGGACCCCGGCAATAGGGGATGGGAATGCACAAGTAGGAAGTCAAGAGAGACCTGGAGTAACAGGAAAGTTTGGCCTTAGAGGACAAAATGAATCAGTACAAAGGCTAACAGAGTTTTGCCAAGAGAACACACTGGTCATAGGAAACACCCTCCTCCAACAACACGAGGTGACTCTACACATGGACATCACCAGATGGTCAATACTGAAATCAAATTGATTATATTCTTTGCAGCCAAAGATGGAGAAGCTCATAGAGTCAGTGAAAACAAGACCTGGAGCTGACTGTGACTCTGGTCAAGAATTCCTTATACCAAAATTCAAGCCTAAGAGAAGAAAGTACAGAAAATCACTGGTCTGCTCAGGTATAACCTAAATTAAGTTGCTTATACAGTGGAAGTGACAAATAGATTCAAAGGATTAGATCTGATAGAGTACCTGAAGAACTATGGATGGGATTTATAACATTGAACGGGAGGTGGTTACCAAAATAATCCCCAAGAAAAAGAAATGCAACAAGGTAAAATGGTTGTCTGAGAAGGCCTTACAAATAACAGAAAAGAAGAGAAGAAAAGGCAAAGGAGAAAAGGAAAGATATACTCAACTGAATGCAGAGTTCTAAAGAATAGCAAGGAAAGATAAGAAGTCTTCTTAGGTTAAACAATCCAAAGATATAGAGGAAAACAACAGAATGGGAAAAACTAGAGATCTCTTCAGGAAACCTAGAGATACCAAGGAAACATTTAATGCAAAAAAGGGCACAATAAAGGACAGAAAGAGTACAGACTTAACAGAAGCAGAAGATATTAAGAATATGGCAAGAATACACAGAACTATACAAAAAAGATCTAAATGACCTGGTTAACCATGATGGTATGCTCACTAACCTAGAGCCAGATATCCTGGAGTGTGAAGTTAAGTGGACCTTAGGAAACATGACTATGAACAAAAGCTAGTGGCAGTGATGGGCTTCCAGCTGAGGTATTTTACATCCTAAAAGATGATGCTATTAAAGTGCTGCACTCAATATGCCAGCAAATTTGGAAACTCAGCAGTGGCCACAGGACTGGAAAAGGTCAGTTTTCATTCTAATGTCAAAGAAGGGCAATGCCAAAGAATGTTCAAACCACTGCACAATTGTGCTCATTTCATATGCTAGCAAGGTAATGCTCAAAATCCCTCAAGCTAGGTTTCAACAATATGTGAATTGAGGATTTCTAGATGCAAGAGCTGGATTTAGAAAAGGCAGAGGAACTAGATGTCAAACTGCCAACATCCTTTGGATCATTAAAAAGCAAGAGAATTCCAGAAAAAAAAAAATCTGTTTCATTGACCACACTTTGACTATGTGGATCACAAAATACTATGGAAAATTCTTACAGAGATGGGAATATCAGTGCATCTTACCTGCCTCCTGAGAAACCTGTATGCAGGACAAGAAGCAACAGTTAGAACCAGACATGAAACAACAGACTGGTTCAAAATTGGGAAAGAAGTATGTCAAGAAGGTGTACTGACACCTTGTTTATTTAATTTATAAGCAAAGTACATTGTGCAAAATGCAGGACTGGATGAAGCACAAGCTAGCATCAAGATTGCCACGAAAAGCATCAATAACCTCAGATATGCACATGATATCATCTTAATGGCACAAAGCGAAGAGGAAGTAAAGATCCTCTTGATGAAGGTTAAAGAGGAGAGTGAAAAACCTGGCTCAAAACTCAGTATCCAAAAAATGAAGATCATAGCATCCATTCACTTCACTTCCTGGCAAATAGATGAGGAAAAAATGGAAACAGTGGCAGATTTTATTTTCCTGGGCTCCAAAATCACTGGGGACGATGACTGTAGGTAGCCATGAAATTAAAAGATGCTTGCTCCTTGGAAAGAAAGCTATGACAAACCTAGACAGTTCATTAAAAGGCAGAGACATTACTTTGCTGAGAAATGTCCATCTAGTTAAAGCCATGTTTTTTCCAGTAATCATACACAGACATGAGAGTTGGATCATAAAGAAGGCTGAGCACTGAAAAATTGATCCTTTTGAACTGTGCTGTTGGAGAAGACTCTTGAGAATCCCTTGGACAGCAAGGCGATCAATCCTGTCAATCCTAAAGGAAATCAACCCAGAATATTCATTGTAAGGACTGATGCTGAAGCTGAAGCTCGAATACTTTGGCCACTGCATGCAAAAAGCCAGCTCACTGGAAAAGACCCTGATTCAGTGAAAAATTGAGAGGAGGAGGATAAACCAGCAACAGAGGATGAGACGGTTGAATGACATCACCGACTCAATGGACGTGAGTTTATGCAAACTCCAGGAGAGAGTGAAGCACAGGGAAGCCTGGTGTGCTGCACTGCTTGTGTTTTCAAAGACTCCAACATGATTGAGTGACTGAACAGCAACAAATAATGAAGGCTCAGAATCAGATGTTTTGCTAGCAAATTCTACTAGATACTGGTTTGGCCAGAAAGTTCACCTGGTGGCTTTTTCTGTAAGATGTCACTAAGAAATGAACAAACTTTCTGGCCAACCTAATATATAAAGTAGAATTCACGCTAACACTTTTCAATGTCTTTCAATAAATTTAAATGGTGGCAACACTCCCAAATTCATTTAAGAAGCCAATATTACCCTGACACCACAACCAGATAAGAACACTATAAGAAAAGAAAACTACAGGCTAATATCCCTGATGAATTTAAATGCAAAAATTCTCAACAAAATTCTTGCAAATCAAGTTCAACAGCACATTAGTAGATTATACACCATGATCAAGTGGGATTCACCCCTATGTATCATGGATATTTTCACATATACAAATTAATGTAAGAAGACATACATACAAAATAGAAAGACATCCTATTTTTATGGATCATAAGTTGAATGGATTAGCCAAATCAATTACAAGAAAGAACAACAAAAGTAGAGGCATTGCATCACCTGATTTTTATCTATAAATACAAAGCTTTAGTAATCAAAACATGGTACTGGCATAAAAACAGACAGATATTTCAACCTAACAGAGTCAAGAGTCCAGAAATAAATCCATATACATATGGTCAACTAATATTTGACAAGGGAGCCGAGAATACTCAATGGAGAAAATAGTCTTTTAAATAAATGGTGTTTGAAAAATTGGATTTTCCCACGCAAAAGTCTGACAGTGATTGCCTATTTTTCACCATTCACAAAATTAACTTGAAATGAATTAAAAACTTAAATGTAAATCCTAAAACCATAAAACCATTAGAAGAAAACTGAGGGGAAAAAAGATTCTTGATGCTGGTCTCGGTTATGCTGGACAACAAAAGCACATGTGAAAAAAAAGCAAAAATAATCAACTGGGATTACATTTTTTTTTTTAATAAAAGCAAAGCAAAGTAAACCATAACAAAAGAAAGTCAGTTTGCAGAATGGGAGAAAATACTTGTAAGCAACATATTTGTTAAAGTGTTAATATCCAAACTATATAAGAAACTCTAAACTAGGTATTAAATAAAACAAATACTCTGATTTTAAATTGTATTAGTAATATTAGTAAATGAATTAATAAACTGGAAATATTTATCTAAATTGATCACTGTAAAATAAGGTATTTGGTTAATTTCCCTCATTCTTTGCTACTCTAAAGACTTTTTAAACCCAAATCAACTCTGAATATTCATTGGAAGGACTGATGCTGCAGGTGAAGCTCCAATAATTGGCTACCTGATGCGAACAGCCCACTCACTGGAAAAGACCTTGATGCTGGGAAAGATTGAGAGCAAGAGGAGAAGGGCAACAGAGGATGAGATGGTTGGATGGGATCACTGACTCAATGGACATGAGTCTGAGAAAACTCAGGGAGATAGTGAAGACAGGGAAGCCTTGTGTGCTGTAGTCTATGGGGTCGCAAAGAGTTGAACATGACTTGGTGACTGAACAACAAACTCTGCCTTGATCTGTTCTGATAGCAATCATGAACTGAAGTAATATGCAGTCTTTTAAGTTTACAATTTGAAGGCTATATAGAAATGGATAACATTTCTTAAGGGTAAAAGTATTTATTACATTTCAATTGGGAAAAAATGCATGTCTTAAATGATGGTTTCTACATATGAATCAGTACAAGGAAGAGAAAGAAAAGCATGAAATCTATTTAAACCTTGATATTTCTGAATCTGTACCCTAGGATGACTAATGAGGATACTTTTCTTTCATAGTTTCCTCTTTTCTTGTATTTTTAAAGCTAGTTCTTGATATTGCCAAACTGTCTTTTGAAGGATATGCTAATACTTTTGGATACAAGAAATAAAGTGAAAATGCTGCAAATGTCCACATATGTCAAGAGCAAACTGTAGGTCTCCTTATTTTTCAAAATTTAACTTTATACTTTCCCATAACATATTTCCAGAACTGTACACATTCCACAGCTGGGTATTCTTTTTGCTTTGGCTCCATCCCTTCATTCTTTCTGGAGTTATTTCTCCACTGATCTCCAGTAGCATATTGGGCACCTACTGACCTGGGGAGTTTCTCTTTCAGTATCCTATCATTTTGCCTTTTCATACTGTTCATGGGGTTCTCAAGGCAAGAATACTGAAGTGGTTTGCCATTCCCTTCTCCAGTGGACCACATTCTGTCAGAACTCTCCACCATGACCCACCCATCTTGGGTTGCCCCACGGGCATGGCTTAGTTTCATTGAGTAAGACAAGGCTGTGGTCCTAGTGTGATTAGACTGACTAGTTTTCTGTGAGTATGCTTTCAGTGTGTTTGCCCTCTGATGCCCTCTTGCAACACCTACCGTCTTACTTGGATTACTCTTACCTTGGGCGTGGGGGTTCCAAATAGAAAAAGGAGTACATCAAGGCTGTATATTGTCACCCTGTTTATTTAACTTATATGCAGAGTACATCATGAGAAATACTGGACTGGAAGAAACACAAGCTGGAATCAAGATTGCTGGGAGAAATCTCAATAACCTCAGATATGCAGATGACACCACCCTTATGGCAGAAAGTGAAAGGGAACTACAAAGCCTCTTGATGAAAGTGAAAGTAGAGAGTGAAAAAGTTGGCTTAAAGCTCAACATTCAGAAAACGAAGATCATGGCATCTAGTCCCATCACTTTGTGTGAAATAGATGGGGAAGCAGTGGAAACAGTGTCAGACTTTATTTTTCTGGGCTCCAAAATCACTACAGATGGTGACTGCAGCCATGAAATTAAAAGACGCTTACTCCTTGGAAGGAAAGTTATGACCAATCTAGATAGCATATTCAAAAGCAGAGACATTACTTTGCCAACAAAGATTTGTCTAGTCAAAGTTATGGTTTTTCCTGTGGTCATGTATGGATGTGAGAGTTGGACTGTGAAGAAGGCTGAGTGCCAAAGAATTGATGCTTTTGAACTGTGGTGTTGGAGAAGACTCTTGAGAGTCCCTTGGACTGCAAGGAGATCCAACCAGTCCATTGTGAAGGAGATCAGCCCTGGGATTTCTTTGGAAGGAATGATGCTGTAGCTGAAACTCCAGTACTTTGGCCACCTCATGTGAAGAGTTGACTCATTGGAAAAGACTCTGATGCTGGGAGGGATTGGGGGCAAGAGGAGAAGGGGACTACAGAGGATGAGATGGCTGGATGGCATCACCAACTCGATGGACGTGAGTCTGAGTGAACTCTGGGAGTTGGTGATGGACAGGGAGGCCTGGCATGCTGTGATTCATGGGGTCGCAAAGAGTCGGACACAACTGAGTGACTGATCTGATCTGATCTGTATACATTATTCATTTTTTGTGCAATTATGAAAACAATCAAATGTCCTTACTGGAAATAAAACAAGAGATTAAACTTTGGCCCTGCTTCCTGGGATTTTGAAGACATGTGTGAGAAAAGTCCAGAACAGAATGAAGAGAAGTGAGATAAATGGATATAGCCAAATAGCACTCTCAAACCCTCTTTGTTGATGTTGTCATCTTTAGTAAGAAGTCTGTAACTTCATTTTTCGGTCTTCTCATAGGCCAGAGATGTCAGATGGATTTATAAGTACACTCTGATAGGCACAGGATGAATCACTTATCGGCTGTCTCCTCATTTGTGACAACTCAAACACTATACTGCTAGGTTTTCTCCCTAAATATTTTTTTCTTCCCCAGTGATTTCATTTTGAAATATTTTTCTTGTCCAATACTTATCTAAAACAATCATAATCTACTAATTGTTACAATTTATAAATGGACAACACAAACTATTCTTGTATTTAAAAATTGTTACATATCTATATGAATCTTTGAATTCAAAGTGATGAAAATAATTTGTACATGCTACCTTTACAAACACAGTGATACATATGAAGGTAAATTATAATAACACAGCCATAGGATTTATTTGTTTTTTTAATGTGCAGTGAGGTTAGTTACTCAAAGAATACTGCAATTAACAGTGATGTCATTGATAAAATGTTTCATCTCATGATTTTTTTCCCATTTTATTAAATCTATGATTCTTCATTACAAAATTCAACACTTCACAGGGTATATACTGGTTTTGGATAGGAAATCAGAATAAACAGGGTGATTCTGAAAATTGATCTTACATAATGACACATAAACATTATTTTATTTTAAACAAAATCTGAGTATTTTATGGCAAAGAATACACATTTATCAGTTTAACAACTGAACATGAGAGAATATAAAGTTAGCAAAATTTTAGAAGATTAAAAACCATATTTAAATAAAGTCTGCATGTGTATTAGGTCATTAATAGTGAGATTCTGTAGACTGTCTCTTGCAGGTTAAGTTTTTGGTTAGGGCAATATTTTGCCATTTGAGGAAAATGTTGTGAACCACTTCTCTAGAGTATCTTATTTCCTTATCATGGGAAAAAAAAGATGTCCAACTACTTGCTTGGCATATGTACACTGACTCCTACACCATCTGTTTCCCAGGCATACAGTTGAGTACACAGATAATAAACCTATGCTCATTATTTGAGAGTCAAATACAAGAGCAGCGAGAACACCAACCTCTCAGAAGGTAAAGTCCAGTAAAGAGATCACCAGGTAAATGTAAAACCATAAAATAATCAATCTAATAGCAATAGAGCCATAGTTCAGTGGGAAAATGATAGAACCATGGGTTATCTGAGGACTCACCAACAACTTTACAAAGAAGGCTGTGAACTTGAAAGAATAAAGCAAGAGTAGCTCCTTTTCAGTTAAATATGCATAAGCTGGTCAGGTATAAGGGAAGATTATAAGGAGGATAGATGGAGTGAGGGTTGCTTCTTGGAGTGTAATTGTCACGTTTTTGAGAGACTAGCATGGGCGAAGGCAAAAGCTTGAAAACAAAAGGCCTGTGTATGCATTGTGGATGAGAACAGGGCTGTGCAATTTTGTGAGAGATCAAATTTTTATCCTGTATACTTTAAAATTATTCTACTGAAAATGAGGAGTTACTAAAGAATTTTGAGAAAGGATGTACACATAAATACTAAGAACTGCTTATTTACTAGGCAATTACCTACTTAATTTTATTTTTGCATCTCTGGAAACTTTTCATTCTGAAGTAGTTTATCTATTTTGTCCTCAGGGACAATAAAAATATACATTCTGGAAGACTGTAGTATACCAACAAAGTATAATAAGTATGACAGTTCCCACTGGATACCTGAACAAGAACCATCTCTCCTTTCCATCTTCTTAAGGGAACTTGAATATTTTAAAGTTCTTTCTTTCTCTGCACAGACCTGAGATTCTGGGGAAGCAGGACACATTTTCAGATACATAGCATAAACATAATCTGTTTAAGCCAATAGGAATTGTTTCTTTTAGACTGGGGCATGTGACATGTTTATTCAATGAAATGTGAAGGAATATTTGTGGGCAGTAGGCAGTCAGGTGGGACTTATTCAATAACCTCAAAAGACAAAGAAAGTGAAGTCTCTTTTCTTCTATTGGGTATCTTGTATCTGGGTGGGAAACCTGAGATTCTGGTAAGCATCTTTGAATACTGAGGGAAGCTTGGCAAGGACAGAGCTATGAAAAGGGACAGAGTACAAAGATGGAAAAAAATAGGCCCTTGATGATGCCAGTGAGTCACTAAATTAATCATTCATGGAACTATACAACTGCTCAACTTCTTATAAAGTGTAATGATAAAGCTTTTTTAGAGTTTAAGCAAGTTAGTTTCCTATTACTTGTGACCCAAAGTATACCAACTAATACAGAAAGAATAATAAAATGTAAAGGGGTTCAAAATTCATAGTGTAATCTTCCTTGTTTTGTATTTGAACAAAAGGAAGATCTGAGAAAATAAATGACTTGGTAAGGTCACACATAATTATAGGCAAAGTCAGGATTCTTAAGTGTCACACATACTTTGCTAACTCACCTTTGGCATATTTTAACTTTATCTCAAAAATAACTCTCTCATACTCTTGTATAAAGTCATCTAGCAGTGTATAGTGTATGATTAAGTGCTTAGGAAATGCTGATAAATACCTGACTGAGAGTATGGATTCTTGCTTTTAGTTTTGCCTGATAGTTTTTACATTAGTCATCCAATTATGACAATGAAAATAATATATGCTACTTACATACAACCAATTCAGTCATACCTCTATTGATCTATAGCTGTTTCTACTTGCTTTGGCCTCTCTATAACATTATATACACTTTCTTTACCATCATCAGATTCTGTGTTCCTTATGCACTAATTATAACTCACAGTGAAGCAATTCTTAACTTTCCTCTGACAGTAGCTAAGGTTTTGATGGAGTAACAAGGAGATATACAGCATAGAGAACTTCATAGGTGATGACCCTTTATATCTGGAGGATAACCTTAGACCCTTCTATAAACTCTCTCAGGAACTGTACATTTCCTGCAGGCTCTGTTCATTGTCTATCAGTTTTCCTAGTACAATGCCTATTTCATAGAGATGCTCAATGTGTTTCCTTGGATTAATGAAGGTATGGGTAGTAGAAAATGGCTATCTACAACAGAGATAAGCAAATGAGAGAAAACCCATAAACACTGGGGAAAGCTACTTGAGGAAATGAATAAATCCTCTTTCTTAATTTTTCCTCTGCCTTGCCTTCATCAAAACAAACAAACAAACCTTTATCTTATCTAAAGGCACATAATTCCCTAGTAATTTTTGGAAAATGCTAGTATAATGAAATTGAAACCATTTATGACACAATAATTGCTATAGAGAACAAAGAAAAAATGTATTTAAAGGAAGAAAATGGCTCACAAGGTAAAGATTGCTTTGAAAATCACATTTGAGTTTCAAGTTCAAAAAAGGCAGTCACCAAAGACTGGTATCAAGAGATAACAGTGGCAGTTTATTAATAATCTGTCATGTAAAGCTGACATATTAGAAGCTGAATTCTGCTCAGCTTTACAATGAAATCCCATCTATTTTATTACTGCCAGAATTAAATATGTTCTGTTGAAAGTCTTAAATATATTTTAAAGTTCTTTTTCTCTATGCATTTAACTGCTTTTGCTACCACCTCCTTATCAACAAATCAACAAAAGTCTAATCTTGATTCCCATGATATATCAAACAGGGTGCAAGATAGCATACACTTTGTTCATAGCAGTTGATAAGCTTGCCTTTAGACAAATGGAAAAATTTTAGCAACTAAATTACTTGTTCCTAACATGCTGGGAACATAAGGAAGGCTAGATGCAGTGTGGAAATAATACAGAGTAAGTAATCCCATAGGATTCGGGTATGGATAATTTATTTAATCAGAATTATGTGTGAGCTAGCCAGGTAGGAACAATCTACTCTAAGGTGTAAACAGCTGATAGTCCATACATATTCAAACTAAAATATTTCAGTTCAGTTCAGTCGCTCAGTTGTGTCTGACTCTGTGACCTCATAAATTGCAGCACGCCAGGCCTCCCTGTCCATCACCAACTCCTGGAGTCCACCCAAACTCATGCGTATCGAGTCGGTGATGCCATCCAGCCATCCCATCCTCTGTCATCCCCCTTCTCTTGCCCCCAATCCCTCCTAGCATCAGGGTCTTTTCCAATGAGTCAATTCTTCGCATGAGGTGGCCAAAGTATTGAAGTTTCAGCCTCAGCATCAGTCCTTCCAATGAACACCCAGGACTGGTCTCCTTTAGGATGGACTGGTTGGATCTCCTTGCAGTCCAAAGGACTTTCAAGAGTCTTCTCCAATACCACAGTTCAAAAGCATCAATTGTTCAGCTCTCAACCTTCTTCACAGTCCAACTCTCACATCCATACATGACCATTGGAAAAACCATAGCCTTGACTAGATGGACCTTTGTTGGCAAAGTAATATCTCTGCTTTTTAATATGCTATCTAGGTTGGTCATAACTTTCCTTCCAAGAAGTAAAATATTTAGGTGAGGCATTTTATAAGTATATGTCATTGAATGAGTTTTTCATAAATATTAATTGAAAATGCCTATTGAAGTTGAACTCTATTTTCTCTATGTATTGTCCACCTTGGTAATGCAGGATTATGTCATCACCAGTTATCAAACATATTCTTACATGGCCTATGTTAGCCTTAGACTTCCAAAATGCTATGTTGACTAGCAGTATTTGGAGGAAAATGGGCCAAAAAACATATGAGCTATTCAAACAATTTGGAAAAATATTAAGGCTGGGTATAGAATTAAATAAATAATAAGCAGAGTTCAGAGAGTTGCATTAAGGATTTGGCATGGCAATTGTATTTTGTGCTGAGTTAGACTGATAGTTTTCATCCATCAGATAGTTAAAAATATGTACTCTTATTAATTAATCCTAGGGTCATAAATGGTTTCTCTGGTGGCTCAGCAGTAAAGAATCCTGTAATGCAGAAGACATGGGTTAGATCTGTCTACAAATTTGCACTTACCAATTGCATTGCCAATGACTGAACAACAAGGAAATTTGCTACCTGCCTCTATGGAGATCAACCCAGTGCTGCTACAGCTGTTGACTTTCAACATCCCCTGAGGGAGTTCAGGGTGGAGGGAGACACTGTGCTCCAGGGAGTCTGGTAGGAGAGGTCTTTAGACAGTTGGATGCTTTTAGGAACTGATTTCATGATCCCAATCCTGGTATCTCCTCATATCTATAAAAGCACTAAATCCCTTCAAGATGACATCAGATCCTCATAACTAGCAGAAACCTTTCTAAAATGAGTGCTTAATGGAATAGAACTCCACCTTCACCAAAACCTTATATATTGACCTTCCTCTTTGGAGCAGTTTCTCAGAGCTATATGAGGTGCTGTCTCCTAGGCTGCAGTTCTTATTTTGCCCCCAATTTAAAAAGTTTTATCAAGTTGTACATCTTTCTTAGCCAAAAGATCCCTGGGTAGTAATATGCCAGCAAATTTGGAAAACTCAGCAGTGGCCACAGGACTGGAAAAGGTCAGTTTTCATTCCAATCCCAAAGAAAGGCAATGCCAAAGAACGCTCAAACTACCACACAATTGCACTCATCTCACACGCTAGCAAAGTAATACTAGCTTAAAATGCTAACTTAGGCTCAAAATTCTCCAAACCAGGCTTCAACAGTATATGAACCATGAACTTCCAGATGTTCAAGCTGGATTTAGAAAAGACAGAGGAACCAGAGATCAAATTGCCAACATCTGTTGGATCATCGAAAAAGTAAGAGAGTTCCAGAAAAACATCTACTTCTGCTTTATTGACTATGCCAAAGCCTTTGATTGTGTGGATCATAATAAACTGTGGAAAATTCTGAAAGAGATGAGAATACCAGACCACCTGACCTGCCGCTTGAGATATCTGTATGCAGGTCAGGAAGCAACAGTTAGAACTGGACGTGGAACAACAGACGGGATCCAAATCAGGAAAGGAGTACGTCAAGGCTGTATATTGTCACCCTGTTCATTTAACTTATATGCAGAGTATATCATGAGGAATGCTGGGCTGGAAGAAGCACAAGCAGTAATCAAGATTGCCAGGAAAAATATCAGTAACCTCAGATATGCAGATGACACCACCCTTCTAGCAGAAAGTGAAGAAGTAAAGAGCCTCTTGATGAAAGTGAAAGAGGAGAGTGAAAAAGTTTGCTTAAAATTCAACATTCGTAAAACCAGGATCATGGCATCTGGTCCCATCACTTCATGGCAAATAGATGGGGAAACAGTGGAAACAGTGACAGACTTGTTTTTATTGGGCTCAAAAATCACTGCAGATGGTGACTGCAGCCATGGAATTAAAAGATGCTTACTCCTTGGAAGAAAAGTTATGACCAACCTAGACAGCGTATTAAAAAGCAGAGACAGTTTGCCAACAATGTTCTGTCTAGTCAAAGCTATGGTTTTTCTAGTCATGTATGTGTGTGAGAGTTGGACTATAAAGAAAGCTGAGCACCGAAGAATTGATGATTTTGAACTGTGGTGTTGGAGAAGACTCTTGAGAGTTCCTTGGACTGCAAGGAGCTCGAATCAGTCCGTCCTAAAGGAAATCAGTCCTGAATACTCATTGGAAGGACTGATACTGAAGCTGAAACTCCAATATTTTGGTCACCTGATGTGAAGAACTGACTCATTGGAAAAGACCCTGATAGTAGGAAAGAGAATGAGATGGTTGGATGGCATCATTGACTCAATGGACTTGAGTCTGAGTGAACTCCATGAGTTAGTGATGGACAGGAAGGCCTGGCATGCTGCAGTCCACAGGGTCGCAAAGAGTCCGTCATGACTGAGCAACTGAACTGACTGACTCACCCTTTGTAGAGAGGATCCCCTGGAGAAGGAAATGGCAACCCACTCCAGTATTCTTGCCTGGGAAATCCTATGAGAATCAGACATGACTTAGTGACTAAACAACAACAAAAAGGGCCATGAATATCAATTCACTTTTCTTTGTTTTGTGATTAAAATTTGTTTTAAATAAGATCTGAAGGGTTTTTTGTTTTGTTTTTAATTTCACAATTAAAACATAAATCCTCTTTAGAGAGCTCACACTTGAATTCCTCTCATCAAATGGCAACACTTAAGTACCTACTAGCATACCAGAGTCTAGGAGGAGACGAAAGGAGAAAAGGGATTCCAGGATATAAGTATACTACCCAAGACAAAATTTTACCACAGATACCAAAAATAAAAGCCTGTGTATGTGTGCATGTATTTTTCTCTTTCCTTGGAGAAAGCATTATGTAATAGTGTTCATAAATGACTTTGTAAGGAGAAGAGTTTCAGAAGTTCAAAAAAATCAGAAATAGAAGTCAGTCCCTCTAAGCCTCAGTTCATCCACTTCCAAATTAAGGCAATGGGAAATAATTTTTGAAGTTTAAGGACAGATGATTTTGAATTTCCATGAACCAAAATTAACTTACAATAGCAGCTATGTGGTTTAATGTTTACTCAGTCAATGTAAATAAAAATTTTAGCCAAAAGAGAAGTGCATTTTCTATCAGATGTTCTGAAGATCAAGGTGAGCACAAATCTAAGAAGTTGGGTTTATTGGCATTATGTGTCCGCAAAAGTGTTAAAGGGAAAGTATATAACATTAGATTAAGGAGAATGTGCACGCATCAATAATCTAATGATGATTGTAAATGACACAACATTATATGTGTTTGCATTCACACACTAGGTTACTAGGATAGTTGCCTGCATACGCGATTAATCCCTCAGGAGTGTCTGATTATTTTGGGACCCCATGAACTGTAGCCCTTGAGGCTCCACTGTCCATGGCATATCCCAGGCAAGAACACTGGAGTGGGTTCCCATCTCCTTCTCCAGGGGATCTTCTTGACTTAGGTATCAAACATGTCTCCTGAATCTCCTACACTGGCAGACAGATTCTTTACCACTGTGCCACTTGGGAAGCCCAGAGTAGTTGGGTAGGCACTTTTTTTTCCCTTTCTTTCTTAGTCCTTAACAAATAACCGTTACTTGGCTTTTATGGAAGTAATTAACACACACACACACACAACCTATTTGCCTCTCATTGAATTGCTACTTAAATGATTTCTTTCTTCCCTGTTACTTATTCCCTCAACTTTGTTTAGCAAAGTGGAAACAGCATGAACTCTGGTAATATATCATGTTGGTAATATATGTAAAAAATCCTTACTATCTTGGAATTTTAGATTTTTATCCTATGATAATACCTCTCTCAGAGATTTTGTGAAGACTAAACAAAATAGCAAGAGATTTATTTTAACTAACTACTACCAGAGTCCAATTTTTCCTCTTAGTAATGCCCCTTCTACAATTTTTTTAATGTTCTGTGTTATCTACCTACTTTGCTTTTCATATAAAAACATATCATTCATTTCTCTCAAAAACAGCTTTCCCAAAAGTGATCTAAAAACAACCTGTTTAGAATCACCCTTGTAATGCTTGATTAAAACATCACTCCCAGATGTTACTCCAGATCTACTGAATCAAACACCCTGGATGGCAGGAGTACCTGAAAATAAATGTGATGTTTTAACAAGCTTGCTCTGGGAAATGCTGTGCATGTTAAATTTGCATACAACTGATTCAAATCATTATGCTTACACAATGGGTTTAATAATCCTGTATTATGTTCTATCACTTCTTTTTAAAGAAAATTTTAATCAAAGATGTCAGGTTACCTACTACATTTGCCATAAGAAAAGCTAAAGGTGGGAAATGGAATTAATTTCACTTAATAACCCAGCTTGAACAGAGCAAATGATGGGAAGAGTTTATCCACTAAAGCACTTATCAAAAACCTATGGCTGACTCTACTTTTGGTGACTTCTGCTCTCTTTTCTGAATTCTTTGTATTCTTTGTCACTAAATACTAATCAATGTATTGCTTTTTCATCTTTTTGTTTTCAATCTTAATTTTGAGAGAAAAAAGTATCTTACTATGGTACAGAAATAATAAAGGAAGGAATCAGTAGTTTAAAAGCCAATTTTGTTATTGTTCTCTGAAAATTTGAGCATATAAATGACAAAGCAATAATATGGTGAAATAAATATTTTTATATTTGCATTTATAAAAGGTCTTCCTGAATATTTCTCACTATTTATGTTTTTATAGATGAAAGGTAGAATTGCTTATTATAGTAAGATTAATATAACATATTTGATGCAAAAGCAATTCATTTCAAACCACAAGTTCAATCAAGTGGATGAAAATACATACAAACATTAATTTCAGGCCCATAAAGATGACTTTCAAAGATTACATAAGAAGATTGCCTGAGTATTTAGTTATATACTTATTTTTTCTTAGGAAATTCACACAATTTTTAATGAATGAGCTAAAAGCATTTTGCTAAGCAGTATATTAGACAATTTTTATTTCAGATTAAATTCACTGAAGCTGGTTGGAAGAAAAATAATTAACTTTAATTTTCCAGTTTCCCATTCTAAGTAAATATAAGTTAATCTTGACTTTCTTTTGATAAGCAGAGAATAACACAGGATTTAGAATTTTTTATTTTATTTTATTTTATTTTTACATATAGGTATTTTTCTGTTTCCTTTGCTATTTTCCCAACCTCATTGGCTTTTTCTGGGAGACTAGTGGTTATCACTACCCAGCACGTGATACATCCCTCTGAGGGCTATAAATACCTTGACTTTTCAAACATGGCAATGGGAAATCTTTCAAGGTATAAAACATGAAATTTTCCCACAGCAACTAGAAAACATTTGGGGATAAAAAGCAAAGAGAGTCCTAACTGGGATAGAATAGAATCCTGAGTTATCAACTACCACAGATTTGTCAGTCCTCTCATTTATGACTTTCAATCTCTTTAAAGGGGAAAAAAATCTACTCATAGCTGGTTATTGTTGGAGAAAACAGATAAGGTTTAATCCATGCACAGGATGACAGAATCAGTGATATAGCCTCAAAAGTCTCAGATGCTTCAGCATTAACTCAGAAGCCACTTCTTTTATTTTTATGTAAATAGATATAGCGTCAGAAAATTCTAGAACTCAAAAAAATCTTATAAGTCATGTTGCCCCACTATCACATATTATACATGATAAAATGAAGGCCAGAAAGCAATACTCCAAGAAAATCTTATTAAATGGAAATATTCCCAAGGGGGATCTGCCTTCACTTCCTTGCAAAGCTCATAATCTTTCTATAATTTTACAACCTGCTCAGATTTTACACCCATAAGAGAAAATGCCTTCATAGACTCCAGTAGGCATCTATTATCATCTTAGCCTCTTCTATAAAGCTTTCTCCATGTTCTTTTAATAGGATGCATCGTCTCTAGTCTACTTCTCTCTGGTTGTTCAGCCTTGAGCAAGCTTCATACTTTCTCTTAATCTCAATTTTACTGGAAGCAAAAGTCCTCTCTCACAGAGGTATTACGAGGATTAAAAGAGGTAATCGCTATAAGGAATTTAGCACATTGCCTGGCACATTTTGCATCCTCAATATATCTTACTATGTTGGACTGACATGATATACACATACATATTTGTCCCTTTCACCCCTCAGGGTGTTGCAAAATGAGCTCTTATTCAGTTTGCAGGCTAGTGATCAGCACTGTGTTATGCATATATTTACTTTCAGTAAGTCTGTGTGGAACACATGAAGGAATGAACATTCTCACATGCTTGATCCCTGGTGAAATTCTTTTTCCATATGTCCTCTAGAATAGGTATAGTGTCTTTTAATCCTTTATATATATATATATATATATACTTAACTGAAATCACTCCCAAAAGTTTAAAATGAAACACTGAACAAGCCAGTGCTTTTGTTATGTGTGTCCTTAATAAGGTTAGGTTTTTTAAGTTTTACTTGAGAAATTTCATACCAAGTTTAATAAGTGTCCTTCTTTGATTTCTCAAGAAGAAAATGAAGTCCCTCCCAAATATATTGGATTCATGCTTAATTTATGTTCAACCTTTTCCTGATACTATGGTTTGACCTGAAAATTTTGTAGTTATGTTTCTATTTCACGCGTGGGCAAATGTTCTAGTAATAGTATTCAAAATAATTTTGCACGGTAAGCCTTTTATACAACATTTTACTTGTCATGCTTGAAATTTACATTATAAGAACAATTGACTTACTAATGATACTTTTAGGAAACTGTGAAAGTTCATGAATAAAATTAAATTTTGTGAGTAATTTGAAGTAAAATAGTTCTACTTTAAATAATTGGATTAATAGGTGAAAGATATTTAAATATAATAAATACATGTATCAATGTGTTATAATTATCTCCGATTTTTAAAAGCACATCTTTGCAGTCACAAAATAATCAATGATCATAGTGATAAAATGTTTATTCTGCTATTATTAACAGACACATTGTACAATAATGATGTCATGGCAATTCCATCTCTATAATAGATTTATATGCTAGTTGATGGACAGATCCTATGAACATGGGAAACCAATTTTACTAAGAGATCTGTTAGAACCTCTTGAGGTTAGAGACAAACCTCACAAATTTTTTGTTTGAATTAGATAGAGGGTTTATTATAAACATTATCACTTGTAAGAAAGAAGTACACTTTAATCTCTTAAATAATGGTTTCAGAGATTTATTAAAAGATCCTCTTACCTAGTATTTTTCATACAATACTTTCCAGGAGTAAGTCTACCTTAAATCTACGTTCACTTTATAAATTTTATAGCTGGGGGAAAAGCTTAATTTAAAAATCCATAATTGGAAAATAAACTTACCCTTGCTCCTAAATTGTAGATGTTCAGAGCTTATGATTTTTCCGTTAATTCACAGATATTATTAAATGGTGTTGTTTTTAAAATAGTGGGAAGGTGGATCCCAATTACGCTGCTTCAAAATACAGTATTTGTAATCTCTGTTTTCTCAGTCTGTCTCTCTCTCTTCCCATTACCTCCTATGAATGTCCAATACAATGGAAGTACCATCAGAATAATAACTATTGAATCTGTTAAAAGTTGCTATGTAAGTATTGTGGAATAACAAAATTTCCTCAACTCCTTCAGCTTTTTCCATACTCCGCATTGTTTAATTTCCTTTTACAACAATATAGATCATTGTCCATCCCAGAGCATGTGGCAAAAGTGCGAGGAATCAGCAGAATGTCTGTGCCAAGTTTTTAGTGATACCATTATAATTTATGATGGTAATTTACTTATGTGCTAAAATAATCATGATTTAACTTAAGCATATAATAGAGACATCAAATTAGTCTAAAAAACATTCTACTTTTCAATTTATTTCAAAATAATAAGGTATTCATAATGACATTATTATAACTTCTTGTCATCCACCAGATTGGAATGAGATGCATCAGTTGAAATAAATTCATGTTCTGGTATGTTTATAGAAAATACATTTGCATTTTCGCAATAACTATATATCAAAATAAACTCATTGAATACGTAACTATCACAAATAACAATAGAAATCAAATAACCATACTTAGCCCATTTATTAGAATCTGAGATTGAAAATTCAATATATGTAACAGTTAGATTTAAATATTTGAGATCCTTAAAATATTAATGTTCTTACTTTTACCATATCATAATTCTTCAGTTGCTGACATAAAGTATGGTTATCATGAGTAAAGAGAAACTCTTTGAGAAGCCAACTGATTAAATACCAAGTTTTTCCGTATTTGTTCATCAAGGCTAAATATCATATGGTCATCTCAAGATTATAGCTAGGGATATGCTGGACTAAAATACAAAACTGCCAGAGGTGATAGTCCCATGAGTGCTTCTTCCCTTAAATGGTAACATTCAGATCTCTCTATTGTATAATCAGATAATATCTATTTTCCTTAGCAGTGGAATGGTTTGAACTAAGTGCAAAAAATTCCCAAGGTCAAATTTTCAGGGAAAGTGGATCAGAATGCAGGTCAGACTGTGGTCTTGTGAATGGATATCCACTATGATACATTTACCTAGTAAATATGTGAAAGAAGGGATTTCATGATGCAAACAAAGCAAGGCAATCAGTTGTCCCACCTCCAGAGACAAAGAATGACAGGGAAGCTTCCTATATTTTCACCCCTGTTAAAGAAGGCAGATATGGATGTATAGAAACTTCTTTGCAGGTTAACAAAATGAAAGAAAACACTATTTTCTTTTCCCTTGGATTCCTTCAAGTTGAGAGATGCAGTTTTCTAGAGAAGATAAGAGTAAAGATAGAAATTTATAGAGATCTTTCAGCTTCTTTTTATAATTTAGTAAATTTATCCTGTTTAATTTTAATATTTGCTTATGTTTTCCTGTGAGAGTTCACATTAAAGTTAGAAATTCTTTGCTCCTTGGAATAAACTCTTCCTATTTTTTTCCCAATAATTTTTTTAAAGAATAATCATGGAATTTAGAAAGATGGTAACAATAACCCTGTATACGAGACAGCAAAAGAGACACTGATGTATAGAACAGTCTTTTGGACTCTGTGGGAGAGGGAGAGGGTGGGATGATTTGGGAGAATGGCATTGAAATATGTATAATATCATATATGAAACGAGTCGCCAGTCCAGGTTCGATGCATGATACTGGATGCTTGGGGATGGTGCACTGGATGACCCAGAGGGATGGTATGGGGAGGGAGAAGGGAGGAGGGTTCAGGATGGGGAACACATGTATACCTGTGGCAGATTCATTTTGATATATGGCAAAACCAATACAATATTGTAAAGTTAAATAAAATAAAATTAAAAAAAGAATAATCAGCCATTGCTTCTCCTTTCATTGCATATACTATCCAAATCTCACTATAAACTCACATTATAATCCCAGAGCTTATTGAAGTTTGTTGCACTACATGTACATTTAATGTCAGCCTCATTCCACAGAATGCTTGGGTCCCAACAGTTGCCATATGCCTTTTCAGTGTCAATTCATACATACTTCTATAACCATCAACCCAGGACAGTTAGCTATGAGAAGCTGGTTTGCCAGATCATTGCCTTTCATGAGTAGTTAGAATGTACAGCGTTGAATCCTCATTCCCTACTTGCCTTCAAATGGTTTTTGTTTGAAGTAACAAGTGCAAAAGAGAGGTAAGACAAGATATTCTTGATTCCAAATGGAGTTATTGGTTCTATTACTAGAACCTGCCTCCCAGATCCATCTTAACCAACTTAGTTGTGAATTGTTTTGCTACACAATTAATTGTTCAAATGTTGGATTCATGCTTGCCATTTTTTCTCTCACCATCTACTTCAAATCAAATAAGTCCTTTTGGTTCTGCATCTAAAATACATTGTAAATTCATCACAGAGATCCCGTCCTCGATTGAGTTATCACATCTATCTCTAGAACTCTGCAAACGTCTCCTCCTAAATGACCTTTCCACTTCTAGAAATATTTCCCACTAATTCATTCCCCACAAAGAACTTATCTTAAACACCTAGGAAAAATGATCAACAACTTCCAATGGCATTTACAACAAAATCTAATACACTTATCATGACCTACAGACTTAACCTTTGTCATGCCTCCTTCCTTTTTACTTACTGTGATCTGTGCACACTAACATTATTTACCCTCTTTGAACATTCCAAGCTCCCCTTTTCCTCCAAGGCTAGAAATCTCTTTATACTCCTTTCTCTCTTCATTCCCTTATTATGGGAAACTCTATTTTTCCTTTGAAGCAGTAAATATCAACTTCTGTACCAGTTATTTTATATTTGAGAATGTATGTCTTCATAATATTTATCAAAATTGAGACTTACTTTAACAATAATCTTTTTTCTTCTTAGACTGTAAAATTAATAAATGTATATGTCTTGTCTGTTCTACCATTGTAACATTAGTTAGCCATCTTCATAGTGCATGGTAAATCCTTCACAAATGTTGGAATTTGTGGGATGAAGGAAGGAAAGGAGGGAAGGAGGAGGAAAGGAAAGTTTGGAAGGAGGATGTATTTCAGAAAAAAATGGTTTATTTAGTAAAAGAAACAAAAAACTTCTACCTAGTTTATATAAACTTGATATTCTAGATAGCAAAGGTTCAGAGAACATCTGCTGTTGCCAGATATTGGGCCAGAAACTAAAAATATGACTTTTCAGGGAGAGAAAAAACAATATTGTACTTTAACAGTTAAATGAATATATCATTAAATATGAACTAAAAATATACAGATGATATTTTGTGTGTCCAATAATTTTACTCTAAGGTTAGTAAATTTAATCGTATGTGCATTTTGCTACAATAAAATGTTAAAAATTAAAATTAAAATAGCATTTAATTACAAAAAAGAAAAAAATTCAGTCTTCATTTATAGTACCAAAACATCTTAGTTATTTGGAATTTTTTTTCTGAATATATTTCACCATTTATTTTTTTCTTTTTAAAGGGTGTTTGTACTCTCAGACTATAATTTTATTGTATAATTCAATTTTGTTTTAGTTTGGGGCTCAAATTATATATAATAAAATATTCTACATGTTGACATCTCTTCAGTTTCTACTGTTTTTCTTCCTTCAATAAGTCAGCTGTGTATCTTTGAACTTTATTTGCCCTTAAACTCTGTAATCTCTGTGTAAATAAAGTATATTTAACTGTTATCAGTTACTTCTATTCAGTGTCTATCTTCACTGGATTTTTTTTTTTCCTTTAACTTTCATTTATCTTCAGGGACAGACACATTCATGAATTAAGGTTTGTGTAAGCTGTGCTGTATTTTACAAATAAACTCATTATTTAGCTATTTAAAAAGACTAGTACAGGATTAGACTTATTATTGCCACGTAAAGTCTTTGAACCAATCTTCAAAACACCTTTCAGTTTTTCATTCACCTTTGTCCTTCCTGCGTTAATTATCCCACAGTGATTAGTAATGCTGTAACAGTGAAAATCAGCTAATTAGCTTATAATTAGCACACACTCCATATTTTTTCATCTTTGGCTATCTAAAGCAGGCAAGAATATTCAAAAGAATAACAACTCTGGGTTACTAATCCTAGGCTCTATCCAAATATATGAAAATAAATCAATGTCATCTTTCTTTAATTTCAAGGGTTAATCTATAAATTCTCACTTTTTCTCAGCAGACTTCTCACTATTATATAGATTTGAAAATTAGTAACTAATTGTTAAAACACAATTTTATATCATTTACTTTTGCATGTCTATTTTTTGAGTTATGAGTTACTCTGAAGTTAATGAAGTGGTCTGCAATAAAAACCCAGATATTAAAAAAGAAAGTCTATTAGATATGTGTGTATTGAAACTATTGAAATTTCCATTTAAAAAATATTTAATTCCATTATGTTTCATTAAATCTCAAATATTTTGACTATGATAGAGAAAACTGAATGCATTTAAATCAAAAACGTTACTTGAAGAGGAAAAAACACATTCAATTCACAGAATTGCATAAAAAGGCAATACAATCTGTGGCAAACATATAGACATATGCATATATAATTTACTCAGAGTTTTAAGAAAAAAATAATACTGTTTTTAATATTATAATTCCTGTTAGGCAAAAAACAGGTATGTGGTGCACTACTGTATTCATCAACAATTTAAGTCATATGTCTATATTGATATCTATCTATTTATGCATGTGTACTCAGTCATGTCGTATTCTTTGCAGCCTGTGGACTGTAGCTGGCCAGGCTCCTCTGTCCATGGGATTTTCCAGAAATGAATACTGGGTGGACTCTAATTTCCTCCTTCAGGGAATCTTTCTGACCCAGGGATCGAACCTGCATCTCCTGTGCCTTGTGCACTGACAGGCAGATTCTCTACCACCGAGCCACCTGGGAAAACTTATCTATCTATACCATCTATATCTTTGACTATCTTAATGAGGTTCACACAGCCATACTCTGTAATTAATCCTTCACAATATATTTATCTTGATGGTTGCTGTTCAGTGTTCCTCAACTGCTGTCCGACTCTTTGCAGCCCCATGGACTGCAGCAAGCTAGGCTTCTCTGTCCATCACCATCTCCTGGAGCTTGGTGATGCCATCCAACCATCTGATCCTCTGTCATCCCCTTCTCCTCCTGTCTTCAATCTTTACCAGCATCAGGGTCTTTTCCACTGTTTTTGCAACAGTGCAAAGTTGGCACTTTGCATCAGGTGGCCAATGTACTGGAGCTTCAGCATCAGTCTTCCCAATGAATATTCAGGATTGATTTCCTTTGGGATTGACAGGGTTGATCTCCAGCTGCCCAAGGAACTCTCAAGAGTCTTCTCCGACACCACAGTTCAAAAGCATCAATTCTTTGGCACTCAGCCTTCTTTATGGTCCAACTCTCACATCCATACATGATTACTGCAAAAACCATAGCTTTGACCTGAGGGACTTGTTGGCAAAATAATGCCTCTGCTTTTTAATATGCTATCTAGGTTGGTCATAACTTTTCTTCCAAGGAGTAAGCATCTTTTAATTTCATGGCTGCAGTCATCAACCGCAGTGATTTTGAAGCCCCCCAAAATAGAGTCTGTCACTGTTTCCATTGTTTCCCCATCTACTTACCATGAAAAGATGGGACCAGATGCCATGATCTTTGATTTTTGAATGTTGAGCTTTAAGCCAGCTTTTTTACTGTCCTCTTTCAATTTCCTCAAGAAGTTCTTTAGGTCATCTTCACTATCTGCCATAAGGGAGGTGTCATCTGCATATCTGAGGTTATTGATATTTCTCCTGGCAATCTTGATTTCACCTTGTGCTTCATGCAGCCTGGCATTTGTATGATGTATGCTAAATGTAAGTTAAATAAGCTGGGTGACAATATACTTATTGTCACCCTTAATGTACTCCTTTCCCAGTTTGGAACCAGTCTATTGTTCAATGTCTGGTTCTAACTTTTTCTTCTTGACCTGTATACAGGTTTCTCAGGAGGCAGGTAAGGTGGTCTGGTGTTGCCATCTCTTGAATAATTTTCCACAGTTTGTTGTGATTCACACAGTCAAAGGCTTTGGAGTAGTCAATAAAGCAGATGTTTGTCTGGAATTCTCTTGCTGTTTCCATGATCCAGTGAATGTTGGCAATTTGATCTCTGGTTCCTCTGCCTTTTCTAAATCCAGCTTGTACATCTGAAAGTTCTCAGTTCATGTACTGTTGAAGCCTGGCTTGGAGAATTCTGAGCATTACTTTGCTAGCATGTGAGATGACTGCAATTGTGTGGTAGTTTGAATATTCTTTGGTATTGCAATACTTTGGAATTGGAATGTAAACTGACCTTTTCTAGTCCTTTGGCTACTGCAGTTTTCCAAATTTGCTGGCATACTGAGTGCAGCACTTTAACAGCATCATATTTTAGGATTTGAAATAGCTCAGCCAGAATTCCATCACCTCCACTAGCTTTGTTTGTAGTGATGCTTCCTAAGGCCCACTTGATTTCCCACTCTAAGGTGTCTAGCTCTAGATGAGTGATCACACCACTGAGGTTATCTGGGTCATTAAGATATTTTTTTTATAGTTCTGTGTATTCTTGCCACCTCTTCTTAATATTTTATGCTTCTGTTAAGTCCATACCGTTTCTGTTCTTCACTCTGCATATCTTTGCATGAAATGTTCCTTTGGAACATTTTTCTTGATTTTCTTGAAGAGCGTCTAGTCTTCCCCATTCTATTGTTTTCCTCTATTTCTTCACATTAGTTACTTAGGAAGGCTTTCTTATCTCTCCTTGTTATTCTTTGGAACTCTGCATTCAGATTGGGTATATCTTTCCTTTCCTACAGTTATATGTTTATTCAATTTATATGGTATAATGTTTTAGATACAAAAAATATATTTTGACAATAATTTTATTTGAATGCAAAAAGATTAGCCTAATATTCTGAGGGTTATTTTTTTTCATTGATTCTGTTTAATATTTTTCAGACTTGGTTCATTCAGTAATATATGATGGAAATAAACTGTCTACAGTTAAGGTTAAAGTTACATATTAAGTTTGCTATGCTGCTAGATACTTGGGGGCTTCCCAAGTGGTGTAGTGGTAAAGAATCTACCTGACAATGCAGGAGATGCAAGAGAAGCAGATTCCATACCTGGACTGGAAAGATTCTCTGGAGGAGGAAATGACAACCTACTCCAATATTCTTGTATGGAAAATTTCATAGGCAGAGGAGCCTGCCTGGCACACTACATGGGGCCACAAAGACTCAGATGTGACTGAGCACCAGATACTTACTTTCAAAATAATAGCCATTTGATTATGTTATTTGAAACTTATAGGGGACAATGCACAAATACATATACTAACTTTGTAAAATATGACAAATTAACTATAAATAGCTACATCAAATTGTTAAACACAAATATCAGTGTTGTCATGTTTATGTATGAATTTTACATTAAAAAGGTAACATATACACGGAGCATTTACTATCCTAATGAAAAGCTATCCAGCTAACTATCTTAAGTATACAAGATAATACCACAGAAGAATTATCCTTAATATCTTGAGATCATTAACTGTGAAATTCAAATGGTAATTTTAAACTACAGAAAAATATCTTAACAATCACTGCTAAGGTAAATATTTCTTAAATAGCACATAAAAATCCTAATCACATAAGAAATAAACTTAATAAACTAGAATAAATTAAAATGAAGAATTCTATCCATCAAAAGATACTATCACGAGATAAGAAATTCCACCAAATGGTTTTGTATACAGTGTATGTATCCAGTGTCATGCTGGGTAAATGTTTAAAAACTAGCTTTCCAAGAAAAAAGTTAAAGCCCGGTTTTCAAATGTTTGCCAATATATGTGATGTAAATGTTTCTACCATGGCACCTTTTCAAACTAATATGCAGCCTTCAAAATTCTTCACACAACAGTTGTCTCTTATGAATCAAGTTGATCCACTCCAGTATATTAGTGAATGTATCCAGCTTAGGATTCAATTTTCATATGCATATAATAAAAAAGGATAGATACAATAATTATATAAGGATATATAATATGACAAATAATTATAAAGTTTTTAATACCTTTAATATATTCAAATAAAAAAATTCCCTTTATACACATCAAATGAACTGAAATAGAAGAATGAAAAGTCTCAAATATTACTGAGATACTATACACTCAAATATACAGAGCAACCGAACTGATATCCTGCTGTTGAAACATGATATAACCACTTTGATAAAATGTCAGTATCTACTAAAGCAGAGCATATACATATCCTATATATCCAATAAAATATATACACAGATTCCCTAAAATACATGTTCCAAATGGCCATATAATTATTATTTATAAGAGCTGAAGTCTACCCAAATGCTTACAAATGAGGGAAAGGACCATAATCTGGATACAGTTTAATATTACACAGCAATGAGAATGAGTGATTCACCAATGCATACAATCTTACAAATGTAATTTAGAGAATAAGAAGCAAAGCAGTACATACCATATGTTTACATTTATAAAATGTGATTAAGTAAGCAAGGTAATCTATCCTTCTAGAATTCAAGATAGTGCATATGCTCTGTGGGTATAGTTACTAGAAAAGTAACTATATGAGGTGGGGTTTCATATACTCTTTTTATCCTTTTGTTTTTTAATTTCTATGAGTGCTTGTTAAATGGGTATGTTCATTTTATGGCAATTCACAGAGACTGTGCCCTGAGATACGAGCAATTCTTTCTATGTATGATATGCTTATATAAGAATATTAAAAAGACTAGAAATTCAAATAGATCTTACAAATATTTTGTACCATTTTTAAGTTAAAATAACTTATCATTTCATTTAGTTATATTTGTAAACTACAAGCTACAAATTAAAGAACAAATTCTCAAGAATGAAATTATTGCTCTATTCATATCCAAATGAAATTTTATAAAAACATCTTCCATTATTAGCAGAGTCCTTGTGGTAGAGAAGATAATTCTAGGTGGTATTTTTTTTTTCTTTTTTTATAATCATACCTGGAATATTTCTAAGTAGCCTCACCAAAGAGAATACCTTTGAGTGCCCAGAGGTGGTTGTTGCCTATAGTCATTTAAAACAACTTCTTTAATATACATTTCAGTAATCCTGTTTTATCATATGAAACAATAATGCTATTTTATCAGATCAAGAAGAGATTTAGTTCATTGTCTCTGTGTTTCCGAAGATGTCATTTTTGCCCAAATATGAAATGTATGATACAAATGCCAATGCTATCTGCAATTTATATCTCAATTACAAGCTAAATCTTTATCAAGTTTACTATTAAGGAACAGATAGGTCCTGAAAATTCTCTTACTAAAATAACCCAATTAGTTTTACAACACAAACATAGTTTAGTTATATTCTGTAGTAATCAATTATAAATGCAAGCCATCTTCACACTTTTAACATGTTATTGAATGTATCAACCACATAAGTTAACAAATAAATAACATCCCCCAAATCACCTTAGAAAAGTTACTGCGTATTTCTTATCATTTCTATTTCTATAGTTATATGGTTTGCTTTCAACTCTCTAAAGCTCCAACATCAAACTTTCATAGAAGAACCCAATTTTGATAAATCCTGACAGGTGTTATATTTAACTTTCAATAACTCATTGCCCTAGTCATTGGCATCAAATAAACCTCACTATAAAAATTTTAATATATAATACTGTCATTTAGAGTCAAATAATTTTTCTCCATGGTATAAATCTTTACCTTTCTGAGCAAAGCTACAAATTCACTTAGGAATCTATCAAATACTGCATCAAATGACTATCAGTTGACTATATTACCATAATCTACTCAAGAACATAAACATTTGATAGAAAACATTGTATAGCTTCTTCAACATTTATGTAAAACTAAGGTAAAGTATCAAATTACCTAAGCAAATTCCCTTTACTGTTATTAATCAAGCAGAGGTAACAGGTAAATAAATCATACAACTTAGTATATTAATCATAATCTTACCACAGGCTCACAGGTTAGGAATTCAAAGAAAAAGTTCACCACCCTGAGACCTAAATAAAATACAACCAGAAATATTTTGTATTAGTAAAGATATTGCATTTTAATTTAAGATCATAAAATGTTAAATAGTGATTCAATATCATGAAAAAATTTATTTTATGTGTAATTAGTGCACATATTTTGACTACAATATTTGTCTAAAATAGCACTGCCATTACTCAATTCACATCAAATTATTGTGATTTGAAATTAATTACTCTAATTTCAGCTCTTTAATGAAGGGATGACAAACAAGCAGAGAATTTTTATTGTCTTTGCTTCTTGTGGGACTATGGGTGAGGGATATATTTGTAAACAAAATATATTTGCATATATTATTTTAGAAACTCTTCTCAGTTACACTCAGTTAACAGCGTCAAATACACACACACATATGCTATCATACACATGCATGCACACACGTGTACAAATATGGTTATTACACCACTGTCCAGTTGATGTGTTTTAATCAGTGGGTAATATATAGCTATTCATGAATATAAATCTTTTATGTTATCATTTTAAAGGTCACGTAGTATTCCATAGTTTGTTATACACCTTAAATTAAGATATTTAACAATAGCTCTTTATGAAACTGGTTATCGTTATTTTCACTGAATCAAGACATTTGATTACTATCACATGCTATCATATTTAGTAGTTAACATGCTTTGCAACAGTTTTATCATTTTGATGCAGTGGTAACTTACTAATCAACACATATTTACTAAGCCCTTAAATTTGCTTCCTGATAGGTAGATGCTGTTTTCTATCAACAAAATAAGGAAACTGAAGATTTAATTTCTACCCTCAGTGAAGAAATTAGTAGCATTTATGAACCTTTTAGAAAACTCATGAATGACATATATAGGCAGGTACACTTTGTGCCAGTTCCTTATGAGTGGTGTTGGTTTGGAGGATATGTTTCTCTCAGGTTTCTAACCATTAAATCTTTTTTTACTGCTAATGAAGGAAACATTATGTAACATAGTTTATCTGATAAAAATATTACTTAATTCTTAGTAGAAATCATGTGTGGAAATGATCTTGACAGTACTATGAACCACTTGAAGAATGAAATAAAATATTTCTAACATTCTTCTTATCCAATATTAGTGGAAAATAAACTAGTACTATCAATTAAGTGTAAATATTTACATTATTTTTTATGCAAATTGAAATGCACATGTGGAGTTAAATCTTCAATAATGCATGCTCAGAATTTCTTGGTCCAAGTCATTGAACCAACTGGTGGCAGAGACTTGACTGTACTCTGAGTCTCTGATTCTCTCAGTCCATTGTGTTTTCCTCCAGTTACTGGCCATGCCTTCAGGTCTCCTTGCTCCAAGTAATTATTCTGTTTAATAGCCCTCTATAGTTTCCTGTGGTCATGTATGGATGTGAGAGTTGGACTATGAAGAAGGCTGAGCGCCGAAGAATTGATGCTTTTGAACTGTGGTGTTGGAGAAGACTCTTGAGAGTCCCTTGGACTGCAAGGAGATCCAACCAGTCCATTGTGAAGGAGATCAGCCCTGGGATTTCTTTGGAAGGAATGATGCTAAAGCTGAAACTCCAGTACTTTGGCCACCTCATGTGAAGAGTTGACTCATTGGAAAAGACTCTGATGCTGGGAGGGATTGGGGGCAGGAGGAGAAGGGGATGACAGAGGATGAGATGGCTGGATGGCATTACTGACTCAATGGACGTGAGTCTGGGTGAACTCCGGGAGTTGGTGATGGACAGGGAGGCCTGGTGTGCTGTGATTCATGGGGTTGCAGAGTCGGAGACGACTGAGCGATTGAACTGAACTGATAGATGTCTCTGCTGCCTATCCTTTTTGCTAATTCCAGTGCACATGGACTAACTTTGCAGATGTCCTAAACTCACTATTCAACTACTTTTTGCTTGCATTTTCCGTACAGGAGCAAGGAAGGAGAAGATGACTTGAAAAAGTCTACTTTCTGCTGATGTTGATTAAAAGGAAACCTTTCCTAGTTGATCTGAATGCTATTTGATCTGAATGCTTATACATCTTAAAGTCATTCAAAGAATTATAGTGACTTTTCCCCATCCTTACCTCTTTAATCAAGAGGTGCATCCAGTTAAATTTGAGGCACATGTTAAAAAGTTAAGTATTAGAAACAATATTTGGTTGAAGCTAAGTATTGCCATTGGGGAATGAACTCCTTGGATACACCAATAGAAATTTTTAATTGTTATTATTATTTCATTATTAAAATTTAAATTCAAGCTTTAAGATTTGACATTATACTATAGAAACAATAATTTCTTTTAGCACTATCTGATCAGATGTGAACTCCGGGAGTTGGTGATGGACAGGGAGGCCTGGCGTGCTGCGATTCATGGTGTCGCAAAGAGTCGGACACAACTGAGCGACTGATCTGATCTGATCTTATCAGATGTGTTGGATACTCAGACTCAAAGTCACTGCTCATGCTTAAATTCAGGGATTCTAGAAATGACATTTTTTTCAAAGACAAGGTCAAGCCAGGGAGGTGATTTTAGGCCTACAAGAAAGCCAAAGCAGAAATATAGCCTACCCCAACATTAATCTGGGGCTTCCCTATTGGCTCAGAGGTTAAAGAGTCTGCCTGGAATGCCAGAGACTGGGGTTCGATCCCTAGGTTGGGAAGATCTCCTGGAGAAGGAAATGGCAACCCACTCCAGTACTCTTGCCTGAAGAATTCTATGGAGGGAGGAGCCTGGTAGACTACAATCCATAGGGTCTCAAAGAGTTGGACATGACTGAGCGACCTCACTTCACTTCACTTAAAATTAATCTACCCTTTTCAGTTGATACTGAGTACTGAGTTACACTCAAAGAGGAGAGTCCATTTTAACAAGATATGAGTGACATAAATATTTGGTGGGGGTGGGGGGCAATTTGTGGTGAAGAATGAGCTATTAAACTGTCAGTGACATTGGCACTAGGCTAGTGTTGTCCTTGATGCATTTCTAGAAATTTTATTTCATATAATAAGATTCAGCTAAATGAATTTGATCAGATAAACCTCTTCCATTTGAACTATTTATATTTGGAGAAATAACCATTCAGAAAGAATGTATGCTTAAGCAAGTAAGCAAATTTCAGCAAAACAAAACAAAACATTATTGGTAATTCTGAAAGTCTAATATCCTAGACCTACAATAGTCAAGGAGGAATATTTCATAGTAATCCCAATATAACTGTCAAATTACTGCAGAAATCCTAAAGAGTTGTACTTGAATTAGTATTTCTATAGACTATAGCTATTAACTAATGGATTTATTGGATATGTGGCTGGAAAAATTCATGGAATTGGCATTTCAGAAGGTGATTTCTCTGATGTTAAGATGGTTTAAAGCACTTTATTTCTTCTTGGCTCAATTTTGCTGAAAGTTCAATTTTTAGAGGGAGTGACAGAAGGTTGAATTTTTAGATGATTTGGAAACCTAAACATTGGGGAGCTATTTTAAATTATTTAAAATATAATTACAAATTATTTTAAAGGCAGTCTGGCAGGTCTCATTAAAATGATATTTAGTTAGCAATGGATAAGTAACAATGCTAGGATCTCTATACTTTATTTCATATATCTTCAATTGGCATTCACTAAAATTTCTTCTGAGTATTTCTATTAATACAAAAATGACACTATTTTCCACATTTTCAGATAAAAAATGGAAGCTAACAGTTGCCTGTATATACTCTAAAATATCTTATCACTAATACACTGTGAAGTCAAAATTCAACTCAAGCTTAATTAAGTTCAGAATCTCAATTAAGTCATATGCCATAAATAATATTTACTAAAAATAAGAGATATATGAATCACAGCTTTAAATATTTTGAATGGGTCAACTAATTTAATTCTCAGCTCTGAGGAAGATATTATGTGAATATACTTATTACAGGAGTTGTTTTGTTGTTTTGGTTTTAATCCAGAGATGCTGGCATCAAATTCTGTGATATACAACACAGTTTCCACATGATATTTTACTACTGTGCAACATTCTTACAAGTGGTATTTATATTTATATATATATATATATACACACACATATATATATACTATGCTAAGTCACTTCAGTCATTTCCAACTCTGTGCGACCCCATAGACAGCAGCCCACCAGGCTCCCCCGTCCCTGGGATTCTCTAGGCAAGAACACTGGAGTGGGTTGCCATTTCCTTCTCTAATGCATGAAAGTGAAAAGTGAAAGTTAAGTCGCTCAGTCGTGTCCAACTCTTAGCAACCCCATGGATTGCAGCCTAACAGGCTCCTCTGTCCATGGGATTTTCCAAGCAAGAGTACTGGAGTGGGGTGCCATTGCCTTCTCCTATATATATATATATATATATATATATATATATATACACATATATATTATATATTAGATTCGGAGGTCAGGTAATTAACACATTTCTTATATGTCTACAATCACCTTGGTGATTTAGTCGCTTTAGTCATGTCCAACTCTCTGTGACCCTGACCCTACGGTCTGAGTCCGCCAGGTTCCTCTGTCAATGGGATTCTTCAGGCGAGAATACTGGCATTAGTTGCCATCCCCTCCTCCAGGGGACCTTCCCAACACAGGGATCAAACCCGCATCTCTTATGTTTCCTGCATTGGCAAGCAGGTTCTTACCACTAACACCAACCTGGGAAGCTCCTACTATCACCACTTGGGAAGCCCCTACTAACAGCTTAGTGGATCCTAATATTAATAGTAATATTAATAGTTGTTAACATTGGTTGAATATCTACTATATGACAGGAAGTAGGTTAAGTACTTTAGGTTCAACTCATTTAATCGCTAGAACAATCCTATCAAATATGATTACCATTATTGTATAGATAAGACAATAGAGGGCTTCCAATGTGGCTCAGATGGTAAAGAATCTGCCTGCAATTCAGGAGATCCAGGTTTGATCCCTGGGTCAGGAAGATCCCCTGGAGAACGGAATGACAACCCACTCCAGTATTCTTGCCTGGAGAATTGCATGGACCGACGAGCCTGGTGGGCTACAGCCCATGGAGTTGCAAAGAGTTGGACAGGACTGGTCAACTAACATACACACACACACACACACACACACACACACATACACAAGACAATAGAGAAATTTAAAAATGTACCCAAGAGCATAGAGGTAGAAATGGTACAGATGAATTTCAAATACAAACTCTCTTACTCTATTAGTTACATGCAGCATAGAAATTCTGATTCTTTTAATGAGGAGGAAATGTGAAAGAAATTGAGTTTTCATTCTATTCTATTTAGAATGAAACTTAAAACTTCAAATCCATAAAGCAGAGATACAACTATACTCTCAAATTTTTAAAATAAATCTACCATAATAGTAAATAAATTCTTCCATCTTACAGCTCCAATGTATTATGATTAATTTTAGATAGATAGTTCCGTAGTGCCTACCTTATTAAATGATAAATTGAAACTATACATGAATAGATATGCCAATTTCTAAAATTTTCTGCCAATGAATTTTAAAATACATTTGATTTTATAAAATATGTACATTTTGTGCAATATATATGCAGTTTTTGTATAAGTTATGAGAAACGCTTTCTTGGGAAACCAGATAGCTGTCTATCTAGTTAGAAAATTGCAAATAATGTATTTTTTTTTTAAACCCAAAGTTTGAACTCTTAATTCTTTGAAGAGTGTCAAGCTTATCTACTCAGAAATGCAGTTCCCATTATAATTGCAGATTACATATATGAGAAAAAAAAAGTAGTTTCAATGAAGTCTGGCATATTGTAAAATCTCAGTAAATAACTAATAAACACCTACATAAATAATGCAATGCTTCAATATAGAAATAATTGCTACAGTTCCCAAGGAAGAAAACAACCCTGTATTAAGGTGTTAGATTTTTACCTTAGCTCGGTAACACCCAAACTTTCTCAATGTCTTTTCAATGCCTAGATCATTTCTTTCAAAACAGATCTTAAATCCTGGCAAAGTTAGAGTGATAGCGATAAGTTTTGGAATTATCAACTCATCCCAAGATTAGATAATTTGTAAATATATTATTTAACTCTAACTGTAAACAACAGATACAGCTACATGAAGTTAACTCAATAATCCACTTATCTATTCAATAAATATTTACTGAGCAATTATGTGTCAGTCACTGTTATTCCAGAATATGAGGTTAAGTGATGAACAAGACAAATATGGTCTTTTGTCATATTTTTTATATCCTGGTTACAAATATGGCACTTAATGGTTTTATATTTTATTGCCTCCATCAAAAGCCACTACATATGCTGCCCTAAGAGTCTAAAATCTTTCATAAGGATTGTTCTTCAGGTATTCCAAATCTTAGCTTAATACATTTTAATAAGTTCAAGTGGGTTTAACACTATGACAGAGAGTTCCAGTTATCCTCCAATATTTATCTTTCCCTATTTTTATAAAGGGCTGCTGACTTTGAAGTAGGTTAATGGCTACTTGGAAAAAGATTCTTAGTCTTGGTGTTATGAGACTAAACTCTGGAAAATGCATGTGTGTGGAAGTAGAGCGAGTGACTTCTAAGAAGTGGCCCTGAATATAGACAACATACCCATCTTTCCCCCCTATTCTCATTAATTCTCTAGCTGCTGCTGCTGCTGCTAAGTCGCTTCAGTTGTGTCCGACTCTGTGCGACCCCATAGAGGGCAGCCCACCAGGCTCCCCCATCCCTGGGATTCTCCAGGCAAGAACACTGGAGTGGGTTGTCATTTCCTTCTCCAATGCAGGAAAGTGAAAAGTGAAAGTGAAGTCGTTCAGTTGTGTCTGACTCCTAGTGACCCCATGGACTGCAGCCTACCAGGCTCCTCCGTCCATGGGATTTTCCAGGCATGAGTACTGGAGTGAGGTGCCATTGCCTTCTCCCAATCCTCTAGCTAGAATGCAGCATTAATGCCTGAAACTCTAGCTCCAGTGACTTTTTTTTTTTTAAATCATGAGAGGCTATCTACCGCCCCCCACCCCTGCTCCCTTAAACTCTACTCTGTAACAGTACAGTAATAACATATGGACTGAATCCTGGACAGGGTGTGTCATCTCAGGTTGGATGGAAAACCATTTGAATATCTGAGAAATTCTATAGACACAGAAAGCAGATTAGTGGTTTTCAGGGCCTGAAGGGTGAGCAGAAGGTGAATGACTGCCAATAGGTACAGGATTTCTTTTCAGATCATGAAAACATTATAAAATTAGATAGTGGTGCTGGTTGTGCAATGTTGTCTACCTGTACACTAAAGCCACTGGATTGTACACTTTAAAAAGTTTCATGAAAAAATAATCTTATGGTATGAGAATTATATCTTAATAAAGCTATTATAAAATTACTTGTACCTTGCATCACCTTATTAGTTTAATATGATCTCAAAGAATTTGGATACATTTTACTGTGACAGAAAACTAATTGTACAGCATATTCTTTGGGGACTCAAATTTGTCTGAACCTTTTAGTTTCCAACTATGCATTAACATGTTTGTATACATTAGAGAAAATTAAAATGACAAAAGATGACAATATTTCTTCCATGGTTTAAACTCTACTGAGGAAAGATGTTATTTGTGAATTAACTCCACAAATCATAATATCCCAGGGCTTCTGCAAAGATTTAATTATATAATTGGAAGATATTTGAAAACTCAAATGCATGACTAGGAAAAAAAAAAAAAAAGTTGCCAAAAACATTATAGACTGGAATTTGTGTTTTAGGCTGTTGGTAGAGGAGCCTGGTAGGCTGCAGTCCATGGGGTCACTAAGAGTCGGACACGACTGAGCGACTTCACTTTCACTTTTCACTTTCATGCATTGGAGAAGGAAATGGCAGCCCACTCCAGTGTTCTTGCCTGGAGAATCCCAGGGATGAGGGAGCCTCGTGGGCTGCCGTCTATGGGGTCGCACAGAGTCGGACACGACTGAAGCGACTTAGCAGCAGCAGCAGCAGCAGAGGTGCCTTTGATATTTTTGTAACTGAACAACTATTTGCTTTGAAACTGTGCTTACAAAAATACAAAATGTTAAAACCTCTAACTAAAGTTTTATCCTCATTTAAAAAAGTATCAAATTAAAGTAATTATTACAAATATGTCTGGTGTTGGGGAGATACAGAAATAACATCAAGCAATCCAAATTGAAAGTAGGTATTTACATGTTTTAAACTAAAATGTATAGATCCTCACATTTAATATTTTGACTCTTAATATCACTATCCTTAAACATGTCACTCCAAATTATTCAAAATATTAAAATTTTATAAAAATTTTGTTGTGTTCATATGATCGGCAACAATAACTTCCAACTACAAATGGGGGCATTATAAAGAGATTATCCAAATTCTTTTTCAAGAGTGACAATGTCATACCATAATTTTCCTAAGTTGACATTCAGCTGTATTAATTAATAGAGTTTCAGAAATAATAATGTTCATCATAAAAGTCATTGTGTTATAGATATCTATACATTTGGGAAGAAATTAAAATTGTAAACTGTAACTTCCGGCATAATATCACAATCTTTTCATTACTGGAGTTGGTTATGTTAAGAAATCTGTAAGAACCTATGAAAGTTCATAGAACTGGTTTAACTTTATACAAATTATTCAGTAACTATAGAAACATTAATTTTCATCTCACATCAACTGTTGCCAAAGCTCTGATAAACTCTGGAGCTTCAGTTCTGCAGCTGCCATCATTACTCTTAGATCCTTCTCTCTCCCTGTTCTCAAAACAGAGCTGTATTGGGGCCTCACAGTCCCTTTCTAGCTATTTCTGCATAATTGGATACTTGAATCAGATCAGATCAGATCAGTCGCTCAGTCATGTCTGACTTTTACCCCCTGGAAATACCCAGTATTCCTCCTGCTTTTCCTTTCACCATTTTCATGGCAATTACCAACACAGAAGTAGAAGTAAAGTGTATGTCAGTGCCTCTCAAACTTAAAAGTACATACTTCTGAAATACACCTGAAAATCACTTGTGATTCTTAATAAACTGTAGATTCTCACGGAAGTTCTGGACTTGTAAGAACCAGACTCTCATGGCCTGTTCCAGAATTAAGGACCAGAACCTTCATTTTAACCATATGGGCAAGGTTTTTAAGCCACAGGTCCTTTATCTCTTAAAATGAGGTAGTTTTAGATCATGTACTCTGAAACCTCTCTGTCTCCATTTAATTTCCCTTTCACTCTAATCCTCCCCAGCTCAGTGAAATGATGTTCCATAAAATTGTCTCCTCTAATCCTTGGAAAAGAAAGTTGCTATACCAAAATGTTTGGTTCCTGCTTTGCTATTCTACCATACAACTAGCCATATGTGTTGCTCCTGTTTCATCATCATTATCATTTCTTAACAATTACCTACCCATTACATTCCTAATAGCCACTAAAGTGAAATATTTCCAATCTCTCCTCTTTTTCTGTCCTTTTTCTATATTTCATTCTCTCTTCTGCTATGACATAATTTGCTCATACATTTTAAGTGGATTAAAGTTATTCATGTTAACAACTTCAATTTTTATATCTCTAATTAAATAATGCACCTATATATTCATCCATTCCTCATTTATTACTTTATATTCAAGAAAACAAAGGTCCATCTAGTCAAAGCAATGATTTTCCCAGTAGTCATGTATGGATGTGAGAGTTGGACCATAAAGAAAGCTGAGTGCTAAAGAGTTGATACTTTTGAACTGTGGTGTTGGGAGAAGACTCTTGAGAGTCCCTTGGACTTCAAGGAGATCCAACCAGTCCATCCTAAAGGAAATGAGTTCTGAATACTCATTGGAAGGACTGATGTTGAAACTGAAACTCCAATACTGTGGCCACCTGATGCAAAGAACTGACTCACTGGAAAAGACCCTGATGCTGGGAACGATTGAGGGTAAGAAGAAAAGAGGACAACAGAGGATGAGATGGTTAGATGGCATCACCGACTCAATGGATTTGAGTTTGAGTAAGCTCCGGGAGTTGGTGTTGGACAGGGAGGCCTGGAGTGCTGCAGACCATGGGGTTGCAAAGAGTCAGACACGACTGAGGGACTGAAATGATTCAAGAAAAAAGACTTTCTCTCCTTCTTGTATTCTTATTTTCATCGTCTTTTGCCTATCCTAACTTCACCTTTTATGCTTTTTCTAATGACAATTTCTCATTCTCCATTTAATTGTTCCTTTCAACCTATAATTTCAAGCCTTTCTTTTCCTGGAGAACTTTGCCTTTGACCCACTTACTTCTTCAAGCTTCCATCTTTTACTTTGCTTTTGGGTGGGCAGTCTATACTTACTTGCTATACATAACAATATGTTGTTTACCCTAATAATGATAATGACATTCTCCATCGATTATCTCCAATACTGCCAAAACACCAGATCACGTTCTTTTTTAAAGTCATCATCACCCTCAAATAACTAACAGCAGGTGTACTTGTCGACTATTCTTCCTTCCTTCAAGTCTCTTATTCCAGTGATTCCATCAGTGCCTTACTTGTTATTTTTAGGTTTTGCTTTTGTATTTAATATTCTGATGAATACAACTTCAGGATTTTGCTGTGCTTTTTTTTCTCCTTCCTAAGGATCTTTAAATGTAGGCAGTCTTGCAGCATGTTTATGTTCAGCACCAAGCACAAGGCCCAGGGATGTGCCTATGCTTGGGGATTTTCAAATGAATTATGTGAATCAGTGTACTGGTGTATTTTATGACTTTCATGTTTCTATGTCTTCCATATCTGAAATTACCCTCATACTCATGACTTCAGGTACCAGCTCTATGGGTAGTATTTCCAAACCCGTTTTTACAGATCTGCCTGTAGTCCCCAGTTCAAGTTCTATTTTCCAACTTTGTGGTAGACATTTCAACATACCTATGGCACAGTTAACTTGAAGTCAAAATGTCCAAAACAAAATCCATTCCTGTCTTGCCAAAACCCACTCTACTCTCTGGATTCTACTGATACCTCTAATGTCATTTTTTCAACTTCTTTGGCATATAACATTACAGCTATAACACTAAAATATATATAACATTTATTATATATGACATTATATAACACTTTAAGGTATACAATGTGTTGAATCAAAACATTTTTGTATCCCGGTAAGATTATAACTAAAACCTCAGCTAACATCTCCATCATACAAAAATATTATTATTCTTTTTGTGGTGAGATCACTTAAAATCTACTCTCTTAGCAATTTTTTTATGTATAATATGGTATTGTTGACTATAATTACAATGCTGTGATTAGATTCCTGCAACTTATTCACTTTCTAACTGAAAATCTATTATTTGACATGTCACTATTCTCCCTACCTCCTAAACCATGTACGCTCTGATTGGAGGTTGTGAGTAACAGAAAGCTGGAGGTAGGTTAACTAGAGCAGGGCACTCAATGTGATTGACTGGGGAGCATTTTTGGCTTTCTCTAGTTGGTTTTGAGGAGAAGGTAATGGCACCCCACTCCAGTACTCTTGCCTGGAAAATCCCATGGATGGAGGAGCCTAGTAGGCTGCAGTCCATGGGGTCGCTAAGAGTCGGACACGACTGAGCAACTTCACTTTCACTTTTCACTTTCATGCATTGGAGATGGAAATGGCAATCCATTCCAGTGCTCTTGCCTTGGAGAATCCGAGGGACAGGGGAGCCTGGTGGGCTCCCCATCTATGGGGTTGCACAGAGTCAGACAGGACTGAAGCGACTTAGCAGCAGCAGCAGCAGCAGCAGTGGCTGGTTTTGAGTTGGAAGCAGGAGACAAACATTAACAAAGTTGGTAATCACTCACTTGAAAATATCCTGAAAGTGCTGGACTTTCCTAACCACACTGAGCCAACTGATGCAAAAGTTGTGGCTTGGATTCCTAGGCTTATTGATCAGAGCTTTAGTGTCATATATGGTCTTATTTTTGTCCACTTATGACTCCACTTATGTCTCTCATGACTATTTTTCTCCTCCAATTACAGGGAAATTCTTCAACTAATTATTAAGTGAGCCATTTATAATACATTGATGAATGTTTGTTAATACAACAAAAATCTAATACAATTGGCATCATGAGAATTATTATGTGACTATAAATGCATAATAAAGTTGTAATTTCTGCAGCACGTGGGCCCAGTCATGGGTCATTGACGCTACAGCGTGGGCTCAGTGGTTGTGGCACATGGGCTTAGTTGCTCCATGGCATGTGGAATCTTCCAGGACTGGGAATTGAACCCATGTCCCTTGCATTGGCAGTGCTGAAGTTACTGAAGCCCACCTGCCTAGAGCCTGTGGTCCAGCAAGAGAAGCCAGCACAATGAGAAGCCCACATACCACAAGGAAGAGTAGCCTCCTCTGGCCACAACCAGAGAAAGATTGCACAAAGCAACAAAGACCTAATGTAGCCAAAAATAAAGTAAATAAATATTAAATAAAAAAGAAAACCAACAAGAACCTAGTGTATAGCAATGGAACTCTGCTTAATGTTATGTGGCATCCTGGATAGGAGGGGAGTTTGGGGGAGAATGGACACATGTATATATAAGTCTGAATCCCTTGCTGTTCATACGATACTATCACAACATGGTTAATCAGCTATATCTCAATAAAAAGCTAAAAAAAGTAAAGATGGGGTAATTTGAGTACCAACAAAATAATAAAGTTGAAATTTTTATGAATTGAGTTTTATGTACCAAAGTATGTTTTTTTATATCAAATATGTTTTTATTGAACATTCTTATGTCTCCTACTTATCAACTATTCAATATGAAACATATTCAAACTGCATTAAAGATAATTTAATTTGTCTCAATACTTAAGATATTTTCCCTAGGATTCTATGAGGGAAAATATCTGTCTTTCAACAACTTAAATACTAGGTTTCTTTATTTCTTAACTAGAAGAACCCATGAATATTTTCATACTTCTCCACCTTTTCTATTACGTAGGCTAGATGTTGTTAAGTAAAAGAGATCTACCCAGATCTAATGCACTTAGATCTAATCTACTTAGCCCTGAATCCATTTGTAGGCTATCTTGACAACTGTCTATTAAAAATAGAGAGAGAAATTTTTTTTCTTTAATATGATTTCTATAATCTTTTATTCAATAGCATAGGAGATATATTTTACCAGTGTTTGAAGAAATTTTTAGCCATGCCCTTGTTCTCACAATTAGCAAGTATTTATTGAACATCTATCATGTATCTAAATATAATATCAGACAATGGGAAAAACAAAGCATTACCCCCTTTTTTATGATGTTTAGTTAGAGAAGACATTTAGTTTAGAGAAGCCAGTCTATCAGATCAATGTTAAACAATAAAGGAGGAGAAAATGTGTATAAAGAGACAAAATATATGGTACAAATAGAACTTTTGTACATAGAGAGACAAGGGAGGAAAAAGCAGAACTTTATCTAGAGGAAAACAAACTTGGGATCAAATCCTAGCTGTATCGTGTCTGGCAAGTCATTTAATTTACTGAGGCATCATTAATAATTATAATTGACAATAATAATGATGATAGCAAACACATGTGAGGATTACATGTGTTACAGGATTTTTCATACACTAGTCAATTTAATCAGTCTTCCAAACAAATCCAAGTGGTAGATACTTATATCTATTTTATAAGTAAGTTAACTGAGGAACACAGAAATAAGGAACTCAAGGACATAGATCTAGTCAGGAGAGGAGTCTGCTAATGATATAGTCTCATTGGTCACCATAATTTATTTGAAATAATTTAAAGGACCTCTATGGTAACTGACTCTTGGTATCTGTCCCCACAAATATCCATTTGTTTCCTTCCAACTGAGTACAAGTTACCATGCCTGCTTCTCAAACTTCAGAGTATATCAGAATGGCTGAAGGGGTTGATTGTACAGATATTTGGGCCCTGCCCCCATAGTTTCTGATTCTGTAGTGGGGATTACAATCCCAAATTTTGAATTTCTAACAAGATCCTAAGGCGTGCTGCTGCTGCAGCATCCTACTTTGAGAACCACTGAGTCAGTACTTACTAACAGATCACACTTATCTGGTCTTGGCCTCTTAAGTTCTAAATCTAATAAAATTCTGTTTTGAGAACAAAGTAAATACAACAGATTAGTTAGCAAATAGAAAAATGCCCATGTAAGTTATTTACATTTGTAATAATCAAATCTGGTTAAAACGTATAAAATAAAACCCAAATGGAAACAAAATCCAGTTGGCTAAATATACCATACCAATCACCTACTGTGCGATAATTTATAATGTTTCTACTTTTTGAAGTACATTTACAAATTAGAATCATGGAGCAAATATTGTTCTATAATCTTTTTTTTCCCATAGTGCAATCTATCAAAATCATTTTCTGTTCTGACACAATATGAGTTCCATAAGAGCAGAGGGTTTGTTTCCTTTGTGGATACATCCCAAGTATTTAGGACAGCATCTAACATGTGCCTGGAGAATCCCAGGGACGGGGGAGCCTGGTGGGCTGCCGTCTCTGGGGTCGCACTGAGTTGGACACGACTGAAGCAACTTAGCAGCAGCAGCAGCAGCAACATGTAGAAGTTGTTCCTAAATGTTTGCATGTCTCATTATTTCTTTTGGTTTACAGGAATTACTGAGTTTAAAAATATAAATGGTTTTACAACTTTGGATTGGTATTACCAAATGACCTCCAGGAAGACTAAACTAGTCTCCACTCTCACCAGCCTGGAGGACTTGTGCACATGTCCCTTCCTCCTAAACACTCCTGCATCAGCCAATAGTAACATTTATTGCTACGTGTTTACCATATGTTGTTTTTCAAATTTTAGCATCTCTAAAATCAGGATGTGTACACAATGGAGTATTTTAGTTTTGTTTTTTTGTTTTTTTCCTTTTGTACAACTCTATAAAATAATGATTTGTCTTTATAATTCTGTCACATTTTAGGAAAAACAAAATCCAGTGACACATAAATCTTAGTGCTGCATTTGTAAACACTAGTCATAATTACTTCAAAAGCTATCTAATACTGTTAAAATTTTGAAAGATCACTGGAACACTAGGTGATGAATGTTGTCATAGGCTGCTGATTAACCTCCTGAGAAGTATCTTACTTTCCATGTGCTTACTGAGGAATCAGAAACAAGAGGACCTGTCTTAATGACCTCAGATCAATATTATGTGTCTTGTGCTTTAAAAAGATAGGAGATAAAGAGAACATGTTACAAGATTTAAATTAAAAAAAAAACAACTTAAAAAAAAGAACATGTTAAGAAATAAATGAAACTATGTTAATACAGATGCAACCAAATCCCTGTAATATTTCCATGGGAAAAAAATGTATAAAGTCTTTAAGAGAAGATAGCTCAGTTGGTAAAGAGCTCTCCTGCAATGCAGAAGACCCCAGTTTGATTCCTGGGTCAGGAAGATCTCCTGGAGAAGGGATAATCTACCCACTCCAGTATTCTTGGCTTCCCTTGTGGCTGAACTGGCAAAGAATCTGCCTGCAAAGAGGGAGACCTAGGTTCAATCCCTGGGTTGGGAAGATCCCCTGGAGAAGGGAAAGGCTACCCACTCCAGTATTCTAGCTTGGACAATTCCATGGACTGTATAGCCCATGGGGTTGCAAAGAGTCGGACATGACTGAGTGACTTTCACTAAGTGACTTTACTGAATTTATCTGACATATGCTATAATGGCAGTGTTGATTTTACTCTCAAATATTAAAATTAATAACATACCTTGTGGGCTACAGTCCATGGGGTCACAAAGAGTGAGACACAGCTGACCAACTAAGCACAGCACAATAACATACCAGATAAAACTATTGCATGTTTTTTCACCATTACATAATTTTCAACGTTTTAAATCTTTAAAAGTAAATATTTCTTTGGTCAGTTACTTAGAAATAAGAAAGATGAAATGGTGTGGATTGCTGCATAAAGAATAAGCATAAGAATGGTCTAGTTCATTAGTGATACATACAAAAATTTTTTAATCTGATATTTTTGGCCACAAAACTGAAAATATCTTATTGGAATGAAATATTAATTTTTTTCCTAAGACTCAGTTTCTCCAAATGGGGATACAAAGAGTTCATACCTCATTACTAGAACTAATGGATACAATGCATGTAAAGTGTGTAGAAAAGTTAGGGCGTATAACAAGTATTCAACAAATAGCAACTATCTCACAATGACATTGATGATTAAAATATTTAGAAAATCAATCTATGCACCTGCTCTAAGCTTTAATTTCTCTTTTCATGTTTACTTCTGTAATTAACAGAGAATTCATAGCAGTAGTGGTATAATTGCCCACCTTCATAAACATGGACATAGAAAAGAAAAAAAAAATTAGCTTCCTTTCCATTGCTGTGAAAGGGGGAAGGAATGCAAATATGTATAAGTATACCAAAGATTATATCTATATTCACCTCTGCAAAGGTTTAACTACTCAGCAATTTTTCTCACTGAGGAAAGGGAAATGTGTTTTGTTGTTTCTGTTGTTATTTTTCCTTGGATTTTGACAGTCAATTAAGGGCTCCTTATAAGAGAATATGATGAGAATGGGGTTTGAAGCAAGAGGGAATGCCTCCAAAGGAGATTTTTAGAATATGGGAGGGAATTATTGCAGATTACAGGAAGGTTGGAGGACAAATGTCAAGTGATTGAGCGTGAGGGCCTTCCCAGGGAGCACCCTCAAGAACAAAGGGAGTTCTGCTAAGAAAGGAGAGAATCCTCTGTCTTAAAAGTCAGACCTAAGGGAGAACCAAAGTGAAGGTAGTGGAGGAAGGTCAGCCATTTTCCACCTGATCATCAGTCTTTGTTGGATTGAAATTCTCCAGTAATCTAGTTGTCACTTGGAGAAACTGTTCTTTAACACCTCATGCCACCAACTGACTGTGCAGGAAGAGAGACACCCTTTATGAATTAGTTCAGTATCCTTTTCACTACTTTCCAAAAGCATCTACTTCCCAAAGACCTGCAGCCAGAGTGCAAAGGCCAAAGGTGGTTGGAGTGCTGTCCATCTACTGAAGTAGTAGTGGAGGATAACATCTGTACATGGACAATGGATGGCAGGAAATAACACAGTATTTACAATTCTATAGCATTTCTGTGCATTAAAGATGTCAGTTCAGTATGAACCAATTTAGAATCAAAGAAGGAACACTTGATAGTCGAGTCAAAAATAAAAATAAACATTCAAAGATAAATATATTAGAGATATTTCCTTAGACACAAATGTTAGTGTCTTGTCAATTCTCAAGATGAGTGATGTAATAGAAGTAACGAAAAACACCACTCCTATTAGCTCCAGTGCCAAATATTTTGTCCCTTGGAGTTTGAGTGTAATCCCATGAACATACATGTCCTTTGCAGGAATTTGTATTTAACTAGGAAAAAAAATTGTATTTGTACTTTAGAACACATATATTTATGTATGTGCAAAGGAATACATGTGTACATTATCACTATGCTTAAGTTAAATAGGTATTAGTTTATATAGATTGTGTTTATTCTAAGCCTTGGTCAAATGCCAAACTTAAAATATAGGTAATATTAAAAGTACCTTTAGTGAATACTTTCTGAGCAGAGAGGCCAGATAAAATAAACAGCGTGATAACCAAATAATTCCTGAATAATTCTTATTTGAGTGTTCTACATGTTACACATGTATTATACATAAACACATTTATATAGTCAATAAAATATTCAGAGATACACTTTCCATTTCCTTAATGTTTCTTGAAGAGATGATGTCACATTGTATCATCTCTATATTTTCCATTGTACACTTTATAGAAAACCATATTTTCTCCTCTATTTAGAGAGGTTGATGGTTACTGTTAATACACAGAAATATATTTTAAAATGCCACTAGACCTTCATATATAATTTGTAATGTTAGCATGACTAGCATGACTTTCCTGAGACTAGCAAAATGTACAAGAAATGATTGATTACTAATATTCTTTCATCATTCAGTGACAAATCAAAAGCTGAAATAATACAGTCTAGGATATGGCTAAATATTAAGACTTCATTGTGTGCACTAGTCCATATTCTTCAAACCAAGATCTAAATTGCCTAAGAGGACTATGTGTATGAATTGGACGGTGAATTGAACTATTATTAGCTTAAATTCATTTTAAATATTTGGATATATATAAAAAACACATTCTGCTCTCAATTTTAAAAAAGTCATTCAGATTATAAATTAGTATATATGATATTATTCACAATCACAGAAGTCAGTACACAAAATTAATCATGAAATTTGTATCCATCACTTTGGTAAGATTATTCTGCTCTGAAGGAACTGGATGGGTCAGAGAAAGAAAATACCTCAGACTGAGAAAGCAAGTATTTAGCCGGAATGGAGATGCAATGACTTCTGTCAAAGTAGCTGTAGGTGAGAAGCTCTCAGTGGTCTCTCAAAAACTAACAGAATTGAGAAGAGAGAAAACAGCCCTTAAACACATGCCCAGTCTCTAACATTGAAGTGGGGGCGAAGGCAAGGAGAAAGATCAAAATCATATTTAAGAGCAAAAAGTGGGAAAAGAGAAAACATATAACCACCTCCATTGCTGAGTATCAGCCCATCCAAGTAAGAAAGGGGAAAAGCCCTTAACTCTGAACAAAGTTAAAAATGTTTATTACTATAGTATAATAACAGCATGTTAATTATACTGAATGAGGAATATTTTCTATGTAAAAGTGACAGAAAAGTTATGGGCCAGAGTTTAAATTTCATTTAGGAATAAAGAACTAGTCCCATACATTAACCATAAAAAAAAGGAAACAAAAATACTAAAGTTGCTTCAGGATGACATTCTTTGAGTATGGAGTATTTATGATGATTATAGAAATAATTCATACTTAGAGAACTACTTATGAGCAAATGTATCATATAATTGCAAAAACTCAAGTAGGGGAGAGTTTTATAAAGCTAGGGAAAGTCAACAGTGAAGTATGGCAGAAAAGTCAAGACATAAAACAGTAAAAAAAAAAAAAAAAAAAACAGTGGTTTGTGGGGGGAAAACTGTCATTGATAATGATGGAGAAAGCAATTTGGTCAAGAGTGCAAGTGGGGAAACAAAACAGGTGGACAAGAAAGAGAGGCAACAGAAATACACATATTTGTAAAGTTGGCAGTAAATAGAGAAGTAATAATATATATAATAGAATGGACAATGACAAATACTAAATCAGTAGTGTTGGTAAAAGAATGCACACTGCTGCTAAGTCACTTCAGTCGTGTCCGACTCTGTGCGACCCTAGAGACGGCAGCCCACCAGGCTCCCCCGTCCCTGGGATTCTCCAGGCAAGAACACTGGAGTGGGCTGCCATTTCCTTCTCCAATGCAGGAAAGTAAAAAGTGAAAGTGAAATTGCTCGGTGGTGTCCAACTCTTAGCGACCCCATGGACTGCAGCCTACCAGGCTCCTCCATCCATGGGATTTTCCAGGCAAGAGTACTGGAGTAGGTTGCCATTGCCTTCTCTGAAAGAATGCACATCCTTCCCTAAATTTCCTTACTATTCAAACTAAATTTTTTTGTCATGTCATAGTTTTCATTATTCCTGTTACTCATATAAAGGTTAAATGCCAAAAAACTTATGTGTCTAGATTAAAAACTTTTTTCCTACAAACTATTATATAGTCAGGATTTCAAGATTTCAGCAACTCTAAAGAAATTCCAAAAGGCTTTCTTAGAAATCAGATTTCATGGTAGCTTATTCTGTTCACCTATGATATAATTCATTTTTGCTGTCTTAAGTTATATTCACCAGAAAATGTGTGAGATGATAAAAGCCTACAGTTTTAAGCCAATAAGTTTGGGTGATTTATTCCACAGAAACAAAAGAACTAATATAAAGCAAATAAAGGAATAAGCAGTCAAAAAATACAGCAGTGTGAAAAGTACCATAAAGGAACAATGGGGAAAAAGACATAGGAAATCAACTCTGTTAACAAGAATCTTGGATAGGGATTGAAAAAAAAAATAGGAACATTCCAAGTGTGGAAATCAACTCTGTTAACAAGAATCTTGGATAGGGATTGAAAAAAAAATAGGAACTATTCCAAGTGTGGAAATTGGAAAAGGCTTTCTAGGTAGAAAAATCACATGAAAAAAGGTATGGAAATCTGAGGAAGTAGCATGATTCAAAAAGTGACAAGAAGTTTTGTGTACTGGTTGCTTAAATGCAGGTGGAGTCTATTAAAAAGGTTTGGAAAAGCATCCCACATTTCATGTATCTTTGTAAATGACCAACATGTGCAAGATGTGAAATTCTCAAATTGATTACTTGGTTATAGGAAGTATTTTCTCTCAACCATATACATGTGACATATGGCTAAATTAATTTATTTTGCCAAGATTATCTAATTAATGAATACTGGAACTTGGATTCCTACCTAGGCACTGGTCACTGTATTATACTGCCTCTCTGTTACACTGAGATTTCAGTAGAGAACACCTGTTCTATGTCTCCATGAGAATTCAAATTTTCCATGTTGAAATAACACATTTTATACTATTTCCCAAATATGTTTTATGAAATACTAATCCTAGAGATATCTGGTTGTGAAATGGTCAAATAAGTCTGGAAACTCAGGTCACCAAAATATTTTCTTGGAGATGCACAAGTGATGCTCATTTCTTTAAAGTTCTCAAAACTCCAATAAAAATGAAGCCTGTTTAATTATTTTAAAAGAGTATTATGACACATTTCATTCTGTTGAGTTATTTTCAACTGGTTTCAACTTTATTTGGGGTTATTATGTTTCTAATTGCTCTTAACATCTCACTGAATGACTCATTGAAAAGTGTTAATCAAGGATGAAATAACTGAATCTTTTACTCATTAAAAATTGGCTTAACCATTACAGACATTATTCTACAAACAAAAGCATCCACACTAAGGATGCACTCTAGCTCTGAAAAATCTCATATTTATCATACAGATGAATAGAAATGATAGAACTCTTTCACCAGCAGATAGAATTTTCTTATTCTTTTTGCTAATGGAGATTCTCTTTCTTTCTTCACTTTCTTCTTATTCCTAGGTCCTGTGACAAACCTTATCCTGTCATTATTCCTTAACCTCCTCTCCACTTTTGGCCCTTCCCAAATATTGCTCCTGACTTAATCACCACATCTCAATTTCCTGCTGATATTCAGAGGATTGAACACGAAGGTAAAAAGTTCAATCCCTGAGATGAAATAAAAATCAAAATGAACCTAGGCATATTTTAGTTTAATCGTTACTCAATTGGTCACTGTCAACTTCTGATGACCAGCCCCTGCATTCTTCATCTTCAAGACTCTTATCTCTTTTGCAAAACTTTTTTTTTTTTAAACTTTACATAATTGTATTAGTTTTGCAGACTCTTATCTCTTTTGCAAAACTTCTTGAACCATCACTGCACTGTAAGTTTGTCAGACTTCCTGGGCCAAATGGGTTTTTGATGTTGTGTGTTGTCTCTGCTACTTTATGACCCATTTTGAACTCAAATAAAAAAGCTGCTCGAGTTTGCTTTTAAGAAGTGTTGCTTTCAATATGCCAGCCAATTTGGAAAATTCAGCAGTGGCCACAGGACTGGAAAAGGTCAGTTTTCATTTCAATACAGAAGAAGGGCAATGCCAAAGAATGTTCAAACTACCAGACAATTACACTCATTTTGCATGCTAGTAAGGTTATGCTCAAAATCCTTCAAACTAGGTTCAGCAGTACATGAATCAAAAACTTCCACATGTACTAGCTGGGTTTAGAAAAGGCAGAGGAACCAGAGATTAAATTGCCAACATTTGTTGGATCATAGAAAAGGAAAGGGGATTCCATAAAGACATCTACTTCTGCTTTATTGATTATGCTAAAGCATTTTACTGTGTCAATTTCAAAAAACTGTGGAAAATTCTTAAGATACGAGAATACCAGGCCACCATACCTGTCTCCTGAGAAACATGTATGTGGGTCAAGAAGCAACAAAATAGAAACGTACATGGAACAATTGACTGGTCAAAATTGTGAAAGGAGTACAACAAGGCTGTATATTTTCACCTTGTTTATGGCAGAAAGTGAAGAGGAACTCAAAAGCCTCTTGATGAAAGTGAAAGTAGAGAGTGAAAAAGTTGGCTTAAAGCTCAACATTCAGAAAACGAAGATCATGGCATCCGGTCCCACCACTTCATGGGAAATAGATGGGGAAACAGTGGCTGACTTTATTTTTGGGGGCTCTAAAATCACTGCAGATGCTGACTGCAGCCATGAAATTAAAAGACGCTTACTCCTTGGAAGGAACGTTATGACCAACCTAGATAGCATATTCAAAAGCAGAGACATTACTTTGCCAACAAAGGTCCGTCTAATCAAGGCTATGGTTTTTCCAGTGGTCATGTATGGATGTGAGAGTTGGACTGTGAAGAAGGCTGAGCGCCGAAGAATTGATGCTTTTGAACTGTGCTGTTGGAGAAGACTCTTGAGAGTCCCTTGGACTGCAAGGAGATCCAACCAGTCCATTCTGAAGGAGATCAGCCCTGGGATTTCTTTGGAAGGAATGATGCTGAAGCTGAAACTCCAGTACTTTGGCCACCTCATGCAAAGGGTTGACTCACTGGAAAAGGCTCTGATGCTGGGAGGGATTGGGGGCAGGAGGAGAAGTGGACGACAGAGGATGAGATGGCTGGATGGCATCACGGACTTGATGGACGTGAGTCTGAGTGAACTCCGGGAGTTGGTGATGGACAGGGAGGCCTGGCGTGCTGCAATTCATGGGGTCGCAAAGAGTTGGACATGACTGAGTGACTGAACTGAACTGAGCTGATTTAACTTATGTGCAGAGTACATCATGCAAAATGCTAGGCTGGATGAATCACAAGCTGGAATCAAAATTGCTGTGAAAAGTATCAACAACCTCAGATACACAGATGATAGCACTCTAATGTCAGAAAGTGAAGAGGAACTAAAGAGTTCCTTGATGAGGGTGAAAGAGGAGCATGAAAAAGCTGGCTTAAAACACAACATTCATAAAACTAAGAATATGGCATCTGGTCCCATCACTTCATGACAAATAGAAAAAGCAGAAACACTGACAGATTTTATTTTATTGGGCTCCAAAATCACTGCAGACAGTGACTCGAGCCATTAAAAGATGCTTGCTCCTTAGAAGAAAAGCTATGACAAACCTAGACAGTGTATTAAAAAGCAGTAACATCATTTTACTGACAAAGGCCCATATAATCAAAAGTATGGTTTTTCCAGTAGTCATGCCACGAATGTGAGGACTGGATCATAAAGAATGCTGAGCACTGAAGAACTGATGCTTTAGAATTGTGGTGCTGGAGAAGACTCTTGAGAGTCTCTTGGACAGTGAGAAGATCAAACCAGTCGATCCTAAAGGAGATCAACCTGAATATTCATTGGAAGGACTGATGCTAAGCTGAATCTCCAATACTTTGGCCACCTGATGGGAAGAGCCAGCTCATTTGAAAAGACCCTTATGCTGGGAAGATTGAGGGCAAGTGGAGAAGAGTGTGGCAGAGGATGAGATGTTTAAACAGCATCATCAACTCGATAGAGATGAGTCTGAGCAAACTCCAGGAAATAGTGAAGGACAGAGGAGCCTGGGATACTGCTGTCCAGGAGTTGCAAAGAGGTGGACACGACTTAGCAACTGAACAACAGCAAACCAGCCTTCTCTGACTAAATGTCTCACAAACTGCATACCCTCCAAGCTTCACCTAGCTTCAACAAAACATCGCAAGACTCTTTTAGATCTCCTCTATAGATGACACTTTTGACAAATGGATCACTATAGTAATGGCTGCTTAAGATATTTTTTAGAAATAGAGAGCTAGAGTTGCATAGTTTAAACCAGTCAGTACCACAGACCACCCAACTAGGCCTGTGTGAATTTTTAATGGATGGCATTTTGTCTTCAGAGGACCAAAAGCTCCACCCTCAGATCATGTCAATCATTTTCCAAACATGTCCCATGAAGAAGCATATATCCAATAAGCCTAGGCAGAATATAGATTACTCTACCATTTCCTTGCCTCCAATCATCTTTCCCCACACTTCAGACCATCCTGCTTCTTTACCCCACAGATATCCCAAGTCCCTCACCTTTGGGGAGACAAATTTGAAACTTATTCCTCCATCTCCTCATTGGCTACCTAATGAATAAACCCTTTCTCTGCTGCCCACCTTGACATCTCAACATCCGGCTTGCTGTGCATCAAACGAACAGATACAGTTCAGTAACAACATGCCTAGGGTCATGCATATAATACAAATTTGAGCTTGTTTTGAAATAGTCATTTTCTGACTCCTAATTCAGTACCCGAGTGGTCTATACTATGATAAGCAACAGAGACACGGAAGGGGGATAAAATGACATTCTGCCTCCTGAGCAGGACGGTGCAGTTCACCTAAGCCAATGGCAACTCCATTGTTAGGACCCGTACTGCCAACATTCTCACCATTCTCACAACATCAAGAGTCTCACAACATCAAGAGTCTCACAACATCAAGAGTCTCACAACATCAAGAGTCTCACAACTAAAGCCCCTGCTTCTACCATGACACAGGCATGCAAGAATAAGAGTGCAGGGTCATCGATTCATAAATGGCTTTCTTTACCCCACTGTAGAGCTAAATTAAAGCCTTTCTATATCCTCTTGGTTAAAATTCCTTGTATAGTTACATAACCTGCACTACTGTATATGTTAGGAGGGAAAAAGGGAAAATGAGAAAGAGGGGTATGAGAGCCTAATACAGAAAGGAGGGGAAAGCCTGGTCTTTTATATTTTCTCTAGCCTGAATTCATTATAATTAGCAATCACAAAATCTCTCTTAACGCCTCCATTTTTCTCTGAGCTTGGTGAGCATCTATATGAGTGTTACTTTGAGTTCTTGATCTGGTAAATTGCTTACCTCTGTTACATTTATTTATTTTTTTAAAGGTTTTATCTTTTTTTTGTCTTTGTCTTTTTAATGTTTTGTCATGATTGCTGCAGGTTCAATGAAATACAAGGTTGGGCCCTCAGACTGCTGGCTCTGAGGTCCATCATGACCACTGTGGGCACACTGGTGGTCAGGGCTACCTCCTGGCCTTCCTATGGCTTGATCACAAATACTGTGGTGTGCTGGTAGACAGTCTGGCCCCCATCCTGCCTATCTGTAAGGCCTGGCAGCAGCTTTTGGAAGCACTCTACTGGGTGGTTCTTTTCCCCAGAGACAGAGCTACTTTAGAGAGGCATCCACACAAGCTAGGGCTCCTGCTAGGTGGGCTGTGTGGGGGTCTGCTTTGGAGATTGCACAGTTGTTAGCTAAGGTGAAGAGTGAAAGAAATGTCACCTGCCAGCACTGGCCCAGTTAGGTTGAAAGAGAGTGAAAAAAAGGACTGGCCACCAGTGCTTCTGCCCTCAGAGGAAGTTTTCCCAGATCACTGCCCCTCTGGCGCATACCCTGAAGTTAATGAATCTCCTTCTTGCATAACCCAGTGGCTTTCTAATCTGTAACCTTGCATTGAGACTTAGAGGGAGGGAGGGAGTTTGTGTGTGAGCCCTTCAAGAGCAGAGTCTTAAGATGGCATTGAAACATGTATAATATCATATATGAAATGAATCGCTAGTCCAGATTCGATGCATGATACAGGATGCTTGGGGCTGGTGCACTGGGATGACCCAGAGGGATGGTACGGGGAGGGAGGAGGGAGGGGTTTAGGGATGGGGAATGCGTGTATACCCGTGGCAGATTCATGTTTATGTATGGCAAAACCAATACAATATTGTAAAGTAATTAGCCTCCAATTAAAATAAATAAATTTATATTAAAAAAAAAGAAGGCTTCCCCCAGTAGCCCTCCAGATTTCCCAAACATTAGTCTCACTGGTTTTCAAAGACAGGTGGTCTGGTCACTTATTTTCCCAATGCATGTACCCTGGGCTGGAGAGCCCAGTGTACGGCTTGGCTGCCTTGCCTCTCAACAGGGCTTCTGTGATTTTAGAAGCCTCCCAGAGGACGATTTTGACATCTTCAACAATTCCGACTTTCCTGTGTCTCTGCCCTTTTTACCTGTTTGGACATGTGTTTTTCTTTATATTTGTAAAGGATCTGTTTCGTGAGTCTTCAGGTAATTCTTAGAGACAGTTGTTCAATATGGAGCTTCAGTTTTGGTGTGTCTGTCGAGGCAAGGTGAGTATCTTCCTACTTTGCCATCTTAATACAAAACCTGAGTATCAGTATTTTTTGATTCAAAGTGCCCCCTGACCAGAAATTTAGCCCCTCAAATTTCTTGGGCCTTAACACCACCCCTTAAACTGAATACTTTTGAATTGATAAATGAAAATAATACCGTTCTAGTATCAGGATTAGAGCAGTGTGGATATGCAGGATAAATGCCTACCCTGAGAGTACCGTTATCTAACAATGCTGTGGTCGGGTTTTAGAGTATTATTTAGTGCCTACATCTCTACATATTAAGTAACAGTATGATTATTACCACACTTCTAGAATCCTATAACAGGTGGCATTCCCTAAGTGCTCACATTCCAGGCACAAGGGTGAGCAGCACACTTAGTATCTATGAGACCCCTGACGATGCCATACATCAGGGACCACATGAAGCCCTTTTAAAACAAAGGGAGACTAAGCCCTAAAAAGGACACACACTGTATATAAGGCCACTCACCCCCTTGAGTAAACATCTACATTTGGACTTGGGCTGAAGTCCATGCACTCATGTCTTCTTGGACCTTCTCGAGAAGCATTAAGATAGTCTAAGCTTTCTTGAGCCAGATTTGGACCCTGATAATTCTTCAGTATCTATAGTGTCCTCTTTAGGAGCTTTTTACCATAGGCTAATTCTCCCATTCTAACCTCCATGTCTCTCAGTTTCTTTTTCTCATATTCTTATCTTTAACCACATGTGTTTCATTCTGAGTAATTTTCTAAAATTTATCTTCTAATTTATTGATTTTATATTTAATTTTCTTCATCTATAATTTAACCCTCATTTCTAAAATTCAAACTGTTATGAATCAGCATTTTGACAATTTCTGTAAACTTAGAAACTCATTTCTCTATACTTCCATTAATATTGGAAAATACAAAATATGTGCTACCATTCACAATAGAAAAAAGTTATAAAATATCAGGTCATCAATTGAATACAGAATGGTTACAGACTTTATGAAACAAATTACAAACTATTGAATGATATTAAAGAAAACCTGAATAGAGAAATATATGATCTTAATTAACCAAATTAACATTGTTAATATCTCCTAAATTGCCCCTAAATTATTTATTTTAATCTTTCCGCTTATTTCTTTGATAATATTTAAAACACACTCTGAGTTCAAGCACATGAGTTACAGATGAATTTTTAAAACCCTGAAACTTGTTAACTGAGGACTGCTTTTATTTTGTGTCATATGCATGTGGGATATACAAATTGATAACTGAAAGAAAACTCACAGAGGTACAAGAGAGCACAAGTACAAGGGGCCTTTCTAGCTAAGTCTTTGTCACACTGTAATTTGAGAAGGTAATAATGAACTTTTAAGCTGAGACTGAATAATGACAGGGGAGAGTACAGCTGACACATTTAGTAAGTCATTAAGTTTTGGCGGAAAACTTACACTCCAGCATGTTACTTTCTTTACAATGAAAATATGCAAAACTAATAAACTCTTCTTCTGTGGATACTACTCACCAATCACCACTCATTCATTCACTCCTGTCTGCTGCTCAGGCCAGTTTTAATGATTAGGCACATCATGGAGAATAAATGTTCTAGCCAGGCACACTGACAATGTGAAGGGAGTCATTTTGTGCTGTGTGAGAAATATCTAGCAGCGTCTGCAGTATTGTAGAGGAAAGAGTGATGAACAGAGGAGGAAGTAGGCAGATGTCAAAACAATCAAACAACCAAAAGGCTCTCGCCTACAGAGAACATCGACTGTTCCTTTTAAACGTTCTTTCTTCCCTTATCCTCAGGTTGAATCTCACCAGACATGCCTAGTATTCTATAACTACAGCAGAACTGTTCATCCTTCTGTTTTCATTTGCTGACTAATAAGTTAGCAATATACAAAAATTCCCTTTGTACTAAAATTTAATGAATAGTTCCCAAGTGGAAAAGTGTTTTTCCCTTCCTCACAAAATGTGAACCAGCTTGCCACGTTTTATCAGTCTGTCTTCTAAATAGGAGCTGTGATAAAGATACATTGGCTAGTGAGGTTACAGATTTTGTGTGTGTGTGTTTCATAATATATTTGGTTGTTAGGGTCACTTTTTTTCTTAGTTCATGGTATAGCTAAAGCTATCTAACAATTAATTTTAAAAATCTAAATATTTTAATTGATTAATAGCCCAAAATTATGATAGAAAAAATACAATGCTGGAAAATAAAACAATGAAAACCAATCCAGAAAACAAGCAAAGAAAAATCAAGAGTCAACTGACCCAGGGTCAACACACTAAAGAATAAAAGATTCAATTTTGTATATATATATGATGCAGAATTTAATAATTTACAACCCACTCCGGTATTCTTGCCTGGAAAATCCCATGGACAGAGGAGCCTGGTGGGCTGCAGTCCACAGGGTCGCTAAGAGTCGGACATGACTGAGTGACTTCATTTTCACTTTTCTCTTTCATGCATTGGAGAAGGAAATGGCAACCCACTCCAGTATTCTTGCCTGGACAATCTCAGGGACAGGGGAGCCTGGTGGGCTGCCATCCATGGGGTCGCACAGAGTCAGACATGACTGAAGTGACTTAGCAGTAGCAGCAGCTATAATAATGTTTGACTTACAATTACTTATGTTAAACATTTTCTTTTCCTTATGAAGCTGTAAAAAATCAATTCACCCTTTAAAGAAAATTTCTGTCTGAATTAACACCTAACATCATTGGTTGATAATCCTCTGGGGAATGGTGCCCTTGTTGAGGTTGAAATAACAGTGGTAGAGAAATTCAGATCAAAAATTCAATGCCAGGCTCTTAGCTCAAAATCCAGACCCTTATTCTAAATATAAGGTATCTAGTCATCATAAATCTATTCATTTGTTCTGGAAATAATGGGGGACCACTTTGTGTCAGGAACAGTTCTAGATGCACTGTGAATTAAATAGACAAAGATCACTGTCCTTGTGGAAGATACAGGATAGCATGTAGAACAGATAGTAAACAATAAATGTAAGGCATGAGTAAAGTATACAGTATGGTGATAAGTGCTAAGAAAAACAAACAGTGGAGGGTATAAGAGATTAGGAATCTTTGGTTTGAGAATGAAGGTTGCAGGGAATAAATAATTAGAGGATCGCTAGTCATCATAAGCCTGTGTATTCTGTATTTCATACAGTTATACACGTTAAAGTGTCCTTAACTGAATGAAGATTAGACGATTACCGTGCATGCACATGTGAATCTCCTCTGGGGAGATGATCTACTGTTTTCATCAGACTCTAGAAGGGATCATGTTCCAAAATCATGTTAACTACTATCCTTTCATGTAAATTACAACTGATACAAATCAGGAAATACAAGTGATTAGAAAGTTATTTGATTCTGGCTATATATTGTATTTTTAAACTGAAAATTGTATAGCTATCATTAGTTTGATTAACAGCATTTTGTTTTAATATCTAAAGGTTCATTTTTTTTACTCGGAGACATGTGTGTGCTTGGGTGCTAAGTCGATTCAGTCACGTCCGACTCCTCAGGACCCTATGGATTGCAGCCCGTTGGGGTCCTCTGTCCGTGGGATTCTTCAGGCAAGAATACTGGAGTGGGTTGCCATGCCCTTCTCCAGGGGCTCTTCCTGACCCAGGGATGGAACCCATGTCTCTTTATGTTTCCTGCATTGGCAGGTGGGTTCTTTACCACTGGTGCCAACTAGGAAGCCCATAACAGTGTGTTATTTGAGAGTTGGTCCCCAGTTTTTCAGTCATTATCACTAACAGCAAAAACTATACTACTTGATGAATGCATTTATCAGCATCTCAATGAAAAATCCTCAATTATAGGTAGAGGGTATTGATCAAACAACAGAAATGAATCTAGTCAGTTCAATACCATTTCAGTGACAACACACAAAAATATAAAATCCATTTAACAAATTTAAATGCACTTCCTTTAGTTTACTATATATGATAGAAACAACTTTGAAAATCAAATTCCATTTGTCAATGTCAATTATGATATAGTTTAAGTAAAAGCATATATCAGATTTTATGAAAGGGATGCTGGTCTTTTGTAATCTAAATGATTTATGTATAAAAATAGATTAATAGAATTTTAGTATTCACTGTAATACTGTAATGTATTTCTTTTGGAATGAATGCTTTTGTTATAGAAAGATATTCTAAAAGTCAGTATAAAAATCATTTTAACTCTATAAAACCAAGACGATTTATTATGTTCCATGAAGCGTTCTTTGAACTGGAAATTCTTCACTGATTCTGTCATAAGCACCAGTATTGTTACTCTTTACACCGTTACTGTTACTCTTTGATCATTCATCAAAACATATCTTCTTTTAATAGTTTGTGTAGACATTTAAATCACATATGTATGACTGGCAAATTTTCAAGAGGATATGTTAGACAAGATCAAAAAAGAGCCATTTCCATGGCAAATACATTTACATTTCTAGTCTTTAATCAGATGTTCTGTTCTTTAGCTTACTAAAATGAACATACCCCGAACATTTGATGGCCAGGAAATAGATATAATTCACAGAATAATATATATTACAAAAGAAACTAAAAGAACAAAAATAAACCTATGAGGTGAGGTATATTATAATTACTTTCCTATAAACTTCACTATCTTGCTTAAACAAGAAACTAACCATGCTATTATTTAGGTAAAATCTAATATGCCACAGCTTTTTTTTCAACTGTGAAATATAAACTCAAAAATTCAGATTTTTTTTTTCTTTTAAATCTGTTTGAATGGAACTTGCATAGCATTCTATTTTTATCTAGCAAAAACATTTCCTTCCCATTTGCGCATTATTTTCACATAATTTATACACTGGAACTATACCATAACATCATTCCAAGCCTTTATGGCAATTCCACATTAGACAATTTGTTACAATGCTTCTCACATTGAAATAAAGTAAAATTTAGAAAATGATTGTTAAGGGCCTATTATATCCAAAGCACTGTGCTACAACTGAAAAAAAAAATTAAAACTTATGTGATTACATTTAAAACATTTTTCGTACATCTGTTCAATCCCTGACCTATATTTTCTATGCCATTGGCAGCTATGAACTCTCCATGTTACAAAACAACGAGCTAGGAAAAAAGCCTTGCAAAGATTTACAGCATCTCCTCCTCCTTATATTACCAATACATTTTTAATACATTCTTTTTTCATTTGTATGTGTGTGTGTGTGTATGTGAATGCATTATGAAAAACCTAGTTCTCTATAACAAATATTCTCTATCCTATATAGTTTACTAATGATTTAGATTGTATCATATGCAGGCAAGAAGGAACCACTGCAGATGTATAATCATGTACCTTATGTGATTAAATTTGTATTTCTGACCATCAATATAGACAACAGAAAGTAAGGAGTTCAAACTAGAGTCAGGGAGAACAATTAGGAAGTTAGGGCAAAACTACAAGGGCAGGAATTATATGTAAAGATCATTTCTAAATTTCAGAAAGTCTTTACAAGTGTTAGTTATTATTGTTAGTTGGATTAATGCTTCTGGTAATTAAACCTCCTTGGATTAGGTACAAAGATGAGCTGCATTAGCCAGATTTCTCATCATAACAGGCTTGTCATAATGAGACTCCTTTATGTTATAAGTAAAGGCCAGAGTGCAAAACTAAGCTGCTGGCTGACTGTTGTGCACTACAATGGCCCAGCTGTCTATTTAAATAACTCTTACGATAAAATGAAATCTGTTATTATGTTAACGTCCCTTGATGCTGCAGAAAACTATCTAAAACTGTTCCACGAGGAGTCACTTTTAAGAGCAGGCTTTCCAGGTCAACCAGAATGAATTTTTCTAGATGTAACGTAATTTAAATGGCATATAAATCTCCAATTTGCCATTTGCTACGTAGATAATCATAAGCATTCTAATAAGAAAATGTAGGTGTCATTACATTCAGTCAAATTTACTATTAAGTGACTAGCTAATAGACTTGGAAAATTTTACATCCTTTATCAATGGAGATGTCATTAAAAACAGACCCTGGAGCTATTTTCTGAATTTCATTCTAAAATCAAAGTACATTATCAATATCTGGTTCTGTCTTATTATAACTAGTTTGGTTTTCAGTACAAGAGCAATGTGTTTAAAGCTTATTGTATGTTAGAATTTAAATCTGATTTTTTAAACGACACACAGCTTTCAGGTATTTCCTCCCCCCATCTCTGCCCATCCATTACTGCACTGGCTATTATGGAAATCTCCCACCATTTTGGGAAGTTATGTCTGGGAAATCTTAGAAAAACAGCTATGAATCAAGATGTTAAGCAAAAAAGTTGCTGATCATAAAAGTTTCAGGAAAAAAGCCCTAATGCCCCTGAATTTTAGCCTGCAAAAAGTGGCCTCTATTACACACTTATAATATCTACCACTTGGGGATAACACAAGCCACAAAAAAGGTTGTCTGACATCAGAAATACAACTGAAGTTCCTACTAAAACACTAGATTGAGACAAAGAAATTTCTTAAGGCCCAAAACAATAACTGATCATGAAGCACACATAGATTATGTCTGAGTATACACCACACACAAGCCTGCAGGCTATACTTTAGAAAGGAGTGTTCCTCGTCAATGATTAAGGTAAGCAGAGTTATGTGGAAAGATCATTTTGGTGGGGAAATCTGACTCCTCAGCACTGCTACAAAAACGATGTGCTTCTGCCACACCAGAGAGCAGCATTGAATTCAGAGGAATTTATCCTCAGATGAAAACTTCCCAAAGCAGAGCACATGACTGATAACACCATACAGACTGCATGTAATGAGTTATTTAATTATGTACATTAAAGCCTTTTGAAGGTGAAGATTAAAAGGGCAACAATATACTTGTCGTGATATAAAGCATAAGTTGAAAAAAAATCAAAAGTACTTCTATCACACTGAAATCTATGGGGAATGCTGGGCATTTCTGTTTTTACTGATAGGTCTTTAACCTGATAATAAGCTCTTTGTGGAGAAAATCCTATACATACACACACACACATATTTAAGCCACTTGATGCACTAGACACTGTCGTTCCCATGCTCAGTTGCATTCGACTCTTTGTGGCCCTATGGACTGTAACATGCCAGGCTCCTATATCCACGGATTTTCCCAGAATACTGGAGTAGGCTGCCATTTCCTTCTCCAAGAGATCTTCCCGACCCAGGGATTGAACCCAAGTCTCCTGAGCCTCCTGCATTGGCAAGTAGATTCTTTTATGACTGAGTCACCTGGGCACTATGCTACATGAATTTAGCTAAGTTTATCCTTAAAACAAGCTTAAGAAACAGAAATCATTAGTACCTTTATTATATAAATGAGAAAACTAGCTCAAGGTCACACAGCTATGGTGAATGGAGATTTAATTGCCTAAAGTCTGATAACACTGTCAGGCTTCCTTAAGAAACCTGTTAAAGAGGAAAGTACAGTGTCAATATGGTGTTGAGCTAAAGCCCATGACATTAAACCTAGATTTCATACCTGACCTAACTGTAGTTTTGACCTTCCCTAGGAATGTAATCTCAATTGACCATTCTTAAATTTCTGGTCAGGAATGATAAAGTAATCTCCCTGTGGGTCCTCTCCAACCCTCAAAGGAAAAATAGACAAGCTTCATGATAGACCCTCTTCCTTCCCCCAAAAGAACATGACCTGGTCTAAAACAAATTTTCTTTGTCTTTTCCTAATAACTTCTTTGCTCCACCCTCCTCCTATAAAAACTCTTCATTTTATACAATTCTTCTATTTATTAGATGTGATGTTCCCTATTCATGAACTGTTGAATAAAGCCTATTAGATTTTCAGATTTACTTGGATGAATTTTGTCTTTTAAACATAGGGCCATAAGTGAGTATGCCATTTTGTTGTTGTTAGTTTCAGTCTGTTAGGTAGTTAGAATAGGAAAAAGGAGTCCAAAATAGAGGTGGCTAAAAGACAAAGAAGGGAGAAGCCTGCAAAAATGGAACAAAGAAAGGTCTGAGGACTGGAGTGAGAACCTCAGGTGACACAAACAGCCCTTCTGGCTAGCCCAATTTACATAGGGCAGGCTCAGGGGAAAGAGAAAAATCGTATAATAAAAGGAGCCAAGGTTGAGCCCCTCTCTTCTTTTGGGTTGGCTCACCTTCATGTCTTGAGGATGTATTTTCTTTGCTTGCCAAATAAAACTGAGCTGTAACCATGCTATAACGCTGGTTCTCCATTTCAAATTTTTACTGTAGAGAGACAGAACCATAGAGATTACACACTCCCTTGACCTATCAGATGCTATTTCTCAGAGGCAGGAGGAGAAGGGGACGACAGAGGATGAGATGGCTGGATGGCATCACTGACTCGATGGACGTGAGTCTGAGTGAACTCCGGGAGTTGGTGATGGACAGGGAGGCCTGGCGTGCTGCGATTCATGGGGTCGCGAAGAATGGGACACAACTGAGCGACTGAACTGAACTGAACTGAACTGAAACAACCTTAGACCGGCCCCCATGAGGCAGAGGCCAAGCACAGCGGAAGCCCAGCTTGGTGAAAGCTCACACGGTGGAAGCTGATGAGAAGAAAACCCAGCACAAGGGACGTGACAAGAAGCCCAGTGTTCTGGAAACTGGGACAGCAAAAGCAAATTTGGCAGGAAGTTCATGTGGCTCAGTCTCAGATTCCAGAAGACCTCTGGGTAAGGTAGGAGGTCCTCATCCCAGTGGCTGGAAGGACACGTGCTAACAAAATCCTAATTCCTTTATAATCTCTCATTTCTTGTTTCCTGCAACCCTGTGCAAACAGGCAAGTGGCAGTGGGTGCAACTGAGGGACTCTGGCAGGGGCTACTCCCCCGTGTGTCTCGAAGGCTCTACTATCTGCTGTGCCTTAGTAGCTGTTGCCCAAGTGGGCGAGGTTTCTTCTGTCCTTAATCTTCTTTGTGCCAAGGATAAGGCCAATGAAAACTGTGAGCACAGGTCAGGTATTCAGCAGATTTTCTGCCAGGTTATAAAGGGGATTCCTTGGCACATTTTTCCCACTGCTTTTTCCTCCTGTCCTTCAGCTCCTCTCTCTATCTATGCCACTGCTTACAAAGTATTGGGCACGGCATCATCTTTCCATTTCTGAAAGCTGTATTTGAAACTGTTTACCTAAGATTGGGACTCAAACCCATGTGGCAGGGACACTGTGCTTTGTTTAGTCACTCAGTTGTATCCGACTGGGACTTGGGTCCAGCCAAAACCCATGGTGCCTGGTTTCAGGACCTAATGAAGCTCAGGTTCTTGATGTTTCATTGCAAAAAATTCAGTGAGAGACACAGTGAAAGGTAAGAGGTAGATCTGTTCAGATTCAGAGAGAAGCACACTCCAGGAGTGGGGGCCATAGCAGAGGATGAATGTGGTGACCATGGAATGTGGTGTGGTTAGTTTATGGACTGGGTAATTTCACACATGCTAATGAGCAGGAGGATCATTCCAACAATTGGGGAACCACCCACTCCTTGGTCTTTTGATACTGCCTTGGAACTGTCCTGGTGCCTCTGGGTGTATCATTTAGCTTGCAGATTTAGAATCAAGGTTTAGTTGAAATTGACTTGTCTCTCATCTTGGACCCATTTGATTTTAACTGGTTTATATAATGCCCTTGGGCTATGTCATTTTTTCAAAAGTTGTGCCCTACCCCTTTTGCTTCTGTTTCATGCTCTTTTCCTGAGCCCTGTCCAGGAACTCAATGCTGCCTCTACACTATACTGGAGGGACAACCAAAAAATAGCTGGCCCTTGGGAGGGAAATACTGTATAATATTAGCCCTGCAGGCTGTTTGGGCCCAAACCCTTACCACCCTTCTCCTAAAGTTGCAAGCATATTCCCAGATCAAATATCCACTCCACTTTTTTGAGCATCTGGTCTGTTGCCTCTTACCAATTTGTTCTTAGGCCACTTACTACAACCAGGTCCTACAACCAGGACCCTGCCCCCTTATAGGCAACTGTTGCTCCACCCCACTTAAAATAAAATAATTAATGCCACTTACAGGACCAGATAACCCACTCCTTTGTCATTACTTCTGTTATTACCTAAAGTGGGTCTACGGCAGTGAAATATTTCCCTTTGGAAACACCCTAAGCTGCTCTTATGGAAGACTAGGGGAGGAAATCAATGACTTACATTCCCTCAGAGCAATAAGAAGATAAGGTTTATGGCTGTTTCACGAGGTTCCCAGTCTCAGGGCACAGGATTGGATTTCTTTACATAATGCGATCTATTCCCATCTGAGGTGGACAAACCGGCAATGAGGTAAGATTACAACCCCTTAATCCTACCCAGCAATAATCATGCTAGAGACCTTGAGGATGCCCAACTCCAGTCTGGGGGTCACAGGAGGTCGACCTGCCTTGACCTGCCTACAGATCTGGTCCTGGGAGGTTGTCATGCCTCAATCTGCCCAGGGATCTTGCCAGTCCAGGGATCCCAGGAGGTCGACATGCTTCACCTGCCCAGGGACCCAATTCTTGCATGCCTCGACCTGCCCAGGGATTCAATCTCCAGGAGGTTGTCATGCCTCAATCTGCCTGGGGATCTGCACCCTGACCCAGGGACACATAGTTCTCAGGTTGCAACAGTACTGGGTAGGATAAGCTTCAGAAAGACACACCCCTAAGGAAGTCTACCCATGGAAATAGTAGGAGGCCTATTAGTTGTGGGATTGTGCCTGGTCTCAGCAGTAACTCAGGAGACCAGTGAGAACCCCACTGCCTTTCTGGAAAGTCTAAAAGAGGCCCTCCAAAAGTTTACCAATCTGGACTTAGACTCTTACAAGGGACAGATGATTTTAAAGGAAAAATTCCTGTCCCAATGTGCATCAGACATCAGAATAAAGTTACAACAGCTAGAGCAGCAGGACCCTTCTGCCTCTTTAGATGAGATGGTCCCAACAGCCACCAATGCCTTTTATAACAGAGAACAGGAGAGGAAGGCTAAGGCCCAGGAAAGGGAGAAAAGAAAAGAGACAAGGCATGCCCAGATGCTTCTCTCCAGGGAAGCCCTATGGCAAACCCTGAGTCCTTAAAAGACAAGGCACGAGGCAAATGCCTAATCTATAGACAGGCAGGACATTGGGCCAAAAGTGTCCAAACCATGACAAATTTCCTAGAAACGGCTTGCTACAAATGCCATCAGTTGGGAAATTGAGTGGCACGCTGTCCCTGGCACCCAAGAGCCTCAAGGTCAAGCACCACGATGGTTCAACAGGACTGAAGCAGCCTGCTCCAGTCAGCCCACCTGTCACAGACAACCATCACAGGGCTAGAGCCACAGGTGCACTGGATATGGCAGGTAGGTCTGAGAATTTCTTGGTTGACACAGGGGTTACCTACTCTGTCCTGACCTCCTATTCCAGAGCCTTCTCCTCCCAAACCTGTACCATTTGGGGTGCTACAGGAAAAGCAATTATAAAAAGATTCACCCAAGCAATTCTTTGTTGCTGGGACAGACAAATATTTTCCCACCAGTTTCTGGTGGTCCCTGAGTGCCCTACTCCCTTATTGGGAAGAGATATACCCTCATAGCTCAGTTGATTAAGGATCTGCCTGCAGTGCAGGAGACCCGGGCTCGATCCATGGGTCAGGAAGATCTCCTGGAGAAGGAAATGGCAACCCACTCCAGTATCCTTGCCTGGAAAATTCCATAAACAGAGGAGCCTGGTGGGCAGCAGTCCGTGTAGTTGCAAAGAGCTGGGCACAACTGAGCAACTAACACAGTGCATTTTCACTAAACGAGACCACCATTGTGATGGGAAGCTTTTCAGCCCCTAGAGCCCTACAGCTTCCAGTTACTACTGAGGAACCCATTACACTATCTGCAATAGGGAGGGACCAAAAACTATAGGAGGAAAAAATTAGCACCCAGGTATGGGACCAGGGGACTCCTGGTTGAGCCCACCAAGCTGAACCAGTCATCATTGTCCTCCGAGATCCCACTCAATTTCCAAACCAGAAACAATACCGCTTCAGAAGAGAAGCTCAGGAAGGACTACAGCCTCTAATGAATAAAGTCCTTGCCTGTGGGCTATTGGACCCCACCAATTTGACCAAATCCACAGTGTAACACCCCGATCCTCGCTGTAAAGAAAAAGGATGGGACGTGGTGAATGGTTCAAGAGCTCTGGATCATAAATGAAGCTGTACTCCCCCTCCATCCCACAATACCCAATCCCTATGTAATCTTGGGAGAAATCTGCCCAGTGCCAAGTGGTTTACAGTCCTGGATCTCAAGGATTCATTCTTTTGCATACGACTGGCTAAAGAATCCCAATAACTTTTTGCCTTCAAGTGGGAAACTCCAGAAGAAAAACACCAACAGATGACTTGGACAGTATTACCTCAGGGGTTCAGAGATAGCCCCCACCTGTTTGGACAGGCTCTTAGCCAGGATCTCCTAGATCTGGACCTGGGACCTAGTGGGAAAATATTACAATATGTAGATGACCTACTAATCTGCTCTCCAGATGAGAAAAATGCTCAACAATATGCAATTCAGGTTCTAAACTTTTTGGCAGAGAGAGAATATAAAGTCTCCCATTCTAAGGCACAGATGGTCGAGACAAAGGTCACTCACTGGGAGTTCAGATTACACATGGGTCCAGGAGGCTGTGCTCTGATGGAGTACAAGGAATCCTCCAGTTGCCCTCCCCCACGACTTGAAAACAATTGTGAGCTTTCCTGGGACTAACTGGGTATTGTAGAATCTGGATACCCAACTATGGTCTAATTGCCCAGCCCTTATATGAAAGCTTGAAGGGATGGGATGGTTCAATCCCACAAATATGGGGAAATCCTCAAAAGAAGGCAGAGGCTACACTAAAAGAAGCCTTAACTCAAGCACCTAACTTGAGGTGCCCAGACCCAGAAAAAGCACTCCAACTTTATGTCCATGAAAAAGAAGGAATAGCCTTGGGAGTATTAACTCAAAGGTTGGGACCTGAGCCCCAGTCTGTAGCTTACTTACCCAAGAGGATCGACCCAACTATCTGAGGCTGGCCTCCCTGCCTTCAAAATCTTGCAGCTATTTCAGTCCTCATACAAGATGCTTTAAATTCTCTTTTGTGGACAAACTATTTTTACCAGCAACCAAGTGAAACAACTCCCGAATGGGAGAGGCCATTTATGGATGTTTGATCAAAGGATCCTCAGATATCAAGTAGTGCTGATGGAAAATCCAGGCCTGACCATATCCCATTTTGAGGTTCTTAACCCAGCTAACCACCTGCCTACCCCCAAGGGCTCTCTCCCCTTTCATTCTTGCCTAGAAACTTCGAACCATTGCACAGAATCCCAAGAGGGTTTGTCAGAAGATCCTCTGATCAATCCTGAGGAAAGCTAGTACACTGATGGAAGCAGCTTTGTCCTGGATAGAAAAAGTAGAACTGGATATGCAGTAGTCTCCAATTTTGAGATCAATAGAAGCTAAACCTTTGCCACCAGGTACTCTAGCCCAATTAGCTGAACTCATAGCCCTATTCAAGCTTTAAAGCTGGGAAAAGGAAAAAGAGTAGCCATTTTCATTGACTCCAAGTATGCCTTTCTGGTGCTACATGCGCACGCTGCTATTTGGAAGAAAGAGGCCACTTGACCACCTGAGGGCCCCCAGTCAAATATGGTGACCAAATCATTAGGCTCCCGGAGGCAGTCCATTAGCCCACTGAGGTTTCAGTCTTCCATTGTAAAGGATACCAAAAAGCGAGAACAGAAGGGGCATGAGGGAACCAAGCAGCTGATCAGGCAGCTAAGAGAGCAGCATTACAGAACAATGACCGAATAGGGGTTACCACCTTAGTTCCACAGACTAATTTGCTAGAAACTCCTTCATATACTGAAGGTGAGACTCTTACTTCTAAGAGTGAGGGCTTTCAAGAAGATCATATGGGATGGTTCCAAAATGAGGGACTCCTTTTCTTCCCAGGAACCTCCAACAGAAGTTGGTTAACTCCTTATATGCCACCACTCATTTAGGGGAGTAGGCCTTCCAAAGATTACTAGAAAGGTCCTTCAGAGGAACAGGCCTCCACACGACTATATGGCAAGTGGTCTCCCTTGTCCCTCTTGCCAATTAAACAACCCCCAAGGAGCTCGAATAGCCCAGCTGTCCCAGCCTGTCCAGTGGCATGGGATCTATCTAGGAGAGGACTGGCAGATGGGCTTCACCCAGATGCCAGTTTCTCAAAAGTATAAATACCTACTAGTCATGATAGATACATTCACGGGATGGATTAAAGGTTTTTCCACCCGGACTGAGAAGGCTGAGGAGGTGGTTAAAAAAACTGCTTCATGAAATCATTCTGAGATTTGGCCTTTCCAGGTCACTACAAAGTGACAATGGGACATCATTTACTTCTAAGGTCACTCAAGGGCATTACTTGAGTATCACTAAAGCACTGGGCATTACTTATTATCTCCATTGTGCCTGGAGGCCTCGGTCTTCAGGAAAAGTAGAAAGAGCCAACCAATTCTTAAAATCAGCAATAAAACAGATAATCCAGGACACCTCCCTGGGATGGAAGGAGGCTTTACCAATAGCTCTCCTCTGCACTCATATTGCCTCTAAGGAACAGGTTGGTCTCAGTCCTTATGAGATGCTATATGGGAGACCTTTTGTTTATGCCAATGACCTCTTCTTAGATGCAGAGGCTCAGACCCTCCAGTCTTATACCATGGTCATTGGGCAATTCCAGCAAGATGTACTCTTGTGGGGTGTCAACTAGGACACAAAAAATTCTAAAGAGCCACCACTATATGCTCCAGGGACACACGTCCTAATTAAAGTCTGGAAAGATGGACCCCCAAAGGCTCAACTCCAGCCCACATGAAAGGGCCCCTAGCCTGTAGTACTTTCTATCCTCATAGCAGTCAAGATACCAGGACATGACTCCTGGATTCACTACTCATGAGTCAAGTCATGGAAGAAAAGAGAAGAGGACATTCAATATACCTGTGAGCCCCTAGGAGATCCAGATACCTATTTAGGACTAGAAATGAGTGCCATTCTAATGAATACCCCCAAAATTAAGTTTCTGGGGATAAGACTTCTCAGGGTAGCTCTAAAGAGCCAACAGGACACAGCTTGGCAGGGGTTGTATTCCAAAACAGACAGGAGATAGATCTCCTGATCTTTGAACAAGGAGGGACTTGAGCCATTTTGAACGAGTCATATTGTTTCTGGGAAAATACCTCCAGCTAAGCTGAAAAAGTCTCACAGTCCTCAAGAAAAACATTCAGGTCCTATGGGCACTCAAAAAATCAGCTGGAGAGTCCTCAGGAAGGCTACAATCTCTCTTTAGGGGATCCTTCTCCTGGCAAGGGGAAATTTGGAGTTGGCTAATGCCCCTACTAACCCTGTTATCACCAAATTGATGCTGTTTATGATTGCTGTATGTAGTATCAATTGTCAAACCCGTTTTGTCTCTGCCCAGGTCAACAAGCTACAACATGCAGTGCCAGGTCAATAAGGATATATAAAACTACACCCAACCATGGAAAATATCACTCATCCTTAGATGCGCACTGAAGCTTGAGACTAGCAAGAGTGGGAGGCCCAATGCCCCTTGCCATCCCAGCACAGCAGGAAGCAGTCAGAGAGACCTTGATGCCCCTACTCCCAAAGAACTGGGCCACCCATCTCTTGAGGGGGGAATGTTAGGTAGTTAGAATAGGAAAAAGGAGTCCAAATTAGCCAAAAGAAAAAGAAGGGAGAAGCCCACAAAAATGGAACAAAGAAAGGTCTGAGGACCGGAGTGAGAACCTCAGGTGAAACAAACAACCCTCCTTGCTAGCCCAATTTACATAGGGCAGGCACAGGGGGAGGAGAAAAACCATATAAAAAGAGGAGCCAAGATTGAGCCCCTCTCTTCTTTTGGGTCAGCCTGCTCTCATGTCTCCTTTCCTTGCCAAATAAAACTGAGCTGTAACCAAGCTGTAAAACTGATTTGCTGATTTAAATTTTTGCTGTGGTGAGACAGAACTGTGAAATTACGCAGTCTCCTGACAAATCTATCTAAAGAGACTGGAAAAGATATACACTTAAAACACTTGGGAAGAGAACGTATAATCCCGGAAGTTGTGTCAAACTCCTGTACCTAAATACATAGATTGCTAATCAGAGAAATTTCACTGGTGAGTGTTCTGAGGAATTTTTCCTGGTAGATTCCAAAGGTTTGCCTCATAAGTGATGCAAGCAAGGGTGACCAAGAAAAGTGGAACTGAATTTGCACCCCAGAATATACACCTTTGACTTAAGCATTGTTTTAGGCTTATATTTTTAAGAACCAGTGTACATAGGAGAAACTGATAACCAAGAAGAATTACCCTTTTGTAAGAGACATTTACGTTTATAAGGGAAATCTCCATCTTTAAGGGTATCTCCCTCTCTGTACCAGGGAGAGGAAGATAGCTCTTTATCTCCAGAAACTGTCATCAAAGGAGAAGGCAAAGACTTAAATCCTCATAACAAACATACCCTACTTTACTGTATCATGCCTGATAACATCATATAAGATAACCCCATATGTTTTCTTTTGTCTTTAGCTGGAGTTGGTTTTTAAGGTGGTGGCTTGGGCACTTATGGGGAGTTGTTCAGTTTTCATGGCTATTTCCCAAGAATACAGGATATTATTAAACTTGTTTTTCTTCTATTAATTAATTATTATTATTATTTATTACAGTGGTTTCTCAGTCAAGAACATGGAAAGGTAGAGGGAAAATTGTTTTCTCCCCAGACAGTGGCAGAGGAGCAGCCACTGACAAACCAAGATGACAAAAAACACCCAGTCAGTGTTGCTCCCTGAAATGTAAGTCAAAAACAGGGTCAAACACCCTTTGCTGCAGCGGAAATATTCCCTGCACTATGCTCTGTAGATTGTGATTGAAACAGGGTTAATGTATACTCTCAGTACACATATACACTCCCACTCTTGAAGACAGAGAGGGAGATTTCAGGGTTTTAAGTCACCAGTTACATCCTACAGATTCCTTATTTGTAGAGAAGGTAGTCTGGCAGAGTGGAAAGAGCTTGTATTTTGAAGAGCAATAGACCTAGATTAAATATGGGGTAAAATCAGATCCATTGTCTACCAGGTAAAACATCTAACTATCAGATCAGATCAGATCAGATCAGATACTCAGTCGTGTCCAGCTCCTTGCGATTCCATGAATCTCAGCACGCCAGGCCTCCCTGTCTATCACCAACTCCCAGAGTTCACTCAGACTCACGTCCATCAAGTCAGTGATGCCATCCAGCCATCTCATCCTCTGGCGTCCCCTTCTCCTCCTGCCCCCAATCCCTCTCAGCATCAGGGTCTTTTCCAATGAATCAACTCTTCGCATGAGGTAGCCAAAGTACTGGAGTTTCAGCTTTAGCATCGTTCCTTCCAAAGAAATCCCAGGGCTGATCTCCTTCAGAATGGACTAGTTGGATCCCCTTGCAGTCCAAGGGACTCTCAAGAGTCTTCTCCAACACCACAGCTCAAAAGCATCAATTCTTCGGCGCTCAGCCTTCTTCACAGTCCAACTCTCACATCCATACATGACCACAGGAAAAACCATAGCCTTGATTAGATGAACCTTGGTTGGCAAAGTAATGTCTCTGCTTTTGAATATGCTATCTAGGTTGGTCATAACGTTCCTTCCAAGGAGTAAACGTCTTTTAATTTCATGGCTGCAGTCACCATCTGCAGTGATTTTGGAGCCCAGAAAAATAAAGTCTGACACTGTTTCCACTGTTTCCCCATCTATTTCCCATGAAGTGGTGGGACCAGATGCCACAATCTTCGTTTTCTGAATGTTGAGCTTTAAGCCAACTTTTTCACTCTCCACTTTCACTTTCATCAAGAGGCTTTTGAGTTCCTCTTCACTTTCTACCATAAGGGTGGTGTCATCTGCATATCTGAGGTTATTGATATTTCTCCCGGCAATCTTGATTCCAGCTTGTGTTTCTTCCAGTTCAGCGTTTCTCATGATGTACTCTGCATATAAGTTAAACAAACAGGGTGACAATGTACAGCCTTGATGAACTCCTTTTCCTACTTGGAACCAGTCTGTTGTTCCATGTCCAGTTCTAACTGTTGCTTCCTGAACTGCATACAAATTTCTCAAGAGGCAGGTCAGGTGTTCTGGTATTCCCATCTCTTTCAGCATTTCCCACAGTTTATTGTGATCCACACAGTCAAAGGCTTTGGCATAGTCAGTAAAGCAGAAATAGATGTTTTTCTGGAACTCTGTTACTTTTTCTATGATCCAGCGGATGTTGGCAATTTGACCTCTGGTTCCTCTGCCTTTTCTAAAACCAGCTTGAACATCAGGAAGTTCACGGTTCACATATTGCTGAAGCCTGGCTTGGAGAATTTTGAGCATTACTTTACTAGCCTGTGAGATGAGTGCAATTGTGCGGTAGTTTGAGCATTCTTTGGTATTGCCTTTCTTTGGGATTGGAATGAAAACTGACCTTTTCCTGTCCTGTGGCCACTGGTGAGTTTTCCAAATGTGCTGGCATATTGAGTGCAGCACTTTCACAGCATCATCTTTCGGGATTTGGAACAGCTCAGCTGGAATTCCATCACCTCCACTAGCTATATAGCTCCATCTAACTATAATGCGACTCAAAGAAGTTAAGATCACTTCCTTCAGGATCAGACTGATCAGGTTCATAATCCAGCTCTGTCCCTTACTTCTGTATTTTCATGTCTGAAAAAGAGATGCAGTGATCATAGCTGCCCCATAGATTGCTATAAAGATTAGTCAAGTTTTGAGGTACAGAACATATTTCCCTACATGAGCTTACCAAACATTAGTTACTACTGTTGTCATTACTGGCTTATTACATAAAACCAAACAATTACTTTTAACATATTTTATTAAATAAATTAAGTCATGAAAGCAATTTTAAAGCACCCAGAGCATAGTATTTAATCTTTGCAACATGTCCTCTTCATTAAACAATCATCTAAAATATAGTACTAAAGTTTTTGAATCAAGGCTTTCCAGTTGGGAAAAGCCTTTCTTTTCTTAAAGAAAAGCCTTTTCCTTTCTTAAAGCAAGATGGGTCCTCAAGTCTAGCATTCTCCGTCTAAATACCTCCTTCCCCCATAATGTGATCAGTGGCCCTTTGCCAAGGGCATCCCTGCTTGAAGGCTAATACTGATGCACTTTAACCTACAAGAGTGTTCCATGAATAGAATCTAGAGATGTAGAAAAACAAAACTCCATCTCTGAGACTTGAGAGTCTGAGATGAGCAAAAAATGCTTCAACCTGTTAATAACATGGAATTCTTCCAACTTCTGTGTTACGCTTTGCATCTACTCAGAATTTCATCACTGTCCTCTGGTGACAGTTGTGGCACACAAGTTGACCCTACTTAACTTGCTGTGTGATTCCTTGTTCAGTGCTTTGTTAACAATTTTAAATTTATTAGAGTCAACAGTTTGCCTGGATATATGATTCTATACCTTATTTTCTATGAATTGTCCTCTTCTGTGGCTTGCCACCTTGCATTTACAGTCTCTAGGACTTGGTTTATTCTTGGTTTGGAATAAAATAGCTTCCTTTGTTCTGGTTCTTTATTTCCCCTGTGCTATCAGAGATGCTATGACATTGTAATTACACCTAGCATTTCAATTTAAAATAATGTGTTTAATTTTTGTGAAAGGTCAGAGCATAGATCCAAGAGTATATACTGTGTAAGAAGCAAGGAAAATGGATGTGAGATTTGTGCACATATACTCAATTTCCCGATATTCTCATAATGTTTATCCATGGCATTTATAAACTTACACTGATTTATTATCAAATGAAAGTCTCAAACACCCAGTAATTTTAAAAGCAAACATATATTAGAAATAATAAACTTAGAATTGACTAATTGAACATCAATAAATCAGACAACAGTGTTTCTACACACAGATGCATGGAAATTAAGAATCTTCCTTTAAAATTTTTGTCTGCATGACCTTAAAATACAAAAACAGATCAGAAGAAAATAGCTTTGTCAAGAACATCATAACAAGCAACAGTGTGTAAGTTTATAAGCTTGAATTCTTCCTACTGCTGCTAAGTCACTTCAGTCGTGTCTGACTCTGTGCGACCCCATAGACGGCAGCCCACCAGGCTCCCCCGTCCCTGGGATTCTCCAGGCAAGAACACTGGAGTGGGTTGCCATGTCCTTCTCCAATGCATGAAAGGGAAAAGTGAAAGTGAAGTCACTCAGTCGTGTCTGACCCTCAGCAACTCCATGGACTGCAGCCTACCAGGCTCCTCCGACCATGGGATTTTCCAGGCAAGAGTACTGGAGTGGGGTGCCATTGCCTTCTCCTGCCTTCTCCCTACTGGAAATGAAATCTAGTTCAGTGGCATGCTGTGTTAAGTCAACTCAGCATTTTTTTTATTGGAAATTTTACATTTAATAACTAAATTTTTAATTTATTAAAAGTCAGAATATTTAGGCTACTATTCCTGAGCTTTCACTCATTTATGTCAGTCATCATTTAGTATCTGTCTGTATTTATGCTTGAGACCACAGACAGAGAGATGCCAAGAGAAGATGCCAAAACCTGACAATCCACAGTGTATAAACCTAGTAGACAGAGGTTAGGAATCCTTCAAGAGGTTTTATAATACAGGTTATTTCAATATAATAATAGCCACAATGCAAATGAGAATAATTACCCACTTAGCACTTGAACAACTATGACATTATGCAGCCATTAAACATGATGTTTTGAAAAAATGTCATATGCAAATATAAAAATGATTTGGTTAAACGACAAAATTACAGATAGATCACACAGTTGCAGGTAAATGAGTACTGAGTTATATTACAGAGATCATTGAAACTAGATGTGCACTATCAAGGCACCACTCTCATCAGTGAATGGATAATCACTTAGAATTGTCCTGCTAAATTGGGCCAGGGAAACCAATTTTATGACCAAACCTTATATCTACATATTAATTTCAACTAATTATATTTTCTTTTTTTTAATTTTATTTTATTTAACTTTACAATATTGTATTGGTTTTGCCATATATCAAAATGAATCTGCCACAGGTATACATGTGTTGAGATTTTTAAGGAATAAATTAGTGAGACTACTATGCTCCTTTGAATAGAGAGAAGTAAAAAAAATATTGTGTAAGTATTAGCTGAAGTTTAAGGTCTGGAGGGACTAAAGTTCATGCTTATCTTTGAGATTAATGAGTCTAGCACTAGTTGGAGAAGGCAATGGCAACCTACTCCAGTACTCTTGCCTAGAAAATCCCAGGGACAGAGGAGCCTGGTAGGCTGCAGTCCATGGGGTCACTACACAACTGAGCGGCTTCACTTTCACTTTTCACTTTCATACATTGGAGAAGTAAATGGCAACCCACTCCAGTGTTCTTGCCTGGAGAATCCCAGGGATGGGGAAGCCTGGTGGGCTGCCATCTCTGGGACTGCACAGAGTCGGACATGACTGAAGCGACTTAGCAGCAGCAGCAGCAGCACTAGTTAAGCAATGGTTTTACTAGCATGATTATTTTTCTGATTTTTTTTTTTTTTTTGCATTTTTGTTACCATAAAAGTAATTCATTATTAATATAGATGACTAGAGGGCTTCCCAGGTGGCTCAGTGGGTAAAGAATCCACCTACAGTGCAGGAGATACAGCATATGATGGTTTGATTCCTGGGTCAGGAAGATCCCCTGGAGGAGGGCATGGCAACCCACTCCAATATTTTTGCCTGGAGAATCCCATAAACAGAGGAGCCTTGGTGACTACAGATCACAGGGTTGCAAAGAGTTGGACACAACTGAAGTGACTGAGCTTGCACACATAGATGATTGGAAGATAAAGGTACAAACAAGAAAATACAAATCATTTATAATGTTATTACGAAAATTTTGCTAGTAAAAGTTTTGAATCTTTAGTTTCTAGTCCTGTTCCTGCTAAAATATATGCTATATGAGGATCAGGGGCTTATGTTTTACTCACTAATATTCAAATACCTAGACAGTACTTGCAAAAACAAGCAAAACAGAGACATTCAATAGTTACTGAGTGAACATATGATTTCACAATTAAGTTTCACAGTACTTTAAATTTTGGGTCTGTTAATTCATTTAATATCATGCTGGGATCAAGATTGCTGGGGAGAAATATCAATAATCTCAGATATACAGATGACACCACCGTAATGGCAGAAAGGAAAGAACAACTAAAGAGCCTCTTGATGAAAGTGAAAGAGGAGAGTGAAAAAGTTGGCTTAAGACTCAACATTCAGAAAATGAAGATCATGGCATCTGGTCCCATCACTTCATGGCAAATAGATGGGGAAATGGCGGAAACAGTGGCTGACTTTATTTTTTGGGGTTCCAAAAATCACTGCAGATGGTAACTGCAGCCATGACCTTAAAAGATGCTTGCTCCTTGGAAGAAAAGTTATGACCAACCTAGACAGCATATTAGAAAGCAGAGACATTACTTTGCCAACAAAAGTCCGTCTAGTCAAGGCTATGGTTTTTCCAGTAGTCATACATGGATGTGAGAGTTGGACCATAAAGAAACCTGAGCACTGAAGAATTGATGCTTTTTAACTTTGGTGTTGGAGAAGACTCTTGAGAGTCCCTTGGACTGCAAGGAGATCCAACCAGTCCATCCTAAAGGATATCAGTCCTGAATATTCATTGAAAGGACTGAAGTTCTTTAAGCTGAAACTCTAAAACTTTGGCCACCTTATGCGAAGAACTGACTCATTTGAAAAGACCCTGATGCCGGGAAAGATTGAAGGTAGGGGAGAAGGGGATGACAGAGGATGCGATGGTTGGAAGGCATCACTGACTCAATTAACTTGAGTTTGAGTAAACTCCGGGAGTTGGTGATGGACAGGGAGGCCTGGCGTGCTGCAGTCCATGGGGTCGCAGAGTCAGACACAACTGAGAGATTGAACTGAGTGACTGATTGAATATCATATTTTAAGAATTTTCCTATCTTTAAATGTTCTAACAAGGTAACTTTTAAAATGGCTACTTGATGGGTTATAATTTCTGCTACCAAAAGCTTAGATCGTCTTCAAATTATTGCTAGCCTCAAAATGTTTTAGTAAACATCATTACACACAGAGTTGATTTGTATATGATTGTTTAATTATGACATATAAAGGACAAAAGGGGAAAATGTAGATCAAAAGAGACTATGTAAGACTTCTGCTGTATATGCCATACATATATTTCTACCAGCAATAAACTGAGAACTTAAGTTGATCTCTTCAAATTTTTTAGAAAAAAAGGTATTTGTTTTGGTTTGTCTTTACTTGATTACTGACATTACTGAGTATTTTTGTATGTTAATACAGCACTATCTTTAGCTGGAAATGTTGCTACTCTAAAAATTTAATAGAAAATTGAATATATATACTGAAAATATCAATATGTATATCAATATTTGGCTATGGTCTTCCATGGTAGCTCAGACTGTAAAGAATTTGCCTGCAATGTGGGAGACCTGGGTTTGATCCCTGCATCAGGAAGACTCCCTGGAAAAGGGAATAGCTAACCCCTCCAGTATCTTGCCTAGATAATTCCATTAGCAGAGGAGCCTGGAGGTTTTGAGTCTATGGGATTGCAGAGTCAGACACAACTGAGCAACTAACACTTTCACACACATATATAAAAAAAGGAACACATAGCATCTTTTGCTATACAATTATATTAGTTATAGCATATTGTCACCATGTCTCAGAATATGCACACACGTGTGTGTATATATATATATATATATATGTATAAAATGTGTGTAAATTGTACATTCACTAATACATATGAATATTGTCTGATAACACATATTCAATTTATGTAAAATTATTTGAAGAATAACATTATTAATGTTGGTATATAGATATGAATTATAGAATGGTATCTCTTGGTCTATTTTACATATCAAAATATATTCATGCCTCATTCAGATATCATTTATTACACAATGCTCATTCTCTCTCTCTCTCTCACACACATATACATACACATTTTGAGTTGGATGGCATTATTTGCTTTAGTAATTCTGTATAAGTAACACAACAAATATCAAATACCTTCACAAATACTTAAATGTGTCACCTATTTTGATAGCAGCACCAAAAAAAAATAATACATCTGTTGTGCATGCATACTAAGTCATTTCAGCTGTGTCTGATTCTTTGTGACCCTATAGACTGCCACCTGACAGACTCCTCTGTCCATGGGATCCTCCAGGCAAGAATAATGGAGTGGTTTGCCATGACCTCCCCTAGGGGATCTTCCCAACCCAAGTATCAAATCCACGTCTCTTATGTCTCCTTGCATTGACTGTCAAGTTCTTTACCATTAGGGCCACCTTGGAAGCCCAATGTATCTGTTTTAATATATTTTAAACCTTCAGTTTTGGCAAGCATAATTTATCTATGCTATATTGGTAAATTTTGTACTTAATGAGGATAAATATGCAAATATTTATCAGTATGTAATAATTCAGATACCTATTTATTTAAGGTTCCTTTTTCCTTTTTTTCATTTGGAGAAAATTTTTAAATTATACCTAAATGCAGGTGGGAAAAATCAGTATTAAAGCTCCTGAAATGAAGTTGGAAAGGTGGCCATGACTGAGTGCTCAGATGGAAATAGCATAGTCTGTAAGTACCCTCACTGTTCATAGAAGCCCTCTGCTCTTGCACCCCAGGACACCAATCTTGCTGTTGCTGGTCATCTTTGAAAATGAGACTCATGTAACCAGAGGCACATGTGTCTGTCTGTGACTGCAGTAGGATCCATCTGCAGTTTGCACCTGTTGTTTTGCTGAAACCAGAGTGAAGGTGTGAATATAAAAACTCAAAGAGCAATTCAACAGCAAAATTAATGAAGTGGTTTTTCTTCTCAAGATTTTTTTCCCCCTTTTTCTCCATCAGGTCAAGATGCTGATGGAATAATAACCCACAGTCAGCTTCAGCCAATTATTCTAAGTCAGTAATTATCATAATTTTTTCACTACGATACAAAAATAAGTTGATAAGATAAAAACAAATCTGAAAGCCAAAAAAAAAAAAAAACCCACAGAGAGATAAATTATTATTTAAGGGTAGACTCTGCTTGGACTAGTTTGATTCTTATTGAAGTAAGAAATATTTTGCTCTTAACAGAAACACTGCTGTGTGATTACATATTTAGTGTTTAATTTTTTCATAAAACATATTTGGTTTAAATATATTTCTAAAAATAATATTGAGGTATTTTGGGGAGTCTTTCAATAGCTGATTATAACTTAAAAATCAAATCTGTAGAAGAGTAATTCTCAAACTTTTCTGTGTATATTAACAAGTGTTTGTATTGTGGACATGCACATTCAGATAAAATATGTTTGGGCTGGGGACTGAGATCAGACTTTCTAACAGACTCTCAAATGGTACTGATGTTTCTGGTTCAAGCAGTCTACTTTGACCAGCCAAACTGCAGATTATAGGTATGAGATTTCATAACATATGTGGAATAATTCTGAAAAATGTAAACAGGAACCATACAACAAATATAAACAATTTAAGTATTAAACTATTATAGGTTTCTTATAGGCTATAGTTTTTTTGTAGTCTTTATCAACTTAAAAAACATTCCCCTCTACTCCTCCTTTATTGAGTTTTTATCACACATGGGTATTAGATTTGTTAAGTTTTTGCTGCATCTCCTGGTATCATGTATTTTCCTTGTGGCTCAGCTGGTAAAGAATCTACCTGCAATGCGGGATACCTGGGTTTGATCCCTGGGTTGGCAAGATCCCGTGAAGAAGGGAAAGGCTACCCACTCCAGTATTCTGGCCTGGACAATTCCAGGGACTATGCAGTCCATGGGGTCGCAAAGAGTTGGACACCACTGAGAGACTTTCACTTTCACTTTCTCTTTTAGTCCATTGATGTGTTGGATTATATTTATTGATTTTCAAATGTAGGATGAGACTTGCATACTTGGGATAAATCCCACTCGGCTGTAGTGGTTGTTGTTCAGTCACGCAGTTGTATCCGGCTCTATGTGATCCAATGAACTGCAGCTTGCAGGGCTTCCTTGTCCTTCACCATCTCCTGGAGCTTGCTCAAACTCATGTCCATTGAATAGGTGATGTCATTCAACCATGTTGTCCTCTATCATCCTCTTCTCTTTCTGCTTTTAATCTTTCCAAGCATCAGGGTCTTTTCCAATGAGTTAGCTCTTTACATCAGTGGCCAAGGTATTGGAGCTTCAGCTTCAGCATCAGTTCCTCCAGTGAATATTCAGGATTGATTTCCTTTAGGACTGACTGGTATGATCTCCTTGCTGTCCAAGGGACTCTAAGAGTCTTCTCCAACAACACAGTTCAAAGGCATCAATACTTTAGCACTCAGCCTTCTTTATGGTCAAACTCTCACATCCATACATGACTGGAAAAATCATAGCTTTGACTATACAGATGTTTGTCAGCAAAGTAATAGGAATGTCTCTGCTTTTTAATAATCTGTCTATGTTTGTCATAGCCTTTCTTCTAAGGAGCAAGGGGCTTTAATTTCATGGCTGCAGTCACCATCTGCAGTGATTTTGGAGCCCCCCAAAATAAAATCTTACACTGTTTTCATTGTTTCCCCATCTGTTTGCCATGAAGTGATGAGACTGGATTTTATGATCTTCAATTTTTGATTGTTGAGTTTTCAGCCAGATTTTTACTCTTCTCTTTCACCATCATCAAGAGACTCTTCAGTTCCTCTTCACTTTCTGTCATAAGGGTGGTGTCATCTGCATACCTGAGGTTATTGATGCCTCTCCTGGCAATCCTGATACCCACTGTGCTTCATCCAGCCCAACTATTAGCATGATGTACTCTGAATAGAAGTTAAACAAGCAGGGTTACAATATACAGCCTTGACGTACTCCTTTCCCAATTTGGAACCACTACATTGTTCCATGTCCGGTTCTAACTGTTGCTTCTTGACCTGCATACAGTTTTCGCAGGAGGCAGGCATTGTGGTCTGGTATTCCCATCTCTAAGAATTTTCCAGTTTGTTGTGATCAACACAGTCAAAGGCTTTAGCATAGTCAGTGAAGCAGTAGGTTTTTGAGGTTGTGGTACATAATTCTTTTTATATCTTTTTTGGATTCAATGTGCTAATATTTTGTTGAGAATATTTGCTTCTATGTTCATAGAGATACTATTCTGTGTGTGTTTTCTTGCATTTTATTTGTCTTGCTTTGGTGTTAGGTGTACTGTATTGATAGAAAAAATTAGGAACGCCATTTATTTCTGATGCATCCTTGCCTTTACTGTGAGGTACTTTATATTGATAGCAGGAACTTCCAAATTTTTCTCTCACTTTTTTTTTTTTTAAGCTCAGGAATTACAAATCATCTCTTTCACTTATCTCTATTTTTTCCAATTAATTTAGCAACAATACTCAAATTTGGAACACTCAGTATTGGCCACAGGACTGGAAAAGATCAGTTTTCATTCCAATCCCAAAGAAAGGCAATGCCAAAGAATGCCCAAACTACCGCACAATTGCACTCATCTCATGTGCTAGTAAAGTAATGTTCAAAATTCTCCAAGCCAGGCTTCAGCAATATGTGAACAGTGAATTTCCAGATGTTCAAGCATCTTTTAGAAAAGGTAGAGGAACCAGAGATCAAATTGCCAACATATGCTGGATCATTGAAAAAGCAGGAGAGTTCCGGAAAAACATTGATTTCTGCTTTATTGACTATGCCAAAGCCTTTGAGTGTGTGGATCACAAGAAACTGTGGGAAATTCTGAAAGAGATGGACATACCAGACCACCTGACCTGCCTCTTGAGAAACCTGTATGCAGGTCAGGAAGCAACAGTTAGAACTGGACATGGAACAACAGACTGGTTTCAAACAGGAAAAGGAGTATGTCAAGGCTGTATATTGTCACCCTGCTTATTTAACTTATATGCAGAGTACATCATGAGAAACGCTGGGCTGGAGGAAGCACAAGCTGGAATCAAGATTGCTGGGAGAAATATCAATAACCTCAGATACGCAGATGACACCACCCTTATGGCAGAAAGTGAAGAAGAACTAAAGAGCCTCTTGATAAAGTGAAAATGGAGAGGGAAAAAGTTGGCTTAAATCTCAACATTCAGAAAACTAAGATTATGGCATCCGGTCCCATCACTTCATGGGAAATAGATGGGGAAACAGTGGCTGACTTTATTTTTCTGGGCTCCAAAATCGCTGCAGATGGTGGTTGCAGCCATGAAATTAAAAGACGCTTACTCCTTGGAAGGAAAGTTATGACCAACCTAGACAACATATTAAAAAGCAGAGACATTACTTTACCAAAAAAGGTCCGTTTCATCAAGGCTATGGTTTTTCCTGTGGTCATGTATGGATGTGAGAGTTGCACTATAAAGAAAGCTGAATGCTGAAGAGTTGATGCTTTTGAAATGTGGTGTTGGAGAAGACTCCTGAGAGTCCCTTGGACTGCAAGGAGATCCAACCAGTCCATCCTAAAGGAGATCAGTCCTGGGTGTTCATTGGAAGGACTGATGTTGAAGCTGAAACTCCAAAACTTTTGCCACCTGATTCAAAGAGCTGACTCATTTGAACAGACTCTGATGCTGGGAAAGATTGAGGGCAGGAGGAGAAGGGGACAACAGAGGATGAGATGGTTGGATGGCATCACTGACTTGATGGACACGAGTCTGGGTGCACTCCGGGTGTTGGTGATGGACAGGGAGGCCTGGCGTGCTGCAATTCATGGGGTCGCAAAGAGTCAGACACGACTGATCGACTGAACTGAACTGGACTGAACTCAAATCTTAAAACGATTAGAATCCCACTATTATCTTTTTCTGTCCAACCACATTGTTCTTTTAAAATTTTCTATGCTAAGTGTTGTTCACTGACTAGTAAATAGGTACCAAATGAGAGCTTGTTAGAATCTCAAGTCTCACTCCAGACCAAGGAAACTACACTCTGTATTTTAGGAAAATCGTCAGGTGTTTATGAAAGTTTGAGAAGCAGTGCTGTCAACTCCAACACTGATTATTATGAAATATACACCTCTGCTTGACCTAGAGTTAGAAATATGGCTATAATCAATAGGAGGTTTGGAGAAGGGTGACTATCCAAATCCTAACCCTCTGTTTCTGAAATGGCTCACTTGAATGGGTAACAACAATTCTCACTTTCCTCATCTGTGAAATTGCAATAATAATACCATGTTGTTGTAATAAAAAAATTGTGATGAAAATATATAGTACTCAGCACAGTATGGCATGTTATAATCAGTTGTTGATAAAACATTTGCTATTATCTTCAGAGAAAAAGAAATTAGAGGAATGATAGGTTGTATTGCCTGAGATTCAAAGTGGTTAGACATAGACCTTTGTGAATCAAAGCTGACCTGATAACCATTTTGATTTATTCTAATACCACATAACTGTGCCATGATATACTAAATTTTAGCAGTTCAATTAATTTTATACTTTCAAGGATTCTTAGTTTTCCCCTGGCATCATGCTCAGCATAGTAATTTTTCTTTTATTATTTTCTCTGAGAAACATTTTTAGGTAATGGATAAAAAAAAAATGAGCCTTCTTTTACAATATATCAAAGCAGTATAAAAGACTGTTTAAAATACATTTCTTTGCAAAACATATTAAATGGGTCAGTATTTACATAATATTTTAAAAAGTCATTACAGCCTATTGTGCAAATTTTAAACTGACATTGGATAGGTAAATTATGTTAAGGCAGTTTTCAAAAACTGGATTTTTTATTCAATAGACCATAGCATCTCTTTGATGTGCTATTCTGTAATTCATTAAATTATTTTCCAGCATATGCAGAGCTATCATGATGCTAATGGATATTCATATTTAAATTATGAACTAAAGCTATCTTACACCTATATAAGTCAATTTTTCATATAAAAAACTTGGAACTGAAAAAGCTATAGAGCAGAACACAGTATTTGAACACATTTTTACAGTGTTGTGATTTCTAGATCATCTCTGTATTTGTTAAGCATATCTGCCATGCCAGTTATCAATTTATTGCCTCTCAGTTCTAAATGTACTCTTCAAAGTGATAAACAACAGAATTTGTTTAAGCATTTCTCCTTTAAAGTGAATACAATGTTAAACTTTCTCAGTAGAGGGCAATGAAGGGATATTGCAGGAGGTAGAGGCTTTCTGCGGTTTGCAGCACAAGCAAGGAGGGTCAGCAGTGTGGGAATGAGGACATCTGGTTAGGAACTACCCAGCAGCGAAGAGCCCAGGATGTGGTGTTTTGACCTTGTAGCCTGGCCTATCAATTTCTGCAACAGCTTGGACCCTTCTGACAAGCCCTGAGTAGCCTGCATGTTACCATCTGTGTCCCAAAGGGTCACACACCAAGTAGTCAATCCTTCTTCAAAGAGCAAGCTCTTAGAACCTTTTGTTCATATTGGTATCTGGGCTCCCACTGTATGCCTAACCATCAGCTACCAATCACCTGCTCCTTCCATGCACTGTGGAAGGTAGCCTGTTATTTGCACAGCAGCTCCAGACCAGTTTCAGAATGGCCAAACCAGCAATCATCTCTGTCATCCAGAGTCCAAACTACATCTTCTCCCAGAAGGACTTGGAAGTCTTATCCTTCCTGAGATACTCTCTCTCCACCTTAGTGTACAATAGAAATTTCTTTATATCTTACAGCTACTTTCATCAATAACTCTTTGTATTAAATTAGCCCTCTTTAACCTACTGTATGGTTGCTGTCTCTTGACTGGACCTAGACCACTACCATGGCTTTTTCTAATTAGAAGTAAAAATTGTTCTAGAGCTCATTTTGTTACAATAAGGGCTACTACTTAATGTGAACTATCTACGGGCCAGGCTTTTAGCAACACTGTCTCAGTTAATCCTTTCTCTCTCTCTCTCTCTCTCTCTCTCTCGCTCGCACACACACACACACACACACACACACACACACGCACACACACACATGCACACACAAAACATACGGAGTGGGTACTTGTATAAATGAAGGAACTAAGGTTTACACTTAAAGTAGCTTATTCAGGATCAAGACTGACTAGAACTTTAAAACCAGTCTTCTCTTAGTACTATGACTGTGTCTACAATACCAACGCTATAACTAACGATCTTTCCTTATAAACATCCCAAATATAGCTTCAATGTCCAAGAGTACTTCACCTTTCTTTGGGAAATGGCCAATAAACATATTTTATATAGCTTTGTTACCCAGATAGAAATAATCAGAATGGATAAATTGCTCAGAATGGATAAATGGAAAAGAGAGACTTCTTATAACTTGTTTGTCTAAAAATTAATTCAGATCCCTTGCATTAATTACAAACATACTACTGGAGATATGGTTATGAGAAGACAGTGAACTGCCAGAAGAGGTTTAGTCAGAAAGGCATATTGGAATGTAGGTAATTAGAATAAAGTGAGTAAAAGTATCACAAATAACATATACACAGGATGCTTTGAAAATAAATAGGAAAGTCTTGGGCATGGACTGAAAACACACGGGTAGGGAAAGGTCAGTAAACGTCAAATCCTAAAGACTAAGTAGATACTAAGTTTAATGGAGGAATCTAAGAATCTAAGAGGCCTGTGAAAATGTAAATAGACACAAGAAAAACATGACATCTTGGAGACAAGATAAGTATTTCTGAAAAACCAGAACACAACTTGTGAGAGGTAGGGTAGGGTAGAACTAGTGGTAAGATATTTTCATGTAGAGAGCACCTCCTAAGACTTGTTAGAATGCTTAGTTTTTGTTTTGTTTAACTTTGAAAGGAGTCTCACCACTTAGACTATCTTAAAAGTAAGATTCTCTCTTCAGGTTGGCGATTAGGTTGGAAAAGGCAAGATTGGAAGCAGAACAAAAAATTCTTACTAAAAAAAAAAAGCCATTATCCTTTCTCCTTTGTGAGGGGCACTGCCCTATGCCTTTAATATGTATCCTTTTATCATTACACCAAACTCAAGTTGAGATTTAGCAAAATTAGGGAATTACCAAAATAGAGATGTTTGGGACTCCATATCTATAGAGTCAGAAAACTCAAGCAATGTCAGTGTTTTATTATGAGCTGCATTAAAAATTTACTTTGCCAAGTAACTTAGATAAGAACATGAGTAAGGCAGTAGCAGCAACTTCAGAAGACGCAACAGATAGAAGATATATTAAGAAAGGGAAAACAACTAAACTTGATGTGCAGGGGGTAGGATAAAAAAGAAAAACATCTCAATATTTGGTAACTGCACTGCCAAAGAGGAAATAAATGGGAAGAAGAAGCAAAAGGAGGTGAGACAATTTCTCTTTTGAATATGTTTCATGTGGGATGAACACTGGATATTCAAATGTTAACATCAAGTAGGTATTGACTATATACTTCTGAAACTTGGGAGAGCAGTTTAGGTGGGAAATAGATTTTGTAGTCATAATTTCCTACATTGTACTAGAAGGCATAGCTATAAATGGAACCACTTAAGGAGAACATAGAAAAAGATAAGTAAAGAAAGTTGGGAAAACCCTAGGAAACACTGCCCTTATAGGCACAAACAGAGGAAAGGAAATCTCTAAAAGGAACTGAGAATATATAAAATAACTTTTTCCAAAGGATAGAAAAAAGTAAGATAAATACTATCCTAAAGGAAATACTATCCTACAGGAAAAAAGAAAAGACTGTGAGAAGTGAAATCCTACTAGAAAGATGATGGAAAATGTGTGTTCAAATTTAGCAACACAAAGGTCACTGGGGAAGGATGGGAGTAAATTTCCCTTTATAGCAAGGTGAATGAACAAGTAGTGAGAAGGTTTACACTTTGAGCAAAGCAACACTTGCAAAATTCTTGACTATGAAAAGAAAGGTGACAGCTGTAAAGATATGTAGGACCAAGAAAGTAGTTTGGGTTGTTTGCTATAAGATGAAAAGGCTTCAAAATGTTGAAATTGAGACATTTTGAGAACTGCATGTAAAGATATAGGAGTAAAGAAACATATGATAAAGCAAAATCTTCAAGACAAAAGGTACAGGCCGGTTTAAATAGCACTGCTGCTAAGTCGCTTCAGTCGTGTCCGACTCTGTGTGACCCCATAGACGGCAGCCCACCAGACTCCCCAGTCCCTGGCATTCTCCAGGCAAGAACACTGGAGTGGGTTGCCATTTCCTTCTCCAATGCAGGAAAGTGAAAAGTGAAAGTGAAGTCGCTCAGTCGTGTCTGACCCTCAGCAATCCCATGGACTGCAGCCCTCCAGGCTCCTCCATCCATGGGATTTTCCAGGCAAGAGCACTGGAGTGGGGTGCCATTGCCTTCTCCATCAAATAGCACTAGTTGAAGTCAAAGAATTCTTAGTCTTGAGGATTATTCATATCAACTTTGACATTTACTGATTTTAATACTGATCAAACTCAACATAGTTGAGTTTCATGATTCAAGAATGATCAGTATACTGTCTACCAAGCATACTGTCTATGGAGGTAGACAATATTTATTTTCAATATGTAGGGTTAGTTTCATTAACTATATATGGTTTTCCTTGGCTTTAAAGTCCTTCTAGTAGAATATGCCAGTTGTTTGTGAGCCATAAATAAACTCAAGTTTTGAAATTTCTGATTTCCTACTCATTGTGGTGTTCTCTGGTTATTCTAGGTAGCAGAAGTGCTGAATATACAAAGTTTATACTATCACAGTAAAAATATCAAACTTGCAGAGAAAGGATATACATGTTTCAGAACATAAATGCTGTGGATAACTATACTCAATTACACATTTGAAAGAAAGACCTATGTCAAATCACTATTAACGAACCTATTCTTTCACAATGAATGTATAGTTAATTAAGATAGTTTGATAACCAAATTCATCCTTAGCTAGTGTGTGGAGAGCTTTGGCTTCTATAACATCCTTTATGTAAGAGCTGTATCTATCATAACTGATTTCTTCCAATTTTAAATTAAATAAAATATTAAGCCCTCTCCCATGGCAGAGTGCTCCAACTATCACAACATTTCTCTATCTTTGTATAGTCCTTATTCTCATTCAGCCAACTCCTTCCCATTCCCAGTTTTCAAATTTGACCTTTCAACATAAATCTGCATGCTCTGACCTAACTTACACTGGGATAACTGTTTTTTACAATTTTGACAAAATTAAAGTGGGTTCCTGGCTTTAGGAAAAAAATATATATGTTAGCTCTTCATTTTCTTGTAATTTTTGAGATCCAAGTGGTGACATAGTGCTTTATTGTTAGCTACATCAGCAGCTAGCTTTGCCAAGTAAGGTTGCTAGCTCTTCTAAATGCAAATTAAAATAGGAAAAAAAAAAAAAAAAAAGAGCAAAGCATTAGCAGGCAGCAAAAGGATATGGTACCCAGCCAACAAGGTAATAGCCTTTATTGCAATCCCGTGGCCCAGAGATGGAGCCTTATCATGACAACATTGTTAAACTTAAGGCCCAGTTCCCCTTGTGCTGGTGTCACTTGAGGGCAGGGGTTGAGATGGAGGGAGAGATAAAGAACCTCTCACTAAACTGGTTATCAACATCCGTCCTTCATTAACAGTAACAGAGGGGATATTAAAACCCATGAGGGTAGTTGCTGCCCAGACTGTAAGAATAGGAAGGAGGAGGTGTGTAATGCTCATTTCTTCTAACCATGAACACATTTGGCAACAGGAAGGAATCTGCAGTGCCCTTCTCATTCCCAAAGAACAATATGCCTATATATTATTGAACAGTGGAGATTAGCAGAACATCTCATCTATTTTTAGAGTTTTACTTCATGTTCATAAAAACATTCCCATTTTTCTCTCCCTGAAGAGTGCCTCTTGAACTGAAACTGCCAGTGACTTCCCACATCCCTCATCCTATTTCATTACAGAAACACTCATAAAGACACAATTTTCTCCTATTAATAAATATGTTTGATGTTACATAGAAGTTCTGTGTAATACAGGCAGAACAATGGAGTCAGACTCTGGGATAAATTATTATGAAAACTTGAAGCAGTGAGCCTGCCTCCGGATGCTTTCTTGTGGATGTAATGTGGACGTGCAGTGTGAAAGCAGGCTGAGCAATAAAGACTGTGAGTAATAATCATAAATCCCAAAGAGGCATCACCCTCTCTTAAGACATTTTTTAACTCCTTCACAAAGATGACTATAAGGTACAATCTGTTTTTAGAAGCATTTAAAGTTTGTTTAAAGTACATTTAAAGTTTGAAGTTGAGCATGACTGGACTGGAGTGACCCATTGATGCAGAAGACTCAGTTGGAAGTCCCATGGGTTGTGATGGTGCTATGAAAACACTGCTCATGTTGCTGCTGGTGTTTCAGATGGGCCCTAACCATTTCCTTTATTTGGGTTTTTTTTTAATTTTTATAATATATTCCTAGTAAAAGTTTCTAAAATCTTCTAGCCATAAAACGTCTCAAAACATGGAATCTGTATGGAAAGTATTCAAAGATAAAGAATGATTTAATGCAACTTATTTATAGGATAGGGAACAAACAAAAAGAACTACTTTTTTTTTTTCTTTTTTCCAGAATAGATCCTTCGGTCTGCTCTATTCAACTCCTTTTATCTGCTTAGCACTCATTGAAAACAAAATTCAGAGTACTGACTGCCAAGATAAACAGCTTTATTGCATGTTTCATATTTTTTTTTCACACAAAGATACATATAAATCAAGTAGAAATTTCAGAACTAGACACATTGTGTGGAAAATGTTAAGCTGGATATGTCTCCACTAGTACTGTCTACATGAGCTCTTAAGTTAACATACACAAGGTTAACATTTCTTCCTTTTGCTTCTTATCAATTTGTGTCATTTACATACTGAACAAATAAAACACTCGTATATCTCAAAGGAAAAAAAGAAGTACTAACATATTTGTCAACAAAAACTCCTAGCAATTTATCACTGAAATCTCCAACAATGTTGTTCTTTCCATGAATCTTATGCAAGTTCAATGAGTATTTCCAAGTCCACTGTCATGTAAAGTTTGGATGTTACTGGGATCCCAGAAAGAAAAGTTCATGCTGCCCATTCTAAGTATTAGTAAAATATATTTATAGTGTTCAAATAACAAGGATAGAGTGAGGCAATTTTTAAGACTCGACAACAGTATACATTTGACAAGCTTGTTAAGGGATACATTCTCCCTAGGCATCTAAGAACAGGGGTCTTCATTACTTCCAGCAGCTCCACCAATTATGGAATTGCTATGATACCCCAGAGGAAAAGATGCTAAAAGCCCAGGTAGGAAGTCACTGGCATGTAGTCCCAAGTCTTGCAGATTTCATGCCACAGAGATAAGTGACATATGCCTTCTTTTATAGAAAATCAGGCATAGAGATCCAGTCAATACAGTGAATAGGACTAGGAGACCTAAATATCTCTACAAAGGGGAAAAGACTTATAAATACTATGACTTGCATAAATGTTTCCTTTCGCAACTTACTAACTTACTTTCACATAACACATCTAATATAAAATTCTGCAATGGGCAAAACATTATTTTTCTATTCTTTAATTGTTGTCACTTCTCTGTGCATTTACTGCTCTAACAAGACCTGAATATTATTATGAAAAATTTTTTTCCCAATGTACTGAGCAGACGTCATGCTCTTTGGAGGCACGGAGTATATACCAAGTTTCTTTTCATAACTGTAATACACACACACACACTGCTATAATACCTAGTACATGACAGCTACAAATTGAACACTGAAACAGTGAATCCCCAGGTGAATGAATGAGTACCTCATGTTGCCGTGTTTCTATTAGCATTTTTGGTGATCCATTCAATTCATTTCTTACTAAATACCTAATACTGTGCTACACTACAGGGTATAAATGATACAGCCATCAATTAAAGACTTACTCTAGTGTGGTCCAATGACCCACCTGCTGCCATCTGGATGCTTGTTAAAACTTCAAATTGCTGGGCCCCATCCCAGATTTCCCAAATTAGAATCTCATGCATACTTAAGTCTGAAAAGCACTGCATACTAAGTTAACAATCTTTTTGTGAAAATAAGTTAAAGGATTAAAAAAAATAATATTCAAGGAACAGTGTTTCTTACATGAATATTTTCTCTGTGCAATTTCTCTTAGGTATAGATTGGGTAAGACTAAAATTGGGGGGAATAGGGGAAATGGCAAATTAAGAACAATATTTAAGTGAAAGTTCAAAGTCAAGGTGAAGGGTGAACTAGTTTAGTTGGTATGGAACTTTTTAACAAACATCACCTCAAAGAAACTATCCTCATAAAAAACATTGATATTACAGCAAATCAGATGGGGATCAACCAAGGATACAGGGTAATAGGCCAAATGGCAATTTATGTCTTTAATCATGGCAATGTAGAAAATGAAAATATTCATCCCCAGTAGTGGGAAAAACAAGTCTTAGTTAATTAAATTGTATTTTATCATTGGCTTACAAGACGTTTTATTTTTTTAAGTTGTATTATCTACCAATCTCTTCCTTTCTGCCAATTGACCATTTATATTACTCTATGTACACATGCTAAGTCGCTTCAGTCATGTCCAACTCTTTAAGACCCTATGGATTGTAGCCCTCCAGGCTCCTCTGCCCATGGGATTCTCCAGGCAAGAATACTGGAGGGTCATTGCCATGCCCTCCTCCAGGGGATATTCCTGAACCAGGGATTGAAACTGTGTTTCTTACATCTCCTGCACTAGCAAGTGGGTTCTTTTACCACTAGCATCACTGGGAAGCCTACAACTCCATATCCCTAAATAACCAACATTTGTCATTACTGTGATTGTTTTATAACTGTTAGAGTTCAGATTCCTGAGACCTAACACAGAGTTTAAAAGCCCAGTTTATTTACTATGTCCAACACGTTTCAGTAGGATGGAGTCAGTACTAGCGAATACAATCAGACATGGGATCTTCTAGCTGTTTCAGAACTCTCATGGTGCTGTTGTGGGATCAGTTGCTACATATAAACTGGATAAACTAGTGGGGAAAAAAGGGATTTTAGAGCTTGAATTTTTTATAGCTCTTTCGGTAACTAACAATGTAGCCTAAGGATACTTATGAAGTTTCCTTTCTTATAAAATTTGGTATCAAAATGTAAAACAATTATTTCAAGGAGAAAAGATAGTTATTTGTCTATTGTCTACTGAATAGTAGGGTCAAAAATAATCACTACTGTTAAACAACTCTTAAATCCATAATAATGACTTGGAGGTCCAGAAGGCAAATCAAATTTGTTTTAAGTCACACAACTGATAAAGTGAAGTGTTTGGACTTGTCTTTACTTAATTTCTGCTCAGTGTTCTTTCCACTCTAAAACCTCTCCACCTAAATTCACAGATGGGTTGCAGTGGGGTTACAGACAGGACAGACAGGCTGGAGGCCAGTAAAGTGGACACGAAGGTTGCTTCACCTGTAGATTCTATCTGAAGAACAGTAGAATAAAAAGTGGAGAAGGCAATGGTGGAGAAGTACTGGAGAACCCACTCCAGTACTCTTGCCTGGAAAATCCCATGGATGGAGGAACCTGGTGGGCTGCGAAGAGTCGGACACGACTGAGCGACTTCACTTTCACTTTTCACTTTCATGCATTGGAGAAGGAAATGGCAACCCACTCCAGTGTTCTTGCCTGGAGAATCCAAGGGACAGGGGAGCCTGGTGGGCTGCTGTCTATGGGGTCGCACAGAGTTGGACACAACTGAAGCGACTTAGCAGCAGCAGCCACCGCAAAATAAAAAGCAGTTAATCGTAGAGGACAGAACCAATTATAATGCTGCATTGCTGACTTGTTTGGAAAGACAGGACTATGATGGGAATTGATGGAAAGAAGACCTTTTTTTTTTTTTTTTTTTTTTTTTTGCATTTCTGCAAATTACCCCGTTTTGCCTTTGTAACTCAATAGCAGCCATAGAAAAGGGAAGTCGCTCAGTCGTGTCCAACTCTTTGCGACCCCATGGACTGTAGCCTACCAGGCTCCTCCCTCCATGGGATTCTCCAGGCAAGAATACTGGAGTAGGCTGCCATTTCCTTCTCCAGGGGATCTTCGCGACCAAGGGATGGAACCCGGGTCTCCCGCATTCCAGGCAGACGCTTTAACCGCTGAGCAACCAGGGACGATAGGTAAATGAAGGAGCATGTCCATGTTCCCAAAGGACTATTTTCCAAACAAGCAGCAGCCCTGATAAGCCTGACCAGTTCATAGCCCATCCATTTTTGCTTTAGACTAGAAAGTTCAAATTAGAAAACATTCATGATGATTCTAGTGTCCCTCTCCCAAGTGAGTGAGACACCTGATTTTTTCTGAAGCAAAACCCCTTCCATGTAACTCAAAAATCTGCATGTGTTAGTGCAGTGCTTCAGTGTGGGTAGTGTGCTGACAGCGATGACTATTTTTATAATGAAGCTTGCAAAGCAGACTAAAAGGTAAAGCTCTGCCTGATTTTATATCCTGCTGTTTCTCAGCACCCAGCGTAGTACCTAACAAGTCATAGGGTTTTACAAATTTCTAATAAAGGAAGCCATTCACATGCATGCAAATTCAGACTTGAGAATTATGAGGAAGAGCTCACTTCAAATGACTTTAAATATGAAGTCTGTATTTGCACTTTAAGCTGAACTATTTGATTAAAAGTTAAAAAACCAAAATGGAAAAAAGAGAGAAACAGGATGGAGAGAGAGAGGGAAAAGGAGCAGGGGGAGAAAGGAAGGAAAGAAGGGAAAAAAAGGTAAATTTTCTTTAAAAATTCACATGGATTCATGTGTGTTTGAGACTCACTGATAAAAACCACATTTTTATGATTCTCAAGTACTTTGTATATGATATTTAATTTGTACTAATTCAGCTCTGTAAGGTAGGGACCATAATTTCTATTGTAGAAAAAAGATTTTCAGAGGTAAAATAAAATGACTTGATAAAGATTAATTATCTAGCAAGTGCGATATAGATACAAGTTCAAACATTCTTACTACAAATCCATTTGACTGTCCATGAAATTGATGTTGGGTGGAAGAAGATAGAGGAATCAATGGGAGAAATGAGTTGAAGGATATAAACTTGTCAACATTAAGTATTTATTAATTTAATATAAATTTTAGGATAATTTGGGAACACTGTTAGATAGACTTAGAGCTTTCCATGATTCAATAAATATTAAATTCTCTTTTATAGAAGCCATGCCAAAGCTTGTTGTACACTTTTAGTCAATTCCTCTGGCTGATTTGTTTGTATTCAATTTATTTGATATGTTAATAACATTATTGGTTGCTATGATTAGAGAGCTAGAGATAAATGAAATCAGTTTGAATCAATTTGATAGGTCTTTTCCTCTAAAAACTAAGCACTGTTTTGCAATCGTAGAATTTCACAGCTTACACAACTCTTCTGAGTAAGATGGGTCTGAAGGGCAAGGTCTCTGTTAATGACGTGAAAAACAGAATCCATTTAACCAAATAACACAAAAACTGCTCTGCATGGTTGTTAAATAACTGAACCTCTCCTATTTCTTTCAATTCAGACTATAGGGAACAGAGGGAGAGGGAGAGGTTTCTAAGAGAGCTTACAAGGGAAAGGATATGTTGGAGAAGGGAGACACTGCAAAATCTATTTTAAAACATGATTAAAAGAGTTCATTAATTCATTCTAAAAAGTCAGAAAACAAACTTACTATGATATTATAAAGTAGGAATAGTAACATATTAGAAGACTACATTACCCTAACAGATGACAGCACAGACTGCCAAATAGCCTCTAACAGTGATTTCCCCAGCTAATTTCACCAGCTACCTTGTTTCTCAATAGTTTGCCTAATACTTAATCGCTAGTAAGCCCCTAATACGTCATGTGAAAAAGGGCGTTCACCGACTTTATTTCTCCTTGATTTCTTCAATAACCTCAAAGTCTTTACCTGGCATGTGTGATAACTTCTAAGTCTGTGGCCAAGCCTGACCAGTCACATCCTAGCTTTACTCTTGCAATATCTTACTGCATATTCAACAGGCAGCCCAAAGTCAGCATTCCCAAAACTACCATCATCTCTCAGCTTTCACTTTTCAATTCCTCACTTCTGTTGACTATTCCTGATTTCTCCTCACATATCCTCAGATGAATTCTGATCATCTATCTCTCAAGATCTACTTGTCTTTGACTCTTCTGCATGCCATTCACTGGTCTTCAGGGTCTGAACACAGCTACCACAGGAAGTTCCTAAAACACAGTCTGAATCTTACTTCCCTTGGCAAAAAATGTTATTACTTCAAAGATATTTTAGTTTAAAAGTTTTAAAAGCATAAAGTAAAAATTACTGTCTTCATTAAGAGATACTGAATGAAACAAAAGTCCCCAATTCTAACTTCTTCTTTAGCAATCTTCACTAGAGGTAAGTTCTACTAATAATTTGGTTTCCAGATTTTCCTAGAATTATATAAGAGCTTTATGAGCTCTAAGAAATTTATATATACTTTAAATATTAAAACAGTTGTATATTTATAAAATATAATTGATTAAAATCATTGTATACTTACATTTCTATGGATGTATTTAGAGATATATTTTACTATTAACATATCTGTATGTGCATGTATATTTATTTAACTATATTTATTTAACTCTTTTCAGTTAAATATCAGTAATTATAAATCTAGATAGCATATTAAAAAGCAGAGACATTACTTTGCAAACAAAGGTCTATATAGTCAAAGCTATGGTTTTTCCATTAGTCATGTATGGATGTGAGAGTTTGACCACAAAGAAGGCTGTGAATGCAAAAGAATTGATGCTTTTGAACTGTGGTGTTGGAGAAGACTCTTGAGAGTCCTTTGGACTACAAGGATATCAAACCAGTCAATCCTAAAGGAAGTCAGTCCTAAATATTCATTGGAAGGACTGGTGTTGATACTGAAGCTCCAATGCTTTGGCCCGCTGATGCAAGGAGCTGACTCATTGGAAAAGACCATGATGCTGGGAAAGATTGAAGGCAGGAAGAGAAGGGGACGACAGAGGATGAGATGGTTGGATGGCATCACCAACTCAATGGACATGAATTTGAGTAAACTCCAGGAGTTGGTGATAGACAGGGAGGCCTGTCATGCTGCAGTCCATGGGGTCGCAGAGTCGGACATGACTGAGCGAATGAACTGAACTGAATGTCTATAGCTGGGTGATTAAAAGTACAAAATGCTTTACCTTTTTAAGTTTCAAGACCTATTAATCCTGAGGGATGGACAACTCCACTGATGTCTTGCTTGAGGTGACAGATGGGAGAACTGACTCCAGTGAGGTACCACCACTCATGCCCTGTGTCTGGCCCCCTTCCCTATGTCAGTTGACAGAGTGTAAAGGAGAGAGGGAAAGGAATGGGATGATTCTCATCCTAAATAGAAAGTAGTGGATGGATGATGCTTTGAGAGAATGACTCAAATCAGTTTGGAGGGTACACAGGGAGAAGATAGCATTCCAGTTCTCAGTGGATGTCTTAGTAGGCAGTGTTCTTGCCTTGTCATGTAGTAAAAGAGCAGGGAATGTGAGAGTGAGACTTGACAAAGTGAGGGATACTCAGGAAGGTGGCAGTGAAGGCTGCTGCCTGATTGTGGTTTCTACTTTCTGGGGAGCAAGAAAGATTACTTTTATGTGTGCCCCTGGAGCTGAGAGTTACTCCAAGAAGAGTCTGGGACTGGGATTGGAGGCTATGGTCCTTCTGGGAGACCCAAGCATCAGGGGTGATGCACCAGCAGGTCGGCCAGAAGCTGCGCTTACTCTTGCAGGTCTATTGTTACAGGTTACAAATTCTGAAGAGACTTGAATAGAGGTGAGCTCCTCTTTATATGGACTGGTTTGAGGTTGCCACTCATTGACATTTAGGTCATAGACAATTTGCTGGGCATTCATTTTGGATAGCAAAAGAGAAGAATTCATCCTTATCACAGTCACCTAAAAAAGATATTTGCTCTTTTCCTGATTTTATTCGCTTAACAGAGGAGAAGGCAGGGAAAACATGATTTCTCAGATGCAGCCTAAGTTCCACTTCTCCCAAAACTTCCACTTTAAATCACTGAAGCTATAGCACTAGGCTGCAGAGAGGAAAGGAGAGGAGACCAAACAAGAAATAACCTGGAGAATTTAAAATGCACTGAGATTAGTCTCAAACACTCAAATAATAAAATTATATAAACCCAAAGCAGCTAGCAATGCATCAAATCAGAGCAAAATGCTTCCAAAAGCAAACAAGGAAGTCAGTACATAAAACCTGAGAGGAAGATAGTGACTGAAAAATCAAGCTACTTCCCTGTCATATTCCAAATAGTAGAAATTTTTCAATAAAGTGATTTCACAATATTCACAGGTTCATTTCATTATACTTATTTGCATATATGTCTACTGTTTCCAATCAGACTGTAGACATTTTAAAGTCAGGAATTAAACTTTGTACAACTTTTTCTCCTTAGAAACTAAAATATATATAAAGTGCTCAATATGTATTTGTTGATTTAAAATAAAGAATTAAATGTGAATAATTAGAAAATAAGTCATTAAAGAGAGTGAAACACAATAGTAGAAATAGATGTAATGTGTATAGATTAATTTTGTTTTATATGTGTTGAGTGAAGGGGCAGCTGACTATAAAGAAGCATATTTGACTCTGCCATGATTTTGAAGCAACTAAAGATTAAGATTGTAATCACAGGGGCAGGAGGTTAATTCCTTGTCCTCTTCTCAGCTGTGCAGTTTTTGAGAAGTTGCCTCATTCATTAAAAAAATAAAAAGAGTAAGGTCTAGGCTATAATCCTGTACTATCCTCCAAGTAATACAATTCTACAAATCCATGAAAATTAAAGGAGTGACCACACTCATAAGCTGTAAAAACTATATCAAGGGTTCCATTTGGAATGCACCGACTGTATGTTGACAAATGGCAAAATTTAATCTTTCAAATGTTACATTTAACTCATATGGGATATTATAAGTAAGACATAAATGTTTTTCTTGGCTCACTGGATTATTCGTGCAGCATTTCTTTTTTCAAATAATTGTTTTCTAATTTTTAAAAAACATAGTCTCCATGATTCAGCAGTTTCAAGCTTATGTTAGGGAATAATGTCCAAATCAAGGAGATAAGACTCATCCTGATCCCAGCACAGTTGTAAACAAGCCAGGTAACTTAAGCAAAGGAGTGTTTTCATCTGTGTGTTTGAAGTGCATTTCTATCTTTTGTTGATGACACTAGACACAGCAAAGCATAAAAACAATCATTCAAAATTAGCAAGGAGCATCATCTTACAATAGAAAAATAATCAGAGATTCATTTACACCACAACAACAAACAGCCAGATTCAACCATCTGCTGGGGCAGTTAAAGCAAACTTTTAATTATTGGACGATGTAAATAATTGGGAAAGATACATCATTACACCTCAATAACAGTACAATGATGACATATTAATCCTCTGCAAGAAGTTCATCAAAATGATAAAACAACTAAAGTTTATAATGGAAATATAGTTTGTTTTAATAGTGAATTGAATTCCTTTCAACATGCCAAATCAATCATTTCAATACAAAAGATACTAGGAAGAAAATAATGTTATGATACTGAGTTAATGCTTTCCTCATTTTTTGTTTCAACCTCTTATTATTAGAACTCTCCAATCATTATGTGGGTTGTAAACCCCCACCTCAGACATTTCACCAGGAGGCTATAAAGGATACCTAATAAACTACACCAACAATGAGACATTTATATGGATAGAGATATAGATAAAGACATACATGTGGCACTATGAGAGACTGGAAGGTTGTGAAAGAATTCCCAGGATATGTGATTTTGTGCAAGACATTGATGGATGAGAAGGAATTGTTAAGTTTAATGGAGAGAAAGCATTCTGTAGAGGGAATGTCAGAGCCAAGAACAGAGGGAGTCCTTGGGAAACATGGCCAGCTGGGAAGGCATGGGAGAAAAGATGAAATCAGAAGGAAAGGTTATCAGCAGTGGATGAGGAAATTCAATATAACATTTACTGAGGCATTTTAACTTTATTCTAAAGATAACAGTGTGTGTGTATGCTCAGTTATGACTGACTATTTGAGACCCCATGGACTGTAGCCAACCAGGCTCCCCCATCCATGGGATTTTCCAGGCAAGAAACTGGAGTGGGTTGCCATTTCCTTCTCCAGGGGATCTTCCTGACCAGGGAATCAAAACCATGTTCCCTGTGTCTCCTACTAAGTGGATTCTTTACCACTGAGCCACCTGGGAAATCCCTAAAGATAGTAAGAAGTTACAAAAGATCACATGAAAATATAGTTGTAAGGGAGGAAAAATGTCTTTCCACCTTCTGAGGTGCTGTGGGTGAATCTGAGTTAAAATGACATAAAACATATTAACAGGGATAAAAATTGCCCAAATTTTATCTAATATTTGTGTGTCCACGTGGAGTCTTCAAAAGGAATATGAAGACCCCAAAAAGTTGTTAGGCCCAAATAACTTTCTAAATATAGCAGGATAAATTATGGGACTGTGATAAGATAGAACAGCTTGGTTAGAGGGGCAGTAAATTATGGGATGGTGACTAGAAAATATATGGGGGAAATAATACAAATGAGGATTATTTTAATGGGTTGTTTGTTCATGTTTTGACTCCCAATCTTAGTGATAAGAATGCCCTTTTCTTCCTGGTAGAAGAAATGCAACTTTCTCATGGAAAGTTTTATGACCAGCCTTTAATTAGAAAGGGAGGGTCACAGAGCCCTTTCTGAGTCTGTAATTTCTTAGGTGCCTTCAGCTCAAAATATTCAGTTGGCCAAAACAGTGTATTTTGGTATAGCATGCTCTGAATTCCTTTAGAGTTCAAACTACTCCCAAGCATTATTTCAAAACAGCACCTATATTAATTCCTTTCATTGCTTTTGCATATAGAATAAAGAAATAAGGTTCAAAGAGATTAAGTCCATTATTACTTATTAACAGCTATTGAAAAAGGAGTATCTGCCCCATTCCCTGAACCCAGTCTAGTTCATATGATCTCATCATCCACATTCTTAGAAGAAAGCAAATAAATAAAAATGTTTCCTGAAGGTGGTAGGTTGTCTTATGATAGTTGTAGGATAAGGCTCAATGAACTTAGAATAGGATGAAATCTCTTACACCAATCACAGAGACATTTTTAGCTAAGACAATCTAAAATTGCAATTTAGAAAATTTGTTTTATCTAAGAATGTTCTCAGAATTTGTGTTGTTTTTTCAGAGCAAATTACCATAAATAGACTATATGTACACACAAAACTCCACATCCAAACAACCATGTACAAACACATAAGAAGCCAGAATTAGAAGTTTACAAGGTTAAGTTTCCCCCTTTATCTAACTATCACTGAGGAAGAAAATATATTATCTGAATACAAAACCTTATGAAATAGAGTATAATCAGATCTTAATATTTTTACGTAACTTTTAATTATTTAAAGAATGCTCAATATTAACAGTCAGCAATATGTTCATCTTGACAAAAGCATCTTAAATTATATGGGAAAAATGTAGATCACAAAAGTAAGATGATTGTCCCTATCAAATTTATATGTATCAAAACTCTGTTCGCATACAGATGCATCAGAAACCCAGGCTGATTCTACTGAAAATTTTGTGACTATTTAAAATGCTTGAAAACACCTATTATGATATCTGATAAATAATAGCTAATCAATAAAAGTATCATTCCTTCATTTTTTGATGTAACCCATTATCAAATTAAAATTAATTTTCTCTACTTTTGCGTAATGGTGGTCCATATTCTGGACACTGCCCCCATCCTTTCTTTCCTATTTTTTTTTTCTTTTGCTATAATATGAAACTAATTTCCTATAATCTCTACTAGTGCAAAGATTACCCTCATATGTTCAATGCGGTATTATCAAAACCTAGACCCATGCTTGGTATGTAATTGCTCAATAAATAATTGTTGAGCAAGTGATTAAACAGCTCCAGGTATGAAAGTTAGTTTCTGCTCTTAAAGTTTAAAATTGCTTCCAAGTGGAATCTCCTAAAGACATAAATGTAAGAGTTTGAAGGATTAAAAAAAAGGAAAGGGGAAACAAATGACCAGAACGTAATATGGCTCCAGCATACAGAAAAGAGCGCTTCCTTGGTGGCTACAACGCAGGAGACCTGGGTTCAACCCCTGGGTCAGGAAGATCCCCTGGAGAAGGGAATGGTTACAATCCATGGAGTCACAAAGAATCAGACATGACTGAGCAAGTAACACACACACACAGAAGGCAAAACTACTTGATTTTTGAAATATTCCCAAATTATTGGGAATTATTAAGCTTGTTTTGATACCTTAATATACCTTTTATCTTCTCATAAAAAATTAGCTAAGGAGGAGGGGGTTATAAATTTCAATTCTAGAAATACCTGAGCAACTCAGGGATTAAGCAATATATAAGAACAACAGTAATTAAAAAAAAACACTAATTGTGATCATTTATTATAGATGAGTCCCTGTATGTATTTGTTATGACTATAAGAACAACCAACTTGCAAATTATTTAAATTCACACAATTACCTGTATCATAAAAGGAAGGAAATAAATGTTTGGTTATATCCTTTTCAGGTAAAATTTATGTTTTATAATGCAATCACCACAAATATAAACATAATAAACTGATATATTTCACAGCAGTAGTTTCTTTCTAGTCAAAAGATATAATCTAAAAAGCAGTCAATTCTAAAGGCTCAAAATGTTTTATAATGTAATCACCACAAATATAAACATAATAAACTGATATATTTCACAGCAGTAGTTTCTTTCTAGTCAAAAGATATAATCTAAAAAGCAGTCAATTCTAAAGGCTCAAAAATCATGGTATCTGATTTAAGAGTGGATTACTGGCACGGTGCATATATACCCTCATTCGAATGAATGTGGAGTTACATGTTAATTTCCAACTGTGTTAATGGGAAACTAAGTACCTGTTTCCACAGAGTGGGGATTACAATTTACTTTCATGTTGAGTACTTGTGCTACTTTGAATGTTAGCTACATTGTGGGATAACCAGTAAGAGAGGTAAGATTGTGCAAAGCTGTAGGATGAAAGAGATTTAAAATATAATAAGGAAATACAAATCACAAATAAATAGATGGATTAAATGGCATTTGATGCCAAATATCGAAATGAATCTGCCATTTAAAAATAAAATTAAATTAAAAAAAAAAAAGAGTTAAAATAACACACAAAAGGCATTTATCTCAGTGCCTAATATATAGTAAACACTGGATAAGTGGTAGCTAACAAAAGGGAATTATCAGTGGGCACCCAACAGTTCTCCCTTATCTGAGATTTTGCTTTCCATGGTTTCAGTTCCCTGAGGTCAACCACAATCCAAAAATCTTATGTGGAAAATTCCAGAAATAAACAATTCATAAGTTTTAAAAAAATGGCATTTGATGTTTAAAAATATATTGAGCAAATGATATTTAATGTCTGAACAACAGAACACATTCTTACTAGATTTTTAAAGGATGGATTAGACAGACTTATCTCTCTTCAGCTAAGGATGATATCTATAGCATTCAAATTAGAATAAAGTTGTGTTTTTCCTTCAACACATGAGATTATCCATAGAAATGATAGTGAGGGTCTGCTATATGTTAGTTATAAATTTTTTTTCAGCCATTTGCCAGTAGATTTTTGCCCAAATCTCAGCTTAGGGTGTCTCAGGATAGACCATTCTTCCTCCACTGAGTGCTCCCCAATGTAGTTATAAGGTCTTGTGCTTTGCATGGAAAGAGCTCCTGTTTGGGCACTTACATATTTCATTTGGGCCAAGAGTGATTGTTGACTCAAAGTCTTTGGATGAGGAACTGATTTGTTATATTTTTATAGTGAACAGAAGACATTCTCATCTTTGGAGCCATTGTTAATGTTTTTACAGAGCACTAATGCAGGGTGTCTCTAAGGTCTTAACCTTGTTGCCGCTCCTTCTTCTCATCCTCTGTTATTTCCAACTGCACCCTAACATGGACCACTTCCTCTGGCTGTCAGTTACTTCAGCAATCATGAAACTCAGAAATCACTGTAAAAAGCAAACATTTCCTTGCTCCTTGAAGTACTACTCCCAAGCCATATCAAATCTACCTCAAGTCTTATCAAGTTTTTCTTCTAAATATATACCAGGCACTTCTCTAAATCTGTATCATAATACTCAAGTCAAAGTATCATCATCTTTCACCATGAAAAATTCTCATTTTCTCCCCTTATTCATTTTGAGTTCCCTACCTCATGAGAAGAGTTGACTCATTGGGAAGACCCTGATGCTGGGAGGGATTGGGGGCAGGAGGAGAAGGGGACAACAGAGGATGAGATGGCTGGATGGCATCACTGACTCGATGGACGTGAGGCTCAGTGAACTCCGGGAGTTGGTGAGGGACAGGGAGGCCTGGCATGCTGCGATTCATGGGGTCGCAAAGAGTCGGACACGACTGAGCGACTGATCTGATCTGATCTTACAGAAGGAGGAGTGATGTCTCTATGATTTCACTATTCTCTGATTCTTCACTGTCCAGCCACAGGGCATTTTTCACATGTTCTTCCCAGCAGAAACCCTTCTGTCTGCTCCTTATTCATTCATATGCTATTCATTCTCTTAGTCTCTGCTTCAGCCTCCCACGCAAAATTTTTTTATATATCATGTTTATTTAGCAGAAGCTTTCAAACATATTATAGGATTCTCACATTTTGTAACCTTTAATTTATTGATTAAAGTTTGTAGGAGTCATTCTGGTTCATTTTCAATATCTCTGTAATCTATGTATATAGTTTAGGCCAATCATCATAATTCCTTCCCTCTATCCCAATGATGGATATAAATATGAATGTATGAGTATGTGTTTGTGTGTATATGTCTGTGCGTGTATATATGTATATACACACACACACAAATACCTACACACACACACATATAAACCTGGTCTTCCCTGGTGGCTTCAGTGGTAAACAACCCACCTGCCAATGCAGGAATATAAGTTCAATTCCTGGGTTGAGCAGATCCCCTGGAGAAGGAAATGGCAACCCACTCCAGTATTCTTGCCTGGGAAATACCATGGACAGAGGAGACTGGTGGGGGGGCTACAGTCCAGGGCATTTCAAGAGAGTTGCATATAACTTAGCAACTAAAGAACAACAACATCTGGTCCATGAAATGTAAGATAAAAACTAAACTGACAGGGGACTTCTGAGAGTCTTATCCTCACTGTCTGTAGACAAACTGAGAGACAGTCTTTTCCTCTAGACACGTTGGGTTTACGTGTAGTCTCTGAAAGTGCATTAGCTTGTATCCAGTTCGAAGACAAAGCCAACGCCAAAGGTGGCAGAATAACATCACTGAGACATTTTATCATTTAACCTTAAACCCTTTCCTACATCTATATTAACAATTTTATGAGCTAATACTTTTCTAATTCTTAAACCACTTTGGGATATACAAGTAAAAGCACCCAGCTAGTAATATCTGCCTCAGTCTTATACTGTAAGGTTCATAACAGCAGACCTCACAACTGCTTTTATTCACCACTTTAATACTAGTATCTAGCTTAGTGCCTAGAATATTTGCACTCATTGAATTTTAATGGGTAAATGAATACTAACATTTTTTTTGGAAACAATTCACTGAAATACTTTTTTCCTTCTAGCTGCCTATTTTTATTATTTATGTGGACAGTTCCTTCTGTTTCTCAAAAGGCATAGTTTTTCCGTGGTCATTTCCCTATGAGTAGGCTATATTTATGTCTGCCCCTCTGAAGTATCATACTTTATATTAGGTAAAATTATTTTGCCATTATCTAGACAGACAGAGAAAAATAGATATATTATGTCTCTCATTCAACAAAGATCAGTATTTTATAAATGAAATTATGGATGAGAATTACTGTGAAGCCTTTGAAAATATATATATACCTCTGCAGCATCCCTCTAAATTCTGGGTTGGGAGAGCTGTTGTGATTTATACACAGGCATGCTTACTTTTTCAGTGCTCCTCCAAGTAATTCTGATATGATGTTAGATCCATTGTTCTATATACTAAATTTTGGTAAACTGAACTTAAATTGCATTAAAACTTAAATGAAACTATTGCATTAACTACTCATTCTAAACATTATGGCTTGAAGAAAGGACACCATTGTTTCTTCAAGAATCAAAAGGTTGCAGAGAAAACATAAACAGGCTTTGTTCTGTAGAGTATGAGGAAGCAATTATGGATTAATGAGAGGAGTTTCCAAGAAGTTAAATTTTGTTCCACTATACAGAAAAAAGACATTCCCTTCATTTGCTTCCTCTCTTCTTGATAACTCAACCTTGATATCTTCTTAGAGATCTGTCCCAGAACTCTCAGCTCATAAGGCATGAGGAGTGAAAATCAAACGTGCACCAAAGGCAGATGTGTGCTTGTTGAAATAAACCAGAGCAGCCCATTTCTTTCTCCAGAAAGATGGGCTTAGCGATATTCATATGATCTGAATATAGTCAATAATGTTTGAGACAAATCTTGCTAGGAATGCTCAAACAGTGGTTGGCACCCTTTCCTGCAGTTTTTGAAGTGAAGAAAATGTGAGATCCTAAGGCAAGAGCAACTATTTTATGAATTTAAAGAAGAAAGCCTCTCTGTAAGCAATGAAGCAGAACTGGGAGACCATGAGAGAGGAACAAGTGCCCAATGACATTGTTTTTGATCTCTATATTCCGCCATGCCTGAAGCCTTTGCACTTTTCATTTAGTTGGGGCAATAAATCACCATTTTATTTAAGACAGTTTAGATCAGATTTTCTGTTACTTGGAGCAGAGTTATAACTTCCATAACTGTTACAATAAGGAAGAACATTTTAAATTATTAAGCATACTCATAAAGAAGGTAGATCCTTAGTAGGTATCAAGTTTCTAACCATTAAAAAACTCATATTCTAACATTAGGTAATTACATTAAAGGGATGATTTTAAATGGACCATGCATCAGAATGGGGATTGGTCTTGATGACATTTATAATGCTCGGAAGCCAAGGGGTGATGCCAGGCAGCAGAAAGTCAAAAACAAGCACATTATATACCAGCCAATGCTGGCACTAAGTGATCTGAATTGACTGATCTGGTCTGAGTCAACTTTAGACCAAATCCAACTGGCTTACTATCAAGATTGTTCTACAGGCCTATAGGGTGTGATGCTTCACACAGACAATGCTGGATCAGCAGAAATTACTAATGATTTTGGAAGCTAACAAGTTCTATGAGGTAATAATGAAAACTATAGCTTTAAATAGCCTGATGGATAAATGCAATGGGGCAGAAGGGAATTGCAATGGGCTCCCTAAACTGTTCTGTTGATGTTACTGAGCAAATATAGCTCCTTGAGTTGTTCTTGTTTCATCAAAATCATGATACTCTTGAGTGTTGGCAAGGAAATATCAGGTAATGAGAATTCAGTGAACATGCCTTTCATCAGCTGAAAATCTTTAATTGTAATTGCAGCATGTAATGGTGTAATTAGTTGTCTACGTGAGAGGATCGGCTCAAATCTTTCCTAGTGTTTTGCAAAAAAAGACCATTATGTTTCCATAAAATCTCTCTTCAAATGAAATGAAGGCCAGGTAAAAATGGGAAGGCATTGATTTTTAACCCCATGAACTGAGCAACCTCATGAATAGAAAAGGTAAGAGGTTATATGAAAGTAAACAAAATAGACTGCTACTAGATAAATGTGAGTTTTAAAGGAGCAGTAGCTGTGCAGCGCAGATGCGGCTGAGAGGAGATACCCCACGTCCAAGGTCAGGAGTGGTGGCCAAGAGGAGATACCTGACACCAAAGGTAAGAGAAACCCAAATAAGACGGTAGGCACTAAGATAGGGCATAGGAGGGCAGACAGACTGAAATCACGATCATGGAAAACTAGCCAATCTGATCATATGGACCACAGCTTGTCTAACTCAATGAAACTAAGCCATGCCATGTGGGGCCACCCAAGATGGACGGGTCATGGTGGAGAGGTCTGACAGAATGTGGTCCAGTGAAGAAGCGAATGGCAAACCACTTCAGTATTCTTTCCTTGAGAACCCCATGAACGTATGAAAAGGCAAAAAGGACACTGAAAGAGGAACTCCACAAGTCAGTAGGTGCCCACTATGCTACTGGAGATAAGTGGAGAAATAACTCCAGAAAGAATGAAGGGATGGAGCCAAAAGAAAAACAACACCCAGTTGTGGATGGGACTGGTGACAGAAGCAAGGTCTGATGCTATAAAGAGCAATATTGCATAGGAACCTGGAATGTCAGGTCCATGAATCAAGGCAAATTCGAAGTAGTCAAACAGGAGATGCCAAGAGTGAATGCTGACATTCTAGGAATCAGTGAACTTAAATGGACTAGAATGTGTGAATTTAACTCAGATGACCATTATATATACTACTTTGGTCAGGAATCCCTTAGAAGAAATGGAGTAGCCATCATAGTCAACAAAAGAGTCTGAAATGCAATACGTGGATGCAATCTCAGAGTCGACAGAATGATCTTGTCCATTTCCAAGGCAAACCATTCAATATCACAATAATCCAAATCTATGCCCCAACCAGTAACACTGAAGAAGCTGAAGTTGATTGGCTCTATGAAAACCTACAAGACCTTTTAGAACTAACACCCAAAAAAGATGTCCTCTTAGGGAATTGGAATGCAAAAGTAGAAAGTCAAGAAACACCTGGAGTAACAGGCAAATTTGGCTTTGTAGTACAGAATGAAGCAGGGCAAAGGCTAATAGAGATTTGCCAAGAGAATGCACTGGTCATAGCAAACACCCTCTTCCAACAACAGAAGAGAAGACTCTACATATGGACATCACCAGATGGTCAACACCGAAATCAGATTGATTATATTCTTTGCAGCCAAAGATGGAGAAGCTCTATACAGTCAGCAAAAACAAGACCAGGAGCTGATTGTGGCTCAGATCATGAACTCCTTATTGCCAAATACAGACTTAAATTGAAGAAAGTGGGGAAAACCACTAGACCATTCAGGTATGACATAAATCCAATCACTTATGATTCTACAGTGGAAGTGAGAAATAGATTTAAGGGACTAGATCTGATAGATAGAGTGCCTGATGGACTATGGACAGAGGTTCGTGACATTGTACAGGAGACAGGGATCAAGACCATCCCCAAGAAAAAGAAATGCAAAAACCAAAACGGCTGTGTGAGGAGGCCTTACAAATAGTGTGAAAAGAAGAGAAGCGAAAAGCAAAGAAGTAAAGGAAATATATAAGCATCTGAATGCAGAGTTCCAAAGAATAGCAAGGAGAGATAAGAAAGCCATCCTCAGTGATCAATGCAAAGAAATAGAGGAAAACAATAGAATGGGAAAGACTAGAGATCTCTTCAAGAAAATTAGAGATACCAAGGGAACATTTCATGCAAAGATGGGCTCAATAAAGGACAGAAATGGTATGGACCGAACAGAAGCAAAAGATATTAAGAAGAGGTGGCAAGAATACACAGAAGAACTGTACAAAAAAGATCTTCACGACCCAGATAATCATGATGGTGTGATCACTCACCTAGAGCTAGACATCCTGGAATGTGAAGTCAAGTTGGCCTTAGAATGCATTACTATGAACAAAGCTAGTGGGGATGATGGAATTCCAGTTGAGTTATTTCAAATCTTGAAAGATGATGCTGTGAAAGTGTTGCGCTCAATATGTCAGCAATTTGGAAAACTCAGCAGTGGCCACAGGACTGGAAGAGGTCAGTTTTCATTCCAATCCCAAAGAAAGGCAATGCCAAAGAATGCTCAAACTACCGCACAATTGCACTCATCTCACACGCTAGTAAAGTAATGCTTAAAATTCTCCAAGCCAGGCTTCAGCAATAAGTGAACTGTGAACTTCCAGATGTTCAAGCTGGATTTAGAAAAGGCAGAGGAACCCGAGATCAAATTGCCAACATTCGCTGGATCATCAAAAAAGCAAGAGAGTTCCAGAAACACATCTGCTTTATTGACTATGCCAAAGGCTTTGACTGTGTGAATCACAATAAACTGTGGAAAATTCTGAAAGAGATGGACATACCAGACCACCTGACCTGCCTCTTGAGAAACCTGTGTGCAGGTCAAGAAACAACAGTTAGAACTGGACATGGAACAACAGATTGGCTCCAAATAGGAAAAGGAGTACGTCAAGACTGTATATTGTCACCCTGCTATTTAACTTATATGCAGAGTACATCATGAGAAACACTGGGCTGGATGATGCACATGATGGAAATGAGATTGCCGGGAAAATATCAGTAACCTCAGATATGCAGATGACCACCCTTATGGCAGAAAGTGAAGAAGTAAAGAGCCTCTTGATGAAAGTGAAAAAGGAGATTGAAAAAGTTGGCTTAAAGCTCAACATTCAGAAAACGAAGATCATGGCATCTGGTCCTATCATTTTATAGCGAATAGATGGGGAAACAGTGGAAACAGTGTCAGACTTTATTTTTTGGAGCTCTAAAATCACTGCAGATGGTGATTGCAGCCATGAAATTGAAAGATGCTTGTTTCTTGGAAAGAAAGTTATGACCAACCTAGACAGCATATTAAAAAGCAGAGACATTACTTTATCAACAAAAGTCTGTCTAGTCAAGGCTATGGTTTTTCCAGTAGTCATGTATGGATGTGAGAGTTGGACTATAAAGAAAGCTGAGTGCCGAAGAATTGATGCTTTTGAACTGTGGTATTGGAAAAGACTCTTGAGAGTCCCTTAGACTGCAAGGATATCCAACCAGTCCATCCTAAAGGAGATATATCAGTCTTGGGTATTCATTGGAAGGACTGATGTTGAAGCTGAAACTCCAACACTTTGGCCACCTGATATGAAGTGCTGTCTTATTTGAAAAGACCCTGATACTAAAAAATATTGAGGGCAGGGAGAGAAGGGGACTACAGAGGATGAGATGGTTGGACAGCATCACTGAATCAATGGACATGAGTTTGAGTAAACTCCAGGAGTTGGTGATGGACAGGGAGGCCTGGCTGCTGTGGTTCATTGGGTCACAAAGAATCGGACAAGACAGAGCAACTGAACTGAACTGAGCAGTAAATAAAAGTGGCATGCTTTAGAGACACTGAAATATGTTTACATACATAAACACATATATATATATACACATATATTATTTACTTTCTGTATCTTAGACACAACTTTGCAAGATAGGTCTTACCCCCATTTTACACATGAGGTAACGGGCTCACAGAGGTGGACCAATGTACTTAGGGTTACACAGCTAGTGTGCTGCACAAGCATGCTGTATTGCTATAGGACAAAATCTGGGTCTTTGAGACTTCAAAGTCCATTATCTTGTCCCTAGAATGAGCTACCTTTGACTCTTCAAACTCTTAGAATACAAGTTTTCATATTTCTGTATATATAAGAATTATAGTAAAGTTGATTAAAATGTGAGTTTCCATACAAGAGAGACTTGAGTTGGAAGGTTATGGAGGAAGCCAAGAAACCTGGATTTTTAAAATAATTCCTCAGGGAATTTTGAGGTAGGCATTCCTCAGAGCACATGGTCTGGAATGTCTTTTGCAGAATTCTGCGTGAGAGAGGCCTGGAGACTCTTATACAGGGAAATCCTATTCTGAGGATTATAAGAGTATTTTGATGACAAAGAGCAACATGTAAAAATCACAGACTTATATTTAATCAGAACTAGCAACTTCAAAGTCTCTAGACTTCGCAGAGTTAAACTAAAAAAAAAAAGACATGGGGTCTCAGTCACTAAAATCAAATTGGACTTGTAACACCAGGACTGTTTGGAAAACAGCTTTTTCCTCTGTATCTATTACAGTGGAGATGATTCTTGAATGAGCAGGCTGAATACTAGAAAATGTTTTTCTTCATAAAGCGAACAGTGCTCTAGCAACTGTAATTGGTGGTTGGGATAGTGGATCTTCCCTTTGTGTTCTCTCCTTACAAAATTAGTCCTATCCTCTCTTTTAGACATATGAGCAAAAATAGAAAGGAGAATAAAACTAACAAATTATATTTTTCTAAACTGAAAGGCTTGAAAAGCTCTACTTGCTTTGTCTATCAAAATGGTATCATTGGAGCACAGCCAAATCCAAATCAGAAGCTATATGAATGATTGTTCTCAGATAATAGTTTCCTTTAGTAAAATATAAAGCTGCTTTTCCCAAAACTCTTATCATGAGTTTCCAAACACAATAAATCCTAGTTTTCTAAAATAGATGTTTCATTTTGGAATCAATTTTGCCTTAATTTTACCACTGTCTGCTCAAGAATTATATCAGAGAAACTTATATGCCTTTCAATAGGATTGTGTAAATTCTACTGTCTACTTAGTAATTCTGCCAAAGTCATTCATTTTAACAGGAGGATGTATATATCACAAAGGTTTGGTTTTCAAACTGCTTGTCCTTCAAAGATTTTTTCTCTTTTTTCCCCAAATACATGTAAGCATTCTGTTTTGTTCAAGAAATACAAATGAGTTGTTGGAAATTTTACTCATAAAATATTTACATAGAACTATTTGGTATGGCAGAAAGTATGTATTGTTTTAGCCATACTTAACTCTCCTGACATTTTGGATTTACCTTGTATAGGAAAGGGGAATGTTTCAAGCAATGAAGAATGGATGAAACGGGGAAGGAAAAAGAAGGAGGTTAGGGAACAGCAAAGCGTTTTTTGCTTTGTCTGGGCTTTTCTGTTACTTGATTTAACACAGCAGAAATCAAATATCCAGGACGCTCATTCATGATACTAGTGCAATATCTGCTTCTATGCTTCAGTTGTTCTACTCAGAGAATTATAATTTCAAATTATTTGGTCTGAATAAAAACTTAAAAGCCAGTTAAAACAACATTCTCTATCTTGCATTTCAGCTGTGACATAATGAAAACAATAAATATAGCTTTCTGTAAAGTTTGCTTTGAATCTTGACTCTTTCACTGTGAGAGTTTGGGTAAGTTACTTAATGTCACTGAAATCTTAGCCATTCTCTTCTCCAAGGGATCTTCCCAAACCAGGGATTGAACCCAGGCCTCCCACATTGCAGACAGATTCTTTACCAACTAAGTCACAAGGGAAGCCCAAGAATATTGGAGTGGGTAGCCTATCCCTTCTGCAGCAGATCTTCCTGACCCAGGAATCAAACTGGGGTCTCCTGCACTGCAGGTGGCTTCTTTACCAACTGAGCTATCAGGGAAGCCCCAACCTAGAAGAAATAGACAAATTTTTAGAAAGGTGCAATCTCGCAAGACTGAACCAGGAAAAATAGAAAATATGAACAGATCAATTACCAGTAATGAAATGGAATCAGTAATTTAAAAACTTACAACAAACAAAAGTCTAGGACCAGATGGTTTCACAGATGAATTCTACCAAACATTTAGAGCACAGTTATTAATAACACCTATCCTTTTGAAATTGTTCCAAAACGTTGCAGAGAAAACTACACTTCTAAACTCATTCTATGATACTAGCTTCACCCTGATACCAAAATCAGACAAAGATACCACAAAAAAGAAAACTACAGGCCAATATTACGGATTAACAATCAATGAGGATATAAATCCTCAACAAAATACCAGCAAACTGAATCCAACGATAGTTAAGAGAATAAAACACCATAAGCAAATGTAATTTATCCCAGGGGTGCAAGGATTTTTCAATATCCAAAAGCCAATTAATGTGATATACCACATGAACAAATTGAAATAGGAAAACCATGTGATTATCTCAGTAGATGCAAAGTTCTTTTAATAAAATTCAACACCCATTTATACAAATATCTCCAGAAAGTTGTCATAGATCTAACATATCTCAACATAATAAAGGTCATTTAAGACAAACTCGGGCTTCCCAGGTGGCACTAGTGGTAAAGAACCCATCTGCCAATGCAGGAGACATAAGAGACTCAGGTTCAATCCTTCAGTCAGGAAGATCCCTTGGAGGAGGACCTGGCAACCCACTCCAGGATTCTTGTCTGGAAAATCCCACGGACAGAGGAGATTGGTGGCTACGGTCCGTAAAGTCACAAAGAGTCAGACACGACTGAAGCAACTTAGCACAGCACAGTACAAGGCAAACTCACAGCTAACATCATACTTGAAGGTGAAAAGTTGAAAACGTTTCTTCTAAGAGCAGGAATAAGACAAGGATACCCACACTTGCCTCTTCATTCAACATAGTTTTGAAAAACCTAGCCATAGCAATCGGAGAAAATAAGGAGTATAACGAAACCAAATTGGAAAGGAAAGAATAAAACTGTCATTGTTTACATATGACATGATACTAGACCAGAAAATTCTAAAGATGTCACCAGAAGACTATTGGAGCTCATCAGTGAATTTGGTACAGTTCCAGGATACAAAGCTGATATACAGAGATCACTTATACTTCTATACACTAGCAACAGAAATTAAGGAAATATTCCCATTTATTATCTAGTCATAAAATATAAAATATATAGAAGTAAACCAACCTAAGGAGGCAAAAAGATATGTACTCCAAAAACTTTAAGACATCAATGAAAGAAATGGAAGGCAACACAAACAGATGGAAAGATATACAGTATTCTTGGATTGGAAGAATCAACATTATTAAAATGATCATACCACACAAGGTGATCTACAAATTAAATTCAGTCTCTATCAAAATACATTGTTCACAGAGATAGAAAAATAAATTTAAAATTTGCATTGAAACACACAATTTGCATTGAAACAATAGCCAAAACAATTTGTGTTGAATGCAAAGCGAATTTACATTGAAACAATAGCCAAAACAACTTGAGCAAGAAGAATGGAGCTGAAGGCATCATTCACCGTGACTTCAGACTAAACTACCAAGCTATAGCGATCAAAACACTATGGTGCTGGCACAAAACCAAACACATAGATCAATGGAGTAAGATAGAAAACCCAGATATAAACCTATGCACTTACAGTTAACCTACAACACAGGAGACAAATATAGTCAGTGGAGAAAAGAAAGTCTTTTCAATCAGTGGTGCTAGGAAAACTGAACAGCTACATGTAAGAGAATGAAATTAGAACATTCCCTAATAACATATAAAAAAAAAATCTCAAAGTGAATTAAAGACCTAAATGGAAAACCAGATACTGTAAAACTCCTAGACAATAAACATAGGCAGAATGCTCTTTGTCATAAATCACAGTAACATGTTTTTGGATGTTTCTTAATGCAAAATAAAAGCAAACATTTTAACAAATGAGACCTAATTAAACTTAAAAGCTTTTGGACAGCAAAGGAAAACATCAACAAAACGAAGCAACAATTTATTGAATGGGAGAAAATATTTGCAAATGATATGACAGATAAAGGATTAATATTTAACATATATAAATAGCTTATACAAATCAATATTACATTTAAAATGGGCAGAAGAAATGAATAGACATTTTTCCAAAGAGGATACACAAATAGCCAACAGGCACATGAAGAAAATGATCAATATTGCTAATCATTAGGTAAATGAAAATCCAAACCACCTCATACCCATCAGAATGGCTCTCTTTACAAAGAAAATGAATTAAAAATCTTGGGAAGGGTGTGGAGAAAAAGAAAACAAATAGATTATTAGTGGGAATATAAACCGATGCAGCCATTGTGGAAGACAGTATGAAGGTTTCTCAAAGAAACTAAAAATGGAACTATCATATAACCCAGCAATGCCACTCCTGGGTATATATCTGAAAATAACTCATTTGAAAAGATGCTTCCACCTCAGTGTTCATAGCAGAATTATTATAATTGTAAAGATATAGAAATATTATTTATCTGCTTGAAAAAAACCAAATAGTTAAAATGTTTCTTATTTAACTTTTCAGTACTTTAACTTTAGAATCTAAGCTATATTATATTCTAGGGTTTTGGGCATCTTCAAAAGGTGCTACGATAAGGATAAACTCTAGAATCAGACTCAGCTGGATTTCCCCCATCTCTTGCCTTTTTTTTTTTTTTTGAATGATTTTTTTCCTTCCTTTTTATTATTTCATTTTCCCCTCTATTTTTTTGGAAGTTATAGCCTTATGTCTAATCTTTTAATGTTATTCCTTGCTATTTTATCATTGATGTTTACATTTCTCTTTAACAGTACAAATAAAATAAAGTATTTTAATGCCAACAACTTCCATCAAATTTACATGCAAGTTTTGTGCAGCATTTTCATCAATACTGTTTCCCTCTCCATAGATGAGACGTTGTTATTGCTGCTGGTAGAAGTAGTGTTTTGTGTTAGTTTAGAATACACTTCATGTTTATTTATACTTAGAGACATATTCACAGTTATATTTATTTACCAACAGCTTTCCATTTTACATCTTCCATCTAGGATAACATTTATTCTGCCAAAATTACTTATTTAGAATTTCATTTACCAAGGGTCTATTGGTGGTAAGCTTAATATTTATCTTATTTTTTATCTTTTAATATCTTTATTGTGCCTCTGGCTACTGGGTATAATTTTATTGATAATTATCATAATTTTACATAATTTTACTGGGTATTATTAGGGCCTAGAATTCTTAGATTTTGGTTCATGTACATGTGTGTGACTGTGTGTGTGTGTGTTTATGTTGCTCAGTAAATTTAAGACACAATTATACTGTCTTCCAATTTCCATTGTTGGAAAATTTTGAATAATCATTGAATAAAATAGCCATCAGTCATTTGAAGGAAACCTGCCTGTTTGTTCTGCCAATAATGAAGATCTCTTTATTTTTCTGCTGATTTACATGCATGTCTGGATGCAACTGCTATTTATATGATTCTGCTTTGTTATTTTTAAGCCTGGGTTAAATATGCAGTTTTCCAAAGAATATTTATGCTTATTTGTCCCAATTTCATATTATACGCCCTATAAAGACCACTTTAAATTATTTTTACATAGTGATGGCAGCCATGAAATTAAAAGACACTTACTCTTTGGAAGGAAAGTTATGACCAACCTAGATAGCATATTAAAAAGCAGAGATATTACTTTGCTAACAAAGGTCTGTCTAGTCAAGGCTATGGTTTTCCAGTGGTCATGTATGGATGTGAGAGTTGGACTGTGAAGAAAGCTGAGTGCCAAAGAATTGATGCTTTTGAACTGTGGTGTTGGAGAAGACTCTTGAGAGTTCCTTCAACTGCAAGGAGATCCAACCAGTCCATCCTAAAGGAGATCAGTCCTGGGTATTCATTGGAAGGACTGATGCTAAAGCTGAAAGTCCAATACTTTGGCCACCTCATGCGAAGAGTTGACTCATTGGAAAAGACTCTGATGCTGGGAGGGATTGGGGGCAGGAGGAGAAGGGGACGATGGAGGATGAGATGGCTGGATGGCATCACTAACTCGATGGACGTGAGTCTGGGTGAACTCCGGGAGTTAGTGATGGACAGGGAAGCCTGGCGTGCTGCGATTCATGGGGTCGCAAAGAGTCAGACACGACTGAGCGACTAAACTGAACTGAATATGAAAATGGGCCAAAAATCAAATTTAGCTTGTGATCATAAATTCTCATTGGAGACCTGTCTTTCCCTTTATCTGATGCCAAGATCAGGATATGTTAAGCTTTCTCCCTGGAACTCTGTGAGCAATAGGTTTACTTCTTATTCACCATCATTGTGCGAGAGTCTTGGCTTAGTTTAGCACATTTCCTGTTAACCTCCATATCATGGGCATGCCCTAGACTTTAAATCTTTTCCACCATCCCCCAAGAAATCAAAACTGGAAGCTCAGACTATGGGATCCTGAAACTCTCTGACAACCACTTCAGTTCTCAAGGGCACCTACAGCCATGATGTGTCCTCTGCATATTCCTTCATTTCAGAACAAAATTTACTTTGCAATGAAATTGTAATGTATATACTCAAGCAGTTATTTTTCCCTGATTCCCTCACCCTCTTGTAAGATTTGGATTTTTGTTTTTCTGACAGTTATTATGTTGATTCTGAAAGAATTGTTATATATATAGTTAATAAATGTATGTGTGTATATATTTAATAATATAGTAGTTTGGGTAAGTCACTAAGGTGTAGATATTTAGAGGCAGAAAATATTTTAGCGATTACCCAGATCTAACAACATCTGGGCGATGCAGAAACTTGCCTAGTTATGCGTGGTGACAGTTGGGACTTGAATTCAATATCGCTTGAATTTATTAATGAGGTCAATTTTATGTTCTGTATAAAGCAAACCCAAAATATAAAGATATATCTGCTATATTTTCTTTTTCACATTTCTAAACCTTTTTGAAACAAAAATTCAAACTAAACAAATAGTCCAAATCCTCAAATGAGCTGTTGATAGGAAATAGAAAAATGAAATCCATCAGAGAGGTGTTAGCTAAAATAGCTACCAAAGAAGCAAAGTTCAGGTAACAGCGAAGACTAGCAGCAGCAAGCAGGTTCACAAAGGAAGCAAACATTGCAGGGAGTGTCTGCATTTCTGACCAGCCAAATGATGGGGCCTAGGTAATAAGGTCTGAATTTTCCAAGTCCAAAGAATGAGCCAGGGGAATTGGGCAAGAGTTTAAAAGGCAGTAAACAAGCCAAGACTGAAATGTTATTCAGGGCCTAAAAATAAGTAAATTGAAACTATATACCCCACAGTAATGTATCAAGAATTGTCGAGAAGACTCATTTCATGTTTTGATCCATTTTATATATTAATAGAATACACCAGAATCCCAAATTTGCTTATTTCCATTGTATAAGCAAAACTGCTTCTAGAGCACAGCAATTCATTCTCACACTACATATTCACTGTGAGGCAAACAAAAAGAATACGCGATATATCTCAAAATTAGCAAAGTCTGGAGAAGAATGTTAATGGCAGCAATGATAATAAACTGCTTAAATTCAATAGCACTCATTTACCCATAAATATATGGAAAAGAAACTTAGTGAACCGATTGCATGATCTTAATGTGGGCAAGAGTTTTATAAGCAAAAATCATAAAAAATTGATAGATCAGTCTACATTCAAAATCAGCAAAGGAAAAAAATCAAGATGTATTAACGTATTCATTCTAGTTTTAGTGAGACTAAATCATGTTACAACCATAGATAACTAAAATATTGCTCACATTAACTGTCATTGTATATGAAATTCTTAAAAGCAGAGGTACTATTATATACTACTTACATAAAATTACAACATATTTACCTGATTTTTCTATCAGCATTATTGTCAAAATATAACATTCCAGATTTAAGGTTGGCTTGAAAAACTAATAAATGATTTTGCATTTTATTCTGTAACTTATGTGTCTTTATTTTTTTCTATCTTTTAAAGTAAAACTAATAAGTTCAGAGTATATGTATTAGAGTTCAGATATGTGGTAGTATATTGTGTTTCCTTTAGGAAAAGACAAAATAGGGAGGATTGAAATAGCATGCCTATTTTACATTTCTGATTAGCACTGTGAGATTTATTATATTCACATGGTTCTAAAGAACAATCTCCTACACCTAGTAGTTGATTAGCTGAACCATCCCTATGTCACCACATTGCTCTGAATAAGTTCTGAAAGTTAAGTGTTAAAACACTTGTTAGTTTGATTCTACTCCATTCAGGATAACATAATATTATTTTTCTTTTTTAATCAAAAATATTAACTGTGCATGAGTGTTATCTTTGCAGCACGATGGACCGAAGCCCACCAGGCTCCTCTGTCTATGGGATTCTCCAGAAAAGAATACGGGAGTGGGTTGCCATGCTTCTCTCCAGGGGATCTTCCTGACCTAGGGATTGAATCCACATCTCCTGTGGCTCCTGCATTGCAGGCAGATTCTTTACTGCTGGCTGCGGAAGCCCAAATATTCACTACTTTCATCAAAACATTTTGTAGTTTTGATGAAACATTCAGTGAATGCAGTACATTCAACTAAGAAAATCAAAGAAATGCAAATCAAAATAAGATGCAACTTTTCAGCCATAATATTAGCAAAATAGCAGTAGAGTTGCTCATAAATAATCTTCTAAGTGTTAATCTTCCTGATGAATATGTTCTAGGGTACCTCCTCTTCATAAACTTTCTATAGAAACCTGACCTCATACATTCATATGAAATTTATTTATCAGTTTTATATCTCTGAATGAGAATCTGCTTCTAAAATTTAAACTCGCAGTCCCAGATGAAAGATAACTGGTAGGTCTCAGATATACCTCAACATTCAACTTGCTCCATAAGAAACTTCCTCTATATTCACAAATTTTTGATTTCTCCCTTTCCATAAATATCCATAGCAAATTTAGTTCTATCATTTGTATTTTCTTTACCTATCATCTTTGTTGTTGCCAACAGTTTTTTTTTAACTTTTTATTTTTATTGGTGCATAGCCAATTCACAATGTTGTGGTAGTTTCTGGAGGACAGCAAGGGACTCAACTATACATATACATGTATCCATTCTCCCCCAAAGTCCCCTCCCATCCAGGCTGCCATATAACATTGAAGTTTCCTGTGCTATACAGTGGCATCTTGTTGGTTATCCAGTTTAAATATACAGCAGTATGTACGTGTCCCAAGCTTTTCTGTCACTTCGCCCTTTTTCTCCCCGCTCCTTCTGCCAACCTGATTTGTTGCTCCAGTTCTTTCACTTCCTCCTCATCTCTTTTCACATAACAATAAGCATGAGATACCTAAAGAATGGTATTTGTCCTGCTGATTTTGATATTTAATCATCTTGGTTTTTTTTTTTTGGATGAAGAGAATTCTTTTTTTAATCTAACAAGCTGGGTCTTGAATGGTAAATACTAATTTTCCAAGCAGAGAATGAGGAACAACTTTTCCAAAATATAGTATTTTACCCTGGAGAAGTGCATTATACTTAAATACTGAAGATACATTTCATGTATCATTAGAAGACACAAAACATGTTTGAATCAGTGATTTCTTAGTAAGCAGGTATTATGTACAGATTGTTGACTCTACCTGGAATTAGAATTAGAAGGACTAGCAGGAGTCCTTGTTGTGCTATATGTCAACTGAATGAGTATTTCAATGCTGTTTAACAACCCTAAAACATTTGCAGCCTCATTTGTAAGTTGTAAATAATAATGTGTAATCTGTGAAATAAGAATCTAATATATAGTAATATAACAAAAAACTGTCAGAATAAAGAGAATGCAAGAAAAAAATATAATTCCATTTAAGACAGCATCAAAAATAATAAATTACCTAGGAAAAACAGTTAACCATGGAGGTGAAAGACTTGTATATTGAAAACTATAAAACTAGTGATGAAGGAAACTGAAAATAATATAAAGAAATGGAAAGCTATCCCAAGCTCTTGGACCGGAAGAATTAATCTTGTTAAAATTTCTGTACTACTCAAAGCACTCTGCAGACTTGATATAATCCCTGTCAAAATACTCATGACCTTTCTCATAGAACTAGAGCAAACAACCTTAAAATTTTGCTGGAAAGACAGTGGCAGTAGTGGTAAAGAAACCACCTGCCAATGCACGAGACGTGAGAACTGGGTTTGATCCCTGTGCGGGGAAGATCCCTTGGAGACAGGTATGGCAACCCACTCCAATATTCTTGACTGGGGAATCCTTTGGCAGAGGAGCCTGATAGGCTACAGTACATAGGGTCACAAAGATTCGGACATGACTGAAGCAACTTAGCATGCACAAAAGACCCGAATTTGTCAAAGTGATCTTGAGAAAAAAAGAACAAAGTAGAAGAATCATACCAGACTTCACACTACTCTCTACAAAGCTATAGCAATCAAAACTAGATGGTACTGGCTCAAAAACAGACACATAGATCAGGGAAACAGCACAAAGGTTCAGAAACAAATGTATGCTTATATGCTCAATTAATCTCAAAAAAAAAAAAAGGAAGGTAGGAGAAAAGATATAATTGGTACTGGGAAAACTTGGTGGTGACTACATGTAGAATAACAAAATCAGAACATTTCCTCACACCACGTAAAAAAATAACATGGATTAAAAACCTAAATGTAAGTCCTGAAACCGTAAAACTCCTAGGAGAGAACATAGGAAGAACAACAACAGTCTTTGACAGAAATCATAGCAGTATGCTTTTGGATCTGTCTACTCTGTGGGAGAGGGAGAAGGTGGGATGATTTGGGAGAATGGCATTGAAACATGTATAATATCATGTATGAAATGAGCTGCCAGTCCAGGTTCGATGCACAATACTGGATGCTTGGGGCTGATGCACTGGGACGACCCAGAGGGATGGTATGGGGAGGGAGGATGGAGGAGGGTTCAGGATGGGGAACACGTGTATACCTGTGGTGGATTCATGTTGATATATGGCAAAACCAATACAATATTTAAAGTTAAAAAATAAAATAAAATTTAAATAAATAAATAAAAGTTCTGTGAGAATAAAAAAAATAAAGGCAAAAATAAACAAGTGAGACCTAATTAAATCCACAAGAAATGGAAACCAATAATGAAACAAAAATAAAACCTACTGAATGGAAGAAAATGCATGTATGATATGACCAAATAAGGGTTAATACTCAAAATATTAACCTGGCTTCCCTGGTGACTCAGTGGTAAAGAATCTGCCTGCCAATGCAGGAGAGGCAAGTTCAATCCCTGGGTCCAGAAGACTCACTGGAGAAGGAAATAGCAACCCACTCCAGTATTCTTGCCTGGGAAATTCCAAGGACAGAGGAATTGAAGGGCTACAGTCCATGGGGTCACAAAACAGTCAGACACAACTTTAATGACTAAACACAACAAACATCCAAAATGTATAAATAGCTCATACCACTCAATATTTTTTTTAAAGCCTGATGAAAATTGGGCAGAATGTCCCAATAGACACTTTTCTAAAGATGAAACAAGGATGACTGACATATGAAAAGATGTTCAACATCACTAACCATCAGGGAAATGCAAATCAAAACCACAGTGAGATATCACCTTACACTTGTCAAAATGGCTATCATCAAAAATAACACAAATAAGAAATGTTGGCAAGGATATGGAGAAAAGGGAATACTCATACACTGTTGGTTGGAATGTAAATTTGTGTACTTAGTATGGAAAATAGTATGGAGGCTCCCAAAATACAAAAAATAGAACTAGCATATGATCCAGCAGCTCCACTCTTAGGTATATATTTGGAAAAAGATGAACCTACTAATTTGAAAAGATACATGTACCACAATGTTCACAGCAGTATTATTTACAATAGCCAAGATACAGGAGGAAACCAAATACTAATTAACATATGAATGGATAGGATAGATATGGCTATTTACACAATGAAATATTATTTATCTACAAAAATGAATTTCTGCCATCTATAACAACATGGATGGACCTAGAGATCATTATGCTTAGTGAAAAGAGTCAGACACAGAAAGATAAATGCAGTTATGTTATCACTAATGCAAGGAATCTAATAAGTAAAACAGATCAATATATTGATATATAACAAGACAGAAACAGATTCACAGACAAAGAAAACAAGAAACACGTTATCAGTGGGGAGAAGAAAGGCAGAGGAACAATATAGCAGGATGGGATTAATAGTTAAAAATCACTATGCACAAAATAGATAACCAACAGAAACCTTGTACAGCACAGGGAGATACAACCATTATTTTGTAATACATCTAAATGAAGTATACTCTTTAAATATATTGATTATTATGTTGTACTGCTGAAACTAATTTTGTAAATCTACTGCAATACAAATTTTTAAAAAAAAATCATACCTTTATTTATACATATACATAGACAAAACCAGCCTCAAGTTTCTACCATAATTGGGCATTCCAGTAGGCTGCTTATCTGTTTTCATATTTAGAAACTATACCCAACATCATGAGAAAATTATTACTCAAATACTATGTTATAAATCCGTAGCAGGAAGGAGCAATCCAAATAAAAGCCTTGAAATGGTTTGCTTATAGACACCAAGACCAGCGCTAAAAATTAGTGTTTCAGACGCTGACAGTATTTTACTCTTTGTACACTTCAGGGTCTCCTTCCCCTAAAGGTATTCGGTTTTGACAGATGATTAACAAAGGACACATGGTATCTGAAGTAATAAAGACAAATTCGACTCTTCTTCCTGCTCCTTTATAAAAATCTTGAAATCTCTTACTATATTCAATAGAAGACTTATTTAAATGGTGCTTTTGGCAATTTTTACCACATATGAACTTTTTTTCTTTTGCTTTGATGTAGTGAAGATACTACAGACCTCACTTAGAACATGATGAAAGGAGGGTTAAGGTTACAAAATTGAAATCTTACAAGGCCACTCTCTTAGATCAAAGACTTCTGCTGAAAATAATGGACTGGGGGGGAGGAGCCAAGATGGCGGAGGAGTAGGACGGGGAGAACACTTTCTCCCCCACAAATTCATCAAAAGAGCATTTAAACGTCGAGTAAATTCCACAAAACAACTTCTGAATGCCGGCAGAGGACATCAGGCACCCAGAAAAGCAACCCAACTCTTTGAAAGGAGAGAGAAATACAGCTCCACCCACCAGAACACCGACACAAGCTTCCCTAAACAGGAAACCTTGACAAGCCACCTGTACAAACCCACACACAGTGAGGAAACGCCACAATAAAGAGAACTCCACAAACTGCCAGAATACAGAAAGGACACCCCAAACTCAGCAATTTAAACAAGATGAAGAGACAGAGGAATACTCAGCAGATAAAGGAACAGGATAAATGCCCACCAAACCAAACAAAAGAGGAAGAGATAGGGAATCTACCTGATAAAGAATTCCGAATAATGATAGTGAAATTGATCCAAAATCTTGAAACTAAAATGGAATCACAGATAAATAGCCTGGAGACAAGGATTGAGAAGATGCAAGAAAGGTTTAACAAGGACCTAGAAGAAATAAAAAAGAGTCAATATATAATGAATAATGCAATAAGTGAAATTAAAAACACTCTGGAGGCAACAAATAGTAGAATAACAGAGGCAGAAGACAGGATTAGTGAATTAGAAGATAGAATGGTAGAAATAAATGAATCAGAGAGGATAAAAGAAAAACGAATTAAAAGAAATGAGGACAATCTCAGAGACCTCCAGGACAATATTAAACGCTACAACATTCGAATCATAGGGGTTCCAGAAGAAGAAGACAAAAAGAAAGACCATGAGAAAATACTTGAGGAGATAATAGTGGAAAACTTCCCTAAAATGGGGAAGGAAATAATCACCCAAGTCCAAGAAACCCAGAGAGTCCCAAACAGGATAAACCCAAGAAGAAACACCCCAAGACACATATTAATCAAATTAACAAAGATCAAACACAAAGAACAAATATTAAAAGCAGCAAGGGAAAAACAACAAATAACACACAAGGGAATTCCCATAAGGATAACAGCTGATCTTTCAATAGAAACTCTTCAAGCCAGGAGGGAATGGCAAGACATACTTAAAATGATGAAAGAAAATAACCTACAGCCCAGATTATTGTACCCAGCAAGGATCTCATTCAAGTATGAAGGAGAAATCAAAAGCTTTTCAGACAAGCAAAAGCTGAGAGAATTCTGCACCACCAAACCAGCTCTCCAACAAATACTAAAGGATATTCTCTAGACAGGAAACACAAAAACGGTGTATAAACTCGAACCCAAAACAATAAAGTAAATGGCAACGGGAACATACTTATCAGTAATTACCTTAAATGTAAATGGGTTGAATGCCCCAACCAAAAGACAAAGACTGGCTGAATGGATACAAAAACAAGACCCCTACATATGTTGTCTACAAGAGACCCACCTCAAAACAGGGGACACATACAGACTGAAAGTGAAGGGCTGGAAAAAGATTTTCCAAGCAAATAGGGACCAAAAGAAAGCAGGAGTAGCAATACTCATATCAGATAAAATAGACTTTAAAACAAAGGCTGTGAAAAGAGACAAAAAAGGTCACTACATAATGATCAAAGGATCAATCCAAGAAGAAGATATAACAATTATAAATATATATGCACCCAACACGGGAGCACCACAGTACGTAAGACAAATGCTAACAAGTATGAAAGGAGAAATTAACAATAACACAATAATAGTGGGAGACTTTAATACCCCACTTACACCTATGGATAGATCAACTAAACAGAAAATTAACAAGGAAACACAAACTTTAAACGATACAATAGACCAGTTAGACCTAATTGATATCTATAGGTCATTTCATCCCAAAACAATGAATTTCACCTTTTTCTCAAGCGCACATGGAACCTTCTCCAGGATAGATCACATCCTGGGCCATAAAGCTAGCCTTGGTAAATTCAAAAAAATAGAAATAATTCCAAGCATTTTTTCTGACCACAATGCAGTAAGATTAGATCTCAACTACAGGAGAAAAACTATTAAAAATTCCAACATATGGAGGCTGAACAACACGCTGCTGAATAACCAACAAATCACAGAAGAAATCAAAAAAGAAATCAAAATTTGCATAGAAACAAATGAAAATGAAAACACAACAACCCAAAACCTGTGGGACACGGTAAAAGCAGTCCTAAGGGGAAAGTTCATAGCAATACAGGCACACCTCAAGAAACAAGAAAAAAGTCAAATAAATAACCTAACTCTACACCTAAAGCAACTAGAAAAGGAAGAAATGAAGAACCCCAGGGTTAGTAGAAGGAAAGAAATCTTAAAAATTAGAGCAGAAATAAATGCAAAAGAAACAAAAGAGACCATAGCAAAAATCAACAAAACCAAAAGCTGGTTCTTTGAAAGGATAAATAAAATTGACAAACCATTAGCCAGACTCATCAAGAAACAAAGGGAGAAAAATCAAATCAACAAAATTAGAAACGAAAATGGAGAGATCACAACAGACAACACAGAAATACAAAGGATCATAAGAGACTACTATCAACAATTATATGCCAAGAAAATGGACAATGTGGAAGAAATGGACAAATTCTTAGAAAAGTACAACTTTCCAAAACTGGACCAGGAAGAAATAGAAAATCTTAACAGACCCATCACAAGCATGGAAATTGAAACTGTAATCAAAAATCTTCCAGCAAACAAAAGCCCCGGCCCAGACGGCTTCACAGCTGAATTCTACCAAAAATTTAGAGAAGAGCTAACACCTATCCTGCTCAAACTCTTCCAGAAAATTGCAGAGGAAGGTAAACTTCCAAACTCATTCTATGAGGCCACCATCACCCTAATACCAAAACCTGACAAAGATCCCACAAAAAAAGAAAACTACAGGCCAATATCACTGATGAACATAGATGCAAAAATCCTTAACAAAATTCTAGCAATCAGAATCCAACAACACATTAAAAAGATCATACACCATGATCAAGTGGGCTTTATCCCAGGGATGCAAGGATTCTTCAATATCCGCAAATCAATCAATGTAATACACCACATTAACAAATTGAAAAATAAAAACCATATGATTATCTCAATAGATGCAGAGAAAGCCTTTGACAAAATTCAACATCCATTTATGATAAAAACTCTCCAGAAAGCAGGAATAGAAGGAACATACCTCAACATAATAAAAGCTATATATGACAAACCCACAGCAAACATTATCCTCAATGGTGAAAAATTGAAAGCATTTCCTCTAAAGTCAGGAACAAGACAAGGGTGCCCACTTTCACCATTACTATTCAACATAGTTTTGGAAGTTTTGGCCACAGCAATCAGAGCAGAAAAAGAAATAAAAGGAATCCAAATTGGAAAAGAAGAAGTAAAACTCTCACTATTTGCAGATGACATGATCCTCTACATAGAAAACCCTAAAGAGTCCACCAGAAAATTACTAGAAATAATCAATGACTACAGTAAAGTTGCAGGATATAAAATCAACACACAGAAATCCCTTGCATTCCTATACACTAATAATGAGAAAACAGAAAGAGAAATTAAGGAAACAATTCCATTCACCATTGCAACGGAAAGAATAAAATACTTAGGAATATATCTACCTAAAGAAACTAAAGACCTATATATAGAAAACTATAAAACACTGGTGAAAGAAATCAAAGAGGACACTAATAGATGGAGAAATATACCATGTTCATGGATTGGAAGAATCAATATAGTGAAAATGAGTATACTACCCAAAGCAATTTATAGATTCAACGCAATCCCTATCAAGCTACCAACAGTATTCTTCACAGAGCTAGAACAAATAATTTCAAAATTTGTATGGAAATACAAAAAACCTCGAATAGCCAAAGCGATCTTGAGAAAGAAGAATGGAACTGGAGGAATCAACCTACCTGATTTCAGGCTCTACTACAAAGCCACAGTTATCAAGACAGTATGGTACTGGCACAAAGACAGAAATATTGATCAATGGAATAAAATAGAAAGCCCAGAGATAAATCCACGCACATATGGACACCTTATCTTTGACAAAGGAGGCAAGAATATACAATGGATTAAAGACAATCTCTTTAACAAGTGGTGCTGGGAAATCTGGTCAACCACTTGTAAAAGAATGAAACTGGACCACTTTCTAACACCATACACAAAAATAAACTCAAAATGGATTAAAGATCTAAACGTAAGACCAGAAACTATAAAACTCCTAGAGGAGAACATAGGCAAAACACTCTCCGACATACATCACAGCAGGATCCTCTATGACCCACCTCCCAGAATATTGGAAATAAAAGCAAAAATAAACAAATGGGACCTAATTAACCTTAAAAGCTTCTGCACATCAAAGGAAACTATTAGCAAGGTGAAAAGACAGCCTTCAGAATGGGAGAAAATAATAGCAAATGAAGCAACCGACAAACAACTAATCTCAAAAATATACAAGCAACTCCTACAGCTCAACTCCAGAAAAATAAACGACCCAATCAAAAAATGGGCCAAAGAACTAAATAGACATTTCTCCAAAAAAGACATACAGATGGCTAACAAGCACATGAAAAGATGCTCAACATCACTCATTATCAGAGAAATGCAAATCAAAACCACTATGAGGTACCATTTCACACCAGTCAGAATGGCTGTGATCCAAAAGTCTACAAATAATAAATGCTGGAGAGGGTGTGGAGAAAAGGGAACCCTCTTACACTGTTGGTGGGAATGCAAACTAGTACAGCCACTATGGAGAACAGTGTGGAGATTCCTTAAAAAACTGGAAATAGAACTGCCTTATGATCCAGCAATCCCACTGCTGGGCATACACACTGAGGAAACCAGAAGGGAAAGAGACACATGTACCCCAATGTTCATCGCAGCACTGTTTATAATAGCCAAGACATGGAAGCAACCTAGATGTCCATCAGCAGATGAATGGATAAGAAAGCTATGGTACATATACACAATGGAGTATTACTCAGCCATTAAAAAGAATACATTTGAATCAGTTCTAATGAGGTGGATGAAACTGGAGCCTATTATACAGAGTGAAGTAAGCCAGAAGGAAAAACATAAATATAGTATACTAACGCATATATATGGAATTTAGAAAGATGGTAACAATAACCTGGTGTACGAGACAGCAAAAGAGACACTGATGTATAGAACAGTCTTATGGACTCTGTGGGAGAGGGAGAGGGTGGGAAGATTTGGGAGAATGGCATTGAAACATGTAAAATATCATGTAGGAAACGAGTTGCCAGTCCAGGTTCGATGCATGATGCTGGATGCTTGGGGCTGGTGCACTGGGACGGCCCAGAGGGATGGTATGGGGAGGGAGGAGGGAGGAGGGTTCGGGATGGGGAACACATGTATACCTGTGGCGGATTCATTTTGATATTTGGCAAAACTAATACAATTATGTAAAGTTTAAAAATAAAATAAAATTAGAGGAAAAAAAAAAAAAAAGAAAATAATGGACTGGGTTCTGATAATCCACTTTTACAAAGTATACTCTTTTTATTCAACCCTAGGCTACATTATAACGCTTCTTCAATATCATGTAATGGGCAGGTGATCATACTGAAAGATTTAAATAAACCTATTGTCTCTTAATATTTTTAGTGAGTAAGAATTTATAGAAATACTGAAGTACAGCATGCATAATTTCATGAGCAGTAATAAGTTTTATACTCTTGTGTAATCCTTGAATAAGTAATGATTTCAGTATGAGAAATATGTAAATTATATTTATACCCATGTCTAAGTATATACTTGCAAATATCAATAAATTATACACACATACGTTAAGCATAAGCAGTTCATGACAACACTACATTTAACTGGTAATTACTTATCTATTATAAACACTTTTAAGAACACATAAAAATGGCACCTGAGCATTCCAAATAAATTGTGCAAAATCATTTCAATAAAGAAAATAAATATTATTCATAGAAAGTTCTTCATCTTCAAGTTTGGAGATCTACTTCTTATCTTCTGCTGCTGCTGCTGCTGCTAAGTCACTTCAGTCGTGTCCAACTCTGTGCAACCCCATAGACAGCAGCCCATCAGGCTCCCCCGTCCCTGGGATTCTCCAGGCAAGAACACTGGAGTGGGTTGCCATTTCCTTTTCCAATGCATGAAAGGGAAAAGTGAAAGTCTACAGTAGGTTAAAATACTATGATTATGAGATTGGTTAGAAGCAGCTACCAATTCAAAAGCAATAAAATGTCAACTGAGATCTATACATGCATGTAGCATGCACATATACACATCAGACTTGCTTGACAAGTTTATGTGCTATGCTGTGCTTAGGTGTTCATTCCTGTCCGACTCCTTGCAACCACTGTAGCCCCCCAGGCTACTCTGTCCATGAGGATTCTCCAGGCAAGAATACTGGAGTGCGTTATCATGCCCTCCTCCAGGGGATCTTCCCAACCCAGAGATCGAACCCAGGTCTCCCGCATTGCAGGCAGATTCTTTACCATCTCACCCACCAGGGAAGCCCTGACAAGTTATGAGTGACTTACCCTCTTTAAGACGGTAAGTCTTAGATAAACTCCATCCCTATAATGGAGCCTAATATAAAAGTTGCTTGTAGCAATGACTTTAAGAAACTTTTAAATGATTTCATCCAGTTGGCATTTCTACAAGGGTATGTGCAAGTTGTATTTAAGAATAACACTTTTCCACAAAGTGAACTATTTTTTGAACTGAAGATTGCATGTAAATTATAGTTATCTGAAAAGGCTGTATAGGCCCCTTTGAGATAGGGATGATATTTATTCTAAACCTAATTGTCTTTAAGTGGGGATCATAAAAATCATTCTACAATATTAGCATAAAATTTTATGATCAAAAGAATCAGAAGACAAGTCATAGACTGGGAGAAATTATTTGCAAAAGACACATTTCATAAAAGATTGTTATCCAAAATATAAAAAAAAATACTCTTTAAAATCAATATAAAATACACAACCCAATTAAAAAATGACCAATACATCTGAATCAATGCCTCATGAAAACAGACATACAGATTGAAAACAGGCACGTGAAAAGATATCCAACATATGTCGTTAGGAAATTCAAATTAAAACAATGAAATGCTACTACAAACACAGTAAAATGGTAAAAATGCAAAATGTTAAAAACACCAAATGTTGGCTAGAGTATAGAGCAACAGGAATTCTCATTCATTGTTGATGAAAATGCAAAATGGTATAGCCACTTTGGAAGACAATTTCTTACAGTTTCTTACAAAGCTAAATTCAGTCTTATTGTAAGATCCAACAACCAAACACCTTGATACTTACTTAGTTCAGTTCAGTTGCTTACTAGTGTCCAACTCTTTGCAACCCCATGGACTGCAGCATGCCAGGCCTCCCTGTCCATCATCAACTCTCAGAGCTTGCTCAAACTCATGTCCATCGAGAAAGTGATGCCATCCAACCATCTCATCCTCTGTCATCCCCTTCTCCTCCTGCCATGAATCTTTCCCAACAATTTTCCCCCCAGATATTTACCTAAATTATATGAAAAACTATGTTCATATAAAAACCTGGGCACAGCAATTTAAAGCAACTTCACTTACAATTGCCAAAACTAAAAAGCAACCAAGACCTTCTTCAGTAAGTGAATAGGTAAAATAACTGTGTTATATTCATAGAATAGAATATTTTTCAACACTAAAAATAAATAGCTATCAAGCCATGAAATGACTGGCAGGAGTCTTAAAAACAAATTATTAAATGAAGGAAGACAAATTGACAAGGCTACCTAATATATTATTCCAACTACATAACACTCTGGAAAAGCCCGAACTTTAGAGATAGTTAAAATATCAGTAAGGAATAAACAGGTAGAACACAGAAAAAAATTTACAGTAGTAAAACTATTCTTTATACATTTAATGGTGGATATATGTCATTAAACATTTGTCAAATTGTACATGGAATGAACAATTTACGGTAAACTATTGAGTTAGGATGGTAATGGTCTGTCAATGTAGGTTTATCACTTGTAACAAATGTAGCACTCTTGTGAAAGAGATGTACTACTTTGGCATTTAGGCTTTTCCATAACATCTTAGGGAAAAACCTGAATGACCTTTTTGGCCAATCCAATAGATAGTAGGAGACCTTGTGGGTTTAGAGAGGCAGAGCACATGAGAAACCATCTGTACTGTCCTCTCATTTTGCAGTGAATCTAAATATTCTTTTAAAAAATACAATCTATCATATTAAAAAAACTTAAATGAGAAAATTATATCAAGAATTCAGCACCATGTCTGGTGCCTAGTGTGTACCCAATAGCAACTGCTTTGACTCATCAATAATGTTGAATCCCAAATACTTAGAAGAAAGTTTGACATATAATAAATAGGTGCTTGGAAAATAATTTGGCTAAATGAATGAATAAAACATCTATTCTTCCACCTATGTAATGTAAAAAGAAAGAAAATGAAATAGTCTATTACCATTATAATCAGTTCAGTTCAGTTAAGTTGCTCAGTTGTGTTTGACACTTTAAGACCCCATGAATCGCAGCACACCAGGCCTCCCTGTCCATCACCATCTCCCGGAGTTCACTCAAAATTCACATCCATCGAGTTGGTGATGCCATCCAGCCATCTCATCCTCTGTTGTCCCCTTCTCCTCCTGCCCCCAATCCCTCCCAGCATCAGAGTCTTTTCCAATGAATCAACTCTTCACATGAGGTGGCCAAAGTACTGGAGTTTCAGCTTTAGCATCAGTCCTTCCAAAGAAATCCCAGGGCTGATCTCCTTCAGAATGGACTGGTTGGATCTCCTTGCAGTCCAAGGGACTCTCAAGAGTCTTCTCCAACACCAGAGCTCAAAAGCATCAATTCTTTGGTGCTCAGCTTTCTTCATAGTCCAACTCTCACATCAATACATGACCACTGGAAAAACCATAGCCTTGACTAGATGGACCTTTGTTGGCAAAGTAATGTCTCTGCTTTCCAATATGCTATCTAGGTTGGTCATAACTTTTCTTTCAAGGAGTAAGGGTCTTTTAATTCCATGGCTGCAGTCACCATCTACAGTGATTTTGGAGCCCAGAAAAATAAAGTCTGACACCATTTCCACTGTTTCCCCATCCATTTCCCATGAAGTGATGGGACCAGATGCCATGATCTTAGTTTTTTGAATGTTGAGCTTTAAGCCAATTTTTTCACTCTCCACTTTCACTTTCATCAAGAGGCTTTTTAGTTCTTCTTCACTTTCTGCCATAAGGGTAGTATCATCTGCATACCTGAGGTTATTGATATTTCTCCTGGCAATCTTGATTCCAGCTTGTGCTTCTTCTAGCCCAGCATTTCTCATGATGTACTCTGCATATAAGTTAGATAAGCAGGGTGACAATATATAGCCTTGACGTACTCCTTTTCCTGTTTGGAACCAGTCTGTTGTTCCATGTCCGGTTCTAACTGTTTCTTCCTGACCTGCGTATAGGTTTCTCAAGAGGCAGATCAGGTGGTCTGACCCATCTCTTTCAGAATTATCCACAGTTTATTGTGATCCACACAGTCAAAGGCTTTGGTATGGTCAATAAAGCAGAAATAGATGTTTTTCTGGAACTCTCTTGCTTTTTCTATGATCCAGCATATGTTGGCAATTTGATCTCTGGTTCCTCTGCCTTTTCTAAAACCAGCTTGAACATCTGGAAGTTCACGGTTCATGTATTGCTGAAGCCTGGCTTGGAGAATTTTGAGCATTACTTTACTAGTGTGTGAGATGAGTGCAATTGTGCAGTAGTTTGAGCGTTCTTTGGCATTGCCTTTCTTTGGGATTGGAATGAAAACTGATCTTTTCCAGTCCTGTGGCCACTGCTGAGTTTTCCAAATTTGCTGGCATATTGAGTGCAGCACTTTCACAGCATCATCTTTCAGGATTTGAAATAGCTCCACTGGAATTCCATCACCTCCACTAGCTTTGTTTGTAGTGATGCTTTCTAAGGCCTAATTGACTTCACATTCCAGGATGTCTGGCTCTAGGTGAGTGATCACACCATCATGATTATAATAGAAACTGGTATATTATCTATGATTTCAAATGTGTGCTGTCCAAAAATAATCAACCAAAGTTACATGTTGCTGATAACTGCATTCTTTTCTTTTTCAGCAGATATTTTTTTCCCCCTCACAATACACAGTGAAAGAGATAGAAAGCATACATCACTTGTGACCACAGGCTTGCACCACTGCAACAAACCAATGAAAGGGAATCATCTTCCCTGTGGCAGTGGTTGCTGCAGTATGCTTTAAAGTAAAGCAAACTACAAACTTTCACAAAACACTTAATTAGGCAGTGCAGCGTGATATGGTAGGACACTTATCCTTGACCTAAAGAGAAGATGGGACCCGAAAGCCCTTACATATTTAATCCAGGCAAGAAGAATTCATTTTTACTTTTATGCTTAATTACATTTGGAACCTTGCCAAATTATTTGCTTCCAGAATACTTCCAGCCAGCAATGTTTGTGTGTGTGTGTGTGTGTGTGTGTGTGTGTGTGTGTGTGTGTATGTGTGAGATCACGTTAAATTCTCTACATGTTACAGGTGCTATGTTTTTATTGATATTTAATGACCATAATGGGCTTCCCTGGTGGCTCAGTAGTAAAGTACCCATCTGACAATGCTGGGTTTGATCCCTGGGTTAGAAAGAGTCATGGAGAAAGAAATGGCAACCCACTCCAGTGCTGTTGCCTGGGAAATCCCATGGACAGGTGAGTCTGAAGAGCCACAGTCTGTGGGGTTGCAAAAGAGATATGACTTGGCAATTAAACAATAATGACTGTAATGTCCACATTATTTAAAGGAAGCATTTAATGATCAAATGAGAATATCCAAGGCAATGAATGAATCTGGTCCCAAGTGTTTTAAATAGTTCAATTAAATTAAAACTATGGATATTTGTCTTTCATTTGTTTAGCCTGTTAGGTGCCTGTTAGGTGCTAACAATATATGCACACTTCAAAAAAATTCACCGAATTAATAACCAGTGAGAGGAGAATGATAACAGACAGTTTACAGAAGTACCTGGGTACAAGAACCTAAATATTTTGGAGTTTATCAAGTCAAACTGGAAGACACTGGAGGGTTTAGAGTGAAGGAGTGACATGGTTTAATTCATATATTAATAGCATCATTTTGTCTCTGGAGAACAGTCAATAGGAGGCAAGGATAGAATCAAATTTTCTAGCAATGAGACAAGTTAAAATTTTCTTTCAGTACCCAAGCATGAGGTTATGGTGTCCTGAATGGCTGGACAATTGAGATGGTGAGGATGGTGGAGTCTTAAATATAGTTTATTTTGCAGTGCCTTTCAAATTCTTGATTTGGGTTGTGCTTGGGATGTGGGATGTAGAAAAGAGAGGCCAACATGACTATATAACTCTTGACATGTTCTGTGTTTTCTGAAACTGGTAGTTGTTCTAATATGATCATTTATGTGACCATTCTAAGAACCTGAAATTTCTCATTTTACCTAAGAAATGAAAAAGAACATTTTAGTGGGATCTTGAAAGAGTTTACGAGTTTTGGGCTTCTTTACACATTAAGGCATGTAATAAAGCAATTTCCACTGCCTTACCAACTTCTATTCCAACATACACATAGATTATGTGTAGAAAATTAAGTATTTTAGAAAAAAATCAAACAATGTCATAGACTTTACCATCTTTTCCATTATAATAAATTTGGAAACAGAATTGGAAAGTTCTATTTTTCCAATTCTGGGATTCAGTACCTTGTCATCATTATGTGTCATATTTAAATAGTGACTTTCAATAACTAAGAATTTTAAAGACTTCATGGGCAGCTTCATAGGAACATGATTTTTATTCAGCTAATTATCTAGCAATCCTGTTGCTGAAGAATCACCACATAAATTTCCCCAAAGAAATATAGCTCTCTATATTAAAAGGAAAAAGCAAACACTAACATATTAAAGGTTCCCTCTATGTGGGAGCCTTAAGCATAAAATGTATGCTATATACTTTCAAAGGGAGAATATTTAGATGATTAATAAATAATCCAGAGGGACCTGTGCCTTTCTCACTTCTACACACATCATTTTCTAATTAAGACTATTTTCACATAAATAAATGAATCGCCAGTCCACGTTCAATGCATGATACAGGATGCTCAGGGTTGGTGCATTGGGATGACCCAGAGGGATGGTATGGGGAGGGAAGTGGGAGAGGGGCTCAGGATAGGGAACATGTGTACACCTGTGGCGGATTCATGTTGATGTATGGCAAAACCGATATTGTAATTAGCCTCCAATTAAAATAAATGAATTTATATTTAAAAAGACTATTTTCACATAAATAAAAGTAATTCTATAAAAATACTATCCAATAACCTGAAACTGAGAAAGCAATGGCACCCCACTCCAGTACTCATGCCTGGAAAATCCCATGGACAGAGGAGCCTGGTGGGCTACAGTCCATGGGGTTGCGAAGAGTCGGACATGACTGAGCAACTTCACTTTCACTTTTCACTTTCATGCATTGGAAAAGGAAATGGCAACCCACTCCAGTGTTCTTGCCTGAAGTATCCCAGGGATGGGGGAGCCTGATGGGCTGCCGTCTATGGGGCCGCACAGAGTCAGACACGGCTGAAGCGACTTAGCAACAGCAGCAGCAGTATTTTTATAACTTTTACTTCAAATGAATTAAACTGTTTACTTTAAAAACTGATACACTATATTGTCTCCTCTCATTCTTTTTCAAATGTTTTTCAAATAATTTTTTAATGCTTCAGTCTCAAAGCAATTTTATTTTCTATGGACAAATAATGGCTACCATTTAACAAACGACATTAAGCTTTGCTATCATTGGCAATACAGAATACTTATTCTACCTCTACAGAATACTTACATATGCTTTATTTGTTCACAATGTCTTTCCAGAACCTCAAATTCCATGAAACATGGAAACTATAACTAAGTTTGTCACTATTCATCTAAGATATTGCACATAACACAAGGCACAAAACAGGATTTCAAGAGGAGGAGTGATATATGGTTACATTTTAATCATCTAAAGAAAAAAACAGGGGGAGAAAGAAGGGAGGGAAAGAGAGAAAGAGAGAGGGAAGGAGGAAGTGAGGGAGACAAGAAGTTAAGGAGAAGCAGAAGATCCTGTGGGAACTGGGAGATTTGAAGGTTTGGTTCAGCTTGGTTTTAGAAAAATACGTATGTGCATATGTGTGTGAATGTACATACTATACAATATTATTAAGCATTATATGTACACACACATGTAACACAACTATGAAATATAATACCTATGATTATTGATCTAATTTAAAGACTATCAACGTCTGATTTTACAAAAGTAGTCAAATGTTGCCATTCTACATAAGAAATTACATTAACAGCATTCTTCTATTTAATAATAAAGAAATAGAATATCCTGAATATTTCATATAGTTATAAAATTTCTTGAGAGACTGGGAAGACAAGGTCTGTTTCAGTATTTACATATATTATCACTGAACTTCTGATGTAGAGGATCATAACAAACCTATTATCTAATTATTATGAAAACTCTATGTGTAGTAGAAAAAGTAAATTGTTCAAATATACACTTTAGGTAGTTAAATTGGAAACTGCAGTTGCATTTCTTGAAGGAATGCAATCATCATCATTTTATTGGTACCACATTACTGCTACAATAGCAATAGGCTGCTTTTTTAGAGAAAACATTCTGTGCTATAAACAAGCAATAAAGTATAAGAAAGCCATCAACAAAGATATAAAAGCCAACTTTTGTTACGGTATTTCTTATTATTTTACACCACATGAAGTAATAATATTTCTACTTCTAATAAAATATCTGAGTAGTATCAGAATGAAAAGGCTAGGAAAACACTTTCAATCACCACTTCAAGAGATTCTATAGTCCATACAAAATAAGATTCCTAATAAAATAAAATAAAATTTCTAAAATGACTAGATATTTTCCTGTTTTAGAATTACATGAATTAATCCACAGATGGGATTGGATCAAGACATCAAAGCCACTTGGATCTTGGTGTCTTGCATATGATGCTTATCTAAGACTAACTTGGCTCATGATTTATTGTATACATGTTTTATCCCTCTCTAGACTTTAGAGTGTTAAGATCAGACTTTTAGTTGTGTTTCTTTTCTTTCTCAGTGATGTGGTTATTATAAGGATCAATAAATGTCATCACTTTAATTGAGGAAAGAGCCAGATTTATTTTCCCTTTATTTATGAGCTTATTTAAACATATTTTGTATATATGCAATTCCTGTAATTCCCATCTAATTTGGCAATATAGAAATAGCAAAACTTGATTTGACATTAAACAGAAGCTAGCACATGTGTTTATATGCATGTGGATGTTATAACTAGCAATTTTATGATAATTAAAAGCTCAAAATTGAAATTAAATATTGGCGTGGGTTGATATCATTAGACTACTTCACCCTTACCCCCTCTCCAGTACTCAACAATGTCATGGAAAAGAAATATGATTTTTAAATAAGATTAACGAATTATGCTGAATAACATATAAAAATGAAATACAACCAATAAAGAAATATCTATATATGAAGTTCCTAGGTATATTAATAAACTTAATTTACAATAATACTTAGTAAAGACATATATAATTCAATGTAAACAAAAAAAGTGACATCACCCCAATTACATAACTTTAAGATAGAAAATCTACCTAGACTGATAGTAACAATTATCCACTTAACTTATTCAGTGGTCTTCTCAAAGGCAGTTCAAACATAAGCCAAACCTAATTATACTTCCAAACCTAAAAAATTTCTATTCCAGCCTCATCTATTAATAATAAATGTCATCATCCAATCAGTTTGCTTACATAAAAAAAAATTATGGGCATTATAAATTATCTCTCTCTTCTTTCTCTTTCATATTCAAATGATCACTAAGACAAAAAATTTATTTTTTGCATATTCATTGGTAAAAGTGACATAATAATGAGAGTTTCACAGCACTGTAAATATTAAGCAAGAATATTTGATACCTAGCATTGTTTTCTAATAGTTTTGATTAACAGTGTAACATCTGATTGAATTCATACTTTAAATGTCAAAAGCAAAGTTCAAAGTCATTTTTTTTTAAACTAGTGTGGTAACTGAATTTGGGTCATTTTAAAGGTAAAGCTTTAGAAATTCAGAAAATTCAGTTTTTTAAACAGATACTATGTCACACATTTCAGTTCAAAAGAGCTTTTATCTGCATGAGATTACATTAAGTACAATTATTTTTGGTAGAATCATTATATGGATACAAACATTTAGACATATGTAAGAAAAGGCACAATACGCATTTAAGAAGAAAATCTATAAATTATACAGTCTGCTAAGTTTTAAAGATGTAAGTCTTAACCATTAGTATATTTAGTAATTAATATTGATAGTAATAGCCATCAATGAGCTTAATAATTGCTACTGAGGTGTAATTATTGATACAAAAATACTAGAATATTTTTCTAAATGCTGCTGCTGCTGCTAAGTCGCTTTAGTCATGTCCAACTCTGTGAGACCCCAGAGATGGCAGCCCACCAGGCTCCCCCAGCCCTGGGATTCTCCAGGCAAGAACACTGGAGTAGGTTGCCATTTCCTTCTCCAATGCATGAAAGTGAAAAGTCAAAGTGAAGTCGCTCAGTCATGTCCGACTCTTAGCGACCCCATGGACTGCAGCCTACCAGGTTCCTCCATCCACGGGATTTTCCAGGCAAGAGTACTGAAGTGCGGTGCCAATGCTTTCTCCATTCTAAATGATGAAGGATAATTTACTTCTAATATTTCTTCTGCCTTTAAGCATTGCCTCTCTTCTCATACATTAACTATATTTATGAACTAAGCTAGAATTCAGTGCTCATAATAAACAAGATTTGACATATCTGCAATTGGATAAGCTCTTTTTTCCATTTTAATCTTAATACAAGGGTTTCTAATTTAAGCATTGGAAACTAAAGGGAACCCTATAAGGTCTGTCAATTTCATCCACAAAGCTCTTTTGTTAGATAGTTCTATCAAAAGTTAGACAATTCATTTAACTAGGAAAAGAACTGATCAGTAGAAAAATAAATTGTATCCTTAATGCATGGACAGATCATTGGATTACTGCTAATGTATTATTAGTCAAGCAGAATCTCCTTTTGAAGGAGCCTTGCAGTCCATGTTATAAACTGATTAAAAATCAGTGAACAAGTACCTTCTACCTTTGTTGTATATTAATGAGAAATATCTTATCCCAAAAAGCTTTTTGAACTAGTAATTTTTAGCTTCCTGAAACTAGAGCATATTGGAGCCGTGTAAGCACAAAATAAGTTTTCCCAGTCGTTAATATAAAAAATACATTTTAAAATTGATTTAAATTAGAATTTTCTTTTTATGTTGTATTGTTAGCCTTTCTACTCAAATTCTTAAACCTGAGCATGCAATGAAATAGTATCACTCGTCTCTTCATGTGTGAATATTTGTTTGTACTAAGCCAAACTAGACAAAGAAAGGGCATTGTGTGTGTGTTTGTGGAGGGTGGGGGTGGGGGGCGCAAAAGAAAATAATTATGCAAAAACTGAAAACTATGGAGAATAGTGTTCTTACTCAGAAAGATGAATAGCCAACTTTCTGTTATGGATAAAAGCCTTAGGATAGGTTATTTAAAAACTGCAAATAATTGATAGCCTGAGAAGCAAGACAGATATATGCAGTTCTACTGTTTCTACTCAATTTGCTTGAGCTGTATACCTTTACAAAAGAGTTACTAAATAAGATCATATTAGAGTAGAACATTTGTAGAGGCAATAAAAGATTATTTTCATTAAGTATTAAAAATATATAAAATGTTTACTGTGTTAAACACAAAAGAAGTGAAACTAACATTGATTGATTTCTTACTATGTCCTTATTTTCTGACATATATGAGATCCTAAATATTCAGCAGAAGACACTGAGATTACGTGAAGTAATATATCTCACGCAGAATTTCCTCAGATACTGGATGGGGCAAGGGTTCAAACCGGTTACTCAAGATTCATGAGTAAGCTCTGGGAGTTGTTGATGGACAGGGAAGCCTGGAGTGCTGCAGTCCATGGAGTCACAAAGAGTCAGGCACGACTGAGCGACTGAACTAAACTGAACTGAAGGTCCATTCTCTTTCAGCAACAAACCCATATCTCACATACGAAACACTTCACAATGTCTGATATTTTCCAGACATTAAAGATACTGGTACAAAAGTACATTCTTCAAATGACTGATCTTTCAATGAAGTATTTCTTTCACAGTACTGAAGTAAACTAGGAATTCTGCCTGTCAAAATTCCAGGCAGCATACTCTGAACATTTGGTTAGTAATTTCATTGAAAGGATAAAGCATATTTCAAATGTTTATTTTTTTAATTGTTTTAATAACCAAAGAATGGACATAAACTCTAAGAAGAGGAAGAGGAAAAATGTGAAAGAACCCAGTCATTCAACTTCTCAACTTTTAAAGAGGCAGATGCTGTCATATACAAAAATAGATAAATAAATAAAATGTCAATGAGTTTGTATAACTTGTTTGGAATTGACTTTTTAAACAGCTATTTACATGTCAAATATGTTTATTCCTTGACACAAAAATTCTTCATCTAGGCATTTATACCTATGAAATAAATATGTATGGGGCTGAAGTTCTATTCATAGCATCAAACAAAGAGAAGCAATCAAGTCTCATTGGTAATGGATTAACTAATTAAAATATTGATCCTTTATAAGATGGTATATTGTTCAGCCATTAAAAAGGATATTTATTGATATATGAGCACATCTATGGCCCTCTGTAAAATTATAAAAGCTGTTTCCAAAACAAACAGTTCATAAATTATGGCCCCATTGTATAATCTATCTTTCATTGAAAGAATGTTCACCTTCTAGAATATTTCTTCTCTCTGGTGGATGTTTGTGTGATTTCTACTTTCTTCTTTTAAAAGTTAAAATTTTAAAGTTGCACACAGTTCAATTTTATAAAAAAAAATGACAGCAATTAAAAACAATAACCAAATGTTACTACTGTTTCTCCTTCTACTGATATTAGTAATAATGGAATGTGGATTTTAAATCATTGATCTTGTATTTAATCAGTTGGTAACTTTTGTTAATCATTCTTCTTAAATCTTATTTTTTGGCTTATAATATTCTAGCTAAGGTCTTTATTTTATTTCAGCTACACAGTAGCAGTAGTCCTTCAATTCCATATCTAGTTTATTTCGTCTTCAATGAATTCAATACATAGCCATTCTAAAAGCAAAAAATGGTTGAGAAAATACCATAAGAATTTCAGAATGATCTAACTAGAATGTTAAAACCAATATCAGATTACTCTCTCATCTCCTTTTTTCCTTGTTTTTCTCCCTTTCCATGGATACACTGTTGGATATGAATCATAGGCAAAGGCCTGGTTATAGATTGTTTGAACTACTGATAAACATTGTTATTAATATTCTTTAAAAATAAACAAAACCCATAATTTCTTCAAACACATTTCATGTTTTACTCATAAAGTACAAACACACTGGAATACTAGAATAGCCTGGCCTCTAAGATTATGATCTGATTCATTATAGCTTTATTTTCTCTTCACTCCCTTTTCTCCATGTGCTTCATTAGTAACTGATGAATCACCATGGCAAACACCAACTCTACTTCTCTAACCTCTGAATTTTCTTCTTATGTTGATTTCTCGTGCAGCAAAATCTTCTTCAAAAATTTCCACCTCTGTCAAAGCTCCAAATATTTCTACCCTCTATCCAAATTCTATTATCTTCCTAAACCTTCTGAGAGTCTTATATACATAATTAGCATCTCTCAGCCTCACTTTCCAGTCGGATATTTTATTTTTCTTAAAGAACTTAACAGTCTTAATAAAGTATCAAATATGAATACTGCTACCAGAGCCAGAAATATCTGTTCTCCTTCACTCACTCATTTTCATAAATGTCACAGGACAATGTATATTCACACATTTCATGGACTATACACTGGTACTAAATGTAAGAGATTATTATTTTAATTATATGTATCAATATAACTTTCTACTTACAAAGTGGTTCTATCCTTAAATGTGAATTCATTAAATAGCCTAAGGATTTTAAGAAATGATCAACTGCTAACAGCGAAGGCCAAATGACCTAAGCAAAAGGTGGACAATGTTTGTTGCAGTTCAGTTTGTTGTATCTGGTAAATCCTGGCAATGCTTAGAGAGCTGGTTACCAAATATGGGCATGCTTCTGAATCCTTTGTGATGCTTACCAAAATGTGCATTTCCAGCATATCAGTCAGAATCATTTATTCAGATGTCTGTGGGGTGGGAAAGGGAAGTGATAATCTGCATTTGGTTAAGTATTCCCCCCTGATTTTGCTGTGAGTAGTCTGGGTCCCACTTTGTAAAGCATTCTCTGAGCAATGGAACACTCATAAGTATTTCTAAATAAAGATTTATAGCCTGCAGAGATTACTAGAATAACTTGCAGTTAAATAAAATTCTTATGAAAATGGGACAACTATTGTTCACTTTCCAGTTCAAAATCAGAGCTAGAATTTTAGGTTCTCAAACTCAAATAATCGTTTGCTTTGTCAAAGTTAAAACAAAATAACTTCCATATATCTTTTGAATAAGCCCTCAGGTCTCATGCATGGAAAGCGGAAGAAGCTCTTAAGAACTGTTTATAAGCACAACTGATAAAAGGAAATGAATTCCAGTGTCACTTTTTTTCTTATGCAACACTATTGAATAACCATCTGGACCCGACAATTTATTTCTTGAATGGTCTTCAGTAAGACTTCACATTTCCTCTCCAGAAATAAAAAAACAGTTTGAAAGGATTTTGCTTATTAGTGGAATTTTTTGCTAATTGCAGTCTTCAAAGTCTAAATTAAGTCTGATTTGGTTACCCTGAGACACACAATATCAGAGTATATTGTATTAATCCTTAAATGCCTTCTTAATTACTACTGCCTTTTTAGTACACAGTTTATCTCTTTTTTCCCCTAAATGGATCCAATTAAGTTTTGATTGGCCTTTATTTCCCCCATCCTCTGAAATTATAAACTAAATCTTATCTTCTTTTCACTTAATAGATTTGTTCATTCAGCATAAAGAGAAATTCAGTTGTACTAATCATTTAAACCATAAACTTGCCCTTGGAAATTGTTAACACTCTAAAGGTATTTGTACCTATTTGCTTTTACTATTATTTTTAAGTTGTTAATCAGTTCATCTGATTCTTTCTTCTTAGATCTCTATTGTTTTATAGATTCATGACACCAATGTCAATAATGGTTCTTTCAAATTGTCTTCACTTTCTCTTGCACTCCCAGCTCAATATTTTTAACAAGAGCCTTCTTTGGGAGGTAGTATCTCTTTGGGGACTAACTCTAAGTCTTAAATGACATTTTGATTCACATATTTCTTTTAAATTAACTCTTGATAAGCTGTTGTAATGAAAAATAATAGTGAAACAGCAAATTAATTGCCATTTTGTTTCCCCTGTTTGCTCTAATGACAATAAAGAATAATTCTAACTTTCATCACTGAAATGGACAAAGAACACAGCCAAAAGAGATTCTACTAGTACAACACAAACACCCCCTGCTCCTGATTATGGATTGTGTAGTTGCTTCTGGACTATATAAGGAAATCTGTTTTCTATTCCTAATGAGTTGATGTTATAACGAGAAGACCCAAAACATCAAAGTGGGCATCTAATAGAGTTCTTAAAATCATAAGTGAGTGCTTTAAAACAACAGATGATTAGCTAGCATTTTTACAATACCATTTCCAACAAACTTTGAAAATTGATGTAAATCTAATGTGTTTGGAGTAATAAAAAATTGAGTTTTATTCTAAAAAATGAGTTTTTTAAACTTATAAAAACATGATCTTTATCAAATTGTCTGAAAATAAACTGTTTTAACATTTCAAATATATAAACTAATGTATTTATTGCATGCTTTTGAGAATTAAAACTCTAAAATTTCATAGGAATTTGGTCAATTTCAATATTACAATATTCTCCTTTATATACTTATAAGTCAGAATTGTCCATCAAAAATATGGAACCAGAAAATAACTTGATGATAAGACACTATAAAACCAGAGTAGCTGAGAGAAAAGAGACTCACTGTTGCCACAAACACGCTCACATGAAACATCCAAACTAAAGGAGACTATGATTAGGGAGTTCTTATGAAATTTGATGGGAAGAATAAAAATTGCTACAGCACATTAAACCACCAAGACTTGTCAGGGATACATTTGTGAAGATGAGCGAATCTTTCCTGTAACTGCTGTAAAAACTGATCACTGTAGAGGAAAGAAGAAGATATTGATATTAAGAAGGATAGAGAATAAAGCAAGAAGAATATTACTTATTTCAATATATGTAAATGAAAGATAGCAGATATAGTTTTACATGTTTCCATAATATAACCGCAATATAATTTCTCGAGAATAGTTGTAACAAATACAAAAAGATATGATCATTAGTAAGTTTACCATCTAGAAAAATACTATTTTTCAGTAAAGTGAAAAAAATTGGTGGATTATTTACAAAGAACAAAAAATAAAATATAATATAGGTGAACTGTTAAAATGAAAGTATTAGCTACATTTAGATATTGGTTATTTGTGCCTAATGGTATTTTAAGAACTTTATGAAATATTAACTAATTTAATATTCCAAAGTATCTTATAAAGAATACACTATTATTATTTTACATATGGTTACTAAAAACAGAGAAGTTAAGTAACTTGTCTGATATCACATAAATAATAAATGGCAGAGATAAAATTCCTTAACCCATTTATTGCTAGAGCTCATGGATCTGAATCATTATAATTAGCTAAACAAAATGAGGCCTCACAAAATGAGGCCAAAAACATATTTTAAAAAATTAAAAAATATTTAAACCCATTTACTCCTGGAGCTCAAGGATCTGAATCATTTTACTTAGCTAAACAAAATGAGGCCTCACCAAATGAAGCCAAAAATATATTTTAAACCTTTGCCTATCAGTCTCCCTCTCAGACTTCAGTTTAGTCTCTATAGAGATCCTGAGAGAAAAAAGTTTTTAGTCATTCAATTTCACTAATGACAAAACAGGTTTCAAAAGATTTAGCAATTGCTAAAGTTGAAACTCCAGTACTTTGGCCACCTCATGCGAAGAGTTGACTCATTGGAAAAGACTCTGATGGTGGGAGGGATTGGGGGCAGGAGGAGAAGGGGACGACAGAGGATGAGATAGCTGGATGGCATCACCGACTCAATGGACGTGAGTCTGAGTGAACTCCGGGAGTTGGTGATGGACAGGGAGGCCTGGCGTGCTGCGATTCATGTGGTCGCAAAGAGTTGGAGAAGACTGAGCGACTGAACTGAACTGAAAGAGCTAGTAAATGTAGTTTACAGGCGTGCCTGGTGGCTCAGCAGTAAAGAATTCAGCGCCAAAGCAGGAGACCTGGGTTCAGTCTTTGGGGGGAGGGGGTGGGGGGCAGATTCTCTATAGAATGAAATGATAAACTACTCCAGTATTCTTGCTTGGGAAATCTCATGGACAGAGGAGCCTGGTGGGTTACAGTTGACGGGGTTGCAAACAGTTGGACACGACTGAGCAAACACACGCACACCTCTGGAGTAAACAGGTTTACAAAATACAGATTTGGAAACATACAAGCAATAACAAATGCCTCAAACTATTGCCAGTTAGCAGCAGGTACAGTACCCACACACACACAAAAAAACCAATCCATTGAGTGGATGATGCCATCCTGTCATTCCCTTCTCTGCCTGCCCTCAATCTTTCCCAGCATCAGAGTCTTTTCCAGTGAGTCAGCTCTTTGCATCAGGTGACCAGAGTATTGGAGCTTCAGTTTCAGAATCAGTCCTTCCAATGAATATTCAGGGTTGATTTCCTTTAGGATTGACTGGTTTGATCTCCTTGCAGTCCAAGGGGTTCTCAAAAGTCTACTCCAACACCACATTTCAAAATCATCAATACTTTGGTGCTCAGCCTTCTTTATGATCCAACTCTCACATCCATACATGACTGTGGAAAATCCATAGCTTTGACTAGACAGACCTTTGCTGGCAAAGTAATGTCTCTGTTTTTTCATATGCTGTCTAGGTTGGTCATAGCTTTTCTTTCAAGGAGCAAGCATCTTTTAATTTCATGGCTGCAGTCACCATTTGCAGTGATTTTGGAGCCCAAGAAAATAGTCTGTCACTGTGTCCGTTGTTTCCCCCTCTATTTGCCATGAAGTGATGGGACCAGATGTTATGATCTTCGTTTTTTATTTTTTAATGTTGAGCTTTAAGCCAGCTTTTTCATTCTCCTTTTTCACTTTCATTAAGAGGCTCTTCAGTTATTCTTCACTTTTGGCCATAAGGGTGGTATCATCTGCATATCTGAGGTTATTGATATTTCTCCTGGCAATCTTGATTCCTGCTTGTGCTTCATCCAGCCCAGCATTTCGCATGTTGTACTCTGCATGTAAGTTAAATAAGCAGGGTGACAGTATACAGCCTTAACAAACTCCTTTCCCAATCTAGAACCAGTCTGTTGTTCTATGTATGGTTCTAACTGCTGCTTCTTGACCAGCATACAGATTTCTCAGGAGGCAGGTCAGGTTGTCTGGTATTCCCATCTCTTGAAGAATTTTCCACAGCTTGTTGTGATCCACACAGTTAAAGGCTTTAGCATAGTCAATAAAGCAGAAATAGATGTTTTTCTGGAATTCTTTTGGTTTTTCTATGATCTATCAGATGTTGGCAACTTGATCTCTGGTCCCTCTGCCTTTTCTAAATCCAGCTTGAACATCGGGAATTTCTCTGTTCATGTATTATTGAAGCCTCACTTAGAGAATTTTGAGCATTACTCTGCTAGTGTGTGAGACTGAGTGCAATTGTGTGGAAGTTTGAACATTCTTTGGTATTGCCCTTCTTTGGGATTGAGAGAAAAATGACCTTTTCCAGTCTTGTGGCCAGTGTTGAGTTTTCCAAATTTACTGGCATATTGAGTGCAGCACTTCAACAGCATCATCTTTTAGGACTTGAAATAACTCACCTGGAATTTCATCACCTCCACTAATTTTGTGCATAATGATGTTTCCTAAGGCCCAGCTGACTTCAGACTCAAGGTTGTCTGGCTCTGATGCTTGATCACACCATCGTAGTCTGGGTCATTAAGATTAAGATATCTAATAAAAATCACGGCAAATATCATAGTTAATGGGAAACTGCTAGAGGCATGATTTGCCAACCATGGTGGTTATTCAGGTTCACATCACTCCATATGTCTTCTAAAAAAATTACACAACAATAAGTAGGAAAATAACCCCCCAAACTCCCACAACATAAGTGCTCTCAGCATAACAATACAGTCTCCAATTTTAAAACAAATATATATATATATATATAAAGAAAAAACATTTCTAGACAGAAACAGAATGTTACCCTATGTGAAAATACCACACACACACACACACACACACACAGAGTTCCTGATAGAGGAGTACTGATACTAGCAAACAAAATTGTTATTCATTTGCTCAGACATGTCTGACTCTTTGCAACCCCATGAATTGCAGCACTCCAGGCTTCCCAGTCCTTCATCATCTCCAGGAACTTGTTCAAACTCATGTCCATTGAATCGGTGATGATATCCAATTATCTTATTCTCTGTTGTCTCCTTGTCCTCCTGCCTTCAGTCTTTCCCAGCATCAGGGTCTTTTCCAATGGGTTGTCTTCAGATCAGGTGGCCAAAGTATTGGATCTTCAGCTTCAGCATCAGTCCTTCCAATGAATATTCAGTATTGATTTCTTGTAGGATTGACTGATTTGATCTTGCAGTCCAGGGGACTCTCAAGAGTCTTATCCAATGCCACAGTTTGAAAGCATCAATTCTTGTGTGCTCAGCCTTCTTTATGGTGCAATTCTCACATCCAAAGATAACTACTGGAAAAACCATAGCTTTGACTATACATACCTTTGTCAGCAAATTAATGTCTCTGCTTTTTAATATGCTGTCTAGGTTTGTCATAGCTTTTCTTCCAAGGAGTGCCCAGACCCCTGCAGTGAAAGCACAAGCCCTAACCACTGGACCACCAGGGAATTTCCAGCAAGCAAATTAAAGAATACATAATATTAGTAGAGAAACTTCAATGCTTACACTGAGACATACAGGCAAAAGGAAGAGATGTATTAATTCAGTGGTGAAAAGGAGAAATAAACAAAGGGGAAAACTGATTCCTTAATGAAAAAATGAATTAAAACAAAAATCAAAATGCAAGCATGCCTCATTGTCTCTTTCTCTCTCATCCCTCCTTTCCCTCTATCCTCTTTACTCTGCCACTACACACACATTTATAAGCACAAACATTTTGCTATACACAAAGGGGGACACTTGATTTAGGAATCTTGTAATGTGCAGATACATTAATACTATAAAAGACAAAGAGTCTGTGTGTGTGGATATATATATATAAACTTCTGAATACACACACACACACACACACACTACCCAAATAAGAAACAAACTGTAAAAGGCATAAAAATAGAGACCATGTGCAATCTGATGGAAGTATATACCAGTTAAGAACTAATCTTACTGAAAAATAATAATTATATCCATCAGTCCTCTATATTTAAGTAATAATTTTCAGAGGAATGAATTAACAACATCACAGTATGACATCAGCAAATTTTAAATCTGAAACTTTTACGTAGTAGACACTCAATGTAGGCCAGTGCAAACTAGATGAATGTTCTGGAATCTCCATTCTTATAATGAACAGAATACAGGCAAAAGAAGTGAGGAAAGGAAGTATCATAATTGTGAGGACTTGATCTGCCAATTCAATTGAATTTCAGTACAAACTTAAAGACATTTTGATTAAAAACAAAATGAATATGTGAAAAACACTTATTTCTGCTGATCTTTCTAGAAATCCAGAGAGTCTGTCAATAACTTTCAGAATAAATAACAGCACACAGAAGCAAAAGTGAGTTTACTCAAGTAGAAAAATTGATTAAAGATATGCAAAATCTGTCACAAGAACATCTAAATACATCTCTTGCTTTTGAATAAAAAATAACCTATTTATTCCTGTTGACAACAATATTTTTAAAATAATACTTCCCTTTCAAATTTTTCAAGATAAATATGGTATCAGGGAAACAACGAATACTGCTAAGACTTGCATGCATTTGACAGTTATATGTCTCATAATAGCTTCTCAATCTTACAAAGATATTTTATTTCAATCAATCCTGTCAAGGTAATTTTTCATCTCAACTATTTTTCCACTTAAAATGATAAAAAGCCTTTATCTTCTGTAATCTATGAAAGGATAAATAAATTTTCTTATTTGAAAGATTGGGATGTTTCAAAGCTGAGACTGCAAAGTATCTAATTCACATTTAAATATAGTGCTTTGGAAATTCGAATATGAACATAAGAGCTCATTTCTGTATCATTCATACATTAATTCCAAGATTATACAGTTCCGGTTTTCAGAAACTGCTAGAATTGCTAGTACTTAAAACAAATATATGTATATGTTATTTTTAAATAATATGTAATTGAATCACTTTGCTGTACACCTGAAACTAAACAATGTAAATCAGTCATTCTTCAATTAAAAAAAATTACAACACAAATTGTTTTATTCCAATCAGGTGAACCTCAGTGAGAAATAATTTTATATTTAGTTCCCAAAGCAGTAAATTCAATAATAATGATTACATTTAGCATGTATTTGTATAAGTGATATGAAGAGGTAGTTCTTTTTTCTCCAGTTTTATTGGTATAAAATTGACATACAGCACTGTGTTAGTTCAAGGTGTACAGCAAAAATGATTTGACTTACATATGTCATGAAATGATCAAAGTTTAGTGAACATCCATTATCTCATATAGATATAAAGCAATAAACTTTGTTGTGATGAGAACTTTTAAGATCTACTCTTAACAACTTTCACATGTAACATAAAGTAGTGTTGATTGTATTTATCATGTTGTGCACTACATCCCTAGTACTTTATAACCGAGGTTTGCACCTTCTGACTACATTCATAGATTTCCTCCTTCTCCCACAGCCCACCAGTTAATCACAAATCTAATTTCTATGAAGTTAAGTAAAACTGACCTACAATACTCTACTGTTATATAATACAGTAATTTGATGTTTCTATATATTTCAAAATGATCACAATAGGTCTAGATACCATCTGTCACCATACAAAATGTTATATACTTATTGATTATATTCACTATACTGTATATTTAAAACCCATGACATTTGTTTTGCAACTGGAATTTTGACCTCTTAATCTCCCTCACCTGTTACTCTTCTTCTTTTACCCTGTCCCTCTATGGAAACCAAGGATATACTCTCTCTATTAATAACTCAGTTTCTGTTTTGTTGTGTTCATTCCTTTTTTTCATATTCCACATATAAGTGAAATAATTCTTAAAATCCATCCTTTCCTGTCTCATTTTACTTAGCATAATACCCTCTCTATCCATCCATGCTGCATGCTAACAGCAGCGTTTCCTTTTATGAATGGTTAATATTCCATTGTATATATATACTATACCTTCTTTATCCATTAATTTATTATTAGTTGCTTCTATAACTTGGCTACTGTAAATAACACTGCAATGAACAAGTCTTTTCAAATTAGCCTTTTTTTTTTTTTACTACTTTTACTTTATATTTTCCTTTAACAATGAGACTTTTCCTTTCATATTTTTCATATTTCTAGTTGTAACCTCTTCTACTTTGAGAATTCCCTTTAACAATTGTTGTAAAGCTGATTTCATGGTTTTGAACTCTTAACCTTTGTTTGCCTGTGAAACTTTTGATTTTTCCTTCAAATCTGAATTATTGCCTTGCTATTAAAGCCTAACATTCTGGGGCCCATTTTCCCAGGGAAGGACTCTTGGGATAGGACTAGGAAAATTTGCCCAACAACAACTTTTGGGAACCACTGTTTGATTGAATTAGAATAGATATTTCAAAATAAATATACGTCACAGAGCCAAAAATATAGTCTAATAATAGAAAGAATGATCAAAGCTGATTTTTCCACTTAATTGAATCTGGAATATATTTAATTAATGTAATAAAAACACTTATATTTTCAGTGCCTTACAGTGAAGCACAATGTTCTTTCTGCAGTGTGATTCTAGGGTGTGAAGTCCTGTTTCCTTGGTTAACAGATTGTTTGCTTCAACAGCTCTATGTTCTTATATAGAACTGAACCAGCATTTCAGCTGACGATATTAAAATATCTGAACAGGTATGGGCACTTTAGTTTTTCCCCTGGTGTTATTGATGTTCTAGTCCTTAACAGCCTGGGTGAATACTGTTACCCAGTATTTACTGGATAAATCTGAATTTATAAATCTGAATAGTATCAAAACAGATGGTGCATAAAGATAGGATCTCAACACATAACCCTACTGGAAGCAATATTATCTAAACCCAGCATGCCCACCACATGTTGACCCTCTTGCCTCCCTGTGTGAACTTTTTATCCACTTTGATATCTCTTTTAATCAGAACACCTGAAAAGAAGCAAACACCATATGAGGTTGGGAAAGATTACTTTCCCTCTCCTTGCATTTTTTATCTCCTTGTGGAAAATTAATCTATTTCATGTTATCCCTGTACAACAAGCAAGTCATTTTAATAATAGAAAAGTGAATGTTGAGTTTAGCAATTGCTTTAATTAAAAGGTGATCACCAGAGGGTTGATTTCCTACCTGGCTGTTGACTTACAAACAGAAAATAATTGGCACATAAAAACCAGCATGAGGGACGCCACTCAGGACACAGAAGCTATTGACAATTAGAAAGTAAAATAGAGTAAAACAGAGTAAAATAATTTACATTTATATAGGGCACTCTCTATTTATGTCTATTTCTAGCTATTAGACAGAGAAGGCAATGGCACCCCACTCCAGTACTCTTGCCTGGAAAATCCCATGGACTAAGGAGCCTGGTAGGCTGCAGTCCATGGGGTCGCTCAGAGGCGGACAGGAATGAGCGACTTCACTTTCACTTTTCACTTTCATGCATTGGGGAAGGAAATGGCAACCCACTCCAGTGTTCTTGCATGGAGAATCCCAGGGACGGAGAGCCTGGTGGGCTGCCGTCTATGGGGTCGCACAGAGTCGGACACGACTGAAGCGACTTAGCAGCAGCAGCTAGCTATTAGAATTCTATAGCTTAGAAAAGACATCACCTTGAACTTTCTTTCTTGTCATTATCCATTCTCTTTCTCTGACAATTGATGAGCTTGACAATCTCGTTAAACTGCCAAATACATAATTTGCAGAGGCTCTAATTTGCAAGTCCCTGGATAAGAGCAAAGAAGTGGTTTAACGCAAACCTGGCACAGAGCTTAATGAAAAACTTGTTTTATAAGCCAGGTAACTGGCCTGTCACCCTCTTTGAATTTGTACTGGCTTGAGGTAAAACTGTGAAATTAAAAGATGGAGACAGGATTAGGTGATCTTTCAAGGCTCCTGTAAACTGTTTCTCTAGTCTTATTGTTGTATTGGCTCCTCTTCCCCCTACTCCTAATGACACATATTGCTTTCCTAATGACTTTCCCTGGTGTCTCTCTATGTATTGAGAATGATCACATTTTCTAATGGTCACAGTTAACTAATGATTTAGCATCTGTATTTAGGAGATTTCCAAGGTTTATTTCTATAGAACAAGAATAAAATATGTGTTTTTAAAGTTTCTGTTATTTATTTCTGGTGGGGGAAATTGATCAGTACAAGTAGATGTGAGAAGGTGAAAGTAAACTTTAAAGAGTATTCGGGCAAAAACAAACAAACAAACAAAAGACGGGGGAAAAGTTTACTGCCTTCGGAGTTGACCATTGGAAGTGCTTGGGGAGAGAAAATCCCACTGCCCAGGCACTGTTGCAGAACCCTGGAATATGCTTAGGAGCTAAGACATTGTCTGGAAGCCATTTAGCCTTCCTTTCAACAAGAACTTTCCTCTCTGGCACTCAAAATCTTCTTAGTAAACTACTAAAACTGCATAACTTAGGAGATTGTTCAGCATGAATACTGCTGGTCAGTTCCACAACTTTTTACCTAGTTCCACAGAAGCTCCAGACCTCCTAATTTTGGAAAGAGACTGATCTTCATCTCTAGTTAGGTGGTGGTGGGGAAGGTCCCTGGAAGTAACTTTGACAAACAAGATATGGACACCCATTATTGACAGTCTCATTTCCCTGAATAGCCAGATCAACAAAGATTTATTGATAGAGTGTAAAGTTGCAACATTTCTTAAGACAAGGGACTTCAAAGAAATATAATTATCTGAAAACAATATCTTCCAAGCTAAAGTCTTGAACCCCACATTGAGAGTAGTTACTCATTTCTGCCATTTGGAGGAAAGCTTTTAAGTGCTAAATTAGGCAATCACTAAAAGTATAAAAGGTTTATATTCAACAAGTTAAATGAGCTGTTGTTAATTAAGAGTTTTAACATGAAGTATTAATGAGTCAGTTGAAAGGGGGACAGGGAAAATTTTCTAGATATGCAAGAAAAGACTGATTTTCTTGAAAGCCTACATTATAGGCTATTGGTAACACACAACATGGAGAAGGCAATGGCACCCCACTCCAGTACTCTTGCCTGGAAAATCCCATGGACGGAGGAGCCTGGTAGGCTGCAGTCCATGGGGTTGCTAAGAGTCGGACACAACTGAGCGACTTCACTTTCACTTTTCACTTTCCTGCATTGGAGAAGGAAATGGCAACCCACTCCAGTGTTCTTGCCTGGAGAATCCCAGGGACGGGGGAGCCTGGTGGGCTGCCGTCTACAGGGTCGCACAGAGTCAGACACGACTGAAGTGACTTAGCAGTAGCAGCAGCAACACAAAACACCATCAAGTAAACAGCACAGTTTCTGGCATATGTCTGAGATCTGGGGACAGATACTAGTCCCTGGAGAAACAGACTAGTGAGAACAGATGACAGTCCAAGAAAATCAAAGTACAAATTTCAACAAAATATATGTTATATTCCATCTTATCAGAGCAATTGAAGAAGTAATAATGCATGTAAAAGACAATATCCCTATTTTACTTTCAGAAAGAATGAAGAGGGCTAATAAGAGCTCCAATGAAAACATTTCAATGATATGCAAATCTTAGATATATAAATAAAAACTGATTTTTCTTTTGCATGTTTTCCTCCTCTAAATATAAAAGCACTCAGAAAAATAAAATAAAAATGCAGAATATGAACTTCAAGGTAATAAGTTTATTTCTGTGATGCACTTTAGCATTATATTGTTAATAATCACAGGAACTTACAATAAAAAATGAAAAAGCACATAAAACATAAGATAAGCATGTACTTAATTTTTTAGGATAGTAGTGTGAGATAATTATGTCATATATCATCTCATATGCATAAAAATCACAAAACAAATATTATATAAAATTCAAAGGTGATTATTCATTTTAATACATTAATATTTATAATTTCAAAAGCAACTTTCTGAAGATTCTAGATTAACTTGGGTTCTAAGGTACAGACTATTTGAATTCTAAAAGCAATTGTATGACCCCAGCAATCTATGCTGACAGAAACAAGCATAATCAACATTCATGTTCTTAAAGACAAGAACATGCTCTGAAAATGACCGTAAGAGCTTCTTATTTGTAGCTTAAAGGAGATTCTATAGACTTCTAGCAATTTGTTTTCACAATCCTACCAGGAATAAGGTCAGATACTCCAATCATAATTGAAGTGACCACTTATTCCACATTCAACAAGGCAGTATGAACTTACAACATTTGACATGCAGGGTTAACAATAAAAGTCCACATAACATTCTATATTATTCAAGGAATCAAATATTCTTTTAAATACCAAGAATAATTCAAAATTAAGCCACTACATAATCTAACATTACTTGGCTGACTAATTACTGCACACTATAATAGATGACATTTTATCACTTCCTAGCACTCAGATTCTGTGTGTTGGGCAGATTTTCATTTGTAAGATACTTGAAGGCACTTTGAACATCAGATGTTAACTTCCTAGATCAGTCCAGTCCTAAATATATCAAATGCCTTATTCTCAGTGCCACTAGTCAGATTTCCCTTTGCCATTCAATGCAACTTCTACAGTGGACTAGTTGCTTACTTTTTAGCCAGCAACTAAGTAAAAATGAATGTGCCTGACTCTTTGAGACCCCATGGACAGTAGCCTGCACCAAGCTCCTCTGTCCATGGGATTTTCAAGGCAAGAGTACTGGAGTGGGTTGCCATTTCCTTCTCCAGGGAATCTTGCTAACCCAGGGATCGAGCCCAGGTCTCTCTTATTGTAGACAATTTACTGTCTGAGCTACCAGGGAAGTCCCTAAGTTAAAATGCATAGGATCAGGTAGAGGAAGTCAGTAAGAATTTACTCTTTATTCAGTAAATACATATATATAATTCTTTAACAATAGATAAATCTCCTAGAAATTGTTTTTGTGAATTAATGTATTAGATCAACATGGAAGATTTTGCAATATTTTTCAAATTTTGCAAATGGATTATTATTTGGATGGATTATTTATTCTACTTTAAGCATTTCAGAAATGTTGTAGTCTTTAGAGGAGTACAAAATGAGTAATTATAATTATAGAACTAAAAGTCATACTACTTAGATTCTAATATTTTCTCCATCATTTATTAAGTATTGATCCTGGGCATATTATTTAAGCTCCTCTCTGTGTATCAGTTTCTTCCTCTCTAAAACAAAAATAGGCTATACATCATAGTGTTAAGAATTTTATTTGAGTTGATAACTTGAAATGCATTTTCTTGAAACATAATAAACACTTTAAGTATTGTCACCTATTGTTGATAAAAAATCTTTCACCATTTTACAAATTGAAAATATTAAAGCATAGCTTTAGATATATAATCCATTTGTATTTTAATTATCAAGCATTTTTATTATAGTTTTTATCAACTTACAAGAAAAATATGAAAATAAAACCATTGTGTATCTAATAAACACACAAGATCCCTAAATGTGCGGTTATATTTATATTGCGTGTATATGTGTGTGTGTGTGTATGTGTGTATACAGCATGTGTGTATGTACATATCTCCTATGTGTATACATATATATGTATATGTGTGTGTGTATATATATACTTATATACATGCATATGAACCTATATATGTATATGTGAAAGTGAAATTCACTCAATTGTGTCCATTTCTTTGCAACCCCACGGACTGTAGCCTGCCAGGCTCCTGTCCATGGAATTCTTCAGGCTAGAATACTGGAGTGGTAGTCATTCCCTTCTCCAGGGTATCTTCCCAACCCAGGGGTTCAAACCCAGGTCTTCCACATTGATGGCATATTCTTTACTGTCTGAGCCACCAGGGAAGCCCGTGTGTATACATATATATGTATATGTATCAATATATGGAGAGATAGTTTATGGTATATTTGCTTTATAGACTTCACTATTTTAGAAGAATACTAAAGTAATCCACATACACATATATACATACATATAAGCACAAACTTAAAACAAGAAGAGGCTCCCTGAGGTCAAATTTAAGTTCAGGAAAATTTTATTGGATTTATAATTGAAAATAAAGTTATTTTACTTTAGGGAAAACTATTAGTTTCACATTTTTGATTTGGATGATTTTGAGTGTGTGACTCCTCTATCACTTTAAACATATATTTTGAACTTAATTTTTTTCTCGTAATGCTTTGAAATAATGGAAATCACCCAATCACTAGAGCAGACAGAAAGAAAAATTAAAAAAATAAAAATATGTAAGATCTATAAGATAATATAAAGCCACAGTAATCAGGTGAGAAAAAGAAGAAAAATGTATTCAAATTGTGTGGGAAGAGGTAAAATTGTCACTATGTGCAGATGACATGATACTCTATATAGAAAACCCAGAAGACTCCACACAAAAACATCAGAAGTAACAAATGAACTCAGCAAGGCAGCAGAATACCTGATTAATATACAGAAATCTGTTGAATTTCTGTATACTAATAATGAAAGATCATAAAATGTAAGCAAAAAATAAAAAAAAACTTGTTTAAAATTATAACAAAAATATCAAGGAATAAACTTAACCAAAGTAATAAGAGATCTGAACATTGAAAGAGAAAACAAGATGATTCCAAGTCATGGAAAGGTATCCCATGCTCTTGGAATGGAAAAATTAATACTGTCAAAACGACCACACTACTCAAAGCAATCGAGAGATTAAATGCTTTTCCTATCCAAATTTCTTATGTCATTTTTCACTCAACTGCAACACATTCATATGCCACAAAAGACCCAAAATTGCCAAAGCAATCCTGAGAGAAAAGAACAAAGTTCAAGGCATAACACTTCCAAACTTCAGACAATATTGTCAAGCTACTATAATTAAAACAACATCACATTGGCACAAAACCAGACATAAAGATGAATGGAACAGCAGAGATCCCAGAACTAAACTCATCCAGCAATGGTCAGTTAAGTTATCATAGAAGAGACAAGAATATACAAGGGAGAAAATACAATCTCTTCCACAAATGTTGTTGGAAAAGCTGGACAGCCACATGAAAATCAATGAAACTAGTCCATTCCTTCATACTATACACAAAAATTAACTTAAACTGGTTTAAAGATCTAAATATAAAACACGATACCATAAAACTCCTAGAAGAAAATATGAGAAAAACATACACTAACATAAATCATGGCAATATTTTCTTAGACCAGTCTTCTCAGGCAAAAGAACTAAAAGCAAAAATAAACAAATGAGCCCTGATCAAACTTAAAATCTTTTGCAAAGGAAAGAAAATCATTAACAAAATGAAAAAGCAACCTTTGGAATCAGAAAACATATTTATAAATGATGCAACTGACAAGAGATTAATATTTAAAATATAGAACTCAATGTTAAAACAAACAAAAAATAGCTAAATCAAAATATGGGCAAAAGACCTAAATGAAAGATGACATGCTGATCACAAACAAGTATAAGAAAATCTGCTCAACTTTGTTAATTATTAGGGAAATGCAAATCAAAACCAGAATAGGGTGTCACCTCACACATGGCGAAAATGGCCATTGTCAAAATTTCCACAAAAAATAAATGCTGGAGAGAGTACGGAGATAAGAGAACCCTCCTACAACCCTCTCTGTTGGTGAGAATGTAAATTGGTGCAACCATTATGAAAAACAGTATGGAAATTTCTTTTAAAAATCTATAAAAGAGATACCATATGATCCACCAACACCACTCTAGGACTCATAACCAGAAAAATGATAACTCTAATTTGAAAAGATACCTGTGCCTCAATGTTCATAGCAGTGCTATTTATAATAGCCAAGATATGGAAACAACCCAGTTGGCCATCCATAGATGATGATTAAGAAGTATATACACACACACACACACATATATATATAAGATGTGTGTATATATATATTATATTATATATACACACACATAGATATAGACACATATGTACACACAAATACACACACACACATATATATACACACACACATGCACACACCATCAATATTGCCATTTGCAGCAACATAAACTGACCTAGAAAATATCATACTAAGTGAATTAAGTCAGACAGAGAAAGAAAAATATCATATGATATCACTTATATGTGGTATCTAAAAAATAATACAAATGAAGAACTCATTTATAAAACACAGACTCACAGACAAAGAAAATAAATACATGATTACCATAGGAGAAAGAGGGGAAAGGACAAATAAGAGTATAAGATTAATGGACACAAACTACTATACGTAAAATAGATAAGCAAAGGGAACTATATTCAGTAAACAATAATAACCTATAATTGAAAAATATAAATATATATATAACTGAATCACTTTGCTATATACTTGAAAGTAATACAATATTATAAGTCAAATACATTTCAATTGTGAAAAGAAATGTGTGTACACAGAAAAACTGTCTGCATGTAGTATGTATTTATAAGGGTTAAATGATTAGGCATATATACAACTATAAAGAAAGACATTCTTAGAAGTTAAACTTAACTACTATGAGAATACAAATGCAACTTTCAGAAATGCTTCTTAACTACATGCTGATTTCTTCTAGTATCCCTGTCCTTTTGTTTTGGTAGTACGGGAAAGAGAAAGATGAGTAAGACAAGATTCCTGTCTTCCAAGAATTTCTACTTTGACATTAGGTCATGAACTCATTGAGTACAGGATGTTATTAATCTCTGTATACTAACACCTAAGAACGCAGTGTTCAAACCAAGTATTAAATAAGTTTATAGAAAATGAGCTTAGTAGAGGGAAAGGGAAGGTGAGCCAAATACATAAACACACAAATCTTCACACCATGTCATTAACAATCCAGTTCAGTCCATGAGTTCCCAAGAAATAGAGAAAAATTGTGTTAAAAAAAAACTCAAGACACTTGTCTACAAAAATGACACAAAAATACAGACATTGCTAAAATAAAGAAATATGGACTACCTTTACACAGGTGTAAGAATAACATGCTTAGATGACAGAATAAGTAGAACGCCCTTTGTGTAAGCTTGAATAAGAGGGCGACTCAATGGACATGAGTTTGGGTGAATTCCGGGAGTTGGTGATAGACAGGGAGGCCTGGCGTGCTGCGATTCATGGGGTCACAAAGAGTCGGACACTGCTAAGCGACTGAACTGAACTGAACTGATGCTCTAAATATATGTTTCACAAGGCTTCTAAATGGGAAGCCTTAGACTTGCCATTAGTAAACAGCCTTAGACTGTCTATAAGAAATCATCCCAAATGCCAGATGCTGGCTGTGTTCTCTGGTCTTCAGTGAAATTAAAAAAAAAAAAAAAGTGTAATATGCAGAAAAAAAAATTCATAAAGTTAAATGTATGTAGCCCAGAAAATAATAACTTTCCTTTAATAAATAAGCAAACTATAAGGTGCCATTAAAATAAAAACAAACGGGCTTTACAGGTTTTGCACCCATCTTAAACTTCTTAAGTTCCAGAGATATTTTATAGAACAAGTATTTTAAAAATATGGCTAGGAGAGATACATTTTTTTTAAGTGCCTGATGTTATATCTTGGTTATTGAAAGATGAATAGATGCTTCAGTTCAGTTCAATTCAACCACTCAGTCGTGTCCGACTCTTTGCGACCCCATGGACTGCAGCACACAAGGCCTCCATGTTCATCACCATCTCCTGGAGTTTACCCAAACTCATGTCCCTTGAGTCAGTGATGCCACCCAATCATCTCATTCTCTGTTGTCCCCTTCTCCTCCTGCCTTCAATCTTTCCCAGCATAGGGTCTTTTCAAATGAGTCAGTTCTTTGCATCAGGTGGCCAAAATATTGTAGTTTCAGCTTCACTATCAATCCTTCCAATGAATATTCAGGACTGATCTCTTTTAGGATGGACTGGTTGGATCTTCTTGCAGTCCAAGGGACTCTCAAGAGTCTTCTCCAACACCACAGTTCAAAAGCATCAATTTTTCAGTGCTCAGCTTTCTTTACAGTCAAACTCTCACATCCATACATGACTATTGGAAAAACCATAGCTTTGACTAGATGGACCTTTGTTGGCAAAGTCAAGTCTCTGCTTAGCTAGGTAAATAGTTGATATGCAATAGATATATATACACACACACACATATATTCAACATCAGCAGAGAAAAAAACTGCAAAGTTGAAAATAATAAATACATGAATATGAATATATAAACAAATTAAGTGCAACTTATTTCTTATATAGTTAAATAAATGTTACATTTAATGTATACCCTTATCTGTTTGATTCTCTTCAGTGTCAGCTCTATGGTGATAGATAGCACATTTTGGGATCTTAATTTTACTACAATCCATATTTTTTTAATTTAAATTTATTTATTTTAATCAGAGGCTAATTACTTTACAATATTGTATTGGTTTTGCCATACATCAAAATGAATCCGCCACGGGTGTACACATGTTCCCAATCCTGAAACCCCTTTCACCTCCCTCCCCATACCATCCCTCTGGGTCATCCCAGTGCACCAGCCCCAAGCTTCCTGTATCCTGCATCGAACCTGGACTGGTGATTCGTTTCTTATATGATATTATACATGTTTCAATGCCATTCTCCCAAATCATCCCCCTCTCCCTCTCCCACAGAGTCCAAAAGACTGTTCTATACATCTGTGTCTCTTTTGCCGTCTCGCATACAGGGTTATTGTTACCATCTTTCTAAATTCCATATATATGCGTTTGTATACTGTATTGGTGTTTTCTTTCTGGCTTACTTCACTCTGTATAATCGGCTACAGTTTCATCCACCTCATTAGAACTGATACTAATGTATTCTTTTTAATGGCTGAGTAATACTCCACTGTGTATACATACCACAGCTTTCTTATCCATTCATCTGCTGATGGACATCTAGGTTGCTTCCATGTCCTGGCTATTATAAACAGTGCTGCGATTCACACCAGTCAGAATGGCTGTGATCTAAAAGTCTATAAGCAATATATGCTGGAGAGGATGTGGAGAAAAGGGAACCCTCTTACACTGTTGGTGGGAATGCAAACTAGTACAGCCACTATGGAGATCAGTGTGGAGATTCCTTAAAAAACTGGAAATAGAACTGCCATACGACCCAGAAATCCCACTGCTGGGCATACACACTGAGGAAACCAGAATTGAAAGAGACACGTGTACCCCAATGTGCCATCCATATTTTATTTAACTTTCTCTTGGGCTTTCTGTCCTCATTTGTAAAAACAGTATATTATATTAAATCCTGGGATAATAATGATTTTGATAATAAATATATGGGATAGTTATATGTAATTCAGTTCAGTTCAGTCGCCCTGTAGTGCCCGATGCTTTGCAACCCCGTGAATCACAGCACACCAGGCCTCCCTGTCCATCACCAACTCCCTGAGTTCACCCAAATTCATGTCCATCGAGTTGGTGACGCCATCCAGCCATTTCATCCTCTGTCATCCCCTTCTCCTCCTGCCCCAAATCCCTCCCAGCATCAGGGTCTTTTCCAATGAGTCAACTCTGCATGAGGTGGCTAAAGTATTGGAGCTTCAGCTTCAACATCAGTCCTTCCAATGAACACCCAGGACTGATCTCCTTTAGGATGGACTGGTTGGATCTCCTTGCAGTCCAAGGGACTCTCAAGAGTTTTCTCCAATACCACAGTTCAAAAGCATCAATTCTTCGGTGCTCAGCCTTCTTCACAGTCCAACTCTCACATCCATACATGACCACTGGAAAAACCATAGCCTTGACTAGATGGACCTTTGTTGGCAAAGTAATATCTCTGCTTTTTAGTATGCTGTCTAGGTTGGTCATAACTTTCCTTCCAAGGAGTAAGTGTCTTTTAATTTCATGGCTGCAATCACCATCTGCAGTGATTTTGGAACCCCCAAAAATAAAGTCTGCCACTGTTTCCACTGTTTCCCCATCTATTTCCCATATAGTGATGGGAGCAGATGCCATGATCTTAGTTTTCTGAATGTTGAGCTTTAAGCCAACTTTTCACTCTCCTCTTTCACTTTCATCAAGAGGCTTTTTAGTTCCTGTTCACTTTCTGCCATAAGGGTAACTAACATCAATTAAATATTTATTTTCACTTAGGAACACTAAAGAGTTACGAATTAAAAAAATAAATTTTATAAACCCTGAGGCGAACAGAGAAGGAAAAGCCACTTGTGGCAAAACTTCACACTGTGAATTATTTATCAGATAAATTTATTATTTTTATTATCATTTATGTTACAGATTTATCAAAAGAGTACAAATTAAACAAGTTATAAAAATGTCATACATCACTGTTATTTCTGCCCACCTTTACAGTCATAAAGTCATTTGTAACATAATATCTCTTTGCTGCTATAAAATTTTCTAATATCTCTTCCTTCTGCTTGTGCTACCTGTGAAAAGGGCTCTTCAGTTAAAAAGATTCAAATGATAAATCAAAAAAGAATCTATAATTGGATATTTTGGGTGTGGTAATGCTAGAAGTAATCTTTAGTCTAGTACTTGCATTTTAGTCAACCATATTCTATGGAATGTAACCAGACACAGCATTTGTGTTCTACATGTATGACTTCTACTGGGTTCTATATTTTCAAGCACAATGGTATATTGTTAAAATTTGGTAATAATCAATATCTAGTTACTTTCATTTCATTTCTGAGTTACTAATCACAATTTTTTTTCAAAAAACATTTTAAAATCTTGTTGATTTCTGCTTAACTGATGGTTATTTTCTATTATATTTCCTTATTACAAAGGAGATGACTAAATTATGTAATTGAGGTCACTATGTCCATATCCTGCCAACATAAGGGAAATAAGTGTCTGTGATGCTTTAACAAATAGGTAAATTAATTTAGAACTCTAAAAGGAATTATCTCTGTTAGAGCTTTTTACAAGTATCAGCAAGTTAAAATACCCCATTTTTAAAAAGTCTCACTTGGAAAAATCTGAGTTTTGTTTTTACCAACCAAGTGCTATGAAAAGGTCACAACAGTGGGGCTTCTATTTGCTAAGAGTCCTGTTTCTTGCCCTCACTGAAATCAGAGGGACAATTAAAGTTTCAGCAGTTGAAAATTATCCATTAATTAGAATTAGAAGCAAGAAGCCGTGAAGTATAAGTGATAACCATAAATCAGAACAATTAGTCTGTCTAGAAGAGCAACATGATCTAATCAGAATCAGCATACCAGCTGCTCATTTAATCTGGGGTTGTATTTTATTTTTTTACTCCTTGTGAGATAACCCTGCAGAAGTAGCTTGGATCTGACAAATACACATTCTTCAGAATTATTCTTTACTTCAAGGTATTAGTACAATGATATTTTTACAAAAGATTTTGAATTTGAAGAGAAATATATGACATTCAAAATGTGAAATTCCCTAACTATAATTACACATTTTAACCTAGGACCAATATAGCACTTAAATTGGAAAAGATATTGAGCCGTATATTTTTCCTGTTTTTGATATTGATTAAAACTAATATATTACATAATTTATTATGTTGTCATTTTAATACTGGCTTTGGGCTATATGTTAAGCTCTTATAAGGACAATTATTTCATAATTAAAAAAATGGATATTTCTTAAATCATTTTTAAATTCCTTATTTTCTCAGAGATTCCTGTGAACTTTAAGTAGGAAAATAACTGTGTTAAATGTGTACACATTGAGGACATTAAGAAATACAATAAGAACAGCTCCTTAACAGATACTGAATGATGTGTATTATTCATTCTGAGAAGAGCTAAGAAGTTAGATATAGGAAGATTCAGTTCAGTTCAGTCGCTCAGCCATGTCCAACTCTTTGCCACCCCATGAATCACAGCACGCCAGGCCTCCCTGTCCATTACCAACTCCCGGAGTTCACCCAAACACATGTGCGTCGAGTTGGTGATGCCATCCAGGCATCTCATCCTCTGTCGTCCCCTTCTCCTCCTGCCCCAAATCCCTCCCAGCATCAGAGTCTTTTCCAATGAGTCAACTCTTCGCATGAGGTGGCCAAAGTACTGGAGTTTCAGCTTTAGCATCAGTCCTTCCAAAGAACACCCAGGACTGATCTCCTTCAGAATGGACTGGTTGGATCTCCTTGCAGTCCAAGGGACTCTCAAGAGTCTTCTCCAACACCACAGTTCAAAAGCATCAATTCTTCTGCGCTCAGCCTTCTTCACAGTCCAACTCTCACATCCATACATGTCCACTGGAAAAACCATAGCCTTGACTAGACGGACCTTTGTTGACAAAGTAATGTCTCTGCTTTTTAATATGCTGTCTAGGTTGGTCATAATTTTCCTTCCAAGGAGTAAGCGTCTTTTAGTTTCATGGCTGCAATCACCATCTGCAGTGATTTTAGAGACCCCCAAAAATAAAGTCAGGCACTGTTTCTACTGTTTCTCCATCTATTCCCCATGAAGTGATGGGACCATATGCCATGATCTTAGTTTTCTGAATGTTGAGCTTTAAGCCAACTTTTTCACTCTCCTCTTTCACTTTCTTCAAGAGGCTTTTTAGTTCTTCTTCACTTTCTGCCATAAGGGTGGTGTCATCTGCATATCTGAGGTTACTGATATTCTTCCCAGCAATCTTGATTCCAGCCTGTGTTTCTTCCAGTCCAGCATTTCTCATGATGTACTCTGCATATAAGTTAAATAAGCAGGGTCACAATATACAGCCTTGAAGTACTCCTTTTCCTATTTGGAACCAGTCTGTTGTTCCATGTCCAGTTCTAACTGTTGCTTCCTGACCTTCATGCAGATTTCTCAAGAGGCAGATCAGGTGTTCTGGTATTCCCTCTCTTTCAGAATTTTCCACAGTTTATTGTGATCCACACAGTCAAAGGCTTTGGCATAGTCAATAAAGCAGAAATAGATGCTTTTCTGGAACTCTCTTGCTTTTTCCATGATCCAGCGGATGTTGGCAATTTGATCTCTGGTTCCTCTGCCTTTTCTAAATCCAGCTTGAACATCAGGAAGTTCACAGTTCACATATTGCTAAAGCCTGGCTTGGAGAATTTTGAGCATTACTTTACTAGCGTGGAGATGAGTGCAATTGTGCAGTAGTTTGAGCATTCTTTGGCATTGCCTTTCTTTGGGATTGGAATGAAAACTGACCTCTTCCAATCCTGTGGCCACTGCTGAGTTTTCCAAATTTGCTGGCATACTGAGTGCAGCACTTTCACAGCATCATCTTTCAGGATTTGGAATAGCTCAACTGGAATTCTTTCACCTCCATTAGCTTTGTTCGTAGTGATGTTTTCTAAGGCCCACTTGACTTCACATTCCAGGATATCTGGCTCTAGGTCAGTGACCACACCATCATGATTATCTGGGTCATGAAGTTCTTTTTTGTACAGTTCTTCTGTGTATTCTTGCCATCTCTTCTTAATATCTTCTGCTTTTGTTAGGTCCATACCATTTCTGTCCTTTATCGAGCCCATCTTTGCATGAAATATTCCTTTGGTATCTCTGATTTTCTTGAAGAGATCCCTAGTCTTCCCCATTCTGTTGTTTTCCTCTATTTCTTTGCATTGATCACTGAAGAAGGCTTTATTATCTCTTCTTGCTATTCTTTGGAACTCTGCATTCAGATGTTTATATCTTTCCTTTTCTCCTTTGCTTTTCGCTTCTCTTCTTTTCACAGCTATTTGTAAGGCCTCCCCAGACAGCCATTTTGCTTTTTTGCATTTCTTTTCCATGGGGATGGTCTTGATCCCTGTCTCCTGTACAATGTCACAAACCTTATTCTAGAACTCTGAATGTTGTGTCCGTGAATCAAGGTAAATTGGACATGGTCAAGTAGGAGATAGTAGGATTGAACATCAACTTCTTAGGAATCAGTGAACTAAAATGGATAGGAATGGAAGAATTTAATTTAGATGCCCATTAAATCTAGTACTTAGAGAAGGAAATGGCAACCCACTCCAGTACTCTTGCCTGGAAAATTTCATGGACTGAGGAGCCTGGTAGGCTACAGTCCATGGGGTCACAAAGAGTTGGACATGACTGAGTGACTTCACTTCACTTCAAATCTAGTACTATGGGCAAGAATCCCATAGAAGAAATGAAGTATCCCTCATAGTCAACAAAAGAGACTGAAATGCATCTCCTGGGTGCAATCTCAAAAAATACGAAAAGAACTCAATCCATTTCCAAGGCATTCAACACCACAGTAATCAAGTCAATGCCTCAACCAATGATGCCAAAGAAGTTGAAGGTGAGCAATTCTGTGAAGACCTCCAATACCTTCTAGACCTAATCCCCCCAAAAGATGACCTTTTCATCACAGGGGATTGGAATTCAAAAAGAGTAAGTCAAGAGATACCTGGAAAAACAGGCAAGTTTTCCCTTGGAGTATAAAATGAAGCAGGGCAAAAGCTAACAGCGTCTTTTCAAGAAAACATATTGGTCACAGAAAACATCCTTTTCCAACAAGCCAAGAGACTACTGTACACATGGACATCACCAGATAGTCAATTTCTAAATCAGATTGATTGTGTTCTTTACAGCCAGAGATGAAGAAGCACTATACAGTCAGCAAAAACAAGACCTAGAGCTGACTGTGGCTCAGATCATCAGCTCCTTATTTCAAAATTCAGGCTTAAATTGAAGAAAGTAGGGAAAAACATTAGACCATTCAGGTATGACCTAAATCAAATCCTTTATATATATATATATATATATATATATATATATATATATATAGTAGAGGTGAAGAATAGATTCAAAGGATTAGATCTTTTGGAGTGCCTGAAGAATTGTGAAAGAAGTTCATAACATTGTACAGGAGGCAGTGACCAAAGTCATCTCAAAGAAAAAGAACTGAAAAAAGTCAAAGTGGTTATCTGAGGAAGTTTACAAACAGCTAAGGAAAGAAGAGAAGTGAAAAGCAAGGGAGAAAGGAAAGGATATCCCAACTAAATGCAGAGTTCCAGAGAATAGCAAGGAGATATAAGAAGGCCTTCTTAAATGAAAAATGCAACAGGAAAATAATAGAGTGGGAAAGACTAGAGATCTGTTGGAAATATCAAGGAAACATTTCATTCAAGGATGAGCACAATAATGGGAAGAAATGGTAAGGACCTAATAGAAGCAGAAGAGATTAATAAGAGGTGGCAAGATACACAGAACTATAAAAAAAAAATGTCTTAATGACCCAGATAACCATAATGGTATGGTCACCACAATGGTATGCCAGGCTGGATGAAGCACAAGCTGGAATCAAGACTGCCAGGAGAAATATTAACAACCTCAAATATGCAGATGATACCACTCTAATGGCAGAAAGCAAAGAAGAACTAAAGAGCCTCTTGATGAGGCTAAAAGAGGAAAGTGAAAAGGCTTGCTGGAAACTCAACTCTAAAAAACTAAGATCATCACATCCAGTTCCATCACTTCATGGCAAATAGAAGGAGAACAAGTAGAAGCAGTGACAGATTTTATTTTCTTGGGCTGCAAAATCACTGTAGATGTTGGCTACATCCATGAAATTAAAAGACATTTGCTCTTTGGAAGAAAAGCTATGATAAAATTAGTGTATAAAAAAGCAGTGACATCACTTTTCTGACAAAGGTCTGTATATTCAAAGCTATGGCTTTTCCAGTAGTCATGTACAGATGTGAGAGTTGGGTCATAAAGAAAGCTAAGTGCAGAAGAATTGATGCTTTCAAATTTTGGTACTGGAGAAGACTCCTGAGAGCCCCTTGGACTGCAAGGAGATCAAACCAGTCAATCTTACAGGAAATCAACCCTGAATATTCATTGGAAGGACTGATGCTGATAGCGCAATAATTTGGCCACCTGATGCAAAGTGCTGACTCACCAGAAAAGACTGATACTGGAAAAGATTGAAGGCAAAAGGAGAAGGGGGTGGCAGAGGATGAGATGATTAGATAGCATTGCCAACTCAATGGACCTGAATTTGAGCAAACTTAGAGAGACAGTGGAGGACTAAGGAGCTTGGGGTGCTGCAGTTCATTGAGTTACAAAAAGCTGGACAATGACCTAGTAACTGAACAACAACAAAAGAGGAGTGTGGAAAGAGGATGATCAATCAGAGCTGACCAAAATACGATATTATGGTACCCAAGGAGGCAGAGTTTCTTAGTGGGCTCTTTCTGCTTCAGATGTTCCAAAGATACCAATAAGACCAAGAAAATTTTTACATTTAATGACTAGAGGTTTCTAGTGATTTTCCAAGGAAGTAATATAATTTCATCTGCTGGAGTGGGACTTGGAGAGGAATAGATTCTAGGTGAATAATTAATGGAGATAAGAGAAATAATGGAGTTAGTAAATCCAAACCATTTTTTAAAGAAAATGAGTAACGAAAAAATGGAAGAGAATGAGACATTTCAGAGGGATGTGTTTTTTGAAATAGAAATTCACTTCAAATGTGTCTCTCATAGATCAAGAATTGGAGAAGGCAGCTTAGTCAAAAATAGTGGCAACTCATTGTTTATTGAGTGATTGCAAAAGAAGGGAAGTATCAAGACATTATTAATTAGTGTAGTTAGTGGCTAGCTTCTTATATGATTTACAAGAAGAAAGTGAGATGGAGGAACAAATAAAAAAAAATAAAGATTCAGAGTCTCTGACTCCATTTTGGTGCACACCATGAAGACCATCCAGCACGATTTCCTTTGTAAACAGAATGCATTTTATCACCCAAACTCAAACTCTCATGATACCCTAAATCCTTTTGTTGATTTAACACATAAAACCTTGGTAGCCAATGTGTGATTCATACACCAGAACATTAGTATCATCTGACAGTTTATTAGAAATTCAGAAACTTAGGTTCCACCCCGGACGTACTGAATTATCAGCTGAACTTTTATAAAGTATACAGGCAATTAATATGTACATTAAAATCATGAAAAACAGATTTATAACATAATAAGGTAAATAATATATTACCATTTGCATATGTATAGCTGATGATTTGGCTATCTGTTAATTTATTATATACAGTCAGTCCACTTTTTTGGAAGAACATTTGTTGATAAGTCTTTCTTTTTTTTTTTTGGCCAAGAACCAACACAAATTTAATTTGTTCTTAGAAACTTGAGAGATTAAAAACATAATAATATAACCATAAAGAGCTAAAGTTTGAGCAAAAATATATGCTATATCATAAAGTAGAATTACAAATATATACAGTGAGCACTTTTCTCTTTTTGAAAAATAAATCCTTGATTAAATTTTAGTTTTTTATTAAATAGTTTTCCAAGATGACTGAAATCAGACCAACTTTGAAAATGTAGGTGTTAATTACTTGCACTTTATATTAGCATTTCTCAAACTCAAGTATAGAACATGCACAAACAGCAGATTAGTAGTTATAGTTTAGGCCAACAAAAGGATTGTGATTTACTGCAGCTTACTAAAAAAAGTTGAAAAATCTCATTCCTTTACCTGGGTTTATTCATAGATTAAAAAACATTTAAATCCACTAGACATATTATTTCTAATTATTATTCACTACTCTATATCTGTGGCTAAGGCAAATCAAAAGAAAATGTTGAAAGAGCATCTCATTTGTGATGCCCCATGGGCTTCCCTGATAGCTCAGTAAAGAATCCACCTGCAACGCAGAAGACCCTGGTTTGATTTTGGGGTTGGGAAGATCCCCTGGAGAAGGAAAGGCTACCCACTCCAGTATTCTGGCCTGGAGAATTCCATGGACTGTATAGTTCATTGGGTCCCAAAGAGTCGGACACAACTGAGTCACTTGGATGGTGACTTCACTTCACTTCACTATGGATGGTGAAAGAAAGACAGCCACAAATTATTTGATGATTCTCCAATTAAAGGGTTCAGTGTAATTCCTCTCACTCTGAATGTAGACTAGAATCTGTGACTAACTTGAACAAAACAATGAAGTCAAAGTTATATAATGGGATTTTCAAAGCTATCTCAGAACTACTCCTGTAACTTCTGCCTGAGTTCTTTGGGAGCCTGGATTCATCTGTCTGTCTACCTGAGACCACCATGATGGAAAGTTCACAGGCAGGTGCTCTTGTTGACAGTCTCTGCAAAGTCCAGGCTACTGATCATATCCATCAAAGCACTACACAAAAATGAAACCATCTTACACACTCCAGATCAATCATCTTCCAGGTAAATACCATTGCATAATATCTGTTGATGCCTCACAGAACAGAAGAATATCCAACCAAGCCCTGTCCAAATTCTTGACCTCAAAACTCAAGGGAGAAAATAATAAGGAAGTTGTTTTAAGCCACTGAGTGTTTGGGTAGTGTATTAAATAGTGATAGATAAATTAACTCTGGTTCCTCGAGTTACATCTTTTTTGTATGCCATCCTTTCACTCTCCTTTTTAATGGGATAAATGTGAGCAATTGTTAATGCCACACAGAGCACTTCATATAGAGCTAGAAATTAATCTTACATACTTGGTTGCATCTTAGGTCAAGTACTATTCAGTAAACATTCACTGAATTGCATATGACAGGTAATATTTCAGAATAGTTTCTTCATTTTTATGCTGGTGAATTCATGCTACTGAATTACTATAAATTAATTAGGATTTGAGAATAATTTTGAAATGTAGAATTAGACATTTTCCATTATGATTAGCTTAATTAGATACAGAACTGAGCCAAGGAAGTATGAAGAGGCTGAAATCCAATATTTTGAAATATAATTATATTGAAATAAAAAGTATATTTTTCCACATTAAACAGTCTCAAATAGCATTAACATAACATACAAAGTATTTTTATATTTTAATCTATAATTGCCAAGAATGAGATAAATGCTACTATCTAAAATGGACATTTGAGGCCTATTCAAGCACTTGAGGTCTTTGTTCTCTATGGTCTTAATAGCACATAATAAAATATTAATGATAGGATATGATTATTAAATTATCAATTTTCCCTATTAAAATATTTTACATTAAAATATAAGAAACGTAGTAACGTATAATATTAAAAGTTAATTCAACTATGTTAGCTAGTTTTGTAGGACATACTAATATATAAAATGGTCAAAGGAGTTTTATCTCATATTTTTTGTTATCTGTGCAGAATGACTTTTCAATTTAGTATTTTTATCATCTTGCCACATTCCTGAGAAAGTCTGACTGTAAGATACATAGTTAATATTTACTCAATCATTTTAAAATTTATTCTAATTTTCTGCCAGTGATGTCAGATAAGAAAAAGAGAAAGGCAGCCTTGCTTAGTGGAAAGAGTATCCTAGGCTTCAAAGTTCAAGAAGCCATGATTTGCATAGCTCTTGGCCAAACCACTGCATCTCTTTGAGTACCAGTTTTCTATCTATAAAATGAGAATATCATCTCCTTGCAAAGTCCTTGTATTAAGCTAAATAATCTAAACAGGTGCTTTCCTGGTGGTCCAATGGTTAAGAATCCACCTTGCAATGCAGAGGACACTGGTTCGATCCCTAGTCCAGGAAGATCCCATATGTCATGAAGCAATTAAGTCCCCGTGCCACAACTACTGAGCTTATGCTCTAGAGCCTTCACACCACAGCTACTGAAGCCCAAGCACCTAGAGCCTATGCTCCACAACAGGAGAAGCCACTCCCAACAAGAAGCCTGCAAAGTGCAACCAGAGAGTAGCCCCCTCACCATAACTAGAGAAAAGCCTGCACACAGCAATGAAGACCCAGCACAGACAAAAATAAGATAAATAAAAATAAACAAACTAAGCAAAACTATCACAGTTAGTAGCACATGAATAATCAATTTTGTTGTTCTTTAGTCGCTAAGTTGTGTCCAATTCTTTTGTGACCCCATGGACCTTAGCCCTATAGTCTCCTCTGTCCATGGGCTTTCCAGTTAAGAATACTGGAGTAGATCATAGGATAGTTTTATTCCTAGTTTTTTTTAGAGAATCTTCATACTGTTATCCATAGTGGCTGTCTCAATTTGCATTCCCACCAACAGTGCAAAAGGGTTCCCTTTTCTCCACAACCTCTCCAGCACTTGTTTGTAGATTTCTGGTGATGACCATTCTGACCAGTGTGAGACGATACCTCACTGTAGTTTTGATTTGCATTTCTCTAATAATGAGAGCTGTTGAGCATCATTTTATGAGTTTATTAGCCATATTTATGTCTTTTTTGGAGAAATGTCTGTTTACTTCTTCTACCCACTTTTTCATTGGGTTAAACAACCCAATATATACTCAGGAAACCATAACTTAAAAGACACACGTACCCCCATTGTTCACTGAAGCACTATTTAGAGTTGCTAGGGCTTGGAAGCAACCTTGATATCCATAGACAGATGAATGGATAAAGAAGTTGTGGTACATGTACACAATGAAATATTACTCAACTATAAAAAGGAACATTTTGAATCAGTTCTAAAGAGGCAGATGAATCTACAGCCTATTATATAGAGTGAAGCAAGTCAGAAAGAGAAAGACAAATATCATATATTAATGCATATATATGGAATCTAGGAAGATGGTAATGATGATCCTATTTGCAGGGCAGCAAAGGAGACACAGATATAAAGAAGAGACTTATGGTCATGATAGGGGAGAGGGAGGGTGGGATTAAAAGAGTAATACTGAAATATATACATTACCATAAGTAAAATGGATAGCTGCTGGGAATTTGTTGTATGATGCAGAACCCAAAGCTGGCTCTCTGTGATAACTTAGAGGGGTGGGATGAGGAGGGAGGTAGGAGGGCAGTTTAGGAGGAGGGGGATATTTGTATAACTATGGCTGATCCATGCTGATGTTGGGAACCATAACAATATTGTATTTATCCTTCAATCAAAAATAAAAATAAAAAGTAAATGGATAGAACACAGCACAGTATATAGCAAGTGCTCAATAAAGTCTTACTGTGTTGAAGAATTTCTCTTCGATCATATAATTGCATTTTTTAATCTATTTTTTTTCTGCCATTTTCTTTTTTAGGAGCTCTAATTGTATGCATTGTTTTAATTACTGTAGCTTTTTAGATGTTTAGAGACTGGGAAGTGTGAGTCCCTCAACTTTGTTCTTTATCAAGATTTCTTTGACTCTTCTGGTCCCTTCCATTTCCATATTAATTTTTGAATCAGCTTATCAATTCTGGCAAAAAAAGACAACCAAGATTTTGATGGGGATTCAGTTAAATTTGTAGATAAATTGGGAGAGTATTGTCATTGTAACAAATTAAGTCTTGTTCCATAGACATAGGATGCCCATCCATTTATTTATTTTCTTTCATTTATTTCAGCAGAAATTTGGAGTTTTCAGAGCATAATGTTTGAACTTATTTTTATTATTTTAAACTTTTTGATACTATTATAAGTGGAACTGTAGTTTTCATTTAATTTTCAGATTATTCATTGCTAGTGTATACAAATAAAAGTGATCTTTGTGTACTGACTTTGTATCCTGTAACCTTATTGAAATCATATTTTATAGCTTTCTGTGTGCAAATTCCTTAAAATTTTCTATATTCAAGATCATGTCATCTGCAAATACAAATAGTTTTACTTCTCCTTTTTTGAAAAAAGAATACTGGAGTGGGTTGCCATTTCCTTTGCCAGGGGATCTTCCTGACCCAGGGATAAAACTCACATCTCCTACATTAGCAGGTGGATTCTTTACCACTGAGCCACCAGGGAAGCCCTGAATAACCAATAGCTATTTGTTATTATGAATACTACCACCTCTCTCAGAACTAATTTGATTACCACACAATTCATTTTGCAGTAGTCACTAATCTGGGGAAAAACACAGTTGCAACATAAGGAAACAACAATATTCTCTGTCTATAAATCTCTTAATGATGACTATGTATGAAATGTTTTGGATACAAAGTCTTTAATAAACAAACAGCCTTGATTAATCTGTAATATTTCACTGAAGTGATCAAACCCAGTGCACATCCTAATTTCTCATTAAGTTTTTCTTCCAAAGCATTAACAGACACAAAAACAGGTAAAGGTTATATTCAACTATTTTACAGTATATCATCACACATCAACATATGTTTGCCAATTCTTAAAGACTAAAGTGTGTATCTAAATATTTCAAAAGAAATGTAAACAAAAGATGAAGAACAAGAGAGTGTGAAGGGATGCTAGAATTCATGTATTATATAGAACCATGGTGGTTTATTTCCTAAGTTATGTCTGACTCTTGCAACCCCATGGACTGTAGCCTGCCAGGCACCTCTGTCCATGGGATTCTCTAGGCAAGAATACTGGAGTGGGTTGCCATTTCCTTTTCCATTTCTCTATTCCTGACCCAGGAATCGAATTTGGGTCTCCTGCATTTCAGGCAGATTCTTTGCTAACTGAGCTATAGGAGAAGTCCATAGAGGGGAAAAACCATATAGAAGCCCTATATAGAACCATATATTTATAGAATCTATATAGAAGTCCTATATAGAACCACAGAGAGAGACAAATTTAAAAATCTGAAAACTCTTATATTCAAAAGACTTTCTGGCCATAATCACTGAAATAATTAGATACTAGCAAAAATAAAACAAAGAGCTATTTAAAAGAACTAAAAAGGGAAACGTTGCTCAACACTGATAATCTGTGATCACAGATAAATTAATATTTAATATTTAATTAAAATGATCAGCTGTCAAAGCAACAATGACACTGTACATCTAAATATTTTTGAAATATCATAAAGAATTGTGTAAACAGTATTTTCCCATTTTTAAAAATATATATTAGTGTTTTGGAGGCAATATTAAATGTCATGTATATATACGCAAAGTATATTCCAAAAGCTAGGGATATGGTTATCAAACTAAAATACTTTATTGAATGGAATATTTTACTGGCAGCCCTCATGCAAGCTAGAGTCTTTAGGGACCACATACTTATGAAAAATTCTTGTTATTCACTATCCAGCTTATACAAGATACCAATCATCATGTCATGAACAGGACATACTCTATTTTATTTTTAACCCATTTCTAATAGAACCTAATATAGAAGAATAGTCGAGGCTACTTGTTTTGATAGAAAAATAGCCTCTGATGTGCAAAATAATGGGTATAAATAAGTCATTTCTAAATAATGCTGCCATGCTCATTTTAATAACACTGGGATTATTGTTTATATTATCCAGGATGTGATCTGTAAAACAATTCAAAAATCCACATTTTTTGAACTCAAGTGGAAAAAGTGCCACATGTGAATAATCAAAAGAAAATTAAGCTTTTCCTTTAACATATGCATTTTCCCTAAAATATGCTAAGTGTTTAGCTCCTTCACCTCCATGTTGTAAAAGTTCATATTATTTTTGGTGACATATTTACAGCACCCCTACTCCACTGGGCTTCATTCTGCTAAATAAAGGACTATTGAGAACTAGAGTTATTTGTCCACACAATCAAGGGTTCCACATGCTATGCTTTTCAATTGTTGTTTCTGCTCAGTCACTAAGTCATGTCTGACTCTTTCAAAGCCCCATGGACTGTAGGCTGCCAGGCTCCTCTGCCCATGGGATTTCCCAGGCAAGAATACTGGAGTGGGTTACCATTTCCTTCTCCAGGGGATCATCTTGACCCAGGGATTAAACCCACATCTCCTGAATTGGAAGGCAATTCTTTATCACTGAGCCAAAAGGGAAACATGCTTTTCTATGTTTTATGCCTATTACAGTTCTTTCTGATTTTCTCTTTCAATGTCAGTTTTTATTTCTCAAGGACACACACCTACCTCTAAGAATTCTCTCACTTACCTTCTATGCTCCCCTTTTAAATCAGTAATATGAGATAAAAATATGACTAACCTTGGAAGGGTTTGCTCAGAACTAAGAATGGGAGACTAAACGGCACTCAGAGAAGTTCCTCTGTAAGAATTCAGTACCATTAGTGGCTGGCATATATAGTGTATGTTTTGGCTACAGAATTCTACCTATTAATACTTTGGGGTTCTTCACTGGGTTTGTCATAGTCAAAGAGGTATAATGGATTTGTTGAAAATTATGCTTGTAGAAAGTTCTACAATTATTAAGCTTAATTTTACTAATTTTAGGGCATATACCACTGATAAAAAAATAAGTATTTACTCTTTCTTTTCATCTGGAGGTTTTCTTCCTAGTTTCAATTCCCTTCTTACCTATTTTTTTTCCTAGTAGAGTTTATTCAGACTGAAAAGTAGGGAAAGAAGACACTTTCACTTGTCAGATATCTACTGATTGATGCAAATTCAATTTTCTATCAATAAAAGTTTGATGGAAACTTGTGTAGTACCTGGCTTCCCAGACATATAATTCAAGATGCCTCTGAAAAGACAACATTACATATTTTCTACATTCCTATTTAGGTGAAATCTCATGGCAAATTAAACAAAATACAATTTCTCAAAGCTATAATTTTATTAAAGTGAATTTTCCCTCTGTTTTGTCAATCCCAGATCTTTATGGGAACTCTTTGGGTTATATTATATAGCATCACCTGTACCATGGACTTCTTGAAAACAGTAATCATATCTTTTCATATCCATAGTCTCAATTTCATTAGTAAATGAATATCAAGAGTATAAGACCATATAATATGTTTCCTTATTCTGAATAAACTAACATATAAATTTTAAGGTAAGAGTATATGATTTTGCAAGGATTCAAATGCCAAAACAGAGCAATATCAAGAAAAAATGATTATTTATGAATGTCTTATTTTTGTTTGATATTTAATTTTTTTCTTCCGGTTTTACTGAGAAATTGACATATAACACTATCTAAGGTATACAACATAATGATCTGATTTACATACATCATGAAATGATTACCACAGTAAGCTTAGTGAAGATCCATCAATTCATAGAGATTTAAAATTAAAGAAACAGAAAAATGTATTTCTTTCCCTATGATGAGAACTCTTTGGATTTATTATCTTAAAGGAACTTTAAATTCTCTTATAACTTTCTGGATCCCTATTGTATTTCTATTTATCTTACAGGTTGTATCACTTATTTTGAAGTATTTTCCTCATTATTTATAAAATGTGTGTTATAGTTTTTTTATAAATTTTATTAAAATATTTATAAAATGTAATCAGCATTTACTAAATATTATTGAAACATAATCAACTGCTATAACTAACTCAATAATCTCTATCTCATATTTGCAATTGCCGGATAATATATATGCACTGTTTCATTGTGGCAAGGGCATACATCTAACAAGAAGGCCTGCATTCAGGTAGTAAACACAGACCTGAGCAAAAAAAAAAAAAAAAAGAAGAAATGATAAATTACTATAAAATAAGAAATGTATAATGAGCTATTTTATTTATAGTATTCATTTCCATTTCATATAAGTACTCTACCTTAATATATGCTACAAAACCTTGCATCTGTTTTAGTAAGTAGTAATTTCATTTCGGCTCTTCTAAAGGGGACAGACAGTATTCCGGTAATGTAGCAGATTGTTTCTGTTTAGCAGAGGCAAGATTTAAATGAAATTTAAAGGGTCAAAAATAATAGTATGGTTTGTTCTGTTATTGTCTCCAGTATGCTTATCACATTTATATAGCAGCAGCCATTTTACCACATTTTGGGGATTTAGAAACACTTTGTCTACATAGGTTGATTTGCCTGTGTTTATATATGTATAGACAGAGAAGCCTGGCATGCTGCAATCCAAGGGGTTGCAGGAGTTGGACACAACTGAGTGACTGAACTTATATATGCATGGATATGCTTACCCTGGAAACTTAATAAGTAAGTCCAACTAATAATAATAGAATATTTTTCTGCTTCCTAAATGGACTTGTATATTTATGAAACTATCTTCTATTCTAAGTACATTGTAATTCAGTAGAAAGCAATTGTTTCGATTACATTCAGCAAACATAAGCTTTTTGCAAGTAGAATTTTTTTTTTAACCTTTGTGTAAAATAGTATAGCTGTCTAGTGTCACTACGATGAATGCCATTTTACTAAGTGTAAAATATCAGAATGAGCTCAATCTGTGTAGCAAATACACTTAAGTGAGTATAGTTTAATGTTTCATTTGATCTTTGTTACAAAGTTGGGCTTCCCTTGTAGCTTAGCTGGTAAAGAATCTGCCTGAAATGCAGGAGACCTGGGTTTGATCCCTGGGTTGGGAAGATTCCCTGGAGAAGGGAGAGGCTACCTACTCCAGTATTCTGGCCTGGAGAATTCCATTGACTGTATCGTCCATGGGGTTGCAAAGAGTCAGATGTGACTGAGAAACTTTCACAAAAGTATGAAGTATTAATAGAAGGGCATATCACTCCATTTTGTTTTCCTTAAGGAGAGTAAAACTCAAATAAGTTTAAGTAGTTTGGCTTTTTTAAATAGTTGATCAGTAGTAGAAGGAGGGCAAAACCCCAAAACTCTAAAATTTAAGTCTTTTGGTCCTTCACATACCAAGAGGTAATTAGAGTTAACCCTTGAATAACAAGGGTTTGAATTGTGCTGGTTCACTTAAACATGGATTTTTTTTTTTTTTTCAATAGTAAATACTACATGACCCAGGGTTGGTTGAATCCAAGGAAAAGGAACCCCAACAGAGAAACTGCACATATGGAGGGCCAACAATAAATTATATGCAATTTTCAATAGCACTGAAAAAGGGTCCACGTTCCTAACCTCCATTTGTTCAAGGGTCAAACTGTGTAATGGAAAGGGTGATTAAGAAATCTATTAAAGATTTAGACCTATGATAATGTAATTTAATTCTTAGTAAATAAAGAAATTTGACAGATTTTATCCCAGGTACTTAATTCCTGATTGTGAACTGTGAAAAAATTCATTGAATTTAAAGGATTGCTTCTTTATTCCAGATCATTCTAGCATCATTTAAAATATTTTTGTACTGTCAGTTATAATAAGATTTTTTTGTATAGTTTTGATTGCTAATTAAAAAGACACACAAAGAGAACTAGAAAAATGTATTTACCAAAAGGAAATTTTGACTGAATCTATTTTATTTTGAAATTCTTCTTTTAAGTTAAATAAGACTGTACTAGTTTAATTTGGAAACCTGGAGGGAGTTACCTAAGTCACTAATGTGTGTGTGTCAGTCACTCAGTCATGTCCCACTCTTTGTGAACCCGTGGACTGTAGCCCACCAGGTTCCTCTGTCCATGGCATTTGCCAGGCAAGAATACTGGAGTGGGTTGCCATTTCCTTCTCCAGGGGATCTTCCTGACCCAGGGATCGAACCTGGGTCTCCTGAATTACAGGCAGATTCTTTACCATCTGAGCCACCACGTTAGATATCAATATAGATATGTCAGTTGGTATATATACATACACACATATATGTATAGATCATATATTCACATATACCGTATATACCAATATGTTGAAACCACATGCTTTGTTGCTGTCTACATTGTAGCTTTCAATGAATAAACATATAACTCTAGCAACCACCAAAATAAAAAAGGTAAGTCAAACAATGATCTAGATCACTTATCATCTTACTTTAAGGATTGATTGTCAGAGATAAAATATATACTGAGAATAAATGATTTCTATTAGTTACACCCATTTTATTCTAGTAGTTCTCACAAAGGGAAATTTAGCATCCATGTGCACAGTGGCAATGTCTAGAGATACTTTTGATTGTTATAACTGGTGGGTTGCTCCTGGATACGATATGTAGAAGCCATGTATGTTGCAACACTTTCTATAATACACAGAAAGGTCATCAGCATAAACAGTGTGAAGGTTGAGAAACACCAATCCATTCAAATAGCTCTTATTGTGAGTTACAAATGAGATGAATTTACACAGCCTAAATTAGACGGGTTTGCTTCAGAGTTGTGGCATGACTTCTAAGCTGAACAAATATGTCCAACTATGTGAAGAGCTGTTCACTGGGAAAATAAACCAGTAATAGTTCCCTCAACACTAAAACTGCCATTTCAATGCATGAACATACATGATTTCTCCTTTAGGATTCATTCCAGCATTATTGTTTTGTGATCTTGCACCAGGCTTAGTAATACACAAAACTCAAAAATAGCTTTTCACTTAATTTAATCTGCAGAAGTTTATTCTGAATTTATACACTATGAAACCAAATATAAAATAGCTATAATAAAAGAATAATACCCATTGAATATTTTCTCTCATTTACTTCTGATTTCTTTTATTAGTGAACATGAAAATAGTAACCATCTGGACTGTAAAGGAAACAATAACATTTCCCTTTGCTAAAAGAAAACAGCAATAACCATAAGCCTGAAGAAATAAAATTCATCACATTTTCTCCCCTATTGCTTGAGCCTAAAGACACACAGACAGGCTGACAAGTCTGAGATATGAACATAAACCTTGATTGTGACTTTTAAAACAAAGTTTATTTTAGTTTTTACCTCAGTTCATTAATATTTTTAATTTCCACAATGCCAAAAGCTGATTTTCTCCATCAAAAACAAATTAAACCCTCAAGGAAGGAGAAACCCTAACCTATGAGAAAAGGTTCCTTTTCAGCTTGTCAGGACAGGCATACCTAACTACTGGAATGGCTGACAGCAACTCTCTGCTAGGTAACATAATTATTGCAACACATTACCAGTTTTGAACATGCATGTATCCTTCAGATACTATAATAAATTATTAAACCAATTATTCTGACAAAAGCTTTTATCCAGTTGGTCCCCGAATAATGCAAATGTATTTGCTCCATTTGAGCACTTGAAACCCAGTAATATACCAGGATGACCTAAAAAACACATTAAAGGTAATCTATTACCTTATCTAGCTTTTTAAAAACTTACATAAAACATTCTCTTACGGTGCTTATTAACTGTTTTCAGTAGAAGGTTATGTGATTGCTTTAGTGACAGAACTGAAAAGATAAAGCCTGTGATGGATGAGAAATATATAATTAACTAATAAACAACTCGTTTGCTAAATTAGCCACTAATCTTGTCCAATGTGACTTGTTCATATCCTTGAAAAACAATCCTAATGTTCAGCATCTCTTAATCCATACACAAACTTCTAAATAAATTAGCTACACATGGGAAGACTATTTCATTTGATAAATGACCCACTGCACTGATGTCCACACTTGCTACTTTAAAAATAAAATGCTCCTAGTGTTGCACCTTATTTCTGTCAGATATGCTCAGACTTTTGAATACTTTCTTGTTTAAGAACCAAGTTTAAAGGCATAAGTTTTTCTTGTATGTTGTTGAAACAAGGCAGAATGAGAGACTGAGTGAGGACATTTGAGATGAGAAAAGGAGATTATTATTTTAACCACTGAAGAATGATAAAAAGCATCAGAAATATCACTAGTCCTCCTAGATCTCTAGCGCTTATACTATACACTATGAAGAAGAGCAAAAACATGCGTACCACACTTTAGTCCTTGTTTGCTTACAGTGAATGAGATGGAAAGTTATCACAAACAATAAAGAAAATATAGATTATGCCAAGTGCAAGATACAGGGTCCAAGCCATAAAATAATGATAATTTAAGGCTAAGATAGATTATTTGTAACATTTTCAAGCATTATAGAGAACTCAAATAGGTCTGGCCCTGAAAACATGGTTCATTAAAAAAAAGAAAGAAAGAAAGAAATAACAAAGCATTCCAAATCACTCTCTTGTCTAGATCAGGGAAGATATTAAACTATTTTATTCATACTTTTTTCTTTTAATGATTTCTTTTTAGTGGTAAGCTTCTGAGAAATATATGAGAAATTGGTCTTATATCTACACACTCCACTGGAATTCTGCTACACACACTATTGCTTGGAAACTTCAACATGTAAGGAGGAAATTCAGTATTTCCTGAGGCCCTGGGAACTACTGTGAATGTTTATTCTTGTCTTGGATCCTTTATTGATAGACCAAGAGGCTACAAATGCTCTACATTTAAGGATCCACTGTAGGACAAGAAGTAGAACTGTGACAGCAACAGCAGCGGCCAGCAGAAGCAGGAGAGGCCCCACAGCGGGCCTGCCAGACTGTCACATGCCAGCACCCATCCACATTCTTTTTAACCACAGGGACAGTACAGAACATAAGAACAAAATGGTGGTACAATAAATCTTCAATATAATGCTGGGAGGTTGCATTAAAATTATAGCAATTTGTTTCAACTTTATAGTTTGGGCCTTTGGTGAGGCTTAATTTCCTACCCTTCCTTATTAGTCACAGTTTTCTTCTCCAAAGTTGTGTCTCAACAATGTAAGTGCAGGGAAACTCTCAAGAAACTTCTAAGAACCTAAATAATCCTCCTAGCCACCCACAAGCTAAACATTTACTTACATAAATTGTATATTCAAAACAGAGTGCCTATGATGTAGCTTATTCAGATACATAACAGTACAATGAGACAAATGTATCTTTAAAAACAAGTGGTCCAGTTGTGCAAAAATTTATTATATACATATTAGTATACACAAATAATGAACAGTGATTTGCCTCACCGGAGCTTCTTATATTTACAGCTAAGATTAAGTTGTATTTCTTTTTTTTTTAACTCCTAATTGATATAAATGCTACTCTTACCAAAGGATTACAGTTTATTTTGTCTTATAAGTATTTTTCAGTGGAGAACCACTGAATTAAAACATTTTTACATACCAACTATATAAACTACTTTGATAAATCATTGCAACGCTAACTACTAATCTAAAATAAAACTGAAAGTTTCAAGGACTGACTTGGTTTCTGTCCATAATCAAACAATTCTGGGCAAGCATGAGACAATTTTGAGAGCTCTTACAATTGGCATGAAACATATTTTGGCATATAAATATAAAAATTGAAAATTATAATGATAATAAGGACACCACTTCACTAGTTTAAATCACTGAGTGAAGTATCAATTGCTCAGTAATGTAGCTGAGGTAATTAGCTAGTTTTTGGCCAGAGAAACTAAGCTATTTCTTTTTGCAGCAAAGTTAAAATTAATACAAAGTAAAAATGAATTAAACACTTAAAAAAGTAAAAGAAAAGAAGTGAGTTAGTAAAGAATCTTGAAATGGGGAAATTCTTTCTAAATGTGACATGAAAACCAGAAACAATAGAGGAAAATATTAGAAAATTTAACAACATAAAAAAATTCTGAGTAGCAAAATACAAAATTCCCACTTGTTTGACATAGTATGAACAGGATGCTAGATTTCTATTTATATTCACTCAAAACATTGATATAGTTCCACGTAATTTGGCATCTAATATTACTGCTAAAAGACTAGAATTTTAATTATTTTAGTGACTTTAAAAAAAATTGAGGTTTGAAACTTCTAATCCAATTCTGAGAATAGTCTATGGGAACTTGAATAAAATTTGTATCCTTCCATTGTGTGAAGTTTGTATAAATCTTAATAATGTTGAATTGATTCATGGTGCTTTTCAGGTCTACTACATCCCTCTACTTTTCTGTATATTCATTTTATTAATTTTTGAGAGCTTGATATAGAAATTCCAACTTAAAATCTTAATTTATCTAATTAAAAAAATAAATGTAATATATAGTAAGTAAGTGTTAGTCACTCAGTCGTGTCCAACTCTTTGTGACCCCATGGATTATAGCCTGCCAAACTCCTCTATCCATGGAATTTTTCAGGCAAGAATACTAGAGTAGGTCGCCATTTCTTTCTCCTGGGAGGGCATCTTCCTGACCCAGATATCAAACCCAGGTCTCCTGTATTACAGATTCTTTACCATCTGAGCCACCAGGGAAGCCCATGATAATCACTTTAGGTAGTCTAAATTATTAATACTGAAGGTCAAAACAAAAACCTAATGTACTATGAGATACAAAATAAATGATATCTGAGATTTCACACAGAGTTTTAGGTATCTCCCAAGCTCCATTTTGCAATTTTGGAATTTAAAGGCAAACACATTTGTTACTGAATGGGAAATATGAATATGTCTCCTCGCAGAGTCTGTCATCGTACCAGGTCTCCTTCCCATTGTCTTTTGACTCAGCAAATTTTTGTATCAAGTTTCCAACTGTAGTACTGGCCAAGTTATTTATAAACCCTTCCTGGACCTGGCCTATTTGCAAATATATAGTGGAACTATATGTAACTTTTTTCTGTATTTTTCAAGTCTCTGTAAATGTGCTATCATTCTTTCATAATTTAAAAAATAAAAAAGAGAAAAAATTATTTGTGACATATACAAATGGAAATATGATATAATAAGATTTATGGAATGCACCAAAAGCAGTTTCCAGAGTGGTTTTGTAGCAATAAATGCCTACATTAAGATGCAACAAAAAGCTCAAATAAACAACCTAACTTCATATCTCAATGAACTAGATAAAAAACAAATGAAGACCAAAATTAGTAGAAAGAAGTACAAACTAAGAAATTGGACAACAATATATCTATAAAGAGATATATTTTTAGAAACATACAACCTACAGGGATTAAGTTGTAAAGAAATAGAAAATCTGAATAGACTAATTATTAGCAAGAAGATTGAATGAAAATTTGCCAACAAAAGCCCAGAATCAGATGGCTTCCTTAGCAACCTCTGCAAAATATTTAAAGAAAAGTTAGTATCCATACTTATGAAACACTTCCAAAATATTGAAGAGAAGGAAATTTTCCAAAGTCATTACATGAGACCAGCATTACCCTTATATAAAAAAATAGACAAGGATGCCACAGGAAAATAAAAATATAAGCCAACATGACTGATGAACATAAATACAAGAATCCTCAAAATATTGTCAAACCAATGTCAACAAAATATTTAAAAGATCATATGATCAAGTGATATTTATTTCAGGGATTCAGGGATGATTCAGCATATACAAATCATTCATTGTGATATATCACATTAACAAAATGAAGGCTAAAAACCATAGGATTACTTCAATTGCTGCAGGAAAAAGAACAGTATTCAACATCCATTCATGATAAAAATCTCAACAAAGTGGACATGGAGGGAACCCAGTTCAGTGTTATAAAGGCCAAGTATAAAAAGAAGACCAGGGTTTGGTAGAAGTGAGCATCGAATAAAGTATAATAATAGTAAAGACCATATATGACAAGTCCACAGATAAGATGATACTCAGTGATAAAAAGTACAAAGCTTTTCCTCTAAGATCATAACAAGATAATGATGCCTCCTCTCACCAACTTTATTCAGCATATCACTGAAAGTCCTAGCCAGATCTATTCGGTAAGAAAAAGTTAAAAAAAAAATTCAATTTAGGAAGCAAGAGGTAAAACTCACTATTTACAAATAACATGAAATTATATAGAGAAATACCTAAAGACTCCACACAAATACATCTGTTAGAATTTAGTAAATTCAATAAAGTAGCAAGATACAAAGTCAATATAAAAACATCTTATTTCAATATACTAATAATGAACTACCAGAAAGAAATTAAGAAAATAATTCCATTTGTTCAATTCAGTTCAGTCACTCAGTCATGTCTGACTCTTTGCAACCCCATTAACTGCAGCACACCAGGCCTCCCTGTCCATCACCAACTCCCGGAGTTCACACAAACTCATGTCCATTGAGTTGGTGATGCCATCCAACAATCTCATCCTCTATTGTCCCCTTCTCATCCTACCCTCAATCTTTCCCAGTGTCAGGATCTTTGCAAATTAATCAGCTCTTCACATCAGGTGGCCAAAGTACTGGAGTATGAGCTTCAACATCAGTCCTTCCAATGGACACCCAGGACAGATCTCCTTTAGTATGGACTGGTTGGATATCCTTGCAGTCCAAGGGACTCTCAAGAGTCTTCTCCAACACCACAGTTCAGAAGCATCAATTCTTCAGCACTCACCTTTCTTTACAGTCCAACTCTCACATCCATACATGACTACTGGAAAAACCATAGCCTTGAATAGACAGACCTTTGTTGACAAAATAATGTCTCTGCTTTTTAACATGCTATCTAGGTTGGTCACAACGTTCCTTCCAAGGACTAAGCATCTTTTAATTTCATGGCTGCAGTCACCATCTGCAGTGATTTTGGAGTCCCCCAAAATAAAGTCAGCCACTGTTTCCAATGTTTCCCATCTATTTGCCATGAAGTGATGGGACCAGATGCCATGATCTTAGGTTTCTGAATATTGAGCTTTAAGCCAACTTTTTCATTCTCCTCTTTCATTTTCACCAAGAGGCTATTTAGTTCTTCTTCATTTTCTGCATCTGCAGAAGTGAAGTCTGGCATCATCTGCATATCTGAGGTTATTGAGATTTCTCCCAGCAGTCTTGATTCCAGCTTCTGCTTCATCCAGCCTGCCATTTCGCATGATGTACTCTGCATAGATGTTAAATAAGCAGGTTGACAATATGCAGCCTTGACGTACTCCTTTTCCTATTTGGAACCAGTCTGTTGTTCCATGTCCAGTTCTAACTGTTGCTTCCTGACCTGCATACAGGTTTCTCAAGAGGCAGGTCAGGTGGTCTGGTATTCCCATCTCTTTCAGAATATTCCACAGTTTGTTGTGATCTATACCATCAAAGGCTTTGGCATAGTCAATAAAGCAGAAATAGATGTTTTTCTGGAACTCTCTTGCTTTTTCGATGATCCAGTGGATGCTGGCAATTTGATCTCTATTTCCTCTGCCTTTTCTAAAATCAGCTTGAACATCTGGAATTTCACAGTTCATGTATTTTTGAAGCCTGGCTTGGAGAATTTTGAGCATTACTTTACTGGCATGTGAAATAATTGGAATTGTGTGGTAGTTTGAGCATTTTTGGCATTGCCCTTCTTTGGGATTGGAATGAAAATTGACCTTTTCCTTTTCCTGTGGCCACTGCTGAGTTTTCCAAATTTGCTGGCATATTGAGTGCAGCACTTTCACAGCATCATCTTTCAGGATTTGAAAGAGCTCAGCTGGAATTACCCCCACTAGCTTTGTTCGTAGTGATGCTTCCTAAGGCTCACTTGACTTCACATTCCAGGATGTCTGGCTCTAGGTGAGTGATCACACCATTGTGATTATCTGGGTCATGAAGATCTTTTTTGTACAGTTCTGTGTTATTCTTGCCACCTCTTCTTAATATTTTCTGCTTCTGTTAAGTCCCTACCATTTCTGTCCTTTACTGAGCCCATCTTTACATGAAATGTTCCCTTGGTATCTCTAATTTTCTTGAAGAGATCTCTAGTCTTTCCCATTCCTTTGTTTCCCCCTATTTCTTTGCATTGAACACTGAGGAAGGCTTTCTTATCTCTCCTTACTATTCTTTGAAACTCTGCATTCAGATGCTTATATCTTTCCTTTTTCTCCTTTGCTTTTTGCTTCTCTTCTTTTCTCAGCTATTTGTAAGCCTTCCTCAGACAGTCATTTTGCCTTTGCATTTCTTTTTCTTGGGGATGGTCTTGATCCCTGTCTTCTGTACAATGTCACGAGCCTCCATCCATAGTTCATCAGGCACTCTGTTTATCAGATCTAGTCCCTTAAATCTATTTCTCACTTCCACTGTATAATCATAAGGGATTTGATTTAGGTCATACCTGAATGGTCTAGTGGTTTTCCCTACTTTCTTGAATTTAAGTCTGAATTTGGCAATAAGGGGTTCATGATCTAAGCCACAGTCAGCTCCCAGTCTTGTTTTTGCTGACTGTATAGAGCTTCTCCAACTTTGGATGCAAAGCATATAATCAATCTGATTTCGGTGTTGACCATCTGGTGATGTCCATGTGCAGTCTTCGCTTGTGTTGTTGGAAGAGGGTGTTTGCTATGACCAGTGCGTTCTCTTGGCAAAACTCTATTAGCCTTTGCCCTGCTTCATTCTGTACTCCAAGGCCAAATTTGCCTGTTACTCCAGGTGTTTCTTGACTTCCTACTTTTGCATTCCAGTCCCCTATAATGAAAAGGACATCGTTTTCGGGTGTTAGTTCTAAAAGGTCTTGTAGGTCTTCATAGAACCATTCAACTTCAGCTTATTCAGCATGCTGCTTGGGGCATAGACTTGGATTACCGTGATATTGAATGCTTTGTCTTGGAAACAAGCAGAGACCATTTGTCATTTTTGAGATTGCATCCAAGTACTGCATTTTGGACTCTTTTGTTGACTATCATGGCTACTCCATTTCTTCTAAGGGATTCTTGTCCACAGTAGTAGATACAATGGTTATCTGAGTTAAATTCACCCATTGCAGTCCATTTGAATTCAGTGAATCCTAGAATGTCAGTGTTCACTCTTGTAATCTCCTGTTTGACCACTTCCAATTTGCCTTGATTGTAGTTTTATTTAAAAGTGTATGCAATGCCAAAAATGCTCAAACTACCACACAATTCCAATTTTAAGGAAAATAAAGACAATACAAATACACAGAAAATTATTTTGTGCTCATGAAGGAGGAATTAACATTGTTAAAATATATGTACTATCCAGAGCAATATACAAATTCAATGCAATCCCTATTAACACATGTCATTTTTAATAGAAACAGAATAAATAACCTAACCGCTAAAAACACTGGATAGCCAAAGCAATCTTTAAAAGGACAAGCAAGCTGGAAACAATATGCTCACTGATTTCAAGCTATATTACAAAAGTATAGTAATCAGAACACTATGTTCATTGGCAGAAAACACACAGAGATCAATGGTACAGAATAAAGAGCCCAGAATAAACCCATGTGTGATCAATTAATTTTTGACAAAGGAGCCAAACAATATACAATGAAGAAAGAACAGTATTTTCAATAAATGATGTTGGGAAAACTGGATAGCAATACACAAACAAATACAACAATCATTTTCTTACACCATACACAAAAATTAACACAGAATAGATTGGAGACTTAACTATATATCCTGAAAACATAAAATTCTAAAGAAAAACAAGCAAGTAGCTTCATGACATCAGTCTTGCTGATGGTGTTTTGAATTGGACCCCAAAAGCCAAGGTAATAAACACGTAGGATTATATCTACTGATTAGAAAAACTACAGCAGAGGAATAGAAAGCATCAGTAAAATGAAAAGGCAACCTATGGAATGGGAGAAACTCTTTGCAAATCATGTATCTGATAAAGGGTTAACATCAAAAATATATAAAGAACTTTTACAACTCAACAGCAAAAACATTCTGATTAAAAAAATGGGCAGAGGATCTGAAGAGAAAGTTTTTCAAAGAAAATATACAGTTGGCCAACAGGCACTTGAAAAAGAACTCAACATCATTAATCACTAGGAAAATGCAAATCAAAACCAATACTATCAGAATGACTATTATAAAAAGGGTAAGAACTAAGTGGTGATGAGGACGTGGTGAAAAGGGAACCTTGGTTCACTGTTGGTGGAAATGTAAGCTGGTATGCCACTATGGAAAACAGTATGGAAATTGCAAAAAAAAAAAAAGTTAAAAATAGAACTACACAATGATCCAGAATTAATTATGATTAGATACATGCATCTGGGTATGTATCTACAGAAAATAAAACACTAATCCCAAAAAACATCAGCATTCCCGTGCTCACTGCAGCATTATTTACAATAGTCAAGATACGGAAACAACCTAGGTGTCCATCAAATGGATGAACAGATAAAGAAGATATGGTGTACATGTGTTTCGAATCTGGACTGGCGACTCATTTCATATATGATATTATACATGTTTCAATGCCATTCTCCCAAATCATCCCACCCTCTCCCTCTCCCACAGAGTCCAAAAGACTGTTCTATACATCAGTGTTTCTTTTACTGTCTCGTATACAGGGTTATTATTACCATCTTTCTAAATTCCATATATATGTGTTAGTATACTGTATTGGTGTTTTTCTTTCTGGCTTATTTCACTCTGTATAATAGGCTCCAGTTTCATCCACGTGTATACCTGTGGTGGATTCATGTTGATAATATGGTAAAACCAATACAATATTGTAAAGTTAAAAAATAAAGTAAAATTTTAAAAAAGGAAGATATGCTGCATGTGCATGCATACTTAAAAATAAATGTACAGTGGAATATTATTAAGCCATAAATAAATAATGAAATCTTGCCATTTGCACCAACATGGATGGATCTTGAAGGCATTGTGTTAACTGAAATAAGATAAACTGTTTTGGTTCATTCCTAGAATCAAAGAGCAAACATCTGTTTCAGATAAGACTAAAAAAGATAGAATATACATTAAATTCATGAATTGTCTCAACATCAAAAAGAATACAGACAGTTGATATGCTGATGAAGAACTTAATGCATCACAATAAGAATGCATTCACTTGTAACAATGAGCACTTTCACCTCAGTATGAAAAACTTTTAAAATCCTATTCCAGGCAGATGTTAAGTGGAGAAGTGAATAATACCAAACACTTATCAAACAAGTGGTAATAAATTTTAAATGAGCTTACCTTTCAAAGAAAGAATGTATTAAGCTCACTCATCTTGTTGACATTATTTTGGTGGCCAATTTCAAAACCACAGTTTCACAGCTTCAGTTTTATAACAGAAATGGAAGGAAAGATTTTAAGCAAAAGTGCTTTGTGATCCCAAAGGAAAGTTTACCACAGATGTGAGCAGCAGCACTTATTCCACAATTCAACCCTGCAAGCCTTGGACAATTTAGGGAATGATGAAAAAATGAGACAATTTTCTGTGCAGTTGACAGAAACAATTGTATTTGGTGTGGTAAACTCCTCCCTTTGAATTATCAGACACTCCATTTACAAAAAGAATGTTGGAACATGAACTATTTGATACTTCTGGGTGTAATACCCTTGTGGTAGAGAGTACATCGGAGAAGGCGATGGCACCCCACTCCAGTACTCTTGCCTGAAAAACCCCATGGACGGAAGAGCCTGGTGGGCTGCAGTCCATGGGGTCGCTGAGGGTCAGACACACTGAGCGACTTCACTTTCACTTTTCAGTTTCATGCATTGGGAAAGGAAATGGCAACCCACTCCAGTGATCTTGCCTAGAGAATCTCAGGGATGGAGGAGCCTGGTGGGCTGCCGTGTATGGGGTCGCAGAGTCGGACACGACTGAAGCGACTTAGCAGCAGCAGCAGACAGTACATATTTGTAAGTCTTAAAAAATAATTTAAAATAACTTTAGTGAAAGACTTAAAGGTCCAACTTTTCTCTAAGTCAATTTTGAGTGAAAATTCTAATCATTCTTAACCTCTCAGAAAATATCCTCCTTAAAATTTCCTTACATATCTGTGGTGAATTGAGCACTGGTGTTAAATTATGAGCAGTCAAGGACTTCTGCTCATTTCTATTATGGAAGCTTGAGAGAAAATAGCGTGTGTCTTATAAACATGAAATTTGTCTTACAAACATTAAATATGTCAAGGAATAGATGTAAGTATAAAGGAAATATTTTATCTATCCACTGACATTCTGTAAAGGAAGTGCACAAAAATATTTTCTTTTATAAAAGAAAATGACATTGCAAGCATAAGAATGAAACAAAAAGATCTACAGTAAAGATAAAACACCATCATCCTGTCAGGATGTTCACACTCAACTCTGCATGAGCTTTGGTGAGAATTTAAGATGGCATCTTGTAACTATTTACCAAAGACAGAGACTTCTATTCAAAATAGATCATCAGATTTAAAAATAATTTTGGTAATAATTACATGTAGACTCATTTTATCTTATTTTTTTAATTTAAATTTATTTATTTTAATTGGAGTCTAATTACTTTACAATATTGTATTGGTTTTGCCATACATCAACATGAATCCTCCACGGGTGTACACGTGTTCCCCATCCTGCACCCTCTTCCACCTCCCTCCCTGTACCATCCCTCTGGGTCATCCCAGTGCACCAGCCCTGAGCATCCTGTATCCTGCATCAAACCTGGACTGGCGATTTGTTTCTTATATGATACTATACTTGTTTCAATGCCATTTTCCCAAATCATCCCATGCTTGCCCTCTCCCACAGAGTCCAAAAGACTGCTCTATACATCTGTGTCTCTTTTGCTGTCTCACATACAGGGTTATCGTTACCATCTTTCTAAATTCCATATATATGCATTAGTATACTGTATTGGTGTTTTTCTTTCTGGCTTACTTCACTCTGTATAATAGGCTCTAGTTTCATCCACCTCATTAGAACTGATTCAAATGTATTCTCATTTTATAGAGGAAAAACTGAGACCTAGAGATTATAATTTGTTTGTCAGAAGTCACAGGAAAGTCAATAGTAGAGCTGGCCTACAATTCATGCTCAAGGAAAATGAAGGTACTCATGAAGCACAATATCATTTTGATACCTATATTTTTTCAAGCCAAGAATAAGTCACCTGGTGTTTTAAGTTCTTATTTACTTAAGGATATGAGGGCAAAAGGAGAAGGCAATGGCAACCCACTCCAGTACTCTTGCCTGGAAAATCCCATGGACGGAGGAGCCTGGTAGGCTGCAGTCCATGGGGTCACTAAGAGTTGGACACAACTGAGCAATTTCACTTTCACTTTTCACTTTCATGCATTGGAGAAGGAAATGGCAACCTACTCCAGTGTTCTTGCCTGGAGAATCCCAGGGATGGGGGAGCCTAGTGGGCTGCACAGGCACACACGTCTGTGGGGTCGCACAGAGTCGGACACGACTGAAGTGACTTAGCATAGCATAGCATAGCATGAGGGCAAAAATCTTAAATCAAGACAAACAGAAAATCTAGGCAGTATACTAAGCATAGAGAATGACTATGCATTGTTTCAAACTAGGTAACTGGAGAAACTTAAAAAAATTAGTGTTGTTTCCATATATGACTTTTATTCCCATACAAATGACTCCCTATTGGGAAATCTGGCTTCAATTGCTACATTAAAACAGTGGGGAGAAGTTGCAACAAATGATTATAAAATACTCTCCAATAATTTATTTAAGATTTTCCTTACTAAATTTTAAAGTCATAAAGTATATGCTAAAGCACTGCTACATGGCCAGAATAAACACTGTAAAATAATAATAGCATAAAATAAATCCTCTAAAATAACGCTCATAATGTGACAAATGGAGAAGAGAGAATTAAGGTCTACCTTATTTTTAATCAAGAAAAAATAGTCTTATTTTTTAATAGGAATTAATCAGAACAGATTTTAACCTTGATATTCTAGACTTGACAAGCACAAAGGAAAATGCTGTGGTTTGATAAAAGGCAATGATACTACTAAGAAAAATGTAAAAGTACAACTTTCCTAATGTATTTTTAAGTCTGACTTAGGATTCTAGAATGATGATCTCATGTGTTTCCATTCAACACAACAGAGTTTTTTAAAGAGATGGACATGAGTGTGTCCATGTGTTCTTGGACAATGTCATGAGTGTCATGAGTTCTTATGGAACCCTCAGTTATCTGCTGCTCAGATCATTTCTGTGTTCATTTGAAGGGTGCAACAATCAAATTATTATTAAGAATTATAGTAGAAACTATTTTAGTGCACTGGAATGTAGAATGAAAAGTCGTTTTAAAAAGCACAGAAAACAAAATAAAATTTTAAGTTGTGAATACTAAATAAAACTTATGGATGTATAATTTTAAAAGTATTTTGCTTATTTCTGAAGTACATGAGTGTTAATGAGAGAGGCTTGCCACTATAATCACCTCCTTATGTTTTAATGTAGTTCTTTTACCCAGGTTTCTTGATTTCCTTTTCAGGATAGAAAGTATTTGCAAATATTCAGATACAGATAGGTAGAAGAAAATGTCCACATCTTCTTTTTCTTTTTTTCAAAAAAGAAGAAATATTTGAGAAGTTTTTCTGTGACAAATACTTTTGTGAATATTAATGACAAATTGCAGAACTTTTGGAAATTGAACTGAATGTTTTAATATAAAATAATTATTTTAAAATAGCAATAAAAAACCAAAATTATTTATATATGGATACATATATAAAAATAACTGGAAGCTTTTTTCAAAGTCTTTTCTAGCAAGAGACAATTTTGGAGAAGCAGGGATCCCTATGGTAACAGTGCAATTACCATGGATATGAACCAAGCCTTCATGTGTCTTCAATTTTTAGGAACCAGCACAAACTCTGGTTAAAAAGGGAATCTCAATAACTAAAATAGAGGCCGTGGTGGGTAGCCATCAGCAGAATAGTATAAAATCCTCTGTATTTAATCCTATTAGCATAGTCCCTGTCCCTTAAAGCCCACCTTGCCACTTACCATTTCTCAGTATCTACAACAAGATGCTCTGATTCTCTTTAAGCATGTGTTTTTTTACCTAAAACTTAACAAGTCAAGTAAGTTGTATTTCATCCTCAGCTAACTCTATAGTTGCTACAGGACTCAACACTAGATTGGTTGGTTTCTGTCTCTGCTCTTGCCCGATTGTTCACATATTGTGGAGAACTGTCTTTCTTCAACCTCATCTTATTACTTTTCCATGTTTTTTGTTCATGGGCAACATTTTAAGGCATTTATTTTTTTTCTGATACTAGAGTTTGTATTATAGGAGTGGTTTTCAGACTGGGTCAAAGTAGAAATGATTGCTCAAGTGTCTCTTTCAGAAACAAAGGGAGAGGGATGAGTAGGGGAGGATATCAGCTCCCATTTGTAGAGTCTCCCTGATATCACTTGATATTTGTTGGACAGTTAATCCAGTGTTCTGAGAACCTCAGACAGAGGAAGAAACATACAACAAACAGAACAATAAACAGGCAATTTTAAAAATTAATAAGAAAAACAATCAGGATAGTGTCCCTATTTTTTAATGAGCACCTGAAGAAGTACTGCTTAACTTAGGACAGCAGGCAAGAAATCAAGCAAGGAATGCCATGCTTAATTACAAAACATTCTTACAATATGTTAGTACTAAGAGAATGTCAGTAGATTTACCAGAATCCCTATTTAAATAATTTTCATAAAAGCATTTATTAATATATGTCAGATGAGAGTGGCTTAAATAAAAATATAGATAATACACTTTTCCACTAAACAGACACTTCACCATGTAGTCCAGTTACTGAAAATTGTAGAACCAAATTCAGTGTTGTTATTAGCAAATATGCAAGTCTTATGCCATGCTGGGAAGCAAATTACTAATATGACAATTTTTGTTCAATTCTAAGGATGTATGTTTAACAACTGTAACCAAGAAATTAAAAGACGCTTGCTCGTTGGAAGAAAAGCTATGACCAACCTAGATGGCATATTAAAAATCAGAGACATTACTTTGCCAAAAAAGGTCTGCCTAGTTAAAGCTATGTTTTTACCTGTAGTTGTGTATGGATGTGAGAGTTGGTCTATAAAGAAAGCTGAGTGTTGAAGAATTGATGCTTTTGAACTGTGGTGTTGGAGAAGACTCTTGAGAGTCCCTCAAACTGCAGGGAGATCCAACTAGTCCATCCTAAAAGAAATGAGTCCTGAATATTCATTGGAAGGACTGATGTTGAAGCTGAAACTCCAGGATTTTGGCCACCTGATGCGAAGAACTGACTCATTGGAAAAGCTCCTGATGCTGGGAAAGGTCGAAGGTGGGAGGAGAAGGGAACGACAGAAGATGAGATGGTTGGATGGCATCACTGACTCAATGGACATAAGTTTGAGCAAACTCTGGGAGTTGGTGATGGACAGGGAAGCCTGGTGTGCTGCAGTCCATGGGGTCACATAGAGTCGTACACGACTAAGCAACTGAACTGAACTGAACTGATGTTTAATAACTAGCCATCTTCCCAAGACGGAATGTACTGCCTTGAAAAGCTTTTCTGAACTCTGATCCTGAAGGTGAAATTAGGTGAGAGGAATAAGCAGATACAAAAATTAATGGAAGTTGAAATTATGTACCATTCAAGTCAGCCTGAATTCCAGATGTGATAACTCTGATTCTTAAAAGTTGAATCAACATTATACTGGTAGATTTTACCCTCCCATGACCATTTTAGAGGCTTTTAATGACTGCCATAATGTTGATTCAACTTATAAGAATCAGTTATCACATCTGGAATTCAGGCTGACTTGAGTGGTACATAATTTCAACTTCCATTAATTTTTGTATCTGCTTATTCCTCTCACCTAATTTCACCTTCAGGATCAGAGTTCAGAAAAGCTAGAAGAGTTGACTCATTAGAAAAGACTCTGATGCTGGGAGGGATTGGGGGGAGGAGGAGAAGGGGACAGCAGAGGATGAGATGGCTGGATGACATCACTGATTCGATGGACATGAGTCTGAATAAACTCCGGGAGTTGGTGATGGACAGGGAGGCCTGGTGTGCTGCGATTCATGAGGTGGCAAAGAGTTGGACATGACTGAGTGACTGAACTGAACTGAACTGAATGACTGCCATGAAATAAAATTAGGCACAATTTGTTGCCTAATTTACCCTTCCATGGTGGTGGAATTAAATCATTTCACTTCCAGGTAATTGTATACAACTGTTTTTGATCTCCATTCCTGTTTTTTGGGGATTTCCCTGGTGGCTCAGACAGGAAAGCGTCTGCCTGCAATGCGGGAGACCCGGGTTTGATTCCTGGGTCAGGAAGATCCCCTGGAGAAGGAAATGGCAATCCACTCCAGCACTCTTGCCTGGAAAATCCCATGGATGGAGGAGCCTGATAGGCTATAGTCCATGGGGTCCCAAAGAGTCGAACACGACTGAGCGACTCCACTTCACTTCACTTTCTGTTTGTTAAGAAAAGAGGTTATGTTTAATTAATTACTGTATAAATGATACTAGTTGGCATGTTTGTGGCACTTAAAGTATTACATCTCTTAAAAAGTAAAACCGAGCGAACACATGGAAGCTTCCACCACATAAGGAAGAAAAAACAACAACAAACTGGCATAGGAGAGGGTGTTGTTTCATATCAATTCAAAGAGTAAAAAGCTGAACAAAGATGATGCTGAAAACCCTAACAAAAGAAACTCATCTAAGACAAGGAGACTCTTAAGAAAAATGAAATGATTATTTTTATGGTCCTTAATATGAATCTTATTCTGTATCAGGTAAGACTGAAGAACTAAAAGGATTATTACAAGAATGTTATTCATTTTCAATTGGAAAGTGTACTATTTTAAATTTAGATACTTGTCTTGTATCTTTTCCCTTCTTAATGTTGTTTGGATCTAAAGATACTTGGGAAATGAATAACAGTTCATGTGTAGCTTTTCCAAGGCTTTTGTTTTGGGGGCCTATGTTACTGCTATGCCAAGCAAATAAGTCGCACCTCAGATTACCTGGTGACAGAATAAAACTATTTTTAAATAAAAAATAATATTGCCAAAATATGCCTTTGGAAATGAGACTCCAGATTTTGAATTACATAAATACTATGATGCTCATTTTCACAATAACCATTTGATTGATTTGAGCAGACTTTAGGCTGCTGTAACAAACCAAGAACATAAAAACAAACAAAACACAGCAACTCAGTGGCTTAAGACAAATAATTTGCTTCTTGATCTTTAAACTGGCTCTGGACCTTGCCATAGCAGCTCTCTTCCATGAGGTGACTCAGGGATCCAGGACTATATACTACTGTTATTTCAAACTGATGCCACTTCTGTAGAGGCAGAGAGAAACTATAAAGTTTATAGTGTTTTCACCTCACCTGCCCCAAAGTGGCACACTTTTTTAGCTTTCCTTGGCTAGAAATAATCACATGGCCACACCTAACTGTAAAGTAGAGGAAAAACAGTATCTCTCTATTACTCAAGAATGAAAGGAAACCCTAATATCAATGGATACTAACAAAGTCTCTCACACTGTCCAACAATCTGCTATCTCAGCAAGGTAAATAGAAACAATGAAAAGCCTAAAACAAACGTTGAGAAATTTAGTCAATACCAATTTTAAATATAAAGAAATAAAAGCACCTGAATTACACAGCACACACAAAATGACAGTATGTGAATTCAGTCACAACATTTTTAAATTACCTCAACTCTATTAGATTGTTTACACAAATAAGTTACTCAGTAAGATATGAGAGAATAAGTAAGTGAATTGATGATAGTATGATTCCTCTCTTTGGTCTCTAAACATGTATTTTACATTCACATCATAGAAAACTAACATTGAAAATAATTTTAATAACTGTACATGGCTTTAAAATTTACAAAATATTTCTTTAAAAATTTTCATTGAAGTATAGTTGATATACAAAAGCATTCTGATTAAAAAATGGGTAAAAGGGACTTCCCTAGTGGTCCGGTGGTTAAGAATATGCCTGAAAATGCAGCAGACACTGATTCGATCCCCGGCCCAAGAGCTAAAATCCCATATGCCATGGGGCAACTAAATCCACATGCCACGACTACTGAGCCTATACACTGTGGAGCCTGTGAGTCACAGCTACTGAAACTTGTGTGGTCTAGAGCCCATTCTCTGCAACTAGAGAAGCCACTCCAAGCAGAGAGGAGCCTCCACTTGCCACAGCAAGTGACTGTAGCCATGAAATTAAAAGATGCTTGCTCCTTGGAAGAAAAGCCAGCACAGTGTTCGTCAACAGGTGAATGATAGAGAGCCTTAAGTATATACTGACAATTAAATATTACTCAGCCATAAAAGGAATGAACTTTTGTCGTCTGAAGCAACATTGATGGACTTGAAGGTATTGTGCTGAGTGAAATAAATCAGAGAAAGACAAATGCTGTATGATATCAATTATATCATATTTTTGGACTCTCAAAATCCATATTTGGACTCTCAAAATCCATACTGAACTAATGAATATAAGAAGGAAAGAAGCAGACTTATGGATACAGTCACCACTAGAGAAGGGGGAGAGGCAGATAGGGGTAGGAGACTAAGAGGTACAAACTCTTAAATATAAAGTAAGCTACAAGGATATGTTGTACAATATAGGGGATATAGCCAATGTTTTATGATAACTACAAGTGGAGTAAAACAAAATATTTATATATGTATATATGTTTCCTAACGCAAAACTGTAAAGTAGGTATATGTGTATGTCTTGTTTCTTTCAGTTTTTATACACTACATAAGACCTTTAGAAAACACATAGTATTTTAACACCAAATATATAATTCTTGATGAGAGAATACTGTATAACGTACAGGTATTTTGGTATATGTCCAAGAAATATTTTTAATCCCTCTGTATCAGAGACAGCACTCAGTTCTTAGAAAACACAATACTCAGTTGAACATTTTATATTATTATTATAAAGAAAGTCCATGACTAATACTAAGCACATGAATGTAATCTGCAAGTTTTCAATAATACTATTTAAAAAAATCGGGACGGCCAAACTAAAAAATTGCAGTAGTAAACTGAGAACACAAATGAGAGAATGAAACATGCATTAATCACCATAGTCTAACTAAAGGGCTATGTGGGCTTCCAGTATGTAAATTCTGTTTTGGTTAATAATGACCTGAATATGAATATTTATATATATTAGGTAGATATAAATATGATATAAAAGATAGATATATGTGATATAAAATGTATATGAAACACACAATTTGGGTGTAGACTATGACAAGCTACCCACCTTGGATTTAAAGTAAGTAGGCTTTTCATCTTCCTAAGACATCACCAACTCAATGGACATGAATATAAGCAAGCTCCAGGAGTTGGTGATGGACAGGGAGGCCTGGCAAACTGCAGTCCATGGGGTCGCCAAGAGTCAGACATGACTGAGCAACTGAACTGAACTGAAATAACTATATAGTACAAAAGGCTAAATCTCATTTTAACTACTTCAGTATCACTTTCCTTAAAGGATGCAACCAGAGTTGTTATTAAACATGTAAAAATGGATATTACCGAAAGCATACTGGGGTGAATCTTTTTTGAGAAGACATCTCAGTGAAGTCTTTGGAATCCTAGAAATAGACTGAAATCTCAGCATCATAATTAAGTGATTGTAGATGAACTAACCAAGCTCTCTGACCCTTTGTCTCCTCAGCTATAAAATGGAGATCAAAATGCATGCCTCAGAGTATGATCGGAAGGTAGAAATGAGGGTACGTACATTAAAAAAGAGCACCTGGCAAAGCACCTGATACACAATGAATCCTTACATAATTATGAATGTGTTATTATTCTGACCTCTTAAAAGGTCCAAACTCCAGGTGCAGAAACTAAAATTTATGAATTGGAACAGATTGCTGCAATTGCACACACAGATACAAAATTCAGTGAATCATAAACCTTAAACACATTATTTTATGTAAGTGAAAAAATGCTGCAATAAGGCTTTCTGTAAATATTTTCAACTACAATGTGGGCAATGTTAGCTCTTCATATGGAAGAAAACTTTTATTACTGGCATTTAGTTCCAGAACAAATATTATTTTTTTAGCCTGAGAGTTATACAATAATTGAATAGAATACATTTTGATCTATTTAATTTGTAACAGTTTGCATGTTATCATTTACATTTCAATACTATTCCAGTTTGAATTTTGATTTTACTTTCTTTTCTCTGAATTACACTCCAAAAACAATTTTGTAGACTATATCAGTATTAGCTGAAACAAATTATGAATTATATCTTAAACATCCTCCATGTTCAGGTCATTTTTTTCTATTAAAACTCATAGAAGCAAACAATATAGAAATTAAATATTAGGTTTGAGCTTTTAGTAGAGTGAGTACAGGTGAGATCCTAAATAAGTTAATTAAAAATATTTCTTGGCGAACTACTAAAAACAGAGCAATATTTAAAGGAGGCTGTGGTAAATAGCCTAAGAGGCTATTGCTACCTCATTTAACAAGCCTGCAAAAATGCTAAGTAGAAAATATACACACAATAGAGCACATAATAGCAAAAGTTAAAGTGCTAAACTTTGTGATCCTGAAAATAAAGAGTTCAGAGAGGGCACAATCAAACCACAATATTTAAAGCAATGAAGAATTCCAGGAGAAAATGGGAGTTGGACTTGAACTTGGCCTTGAGGGATGAATAGAATATGGGTGTACAGGCAGTTTGTTCACAGAAGCTGAAATAGTGATAATGAGGGCTTGCAAGGAAAGAATATAGCTTTGAGGTTTTTTTGGTAGGTTTTCAAGGAAGACTGCTTTTCAGTTAGTGTGGCTGAACTCAATTACTACATACATAACTGTTTAGGGGTAAATATCCTTATAGGCGATATGGCAGGATAAAGGAGTATGAAGATAAGTGCTGATTTGATGAACCATCTGTTTTATGAGATGGATTAGAAATGAGATAAATTAGAAGACAGACCCAAAAGATAAGTGTGATGATGAAAACCACAAGAGCACACTGTCAACTTAAATGAAGAAAGGCTGGTAGAATTCAGAGAAGAGGGATAATTACAGGAGGCACATCCAGATCCCACAAATACAACCAAGAGAAGGTTTAGTTTAGAGAAAATATCCAGGAACCATTGGTGTTATGATTCTGTATTCCAGTTTTCATCACAATAAATCAAATACTTAAGCAAAGTTTTCTACAGTATTTGTAGAAAGTGATGAAGGGATTGAATGTTAATCCTAATCCTCATCCTGCTGCTAAATCGCTTCAGTCGTGTCCGACTCTGTGCGACCTCATAGACGGCAGCCCACCAGGCTCCCCTGTCCCTGAGATTCTCCAGGCAAGAACACTGGAGCGGGTTGCCATTTCCTTCTCCAATGCATGAAAGTGAAAAGTGAAAGTGAAGTCGCTCAGTCGTGTTGGACTCTTAGCGACCCCATGGACTGCAGCCCACCAGGCTCCTCCGTCCATGGGATTTTCCAGGCAAGAGTACTGGAGTGGGATGCCATTGCCTTCTCTGAATCCTCATCCTAGGATAGATAAATAGTGTCAGCTTTGTTATCATTTGAAAGATGGTATAGATTGGATACGGCCTGAAGTTGCACAGAATAGTCATGCTAGAACGACCAGAAGACCACAGGTTTGGAAATCCTTGGAAGTGTTTGTGAGGAACAGATAATGAACAATAACAAAGACACGTGGAACTCTCACCACCCTCCCATGTATCCCAGCAATATCTAGTTAATAGTAAAGAGTGATATTTAAGACTGTACTCCTGCAAGGTATCTAGTTAGAATTTTATATTACTGTTGGCTGAGTATTATAGAAAGGGTGACTCTAGTAATCAGGAAAAGTTGTAGACTCTCAGACCACAAAAATAAAAATCCAAGCCAGAGTATTATTGAGAAAAAATAAGATTTAAAAAATGAGATTAACTATGTTTTACAGTCTTGCAAAGATTCAGAACATTATAGGATCCCAATAGATGAATTTGAATGTGAGGAATGTTTCTATAGTATATGGAGGGGAAAAGGTGACTGGATGGGATGTAAATGAATATAAACCTGAAGTTTGGAAAAATATAACTTATAGAAAAACTTCTACCTCAACTAATCATCTTTTTAATTAAACAGTCTATCTTTCCATGTATGTACCAGGCAGATACTATAGAAATTTCAAGAGTTTTAATGTTGAAAAGTACAGTGCCTTCAGTGTATTTCTAGTTCTATATTACATAAAGTATAATATCAACACTGTAGCAATAAAAACCTTTTTAAAAATTCAGCTATCATACTCAGGTTTCTGTGGTTTTTATTTTGTTGTTGATCTCTTTTAAAAGAAAAACATTTCTAGTTGATACTCTCTGCATTTTAACTGAAACCTTTTATCCTATCTGAGACTCTTCCAGTGGTGATTTTTGTTTCCTTGAGAAACAAATGCTACTTCTCCTTGGAATATTCTCCTGACCCATAAAGTTGAATTTTTAAGAAGTATCTGGACTTAACAGATGATCCCATATGAGTTAAGATGGAATTGACCTTCTCCTAACAGCCCTAAGGAGATTCAATCTTAGGTGATGGAAATGAGGAGAGAATTAAGAAAAATGATTAAGCTTGAGATAGGAAGAAAGATAACCTCCAAAAATTTGTGGCTAAAGAAATGAAAATATTGACAGTACTATTGAAAAAACAAAGTGTCTTACCAGAATTCTGAAGTCACCAGATGATCCAAGAGTCCAAGCCTAATTAGAAAAAAAGAGAAAAAAAGTTACTTTTCTGTTTTTAAAATAGACACACAATATTTTTTATAATTCTATAATGTCATTGCATTTATAAAATTGTAGATTGATGAAAATAGATTAGGAAACCATTTTTTCCAGGCTTTCACTTAAATTGAAGTATTTACTTAATCTCATATTGTGCCATGCAAAGACAAAAAAGATAGTCTAGATCTTGAAAATACATTTCCAACTATTCAGGTGACCATAATTATTCAGCACAATTCTTTAAAATCTCAAAAAGGTAGACTGTTACTAAATAAACTTGAAATCTTATGATATTTATTACATGCATTTATTTTTCTTATGGGAGAGGTGATCTAAAGCTTCATTTTAAAAAGTATTTTCTCATTTTTTTGCCTTTGTTGATTATCAGACAGTAATTAGTTTTGACTTTGATTCATCTTTGAAAATTAAATCCATGAGATATTATAATGACAAAAATAAAAAAGGTTTTACTTTCAAATTATATCAAAATGCAGCCTCTATGTTTTTAAGGTATGTGAAGTTCAGATGAAAGGCAGTATCTGAATAGCACAAATCCCTGAGAAGACCTAGCACCTGCTGTGGGATGCAAAGGTTTTAAAAATGTTGTCTTGTGTAAAGGCAACGGCAAACACTTTGAAGCCTTTTGTAAATATGACTGCCTGCCTCTTTGTTTGAGCAGAAATATTGAACTTCTAACCACTATTACTGTAAAATAAAGGAGATTATTTTTTAAACGTATGATCATCTTTTCCTTTTGTCTTAGGAATTAAGTTGGAAATTATATATCATATAAGTATTGAAAAAACTATCTTTATGTAAAAGAGAGTGAAAAATAACAATAAACATGACAATTTAACACTGTGTATACAGTTTTCTGTGTCAGTAAATACGTGTTCGCATCTTTTGTCATAACATTTAAATTAGGTTATCTGGTCAGAATTAAGTGCATAATGCTGGACCACTAACTGGTAACAAACTGGCCAGAATGAATCTATTAAAATTCCTTTTCTAGGGCTTAGACTCATTTGACAAGACCAGTGGTTCACTTGAGAGGAGCAAGCAGTGGATTTTGTTGAACTATGATAAAGCTTTTTGGAATCTCTAGCCTGGGTTCAAAGGTACAAAATCTCTGTCCTTGGATTTTAGTTCTTCTCATGAGAGGCATAGAAAATATTTGGTATATTTTCTTTCCTTTTCACAAATATAAGTTACTGATTTATAGGTTCAGTTCAGTTGCTCAGTCGTGTCCAACTCTTTGCAACTCCATAGACTGCAGAACACCAGGCTTCCCTGTCCATCAGCAACTTACAGAGCTTGCTCAAACTCACATCAATTGAATTGGTGATGCTATCCAACCATCTCACCCTCTGTTGCCCTCCTCTCCTGCCTTCAGTCTTTTCCAGCATCAGGGTCTTATTTTCTAGTGAGTCAGTTCTTCGCATCAGGTGCCAATGTACTGGAGCTTCAGCTTCAGCATCAGTCCTTCTGATGAATATTCAGGACTGAGTTCCTTTAGGATTGACTGGTTTGATTTCCTTGCAGTCCAAGGGACTCTGAAGAGTCTTCTCCAATACCACAGTTCAAAAGCATCAGTTCTTTGGTGCTTAGATTTCTTTTGGAGAAGGAAATGGCAACCCACTCCAGTATTCTTGCCTGGAGAATTCCATGGGCAATGGAGCCTGGCTGGCTACAGTTCATGGAGTCACAAAGACTCAGATACAACTGAGTGACTATCACTCATTCAGCTTTCCTTATGGTCCAACTGTCATATCCATACATGACTACTGGAAAAACCATAGCTTTGACTATACGGATCTTTGATGGCAAAGTAATGTCTCTACTTTTTAATATGTTGTTCTAGTTTGTCATAGCCTATAAATCATGCAAGAAACTTGCAGAAGTGCAAATGTATATAGCTCAACAAATTATCACAAAATGAATGCTCATGTAATCAACAATCAGATCAAGAACTAGAATGCAACTAACACACAGAGGCCCACAGCATGGTCTGTCACTGTATATGTGTGTATACACACATGTATATATACAGCATGCATACAAGTACTGTATATATATACAGGACATATACAAAAACAGTATACATGCATATGTGAAAGCGTTAGCTGCTAATCATGTCTGACTCTCTGGGACCTCGTGGGCTAGAGACTGCCAGGCTCCCCTGTCAGTGGAACTCTATGCAAGAACACTAGACTGGGTAGCCATTCCCTTCTCCAGGGGATCTTCCCGACTCAGGGAATGAAACTCGGTCTCCCGCATTGCTGGAAGATTCTTTACTGTCTGAGTCATCATACACATACATAAATACATATAAACTCACTTGATTACTTCTTGTGGGTTATGCTAAAGCACAGATTCAAATAAAATGCAAACCATTTGAGTCAATACAGAGGCATATGATGTGATTGTGGAAATGCAGCACTAATGTCACAAATTCATAATTTTGCATGGCATATTGACAAAGTGTTGTCAGAGAGGGAAAACACTTTGGGCATGTCATTGAGCATATTGTATATTGTAATCTATATATGTCTGTTTTGTTTTTTGTTCATCCTATGGTTTTGCCTTAGTTTTGAACTTCATAAAATTGAAAGAACACACTGTATTTTTGTCTATATTTAGTTTCTTTTCCTTAACATGTCTGTGATTCATTCATCTTGTTGTTTGTAACTATAATTATTTTTGTTACTCTATAGAATTTCATTGGATAAACACTACGTCATTTATATTTTCAATCCTCTATTGACAGTATGGATTGTTTCTACTTATCATGAATAATTCTATAAGAGGCATCCTTTTATACATGTACACATATTTTTTCTTGGATATTTCCTAGAAATAATTTACTAAAGTTAAAAAAAAAATACATATGTTCTTCTTTAGCAGACATTGCCAAATAGTGTATCAAAGTTGCCATTGTTGCACAGATTCACCAGAATATACTTTTATTTTGCTTAACTTTAGTCATCACTTTAGTTTACTGTGTAGTATAATTATACTTTTGATTTACATTTCAGTATTAATGTGTTTTAGTGCATTTTCATATATTTGCCATATATTTAAACATAATTAATACAAATACAGTTTTTCATTTAAGGAGACACTTTTCAATTTGCTTGTCCACCTAATGTGGGTTGTCTTCTCCTTATTAATTTGCTGAAGTGTTTTATGTAGTCTAGATATTATCTTTTGTTGATTATATTTGGTGAAATACGTTTCCGCCTCCACATCTCACCCTTTTATTCACGTTTTGTGCCTCTTGTTGCAAATCAATTCTAAGTTTTACAGCAAATTTAACCATCTCTGTCTTTTTGTGGCACATGCATTACACAGAATGATCATATATAATATAATCTTTTCTATCTTCTTATGAAACTAAAGTTTGTTATTGCATTCTTCTGCCTCTCACATCTAATCCAAAACCTACCTGAAATTAATGTTTTGCTTTGTGTGATTTGTTATAAAATGTTACTATTTTCCAGATTGATGCAATAAAATTTACTGAAAATATCTTACTTCTGTCACTGTTATGTAAAGATAATTTTTCCATAAATTAATTGTCCACAGATACTTGGGTGTTTCTATTAATAGATATCAACATATTCCATTTAACTATTTGTCTGTATCACATGTATCTATATCGTGTTTTATCTCAACATGATGTAGGTAGAAGAGTGGGATCCTCAACCTTTTTCTTAACAGTTTATTGACTATTTAAAAATATAATCCACATAACATAAAATTCACTGTTCTAAACTGGATAATTTAATGACTCATATTATGTTTACAATAAATATTTCATAAACATTATCATGAGTTCCAGAACATTTCCAAACTCTGAAAAGGAAACCCTATACCTATGAGCAGTCAATATCATTTCTCTCTTATCCACTTCCCCTGGCAACCTCTAATCTGCCTCTCTGGATTTGCCTATTCTCGACTTTCATACAAATGGAATTACACAATTTGAAGACATTTCTGTCTATCTTATTTCACTTAGCATAATGTGTTCAAGGTTCATCTATTTGTAGCATATAGCAATATTTATTTCACTTTTATGGTTAAATAATATTCCATTGAATGTATATAGTATTTCTATTTTCTACAACACTTGTCTGTAAGAATAAAATTGACTTTCTATTGACCTTATACTGAGCAAACTTAATTCACCTATGTATTCTTTTCAATCTATTATCTGCACTCTCACATTATACACAATAATGGTTTCATATATTTCATTTAAATCTCTGAGCTTTAAAAACCTGCCTATATACATGTATTTATGCATTCATGTATGTATGCACATGGACATGAATGTGTGTATGCATTTTGAATCACTGCACCCACTAGGAACACCAGAACAATGAACAGAAGTGGTGTTCCTAGACACCCTTCTTTTGATCTCAAAAGCAAACCTACCATTAAGTCCACTGTTTGTTGTAGGTGTTTGGTAGATTTTTTTTTTTAATCATAATGAGAAAGATTCCCTCTATTTCCTTTACTTTGAGCTTCAGCTATACAGGACTTTTTATTATTCATTGCAATAATAGAATGCAACTGCATAGATCATCTTATTCTTTCATCACATTTTGGTTAAATTTTAACTATAAGTTTACTTTAAGCAACATTTTATTTTTTTAAAAGCTATTTCCAACATCTTTTAGCATTTTCAGGATTTACAGAGACTTAACTTCTATTCCTGATATGAGTTATTCTTAATGGCTCTTTTTTTTTTTTTTTTTTTAAACTTGGTCAGTAACATTGATATCTATGACTTTTATCAGCTTATTCAAACAGCAACTTTTAGTTTTGCTGATCATCTCTACTGTATATTTGGTACATTGTACAATATTTTTCATTATATTACCTCCTGATTTTTATTATTTCTCCCTTCTACATTTGAGTTAAATGTACTGTTTTCCCTCAACTTGAGGTGGATGTTAATAACCAATTTTCTGCCTTATTTTTTCTTATATGTGTTTTGAAGTATGTTTCACTCTAACATTTGTTTTACTTTTTTAATATAGTAGCTTAATTTTTATTCATTTCTAAGCATTTTAAAGTTGAAATTTTACTCAAAAAGCGTTCCAAAATAATATTTTAATTTCTTAATAGCTGGAGATTTTCTGATTCAAATAACTTGTACACAAAGCACTTACTCAACATGATGTCAACCCTCTACAGTATATTGAAACTTGTTATATGATTCAGCATCTGATCAATTTTCATAAACGGTCTATGTGTCCTTTATAATGATATATATTCTGCAATTATATGCATTGACCTATACATATAAATTAAGCATGTTAATAATGTTGCTCATTCAGATACTGGAAGATACATATTGTATACTCCCACTGTGATTTTAAGTTTGTCTTTTTTTTTCTTTTAGTTTCACCTCTTACAGAGAAGGCAATGGCACCCCACTCCAGTACTCTTGCCTGGAAAATCCCATGGATGGAGGAGCCTGGTGGGCTGCAGTCCATGGGGTCACGAAGAGTTGGACACGACTGAGCAACTTCACTTTTACTTTTCACTTTCATGCATTGGAGAAGAAAATGGCAACCCACTCCAGTGTTCTTGCCTGGAGAATCCCAGGGACAGGGGAGCCTGGTGGGCTGCCGTCTATGGGGTTGCACAGAGTCAGACACGACTGAAGCAACTTAGCAGCAGCAGTCAGAGTTGCCATCTCATCCAGGGATAGTCAAAGGAGGATTTAACTGAGGTGCATACATATACCAAACAGGAAAAAAAAAAAAATCCTGTGCAATGACACAAAAGGCAATGTATTCTGTGTAGCTAGGGCCTGAGCAGGTGGTGGAAAGAGGTATGACTGATATTTAAAGACACGACTTAAAACCGGATATGAAGAGCTTGATAATATAAGACTTTAATAGTTAGCTAGCAATTTCAAGATAAGGTAGAGAAGATTTTGGAGTAGCGTTCTGATGAACTAAACTAACATGAAGCAACTTGGAGTAGATGGTAAAGAGATATGAAAAGTAAAATTTTAAATGAGTTTTAGAATCCAATAGTGTCTCTTTGCAGGTTGCTCTAGTAAACTACTGAACATGTAGGTCTGGAGTTCAGGAGAAAGTTATAACTTTATAATCTGACCTAGATTTGGGATTTATCAGTGTTTTAGTGGTAAATGAGGCATGGGAGAAAAGGAGGACACAAAAGTGATGATCAGTAATGGATACTTAAGGGAACCTCAACAATTACTGGCATAGGCAGCAAAAATGCAATAAGCAAAATTGGTTGAGAAACTTAATAGATGTAGAAGGAGCAATGAGTCAAGAACAAGTGACATCAGCAATTTGAAATGTTTTTCAGAGTGTTCCAAGATGATGACAACAAAATTTGGCCTTCACTATTGCCTACAGTCAGAGACATTCAAGCAGAATGTTGAGATTAAAAGTTTAACACTTTGAGTGATGAATGGTGAAATAGTTCACCAAATGTATGATTTCTTTTTTGAATTTCTCTGAAAAAAGGAAGGGACAGAATCAGGGTTGGAGTGTGGTGACAGAGTCAAGGAAAGGTGCCTCTTTATGCACAAGTTATGTTCAAAATTTTAGGTCATCAGAGAGCCTCACGCGTATTCTTAGTCTGCTTTAAAAATATCTGGCAGACTTCTAAGAATACTCATTGTACTTGTTTCTCCTTTTCTTTTCAGATAAGTGTATAACACAGAGCTTTCATATTTAAACTAGTGGCTTCCACCATGTGGATATGTCCCTTAAAAACATCATCTACTTTCACCTCTTTTATTAGCTGCTGTTGATCAAGGATATATGTCAAGTAGCTTTCTCTGGTACTTGTGGGATTATATTAACTACACTTGCTAAAATTTCAAGTATCTTTTTTATGTTATACATACTCATTATACAGCTATACAGAGACATAAAATCAACTCTATTGTCACTGTTTTTCTTTAGTTTCTGATAATTACTGAGCATAATTGTACTTTTGTCTAAGTCACTCCAATTATTCCAAATAGTGTCCATTTTGTATTTGTTTGTTTTTAGTCGCTCAGTTGCATCTGACTCTTTTGCAAGCCCATAGACTGAAGTCCCAGGCTTCTCTATCCATGGAATTTCCCAGGCAATAATATTGGAATGGGTTGTCAATTTCCTTCTCCAGGGGATCTTCCCAACCCAGGGATCAAACCTGCATCTCCTGCATTAGCAGGTAGATTCTTTACCACTACCACTAAGCTACCAGAAAAGCCCATCCATTTTGCATACTCTTATTGTGAATATATATATTTTCCTTTCAGTTAACCCTTAGAATACTCTATTCGTCCTTTGATTTAACTTTCCATTCTTTCTGCACTCACAGGCTCACAGATATTCAGAAGGCAATTATTAAATAAATCAGTAAGTTTGAATGAAAAAAGTAAATGCACAAAAGAATAAAATTGTTTTATGTAAATGGAAAGTCACCAGCCAAATGCATATTTCAGTTCCTTCAGAGGAAAGTGGTCATATTATAAGGCTAAGGACACTGATATCAAAAAGAATCTGTGTATCGAACCTGGACTGGCAATTCGTTTCATACATGATATTATACATGTTTCAATGCCATTCTCCCAAGTCTTCCCACCCTCTCCCTCTCCAACAGAGTCCATAAGACTGTTCTATACATCAGTGTCTCTTTTGCTGTCTCGTACACAGGGTTATTGTTACCATCTTTCTAAATTCCATATATATGCGTTAGTATACTGTATTGGTGTTTTTCTTTCTGGCTTACTTCACTCTGTGTAATAGGCTCCAGTTTCATCCACCTCATTAGAACTGATTCAAATGTATTCTTTTTAATGGCTGAGTAATACTCCATTGTGTATATGTACCACTGCTTTCTTAGCCATTCATCTGCTGATGGACATCTAGGTTGCTTCCATGTCCTAGCTATTATAAACAGTGCTGCGATGAACATTGGGGTACATGTGTCTCTTTCCCTTCTGGTTTCCTCAGTGTGTATGCCCAGCAGTGGGATTGCTGGATCATAAGGCAGTTCTCTTTCCAGTTTTTTAAGGAATCTCCACACTGTTCTCCATAGTGGCTGTACTAGTTTGCATTCCCACCAACAGTGTAAGAGGGTTCCCTTTTCTCCACACCCTCTCCAGCATTTATTGCTTGTAGACTTTTGGATCACAGCCATTCTGAGTGGCATGAAATGGTACCTCATAGTGGTTTTGATTTGCATTTCTCTGATAATGAGTGATGTTGAGCATCTTTTCATGTGTTTGTTAGCCATCTGTATGTCTTCTTTGGAGAAATGTCTATTTAGTTCTTTGGCCCATTTTTTGATTGGGTCGTTTATTTTTCTGGAGTTGAGCTGTAGGAGTTGCTTGTATATTTTTGAGATTAGTTGTTTGTCAGTTGCTTCATTTGCTATTATTTTTTCCCATTCTGAAGGCTGTCTTTTCACCTTGCTAATAGTTTCCTTTGATGTGCAGAAGCTTTTACTTTTAATTAGGTCCCATTTGCTTATTTTTGCTTTATTTCCAATATTCTGGGAGGTGGGTCATAGAGGATCCTGCTGTGATGTATGTCAGAGAGTGTTTTGCCTATGTTCTCCTCTAGGAGTTTTATAGTTTCTGGTCTTATGTTGAGATCTTTAACCCATTTTGAGTTTATTTTTGTGTATGGTGTTAGAAAGTGTTCTAGTTTCATTCTTTTACAAGTGGTTGACCAGATTTCCCAGCACTACTTGTTAAAGAGACTGTCTTTAATCCATTGTATATTCTTGCCTCCTTTGTCAAAGATAAGGTGTCCATATGTGCATGGATTTATCTCTGGGCTTTCTATTTTGTTCATTGATCTATATTTCTGTCTTTGTGCCAGTACCATACTGTCTTGATAACTGTGGCTTTGTAGTAGAGCCTGAAGTCAGGTAGGTTGATTCCTCCAGTTCCATTCTTCTTTCTCAAGATAGCTTTGGCTATTCGAGGTTTTTTGTATTTCCATACAAATTGTGAAATTATTTGTTCTAGCTCTGTGAAGAATACCATTGGTAGCTTGATAGGGATTGCATTGAATCTATAAATTGCTTTGGGTAGTATACTCATTTTCACTATATTGATTCTTCCAATCCATGAACGTGGTATATTTCTCCATCTATTAGCGTCCTCTTTGATTTCTTTCACCAGTGTTTTATAGTTTTCTATATATAGGTCTTTAGTTTCTTTAGGCAGATATGGATGCTTGGGGCTGGTGCACTGGGACGGCCCAGAGGGATGGTATGGGGAGGAAGGTGGGAGGAGGGTTCAGGATGGGGAACACATGTATACCTGTGGCAGATTCATTTCGATATTTGGCAAAACTAATACAATATTGTAAAGTTTAAAAATAAAATAAAATTTAAAAAAAAAGAATATGAAAAAAAAGATATTAACAACGAAAAAAGGTAAAAAAAAAATCTGTGTTTTGACTCTATTGTTTTTGAATTTTATTAATTTACATCACCTTTCTAACCTTCTGTTTATTCACCTATAAATGGATTTTCATTTGCAATTGTTACAGGATCATTTAATAATTAAGCTATTTCTATGAAGATGCCTAAGATAGTTCTTGTGCTTTAGTAGGGATTCATATGTTGAGATAAACCTGGATCTGAGATACAGTCTGACCTTCCTAAGAGCCCATTTTTTAGGTATCGTAAACAATGATCTGTTCTTCAATACCATCTGTGTACTCAGCTGCTCATGGTACATATCACCTTCTCTATCCAAAGCCATGACCTTTAACTGGAAAAGCAGATTAAAAGAACACATGAAGTGAAGTGAAAGTCACTCAGTCATGTCTGACTTTGTGACCCCATGGACTCTGCAGTCTATGGAATTTTCTAGGCAAGAATACCAGAGTGGGTAGCCCTTCCCTTCTCCAGGGGATCTTCCCAACCCAGGGATTGAACCCACGTGTCCCACATTGCAGGCAGATTCTTTATAAGCTGAGACACAAGGCTATCCCAAAGCCCAAGTCTTGGTACTTTTTCCTCAAAACTTAATTTATATAAAATAAGTGTATATTTAAAATTCTTCTGACTCACTAAATTTCCCTGGATAAAATTAAGAGTGGATTTGATGAGCATCTCTTTAGTTCTCAGTTTTGTGTTAAATTTTTATTCAAGAAGAAAAAAACACAGGCTAATGTATGAATCATCAAATTAATAACCAATTTACTCCTACTTTTAACATTTATATGTCCTTCATAATTTATCTAATTAGGCAGTATTTTGATGAACATTTGCTATTGAAATTTCTAAATACATTTCTTTGACTGGATAACAGAAAAACTTTGAAACTTTAAGAATTCTCTTGCATATACAGTTCTGATTTCTATCATTCTGAAGTTGAATTTAACTCAGTTGGGTAACTTAATTCAATCTTCCAAATTATTGCACTCCTCAAATAACTAATAATTTATGATGGAGATTCAGGCAATTATTTACATTGTCTGACGAAATAATTTTTTAAAACTTTTTTTAAAGGGGAACTATAGTTGTTTTTAGAAGTAGAAAGTGGAACAGATGGATTAGAGGCAAAAATTCTACTAAACACCAGTATGTTCTACAGATCTTCTATGTAGATGTTAAAGGCTAAATATACTTTTATCATGGAGAATGAAAATGGCAACCCACTCCAGGATTCTTGCCTGGAGAATACCGTGGACACATGAGCCTGGTGGGCTGCAGTCCATGGGGTCACAAAGACTTGGACACGACTTGGTGACAGATCACACACACACATGTTCTTATCAACTTTATTATTTACAACTATACAAGACTGAATTCAAATAACTGATGATGAGTTAACATATTTGCCATAGCATTACCTTGGTTTAGTTTAAATGGCTCTAACTGATCACCTATTTCAGTACATAAAACCTTTTCTATTACAGCAATGATTTCACTAGTGATATACCTTGATACTTTCTCAATTTTGCTTTAAAGAAGGATATACTTATTACTATATCCCTCTTCTTAGTATCCACAATGCACATTAGCAAACAAAGAACTATTAGATGACTCCAAGAGGAAGAGATTTAATTTGGCTTAATTTGCCTTAAATTAAATTTCATCAAACTATGGAAATGGTTTTTTGTTTGGATTTTTTCATGTAAATCAAAGTTCCTTCTACCAAATGTGAATATGACTAGATATAATATTAAATGTAGTTTGATGTGGAAATAACTGAGTTCATCATATTCTAAAAATCTTCACTTTTCCTTCCTTTTATCTTATGTTATAGTAGTATCTATATGTTTACTCATCTATTCAAAAAATATGAATCAGAAAAAAGCATGACTGAGACTCAATTTCTGTTTTTAAACGGACATCTTAGTAAAAGCTGTAGTAAATAATTATCAGGTATGGTATACATTGCAAGCGTTTGTATGCAGAAACATAAACTACACAAATATGCTTTGTGATTCTGGTGCTATAGATACCAATTCTCCAAATTTTCAAAATCAATACCTTTTTCAGGGCTCGTATGGCTCCTGTTTGCCTAACCCTTTTGCTCAGAGGGATCAGTTACAGCAATACTTTAATTTCTCTCCCAACCTTGATAATCCTAAAGACTAAGCAACTGAGAGGAAGAAGTAGAGGAGTTTTTATCATGGATGAATTTCACTTGGGTCCTGTGTAATTTTTGTAAAAATCTGTTTCAGTCTCCCACTAGAAGGCCAACTGCATTCATTTTGTCTGTCCTATTTACTACTGCATACCTGTGTCTAGAATGCAGAATCTAACACTTGGAAGGTACTACATAAATGTTTGTTGAATCAACCGCTTTTTTCAGGCTGAGTTTTTGGTGCTAGTGACATCTACTCATGAACCCATCACCTTTATACTTCAGGCACTTAAGTTCTCAATATTCCAACTTCAATCACAGCACATTGGAGAGAGGTAACAATGGTTAGCAACTATGGAAACCCGATCACACGTTCTAACTCAGTAAAATGGGAAGAGCCAATTAGAAGTGTCTCATAACAAGATTCTTCATTGCCATTATACTCAGAAAAATGTTCCCAAGTTGAATAATGTGACAAATAAACTAATTCTTAGTTATTTAAGCTCTGCTGAAGTACTAAGAGAGAAATATCATTTTCTAGGACCTAAATCTCTGATTCTGATACCTCGAGTGTCCCATTATTCCCAGTCTGTGTCCTCATTTCCAAATATGCTTAGTGATCTACTCCACTTGCCAGCCCGTTATGCTGTTTAGTGAAGATGCCATAATAAATCCCTTAAATTTTTATTTGGATGGCCAGTTCCACTAAGAGAATCCATCTTCTGTGAATTTTTCATTTTTCCTCTGGTTAGCTGATCTGTTTCTGCATGTCTTTATAGCACAGTGAGACCTGTTAGAGCCTCACATTTGGATTTCCAGAGTTTGAATTTCCACCTGCTTGAAAATATGCTTTTACAAAAGAATAATATAGAAAACCCTATTTGTGTGTTTGTTTTTCATGTTTAATTGAGAATACATTTTGAAGAAAAAAAATCCCTTTTTAATCCTTCTGTGGAGTAGTTTCTTGGAAACTGAACACTTTTTATTTCTACAGAATAAAGTATAAAGGCAGGTGTTTGGAGTAACTAAATGCATGGAGAAAAATCACTGAAGTTCTTGGTGTTCACAGCTAGCCCTGTAGACAGTGTTATACAAAGTGATTCATAAATACCTAAATGAGCTACAAACAATTTTCAGTTAGTTAGTGTTCATGGTGACTCAGATGGCAGGTGATAAAGGATGGAAATTGTTTCAAAGAATACGTTTCCAACAGTAACCTACTGTTTCCCTGAGTGATTCCTGGAGAGATAATTTTTTTAGTTCCTGTTTTCAACAAGGGGATAGAATGATAAACAGAACCAATCATTTTATCACTATATAAGTTTAAGGTGCACAGCATTATAGTTTAAGATCTATATATACTACAGAACCATCACCACTGCAAGCCTAAGTTATGCCCCCATCACCAAACACCTGACTCCCTTCACCTATTTCACTCACCACCCATTTCATCCCCAACCCAAATTTCTTCCCCTCCTGTAACTACTATTCTATTTTCTGTATCTATGAATTTGTTTTTGTGTTGCTTTTTATAGATTCCGCATATGAGTAAAATCATGACACTAGTCTTGAGACAGAAACAACAACAACAACAACTACATTTCGCTTCCGTAATGTCCTTTATTTTGCAATACCTAAGTCTGGGGATTAGGTTGCTTTAAGAAGAGTTTTTTAAGAAGGAAATGTGATGCTGTTTCCCAGGTTTCAAATAGCTATCACTACTTTGAAGAGTGGCTTCAGGAGCTAGATTTTATGATAATATCAACCAAACAATGGAACTTTCATCAAAGAATGGGGTACATGTTTATTGGCTATTTGGCACATATGTAAAGCTCTTTATGGACCAGGCCCTGCCCTGTTATACATATTAATTTATTTTGTACTTAAGACAGCTTTAGCAGGTACATATCATCACCATCTCCATTTCACAGAAAGAATGCTGAAGCACAGAGATTAGTAGTCTAGTCCTGGTCACACAGCTAGTAAGTAGCAAAGCCAGAATTTGAAACCCAACAGTCTAGCACCACAGTCTGTGTTTTTAACCATTTTACTATACCATCCCTCAAGTGGCCTAATGAAAAGTAAGAAATGAAATATTGTACCATTTCCCAGATCTGGGAATAAGTCACAAGGAAATCAAGCTTCAGCAACATCACTGCAATGAAGCCTAAACAGGCATTTCCTTGTGAGACGACCAGTGCCACTCCCCCTTATCAAAGATCAATACACTGAATAGCCTTATGACTTACAACTGGATACCCAAACAGAAACCAGTTTCCTTTCAATAGTCCCTCTCTCTCAACTGCCTGGCAAAAATCACACTGTAACTAAAAATTGCATTCTGTTGTTAGCAGACTGGGTTTTGGATTTTAACTCTTAATCTTACTGTCGCTGAGCAACTTATTTATTTCTTTAAACATTTACACTCACTACAATTTAATTAAGCAAGTACTATCTTTATACCCATTTATACATGACAAAACTGAGCCACAGAAAGTTTTAGTAACTTGCCCAAGGTCACACAGCAATGGAGGCAGAAAAATGTTTCCTATCCAGAAAATTTGGCACCCAAGTGCAATCTCATCAAGTCACATTGAAAACTAAATGAGCAACACCTTCTCTGACATCCCTCAATTTTTTCTTTTAAGCAGCTGTATCTCTCCTTGTGAGAACTTGCAATACCTTTTTAATGTTTTATTTGGTTAGAAAGAGATTTTTAAAAAATCTGTCCTACTGTGATCTAACATGTGGAAAACAGAGATATTATTGATTTGACTCAATGAGCAACTAGAGATAATGCCTGACATGCAATAGTTAAGGATTAAAGAGTAAATTAGTCAATAAACGATAACCTGAAATGCGTGACAATTAGTAAGTACTCAATCAGTAACAATTATTAAGACTATAAACTAGAGCATAATATAATTCATTATGTAGCTTTTATGTGAGTTCTCCAGCAACTTTAATGATATCAAAATTTGGAAACTATAAATATACCCTTGAAAGTAACATTTACATGCAGTTCCACTGCAGCACTGGAACACTATCAATATATCAGAAATCAATTAAAGAAACTCCTTTGAAGCTGACTTCCGTGATAACAAGCTAACTAAAATCTATGTAGAATAAAGAAATAGTTTTGATTAAAATATTTTTTAATGTCCAAAGACAAGTATATTGGTAAAACATAGTTAACATGAAAAATATGTAAGTCTTATAAATTAAAATATGAAAATAGTTAACCAAAAAAAGTATTCAATACAATTGATCCTAGAACAACATGGCTTTGAATGGCAGGGCTCCATTTATAAGTACCTTTTTCACTAAATACTTATTAAACAATCCACATGGTTGGCTGAATTTGTGGATGCAGATCCATGTATGGAAAGGACCTGATGCAAAGTTATTGCAGCTTTTTGTCTGGGGTTTGGTGCCCCAATGGCCCACATTGTTCAAGGGTCAACTGTAGACTCAAACTAAGATGCAGACATTTGGAAGGAACCAAAAAGTTCATCATGCTTGTACATATTCTTTAATAATTATTTTAACTAGATATGTATTGAGTGGCTATGTCTTAGATGCTGCATGGGAATAAAACAACTTGATGTCTTATACTATGCTAAACATAAACTTTTTTGAGGATTAATTCAATAATTCTATGACATTGGTTGAAAAGCTGTTTCCTGGAACTAAAACCACCTGGAGAGATAAGTAGAGCAAAAAAAGAAGAAAAAAAAAAAGACCCTTTCTTCTACAATATGACTCACAAAATGAGATCAGAATTTGGAAAACGTTACTCCATTCCATTTCCCTTTCTTCAGTCACCATCACTACCCAAATAATTTTGGCTGAATCCAGCTTCCTGGACAATCTCTAGATAAAAGGTTATGTGGTTATGGAAAATGCACACAGACAGCAAGATGATGTAATTTAGTCCAGTGGAAATGCATATCCTTTAGCTAGAGGTCATTCTTATAATTTCCCCAACATACCAGAACAAATTACTATTTTATTCAACAGTATTGCCAGGATTTTTGCTCCTTTACATATCAAAACAGCTCAGAAAAATTTACCTGCCTCATTCTCCTGTGCGAACTTTGTGAAGATTCTAAATTAAATTGCAGAGTATCCCTTATTGCTCATAATCCTTACTACAGTTTATATGATTTTGCACAGTCTGGCCTTTTGCCTATGTTTATAACCTCAATTTCTTTTCCACGTTTGTACTCTAGCCATATGGGCCTTTTTTCCATTTCTAAAAGTCACTGTGTTCCATAACCTTTGCATATGGCATGGTGAGGCAACAGTACCATATAGAGGCCAGGTCTGAGTTATACAGTCTTCAGGAGTTTATATCCTGGGCAAGATTATTCAATGTTAGGGGGTGACATTAAACAAGATGTGTTCAAAAAGAACTTCCTTTGTTACAGAGGTAGTGCTGATTTATTTTTTTAACTTTTGTAAGACTATCTAGAGAAGTATACTGCCAAAACAAATGCCTGGACCACAGAGCAAAAAAAGAATATTCTGAACCTGCAAACAGAACCAGTTTTATATGTGTTTGAAACGGTTTAATTTGAACATGAAAAACTCAGCTGAGCCTCCTAGAAACCTGTAAAAGAGCAGCAGCAGGAAAATGAACATTATTGACATCTCCATTGCTACAGAAAAAATTACTACAGAAATAAAGAAGTTTCTGATGTCTCTAAATGTATAGATTTTTTCCAAAGCTTGGGAAAAAGGGAGGGGTCGTTTTTTCAGGATTATCAGTAGTTTCAGATCAAGCTGGTTTTCCAGATGAAACACATGTGAGGTTAAACAATGAACCTTCCCAAGAAAATATGTTTCATAGGCTTAAGTATCTCCTTAACTGAATCAAGTTAGTGGTAGCAGTTGGCACAGCACAAAACAATATCCCTGCTCACAAGAGAGTGTGTCAACTATGTAATAAAGCAGAAGCCAGATTCATTAGAACATTGGGGTTCTAGAGATCTCGAGCTCAGAAAAGAAACAGAAATTAAAAGGTTTTGAACTGAAAAGGTTTGGGGATAGAAAGTCACCTCAGTTTACACTTAATGACTGAATCTGCCATCTTTACAAGATTCTAAACTTAGCAAGATGACCAGAACGTTTCAAATTGCACTTTGAGAAAGGATTGCATGTATAGGCAGATATTCTCCAAGGCCAATGCAGTGCAATGATTAAGTTAATGACAGAAGAGATCTTGTAGGAGTTCACAGGTTTTGGAAATCACAGAGCTGACTGGCATCTTAACAAGGCTGATCAAAGTAAGATCTTCATGTAATACCTTCTTTCCACAAGTTAACACTAACTATCTGATTCACTGCTATAGGGTATGTGTTTCATGTTTTCTAAATTCAGTAAATATAAAGGCTGTGCTGTAATAATCTATTGATTCAATGTAGTTTTTAAAAACTGAGACCTCACACTAAAGGAATTCTTGCTTACTTCCATGAATGTTCACGCTAGCACTGTTCTTAATATCAGGAATAATAAAAAAGGAACAAAGATCCATTGGAGGTGACAATTTGTGGCATACACTACCAATGAACTGCATCTACTGCATTAACATGGATGATTCAGAATCAAGAGTAACAAGAAAAAGGACAAAATATTAGGTCCAGCATGATTTGATGCATTTAAAGTTCAAAAATATCCTAAACCAACTGAAATATACTTAATGAAAACTATGGAGATCAAAATTATGGTTACCTGATCATGGAGGAGAATTTACAAAGTGCTAAAGGAACTAGAAGCAGTTTCATTAAGTGACAGCTGGTGAGGTTACCTGCACTATTCATGAATCACATGAGTTACCACTGACTAGCTGGCTGAGCAAAAACTCATTTTGGATTTTAATTTCTTCAGACTTAAAGAATTTTGGCTTTCGATTTGCTTGCAGTTCCACACTGCAAGGTGATGCATTAGGGAATTTCAGTCAACCTCTGGGAATTTGATAAAGGAAGAATTATACTGTCTCTATTTGAGGCTTTCTATAACAGAGACTTCTACCTCTGCTTCAATGACTAGGCTAAAGCCTTTGTGTGGATCACAAGAAACTGGAAAATTCTGTCTCCTGAGAAACCTGTACTCAGGACAAGAAGCAATAGTTAGAATAGGACACAGACTGATTCAAAATTGGGAAAGGAGTACATCAAGGCTGTATACTGTCACCCTGCTTACTTAACTTATATGCAGACTACATCATGCAAAATACCAGGATGGATGAATCATAGGCTGGAATCAAGACTGCTGGGAGAAATATCAACAACCTCAGATATGCAGATGATACACCGATAATGGCAAAAAGTGAAGAGGAACTAAAGAACCTCTTGATGAAAATGAAAGAGGAGAGTGAAAAAGTTGGCATAAAATTCAACATAAAAAAAACAAAGATCATGGCATCTGGTCCCATCACTTCATGGCAAATAGATGGGGAAAATGTGGAAACAGTTACAGATTCATTTTCTTGAGCTTCAAACTTACTGCGGATGGTGACTGCAGCCGCAAAATTAAAAGATGTTTACTCCTTGGGAGAAAGACTATGACAAACCTACACAGCATATTAAAAAGCAAAACATCACTTTGTCAACAAAGGTCCATCTAGTCAAAGCTGTGGTTTTTCCACTAGTCATGTATGGATGTGACAGCTGGACCATAAAAAGGCTGAATACTGAATAATTGATGTCTTCGAACTGTGGTTCTGGAGAAGACTCTTGAGAGTCCCTTGGACAGCAAGGAGATAAAACTAGTCAATCTTAAGGGAAATCAACTCTGAATTGGAAGGACTGGTGCTGAAGCTCTAATACTTTGACCATCTGATGCAAAGGGCCAACTTAGTAGAAAAGACCCAGATGCTAGGAAAGATTAAGGGTAAGTGAAGAAGGGGATGACAGAGGATGAGATGATTGGATGGCACCACTGACTCAATGGACATGAGTTTGAGCAAATTCAGGGAGATTGTGAAGGACAGGGAATCCTGGTTTGCTGCAGTTCATGGGGTCATAGAGAGTCAGACACAACTTAGCAAATGAACAGCAATAACAGAGACATTATATGCTTGCATACTGATATATTTATCATATATTATTTAATCTATAATTTAAAACATGGGTGGCAATAATTTGAAATGGGGGGACTTAGTAGTGTGAGAAAGCCCAAGTTAAGAGAACCCTAGATGGACGATGTTGGGTAAAAATCTTTATTCTTCCTCTTGCTTGTTTTCATGGGGGTATCCATTAGAGCAACCCATCTGACCTTCTCCCAAACCTCTGATCCCAAAGGTTGTCAGAAAATACTAAGCATATGGAGCTTAGCCTGCTGTGGGCTGTAGCATTTCTCAATGCTTCTTGAGGTCCTCACAGCTCAGTCAATTTCATTGATTACATCTGAAAAGCTTAGGGGCCATCTTGTTCCTGTAAGGAATTTGTTTACCTTGTTCAACTGTATCGATGTCCAAGGTGGAAAGTCTGCTTAAATCAGTGATGGGGTATTGAATCCATTTGCATACACTTTTAAAACTATCATCATCTTTATAATAAAACAAGCTGTTTGACCTCTATTTCTCTGTCTCCTAGGTCTTAATTCTGAATTGATTCTAAGCTCAGGAGGGGAAGAACAAGGCATTTATTCTTGATCTTGATCCCCTAAACCCCAACAGCAGTGAATTAAAAAAAAAAAAAAAAAACTGGTTGGCATTATAATATTATTATCAGATCAATCATTGTTTAACAATCTTAATTCAAGCCTCCATAACTAGACAATATTCTACACATTTAATAGAATCCACAGACTATTCACACCCCAGGGTCAGTGGAATAAGTGTGACTTTTTAATAATAAATCATTTTTGTGCTCTTTTTTTTTTTTGAGGAAGAAAGGCCTCAGGGATGGATTTATATTAAATGTCAGGCAGATCATTTGGAAACATCAGAGCCAGAAGGTAGGAGTATAGTATTGTTATTAGGATAGCTCTCACTTAGGAACAAGCCCTGCCTCTATTCTCCTTTATCCATTAAAAAGTTTTAAAAAAGAAAAAATAGGAAAAGAAGTTGGATTTAGTTAAAGTTGGATTCAGCTAAACTCACTTCAAATAACCAGCGATCTTTCCTTAGTATCCAAATAAAATAAAGGATACTTGCACATTGATTGGTGTTTGTGAAACTACTTATATAGCACTTCATAAGAAATAGCTATGTGATTTTGGAAATGAGTATTTTAACTGGTAACAACGCAAAACATTAACTTTTGTATGATTAATGTAAATCTATTTTACATAACATTACCACTGGTACACCAATCATTACTAATACAAATTGCAAAGGTTTTACTGTTATATCAACTCTTTTATTCAAGTCCTCAATGCATATCCTAGTGTGATCAAAGATGATACTTTTTTAGATGCTTAAATTTTTTCAACCGATTGTATATTCCAAGTATCTGTTATGGAAATCCTCATAAACAAAATAATGTTAACAGCACTCAGAAAAAAACTCTTTTTTGCTTTTCTTCAATTTTAAAGCAGACCAAAATATGGCTAAAAGAAACAGATTACACTTCTAGTCTATATCACCAATATAAAAGAAAATAGCCTCCGTGGCTTACAAATCCACAAACCAAGATGACTCTACCATAAATTCTCTTTGCTGAGAACCACTTATTCCTTTTTTTGACCCAGACCTACATTAAGATTTCCACTGTTTCACTGTAACCAATTGGAGTGTTCTTTAAAGCAGAGTGAACATAATAGAGTCCATAAAACTGTAAATGGATAACTGTAAATGTCCCTTAAATTTCCACAGATAATTGTACTTTAAAAAAATATGTTTATTAATGTAATTTCCCATTTAGCATAATATCAGGCATCTAGAAAAAGGGACATTTCTAACCACTGCCAGGATATCTTGTGAAATGTCTTTTTATGAAACCATTGGGATAATAGGGCTTATTCATTGGAGGAACTTAAGTATTTCAGGGACTCAAGGGCCTAATGGAAACTTTCCTATTTATTCCAGTTTCTAAATGTAGGTGCTCCCTCCCTTCTTGAAGCCCGTCTGCTTCCTCCAAAGGCCTAAGACTCTGCCTTATTCACTTCTGTATGGGATACTAAAGAGAGGTGCTCAGGGCAGAACCAGATTAATAGGTAGCCAGGCAGTTTCACAAACATCAGTCATTTAAAAACAGTAAAGTACAACTGAGGAAAAGAATCAGAAATGCTATGCTGGTTAATTTTGATCTTCTAAGGTGGGTTTGATCTCTGGGTCAGGAATATCCATCAGAAGGCGGCACAGCAATCCACTCCATTATTCTTGCCTGGAGAATCCCATGCACAGAGGAGCCTGGCAGGCTATAGTCCCTAATCTCCAAGAGCTGGACACCACTGAAGCAACTTAGCCTATGCATGTGCAAGGCAACGCCTTATACAGTTGTGGAATATTCACTATCCCTCTCTGCAGCCATACCTCAGTATAAAATTCTCAGAGCTATGATGAATATAGATCTTCAAGATGACATGGGGTTCAGGCTTATTTTTAAATCTCTGCTCAGACTTGGAGAACTGAAAGGTCAGTTCTGACAAATGCATCTCTGAACCCTTGATGTTGGCTAGTGTTACTGAATCCTCTATATCACTAAAGGTACCAGAAAGTTTATGCTCAGTATTCTTAGTCCTGGGACATTGATACAGCCTGTTTTCTTAGTGAGTTCTACAATTACTAGCTAAATAATGACTAATATCATCAAATGTTGATGTGAATCCCAGATCTACAATTGACTAGCTTTATGACCTTAGGAAAATCAATTCAACATTGTAACCTTAGCTAACACATCTATTAAATGGGAATACCACCTACCTCTAATGAACTGAATTAAACTGAAGCATTAACTGCCAGCACCTCAGATTGCAACTATTTAGAAATAGGGTCTTTCATAGAAATAATCAAGGCAAAATGAAATCATACTGAATTAGGGCCCTAATCCCACTTGACTCATTTCCCTATAGAAAGAATGCCATAACAGACATGACATGACAAAAGAATAAAAAGATAGACACCCAGAAAGAAAGCCATGTCAGGATGAAGGCAGAGATTGGAATAACATATCTACAAGTCAAGGAGTAACAAAATTGCCAAACAAATAACTTATAAACGAACAAATAAACAAAAAAACTTAAGCTAAGAAAAAAGTATGAAATTAATTCTCTACCTCAGCTCTTAGAAGGAACTATCCCTGTTGATATCTTGATTTCAGATTTCTAGCCTCTAGAGCAGTAAGACAATAAATTTCTATTGTTTAAACCACTCAGTTTATGGTACTTGGTTATGGCAGCCCTAGGAAACCAATTGGAGAAGGCAATGGCACCCCACTCTAGTACTCTTGCCTGGAAAATCCCATGGATAGAGGAGCCTGGTAGGCTGCAGTCCATAGGGTCGCTACGAGTCGGACACGACTGAGCGACTTCATTTCACTTTTCACTTTCATGCACTGGAGAAGAAAATGGCAGCCCACTCCAGTGTTCTTGCCTGGAGAATCCCAGGGACTGCAGAGCCTGGTGGGCTGCCATCTATGGGGTCTCACAGAGTCGGACACGACTGAAGCAACTTAGCAGCAGGAAACCAATACACTAGCCAACAAAGGGATCATGAGATTTAAATGATTTGTAAAGCAACTGACATAAGATAAACTATTAATAAATTATTATGAGTAACAACAGTGTTGGAGTAGTTTTGCAACACAACCCACTGGAAGACTATGCAACAGCTATTCTTGATTTATTCATTTCTATTTTTGGAAATCAAGATATTAAAATATTCTGGTAGGAAGGCTGTGAGGAAGGCAAGAATTATAAAGAAGATAAATCTCATGCCAGTGTGTGCTAATTGTTTGAATCCCCTGTAAATGGTCTGGCAGAAGAGGAGGTTGGAACACTTAGCTAAATTGAAGTTTGGGGATTATCTGTGAATTTAAAGTATCCATGCCATTTTGGCCCCTATTAGTACAAGTAATTGAGAGGAAAATCTTGCCAGTTATGCTTTTCCATAATGCTTAATGTGGACTTCAATATTTAAGTAATTCATTAGCAGGCTTAAACGGTGCCATGGAACAACATTAAAGGACACAGAGGCAGTCTGTGACCTTCATTTTAGAGACGAGCGGAGCCCATAGAGGTTATAATGGACTCAAGATTATAGAGTTTACACTGGAAAAGCTGACACAACAACCTTTGTTTCCTAATTTTCTATTGAAAATTGTGCCTTTCAGAATTCTTTTCCACATTTTATGGAGCTTTTCTAATTGTCAGAACTCCAACTCTGCACGTGGGAACTTAAAATCACAATTGGGAAGATTCAAATTCAGAGAGAAGAAAGTGACACTGTAACATGTTCAGTAAAGAAGCCTCAAAAATTGCATCTGGTGAAGTGCAAAGTAGTAGGGATAGAGGACAATGATTTTTACAATAAAATTACAAACTGTAGAACACATTTACAGAAATCTGTTTTACATTGTTTGGAATACCCATTAAATATGGCTTGACAGGACCTTTCTAGGACAAGTCATTAAAGCTCTAAATGGTATTTGGAAATGTGGCTACCTATGATTGAAGTCATTTGCATTTCATTAGAAAACACACAGGATGCTTGGTCATCAAGATCACTGGGGTGGTTGAACTTTGCCCCACCACATGATTTTGAAAATACAGAGTGTCCTTATAACCTGCTTAACAATTAACCCCACTTAAATGCAAGTAGCTGCCCTCATTCACCTCTGGTGTACTCAGCTTTTAAGTAGACCTTGTCTGAAGAAATATCAGACCTTTAATAATAAACTTTGTTTCATTGTTTGCTGTTTTCACTTTGTATTATTATATTTGTCCATCTTTAGAGGACATTTCCATTTTGCCTGCCCTAAGGATACCGGTACTGTAATTGAGGGGCCCAGTTCAGAATCTATTCCAGAGAGAAACATCCAGTTTTATTTTGTAGCTTCATAGCCCAGAACCAGAGCTTTTCAAAAGACACTCAATAACACCAAGGCAGGGACCCCTCAAGACAACATATCAATTTGTATTATGAAGTGAATTATGGTTTGTACCCACCAGAGCTGATATAGTTAAGTATCTGTCAGTGTTTCCATTATGTTTTGTGGGCTTCTTGCTTGGCTGGAAAAATGCCCTTCAGGCTAAAGCATACAAGGCCAGCCTAGCAAGTGAGTGCTCCTTTTGTTTAGTATGATTTTTTAAAAACACCAGCTCTCTTTTGTGCTTGCTTGCATACATCTTATAATGAGAAGAGGTTTGATTTTCTAATCAAAAAAGATGCCAGAATAGTGATTTTTTTACGAGGGTTTTAATGGGATGAGATCACTAAAGGTCTCATTTCTGGGTATGATCCAGCTCTCCATGAAGAATGCCAAGGCTCCAAATCTGAGGATTCCAATGTGGTGAAAATGTCCTCCACAGAGTACACTTATTAGGCCTCTAAATTTTAAATCCAGATATCACTGTTGATATATTGGACGGGATAGGACTACATTATGCTTAGGGTTTTCCTCTATCCTCCCCTTTCAATGTTCTTGTCCTTACCTCAAATCCTTGTGAATTCTTAGCATTCCTTTAAAATCTAGCTCACATTTTCTAACTTCTGAGAAGTCTCCCCCAACTCTCTCAAACAGACTCAGAGAGTCTTTCTACAAGCTACTTTGTACAGAACATAACTCTAAAATAGCTATTATCATAACATACCATTTCTGTTTTCTTATCAGACTGTACAAACTGAGAACAAAGTTTATGCCCTATTTATTTGCAGAGTACTAGATATATTACACAAGCTCAGTAAATATTGATTACATACTGAATGAAGGAAAGAATGGAGTAAATTTTCTATGAAATACAGACAGTGACAGGAAATTTGAATGATAAAGCCATTTTTGAAAAGAATTGCCCTTAATATGGTTTCTCATGCTGGGAGAAATATCAATAACCTTAGATATGCAGATGATACCACTATTATGGCAGATAGCAAAGAACTAAAGAGCCTTATGATGAAAGTGAAAGAGAGTGGAAAAGTTGGCTTAAAAGTCAACATTCAGAAAACTAAGATCATGGCCTCTGATCCCATCACTTCATAGCAAATAGATGGGGAAACAGTGGAAACAGTGTCAGATTTTATCTTTTTGGGCTCCAAAATCACTGCAGATGGTGACTGCAGCCATGAAATTAAAAGACGCTTGCCCCTTGGAAGAAAAGTTACGACCAACCTAGACAGTATATTATAAAAGCAGAGACATTACTTTGCCAATAAAGGTCCATCTAGTCAAAGCTATGGTTTTTCCAGTAGTCATGTGTGGATGTGAGAGTTGAACTATAAAGAAAGCTGAGCACTGAAGAATTGATGCTTTTGAATTGTGGTGTTGGAGAAGACTCTTGAGAGTCCCTTGGACTGCAAGGCATTCCAACCAGTCCATTCTAAAGGAAATCAGTCCTGAATATTCACTGGAAGGACTGACGCTGAAGCTGAAATTCCATTATTTGGCCACCTGATGAAAAGAACTGACTTATTGGAAAAGACCCTGGTGCTGGGAAAGATTGAAAGAGGGAGGAGAAGGGAATGACAGAGGATGAGATGGTTGGATGGCACCAACGACTCAATGAACATGAGTTTGAGTAGGCTCTGGGAGTTGGTAATGGACAGGGAAGCCTGGTGGGCTGCAGTCCATGGGGTCACAAAGAGCCAGACATGACTGAGCAACTAAACTAAACTGAACTGAACTGATGATTTCTCACTTCCAGTTTTCAGCATTCTAAATGGTACAAGTTCTCACATTCCCCATAATGAAGAATCCCCTAGAAAGCTGAATGTTTTGTAAATTCTTACAGGAAGAATTATATGAAATGGAATTTGTTCAGAAAATTACTGATCAAGGAATTAGGAGATGATGTGTTTGTTCTGATAGTCACTGACTCTGTGACCCTGTTCAAGTTAATAGTTCAGCGATTCAATCCATCTGCAAATGGTGATAAATAGCAGTTCTTGTCTGCTCCTCAGGTATGTTTGGGGACAAGTATGTCCCCAAGTATGTTAGCACATATGAGATACTTTAAAGAAAATACTTCAACTATATATATATATATTATATAAATTAAATTTTAATATTGTTGCAGTGCTATTACAGCTATTTACTAAATAATAATTTATTTCAAACAAGACTCTGGTGAATTCACATTAACAAATTCACAAAATCTAACTGGAGATTTTATTCCCCCACATGTCATGAATGATTGGATTGCATCCATTCTATAAAGAACTAGAATGTAAAGTATATTGTTCAATTGTTTCTGCAGTTGACATTTGGGAATGGCCCATGTATGTGATCAATGATGCCTAAATTGTCATGTTCTACCTGAATTACTAGACATATTTTCAATGAGAAGACGGCCCAGAGGGATGGTATGGGGAGGGAGGAGGGAGGAGGGTTCGGGATGGGGAACACATGTATACCTGTGGTGGATTCATTTTGATATTTGGCAAAACTAATACAATTATGTAAAGTTTAAAAATAAAATAAAATTGGAAGAATAAAAAAAAAAAAAAGAATAATAGATACTTTTATAAGTAAAATGACTGTAAGAAATTATTGCTTTTTAAATCACAGATTTGCAAACAGATTAAACATTGAGGGCTATAAACCTTCCAGTGTTTCTCAATCAATGAATTATATGCCTCAGTATAATCTGGAAATGCCCAAACCTCATTATATATGGAAAGAATAATAAACTTTGGGGTGGAATCAAAGAACCCGGATTTTAAACAAGGTCACTAGATGGTTTCTACAAAGATACTCAGGTTTGAGAATTACTGTAAGAGCTTGCAGTAGTAGACTAGAGCTTCCTCTGGTCCATGAAGCAAATGAAGAAAGCACAGACTGCCAAAGTTCAGAAGCCAGATACTGAACTTTCCTGTGTAACAAAAAGGGATAAACTCTTCCCCTTTAAAAATCACTGAGTATGCTATCTTTTGTGTAATCTGTAGACAAATTATAAATTAATCATATAATCCTATTTTGGGGGGTGGGGGGATGTTTTGGGAAAACATGGGTAGACTGAATTAAAAAAAGGGAAAGAAAGAATTGAAACTCCAGTGTACTGTATTTTATCAGGATCCACAGGTATTTGATTTATGGAGAAAAGGAGGGCTCCAAAATTTTTTTCATTCTCTTTCTTCTTTAAGGTCCTGAAAGCAAGCCAAACTGCTTTAAGTTCTCAAACATTTTGATACATTTATTAAGGGTTTGTTCTTCCAGCAACTATCAAGACAAACTGGGTAAAAATATGAAAACAAAGTATGGTTGTAATGTGACTATTATTAAGTGGATATAGCTTTGTTATTTTGCTTCCATTTACAAGGTCATGCCACGTGGAAAATTTCAATAATTAGAGAAAAGAATACAGAGGCAAATGAAAAACACTTTAAGATGTGATACCCAGTGGCAACTACTGCTCTCATGTTGGTGAAAATTCTTCTACAGCTTTACATCAGTTCAGTTCAGTTCAGTTCAGTCGCTCAGGTCATGTCTGACTCTTTGAGACCCCATGAACCACAGCACACCAGGCCTCCCTGTCCATCACCAACTCCCGGAGTTCACCCAAACCCATGTCCATTGAGTCCGTGATGTCATCCAACCATACCATCCTCTGTCGTCCCCTTCTCATCCTGCCCTCAATCTTTCCCAGCATCAGGGTCTTTTCAAATGAGTCAGATCTTCGCATCAGGTGGCCAAAGTTGCCAGGAACCAGCGTGAGGAACTCCGCCCATGGCAAAGGTCATGAGGAAGGAGGCTAGGCGTACGCAAAGGTGGGATCGAGCCTCAGGAGTCCCCCTGGAAATTCTCGAGCATCTACTCCCCAAACCAGAGTCTGCCTACTTTACTGCTTTGTGCTCTCATCTACACCTCTGACTTTACGGGGGGCTGTCCCCCACCACCTCTCTCTGAAAAAGAGTTAACTTACAGCTCCAGTTAATAAAGTTCCTGGGCGTGACAACAGTGTTTAAACTGTCTAAATACAGATTCCTTTGAGCAGTTAAAAGATTGATTAGAAATTGTATTGGTGAAGGGTTTTTCACTTGTTGGGCCAATGTTTGCTGCTAAGTTTCCATATCCCTTACCTATTGTGTCCCTGGCAGTGTATTGATTGATATAATTGGTGTATAGGAATGTAAGTAGTAGCTTTAATGTTTGTAACCTTGGACCATTGAGTTAATTCTTTTTCTTATTACAGCCCACCACAACTTTGTCCTATAGGAATGCAACTTTATCTAATGCTTTTGGAGGGTGGCATCTAACTAATCACCTTTAGAAAAAAATAAGTTTTCTGAAGAAAGAGTCTTAAAATGTTAACAGGCCTCCGGACCAGAAGATGATGCAAATCACCTAAACTTTTGCATATGATAAGTTTGCAGGAAGAAAGCCTGGCTTACTGCATGACTCTACCCCTTCCCCCATTATCCTCTGTGCATAACTTAAGGTATAAAAACTACTTTGGAAAATAAAGTGCGGGCCTTGTTCACCAAAACTTAGTCTCCCCATGTCGTTATTTCTCTCACCTTCTGGCTGAATTGGAGCGTGGAGGCTCGTCAAGCCTACTAACTATGCCTGGGCTTCTAAGATCTGACCAGGGAGGCCTTAGTGTCTCTTCTCCTTCGGGAGAACGGGAGGATGCCTGCGGTCTACGTAGGTGATGTAAATTCCTTATTTTGGAATTTTATTAGCTTTCCACGTAAACCAGGTTATTCAGCCTCTTTTCTCCACTGAATTTTCTCACTGAGCTATCCTAATTTAACCACTCTTTATATCTTTAGTTCTATTGCATCCTGATCGCCGAAGCCGTCTCCCCTTCGAATTCCCTGGATCCACCAGGGCTGGACCTCGGCACAAAGTATTGGAGTTTCAGCTTCAACATCAGTCCTTCCAGTGAACACCCAGGACTGATCTCCTTGAGGATGAACTGGTTGGATCTACTTGCAGTCCAGGAGACTGTCAAAGAGTCTTCTCCAATACCACAGTTCATAGTCCAACTCTCACATCCATATATGACCACTGGAAAAACCATAGCCTTGACTAGATGGACCTTTGCTGACAAAGTAATGTCTCTGCTTTTTAATATGATGTCTAGGTTGGTCATAACTTTCCTTCCAAGGAGTAAGCGTCTTTTAATTTCATGACTGCAGTCACCATCTGCAGTGATTTTGGAGTAAAAAAAAATAAAGTCAGCCACTGTTTCTACTGTTTCCCCATCTATTTGCCATGAAGTGATAGGACCAGATGCCATTATCTTAGTTTTCTGAGTGTTGAGCTTTAAGCCAACTTTTTCACTCTCCTCTTTCATTTTCATCAAGAGGCTCTTTAGTTCTTCACTTTCTGCCATAAGGGTGGTCTCATCTGCATATCTGAGGTTATTGATAATTCTCCTGGAAATCTTGATTCCAGAGTGTGCTTCATTCAGCCCAGCATTTCTCATGATGTATACTGCATATAAGTTAAATAAACAGGGTGACAATATACAGCCTTGACGTACTCCTTTTCCTCTTTGGAACCAGTCTGTTGTCCCATGTCCAACTGTTGGACATGTTGCATGTCTAACTGTTGCTTCCTGACCTGCATACAGGTTTCTCAAGAGGCAGATCAGATGGTCTGGTATTCCCATCTCTTGAAGAATTGTCCACAGTTTACTGTGATCCACACAGTCAAAGGCTTTGGCATAGTCAATAAGGCAGAAATAGATGTTTTTCTGGAACTCTCTTGCTTTTTTGATGATCCAGCAGATGTTGGCAATTTGATCTCTGGTTCCTCTGCCTTTGCTACACCAACTGTACAACAAATCCTGGCCTGGTGCATGGATTTTAAAGTTTTTCTTACAACTGTGGAGATTTCAGGGCATGTGTACTGAATGTAAAATATCTAGTTTACTTGGCAGACTCTCGTGTAAATTACAGTAAAACAAGCAAATGAAATTTAAAGAAAAAAATAAGTTTGATCACAAAATGCCAAAAAAAAACCCCTCTACCAACTGTAGAATATGATTACATTATAATACAATTTTAACTATAGTTAAATTTACATATATTTACATATATAAATATAAACATAGGCATATATATACTATTATATTTTTTATTATGAATTTATTTATTTTAATTGGAGGCTAATTACTTTACAATATTGTATCGGTTTTGCCATACATCAACATGAATCTGCCACGGGTGTACACATGTTCCCCATCCTGAACCCCCCTCCCACCTCCCTCCCCATCCCATCCCTCTGGGTCATCTCAGTGCACCAGCCCCAAGCATCCTGTATCATGCATCGAACCTGGACTGGAAATTCATTTCACATATGATATTATACATGTTTCAATGCCATTCTCCCAAATCATCCCACCCTCACCTTCTCCCACAGAATCCAAAAGACTATTCTATACATCTGTGTCTCTTTTGCTGTCTTGTATACAAGGTTATCGTTACCATCTTTCTAAATTCCATATATATGCGTTAGTATACTGTATTGGTGTTTTTCTTTCTGGCTTACTTCACTCTGTATAATAGGCTCCAGTTTCATCCACCTCATTAGAACTGATTCAAATGTATTCTTTTTAATGGCTGAGTAATACTCCATTGTGTATATGTACCACTGCTTTCTTATCCATTCATCTGCTGATGGGCATCTAGGTTGCTTCCAGGTCCTAGCTATTATAAACAGTGCTGCAATGAACATTGGGGTACACGTGTCTCTTTCCCTTCTGGTTTCCTCAGTGTGTATGCCCAGCATTGGGATTGCAGGGTCATATGGCAGTTCTATTTCCAGTTTTTTAAGGAATCTCCACACTGTTCTCCATAGGGGCTTGTACTAGTTTGCATTCCCACCAACAATGTAAGCAGGTTCCCTTTTCTCCACATCCTCTCCAGCATTTATTGCTTGTAGACTTTTAGATCGCAGCCATTCTGACTGGCATGAAATGGTACCTCATTGTGGTATTGATTTGCATTTCTCTGATAATGAGTGATGTTGAGCATCTTTTCATGTGTTTGTTAGCCATCTGTATGTCTTTGGAGAAATATCTGTTTAGTTCTTTGGCCCATTTTTTGATTGAGTCATTTATTTTTCTGGAATTGAGCTGCAGGAGTTGCTTGTATATTTTTGAGATTAATTCTTTGTCAGTTGCTTCATTTGCTATTATTTTCTCCCATTCTGAAGGCTGTCTTTTCACCTTGCTTATAGTTTCCTTTGTTGTGCAGAAGCTTTTACTTTTAATTAGGTCCCATTTGTTTATTTTTGTTTTTATTTCCAATATTCTGGGAGGTGGGTCATAGATGATCCTGTTGTGATGTATGTCAGAGAGTGTTTTGCCTATGTTCTCCTCTAGGAGTTTTATAGTTTCTGGTCTTACATTTAGATCTTTAAACCATTTTGAGTTTATTTTTGTGTATGGTGTTAGAAGTGTTCTAGTTTCATTCTTTTACAAGTGGTTGACCAGTTTTCCCAGCACCACTTGTTAATATGATTACATTATATATTAATATGAATACATTATAATACAATTTTAACTACAGTTAAATTTATATATTTACATATATAAAGATAAACATAGGCATTTATGTACTTTTATATTATATTATTATATGTTACTTTTTCATGCCATTTACTTTTTAAAAACATATCATCATGAGTACTAATATTAACTGGAAAATAATTAGACCTTTAATGGTGCTGCTTGCTGTTTCATCTCTTTCATTTATTTCTATGAAAAGGATTCCCTCTTAAAAAAACTCCTCTATAGTCCTCTTATTTTCAGGTTGATATTTCCTGGGAAATTCCCTCTTGCCCTCAACATCTCTTAGCCCTAAATTCTATCTCTAAACCATTAAATGTAAAGAGAGAGAACATGGGTGTTAATTATCAATTTTCTAGAGCAAGAAGGTATCAGTGATTCATTAGCCTCCAAGTAAGCCAAGGATGCTGAACAGGACCAGATAAGCTTAACATTTCATTTAACAGGTATTTAAGACACACAATGTTCTAAGTGCACTGTATGGATTATTTTACTAACTTCTTAGAACCATCATATAAGGTAAAAGTCATTCCTGTCTTTATAGGAATAGAGGATTACTGATTCTCAAGGAGAGTAAGTTGAATGTCTATACAATTCATCATTGTGGAAAAGGTGGGTGAAACAGGAATGGGGAACAAGTACTCAATGGGTAATGAGTTTTATTTGGGGTGGTAGAATATTCTGGAACTATACTGACATTGTGAATGTATCACTAATGCTACTAAATGTCACTTTATTGCTTATGATAATGGTTAAAGAAGGTTGAGCATTGCATAATGGAAGCTTTTGAACTGTGGTGTTAAAGAAGACTCTTGAGAGTCCCTTGGACTGCAAGGAGATCAAACCAGTCAACCCTAAAGGAAATCAGTCCTGAATATTCATTGGAAGGACTGAGGTTGAAACTGAAGCTCCAATACTTTGGCCATCTGATACAAGGAGCTGTCTAATTGGAAAAGAACTTATGCTGGGAAAGATTGAGGGCAGGAGGAAAATGGGGCAACAGAGGATGAGATGGTTGGATGGCATCACTGACTCAATGGACATGCATTTGAGCAAACTCTGGGAGAGTTCCTTGAAGGACTGGGAAGCCAGGTGTGCTGCAGCCCATGGGGTCACAAAGAGTCAGACTCAACTTAGTGACTGAACAACAAAAAATTTATATTTTGTGAATTTTCACTCAATTAAAGATAATATAGCAGAGATCAAACCCAGTCTGACTCCAGAGACCACATTCTTTAGCATTATATAATACTGCCTCTTACATGGCTATATTAGTCTTCCCTGGTAGCTCAGCAGTAAAGAATCTGCCTACAATGCAGGAAACACGAGTTAAGTTCCTGAGTTGGGAAGATCCCCTGGAGAAGGAAATGGCAACCCACTCCAGTATTCTTGCCTGGAAATTCCATGGACAGAGGCATCTGGTGGGCCACAGTCCACGGGTTCACAAAAGAGTCAGACACAGTGTTTAGCAACTAAACAACAACAATTTAAAAGCATAGCAATGTGAAGTCTTGATTGTGTGGGAAAAGAACTATGACAGCATATATATGTTTCCCTGTTTCTCTTAATAATACAAGAACTGCCTTAACCATTAATAAAAATACACAGAAGCTAATTCTGTGGGAGGAAAAGGCCTTACATTGAATAATTTCTGTATTCTTAAAATAAAATAAACGGTGCTATTTTCTTTTAATAGGAAAAATAAAGTCTGGTATGGGAGAGTGTCATATGTTTGGGAAACCCAAGAGTTTGAAGGGGTCATCCTGCAAGATTTGCTCCAATAGTTTTGACTATCTCATCCTTATGAAAATGAAAGAGAAAGTTGCTCAGTTGTGTCCAACTCTCTGTGACCCCGTGGACTATACAGTCCATTGAATTCTCCAGGCCAGAATACTGGAGTGGGTAGTGGTTCCCTTCTCCAGGGGATCTTCCCAACCCAGGGATCAAACCCAGGTTTCCTGCATTGCAGGTGAATTCTTCACCAGCTGAGCCACCAGGGAAACCCAAGAATACTGGAGTGGGTAGCCTATGCCTTCTCCAGAGGATCTTCCCAACCCAGGAATGGAACCAGGGTCACCTGCATTGCAGGCAGATTCTTTACCAGCTGAGCTATCAGGGAAGCCCTGGTATCTCTGGTATAAGGAAGGTATCTTATCCTTATAATAGACTTCTATTCTTCATATTTCCCCAAGGCTTCCAAATTATATGTAAAACTACCTTCTTACTGTTTCCTTATCTGGACTTCTAGATAACACATTTTCATTGAATCCACCATCTCCAATCAGCCATCATATATATATTACTCGACATACTAACCGTAAGAACTCTTAAATCTTAGCAGTTAAACAGTAGCACTCCTTGCATGAAAAAATACATAAAGAGGTATTTCACTGAAAGGATACAAAGATGCCATGTAAGCACATAAAAAGATGTTCAAACTCACTAGCCATTAGATAAATGAAAATGAATACTACAGTGAGATATCACTGTGCATCTATCAGAATGGCTAAAATACAAAGATTGATGACACCATATGTTGCTAGGGATGCAAAGAGGAAAGATAGGTGTCACTCTGAGTTTTCTTCTGTTGGCTTGTAGGCAGCTACCATCTTACTTTGTGCTCACATGACTCCTTTTTGTGCATACAAAGGATGGTGGAGTAGTGGGATAGATTCTTGTAAAACCATGAATACTATCAGATCATGAACCTACCTGTAGGTCATGTACTTTAATTACTTCCTAAAAGCCTAACCTCTAAATAGTCACATTGGGGTGAGATCTTCAATATATGAATTTGAGGAGGACACAATTAAGTCTGCAGCAATTATTTTCCTCTGCTATATAACAAATTACCACAAATTTAGCAGCTCAAAACACACATTTATTATCTTGAAGTTTATGGGCATACACCCAAGCATGACTTGGGTTAGTCCTTTGCATGGCTGCAACTAAAATATCAGGTTCTTATCTGAAAAATCCACTATCAATATATCCACTTTCAACTTGTATGGAAAAAGCCAAGTGTTCTCCTTTACTCTCACTCACAATGCTTCTGATACCAGATGTGTGGAATTTTACCACATCATGCATTTCTCAGATACCAAGTGGGGATCCTAGAATAAAATTCACTTCTGACACCAGCCCGAGTCACCTTAGCAACGATCTTATAGGTTAAGGGCTCAGTCTCATAAGACTGCCCCACTTCCCCACAAACACTGAGATGCCAATCTCCGGTCCAAGTTGTTACCTGTGCTTCTAACCAACTAGCTATAAATCAGAAGTTCCCATGACCCTTGTCCTTGGATTTGATTCATGTGCCAGAGTGACGCACAGAACTCAGGAAAACAGCTTACTCACTAGATTCCAGGAGATCTTCCCAACCCAGGGATTGAACCTAGGTCTCCCACATTGCAGGCAGATTCTTTACCAGCTGAGCCATAAGTTGAGCCCTTATTACAAATATCGACCTATTAAAGTGTATGAATGAACAAGATGAAGAGACATAGAATGAGATCTAGAAGAGCCCTGAGGGCTGGAGCTTCTGTCCCGATGGAGTTTGGGTGTGTCACCATTCTAGCATGTGGATTTATTCACCATAAGCCCTCCAAGCCATTTATTTGAGTGATTTTTTTTAAAGGTTTCATCACGGAGATATGATCAATCATAACTCAATCTCTAGCCTTTCTCCCTTTTCTTGAAAAAACAGGAAGGGAGTCTGAAAGTTCTAATCTTCTAATCATGTCTTGGTTTTATTTATTTATTTTTTTAGTGACTAGCCCCATCATGGAGCTATCTAGGAGTCACATCACTAGAATGAAAAGACTCCTGTCTCCCAGAAAATTCCAAATGGTGTTAAGAATTCTGCATTAGGAACAAGGGTCAAAGAAAAAATATTACAACAAAAGATACTCCTAGTACTCTTAGGAAATTGCAGTGGTTTTAAGGTTCTGTGCCAGGAACTGGGGGCAGATATATACATGTGTGTGTGTGTACATACATATATACACATACATACACACATACATATGTGTATATATATTTATATTTATTTGTTATTTCACACAAGTTTACTCAGGGTGCATGCACAATATATCTTATGACTATAGGAATTACATCCTTGACTTCTTGCTGGCTGTCATCCAGAAGCCACTGTCAGCTATAGAGGCTTTCAGTTTCTTGCCATGTTTCCCTATCTATAGACCCTCTCCCACCATGGCAGCTTACTTCAAGGCCAGCAGGAGAGCAGGAGCCAACTTCTAAAAAGAAAACATAGTCTTATATAATGCGGTGTACACATGGGACTGTAAACTCATTAGTGCTGTCACATAACAATCACAGGAGTGGTATCCTGTCACCTTCTCCATACTCCATAGGCTAGAAGAAAGTCAGAGGTTCTGCCTACATCTATGGGAAGGGATTACAAAAAGGTATGAACATCAGTAGTTAGGACTCAGGAGTGTCACACAGAATGTGTTCAGTGCAATTATATAAAATATAAAAGACATCAAAATATCAAAAAAGTCACACATATCTACCACATAAGCATAATCACCATTAATGACGCTGAATGCATTTCTTTCTGTGTGCTCTCCTTGATCCCTGTCCCCTAACAAAAGCACATCATATGTATAATTGTTTGAGTCCTGATTTTTAAGACACAGCCTCCTTAAATGATCTTCAAAATAATGAATTTTACTATTATGTAGTAGTAAAATTTTTACAATTATGTAGTTGTTTATTTATAACACATTTATTAAATGTCTTAAATATAATTTATTTGACAGTATCCTTATAATTTGACAGCTATTTTTGTTCCTATTATCATGTTATAAGTAACCCTATGATAAACATCTTCAGTTCAGTTCAGTTCAGTCGCTCCGTCGTGTCTGACTCTTTGCGACCCCATGAATCGCAGCACGCCAGGCCTCCCTGTCCATCACCAACTCCTGGAGTTCACTCAAACTCACGTCCATCAAGTTGGTGATGCCATCCAGCCATCTCATCCTCTGTCGTCCCCTCTCCGCCTGCCCCCAATCCCTCCCAGCATCAGAGTCTTTTCCAATGAGTCAACCCTTTGCATGAGGTGGCCAAAGTACTGGAGTTTCAGCTTTAGTATCTTTCCTTCCAAAGAACACCCAGGGCTGATCTCCTTTAGAATGGACTGGTTGGATCTCCTTGCAGTTGAAGGGACTCTCAAGAGTCTTCTCCAGCACCACAGTTCAAAAGCATCAATTCTTCGGCGCTCAGCTTTCTTCACAGTCCAACTCTCACATCCATACATGACCACTGGAAAAATCATAGCCTTGACTAGATGGACTTTGTTGGCAAAGTAATGTCCCTGCTTTTCAATATGCTATCTAGGTTGGTTATAATTTTTCTTCCAAGAAGGAAGCATCTTTTAATTTCATGGCTGAAATCACCATCTGCAGTGATTTTGGAGCCCCCAAAATAAAGTCTGACACTGTTTCCACTGTTTCCCCATCTATTTCCCATGAAGTGATGGGACTAGATGCCATGATCTTAGTTTTCTGAATGTTGAGCTTTAAGCCAACTTTTCACTCTCCTCTTTCACTTTCATCAAGAGGCTTTTTAGTTCACCTTCACTTTCTGCCATAAGGGTGGTGTCATCTGCATATTTGAGGTTATTGATAAACATCTTACTCCTACAAAAATAACCTTCAAATATAACTTAAATTTTACCTTCAGGAACAGGTGGGAGGATTTCACTTTCCAATTCCAAATCCATACCACCATCTCTCTTTTAGTTCAGACAACAGATTCCTAACTGATTTCCCTTCCTTTTTTTGACACCTTCCCACCATTGTGCTTCCACATTTGACTGGTAATCAACCAGTTGATCATCACCTTTTAAGACACCTGAGTGTCAAGCCCTCCAGGGAGCCAGACTGATTAGAATGACTTTTTCATAAGGCCCTCTCATTGGCACCTCACCCCTGTATCATGTTACCACATCATTTTAAAATGACATGTTTCCTAGTCTCCTGATGTTCATTTCCCTGAAGGCAGAGAACCTCTATTTAAGTTTCTTCTCTGCACTCGTAGCACCTAACACTCTATATGAGATACAGTAATTTCTCAGTAAGTGAGCTGAAGTAAACTATTGAAACTAAGATAATTTGGGTGTGTAGGAGAGATGTATAATTTTTCTAAGCCATCTACATTTTACAATATGGTTTTTCATCCTTGAGCACACTAACGAGGGCTAAAATTAAATCAAAGACATGCGTTACACTCTTGTACAACATAAAGACCCTTTGTATCAAGGGCAATTTTTTTGGCCATTCTACACAACTTGTGGGATCTTAGTTCCCTGACCAGTGATTTCACCCAGGCCCCAGCAATGAAAGACGGTCCTAACTACTAGACTGCCAGGGAGCTCCCTCAAATGTAATATATTTTTTTTAAATTTTATTTTATTTTTAAACTTTACACAATTGTATTAGTTTTGCCAAATATCAAAATGAATCTGCCACAGGTAATGTAATGTAATATTAAATAATATAAATGTAATGTAAATTTGTAAATGAAATGTAATATTTTAAAAAAGGAACCGATATAAAAATGGTTAAGAAGTTCACAACACTTCTTTTATCAAAAAGATTGTGCAAAGATAAAGACATATTATACAGGCTTATATAACCTCAAATTTACAAATGCAGAGTCATTTCTCTTCTATTCACAGAATGATAGAGATAATTATTTACAAGTTTAACACAAAACTGAACTCATTACAGAAATGGGAAGTGGTAAAAGAACATTTATTAAATGTCTATTATGTAGCATGTATAAAGATGTGCTTTATAACAAATTTATCATTTTAATAGTCACAAAACCTCTGTGAAAATTATTGCTAAATCCATTTTATATCTGAAATAACCTGGCCAGGACAGCTAGTGAGTGACAGAGTGGCTCTTAAAACTCAAAAAGGTCCAGTTTCAAAGCCACAATCCTCCCACTTCCTCACACTGTGAGAACACCTAGGAAATGCCCTAGTTTTCAGTTCATTATCAGAAATACTGCTCTGCGGAATACCAGGGGAAAAAGTAGTAATGACCAGCAGCAGGCTTGAGGTTGAGGCTGCACATCTATTGAAAACTAAGATTATTTGCATTGTGCTATTTGATTTAGTTCCCTGCCAAGTGTCATGCCAGAGCCCTGACACAACAGAGGTTTGTGCCTGGAGCCATTCATTCCCTGTCTGGCAGAATACATTGGCTGGCATGCTTTCCTTGGATATTCTAAAGTCACACTAGTCTCTGAATAGAGGCTGAAAAATGACTAAGAGGAAAAGCTTATGAAAAGAGGGGAAAAAAAAAAAAACAGTGTATTTCAATTTTAAAATCTCAGAAAATTATCCAGATATGCAGATGAGTAGTTTATTCTTTCCTGGAAGGGTAACATGTGGAACACATAACATAATTTAGAGCCAAATTTAAAACATAAATGTGTATATAAGTGTATTTTCAAAAAAGAACTATGCGTAAAATAGAACAGACATCAATTATTATTCATGATGGCATATGTAGCCACAATTTTTCTTATAAGCACAAAACAACTTCCAAGTTTTCTTTCAATCTAAAGTTACTTTATCACGCAGAAAAATAAAAAGAACTGCCTTGCCAAATTCTTTGTGGGGTTTGGAAGGACCCCAAATAGAATAAATGATCTAGAGAAGATTTAGAGAAATTATAACAGACATTTGTGAATCCATTTGATATTTAAATATCTCTAAATGAACAACATCAGAGCTTGTATCAATACTTTATCACTTAAGTTCCTCATGTGTTAGTTCATCTTTTCATCTACTTTCTCCATAGCAAAGAACTGGGTTTAATTGCTCCTATCTGTGAGTTTCAGTTTTACTTTAAATAGTCTTCATCCTGTCCACTACAGTCCCTGAGGATCTCAGTCTCTATAGTCCTAACTCAGATTTCCCACCAAGTACTTTTTATTCACGGTATACATTTTCTTTTCAGCTATGTTATAGGATTCAAGGTTACTACAATTCTTGATCTTTGCAGTGTTCTTTGTTCCATTTTTTTTAATAACAGAATTCAATTTTGAAATCATAGGCATCCTTTACCAGCCTTATACTGACCCCCTTATCTTTCGGGTACCACATTAACATCTTATTTAGCTATATGTGTACATATTTTCCTGCCTGCTTCCTATTTTCATGCCAATTTGTAATTTTTAAATGATTTCAACATTTGATTTGCCAAAACTAGACATGTAGTTTTTGACAGGCAATTTAACTAACCTATATCCTATTTCAATACTTTATTCATCAGCATCACTAATGACTGTGTTAAATACCTTCCATCAGCCTTAGAATAGTCCCACTGCTTTGCTAACAGGCACATTAGCAACAACAGTTCTTTGAATATAGGTTGTGTGGATTAAGACATCCTGTGGCAAGGCAATACTATGCATTTAACAATTAGACTTTTTCATTCTGTTACTTTATCACTAGAGTCATATTTTGCCAGATCAAAGAGTATATATCATATACATAAACATGTATTACAATTCCATACAGCTAAGCCTGAGACAATAATGCAATTGTTATAACATTCGTATATGTTACTCATGAAGAAAGTTGGAAATATATTTCAAATAGGCATACCTTTGACCAAGGCACATCCTGCTGTGGTCTCAGGACAGGAACCTATTGTGAAAAATATATTTGATACTTATTAATACACTTAGTATTAAGAACAGATTGAGAAATACCAACACATAAAACAGCAACATGCTTTAAACTCAAACATGCTTTAAACTCAACATGCTTTAAACTCAACATGCTTAAACTCAAACTCAAACTCAATACTAAAATACTTATTAATACACTTAGTATTAAGAACAGATTGAGAAATACCAACACATAAAACAGCAACATGCTTTAAACTCAAACATTGCTCAAAGTGGGAATCTGCCATTAACTTCAAAGAGATGGTCTTTTTGACTTTTATAGATGAAGTTCATTAAGAAAAATTAGAGATAAATACTCTGATATAACACTCAATCTTAATCTCCAAATGAACTCTATTCCTTTATATCTTAAAATAAATGTTTTTCTCAGAAAGAAGTAAACCCTGATACATAAATTTAGGCAAAAATTGAGACATTACTTTTCCAAAATGCTAAATGAATTATTATATTCAAAACAGGAAAATTAAGAGACAAGTTTCACATGTTTTATAATAACAAAAGCCTTAGAATATTTGTTGATCAAAAATGGCATCAGAGCCTCAATTAGAGTTAACAGAGAATCATTTTCACAGGATTAATGTTTCAAACTTTCATGCAGTGAAACTAAAATATGTGCAGATAATAGATTTAAATACATTCAAATCAACTTGAGTACTTTAGAAATCAAAAGAGGAAACAGAATCACATATTGCTACACTAGAGTCCAATATTTTCATCACTTCTATTTCATTATTCAATTAGATGCAGTGACACACTTCCAAATATGTTCAAAGACCCATCCACTCACAGAAATGTACAGATGTAAGTGTAAGAACTCTTTTTTTTTTTTTTTTGCAGGGAATGATGCATTTTAAGTGGTATCTAATAGCTATAATTCTAGGTTCTGTGTTTTGCTTATGCTCTGGCCTGACTAGAGGAACAGAAAATCTCAGTAAATGACAGGGAGGCACTTAAAGTTTTCCACCAGTCAAGCAAGACTCCAACTGCCTAACATTCATGGGAGCAGAATTATAGGGTGAAGAGAAAGTACAAAACTCTAGATAGTCAGCATTACAGCCAGGATAATGAATTTATCACAGAAAAGCATATTGTCAACAAAGTCAGGGCTGAATTCACAAAACACACAATCTCCATATCCTAAAATATCCACTTCTCTGGCCTGATAGGAATAATTGGGGGTTTAAAGATAGGATTAAGGGTATTTGTTTTGATTTTTCTGAAAGGAACATATACTCCTTTAAGTGGAAATAAGTCGCAAGAGAAAAGGAAGGAGACATATTTCAAAATAGTGGTTTAATTGAACTTAGCATAGGTTAGAATTAAGAGAGGAAAAAAGACTTCAGATGAGAAAATGGGGGAAAAGGGAAGAATACAATGACAAGAATAAAACACCTATAGACTCAATAAGGAAAAATTTAAATATCAAACCTGATAGGCAATATATTTGGAAAGCTATGTTTTGATTGGTTGTTATTTTTTATATATCGTGATGGTAATGAAGTGTTTTCCCTCATAGCTCAGTTGATAAAAAATCTACCTGCAATGCAGGAGACCTGGGTTTGATTCTAGGGTCGGGAAGAGCCCCTGGAGGAGGGCATGGCAACCCATTCCAGTATTCTTGCCTGGAGAATCCCATGGACAGAGGAACCTGGCGGGCTACAATCCATGGGGTCACAAGAGTCGGACACAACTTAGCAACTAAACCACTACCACAGTAGTGAAGGGGAGGTGGTGACCTATCATCATTTCATTGACACTGTTTCATTGTATTTTTGTGTGATTTTTTTTTTTTTGTATTTTTACAATGTTGTATTGGTTTCTGCGGTACAACAACATGAATCGGTCATAACTATACATATATCCTATCCCTCCTGAGATGCAGATGAAGGTAACAGACTTGTAGACACAGTGGGGGAGGGAGTGAATGGGACAAAGGGAGAAGGTAGCATCAACACCCACACTATTGTGTGTAAGTGGATATGCGAGAAGTTGCTGTATAACACAGGGAGCCCAGTCTGGTGTTCTGTGATGACCTAGAGGGGTGAGATCAGAAGTGGGGGTGGGGAAGGCTCAAGAGGAAAGGGACATATGTACATTTAATGGTTTTAACACAGGCATTTTCTACCAGGTGTAATTTCCTCCTTCCACTCTCATGGCCAGAGACATTTACCAAACCCTGGAGACATTTTTGGTGTCCTAACTGGGGGCGGGAGTCGGGGTGAGGGGCTATAGGCATAACTAGTAGGTAGAGGCCAGGGATGCTGCAAAACATCCTACAATTCACATGACAAACTTCCACAATAAAAAGTTTTTTCAGCTTAAAATATCAATCATGTTCTTAAGTTGAGAAACCCTGTTTGAATTAGCAGGGGATATGGGAGCCTCCTGCTACATAAGCTCTTCAAAAACCCTTCCAAATGATGAGATTATATCATTTATGTAGAGTGAGTCTTCAGCAAAAAGAATACTAACCCTAGTCAACAGTCCTACTTAAATGCTGCACACCTAGTGCTTAATGAAGCCATGCATTGAATTCAGGTTGATCAGATAATAGCCACAAAGTTTTGTTTCAATCTGAACCCTATAGGGAACTACATCCTCATTCCTTTTCTCAAATGTTATTTAAGGTCAGAAAATATTTTAGTGGATTATCATTTTTGTTAGTCTTACTCTCAAAGAACACTAAATTCAAGGTCATATATCACATTGCTTGAAATAATTCAGCTTAAGAGATAGGATATTTGTATAATTTTACAAATCTAATAATATATCAAATATTAATTCAATACTTAACAATCAAAATAAAAGGTTTTTGAATATTACTGTTCTATTTTTTAATTTACATAAAATAACAACTGAATTTCATTAAGCAAATCTAAGATATATGGCTATTGAATACTTTCATAAAAAACAATATGTGTATGTAGTGTCAGACTTTATTTTTCTAGGCTCCAAAATCACTGCAGATGGTGACTGCAGCCATGAAATTAAAAGATGCTTACTCCTTGGAAGGAAAGTTATGACCAACCTAGATAGCATATTAAAAAGCAGAGACATTACTTTGCCAACAAAGGTTCGTCTAATCAAGGCTATGGTTTTTCCTGTGGTCATGTATGGATGTGAGAGTTGGACTGTAAAGAAGGCTGAGCGCCGATGAACTGATGCTTTTAAACTGTGGTGTTGGAGAAGACTCTTGAGAGTCCCTTGGAGTGCAAGGAGATCCAACCAGTCCATTCTGAAGGAAATCAGCCCTGGGATTTTTTTGGAAGGAATGAGGCTAAAGCTGAAACTCCAGTACTTTGGCCACCTCATGCGAAGAGTTGACTCATTGGAAAAGACTCTGATGCTGGGAGGGATTGGGGGCAAGAGGAGAAGGGGCCGACAGAGGATGAGATGGCTGGATGGCATCACTGACTCGATGGACATGAGTCTGAGTGAACTCCAAGAGTTGGTGATGGACAGGGAGGCCTGGAGTGCTGCAATTCATGGGGTCTCAAAGAGTCGGACACGACTGAGCGACTGATCTGATCTGATCTGATGTAGTGACTTTGACTAAAACTAAACTTTGAAACGGAGAAGGCAATGGCACCCCACTCCAGTACTCCTGCCTGAAAAATCCCAAGGATGGAGGAGCCTGGTGGGCTGCAGTCCATGGGGTCACTAAGAGTTGGACACGACTGAGCGACTTCACTTTCCCTTTTCACTTTCATGCATTGGAGAAGGAAATGGCAACCCACTCCAGTGTTCTTGCCTGGAGAATCCCAGGGATGGGGGAGCCTGGTGGGCTGCCGTCTCTGGGGTCGCACAGAGTTGGACACGACTGAAGCGACGTAGCAGCTGCAGCAGCAGCAAACTTTGAAAACAGTTGCTACTATTCATGATAAAAGTATAATTCTGCACCATTCTCATTTTGTTCATTTGAGAGTTTCATTATCCCATTGCTAAGGGTATTTAATCTGTAAACTACAATGTTTCCTTGATATTGATTTAACGATATTTACAAACTATAAAACATACCATGTTTTAATTTGTTGGCTGCCTTCAAGGAACTTCTCTGCAAAAGCCAAAATCTCAGGAGGAAATTCCCTAAAACCATTCATTAATTACAGATGAATTTGTACAGCTAAAAGTGATGTACTAGGGAAAGAAAGAGGAATGTTTTTATTTTTGTATAGCGACCCCATGGACTGTAGCCTACCAGGCTCCCCCGTCTATGGGATTTTCCAGGCAAGAACACTGGAGTGGGGTGCCATTGCCTTCTCCGAGAGAAAGCTTAGAAATGTTCAAATATGCCTATGTCCTTACTATGTTTTGAGCACAAGAAGTGTTCTTATCAAAGTATATCTAAGCCAACAGTTACTTTACCGGAGCAGAAACACTGTTTTACTCCAAAATAAATAAACAACACAGTGATTTATGCCCCTTATATGAAATATGAGTGCTTTATAGACTTTGTTATTACTCCCACCTTTACTAATGATTAGTATCCAATAAATTTGACTATACAGTTATATTTCAGTAATTTTCAGATACAAAGTATTTTAAACTATTTCTTATTCCTGTCTTTTTCTTTAGTCATATCAAGTAAATAGTTGTTAATACACGCATGAGTCAATGCATGTATTTAAAAGCTACATTTAATTTTTCCGTGCCTTATTCATACTGTGATGTATGGAATAACTTTATGTTATTTATGGTTACAACTGGATGTATTCATTTCCATTTTACATACAATGGGGTTGTAAGCATAAGCCATAGAGCTTAACATGGAAGACTTTCTCCAGACTGTATCATTTTTCCCTGTCAAATCTGTCAGAATATCATAAGGATAGGGGCAGAGTTATTCCACACTACCTTATTTAAATGTTAGGTCCTTAAAAATGACAATGTTTCATCCTATCTCAGAGAAAATTTTCACTCCATTTTCATTTCCCTACTGATGAATGACCCAATTTCAGGAGCAAGTTCAATAGATATGCTGTTTTATGCCAGACCTAGAAAGCTAACACAATTTGTAATTTCTAAATTATATTGCAGCTCTACTCAAATGTGTAACAGAGGTAAATGTTATCTTAGACAGTCTTCTGTTTTTCCTATCAATACTTATCTTTCTCTATAATGGGCTTATTGCATAATCAATGTTCTCCTAACGTTTCCAGGTTTCAAGGGCTTGTCTATCAGTGGACACAGCTTCTCTTTCTTGTCTCCCCAATGTACTCTTAAAGTGATTCTCTCTTGACTTAAAGAATCTAACACAAAGATTCTAATTACTGAAAATGGGTTGGCCTGTATCTATCTTCGAGGGTATTTGTTTGCAAAAAGTAAATAATACTTTTTTTATAGAGCAGCTTTGTGTGGTATTTCATTTGTTTTGATAGTAACGAACAAGTGTGGTACAATTGCCGTCTTCTCTCATTGACAGCGGTAGTATAAACTGGAAAGCAATTTTCCAGCATGCATCAAAGACTACAAAATATGTGCCCCCTTTCACCCAGTTATTCACTTCTGGGACTCTCTCAAAAGGACATATCAACAGATGCTGACAAGCATTTATGTATTCTGATAATCCACTTCACTACTATTTATACTAGCTCCTCTCCCTGCAAAATGGTAATACTTTAAATATCTCCTAATAGAGAAGCTGAATTACTCTCATGGGTGAGGAAATATTGTACTTTAATTTGCAACCATACTCTCAACAAATTTTAACAGTGTGGGAATATAAAGTAAGCTTCAGAATTTTAGGTGAATATCACGATACAATAGGGTTCAGTTATGTAAAACTAAATCCACAATTTCAGGAATTCCCTTTAGTCTTGCTCCCCTTAAAACAAAGAGCTTCCTTTTATAAATTAATGAAAAACTCAATTCCAACAAGTAGACATAAGTTTTTCAGCAGAATCCTTCATTACCTTGGAAGGAATAGGGAGAAAGAGATTTTGCACAGTTACAATCTGTGACTACAAACTGGCAACCGCTTCACTCTTGAAATGAAGAGACAGACACTCTTGCCTGTCTCTCTCTCATTACACCCAAAATAATTGGCAAAGATGACATCCAATTGCAACTTTCTTTTCTCATTTGGAGGATCAAGATGAAGTATTTTTTTCTTCCCTAACAGAGGTATCACAAAGTATCCCATGGCATAAGCCATAAAGACTAAATAATATACTAGATGCCCATCAGCAGATGAATGGATAAGAAAGCTGTGGTACATATACACAATGGAGTATTACTCAGCCATTAAAAAGAATACACTTGAGTCAGTTCTAATGAGATGGATGAAACTGGAACCTATTATACAGAGTGAAGTAAGCCAGAAGGAAAAACACCAATACAGTATACTAACGTATATATATGGAATTTAGAAAGATGGTAACAGTAACCCTGTGTACGAGACAGCAAAAGAGACACTGATGTATAGATCAGTCTTATGGACTCTGTGGGAGAGGGAGAGGGTGGGGAGATTTGGGAGAATGACATTGAAACATGTATAATATCATGTATGAAACGAGTTGTCAGTCCAGGTTCGATGCACAATACTGGATGCTTGGGGCTGGTGCACTCGGAGGACCCAGAGGGAGGGTATGGGGAGGGAGGAGGGTTCAGGATGGGGAACACAGGTATACCTGTGGCAGATTCATTTTGATATTTGGCAAAACTAATACAATATTGTAAAGTTTAAAAATAAAATAAAGTTAAAAAAAAACCAAAAAACAAAAAAAATATTCCACACTTTGACCTATCCTCTTTGTCACGAGGTACATGCATTGTTTTATTGGAATGCAACAGGCTAAACCTTACTGTACCATGATCATCAAATGAAAGTTTAGCAAATTTATATTTTCAGAAATAAAACATTGTTTTATTATTTTGTAACCTATGCTCTTGGGCAAATCATTGATCCTCACTAGGGATGATGGTAGTCTGAATAATCTCATAGTGAACATTATCAAGTATAACAGCCCACTAAAATCATCCACCTGAATAAATATATGTACCTGTAAAGTGATCTCTATATGAACAACTAATTCTATTTATCAGACACTGAAATTTTTAGTCTGAGAGAGCCAGTAGCAATGTGGTTACCAAATTATACATATCAGTGTGATTTAGGCACCAAAAGAAGCCTCAAGCTGGTTATTTAAAAAAAAAAAATGATTCTATGTAAATACTAAGCACTATAGTAGGTTACACTCCATATATATTTTTTTGTTTGAATTTTGTGAACATACTGCAAATCTGATAATTCTTAAGAAGGGTTGCTTATAATGTTCTCTCCCCATCATATTCATGATTGCACTTCATAAATGTCCAAATTTCAAAAAAATCAGAACCTACAACAGAAAACAAAAGCAATGGATTTAATGTGGAGCAACAGCAGCACTGCCCTCATGCTGGGTTTATTCAGAATGTAGTAGTAGCACCTTGCAAGGAGGCAGGATGGAGGGAGCAGGTCCCTCATTATTTCCAAGAGCAGGACTTCAGCACCAGTTTCAAGATTTGAATGTTCCATTATCATCAGTCAATAACTGGCATTTATAGATCTGACACTGCACTGGATCAACTAATTATATTAATAATCAGATCTCATTTTCCTTTGTCTTTTTAATTTTAACCACAGAGAGTTTTGTCCATGAAGGTCACTTGTTTTATGGTACTGCTAACACAGATATATCATCATTAATACTTTAGTTAAAATACTTCTATGAAGCTGAAGGGCTGGCTCCTTGTGAATTTTAATCTGTGTTTTTTGAGAAAGAGGAAATCAAGTTACTAAGTTATAGCTTTGTCAGAAATTCTGTGTCTTTGGGCAAGTCATTTAAACCGTCTGACCTCATTTTCTGCATTGTAAAATGAAATAATTAGAATTTCAATCTTAGGATTCACTCAGTCTTGAGTAGTTGTAGTTCTACCCTTAAACTTTCTTTGGGGAAGAAGAGTGGAGTTTCATACAACACCCAGAAGCTAGAATCTTCTAATTACTCTGTCTTTAATTCTTTACTTATGCAGTCTTTTGTTTTGTAATAGTCATATTATCCCCAGAATGAATTCAGTTTGTGTCCTTCTTCCACTAATGTCCTAAAAGAGCTTTTCATCACTTAAGACAATATATAAACTCAGCTTTGGCATTTTATGAAAATATAGTTCCTTTCTTGCTTATCTCCCACAATTCACTTATGTCACCCTTCTGCTCCTGAAAAAAATAATAAATAAACACACTTGCTGTTCCTGAATATGCTATTTTCTTTCACTTCTGTGTCTTTCATATTTGTTTCTTGTTTTCTGAATAATATTTTCCTGTTTTCTCTTATAGCTAAGTTCCTACTCATGCTGAGTCCTTCATAGCTCATCTCATACCATGCCCCTTTCCATCCTTTCCTTGAGTTTGTTTATATGACCCTAAGATGTGTATTTCTGATATGCCTTGCATTTCTGTATTATAACCCTATACTCTAATTTTTGCTTTAAAGGTGAGTCTCTTCCAAATACTTCTCAGTTTCTAAACAGGAGGGACTTTGCTGTTTGAATTCTCTTATTTAGCGCCTAGCACAATGTCTGGCACATAATAGACACTAAGAAAACATTTACTGAATAAATGGATTAAGAATTAACCATGTTTCATAGAATAATTTATTATCACTTGCTCTTTTTTATATATGAAAAAAATACCCCAAACAGTCTGCTGCTGCTGCTGCTACGTCGCTTCAGTCGTGTCCAACTCTGTGCGACCCCAGAGACGGCAGCCCACCAGGCTCCCCCATCCCTGGGATTCTCCAGGCAAGAACACTGGAGTGGGTTGCCATTTCCTTCTCCAATGCATGAAAGGGAAAAGGGAAAGTGAAGTTGCTCAGTCATGTCTCCTTTTATTTTATAATAATGAACATGCTAGTTTAATAACTAATCAGCCATTATATGTTAAAATAGAGATGGTGACTTTCACTGGACTTTCCATTATATTAAAAAAAATTTTTTTTCAAAAAATTAAGTTTAAAACAAAAAAGAAAGATCGATATAGTTTGGTAAAGCACCATTATCCTCTTTCCAACAGCTGTTTGCTTCCACTTCATAGCACATCAGACAGCAGACCTTACCTGTAAACTAGATAAGAGCCAGCTAATTTTACTCACACATTTTCCAAATAGTCAGTATATACTTCCTCACATCTTCTTGGTTGAAAGGCATAAATTCAGAGAATCAATTGCCTAGTCATCCTATAAAAATACTTTTTAATTTAAGCATCCACATGAGGATATTCTGGGCAACCCTGAAAAGTAGTTTTATAAACGTGTACCTTGTCATATATAAATTCACATCTTAAAACAGATAGGATATCATATCTAACCTGTATTATGTATATTAAGAGTACTGGAACTTATAGTAAGAAAACTAGATACAGCCTTATCTCTGGGTTTTAGATTTTAACTATAAAATGAGATGACAAAAATTTTTTTTAAATGAAGTTTAGAATTCTTATTTGAGAAAAGAAAAAAAAGCCATGAGTATCTGTTTCCAATTTCACCTAACATATTTCCAAAACACATATAAACAAACATGTATGTGTCCAATCACACAGATAAAGGAATAGTTGTCAAAAATTAAATATACCTCTTAAATATGTAATAATATTCTACACTGATTTTAAAGAAAGATCTTACTGTTCTTTATAAAGTATATTATAATAAGTGAAAAGCAAAAATTGTAAGTGTCTACAAAGAGAATTAGAGTACCATTCGGTTCCATTCAATGCTGTGTCGTGTTCGACTCTTTGCAACCCCATGGACTGCAGCACACCAGGCCTCCCTGTCCATCACCAACTCCCAGAGTTTATCCAAGCTCATGTCCATTGAGTTGGTGATGCCATCCAACCATCTCATTCTCTGTTGTCCCTTCTTCTCCCACCTTCAATCCTTCCCAGCATCAGGGTATTTGCAAATGAGTGAGCTCTTAGCATCAGGTGGTCAAAGTATTGGAGTTTCAGCTTCAACATCAGTCCTTCCAATGAACACCCGAGATTGATCTCTTTTAGGATGGATTGGTTGGATCACCTTGCAGTCCAAGGGACTCTCAAGAGTCTTCAACACCACAATTAAAAAGAAACAATTCTTCAGCACTCAGCTTTCTTTATAGTCCAACTCTCACATCCATACATGACTACTAGAAAAACCATAGCTTTGACTAGACGGACCTTTGTTAGCAAAGTAATGTCTCTGCTTTTTAATGTGCTGTCTAAGCTGGTCATAACTTTTCTTCCAAGAAGCAAGTGTCTTTTAATTTCATGCCTGCAATCACCATCTGCAGTGATTTTGGAGCCCCAAAAATAAAGTCTGTCACAGTTTCCATTGTTTCCCCCTCTATTTGCCATGAAGTGATGGGACCGGATGCCCTGATCTTAGGTTTCTGAATGTTGAGCTTTAAGCCAACTTTTTCACTCTCCTCTTTCACTTTCATCAAGAGGCTTTTTAGCTCTTCTTCACTTTCTGCCATAAGGGTGGTATCATCTACATATCTGAAGTTATTGATATTTCTCCTGGCAATCTTGATTCCAGCTTGTGCTTCTTCCAGCCCAGTGTTTCTCATGATGTACTCTGCATAGAAGTTAAATAAACAGGGTAACAATATACAGCCTTGACCTACTCCTTTTCCTATTTGGAACCAGTCTGTTGTTCCATGTCCAGTTCTAACTGTTGCTTCCTGACCTGCATACAGGTTTCTCAAGAGGCAGGTCAGGTGGTCTGGTATGCCCATCTCTTTCAGAATTTTCCACAGTTTATTTTGATCCACACAGTCAAAGGCTTTGGCATAGTCAATAAAGCAGAAATAGATGTTTTTCTGGAACTCTCTTGCTTTTTCCATGACCCAGCAGATGTTGGCAATTTGATCTCTGGTTCCTCTGCCTTTTCTAAGACCAGCTTGAACATCTGAAAGTTCACGGTTCATGTATTGTGGAAACCTGGCTTGGAAAATTTTGAGCATTACTTTACTAGTGTGTGATATGAGTGCAATTGTGTTGTAGTTTGAGCATTCTTTGGCATTGTCTTTCTTAGGGATAACACACTTTTCAACAGAATCAGCCCAAAATGGGTTGTCTGTGAACCATTGTATAAAATACTCTCTGAATATAAAAGTGATAAAGCCTGGATAGAGGGGATACTCCAAGGGCAGGGATAAGGTCTGACTGTGATTCTCTAATTAATACCAATGGTGAGACCAGAGAAAGAAATCTAAATGGGATCACTCTAAACAATGATACATAGTTGCCTAATTGAAATATTACCTGTGAGATCTTTTGAAGAGCTACATGGAAATATGTAACATGTCAAGTAACAGAACAAGTATAACTCACAAAATACTGCCTAAAACCAAGTAGATTCTCAACAAATATTAGTTTCCTTTCCCCAAACTAGGCTAAAAATTTTGATATTGAAGTTTATCCTTAATGAGCTTTCAGAATTTCTCGAAAGGGCCTTTCTCTCTGTCCAGGAGGTTTTTACATCCTTCCTTTCCCTAAAAATAGTACTTCTGCTCTCTATTATCTATTTGCTATTTTTTATTTTTTGCAAAATCTCAATTTAGCTAATCTTTATTCAGAAATAAACATTGGGTTGTGAGTGTATATATACATATATATGTGTATGAATGTGTGCAGATGAACATGGTGTTTTCTCAGTAAACACATGCTAAACATCATAAGATATATTCTCCATTGCCATATGGATAGATATAGATAAACCATTACAATGTATTTTGACACCATTTTATTAAGGTTATAATTGAAAAGCATATAAAATTAAGATTTTTCTGAAAATCCCTAACTCCTTCAGACCCACTGATTTAAGGAACACATTTGCCTTACTGAAAACAAAGGCCTTTAAAAATTGAAGTAAGTTACCAATTTATTAATTGAGGGAAATTCAAAGTATCTTTTCAAAAACTCATTTGACAGAACATGATACCTAGGCTGAGAAGTTATGAAATTGATCTAGCCTTACACAGGTAATTCTGGCAGACCTAAAATTGGGCCCATAAACACTGACCTTTCCGTGCAGTACATGCTGTTTTTTTGGGAGAACTTCTACAATGAGCTTAAGTAGCTGTGAGTTATTCTCATGGAAAATAGAATGAGGACAGTCAACAAAGGTTGACTCAGTAATTTTACCTGCCTAACTGTACTAGTCTATCAATCCCTCAAACCTGTTATAAAACTCCATTGGTTAACAGTTAATTCTCAATTTGAGGTCCAAATACTATATTTGAATACTCAGGAAATCTTCAAAATGAAAGGAAATTTTATTATTTTGTGGTTGTTATGCCTTTTCATAGAATTTGTCTAGTTTAATGTTATTCTTCAGTAATAAAAGTTAACTGATTTATTTTGTTTAAGGTATAAGTAGACAAGCCCCAAATATAAACTAATGTAATTTAAATACATGAAGGTAAATAAGCAAATTACTATGGAATTTGCTATTCTCTCTTTATATTTAATCATTTTAGCTAAATGCTTCCCAGATTACCAGGGATGGTTTCTATTTTTTAAAATTAAAAAAAAAATGTATATCAAAAGCTTTCTCCCATGTAATCTTAAGTATTAGTTATTTTAAAAGTACAGTTGCTTTAGATCCTGAGTATTATATTCTGAAATGATATTTTCTTGCTCATTATTGGAGATAGGCATTTCATATATCTTTACTAAGTGAATTGTACAGTACAATGAGAAAAATTAATTTTCAATTTCTCTCTTGCATGAAATATCTGAGCTAATAATTTGACCCAGAAGTAGAATCTTTTTTTCTTTTCATTAGACTTCCCCTTCAAGAAAAGCTTTGTTAGCCTACTGAGTCATGACAAGTAATCCCTTACATGCTAGAGTACACTGTTCTTCCTGATGAACTAACAAATTAAAATGTACTGTGAAATGATGACACTGGGAATACTGAGAAACAGCCATTGATATAGGAAGGAATCCACGATTAAACCAAGATAAATATTTCAATTATAATTGTATCAAACTGATAACAGAATAATACAATTTGAAAGAAGCCAAAGACACCATAATGAGCATAAGAAAAATATCTCATAGCTTTTGCTGTTTCCCATCCCTTCTGCTGTGGGGGCCTCCTGTTACCCTCCACCTCTCTAAAGTCTGGTTTCATTATATCTTGCCAAGAATTATGAAGAAATAAAATGGTTTTCATCACCTCATTTCAAGTTAAGGTAATTATTGGTCTGGAGTTTTGATTTTTTTTCCTGTCTCCCCCCACCTTAAACTTGGTTCGCTTAAGAATAAAATGAAACACACCACTTATCAGCTCAGCATACACAAGGGATACTGAAGGCAACTGACTGAGAGTGAAGTCAGAAGTTAGCTGCAGATCCATTAGAGAATGTAAATACTGTGTGTGTTGTGGGGAGGGGGGGAGGGGATGCAGTGCCTGAGTTTTTTGGTGAGTCTGTGATAAAGCTGAATAATTGCAGAAGTTACAAAATAAGGCAATATAATTTGCATTAATATGTCATCAGATTGATTCACAGAAAGCTTAAAAGAGTACAAAGCCATATTTGTTGTTCATGTATCTAAAAGTAAAATTTCTTATGTTTTGACACAGGTTACCTGTACAGAGCAAGAAGCTAAGATATCTGGAAAAAATTTTACCATCTCTGAAGCCCTTATATATCATATAAATATCTAGAATGTGTAGAATATACTGAAGAAAATTATGAAGTATATACTGGGGAATATTTAGTGACATAATATTCAATTAAATTTGCATGCTTTTTATGATGTATTTGATGCTAATAAACTTCCAACCATGGTATCTACATATATTTAAGGAAAAATGTATCTTTATGACCTAATCTTACCTTCTAGAATTACAAATCACTGTACTGTTTGCTTTGTTCCTGTTTATTTATTTTTTTCACAGCTATGGTAAACTTCAATAAGGGAACTCTCAGGTCAGATATTTTATCATCATTAAATCATCACAGCACTCATTTGAAGACTTTTTAATTAGCAGATTAATGACATAATAAAGACCATATTGACTCATTCAAAGCAATTACAAAGCATTGGTTCTTTAACTGGTGCTGTGCTAGCTTAAAACTTGAAGAAAATTGCAATGTCAGCACATATTTGCTGATATATAGTACTAGTGTAATTATGTTGTTGTTCAGTCACTAAGTCATGTCCAGCTCTGCGACCCTATGAACTGCAGCATATCAGGCTTCATGAGCTTGAGCAAACTCAGGGAGATAGTAAAGGATTATATCCTGACTTTGCTCAATCTCATGTCCATTGAGTCAGTGATGTCATCCAACCATCTCATTATCTGGCATCCCCTTCTCCTCTTGCCCTCAATCTTCACAGCATAAGAGTCTTATTAAATGAGCTAGCTCTTTCCATCAGCTGGCCAAAGTATCAGAGCTTCAGCTTTAGCATCAGTCCTTTCAATGAGTATTCAGGGTTGATTTCCTTTAGGATTGACTGGTTTGATCTCCTTGCTGTCCAAGGGATTCTCAAGAGTCTTCTCCACCACCACACTTCGAATGCATCAGTTCTTCAGTGCTCAGCCTTCTTTATGGTCCAACTCTCACGACTACTGGAAAAACCATAGCTTTGACTAGATGGACCTTTGTCGGCAAAGTGAGGACTCTGCTTTTTAATATACTGTCTAGATTTGTCAGAGCTTTTTCACCATCCACAGTGATTTTGGAGCCCAAGGAAATGAAATCCAACACTGTTTCCAATTTTTCCCCATCTATTTGCCATAAAGTGATGGGGCATGATATCATGATCTTTGTTTTTTTTTAATGTTGAGCTTTAGGCTAGCTTTTCATGCTCCACTTTCACCCTCATCAAGAGGTTCTTTAGTTCCTCTTTCTTTCCTGCCATTAAAGTGGTATCATCTGCATATCTGAGATTATGGATATTTCTCCCATAAATCTTGATTCCAAGTTGTGAGTCATACAGTCCAACATTTTGTATGAAGGACTCTGCATATAAGTTAAAAATAAGCAGGGTGACAATATACAGCCTTGACATACTCCTTTCCCAATTTTGAACCAGTCCATTTTTCCATATCCAGTTCCAACTGTTGCTTCTTGTCCTGCATACAGGTTTCTCGGGAAGCAGTTAAGATGATCTGGTATTCCCATCTCTTTAAGAATATTCCACAGTTTTTTGTGATCTACACAGTCAAAGGCTTTAGTGTGTGTGTGTGTGTATACACACATGCCCATGATATTATGGACAGATTTTGGTGTGCAGAGGGTTTGAGTGAATGCAATGCACTGTAACAGCAAAATTTAGTTAAAAACATATGCTGAAAAAGAACTTAGCTAAAGTCTTTAGAAAGGAAGCTAGTCCTAAATAATTAATAGGAACAAAAATAAAAACAATATATTTTTGTCATTTCTTAATAGCAATCAATAAGGGACATAAGGCCTACTATATAATAATAAGTAGGGAAAATAATTGAAATACAAAATTACCATCATGTAAACATCACAATAACACTTGCTGCTGCTACTGCTGCTGCTAAGTCACTTCAGTCGTGTCCAACTCTGTGCAACCCCATAGACGGCAGCCCTGTAGGCTCCTCTGTCCCTGGGGTTCTCCAGGCAAGAATACTGGAGTGGGTTGCCATTTCCCTCTCCAGTGCATGAAAGTGAAAAGTGAAAGTGAAGTCAAAATTTACCAATGAATGCTAAAATAATTGTATGAAGCAGGATATTTTCATAGCCTTGAAGCATCTCTCTCAGCATATATTTTAGTTCAAAGGGAAGAACAGTAAATATAAAGTAGAAAGGCCTGGCACATGTTACCTTAATTGAGAACATCCTAAGAGAGATTAAATATACCATATACCTCCTTATATGATGCACTGAGAAGGATACAGTACTACTCCTCTGGCATTGCCAAAAGTACTTCTCCTTGATCTAATCATGAAAAGTATCACACAAACTCAAAGCAAAAGATGTTCTAATACAAAGAAATCGACCAGTGTTCAAGAGCTGCAAGGTCATGAGAGTCAAAGGAAAATTTAGCAACTCTCATAGATTAGCAGAAACTAAGAAAACAACAACTAAATATTTATAATCTAGATCTTGTTTTGGATTCTAAAACAGAAAAGAATGATACTTGTGGGAAAAACTGATGAAATTCTAATAAGAACTTTAGATAAATTAATACTGCCATTCCAATGTTAACTGTACAATTATTCAAAGAAATTATTATGATATATCAAGTATTAACATTATGGGAGTCTGGATGATGGATATATGTATAACTATTTTTGGAACTTTTTTGTTGATCTAAAATGTTTACAAAAACTTGTATAGCTATTATAACAGAGATTCAGGCAGATAATTACATAAATCAAGCCAACACATATCAACATTTTCTTTGTAGCTACCAAATTATTCCATTGTCACCATTTCACTGAATTTTATAATTATTCACTTTTCTAGTTCATTTTTCCTCTAAAGAAATGGATGAGAATATATGACATAATCATATCTCATAATCAATGACATGAACCAAACCAATTGCTTATGCCTATGCTTTTTATTTTCGTAACTATATTTGCCTATTTCAAAATATTACCTTATTTACATTATTTCTACAAATAAGACAAGTATTTACCAACTGCCACTACATGCCATATACTGAAAATGTGTGATGATTACACTATATCTATCTATCTAGATTAATAAAATCTAAAAAAACAGTTAATGTAATTTGCATCTTATATGTCTACTCTAAACCCTTATGATATAACTGAAAATTATTTGGGAGATCATTGATAAACATTTGCATTTATTTAATGGTTATACTCCTGGTAGAAAAATGCATTGTTATCATTGAGGAAAGATTGAGAACCTAAAGAGTTTTGTCATCATTATTTGGGAAAATAATGGTATAAAATCATACAGACAGAAAGGAGGAAATAAATAACAAAGTAATGAAAATTTTGTAATGTGATCTTTACACTTCTGGAAGGAAATGTGAAAATGAGGATAGAATATCAGAAGCACAGTGGAAAACCCCCAGCTGGGATTAGCAATAAGAAGTGTATTTAAAATCTCTTCTAGGTGAGCAGTTCTAGATTCTCACTTTAATACTGATTGTATTATCTCTGTGTTTTTAATCACAAATGCTACATTTCCCCCCATAGTTTACTGAAAAAATTTATACAATCTATTATTTCCTAAAAGCACAAACAGTACAGTATAATGTAAACACTGTCAGTAGAAAATGAGTAGGTGGTAAAGAGTACCACATTTCACCAAACATAAATGTTTGTTAGCCGCCAGTTGAAAGTTCGTATTTGTTTATGAGATTTGGAATTGGAACACTGAAAAAAAAAAATAGAATACTTTATGCAGCACACAAATTGAAAGTGGTATGTTGTGACTTTCCCATGTTGTGGGTAAGTAACTGAAGATGATGACAAATAAGTATTTACAGGTAAATGTAAACATATGCAAATCATTTCAATAACATTCAAATCTCTCATTGTCCAAAATTAATTTGTTAAATTTAATTTTCTCTGTTATTTTTTTGGCCTGTTTTCTTTACAGTCCATGCCCTAAATACATAAATTTGTGAAAGAGAGAGTTAAATCAGATTCCAGGAAAAAAAGTAAGGGAAAAATCACAGGTATAAGGGATTTGAGACACCTAACATAATAGATAGAGAAAAAAGGATAGAAGAATTGCATCACTAAAGGCCAACGACTTGGGAAAGATCAAAGCTCTAAAAATTAAGAGTTAGGAAGACTCAAATCTGTCCAGCATATGTAACTTGTAGGTTATAATTATCACAAAACCTTAACATCAAGTACAAATAAATTGTGACAGTGTAATTTTTCTAAAGCTGTTTCCCCTTTTTTCTTGTTATGCATATCTTGATATGTGGAAGAAGAGTACCTGGAAACAGTCTACTCTAAAAAGTGATGTCATAAAAAATAAGGCTCCAAAACAGCTCTTTCTTTAAAGGGCAGTAACATTTTATTCTAACACCACAGATCAAAATAACATATTAGTCTGATACAAGAACAAAAACATTTAACTAAAGGAAGAAAAATAATAAGCAAAGACAAACCAGCTACCAGATAGGGTCCATGCTTGCAACCTTTTAATATTTGGCCACATTTCATCAAATTTTAAAGATGTATTATTCTCTCCACCTAAGGTTGATATATAAGGAGTAAACTGGGGGGGGGGGTGAGAAAGCACTTAAATCTTTCATATTCTTCATCTGGAGTGAAAATTATATCTCAGATGGGAACAACTAGAAGCAAGCGACACTTAAGTCATGGATTTACTCCAAAGTCTTCGATGTTTTTCTAATGCTTTTAGAAATTGATTTGAATTCCCTTACTGAATTTGCTATACTCCATTACCTAGGACAGCACCTAGCGCATTGCCATTGCTGTTGGTGTGTTTTTCAGTTGCTCAGTTGTGTCTGACTCTTTGCAACCCCATGACCTGCAGCATGCCAGTCTTCCCTGTCCTTCACTATCTCCTAGAGTTTGCTCAGACTCCTGTCCATTGAGTCAGGGATGCCATTCAAACATCTCACCCTCTGCCATCCCCTTCTGCCTCTGTCTTCAATCTGTCCCAGCATCAGGGTCTTTTCCAATGAGTTGGCTCTTTGCATCAGGTGGCCAAAGTACTGGAGCTTCATCTTAGCATCAGTCCTCCCAGGACTGATTTCCTTTAGGACTGAATGGCGGAGAAGGCAATGGCAACCCACTCCAGCACTCTTGCCTGGAAAATCCCATGGACAGAGGAGCCTAGTAGGCTACAGTCCATGGGGTCGCTAAGAGTCGGGCACGACTGAGAGACTTCACTTTCACTTTTCACTTTCCTGCACTGGAGAAGGAAATGGCAACCTACTCCAGTGTTCTTGCCTGGAGAATCCCAGGGACAGAGGAGCCTAGTGGGCTGCCGTCTTTGGGGTCGCACAAAGTCAGACACGCCTGAAGCGACTTAGCAGCAGCAGCAGCAGGATTGAATGGTTTGATCTCCTTGCTGCCCAAGGGACTCTCAAGAGTTTTCTCCAGCACCACACTTTGTACACATCAGTTCTTTGGCATTTAGTCTTCTGTATGGTCCAACTTTCACATGTATACATAAGTACTAGAAAAACCATAGCTTTGGCTAGATGCAATTTTGTCAGCAAAGTGGTGTCTCTGCTTTTTAATATCCAGTCTAGGTTTGTCACTGAGCACATAATAGGTGTTTGATAAATATTTGAGGGGGTTGGGGAGTGTGCTGGCTGGCTGTTTTCTATAACATCCTTGCCCTTATACATATTTAGAATTTAATGTAGGCTACTTTGTATCATTAATTACTTTTATGGTTCTGTATAGTTCTTTGTTATAGACTTCCCTGGTGGCTTAGATGGTAAAACATCTGCCTACAATGCGGGAGACCCGGGTTCAATCCCTGGGTCAGGAAGATCTCCTGGAGAAGGAAATGGTAACCCACTTCAGTATTCTTGCCTGGAGAATCCCATGGACAGAGAAGCCTGGTGGGCTACAGTCCATGGGGTCGCAAAGAGTCGGACACGACTGAGTGACTTCACTCACTATAGTTCTTTGTTAAAATAATTGCTAATTAGAACAAGTCAGGAAACAAGCCTCTATCCTTGGTGGAAAAAAAACTAGGTAAGACTCAAACTAGAATGACTAGCCTATATTTAAAGACTTTTTTTTTTCTTATAGCCACTCAGTGAGTTTCTCTGTACAAAAGTATCTAAGCATGGAGGTTGCACTGGATGTCACTCAAGGTATAGTTCATAGGGTGTAAAAAGATCCAAACAATTCTTTGCTTCAAAATATTTCATCCTGAATTGTTATCTTTGCCCACAAGGCCATGATCTCTACTGAGGCGGAAAAAATCAGCATCTTATCTTGGAGTTTTTTCCCAAGAGAAATGTGAATCAAAGTTAATGTGTACTAATCATCCTGACTACTGAAATCACTTTTTTAGTATAAATAGCCTGGAAAAGCTTTGATTCTATTTTTGTCTTCAAATACAGAGCCTAAGCATTTAAGTAAATATTTTGTTTACATTTCTAGGATAACTAAAAGAATCCAAATAATTTCTCAACTTCAAAGGATCAAAGATTGTTTTTGCAGTGTGGCACTTCTTTCTGATTCTTTCCCAAATTTCCTCTATTCCTAATGCAGAAGCAGGGACATCTGGCTCAGCATCCTGACTGCTTTTCATTAGCTCTTCATCCTGAGGTTTACCTTAACTGGATCTCAAGTCACTCAACTGTAAAAAGTGACCATTTTTATAGATACTTTTTTAATGCAGAGGAAAAAGGCAAAATACTTCATAAAATATAATAAAATTATCATCACCATCATCATTTAATTTTTAGTTTGTTTTCCCTTCCCTAAGACCTACAGCCCTGACAACACCACCTGTATACTGATTGAGCAGTTGTTTTGCTCTGTTGTTCATGTTTTCCTTTTCTCTCAGAAATCTAAAACCCTGAGACTCTGCTGCCCACTGCAGGATGAATAAGAAGAAATCATCTCCCTTCTGCCTGCATTCTCAGGTGGCTTTATTGTTAAGTGCTTTGTTTTTTATTCTGCAATTCATTACTGGAAGAATCTAGCTTATTATTTTCACACTATGAACTCAATACTAATTTACTATGTATAAGGATAAGTTTGATTAACTATTGTTCTCATTATACAAAACTAAGAAAAATAACAGGAATTCAAACAGCACATCGTAACAAACATTTTTTGTTGTTAGTTTTAATGACTATATAGACATTTCTACAAAATGTTGGGCATTCTGATTCAGTTCCTGTGTCTTCTATTTTCCTGATATAATTAGTTGATGGAGCTATTCAAAACTTGCAATGCATTTCAGTGATTGCTTAGAAATGAGCCAACTATTATAGAAGGCAATAAATCAACTTCGGAAAAATAAACTGATCTACAAAAATATATTAATACGTGTGAAAAACCCAATCTAGTCTCATAATATACATAATAACCAGTTCATTTTGAATAGGCTTTAGTGTGTTTTGGAAGAAGAGTGAGGATTCAGTACATATCACAAATTCATAAAATGAACAGGAAAAAATAATAGGTAATATTTTGAGTTTTAGTTTTAATAGCTCATAATGGAATATATCACAGAACTTTCCTCAAAATTTCTAGTATAGTAAAATCTTATTACATATTTTTCAGGGACTATAGAAAATATGTTTTCTTATTATGCTGCATATTTCTATAAATATGTGAACTTTTACCTGGTGTTAAAAGACATTTTTTTTCATAGCTAAACAAAAGTCCTCAGTTAATTTTGTTAGTTATAATGGGATTATACCTTTAAAAATAAAAAAGAGTGTATTGGAGTTCTTTGCAAACTGTTTACATATTTGGTCTATAAAAGATCTGTAAGATCATAAAATCACAGGTTTATTTTTAAAAGCTGAAATGGACTTTAAAGATGATAAATTTAAGGAGTTTGGTTTGAACCTGTTCAATTATGATAATGACCTTTAATTCGTCCCTAATGGCCTAGATGGAATTAATTGGTTATTTCAATACCAGGGGCTCATCTTGTTTGGAATTTTAGAGAGTATCTTCTTTCCCATAATGGGTTCTATCAAGCTTATTTAAAATGTTCTGAAAGCGTATTTTTAAGAGCTGTGACATTCTCCTTTTACTATCTCTCTTTCATCTTTCTTGGTTATTTGCAGTAAGAAGAACCCATTTTTGTTCCTTTGTAATTCTGCTTTGGTCAAACTATCATTTAGATCTTACTAACAGTCTTTTCTTAATTATGTTTCCTATGCAGAGAAAATTTTGTGACTGGAAAGTGGATACTATTTACAAAAATCTTGAAACTGTTTCTGCTTAATGGATGGAACAAAGTACCAAATTTCTAAACAGCTGCCATGCTGCCATCTTCTGGTTATTCTGTAACAATTTTTTAAAACATAAATTTTATTTTATTTTTTTAAATTTTAATTTTTAAACTTTACAATATTGTATTAGTTTTGCCCAACATCGAAATGAATCCGCCACAGGTATACCCGTGCTCCCCATCCTGAACCCTCCTCCCTCCTCCCTCCCCATACCCTCCTTCTGGCCGTCCCAGTGCACCAGCCCCAAGCATCCAGCATCCTGCATCGAACCTGGACTGGCGACTCGTCTCATACATGATATTACACATACCTTTAGGATTTCAGGGCAATTGAACTCTAGATATAGTGACTCTAATCTTTCAAATTGTTGTGTTTAATATAAATTTATTTTTCTAACATTTCAAACTACAAATAAATTTATATTAAACACAACAATTTGAAAGATTAGAGTCACTATATCTAGAGTTCAATTGCCCTGAAATCCTAAAGGTAATGCATTATATGTTTAAGTGTGCTTCCCAGGTGGCAAAGGGGTAAAGAATCCACCTGCCAATGCAGGAGTTGCAAGACATGTGGGTTTAACCCCTGGGTTGGGAAGATCCCCTGGAATAGTAAATGGCAACCCACTCCAGTATTCTTGCCTGGAAAATCCTATAGACAGAGGAGGCTACTGCTGCTACTGCTAAGTCACTTCAGTCGTGTCCGACTCTGTGCGACCCCATACAGGGCAGCCCACCAGGCTCCCCCGGCCCTGGGATTCTCCAGGCAAGAACACTGCAGTGGGTTGCCATTTCCTTCTCCAATGCATGAAAGTGAAAAGTCAAAGTGAAGTCATTCAGTCGTGCCCGACCCTCAGCAATCCGATGGACTGCAGCCTACCAGGCTCCTCCATCCATGGGATTTTCTAGGCAAGAGTACTGGAGTGGGGTGCCATTGCCTTCTCCAACAGAGGAGGCTGGTGGGTCACAAAGAGTCAAACATGACTGAGCACACACACACATATTTAAGTATAATAACTGAATGGATCCAAGATAGGAAAGTGTTTTATACTATGATTATTTACCTTGGACATTAATGAGAAGGTTTCATGACATTTTTTTTTTCTAATCAGACTGCCTTTTATATAATTTCACTCACACTTTTTCGATGTGGTTTCACTGAGTATGAAACTTTCCAAAATCTACAGTTTCTGTTATTATTAATAAGTGAGGCTATTTAATGGCATTGTGGGTAGCACTGAACATTTTTTCCAATTTAATTGCCTTGTTTTTGCTTTAAAACTTTTCTAGTATCTCTAGCAGTACAGGCCAAAAGCCCAGAAGATGGCTAGAGAAACCAGGGTTTCACATCTTTAAGAGGTTTTGTGTTTTAAGGGACCATTAAAACCTGTAGAACTTTCTTTTTGTGCATGTTTACTCTAATGATTTTTCCATTTTTTTAAGTGTGTGAAAATACCCATTTTAGTAGCTTTTAAAACAATGATTTTATATAAGATAAACTGATGGCTCAAACAGAAAAATTATTTCAGAATGTGAAGTATTACAAACATGATTTTATTTTTTTTATTTTTTAAATTCATTTATTTTAGTTGGAGGCTAATTACTTTACAATATTGTATGCCAAAACATGATTTTAAATTCAAATAAGAAACAATGTCTTTAGGTCCTATGCCTTTTCAGATGACTATATGAGTATAAGTCATAATAGCACATTGAAAATCAGAATGCAAACAGCCCCAGTGAATGTTTAGCAACAGAGGATTCTCTCAGTTGTTTATTAAGTGCAATCCAAAATCTAAAGCAACTGAGACAGGTGCTAATTTCATTCCTGTTATTAGTAATTAGTGATGAAATTTAATGGTGTTTGTAAGTAGCTCTCAAGCATTTGCCATATTAAATAGGGTTTAAATATAAGGGGACATTAAAATGTAGTTTTTAAGCTTAATAGACTTTGGCAAACAGGTATTTTGAATAATCAACACCTCTGGAGCATATGCCAAGTCTAAATGGCAAAATTGGTCCATTTATTGTGGGCACAGAGGTGACCTTGTAACTACTGAACACACTGCATTTATGGAGATTGAATGGTATCCAGATGGTAGATAACTATTCTGTTTACTAAACTGTAGACACCCCATACTCCTGTCATTGTTTTGCCATGACAGAACTATGTTTTTAGTCTCCTACATTCACAAAAAACGTCATTATTATTGCAATTGTCTGTTGACAGACAGCTATCAATCCCACACCTTTCCTATGAATTAACAGACATTTATAAAATATGGTATTTGATTCGAGTTTTCTGTTTGTTTTCACTGTTGAGAGGGGAAAGAGTCTTAACATCCACAAATAAAAAGAAACACTCCTACCTGGGTCAAACCCATGCCTTTGTATTCATTAGCAGCACAATAGCTGAACTAAATGTATTAAAACACCCATAAGTCTGTATACATTAACACTATATGACTGGAAGCTTGGGATTATTTAGAATAACCAACAAAGGCTTCCTGTAAAAAACTGCTAGATAGATAGACGGATGTAACTGTCAATATGCTGTACTACACCTCTTTTATATTGTTAAGACAGATTATCTCAGGTTGGGAATCAACATGACAAAGTTATAGGAAGTGGAGCTCACCTCGACTCACAAACACAGCTAAAATACATCTACATGCAAAATAATTCTCAAGGGAAACTAACTGAAAACTGGCAGAAGAATGCCTAAACAACCAAGGCTATAAGAAAGATTCCCACAAATCAGGGAGGATTGGGTCAGGGGGAGATGCACTGGAGTAAGGAGTTGTGCCCCTGAGAGGACTCTAAGAGCCTAGAAAAATGAAGACTACACTGGAGAACACTCACCTTACAGACAGATCAGGTCAAGCCACAGACAAGTGTATATACACAATAAAAACAGACTAATAGACATAGAAAAATTTGTGGTTTACAAAGGGAAAAAGGAAAGGAGAAGGGACAAATTAGGACTACTGACAGATACAAACTACTATATATAAAATACATAAGGGCTTACTGTATAGCACGAGAAGTTATACCCATTATTTTGAATGACGTAAGTGGAACATAATCTGGAAAAACTCTGAATCACTATGTTGTATACTTGAAACTAACACAATATTAGTAAATCAGCTACACATCATTTAAAAAGAAAGATTATCCTTATCAATAAAAACATGACAAATTATCATACTCAAAATTCATTCCTCTTGAACATAAAACCAGAGGGGGATATAAGAATTTTATTCAAAATATGAAAAATAATTTCAAATTCAACTCAGGTTTATTCTAAAGTGATATATCCTATATAACAGCCAATGAATCTCATCTGTTCTTTCTCTATGTTATTAGTCCCTATTGGATTTCCATGAGATTAAATCCAAAACTCCAGTTAATTTTAAGAAAATATAAAGGAATCAATATTAAGATCAGGCTTCCCCTATGGCTCAGCTAGTAAAGAATCTGTCTGCAATGAGGGAGACCTGGGTTCAATCCCTGGGGTTGAGAAGATCCCCTAAAGAAGGGAAAGGCTACCCACTCCAGTATTCTGGCTTGGAGAATTCCATGGACTGTATAGTCTGTGGGGTCACAAAGAGTCAGACACAACTGAGTGACCTTCACTAATATTAAGATCAATATTAAGAAGCAATAATATTAAGATAAAACTTCCATCACTACAAAGTTTGAGGAAGAAACTAGCTTTTAGTTATGTGATATTGAAAATATTTTATGAAATACATCCCACCATTTCTTAAGATGAATAATCAAGAGAGCTATAATCAAAAAGGAGTAAGAAATACTGGGGCTGAATGTAATTGCACCAATGTGTATTTATCACCTATTCTATGCCAAACCCTATCCTAGGTTAGGAATATAACTGTGCCTGGCATATGTCCTGCCTTTAAGGTATTCAGAGTTCATCAAGAGAGTTAAGGGAACATCTAACTACCAAACAAGTGTATGAATACAGTCTTTCAAAAGTATAGATGAGAGGCTTGTTAATTATGCCTGTAATGATAAATATGATATATAGTCTAGGCCTTAAAGGATGATTGCATTTTTACAAGATAAAGGGATATACCTCTGAAGAAATAAGAGGGTCATATTTAAGGGTTTGGAGTCCTAAAATTTGATGTATTTGTTGGGTAGGTAATAAGGACAGTGAACTTGTCCATGTGGTTGTTGTAGAGAAGTCATATGGGTTAAGGGACAAGAATAAAGGTAAGAGAAGGACCTTAAAGGCTAAGCTAATCTGAAAACAAGGAGAGTTACAACTTTTTAAGGAGGAGATGTGTCTTGATAACAATTAATAAATGCCATTTGTTGTCCATTTTACATGTGAGATCAAATCTGACCTTCATAGTAGTCAAAGAAAAAAAAGTACTCTGTTCTTCATTTTACAGAAAATAAAATCAAGGCATACAGATATGCCTTGATTTTATTTTGTCTAAAACAGGTAGTAAGTGATTCAACACTGATTTCTCTCTAGAGGTCACATTCATCTACTCTGCACAACTGCCAATTGGTCCAGACTGGTGTTTTTAAAATTATTTTTACTGGTAGAGCTGAGTGAGAATAACTTAGAGAGAAGAGATACTAAAAAGCAAAGAGAACAGTGAAAATGATGCTGCTATAACTAACCAAAAGCAGACATGTCACAGGTCTAAATGAGTGCAGCAAGTAGTTATGAGGGAGGTAGCCTTGCCTTGAAGCCAAGAAGCTTGAACTTCAAGGTCCTCGGTGGCACTAGCCATGGCCAAGCCCATGGAGGAGCCCCAGCTAGGATTCACATAAGGTTATATACTGGTAATATGTAAAAATGCATTTATCACAAATGGTTAAGGTCTTTCTTCTGTGCCATATAATCTTTCATATTTTTTTTGCTCCTATCCTATAGCGTCAAAGAGGCAACTTGTATTTGACAATCCGGCCAAAGAAATATTTGTGGCATATATTTATCTTGGCAATGGTAGACTCTATGCAGTTTGCAACAATGCCTTTTCCTAAATTAGTTATAAAAAGCAACTCCATTGTAAAGAAAGTTAGAAGGAATACTCCTGTGCTAGATCATCCAGCTTTTTGATATGAAGTTATAAGGCCAGAGGTCTGATCATAACGTGGAGGTCCACTGTCAGTCCACACAGGAAGTATGTGAATAGTGGAGGAGGAACAAATGGAGCCAGAAACAAGTCTGAGGAAATTTCTCTATCATCATTCAAGTAAACTGTAAACAGAGTATTGTATTCTTACTGATATTTATTTTTTTTTAAACTTTACATAATTGTATTAGTTTTGCCAAATATCAAAATGAATCCGCCACAGGTATACATGTGTTCCCCATCCTGAACCCTCCTCCCTCCTCCCTCCCCATACCATCCCTCTGGGTCGTCCCAGTGCACTAGCCCCAAGCATCCAGTATCGTGCATCGAACCTGGACTGGCATCTCGTTTCATACATGATATTTTACATGTTTCAATGCCATTCTCCCAAATCTTCCCACGCTCTCCCTCTCCCATAGAGTCCATAAGACTGTTCTATACATCAGTGTCTCTTTTGCTGTCTCGTACACAGGGTTATTGTTACCATCTTTCTAAATTCCATATATATGCATTATTATACTGTATTGGTGTTTTTCCTTCTGGCTTACTTCACTCTGTATAATAGGCTCCAGTTTCATCCACCTCATTAGAACTGATTCAAATGTTTTCTTTTTAATGGCTGAGTAATACTCCATTGTGTATATGTACCACTGCTTTCTTATCCATTCATCTGCTGATGGACATCTAGGTTGCTTCCATGTCCTGGCTATTATAAACAGTGCTGTGATGAACATTGGGGTACACGTGTCTCTTTCCCTTCTGGTTTCCTCAGTGTGTATGCCCAGCAGTGGGATTGCTGGATCATAAGGCAGTTCTATTTCCAGTTTTCTAAGGAATCTCCACACTGTTCTCCATAGTGGCTGTACTAGTTTGCATTCCCACCAACAGTGTAAGAGGGTTCCCTTTTCTCCACACCCTCTCCAGCATTTATTATTTGTAGACTTTTGGATCTCAGCCATTCTGACTGGTGTGAAATGGTACCTCATAGTGGTTTTGATTTGCATTTCTCTGATAATGAGTGATGTTGAGCATCTTTTCATGTGTTTGTTAGCCTTCTGTATGTCTTCTTTGGAGAAATGTCTATTTAGTTCTTTGGCCCATTTTTTGATTGGGTCATTTATTTTTCTGGAGTTGAGCTATAGGAGTTGCTTGTATATTTTTGAGATTAGTTGTTTGTCTGTTGCTTCATTTGCTATTATTTTCTCCCATTCTGAAGGCTGTCTTTTCACCTTGCTAACAGTTTCCTTTGATGTGCAGAAGCTTTTAAGGTTGCATTCACCATTGCAATGGAAAGAATAAAATACTTAGGAATATATCTACCTAAAGAAACTAAAGACCTATATATAGAAAACTATAAAACACTGGTGAAAGAAATCAAAGAGGACACTAATAGATGGAGAAATATACCATGTTCATGAATTGGAAGAATCAATATAGTGAAAATGAGTATACTACCCAAAGCAATTTATAGATTCAATGCAATCCCTATCAAGCTACCAACAGTATTCTTCACAGAGCTAGAACAAATAATTTCACAATTTGTATGGAAATACAAAAAACCTCGAATAGCCAAAGCGATCTTGACAAAGAAGAATGGAACTGGAGGAATCAACCTACCTGACTTCAGGCTCTACTACAAAGCCACAGTTATCAAGACAGTATGGTACTGGCACAAAGACAGAAATATAGATCAATGGAACAAAATAGAAAGCCCAGAGATAAATCCACACACATATGGACACCTTATCTTTGACAAAGGAGGCAAGAATATACAATGGATTAAAGACAATCTCTTTAACAAGTGGTGCTGGGAAATCTGGTCAACCACTTGTAAAAGAATGAAACTAGAACGCTTTCTAACACCATACAAAAAAATAAACTCAAAATGGATTAAAGATCTAAACGTAAGACCAGAAACTATAAAACTCCTAGAGGAGAACATAGGCAAAACACTCACATATATCACAGCAGGATCCTCTATGACCCACCTCCCAGAATATTGGAAATAAAAGCAAAAATAAACAAATGGGACCTAATTAATCTTACTGATATTTAGTTGAAAGGGTTGCCCAAAAAGTAATATACTTTGCAAGGTCATAGACTATATGCAATTACAATGTAAACAGACCATCATGACTTTTTCTTGCTTTTTGGTGGGAATCAAATAAAATAGTTTCCCTCAATATTTCTGTGTTGTAGGACATAAACCTACAGTAGTACTTCAAACAGCAAATCTGCCTTGTATGAAATAGCACTTTTTTCCCTTCTTATCAGATGCATTAGTACATCGGACATATCTCTTGACAATTTATGGTGGTTCCAGACTAAACAGCAATTAAAACAGTCACTGACAGAGCAAGATGATTGTATCATACTGCTGCTGCTGCTGCTAAGTTGCTTCAGTCGTGTCCGACTCTGTGCGACCTCATAGCCGGCAGCCCACCAGGCTCCCCCATTCCTGGGATTCTCCAGGCAAGAATATT